>NC_066620.1:98478839-99900485 GCF_025201925.1 Gopherus flavomarginatus
GAGAAATAGATTTAGAATATTACAAAGTGGATTAAAAATGTACAACCAAGATGGGGAGAGAAAGAAAGAGGGCTTTTAAAAAAGTCTTTAATAAGCAATATTATCCAAACACCTGAGCATGGATTTTTGTCCTGGCACTTTTTACCCTAATGAGAGAACAGGAACAAGACTTAGCACGAGCTCATACTTTCAGCAAAGGGCATAGTAAAACATTCAGTGGCTTATATGGTAGCAGGATCAGACCTTGTGCTTCAGAGCACAGCTCTATCAGGATAGCTGAGGTTTAATTTTTATGTATGGTATATCAAGAGAGTTTTCAACAGGATGAAAGACTCTTTTTAAATATTTCATGTAGAGAATATACAATGGCAAAGAATAGAGTTAAGTAAATAAATAATGTTCTGCTTCAGTTTCCTGGGATGCACTTATCCCCTTTATGACTCTTCATACTTTCTGCAGTGCATTTCCTTGCTTTCAGACTTCTCTTACCTCACTCATACTTAAAGAATTTTCTAAGATTACAGATGTAGATCTCCTGTTCATCTCTTGTCTAGTCTCCTTTAACAGCTTAAGATAAATCTTATCTGAATCAGGTTTAAAGTCTTCATCCTAATTCTTTATCACCTCTGTTACTGGCTGTGTAGAAATCCAGGCTAGTGAGTGTACAACTACCATCTGATGGTAATTGGTTATTGTCCTGCCTTGAAAGTATATTTAATGCTGTATCTGTGACACTGTTCTTTACATCAGTAAATTCGTCCTTTCTCACTCCACTCACTATTTTCTATACAATTAATGGGGGCATTTTTAGCACATTTTACTTCTTCAAGAAGTAATCAGAAAACGGTAGTTGCAATGGGATGGGTAAACATAAGGCACTTTACTATGCAGATATCTTACTTCTCTCGACTGGTGTTAGTTTACACAGAGAAATCCAAAGCTCGTCTGAGAAAAGCGGATAATTAATTTTCAAAATTCTCTGTGTATAAAGTAAATTTACAAAAAAAGTGAAGTACTTCCCTTGTCCAAAACTGCCCTCATACTTTACTACATAAATTAAATTCCATTGGCTGCCAAAGTCATGAAGCACTTGGACAAATTGTTCAACAGAGGATTGGAAACTATGCTATGAGACATTATCAATCTGGGAATCCAGTTACTGAAAGCTTGCTTCATGAACTGGAGCTAATTGATGCTCTCATTGTAGGGTTGAACCCGAACCATCAAAATGATAGTAGTTCCACAGATAAATTAATTTTTAGTATGCTGCCACTTAAAATTCCACCCAGTCACTTTAAAAGGATTCAGCACGATTCAAATCCTTCTATGGTAAGGGAAAAGACCTTCTATGGTAAGCAGAAAAATTTGCTGCTCATAAAAACAAAAGGTGACATAAGGCTTCCAGATGGAGAATTATATTATATTGCAACATATTTTTCACAACTGCCTCTTTTTCTTTTACCTCTGAGCTACTTCTTACTTGGATACATGTAGAAGCTCTAGAAATGGCATCTTTGCCAGTTCAATCCTGCATAGTTGCTCCAAGGAAAAGGTTCAGTAGCCTAATATCAAAGTATAATAAGGAAGTTTGGATAAATTATGTAATCATACCGCCATCTGGAACAATGCTAAAATAAAAAACAAGAGCATGTTCTTTTACTTGGAAGAATAGGAAAAAGTTTGTTTCCATAGGAAATTTGTATCTGAAGTGTTTGCAAACTACCTATACATTTTTGCAAAATAGTTTTAACTTGGGAAGTGATCCACAATTGAAATTCCATGTAACTTTTAATTAATTTGCATTCCTATTAAATATATTTGACTATGAAACAAGACCTGCTAGTAACACTGTATTGGACTGTTATCAGCTGAGTCGTATTATATTTGTAATATTACAGGAGTTTTCCTCAGTACACGAGAGTACAAAGGGTAAAATTTTCAAAAGTGCTCAAGGCCCAGATCCTCAAAGGTATTTTGGTCTCAAACTGCTATTGAAATCAATAGGAAGTAGGCACCCGAATACATTTGAGAATATGGTCCTACATCCCATTTTCAAAAGTGCTTATTTCACTTAGAAGCCTAGGTGCCATAGACTTTCAATTGGACTTAACAAATTTGATCTTACCTCACTCATATTCATTCAGAAAGCTGCAGCAAAGATCATTTTCCTAGCTGTCGCTTTGAGTACAGTCATCTCTCTCTTTGCATCCTTCCACTGGTTCCTTCTTCTCTAGCACATCAAATGTAAACTGCTTCTCTTCTCTTCCAAGGCCCTTCACAGCCTATCCCCACCCTACCTATCAACTCTCATCTACTAATCAAATGTTAAATTTTAAAACAAGAGCCTCAGTGCTTTCTCTCATGCTGCTTCTCATGCTAGGTAGGAGCTCCTTAAAAACATCCGAAAAGCTACCTCATTATCTAAGCAACCGCATTTTCCTCTTCCAAATTCCTCCTTAAACCTACTTTGCTGTGATGCCTACAAAAAACTTGACAACAGTTAGGCTGCTGGCGTGCTGAGACCACTACCTGTCATGCTGACCAAAGATTGTCTCATTGTTTCCTTGTCCTGCCCTGTCAGTCTGTCTCCATCTATTGTCTCTTGTTTTATAGGTAGATTGTCAACTTTTTGGGACCGGGACTATCTTTTTTTTTTGTATTTGTACAGTACCTAGCACAATTGGGTTTTTGTCCATGAATAGAACTCCTACGTGCTATGGTAACACAAATAATGAATAATAATAACTTAAGAAGGTTCAAGAAATATAATGAGAGGAAATGAATGAAACTGAGAAAAGGACATTTCAGGCTAAAAAATAAGAGAAAATATCCTAATAAGGAATTTCCAGAAGCATGGTTTCTTGAGTTATTACAAATAGGACTAGACAAACTACAGAATAGAACTTAGGATACAACCCTGTTCTCACTCCCAATAAACTTCCAATTTCCACCTCTAATTTCTAGGACTCTCATATTTTCTCTGAGTATTGGTCAGAAACTTTTAATCAAAAATGCCAGTTTGTCAAATTGTTTCAAAATTATGTTGATTTCAGTGAAATGTCATTTAGGCAAAAAACAGAAGTGTTTTGATAATGTTGTAAAGACTCTGGTGGGTGGAGACCACTGCCTATCCCACTGACCAATATTGTCTCATTGTTCCCTTGTGTTCTACAATCTGCCTCTATCCATCTGTTGCCTCTTGTATTACACTTTGATTGTAGGCTCTTTGGAACATGGACCAACATTTTGCTCTGTACAGCCGAAGCACAATGCGATCCTGGTCCATGACATCGGCTCCTTTATGCTACCACAATACAGATAATAAACAATAATAATAATAACAATTCTTCGAAGCTTGAAATGCAATTTTTCAAACCAATTTTGAACAGTGTTTATCCAGCCTAAAAGCAGGGTGGATTTGATTTAAAACAATTTGATTTAAATCATGATTTAAATCACTAGTCAGGAAGACTCGATTTAATCATGGATTTCTACATCCAAGTGCATTCTTGTTGGTTGTTATAACCTTAATACATATTCTTCACAAGTCAGAGATAGATGTAGGTTTCATTTTTAGAAGGTGTACATTATACATTTTAAATTTAAAACTTTTCATATTAGTTTTACAGCTATATCAGAAAATGAATGATTATTTGGTTATTTCATTTACCAAAGGTAATTGAAGCAGATATTTATGAAGTAATTGGGAGGTGAACTATCTCCAGTTCAACAGGTTAATCATTACTATTTGGAGGATTTTCTTGCCATGCTGTATTAGGAGGAGAACATCAGCAGACAGACATTTAAATTGTTTTATTTAACTAAAATAACAACTTTATGTATTCTGGATTTTTTTTAATGGAAACATATATTTTAACAAAACAAGCATATGAATTTTTGAATTTCATTAAACATTCAAGATTTTTAAAATCAGGTTTGTTTTTGTTAAAATTCTTTTTAACTAAAATAGTTAAATAAAAAAAATATATAAATCGACTATATCAGCCAGGTCAACATGAGAAACTTAAAATATAGGCTTCTGCAGCTAACTCAGTCATCTTCACCTTCGTTTCCTGTTCGTTCATAATCTGGAAAAGGAAAACAAGCTTTCCTGCTTTTTTAGGTCCCAAACGATTTTTCAATTTGGAATGAATTAGTCCAAAGGAAGAAAATATTCTTTCTACACCAGCAGAAGAAGCTACTGCTCTTAAAAGTGAGATTATCACTTCAACAGTCTCTGAATCCAAGTGCTTAAGTGACTTCCACCAGTTCACTGGTGTGACTCTGTTTAAAACATGATCAGCAAATATATATTTCTTGAATGGTTCTTATTCCCAAACTGGGTCTAGTCAGAGAACGGTATGGTAGTTCTCAAATCAATGAAGACTCTACTCAGAAAGACCTCAAGACTTCTGGAATATGCTGCTCAAATAGTTTCACTTTTGTTTCGACTGCCTGTCCCTCCCATCTCACATTAATCTCCAGACTTCTACACCTTGTCCAGATCTAATCCAACAATCTTCTATTCATTGAACTTTTTGAAAGTTTGTACTTTTAGAGAGAGGTAAGGGATTGACTCTGTGTACACAAATTTGCAGAGGGACAATAGGGTTGAGGTCTGTTATTTTTCACCGCTATATATTATTTATTTATTTATTTAAAAACATTTTTGCTGTTAACAAGCATGTTATCTCTGGAGACACAAATCCACAGTTTGAGAAGTGCAAAACTAAGCATCTCTGATGGTATCTTCTAGATTGAGCACTGAATCCCATTGGGTAGATAGAAAGATTAACCCTAAATAACCAATACAGAAGCCCCTGGAACCTCATAAGACTGGGTCCCCTAATTCATGAATGATTGGAACTCATTTACAAAACTTTTCTTAAACATTACGTGAATATATTGTCTCATCCTATAGAATTAGAATTTATAATTCTTATTCCATGATGAGATATCTTTGTGCTATAATGTATCTTAATTAAAACTACGTCTAGATAGGTTTTTTCCTCAAAAAACATTTTATCAAAAAATTCCAATTTAAATTAAAAAAATCTGATTTTGATTTTTTTAAAAAAATCATTGATTTTTATCCACCCTGCCTACAAGTCTGACTCATCATGTCTGCAACCACTTTAAGGAGAACTGCGTGTTTTAAGTTTTCCAACAAGGCTTTGTCAGATGAAAAGTCAGAATTATATTAGTTTATCACCACCTAGCTGAATCTTTGAACGCACTGAGATCAGTTTTAAAAAGGCCAGATTGTTAACTACAGCAGTGCGGTGATATTTTCAAGGATTTTAGGACAAGGATTTTTATTTAAGAAATAGTTAGCTGCAGTCATGATTTTAAAAAATAAATTAGTTTAGCTGATGTGTAAATCAGCATAGGTCCATTGACTTTAATGGAACATTACACTAGCTGAGAAGCTGGTCCAATATCTTTAAATAAACCTTATGTATTTCTGAGGAAAACACCATGGTGTATAAAAACTTGAATAATACCTTTTCATTATTTATACAGTGTGCTTATTTTTTGCACTTCACTTTCTAATTCTCATCCCTAGCACAATATCGATACGTTTTGGGTTCCAAAATTGCAATATAATTAAAAACAAAACAACCTTTACACTGAAATTTTAAAATGTCATAAAATCCTTTCTACTTCTTTCTACTTATATTATGTTTTGTAAGCACTCCTTCTGCTCCTTTTTAGCAAAAAGTAAAATTTGGCCTACCTTACTTGAAAGCTTCCAAAATCTAGAAGAGCTGTGATTAACAACCTATCTATTCATGTATTTAACTACATTTATTTTTCAGCTTTGTTAGTTAGGATTTATACTTTCAATTTTGCTTAGTACATTTGCCTTCATTCTTCACTATAGGCTTGTTTCACTGACCTGCTTTTATTTCCAGGTACAATATTAATATTCTGGCAGTCTGACTCCACTATCTGTAGTTATTTAAATATTTTGTTCACTAGTGAAGACTGTAGCATTCACTTAACATGGAACAAGAGTGGCACCCAGTGGCCAGACCAGACACCTCCAGCATGTATTCTTCACAGTTTTTCCATTCTGCATCTTTAAATTTTTCTGGGATGCTGAAGATAGCAGCTTAAGCTCACAGAATCGTTTTTCCTGTACTGCCCTTGGCATTAAAAAGACATAGAGCAATTGTAGCTAAAAAGTTCACTGTCTGTACTCTTCTACTGCCATAAAAATGTCTTTCTAGAGGGTTCTCTTAAAGTGGACCATGAGTAACTGCTAGGGTCAAACACCTCAAACTGCTTAACACTTTTATACCTTCAGGGCCAGATTGTGACTGGCTGTTGCACAGATGCGCAGAAACAGGGGGAGTGCAAGGAGCCCCCCCTTTTCACATCCCACTTTAAAGTCAGATATAATCTCAGTCCATACACTTAGGGGAATGCAATGACTTCTTCATCCATATGCTGTATGGATACACACCACCTAAAAGCAGGCTGGGAGAATATAGGGCCTGGCTCTCGACCCTCAAACACACTGGCCTGCAGAACAGTCCTGACACACTCGAAGGAGCAGGCTACACATCCCAAAGGAACCTTGGGACACAATCCTTTCTAGAGTTTCCCCTGTGGTGGTACTAGAATTGCAAGATGTTTTCGACTGGAACGTCCAGTCCAAAAGGGAAACTGACAGCGACTGCTCAGCACAGCTGACTGGATGCTAAAAGTTTGGTTACCCGCAGTAACTGGCCTCGGCCACTGCGGGCGAGAAGAGCACCAGTTGCTTCTGGAGCCTGAAGGAGCCGCTCTGCTTAGCAGCTGCTGCTCTTCCCGCCCCCAGAGTGACGAAGAGAACTGGCTGGCTCCACTGGCGCCGGAACTAGGGAGGCCCCGGGGGTGCTGGCCTGTCTGCTTTTCCCAGAGGCAGACCCCACCCCCGCCCCTCCTCTTCCCCCCATCCCCCAGCCAGGCCAGCATGGAGCCTGGCCAGGGAGCCTGGGCAGTTCTGGGAGCGGCACAGACCCTCCACCTGCCTGCGGTGTAGGGGGGCTGAGAGCAGCCCCCAGCCCATGTCCCTGGCTCCGGGGCTCCCTGCCCAGCCCAGGGCAGGTGGAGGGTCTGTGACTCTGTGCCAGTTCACCAGAGGTGCCCGCACAGCTCTCCCCAACCTGGCTTCAGCCAGGAGGGGGCCCTTGGAGCCACAGGTAAGAGCTGCACAGACAGGGGAGCTGCAGACCCTCTGCCTGCCCTGGGCAGGGGGGTGGGGACATGGGCAAGGGCTGCTTTTGGTGGGGATTTGTCAAGAGTAAAGCATGCCGCCAAACCAACCTAATTTCTTTCTTTGACAGGGTTACTGGCCTAGTGGATACATGAGAAGCAGTAGACATGCTATATCATGATTTCAGTGAGGCTTTTGACACAGTCCCACATGACATTCTCATAAGTAAACTAAGGAAACGTGATTTAGATGAAATTACTATAAGATAGGTGCACAACTGGTGAAAGACAGTACTCATAGAATAGTTATCAATGGTTCACTGTCAAAGTGCGGGGATATATCTAGTCAGAATCCACATGGGTCTTTCCTTGGTTTGGTACTTAATATTTTCATTAATCACTTGGATAACGAAGAGAATATGCCTATAAAATTTGCAGATGACACAAGGCTGGTTGCTAGCACTTTGGAGGACAGGATTAGAATTCAAAATGTCCTTAACAAATTGGAGAATTGGCCTGAAATCAACAAGATGAAATTCAGTAAAGACAAAGTACTACAATTAGGAAGGAAAAATCAAGTGTGCAAACACAAAATGAGGAATCACTAGCTAGACTGTAGTACTGCTGAAAAGCATTTGTGGATTATAGTGAATCACAAATTGCATATGAGTCAACAATGTGATGCAGCTGCAAAAAAGGCTAATATCATTCTGGGGTATATTAACAGAAATGTTGTATGTAAGACACAGGAGATAATTGTCTAATTGTCCCCCTCTACTTGGCACTGGTGAGGCTGCAGTTGGAGTACTGTGTGCAGTTCTGGGCATCCCACTTTAAGAAAACTGTGGACAAACTGGAGAGAGTCTAGAGGAGAGCAAAAAAAATTATAAAACTTTTAAAAACCTGACCTATGAGGAAGGGTTAAAAACACTGGACATGTTTAGTCCTGAGAAAAGAAGACTGGGGGGGACCTGATAACAGTCTTCAGACATGCTAAGTGCTGTTACGAAAAGGATGGTTATCAATTGTTCTCTATGTCCACTGAAAGTACAAGAAGAAGAAGTGGGCTTAATCTGCAGCAAGGGAGATTTAGGTTAGATATTAGGAAAAGCTTTCTAACTATAAGGAGAGTTAAGTACTAAAATAGGCTTCTAAGGGAGGTTGTGGAAGCCCCATGACTGGAGGTTTTTAAAAGGAGGCTAAATAAACATTTGTCAAAATGGTATACTTGGTCCTGCCTCAGTACAGGAGGTTGGACTACTGCCAGCCCTACATTGCTATGATTCTGTTGTTTTAAAGGATAATTGAAAACAAAAATACCTGTCAGAACAAACAATAGATTAGAGACTTTGTGGTAAGGAAACTTTCAATAGGGTGGGAAATAAATTTTCTAGCTCTAACCTCATTTGAGTGTTTTTGGGTCACTTTGCAACACAAACTAGCCAGTTATAATCTGTCTTTTTATTTACCTTAAATTGGTGTAAATTGATTGTCACATGGATCTCTCTCTACTACGCTGTAGGCCACAAAACTCTAATGAGGATGGCATTTTCTTTAAGCCCATTTTCTAGAACTAGGTGAATATATTTAAAACCTACCAATAGTAATTCCAAGCAACACATTAATTTTAAGGTCAGTGTGATTATATTTTCATTTTGAGATAATTCTTAAGTTGTAATAAAGTGAATGTCTATAAATATAGAACCACAATGTAAATAGTAAATATGCCATTTACTGAGCTCAAGAGAAAACTGCAGAAGGAAAATGCCATTAGAATTCATAAAAAGAGGAGCAAAAGAATGAACAAGTTTATATCTTCTTGAGATTACAGACTACAACATGCCATGCTAACTATTCAAAATGCCACAGAGATCTCACCCTTTCAATGGAAATTCTTCACTGGATACCAACACAGTGTTGATGGAGTGGCAGCTGCTGTTCCATAGCTAAGGCTGTATTTCTGGCCGTGATCCTGCAATTGCAGGCAGACTCCTTCCATTGCCCTGAAGCCAATGGTGCTCCTGGGGGGCATGGAGGTCATATCATATCAGGTCTATAAAATCATGACTCGTGTAGAGAAAGTACATAAGGAAGTGGTGTTTACTACTTCTCATAACAGGAGAACAAGAGGTCACCAAATGAAATTAATAGGCAGCAGGTTTAAAACAAATAAAAGGAAGTATTTCTTCACACAATGCACAGTCAACCTGTGGAACTCCTTGCCAGAGGATGTTATGAAGGCCAAGACCATAACAGAGTTAAAAAAAGAACTAGATAAATTCATGGAGGATAGGTCCATCAATGGCTATTAGCCAGGATGGGCAGGAATGGTGTCCCTAGCATCTATTTGCCGGAAGTTGGGAGTGAGCGACAGGGGATGGATCACTTCATGATTACCTGTTCTGTTCATTCCCTCTGGGGCACCTGGCACCAGCCACTGTCAGAAGACAGGATACTGGGCTAGATGGACCTTTGGTCTGACTCAGTAGGTCCATTCTTATGTTCAGTAAGTTAGACCTGGGGCTAAAGTGTACTTCCTTAGGTCCATAGAAAGAGACCCCTGCTTCTGCATGCCTCAGGTGACTGTGGGGGCAATGAAAGTGCAGGAAAGAGCAGAATGAATGGGTGGGAGATCAGAGAGTTTCATGCCTTCCTGTAAACCTAGTGAAGTCTGCAGTTGGAGAGACCCTTCAGTGACTGTTAAATAGATTCTAAGGCCCAAAGGGACCACTGTGATCATCTAGTCTGATGACCTAACAGCGGCCATAGAACTTCTTCAAAATAATTCCTGTTTGAACTACAGCACATCTTCTACAAAAGTATCCAGCCTTGATTTAAAAATTGCCAGTGCTAGAGAACCCACCATGACACTCGGTTAAAAAAAAAAAAGCCTAATTACCCTCACTGTTAAAAAATGTGTGTTATTTCCATTAACCCTATAACTCACTGAGAGGGGAAACTGGACCACAAAGAGAGGAAATTATTTGCCAGGTCACACAGTAAGCTGGGGCAACAAGAAGAGGCTGGATGAAGAAATAGTTTGCGTGTGGGCCTGGGACCCAGGAGGTGAGGAGACTTATTGTTGCCCTCCCTTTCTTTGCTTCCCCTCATCCACTGAGCCTTAGGCTAATTCATCCAGAGCCATATGAATATTGGGGCCAGAGCCTTGGGCCTGGTCTAGACATCAATTGCGTACTGGTATAATTATTTCAGTTAGGGGGTGATTTTTCTACCACAATAGTTAAATAGGTACAACCCCTAGTGTGGACACAGTTATATTGGTATAAAGGTGGTTTTATATTGGTGCAGCTTATTCCCCTTCCCTGCAGGAATAGCCATTCTTGTATAAAGCACCTTTATAGTGCTATAACTGCATCCATGTTAGAGGACTTGTAATGCTTTAAGTATAGTGGTATAGTTAAAGTGGTACAATTTTTGTTTGTAGAAAAGGTCTGGGATGGAGTGTATAAACCCAGCACAAGAACTGAAGAGGTTAAGGAGCAACTCTGGGCCCAGCCGACCCCGCTCAGGCACACCTGCAAAGCATACTCCAGATGGAGGTAGAGCTTAAAAGGGAGCCAGACAGCACAGAAGGACGCTGACAAGGCAGAGTGAAGGACCAGCCCTGAGAACCCCTGAGGAAGGGTGTTACAAGAATCTTCTGGAGAGGAAGGGCCTGCCTGCTGAGCCCAGAGGGACTGAAGAGTTAACTGATACTTTTGCTGTTACTAATTTGTAACAGAGTACAAAGACTTTGACAAGAGAGAGGGTGGTAGGAAGTGGCCTAGGGAGGCAGACGTCAGGCTCTCCTGGGTGCTGGACATTTGGTAATCCTTATAGGGCCCAGAGCTGGAGCCTGGTGGAGTGGGATGGCCTGGGCTGCCCTACCTACCCCCCTTGATTAAGAAGCCTCAACTTCTAGATTCCCCCCTGAAGGAAAGGAATGAAAGGACCTTTTGAAACCTCACTGGGCTCAGACACTTGTGGGGGGTCAATAACTGAACTCCATATCTTCTTAGGAAATCTGTCACACAGGGAGAGAGAGGACTAAGTGGTAAACTGACCAGAGGGTGAAACCACCCCCAACAGAAGACAGATCGACTTCAGGTGTGGAGGTGGTCTAACTACTAGGCGATGCCACCAGCAGACACCATCCGTCACAAAGTCTAAGTGAACATTTGAGGTTGGCATGGTGAGAAAAAAGGACATTTAGTATTGGAACTCTCTCTATATATATGAATTTTATTATTAAAACAATGGTCTGAGGTGCACATTATCAATACTGTACAGGCAAAGAAGAGAAGATGGTAAATCGGCATATCTATGAGATGGAGTTTGGTTGTCTTGCTTGAGAAGTATTTAGTTCTTGTGCTGTAGAGCAAGCACATGTAGGGGTAAAGAGCATAGGTGCCTCTTACTCCCCCATTAGGGTCATACAGTCTAAGGCCAGAAAGGACCAGGATATCATCTAATCCAGGGGTAGGCAACCTTTGGCACACGTGCTGAAGGCGGCACACGAGCTGATTGTCAGTGGCACTCACACTGTCCAGGTCCGGGCTACCGGTCCAGGGAGATCTGCATTTTAATTTAATTTTAAATGAAGCTTCTTAAACATTTAAAAAACCTTATATACTTTACATACAATAATAGTTTAGTTATATAATACAGACTTATAGAAAGAGACCTTCTAAAAACATTAAAATGTATTACTGGCATGCGAAGCCTTAAATTAGAGTGAATAAATGAAGACTCGGCACAGCACTTCTGAAAGGTTGCCGACCCCAGATCTTGTCTGACCTCCTGAACATCACAGGCCACTTACCTTATCCAATTTTTCCTGAATTAAGACAATTGTCTGGATTAGACTGGAATATTGCAAATCTAAGGAGACTAAACTATTGTGTGCCGCAGAGAAAAGGAGGGACCTAGGTGCACCAATGCCCCTCCACCCGTGGCAGGGAAATGATTAAATGAGATATGCCCAGACAAACCTGGCAAGCGACCTGCATCCCCACACTGCAGAGGAAGGTGAGCCAATCCGATTTAGAGAAAATTCCTTCCTAATCCCAGATATGGTGATCATTTAGACCAGGGGTGGCAAACTACAGCCCAGGGGCCACATCTGGCCCTTCAGATGTTTTAATCTGGCCCTTGAGCTCCCGCCGGGGAGCAGAATCCGGGGCTTGCCCTGATCCATGCATGCTGTGGCTCCGCACATCTCCTGGAAGCAGCAGCCTTTCTCCCCTCTGGCTTGTACGCGTAGGGGCAGCCAGGGGGCTCCGTATGCTGCCTCCACCCCAAGCACCAGCTCTACAGCTCCCATTGGCCAGCAGCCTACATGCCGCTGCTTCCAGGAGTTGCTTGAGGTAAATGCCACCGGAAGCCCGCACCCCTGACCCCCTCCTGTGCCCCACCCCCCTTCCCTAGCCACCAGGAACCTGCACCCCTGATCCCCCTCCTGCCCTCTGAGCCCCACAGTCCCAGCCCAGAGCACCCTCCTACACCCACAACCCCTCATCCCAGCCCCATCCCAGAGCAAGCACCCACAGCTGGAACCATCACCCTCCCCAGTCCAGAGCCCCCTCCCACATCCTGAACTCCTCATTTATGGCCCCACCCCAGAGCCCTCACCCCCTCACGCATTCCAACCCCCAATTTAGTGAGCATTCATGGCCCGTCATACAATTTCCATACCCAGATGTGGCCCTCAAGCCAAAAACTTTGCCCATCCGAGTTAGACCCTGACCATGTGATCAAGATCCACAGCCAAGCACCTGAGAAAATTGCAGAGAATTTACATTTTTAAAAACCCAACATGAAATCACATTTATTAAGAGCTTAACTTGAAATAATTAAAGAAAAACACTATTTTTTCATTAAACCCTTCCTGTTGTTTTGTAAAATAGCAAATATCGTTTGCTAGTCTACATTTTCATCAACATGTGGAGCTTGCTCTTTCTACGTTTATCATGTTTTAGCATTTTAAAATATGTCAGGCCAAATCCTGTAGTTTTTACTCAGCCAAAATTCCCATATCTTGGCTGAGTAAGAACTGAAGGATTTTAAAGAGACACTTAAAATATATATACAGTACAACGGAACATATAAAGGACAAACATTGGCCAGCTTCTTTTCCTATTGACATCAATTGCAAAAGTCACATTCTCCTTTATGAGAGCGATTGACCCTTATGCAGTATACTAAAAATACATTTCACTGTAAAATTCCAAGATTATCATTCTGTTTCACTCTGTAACCTAGAATGTCCGTAAAGTCAGCGTGAAGTGACTGGAAACAGCATGGTTGAGGGCTCCTTTTGTTCAGAATATCACCAGGTGCAACCTTTATTGGGTTTCGGGGTCCATCATCACCAGTTTTTAAGGTCTCAGCCATTTTGACTTTATGAATAATACCTGTGCAGTGAACTGATACAGTATGTCAAGAAAAGAATCCTAGGTAGGTAATTCAACCAATCATCAGCCTTATTCTATAGCTAATTTGCATGCAACAATTTCATTGGTTGTGTGAGGGAGACTGTATGGATGGTGAATTAGTTGGTCCAGCTGCCACACCCCTTCAACAGCTTTAGCTACTAGTTTTAGATAAAACTTAGCTGGTTTTTAAGTAAAACCATTCTCTTCTATCTGCCAGCCCTGCAGCTGCAAGATGGAATATGAAAGTCAAACTGCGTTCTGTCTGGCTCATATCATCAGATTCTCCAGGCTGAGTTGTTGCACAGGTCTGAGGTCAATCCACGGATTTCAGAGAGGTTTAAATGGATATAACTGTCTTGAGTCGGGACCTGCAGTTAAATCTTGTGGAAAAATTCTACTACTACACAGGCCAGAACAGAATCTAGCTCAGTCCTTCTAGATTACAAACACATGTAAAGTAGTAAAAACTTCTGAGTTGTCAGCTATGAGTCTGGGATCAAACACATCGTAAAAAGGGCTTCCATTTTTGCAGTCACTCTTCTGAAGTAGAATGGCACTCTGAATTACAGCAACTGACGAATCTAGGGACTTTTGGCTACTAGTACACCGCTACCTTGATATAATGCCACCTGATATAACATCAATTTTGATATAACGCGGTAAAGCAGTGCTCTGGGGGGGTGGGACTGCGCACTCCGGTGGATCAAAGCAAGTTCAATATAACACAGTTTCACCTATAACGCGGTAAGATCTTTTGGCTCCCAAGGACAGTGTTATATCTAGGTAGAGTTGTATAATGTAAAGTAGTGTACATGCTCCCAATGAATCAACACTGATTGAACTCTTTTAGAGGGGAATCGTAAACAAAACATGCAGGGACTTTATATACCGGGGTAGGCAACCTATGGCATGTGTGCCAAAGGCGGTACGTGAGCTGATTTTCAGTGGCACTCACACTGCCCTGGTCCTGGCCACCGATCCAGGGGGCTCTGCATTTTAACTTAATTTTAAATGAAGCTTCTTAAACATTTTAAAAACCTTATTTACTTTACATACAACAATAGTTTAGTTACATATTATAGACTTACAGAAAGAGACCTTCTAAAAACGTTAAAATGTATTACTGGCACGCAAAACCTTAAATTAGAGTGAATAAATGAAGACTCAGCACACCACTTCTGAAAGGCTGCCGACCTCTGTTATATACTCTAGACCAGTGGTGGGCAACCTGGGGCCCACGGGCTGCATGTGGCCCATCAGAGTAATCCTTTGGTGGGCCCCGAAACCTGACCGTCTGCAGCCATGGCTGCCCGCAGGCATGGCCGCCCACAGCTCCCAGTGGCTGTGGTTCACTGTTGCCAGCCAGTGGGAGCTGCTGGAAGTGGTGGCTGACCGGGAACAGTGCAAAAGCTGAGAACAGTGAACCGTGGCCACTGGAAGCTGCCGGCAGCCGTGCCTGCGGAAGGTCAGTGTAAACAAACTGTCTTGCACCTCAACCAGATAAACTGAGGTAAATCTACAACTTGTCCTGTCTGCATTAGGATTTTACAATGTTAGCTATCACATAGTAAAAACTCACCTGTGTTCCTGGTTTAGACAGGGCATGCCTCCTGGTTTTGCCAGAGGATGTTGTGAAGGTCAAGACGATAACAGAGTTCAAAAATAGGCTCTGTTTGCCAGAAACTGGGAATGGGTGACAGAGGATGGATCACTTGATGATTACCTGCTCTGTTCATTCCCTCTGGGGCACCTGGCATTGGCTACTGCCAAAAGACAGGATACTGGGCTAGATGGATCTTTGGTCTGACCCAGGATGGCCGTTCTTATGTTATATGGGAGAAGTTTAGACTCTAACTCAACTCAGTTTATAATATGCTAATATGTGTATCATATTGCTGTGTCTTCACTTGAGCTTTAGAAGGTGTTGATTAGAAAGAGGACCTGATCTAACTTCTAGTTTAGATAAAGCCTATGTGTGAATAACCTAAATAGGGGGAAAGTAGTCTAACATTTTTAAATACTTTCAGTTAATTTAGAAGTTGTTTCAACAACTGTTAAATGAACCAAAAGTAGTTTATAAATATATATAAAAAATTACCTTAAAATGACTGTGAAATGGTCTGATTTTTCCATGTTCTTCAGAAGGATATTAATATCTTCAGTCTTAATTTACCTTACAAAGCTGTTAGGATGTTGGTTTACCATTTGATTAATCTTATTGCACTTGAAATATTTTTAATAACTTAGTCACTATTTCCATCACTGGCTGTGAATACCTCTGCTGATTCCATGACCTTTTACATAACTGATGCTTATCTGTTCTTTTAAAACAAAGTACATGGGTTTGAGCCAGGACAAGTCCCTTTGACTTCAATGAGAGCACAGGGACTTTAACAGGTTACTGGGATCTACTGATTTGTTATTGTATTATTGGGAATTTGTTATTGATGCTACAGGCTTTTTTCAGTGAACACTACCGAGAACCCCCCCTCAATGATTTCCCCTGATTGAGGGTTACTTACTGGAAACATTAGGTTACAGATAGGTTACATTAAATGTAAGCTTGACATTAATTTAAAAAACCACATCCTACTATGAACTTTACTTTTCCACCTGCAACTACCAATATGCACTTCACTTCTCCAGGGCTTCCCCTTTGCTTTTTATTAAATATTTCACTTCCAGAAAACTACTTATTACCATTCACTTACCCTGTCAAAGCAATTAGCAAGCAAAGAAATAAAAAAGTAAAATCATAAATACATACTTAAAACCCATCATTTCTGCAGTACCACAGAGAAAGGAACATTCTTCTCTACCAGGCCCAATCACTTCTGATGTCAGCAGGGGCCTCTTACAACCAGTACTAGAAAATGTTGGAAGAAGTGTACTGTACACATAGATTTAGCTACAATATGTCCTGTAATTCAAATACTTACTTGTGACATATCAATTGCTTGATTTATTTTGTCATTCCTGGTGGAATGTCACTAAGCAGCTGATACTGCAAGCTGCTGAATGCCTGAAACTCCCACTGTAGTCAGACGAAATTAAGTGCATGAAGGCCCAGATCCTCAAAGGTATTTAGGAGCCTAAAGGTATGGCTACACTTGAAACTTCAAAGTGCTGCTGCGGCAGCGCTTTGAAGTGCGAGTGTGGTCGCAGCGCCAGCGCTGGGAGAGAGCTCTCCCAGTGCTGCACGTACTCCACATCCTCTACGGGTGTAGCTTGCAGCGGCACTGTTTACACTGAGGCCATGGCTACACTGGCACTTTACAGCGCTGCAACTTTCGCGCTCAGGGGTGTGAAAAAACAACCCCCTGAGCGCTGCAAGATACCGCGCTGTAAAGCCTCAGTGTAATCAGTGCTTGCAGCGGCTCCCAGCGCTGCAAGCTACACCCGTAAGGGATGTGGTTTACGTGCAGCGCTGGGAGAGCTCTCTCCCAGCGCTGGCGCTCTGACTACAGCGCTTTGAAATTTCAAGTGTAGCCATACCCTGAGGCTTTACAGCTCTGTATCTTGCAGCACTCAGGGGGTGTTTTTTTCACACCCCTGAGCATGAAAGTTACAGCGCTGTAAAGCGCCAGTGTAGCCATGGCCTAACTGCCTGAGATCCTTTGAGGAGTTAAACCTAATTGTCTCCAACTCAAGACCCCTAAGGCATGATTCTCAGAGATGCTCAGCACTCTCAACTCCAGTGGAAATTAAGTGGAACTGCAGATGGTGAGAACTGCTGAAAATCAAGTCCTAGGTGCGTAGAATTGGGCAAACCACAAACTTTAAGAAAGTCATTTATGGCTGGATCTTCAAAGGTACTGAGTATCTGCAGCTACCATTGATTGCAGTGACTTCTGAAAATTGAGACATCAATATCTATGTGCTTTCATTGTACCACTGTAAATGGGGATAACACTAAATCAACTGAGAGGCTTTCTTAGGATAAATTATCTTTGGGCTTTGAGAATCTTAGATAAATGATGTTATATTTATTCTGTCCATAGTAACGAAAGCTCTAGCAAAGGCTGTAAAATGATTTTTCTTACAGCCTTGTTTTATATGCTCAGAATTTTTTGGAAAATACTGTTTTCAAGACTGAAACATGCTTCAGGGCTGCAATGTTAACAAATCAATGTTGCTAAAAACTTTGAGCTAGATCCACAAACGGATTTAGATACCTAGTTACCACTTTAGATGCCCAACATTTAGGCACCACTGAGATCTTCAAAACCCCCACTCAGCTGCTGCCTAACTCTAAGTGCTCAAATTCCCTGGGTGCCTAAGTTCCTGCAAGTAAGCATGCACAGCACATCTGATGACACCATGCTGCTCGATACTCTATCTCATGCCTAAACCTCAGCATGATGCTCAAATTAGACATTCCCATGCCCATCTTGCACATGTGGCCCAGTCCAGTAGGTGTTTCCAGAGCACACCAAAGTCCACAAGTCTATTGCGGTGACTAGACTAGGAATTTTGGGGTGAATGCATGGGAATATCTAAATACTAATAGCAAGGAGTTAGGTTACTCACCTGGAATGTGGGAGACCTGATTTCAAATCCCCACTCTGCTTGATGTATAGCAGGATCTCCCATATTCCAAGTGATTGCCCAAACCACTGAGCTATAATATTTTCTGAACTAGGTCACTTTCAATCGCTCCTTTTGAAGCTGTTCCCCTCAATTTGCAGGCTTTCTAGTGATTCCATTTGTAGGTGCTCATTTCTTGATGTAGATTGTATAGGGAGCCTGAGCACCAAAGGTGGGGCTGAGGACTCCAAGTGACAGAACTCCTAAACACTAGGCATAGCAATGCTGAGTACTGCAATGCCTTTGTCCTATTGTGGGTCTGACCCCTTGTGTTTTGCACCCCCATTATGTTATTGGCTGGCTCTGTATGGCTGCACACTGCTGCCTAGCGAGGTTTAGGATTGCCACCCATCCGTTTTTTACCTAGACAGTCTGGGTTTCGGCTTGTGAGTCACAGTGACATTTGACAAGCCCAGATGTCTGGTTGTGGGGGGGTCGGGGTGAGGCAGATAGAGCAGGGGGATGTCCTGGGGGGGGAGAGAAGAGGGGCGGCCTTCAGGGAAGAGGCAGAGCAAATGGCAGACCTCGGGGGTCAGAGGCAGACCAGGCGGCGGAGCCTGAGGGGTCCAGTTACCAGCCATTAGTAAGGTGGCAACCCTAGTGAGGCTCTGTGCAGAAACCAGCCCCCTGACGTGTGGCTCCAGTTTCAGGGCGGCAGGGGGCGCCGTGCAAGCAGAAGCAGGAGGCGGCCGGTTTGGCACCAGGGCTCGGGACATCGGAGTTCACGTAACTCATGTGGTGGCACAGACAAAGCAAACCTGGGGCAAGGAAAGGGCGGGCGGAACCCAGCTGTACCCGGCAGCAGAACCCACCGCCCGGCGGCGCCGCCACACGCACAGCAAGAACCATCCGGCGGCTCTAGCACAACACCGCGACGCACTACTGCGCCTGCGCACTGCGAGGCCATGACCCTGAATCAGCCTGCGAGTAGGAAGCGCATGCGCAACAGGTGGGGGAAAGAATATGGATAACCACTAGTGCGCATGCGCTCTAAAACCGCTTCCTCTCCGTAGGGAGATGACGCATGTGAGACCCTCTCCAGACCCGGGAAGGCGGAGTGGAACGCTGAGGTTGACGGCGAGGCGCATGCGCTATAGGGAGACACACCCCCCCCTCGATTGCAGGATTGGGCGCCGAAATTCTGTTTCCGGTTAGCTTTCCTCCGTATCCGGGTCACTGCGCCGCGTGGCTGTTGTTACTGATTAACGCGCTAATAAAGTTACACTTAAAAAAAAAACCTGCCAGCGGTCGCCTGACTCTCGCGCGCGTGTTCTCGCCCGGCTGCGCTCCGAGCCTCCACGCGACAACGGCGCTGCCGGTAAGTTACGCGTGGGCAGCTTGGCCCATCTCCCCTCCCGTCTGCGCTTTGCGCATGTGCAACGTCTCCGCGCAAGAGACTCTGCGATGTGATGCGTGGCGGGGGGCGGTTAGACCTTCCCAGCCTTACGGCTCCCTGGCTGCGTCTTCCGCCCGCCCCTAAGCACCGCCCCTGCCGGCGGCGGGAGAGTTGTCGTGATACGAAACGGCGCAGCCCGGGAATCGCCCCGCCTGGGCCTCCGCCGGGTGTGTGAATCTTGGCGGAGGCGGGGTCAGAACCGTGGGGCCTTGCGGGTGGGTTCCCAGGCCAGTTGGCGGCGCTGGGCTAATGGGAAAATGGGGTTGTCAGTGGTTGAGCTCCTGGAAATGCCAAGTATTATTAGGAGCTGCACACGCTGGTGCAGATCAGGGCTCGCCTCTGCACGCCGGGAGCAGTGACCTGTGGAGGCTGCAGCTCTCATTAAGCTTGTGATGGTTCTCTTGTTGCAGTGCGATAGCTTTTTGACAACTAAATTACTGCACGACCTGATGCCACAGGTGGCCCCACAAAGCTACGTTGTTCGGGCTTGGACTTTATCCCTCCCCTGGTGGGGCTTGGGCTTTGCAACGCTGGCATTAGACTCATTGGGTTCCAGGGCAGAAACCCCAAGCCTCTAAGCATAGTGCTGAAGCTTGAGTCCGAGGACTGTGGGGACAAAGCCCTCTGGCTTCAGCTTTCTGCCCTGGACCCTAATGAGTTTAATGCCAGCCTTGGTGATCCCATTAAAATGAACTTGCAATCCACTTTGGAGTCCTGACTCACTGTTCGAGAATCTCTGAGCTATAGGATCTACCTTGCTCTAAATGGAAAGCTGTTTGCATCCAAATGGACCATTGCATAATGGGACCTCTTGTCTCCAAAGCTAATCTGATCAGGATGAAGTAACCCTTGAGCTAGACTGAATGGGTCTGAACAGGGGTCACCTTTTCATCATCCAGAGGATTGGAGTTAGAAAAAGTCAAAGGAGCAAAAAGTGTGGGCAACATTGTGGAAAATGGCACTTAGGCTTTCTTTCTCCTTTGCTCTTTTATCACCAAACTTGATGTTTCAAAGAAAAGAGGAAATAGTTTTTATTTGCGAAATTAATGTAATTAAATAATTGACAGTGTTGAACTTTTGTACATTTGACTTTCCCCTTCAATGTAAAACCACTACTTTTTAGTTTAAAAAAGGCCAGAATTAATCATCAAAATACAGGGCTGTTAAATAACTATTTTTGGAGGCATGGGGGGTTCATTTTACATCTGTTGTCTGACCAGCCCAGTATTTATGATTCTAGTGCTGCCTCCTGCGCATAATACCTAATTTTAAAGGTGTGAGTAGATTAAAGTAAATGAAACTGCTCATGTGCTTAAAATTCATATGTGTTTGCAAGATTAGGACCTTAGGTTGTAAATCTTGTGTATTTTTAATACACCTCTACCCCAATAGAATGCTGTCCTCGGGAGCCAAAAAATCTTACCATGTTATAGGTGAAACTGCGTTATATCGAACTAGCTTTGATCCACCGGAGTGTGCAGCCCAGCCTTCCCCTCCCCCCCGGAGCACTGCTTTACCGTGTTATATCCAAATTTGTGTTATATTGGGTCACGATATGTCGGGATAGAGGTGTATATGCTTCTAAAGTAATAGGTTCATTTGATTAAATCAAAATAAGTAAATATTTTGAGTTTTACTTCATTCCATTCTGTTTCTTACATATTTAATTCTGCCCTACTGTACACCTGATTACTTCTAGTCCCTTCTTTCCCTGTTTTTTAGGAGCAAGAGTTAACAGTCTTGGCCAATGGCTGCTTCAGGAAAGATGGCTGCTTTCCGTCTACCTCCTCTGCCAACTGTTAGAGAGATTATTAAACTGTTTAATCTCCGAGCACAAAAGCAGCTATCCCAGAATTTTCTCCTGGATTTGAGATTGACAGGTAGGACATTTTTTATCTTGCATCTTTTAAAATTTTTAATCATAAACTGCCTATTCATTTTCTCCAAAATTTAAGTTCTATCTACATTTATTTGCAAGGGGACTCTTGTCTTCCTCACAACAACAACACTGGTACATTAAAAAATATATATTTTAACTCAGTACATTTACTGTAAATGCTCATCAATGTAATTTTGTATGCAGATTAAATGCTGTATTGGGGGGAAGGGTTTACACTGTATTTATACATAACAGAAAATTGATTTTTCTTATGTAAATGCAAAATTCAACTCCATCTTAATTATGGAGCTGTGTTCAGTGACTATTTAAAAAATACTAATGCCCCTTCAGAGGTTACTAGAGAATATCAGGGAATGGTGGGAGGCAATTAGATAGCTTCTATGTTTGCCTCAAAAATAAGATACTCTGAGGATCATATTTATGCAGGGTATGAAGCACTGCATTTGTTTATTATCCTAGCATGTGCTTTGACTAGGAAGGCCATATGCCCTAGTTTACTGGGAATGTCCTGGTTTTTCTGAGCCTATTATATTATACTGGTCAGATTTTTCTCCAGCTTCATTTCAGCCACATTTCACATCACTTATGCTGCTGACTCCAAGCTGTGTTGCTCCTTCTCTGCTGACCTCGAGATGGTTCTACTGTGCAATCGTTACACAGTGTGGGTGTGAAACCCTCAAAGGCTTTTCTACACTTGAAAGTTAACTCAGATTAAGGTAGAGTGCAATAAAAATAGTTATGAGAAACAGGAACGTGTGGAGTCAATCAGGAACAATTGTATATGTGGACAAGCCTTAAAGGTGAGATTTGCAAGAGGGGACTTAGGTGCCTATCTGCCATTTTTGGAGCCAAAATTTAAATCCTCAAAACCCTAGCTCAGCTGTCACCTAACTTTATAGGTGCTTAAATTGCCTGCGTACCTAAGACTCCACTGGTAATGTCCCCTGGGCATCTAAATTTCTGCTGGTGGGCATGCCCTAGGGTTGCCAGCTTTCTAAGCACACAAATCCGAACACTCTTGCCCCTGCCCTTTCTCTGAGATCACACTCCTGCCCTGCTTCCTCTCTGAGGCCTCCTCCCCACCTCCCTTCTTCAGTTGCTCTCCCCCACCCCCACTTGCTTTCACCAGGCTGGGGCAGGGGGTTGAGCTGTAGGATGGAGTGAGGGCTCTGGGGTGGGGCCAGAAATGAGGGGTTCAGGGTGTAGAAGGGAAGTCTGGGCTGGGGCAGGGGGCTAGGGTGCTGGAGGGGGTGAGGGCTCTGGGGTGGGGCCATAGATGGGAGTTTGGGGTGCAGGAGGGGGATCAGGGCAGGGGATTAAGGTGCGTGAGGGGATATGGGCTCCAGGAAGGAGTTTGGGTGCAGAGGGAGCTCAGGGCTGGGGTTGGGGTGTGGGAGAGGTTGAGGGTGCGGGCTCCGGAAGGACAGCGCTTACCTCCGGCAGCTCCTGTAAGCGGCCATCTCCTAGGCTCAGGGGCAGCCAGGTGGCTCCTTGTGCTGCCCCTGCATGCAAGCACTGCCCCCACCACTCCCATTGGCTGCAGTTCCTGGCCAATGGGAGCTGTGTACTCAGTGCTTGGGGGCAGTGTGCAGAGACCCCCTGGCTGCCCCTGCGCCTCGGAGCCAGACATGCTGGCCGCTTTCAGGAGCTGCGCGGAGCCAGGGCAGGTAGGGAGCCTGTCTTAGCCCCACTGTGCTGCCAGTCACACTTTTGGCCTATTAAGATCTCCCGGATTCCTTTTAATAGTCACCGGGCGATGGAGGCCAGTTCTGGTAGACTCCGGGCCAATCTGGGAAGGTTGGCAGCCCTATCTTGCACACAGCCACCTCAGTCCTCATACTATGAGCAGCTTTGTGTCTAATTCACACCTGAGCCTCAGCAGGATTCACAAGATAAGCATCCCCTGCGTGCTTTGACTGTAAGATGCATATGGTAGATCAGGCCTTGCATAAAACAAAGAAGGTGGTTATGATGCCTGTGTCCCCTTATATCCAATAGCATAGAGGCTGAATACACATCTAGGATATGAGAGAACCAGGTTCAAATCCTCACACTGTCTGATGTGGAGCAGGGACTTGAACCCTGGTCGGCTACCTGCCGGGTGCCCTGTCAACCTATTGGCTGTTCATGTCTGGGTCTCGCCTCTTCTGTTGAAGTGGTTCCGCTTTGCATGTCACTTTTTTTTTTTTTAACCACTCCGTGTGTTCTCCTAATGTCTGACCCTGGTTTTCCCCATCTCCTTTTGTACAGATTTCTCTTCTTCCCACTCTAACTTTTAGCTGTCCACAACCAACTCTGCTCTGTTTTGCCCTACTCTTTCCTGCTTCTTGTTTCGGGCTTCCTCAATCTCAAATAGATCTGCTTTCTAGGTACCGTAATCCCCAGGCTGCTCCTCTTTAGCCTTGTTCATTTTTTATTTCTTTGGAACTGCCTCAGTGTAATGGCATTTCCCTTTTAAATGGGCAGACTCTACAGAGATGTCACAGAGGTTACCTGCTAGAAAGAGAATTGGATTTCCTATTTGTAAGGAGAAAATTATTTGTCTATCTTTTTTAATAGATTCTGTAATTAACAAAATACATTAAGCACCTGACACTGCAAGCTCTCTGTTTTGAGTTTCTCTGGTAATCTAGAAATGAAACTGAATTCTGTGCTGTCTAGCAGGCTCCATAAAAAACAGTACTCCTCTCATTTAACCAGGAGGTGCCATTGTTTGTTTCTTCTGTGATAAACTCATTGTTTACTATAGAAACACAAACTACACTGATGTTGGTGAGGTCAGTGCCTTGCAGAATAAAAGCTTTGTATGTGCTTTGTGTCTTACAGATAAGATAGTAAGACAGGCTGGCAAGCTGAAAGATGCCCATGTCTGTGAGGTGGGCCCTGGGCCAGGAGGAATTACAAGATCCATTCTCAATGCTGATGTTGCTCAACTCCTGTTAATTGAAAAAGATACTCGATTTATTCCAGGACTGCAGGTATCAATTGGGAAATAAATTGTTTTTTTATAATTAATATATGTTTAATCATTTATGAAGTTAAATTACTTTTTAAAAAAATTGGATTTCTTATTTTGATCTGAACAATTGAAAAAAGTACTCCTAGCTCTAAAACAGCTTGTATCAGAAATATTTGCAGTGTTCTCTGCTTCTTTCCTAGAGGTCCGTTGTTTAGTTGAATCTATGTTGGCAGAATGGAGTACATTAATCTATTTTATTATGTTTGATTGGATGTATTACTCATAAATTGGAAGAATACTGCTTAATACCAATTTATATAGAAATTCTTTTAAGATTTTGAGATTTAAAATAGTTTATAGTCCATCTCAAACACCTTTATCTGATCAGATCTTTTTCACTAGATTGATATAATGACATTTTGGTACTTGTAATCTCTTTTTGTGAAAATCATTTCTTCAGCCCAAACAAAGGATAATAATGCTGCGGCCCCACTCAGATGAAACAGGTTTCAGAGGGGTAGCCATGTTAGTCTGTATCAGCAAAAACAACAAGGAGTCCTTAAGGCACCTTACGGACTAACAAATTTATTTGGGCATAAGCTTTCGTGGGCTATAACCCACTTCATCAGATGCATGGAGTGGAAAATACAGTTGAAACAGTTGCAGACCCATACTGTCTTTGCAGAAACTGTTGTAGTTAGTATCATCCTGATACAATTGTTACAACTGCATCAATTAGGATTATTGAATGCAAACATTACCTGCCAGTTAATACATTTGAATCTCATAATTGACTTAAAAATCACCATTGTTTGAACCAAGTAAGAAAGGATATGATGTAATTAATTCTCTATGCGTGTCTTATCAAATAATTGCTTGAATTAGCCAGAACATTTTTGTTTGGCTTTCAAAAACTACTGCTGAAGCAGATTCCTCTAAATAGAAGCACCACTTCTAGGATCCTCCAACAAAGTATCTTGGACACTCTCTGGGATAGCTCAGTGGTTTGAGCATTGGCTTGCTAAACCCTGGGTTGTGAGTTCAGTCCTTGAGGGGGCCACTTAGGGATCTGGGGCAAAAATCAGTACCTGGTGCTGCTATTGAAGGCAGGGGCCTGGACTCGATGACCTTTTGAGGTCCCTTCCAGTTCTAGGAGATTGGTATATCTCCTATTATTATTATTGACATATATACAACTCTGAGTGAGTCACCGTTTTTCGGTAGCAACCCCCTCACAGCAGAAGTTCATATGCTTTTGATAGGCTATTCAGTATATTGGAGATCTTGAGTAAGAGTGGGTGTGAATAAACAAACAGTATCTTGCATCCATTAGTATTAAATTTGGTTTTGAGCTTTATTTTCCAGATAAGATGATGATAAATTACAGAATGAATCTCTTTGATGTGGGTCATAACCTCTCTGTTTTTTGTGGTTTTTCACTGAAAGTTCTCTGTTTCAATCTAGAATAGTTGTACATAAAGGGTCTGGAATTTGAACAGCAGAAGATGCCATATATTAAAATAAGAATTGGGGACTGTTATTTAGAAGAATCTTTTACCATGTGTGAAACCAGTGACATTTAAAACATTCTGCATTTTTACTAAGTTCTTTTCGGGCTTTCCCATGATGTTTGCTTCATAATACTGAAGTAGAGGTCTGTGGCTGACACACTTCCCAGGAGTACCCAGGGTTGTGAGGCACCTCACTACTACCTACCTTTACTGTGAGGAAGCCAGGTCTTTCCCTGCTGGGGGTCAGCTCCCTGGGCTACAGGCAATAGAAGCATGCCACCTCTGCCAGCTCAATCTCTGCTGCCCCTCTGCAGGTTAGCAGTAGGCATGCTTCAACCCTGAAGCCCTTTGAATGTCCCTCTGCAGCATCCAGCAGTCGTTCCACTGAACATTCGCTGTATTCCCAGATCCACTGCTCTCAAAGGGAAAAGATATCTCAGCTTATGAATTACACCTCAGATTACTCATCTACTTAATAAACCACATTTAGAAACATTTATAGTGAAAACAGGTAAGTTTATTTAACAAAGTATAGAGATTTAAGCGATAGCAAGTAGAAGTATTGGGAATAAATTAATGCATATAAAATAAAATCATAACTTGCATTCTAGAACCTTGATATATTTAACTAGTCACTTTCATGCCTTGCAATTTTGTTCTCCAGCATTTGTCAGCCAGGCAGGTTGAGATCCCTTTTTCATGAAACAGGCCATTTTGTCAACTTCTTTCCTCAGTGAAGGATACAGTGTGTCTCTCTGCATTCTTTTGATAGACGGGATGAATCCCTTCATCTTAGTCATAAACTGAACACTCTCCTGCAGTGTGGTCCTTCCTGTAGATGTGGTGATCTCTAGTCAGTTTGGCAGTCTTGATTAGCTGGTGGCTTAGTATGCAAATAGACTTACATTATGAAGCACACAATACACAGTGACCAGATGTAGAGATAAGCGTCTCCTTTGCCCTGCCTGAACAGAACCTGTCTAAGACAGGTCACCAGTGTCATAGTATAATTCCCAATTTTGAACCTTAGTGTCCAAAATATGGGTACTAGCATGAATTCCCCTAAGCTTAATTACCAGCTTAGATCCTGTAGTGCTGCCACCAATCAGGACTTAGAGTAGAGTGCCTGATAAACTCTGGTCTCCCCCAGCACCTTCCCTGGGGACCCCAAGACCCAAATTCCTTGAGTCTCACAACAAAGGGGAATAAACCATTTTTCTTCCCCCTCCTTTCTTCCTCCCAGCTCCTTTCCGCCCTGGATACACTAGGAGATCACCGTGATTCAAACTCCTTGAATCACCACACAGAGAGGAATGATACCTTCCCTCCTCCTCTTTTCCCTTCACCCAGAGGCAATCCAGTTCAAACTCCGTGAATCTAAAACAAAGAGGAAATTCACTTTTCCCTTCTCCCCCCTGCTCTCTTTCTCTTCTCCCCACCAATTCCCTGGTGTGTACAGACTCAGTTCCTTTGAGCATTAACTAGGAGAAAAAAATCAGACACGTCTTAAAGCAAAGCTTTTAATAAAAAGAAAGAAAAAAAGGTAAGAGTTTATCTCTGCAGTTTAGATGGTAAAAAGTTACAGGGTCTGTCAGCTTATAGAAACTAGAAAGAAGCCTCCCCCCCAGCAAAATACAATTTAAAATACTTCCAGCAAACTACACATTTGCAAATAAAGGAAAACAAATAAAAAGACTATACCGCCTTTCTACCTTTATACTCACAAAATTGGAATAGAAGATTAGAGAGCCTGTAGGTATGAGTGGTCACTCTCAGAGCCCAGAGAGAACAAAGCAAAACCCAAAAACACGCACAAAGGCTTCCCTCCACCAAGATTTGAAAGTATCTTGTCTCCTGATTGGTCCCCTGGACATGTGTTTGGTTCCCTGTTTGTTAACCCTTTACAGGTAAAAGAGACATTAACCCTTAACGATCTGTTTATGACAACCAGGTAATCTGCCTTTAACGTCAAGATTTTAAAAAACACAATTTCCAGTATAGATACATAATTTCTTAAATATTTGTACATACATTTCACAATGATCATGATGATCAGTGGACTACTGGCTTTTGGCAGAGACATATGCCAGCTCTTGGTGAATTATTGTGCATATACACCGCTACCTCGATATAACGCTGTCCCTGGGAGCCAAAAAATCTTACTGCGTTATAGGTGAAACCTCGTTATATCGAACTTGCTTTGATCCACCAGAGTGTACAGCTCTGCACCCCCTTACCCTCTCTTCACCCCCCCCCCCCCGGGACTCTGCTTTACCGCATTATATCCGAATTCGTGTTATATCGGGTCATGTTATATTGGGGTAGAGGTGTATTTGGTTAGGGAATTCCTGTAAATTTCTCTACATTTCATTCTGAAAGGGTCATAGCCTCATGCTAGCGTACAACCTGATAGCTTGGCTAGGTAGGTTTATAAAAGGGACAGAGGTAAGATTTTCCCCTCAGGCTGAGCAATGGAATGACTGCAGAACTCTTCAATGGTGGCAAATTCAGCCTATTGGTGGAAGTATCCATGAGTGCCTTTATATTCCCTCAGATGCAAGGTGGAGGGCAAGAGGAACTGCAGTGACAAAGCCTCTGGGTCTATCTTTCCCCAGTTCTTTATGCATAGAAGTTTGCGGAACCTCATTAGTTCTACTGCCAGAGGACGCAGGATTTGCTCTAAGATGCATTGATGGACGCAGGATTTGCTCTAAAATACATTAATTCACAATGGGTCTTCCAGTCATTTGTTCAAATTAGCAATGTTCTGTTGCAATTTTATGCCAACAGATTTCATAAAATGCAGTGGAATTTACTAGTGTAGTGAAAGTTTAAAGGGCAATAGGTAATAACTGGCTATTAAGACATGAAGTTGCATCTGAAAAAACACATTTTATTTTTTCTAATTCATTACTTATACCTATTTACTTTTAATACTTTTACTGTTGACAAAAAGAAAAACCAGTCTAAGGTTTTGTTCTTCCGTCTCTAATATGCTAACAAAATTTTAAATTATGCAAACTATAGTCATTTAAAAAAAAACTGAAGACCCTTCTTGACAGTGAAACCCACCATTAAAAAACAATTTCACAGATGATCACCGCCTATCATTTGTATAGACATCTGTCTGCTTTGTTTGGTACTATTTACTTATTCCATTGATCTTATTACATTAATTTGCATCCTTGAATGGCACCCTTCACAGTAAAAATTAACAAATCAAGGCAGATAAACTACTTATAGGTAGTTAAATTACTGCTGCAGTGATGGCATCTACTCTTAAATTGGTTTGTATTCAAATTCCAGACTTGTTTCATATTAGATTTTTTTTCTCTCTAGTTGAAACTAATTGTGTTTCAAAGAGATAGGGACTTTTTTTTTTTTTTAAGAGTTAAATTCCGTTTCAGTACCCCCTGCATGGAATTTAAATCTCTACTTGAATTCTGTATGTCCATGAACATTCCTGGAAAGCAGCAGTTTCCTTTGACTCAGAAAGCTGAGTGTGTTGGTTTTCCATTAAGCAGTATAGAGGTGAAATTTAAAAACTTTTTTCATCCTGTCCAAATCCCTGAGTGAAGCCACATGATTGAAATTGAATATGCAAATTATGCTGAAATGTGTTGATGAGCAATAAATCTAAGCTGCCACAAAAATCAGTTCCCTTTTTTCACTGATTAAACTCAAAACATTTAACTGTTTATAACATAGGTCTGAATTTTCACACACGCAAACCAAAATTGCTTTTTCATTATCCATGTGTTTTTTTCCTAATCTGCTTTAAAAATAATTTAAAAAAATCTTCCCCAGATACTTGCTAAATATAAAAACTGATTTGCTCCATAAATAATCAGTAGGGCACTTTGGGGGGAAAAACGTTGCAACTATCAGATTAAAACACATCAATGTATCTTTCACATGTTTCTTACTGTGTGTGCTTACTCCCAGTGTTTGTGATTTAATATTATGGTTTGCTGTCTCTAAGACTATTTCTCTGCCTGTTTGATCCTACAGTGAAGACATAATTTCAAATACAGTAATGGCTTAAATGAAGCAGTATGAATCAATGCAAGGTCAAGCAGCAGTAGATGACCCAGAGAGAAAATCTAATTACTTAGAAAACAAAACAAAAAAAAACCCCTAAGGGCTTGTCTAGATGAACGGTTAGTGCATGCCAAGCTGAGATGTAAATCTACAGTGCAGTAGCATGCTGCTCACTAGCTGTTCATGTGGACCCTGTTAGCGCACATTTACAATTCCTTAGTTCATTTTGATCTACTCCACTTTGAAATGGTGTATATCAGTGTGCAATAAGGGGCGTTTTGTGCAAATGAGCAGGGTCCTCATAGACTGGGTTGCATGCTAGCGCCCTGTAGATTTACACCCCGGCTTGCCACACACTAGCTGTTTGTCTAGACAAGCCCTTAAGAACAGATATCTCTAATAAGAAGAAGAAAGGGAGCAGAGCACTGAAAATTTCGAAATACATTAATTTTTCTGTAAACGTTGTCTTCTCCACTTGTTTGTTTCTGCACAGAACTCTTACTTTCATGGCTGTATAGATTTGCATTATAAACTTGATTCTGCAAGGTGTTAAATCCTTTAGCCTGATCCTGCACAACTCTTAAGCATGTACTTCACTTTAAGTGTGTGAATAGTGCCATTGATTTGAGTGGGACTAATAATGTGTTTTGCTTGATCAGGCCAGAGTGCTCAGCATTTTGCAGAATCAAGCCTTATGAGAGTTTGCATGTTTGAAGCACAAATAAGTTGTATTGACATCTGAGAATTTTCTCCAATATATTTTAATAATCTGTGTTCATTCCAGGCTTCAAAATACTTAAGTCTTTAATTATTTGTATTAGATCTAAACTCTCAATCCTGTAACCCTTTACTCTCACAAGTAGTGAATAGTAGGTGTATAGGATCAGACCTGTTTGGGTTTTTGTGTGTGTAACTTTTTTGCATGGAAATGTGCATTTTGTTCATCTTTTATTTATAATGTGCCCAGACCTAAAAGATAATTATTCTGTTTTACTACTGCATGTATGTGAGGATAAAAATATAGGTCCAGATTCATGCCTAGTGTAACTCCACTGAAGCCAAGGATGATTATGGCTCAGTATGTTTAAAAGTTTACCAGATTTTATTGGTGCTAAATAGACTAATTCTGCTTGCTTGCTGACAAATAGATGCTGTCTGAAGCAGCTCCCGGAAAAGTGCACATTGTTCATGGGGACATTTTGACATACAAGATGGAGAGAGCTTTTCCAAAACACCTTCAAAAGAAGTGGGAAGATGGTTAGTATCTGCTTTCAGTATATTTGTTGTTTCCTCTGAAAGTTACTATGAAAATTAGCTTGTTTGACAGGGTACCTGGAACTCATGATGAAGAACTCCATTTTCTCTCACTTCATCTACACACATGAGTTTTGATCCCTTTTGGTGGATAGCAGTTGACTATCCTCACCATGATTTACATTTTAGCTGTTAATAGTTAACCCTTCAAAGTGATTTCTCCTGAAAGGTAAAATTAGAGAGGCTAATTTTCTTTCCTCCAAAAGAAAAAACAAAAAATGACATCACCTATTTCCTACCTTGTCTGAGAGTTGGTATACACTAGCAACTTATGTGGGTAAAACTGTTGCTTAGGGAAGTGGAAAATCCAAATCCCATAGCAGTGCAGTTACACCAACCTAACTCCTGTTGTAGACAGCACAGTGTCAATGGTAGGGTTTCTCCTCTGAACATAGCTACTCCTCTTGGAGAGGAGAAGCTCTCCTGTTGGTGTAGGTAGCTTCTTTACTGAAGCACTAGGTCGGTGCAGCTGAGCCTTTTAAGTGTAGACAAGCCTTAAGGCAAAGATGCTGAATTGGTATCATTTAAAATGATTGGTATCTTTGCAAGTACTAGCCTCAGGATGTTGTCATTGTGAAAAAACAATTTCTGAGGAGCACAGAAGTAAAACACATAGTGCACATATTCTTTTATTCCCCCATCCTCCTGCTTTTGCGTGATAAACCACCATTTATTAAATTCTGTTATAACCCCACTGAAGATACTTGTAGAATCCTCTTTGAAACTTGGAGACTTTTGTGGTACTTGAAGTATATTGAAAGATTGTTTTTCTTATTGCTGACCTTTCAGCCTTGCATACTGGGAAAGTATAAAGTCTAATCATAGCTTTTTATCAAATTTTATCAAATTTCGTATGACTGGATTTCACCTTGTCTCCTAAGACCATATCACACTACTAGATAAACTTACAGGTAAGTTTAGTCGTCTTTTCCAAAACCTGATTTCTTAGCCAGAGATAGACATAGCATCTTGTGGATGCCAGAAGAACATTAAACATTTTTTTTCTAATTTGAGATACAAAGGAAACATATTCCGTTAACTTTATCTGGAAAATTCCCAGCTGTATTGCATCTTCCCATGCTGTAGGGAATTTAATAAAACATTTGGTATGCGCAAATGTGTATTTGAGGATGGAATTGAATTTTTAAAATGTACCTTTCTAGAACTGATGCATTTAAAAATCCTATTTCTTCTTCCTCTGTTGTTGCTCTGTGAAAATAAAATGTAAATCACTGACAGAATTCAAAAAGTGCCACTTTCTGTTATTTGTGAATCAGACTAGAGAATTACATTATACGAAATGAGAATTAAATCCGATTTTTTGTTTGCATTTTACTGTTGTATAAAAATGGCTTTATTACTTCTTGACATGTGTAGCATATAGCTATACTGCAAAATCAAAACCCAACAAGTTTCTCAACCTCTGGCTCACATGCTACAGCGTTAAACATAACTGTGTAGTTGTTCCCACTTGGTTAGGAGCTTAGGATCTGAAATCTTTTCCCCTCCCCCTGTTTCAGAGCCCGAGTGGGGACATTGGCATGACTATCTTTAGTGTAGTAGCATCAGCCCTGCAAGCCAAAGTCTGTAGACCTGGTCTCTAAGACTTGCTGCCATGTTTGTTTTTTTTTAATGTACCCATACAATATCAAGGCTTCACTTTCTTCTGTTTGCTGGAAGAACCTGTTACTGCAGGGGAGCTCTATAACATGGGTGGAGGTTCAGATTCTGTCTCTGCAGAGTAGATGCATGTTACTGCAGCTTTATAGGGTTTGTACAGGGCCCGTCAGGATTTGAATTTTTGGACTCAGCCACAGAAACGATATCAGGGATAAGTTCTTCAGCATGTAGGAAACAGTGGCACATTACTTCTAGTGCTCTTTGAATATTCACGCTCGTGTGGATACATTATTTGGGGCAGGTTGAATGGTGGAATTCTAGCTGCTAGTAGTTATTGGAGCACTCACACGCTTCCTAATCCCACCTCTCAGTGAGCATCAACTATTCCAGAGCGAGAGTATAAAAGTTCCAGCTGCCTCAGTTTCTTCCAACAGCTGAACGGATGAGGAACTGTTCTGGAGTGTTTCTGGGTCTGTAGCTTATTAGCTAGTTAATTTTTATAGTTGGAATTAGTAGTTTGCTCAATGGTTGATAGTTTACTATTAGATTAAGTTAACTGTAAGTCTTCAGTATGGAGATGGCAGAAGCAAAGAATAAAAATACCAGTTTTAAAAGACGTATGTCACGTCCGACAGTGTTTCTGGTGTCAACCGTGCATGCTAGATGCCTCGCTTATTTGGGTGAGGGACACTCACCTTCAGAAAGTTTGATTTGCTCAATTTTTACAGCATGGGCCAAAAAGGAGAGACAGAACCGACTTTGGGTGATTTTATTACAAGAAGTGCTATCAGCAAAAACCATCCTGAACTGAGCAAGTACAAGGTTCAAATAAGACTCAGGGACCAGCATCAGTTCTGAGTGAGTCTGGAGGCAAGAAGGATAAAACCTCCACCTTGGCTCCCAGTGCTAAAGAACCCAGAAGTGGGAAGGATGTAAAGAGGAAAACTCTTGTGGTGTCGGCTCCTGTTTCCAGAGCTAATGTGTGATCTTGTTCCAAAGGTAAGAGCTAAGAAACTGTTGATGTAGGGGCAAGATAAGGTTCCAGTAGCTAGTTCCAGCATGGCACTGCAATGAATAATAGTTACAGCACAAGTTCATCAATTGGAACCATCTCCAGCTCCATTGGCGATTAACACGTGTCTCAGTTGAGCAGGCACCAAACATTCTGTTGGAACTGATTCAGTTTAGGTACTTTCCCAGGGAGAAGAAGAAGAGTTGAAGTCAAGATTTTTCCACTACTCCCACCTCCGAAGACTTCTCGGTTTCCAGAATAGATTTTTTTCTCCACCCTCCTTTATTCATCCTAGAGGAATGCCATCAGATCGGAGAATAGGAACAGGTCAGGGGTTGGATCCAGAGAAAGAGTATTATAAGCAATTTCATTCATTTGCTTTGTATATGTATGGACAAAGATATTTCTAATAGGGTTGTCAGCGATTAAAAAAATTAATCATGATTAATTGCTCGATTTAATCACACTGTTAAATAATAATAGAATACCATTTATTTCATAGCATCATAGAAGATTAGGGTTGGAAGAGACTTCAGGAAGTCATCTAGTCCAGCCCCCCATTCAAAGCAGGACCAACCCCAACTAAATCATCTCAGCCAGAGCTTTGTCAAACCAGGCCTTAAAAACCTCTAATGATGGGGATTCCACTACCTCCCTAGGTAATCCATTCCAGTGCTTCACCACCCTTCTAGTAAAATAGGTTTTCCTAATATATAACCTAGACCTCCCCCACTGGAACTTGAGAACATTGATCCTTGTTCTGTCATCTGCCACCACTGAGAACAGCCTAGTTCCATCCTTTTTGGAACCCCCCTTCAGATAGTTGGAGGCTGCTATCAAATCCCCCCTCACTCTTCTCTTCTGCAGGCTAAATAAGCCCAGTTCCCTCAGCCTCTCCTCATAAGTCATGTGCCCCAGCGCCCTAATAATTTTCATTGCCCTCTACTGGACTCTCTCCAATTTGTCCACATCCTTTCTGTAGTGGGGGGCCCAAAACTGGATGCAGTACTCCAGATGTGGCCTCACTGTGCCAAATAGAAAGGAATAATCACTTGCCTCGATCTGCTGGCAATGCTCCTGCTAGTGCAGCTGTTATGTCGTTAGCCTTCTTGGCAACAGGGGCACACTGCTGACTCATATCCAGCTTCTCGTCCACTGTAATCTTCAGGTCCTTTTCCGACTTAGTCAGTTGGTCCCTAGTCTGTAGCAGTGCATGGAATTCTTCTATCCTAAGTGCAGGACTCTGCACTTGTGCTTGTTGAACCTCCATCAGGTTTTTTTGGGCCCAATCCTCCAATTTGTTTAGGTCATTCTGGACCCTATACCTACCCTCCAGCATCTCTACCTCTCCCCCCATCTTAGTGTCATCTATGAACTTGCTGAGGGTGCACTCCATCCAAAAATCCAGATTATTAATAAAGATGTGAACAAAACCAGCCTCAAGACTGACCCTTGGAGCACTCTTCTTGATACCGGCTGCCAACTAGACATTGAGCTGTTGATCACTACCCATTGAGCTCAAAGATCTAGCCTATTTTTACATATTTTTGGATGCTTTCTACATTTTCAAATATATTGATTTCAATGACAACACAGAATACGAAGTATACAGTGCTCACTTTATATTTTTATTACAAATATTTGCACTGTAAAATAAAAGAAATATTTTTCAGTTCACCTCATACAAGTACTGTAGTGCAATCTCTTTATCGTGAAAGTGCAACTTACAAATGTAGGGTTTTTTTGGTTACATAAGTACATTCAAAAACAAAACAATGTAGAACTTTAGAGCCTACAAGTCCACTAAGTCCTACTTCTTGTTCAGCCAGTTGCTCAGAGAAACAAGTTTGTTTACGTATGTGAGATAATGCTGCCCATGTCTTAATTACAATGTCCCCTGGAAGTGAGAACAGATGTTCTCATGGCACTGATATAGGTAGTGTTGCAAGATATTTACGTGACAGATGAGCTAAAGATTCATATGCTTCTTCATGCTTCAACCACCATTCTAGAGGACATGCTTCCATACTGATGAGGTACATTAAAAAAAAAATGCGCTAATTAAATCTGTGACTGAACTCCTTGGGGAAGAGTTGTATGTCTCCTGCTCTGTTTTACCCACATTCTGCCATATATTTCATGTTATAGCAATGCCAGCTATAACAGGGAAGGGATAGCTCAGTGGTTTGAGCATTGGCCTGCTAAACCCAGGGTTGTGACTTCAATCCTTGAGGGGGCCATTTAGGGAACTGGGGTAAAAATCTGTCTGGGGATTGGTTCCCCCTTTGAGCAGAGGGTTGGACTAGATGCCCTCCTGAGGTCCCTTCCAACCCTGATATTTCAGGTGACATTGTAATTAAAACATGGGCAGCATTATCTCCCATAAATGTAAACAAACAAGAAGTAGAACTGATTGCACTTGTTGGCTCTAAAGTCTTACATTGTTTTATTTTTGAATGCAGGGTTTTTTGGTACACAATTCTACATTTATGGGTTGCACTTTCATGATAAAGAGATTACACTACAGTACTTGTATGAGGTGAATTGAAAAATACTATTTCTTTTGTTCTTTTATAGTGCAAATATTTGTAATAAAAAAAGTGAGCACTGTACACTTGGTATTCTGTGTTGTAATTTAAATCAGTATATTTGAAATGTAGGAAAACATCCAAAATATTTAATACATTTTAATAAGTATTCTATTTATCATTGAGATTAATCACAATTAACTCAAAAAAATTAATCACGTGAGTTAACTGCCATTAATCAGCAGCCCTAACTTCCAATCTAATCAGAGTATAGACTTCTGGCACTGTCTGTCTCCTTCACCTTAACAAGATGTACAGTGTATGGGAATGGACCTTCCTGAATTTGGTACCGAGATGACATTGAAGTATTGGATCTGAAGTATATGAATCAGACAAGGCATCTAGGTCCTGATAGATTTCCTATAGTGGTAAGAGATTTGCTTAGAAGAGGAAGAATTAGCAGAAATTTGAGAATCAGATCCAGACTGATCCAGAAGGAGGTATACCTTCGCCAGAGGAGAATGTGAACGCTTCAGCATCGTTGCCGTCAGAGCATGTTTTATTCCATGAGTTGGTGGATTGCATGACAAAGACATTAAGTATTCTCTCTGTTTCTGTTGAGAAATATCACCCTGTTTTCAGTATTTCAGGGGAAGCTACTAGTTAAAGGTTCCCCTTATTGGAAGGATTGTCTTAATGAGCAAAAATAGTCTGGAATGCTCCCTTATCTGCTCAGCCTTCGTCCAAAAAAGTTTGACAGACTACTAGTTCCCTCAGAAAGATGTTACTATGTGGAGTTATGACGCTGTCATGGCTAGATACCAGCATCACTTATGGGGGAAAATGTCATTGTTGTCAATGCTGTACCAAAGATGCATAGACAATTAGTAAATGCTGTTTTGCTGGACAGACAGAATATTGCTAAATATCAGTTGAGAGTAGCATTTGAGTCTTCAGATGCTTCAGCTAGAGAATATCTTCAATTGTTACTCTAGAAGCCATGCATTGGTCTTCCTCCAGAGACGAAGTTGAGAATTGAAGAAAATGCTTGAGAAAATGAAGAATGTCAGGGCTACAAGTGGACCTCTAGGTTGTGTTTTTTTTTCCCTCTTATCTTTTTTTTTTTTTTTTGTATTAAAAAAAAACAAAAAAACCTTTGGTTCCTCTCTTCAGGTACCAAGGTAGTATCAACCTTCTTTGTCAATTCCTTGCCCCATCAAAGAAGGAGTTACTACCAGCCTCAACATCATTCCTTACAAAAACATGAACAAGAAAAGAGGTAATTTAAGCCTCGTAATAATAAAGGGAAATCTTTTATCATCATCTGTGCTATTCTTTTGAAGTTACAGAGATGACATCAGTCCTGTTAGACACTTTTGCCCCTCTTTTTGAAGACTGCTTGTCGTCTTTTTACCGTCAGTAGAGATTAATAACATCAGACAGGTGCGTTCTAGAGATTACTGCATGCAATTATTTGATACAGTTAAAAGTCCTTTCTCCCAACAACCCAACTCTTCCTCCTTGAGTGGGATCTGGTTCAACTTTGTTTGCTCAGAGAGAAGGTGCAGTCTTTATTAGAGTTGGGGTGATAGACATGCGTCACAAATACAAAGGGAGAGATTTTTATTTGCATTATTTTCTAATTCCAAAAAAAGTTGCGGGGCCTTTGTCCTTTTCTGGATCTCAGACAATTAAACACCTTTTATAAAAAGTTTCACTTCCACATATTATCTGTAACTTCTGTAATCCCTTCTTTTTTTCCTTCAGGATTGGTTTGTAGCCCTGGATTTAAGACATATATTTCAATAAAACCATTTAATCAGAAATATCCGAGTTTCCTGGTAGGAGATGACCACTTTCAGTACAGGTCTCTTTCTGTTTATTCATAGCCCTGAGGGTATTAACAAAACGCCTAGCTGTAGGGAGACCATTTCTAAAGAAATGGGATTTATGTATATCTTTACTAGGATGACTGATTAATAAAAACATTATGTAGGGAAGAAATCCCGTTACACATAAAACAGATATTTAATTTTTGCCAATCTGGACTACACATAAATTCAGGAAAAATATTCCTGAATCCAACTCAAAGAATCCCTTTCATAGCAACCATATGGAACTCAACTTTAGCAAAAGACTTTATCCCAGAAAAAAGGTATATACAAATAAAATTATCTATACATTTTCTTCTGCAGTTCCCAAAACAGTCGTTGCCTCCCGCCCCCGGGGTTACTAGATCTCTTGGCGTCAGCCACATTAGTGACCCTATAAAATGGATGAGAGGCCTGCAACACTGGTTAGCAAGAAATGACAGACCAGGGTTAGACAAAATATGCATTACAAATTGGTAATTCCACAGCAGGTGTTAAAAACAGTGATGTAGTGGACATGTGCTCTAAATGTAATTAAGGGTATATTATTCTATCTCACTGTGCCATTGGGATGGGGGCCCATTTAAAAAAGAAAACAACAACAATTTGTTAGTGAGAGGTCGCTGGTCAAGGGAAAATAATTTACATATCAATATCTTAGAAGTGAGAACTATTAAGTTGGCTCTAAACGAATTTCTACCTCAGGTCAGACCCAGGGTAGTTCAGGAGGGGAGAGACAATATGACAGTATTATATTCGTTAAACCAGTGGTTCTCAAACTTTTGTACTGGTGGCCCCTTTCATACAGCAAGCCTCTGAGTGCAACACCTCCTCCCCTATAAATTAAAAAAACTTGTATATATTTAACACCATTATAAATGCTGGATGCAAAGTGGGGTTTGGGGTAGAGATGACAGTTTGCGACCCCCCATATAATAACCTCATGACCCCCTGAGGGGTCCTGACCCCCAGTTTGAGAACCCCTGCTCTAAACAAGGAAGGTAGGGCTCATTTCTCTGCCATTGTACATAGAGGCAACACATCTTTGAGACTGATGTATAGAAGATGTTCACCTAATGGCAATTTATGTGTTGGGGGAACAAAATACCTTTTGTACCTAACCTGAGCAGGTTGACCTCTCCCATGCACCAATGTCTGTGAAAGACAAAGTAGTAACACTTAGTCAGGTTGTGGGGCAATCCTGTAATCTTTTTGTATCCAGCAACAACAGGAAGTGTCAGAAGGCTTGCTCAAGAGCAAGGAAAGATAGGAGCTCAATATTAATGCGTCTCTGATAATTTGGGGTTAAGGCCTCATATGCATTTCCCCATATTCAAAAATTGATAAAAATGAATCAAGACAAAGCTTGGGTAATTTGAATACCATCAGCATAGGCCAGAAAACAGATTTAATTCACCTCTCTGGAGGGTTAATCAAATCTCTTTCATTAGTGCCAGACTCGGTGACGCTACAAGAAGGGATTGTCTGTCACCAGGATTTTTCGTCTCTCCATTTAATGACAGATGGAATAAGACTCTCTAACTGTTAAAAAGTCTTTTTCATTAGAGGTGCAAAACATACTGTTAAATTCAAGGAAAGAGTCTCATGTGTTTATAGTAATAAATTGAAAAGATTTTGTGTGTGTTTTTCTATGTATGGTATAGATTATGTACAGCATCCAGTTATATATTAATTATTTGCCCTATCTTAAGTGAAGGTTCACTTCTCAGCCATATCAGCATACCGGGTATCTGTGGATAGCACATTAGTTTGTACTCTTAAAGTAGTTCAGAGGTTCTTAAGAGGTCTTCATAATTAATATCTTTCCATAAAAAGTCTGATACCATCTTGGGATTTGAACGTAGTGCTTTCAAAAATCGATGGAACCTCCCTTTGAACCTTTGGGAAACTATACGTTGTTCTGCTGATTAAAACTGGTTTTGACAGCGGTCATTTCAGATGTGTGATGAATTGCATGTTAATCGCTGATCTGCCATTTACTGGTTTTTCATAAAGATAAAGTAATCCTCAATACAGACCTTTTTATCAAAGGTGACATCAGATTTTCATGTAAACCAGTATATAATTTTACCAATCTTTCCTAAACCTCATACTCAGGATAGATGTTAGAAAGTCCCCAGAATTGTTTATTGCATATGAAAAGAAGAATTAGGGTAAAGCTGTTTCTGTGCAAATTCTGTCAAGCTGCATTAGATTATAGCTTCGTAGATTCTAAGGGTGGAAGGGACAATTGTGATAATCTAGTCTGACCTCCTCTGTAGGACAGGCCATAGAATTTCCCCAAAATAATTCCTAGAGTGTATCTTTTAGAAAAACATCCAGTCTTGATTTAAACATTGTTAGTAATGGAGACTCTGCCTAGACCCTTGGTAAATTGTTCCAGTGGTCAATTACTCTCACCGTTACATTTATGCTTTATTTCTCATCTGAATTTGTCTAGCTTCAACTTCCAGCCATTGGTTTGTGTTATATTGGTCTCTGCTAGATTGAAGGTACTTAGATTGTAATCAAGGCGCCCTTGAACCTTCTCTTTGTTAAACCATCTAGATTGAGCTCCGTAAATCTGTCACTGTAAGGCATGTTTTCTAATCCTTTAATCATTCTCTGCACTGAACCCTCTCCAATTTATCCACCTCCTTCTTGAATTGTGGTTATCAGAACTAGACACAGTATTCCAGCAGCACTTACACCAGTGCCAAAAACAGAAGTAAAATAACCTCTCCTATTCAATATTCTTCTGTTAATGCCATTCTGGGAAGTGTACACTCTTTTGGCCAGGACCCTGCTCATTAGTCTCATAATTGTTTTCAGTTTTATGAAATAGGCCTTGTTAAAGCACCGTGTGTGTGTGTGTGTGTATATATATATATATATAATATTACTGATCTTGACTTGATCACATTTATAACATGGAAGCGGAATAAAGTCCTGATCACTTGTACCCCCTAAGCTACCATTCACTTTTAGTTCTGTGCTCAATTGTCTTTATCTGTTAGGAGAAGGTATAATATATAATATGTTGGCTGCAACACTTTTTGAATTAGGAAATTGTCATCTATACTGTTTAGAAATTCCAAGGATGTTTTAGTACTGGCAGCATGAGACCTCCCGCATATGTCACTCAAATTGAAGTCCCCCATGATAAGTTTTTGTTCCTACATATAGGTGAGTGTATAAGTTTCCCAGTATGATGTGGTGGTCTGTAGCAGTCATCAACTACTATGCCATCTTGTGCTTTATCTTTTAGGACATTGAGCCATAAACATTCTAGATAATTTTCTTCTGCGTTATTAGGGACGTGGAAATAAGTAGTGCTACTTTTTACATAGTTCATAGTCATAACCATTGATTTAACATTCCAATCATGTGAATCATCCCACCAGGTTTCAGTAATACCAGCTAGATCAAATTTATGCTCATAAATGAGCATTTTCTGTTTCTCTTGTTTGTTACCTAGACTCCTAGCAGAGTGTATAGGTAATTCAGGATTTTTTTCTGTTTACATTCTTTGGTTTCTTGAATAAATTTTGTTCTTAACAACTTGATTTTGTTCTGAGGGCTCATATCTTCCTCATTTGTACCCTCTCCTTTTGCTATTAGTTTAATTCTCTCCTGACTACTCTAGCCAGCCTGTCCCCAAGGAGATTAGTCGCCCTTCTGCTGAGGTGGAGGCCTTCCAAACTATACAGCCCTCTCTAATTGTAGAACATGTTCAGTGTTCCACAAAACCATAGCCTTTCACCCTACCCCACTTATCTATCTATTTTTACAAAACATTTCTTTTCAAATTTTATAGATCCACCAAACGTGCATATCATTGGAAATCTGCCGTTCAGTGTTTCAACTCCTCTGATCATCAGGTGGCTTGAAAATGTTTCCAGTAGAGATGGACCTTTTGTTTATGGCAGAACTCAGATGACTTTGACTTTTCAGAAGGAAGTGGCAGAGGTATGTTTTGTTGTTGGCTTATTAAAAACTTAAAATTAGACAAATTATTTCAGCACCTAGTTACTTTAGTGATAGATGAGAAAAGCCTGAGAGAGATTTTGTTGACTTGCTGGATGTTTTAAAACTGCCTAATAGTCTATACTTCTCTGAAATAGTAATTTTAAGGCAGGAAACCTGGCACAGTGCTTAAGTTTCTGTGTGCTTAGCTACAAATTATACAGTTTAATATTCATTTTCAAAATCTGCTCAGTTCTTTTCATTGCACACTGTTTATAGAAAGTTTCGTCTTATTGGGAGATAAATCTCCCTTAAGCATTGAAACATTTCACAGTCTTGTTTTATCTGAAGTGTAACTAACTGCTTCATTCCAAGTAGCTTCCACAGCATGCTCCTTTTCTGTCTTCAACTATATTTCCTTTCCTCATTCGCTGACATTTTGAGTTAGCGCTTCATCTTGTTTTCTAAATCTTCGTCACCTCAAGAATTGCACTGGAAGTAATATTTTACCCTGCTTTATTTTAGACCTCTCTTGCTAACAGAAGATCTTCAGATTCCTACCAGTGATTAAACACTTCAAACATAGGGAGTTTCTTGTCAGTGGAGGCCATAGACGCTGGTCTTTCCTGAATATAATCTTGATGCCAGAAATCTGAATGGAACCATTGCCAATCTCTTCACCATACCCTGACTCTGATAAGAATAAAACTGAATGCACCAAATCAATTTCCAATTCTAAGAACTGCTGGGGCAGTTATTGACTGGTTACATTTAATTTGAAAACTGAGAAACTGGATGAAAGTGAAATTGATCTGCTTGCTCTCCACAGACTCTCTGAGATGTTTCTGGGTTAACTGATAATCAGCTGACTCACTCTACAATGCCCTCAGACATTTTTCATCATTCTCAGTGTTTGAGAAAACCAGAGTACCATTTTGTCAGCCACTTCACTGTTTGTTACCTGAGTGTATATTCTGTGTGTTGCACTCAAAAAGTTAAAGTAGCAGCTCCAAACTGAAAACCAGGTTAGATGTTAAGTTTTACCTGCAGGGTCTTTTGTGAATTGTGTAAATGATTGTATGCCATAAATTAAATCTCTGCTATTATTTCGGGTACCTAAAGCGTTACTCCGATACCTAGAGCTCCCATCATTCTGCTACATTTACTGCAGTTTTTGCGAGAACGGGGTTCGAGATAAGTACTTAAGTGGTTCCAGTAGATGGCTGAAGAGAACATCTGGGACAAGTAGTCTGTATATTGTGAATGTGAAATAAAGCAGCCTTCTTTTATCATCACTGAGTCCATGTGATTTCTAGCACAAAAGATCCAGTTCTTTTTCCCAAAATACTTGATAACATAAGAGCTATTAGCCTAAAGTATAAAGTGGAAAGATGTGGAATGCTGTGATAGTAACAAAAAAGAATTACAAAGAAAATTGAGAACATAGAAACACTCCGTACTATATATAGCTATAACCAGCTGTATGTGCCTTTAGGGTTTTTTTCCAACATGACATGCAGATTATAGTGTTTCTGCACCCAACATAGCTCAAATGACATGCAAAATAGCATGCCCGTTAAGTTCCTTGTATTTAGAAAGCTGAAAAGACTGAACATTATAAAGTGGAGTGATGTTCTCAAGGTCATGGAATGAGTTGGTGGTGGTTGTGTTTACACTGTAGGATCTTCTGTTTCTTGATTTCTCATTCATTTAAATGTACGTGATTCCAATTAATATTTTATAAAAGAAAAGATCAAAGCCTTTCAGTGTTATGGTTCACATTTCCATTATTTATATGAGTTGGTATGCCTTTTTGGGAAATACACTACCTTCAGTAAAAAAAACCGGTTACCTTATGGTCAGCTGGGAAACTGGGAGTCAGAACTTCTAGATTTTATTCTGGATCAGTCATTCTCTGTTTAGGCCTTAGGCAAGTTGTTTCACCTTTCTTCCTCTCTTTAACTGTTTGTAAAAATTGGACATAGATACCCAGAATATAGGTGTCTTATAAATACTTAAAATGCTCTAGTAGAAGAACAGGAATAATAACACTTAGCCAGTTTCACCAGCATGTACAGAGATACACGTTTAGATCATCAGATGAAAGATACTAGTAAGCAGAATTTCTAATTTTGTTGGAAGAAAAAAAAACTGTGACCAAAAATACTTATTACTGTTCTTATTTTTTACTTGGCACAAAATCAGACATTGCCCATATATGGATTTTAGATGGAATGAGAAGCTTGAAAGACGAAAACGGGCAACAGCAAGGAAGAAAGTGGTGATACTGATTCTGACAGTAAAACGTCTTTGAACAACTTTATGTGGCACAGAACTTGTATTTTCTTGCCTGGGGTTTTCAGGTGGTCATTTACAAAACTAGTAATTGTCGCTTTGTAAGTCTTTTTGGACATTTTTTGGAAATTAAGAGCTTTTCAGAGCTGAATTTTAAGTGAAAAATATTTGAAGATTTTTTGCCTCATTTTTATTAAACTTTCATTTAACGATATTTTTAAAATGTCATCCAGTTATTGAGGGAAAAATCAGCCTTTGTATTAAGTTCAGATGGATTTACAGGGAATAATACTTTTATTTGCTTCTTTATACTGAGTCTGTGAGAACTCATTTGACTAATATTTGATCTTGCAAGAATTAAAAAAGACCAGAAAAATAAACACCCAAACATGGACATTGGGAACAAAGGCTTTGAGAACATTGTCACCCAATTCTGTCTTCAGCATGAGCCCTACAAGCAGATCTGTTCAGGTGGCTCCCAGAACCGTTTTTTATATCAGTGAAGCTCCACAAAAGTGCAGGGAACTACCTGTGCAGATTTAACTACAGGTTGGAGTAATAAATTGTATGTAATTCAGATACCTTGATAGGCATGTTAGAAAAACTTTAAATGGTTTGGATGTTATTTTTGATCTTTGTATTTATTTTTAGGAGGGTGCTTTTAAAAAAACTATTTTCTTACTCTTGGTTTTAAATATCCTTACCTTAGATTAAGCTGCAAGTTGATAGAGCTTTAATATTCTTTCCACTTGGTCAGTCTGGATTCATTGACTTATAAATGACACTCTGATTATCCCATAGAGGCTCACAGCCACCATAGGAAGCAAGCAACGTAGCAGACTGTCCATCATGTCTCAGTACCTCTGCACTGTTCAAGACTGTTTCACAATTCCAGGTCGAGCCTTTGTTCCAAAACCAGAGGTGAGTCATCTTTGTGCGTTGACTTTGCTAGCAGGAGATACTGTAAAGAATTAGATGAAGCTGTAGCATGTAACAGCAACTTGTAAAAAGATCAATACTTGTACAAAAAGGTCTGATCCTGAGAGATGCTTAAAGCCATTGGAATGAGTGGGAGTTGAGGGCACACAGCACCTTTCACGATCAAGGCCAAAAGGAGTGTGGACCTGATCCTGTAAAAGACATTGCAGAAATACAGTAGGCACTGAGAAATGAGTAATAAGATGACAGGAGGCATAGAAAGTCTTCCGTACAAGGGGAGCTTGAAATGGTTGTGACTGTTTATAGAGATGATGGTATAAAGAAGTTAAATAAAAGAACATGGGGAAACATTCAGTGAAATTGAAATATGGTAAATTTAAAATTGATAAAAGGGAATATCTTTATCACATACAATTAACCTGTGGAACTGACTGTCACAAGGTATCACTGATGCCAAGAGTTTAGTGGGACTCAACATAGGGTTAAACATTATGTGGATAACATTCACAGTGACATTAGATCGGATGTTTTTTAAAGAAAGAATATGAATTGTCATGTTTCAGGGAATAAGCAAACCACTAAGTGAGAGGGTCAAGAAAATTCTGGTATGGATAAGCTATTCCGGAATTGTCTATTTTGATGATTCTTGTATTTTGCTTTGGAGTATCTGGTACTAGTCACTTCTGAAAGAGGATGTTGGACTAGCTAGATCTGCTGAGCTGATCAGATAGATCGATTATGTTCTTTTTTTCCTGCTCCTATTGAAGACAGTGGTAAAACTTTCATTGACTTTGTTGTAGGATTGGACCATAAACTGGGATTGCATTATAATACTAATGAATACAAGGTTTAACATTTTTATATAATGTAAAAATGTTGGGGCTAGATTCACAAAGGGAACTTAAGCATTACAACGCCTAGAGTCCTAGGCATCCTGCTGCCCCATGGAATTCACAACCCTGAGTTAGATGCCCAAACTTCCTGTGCATTGTATAGGGAGAGTTAGGTGCATAAGAAAGGGATACACAGAAGCCAGCAAACTAGCCAGTGGGAAATACTGAGAAGAAGCTTTCTTTTGTATAGATTAGGTGTACTCTGAGCTTAGCTACTGGATTGTGCCGTGCAGCTGAGATAGGCAGAGAAATGCCTAGTCTCAGAATCCTACCAGGGCATGAGGACTTACGCAGTTTTGCACTTGCCCACTAGCAAAAGCTTAGGCACCCAAGAAATGCAGGCACCTACAAAGTTAGGTGGCAGCGCAGTAGTGGTTTTGTGAATGACGAGGTACCTACATGTTGGACATAAGGCACTTATAGAGGCGAGTAGGCACCTCCGTCCTTTTGTGAATCTAGCCCCAGGTACCTGCATTTCCCTTCTTTTGATTGATTTTTCTCCTTTAAATAGACAATCTTTATCGAGGGAATCAGATCAGTGCTTCCACAATTAGAATGGTACAATTTTGAGTGCACACAGTTTTGTACTTACACATTTTATCTGAGGAAGATCCTCAAAGCAAAGTGCATTATATAGGATCTATACTGATTTGAACTGCATTCATTAATGCTGAACAGTGACAGCACGTTGATTCTAAAGTTTCATTCAGCAATAAACATCTTTTTGGGAATTAATAAAATAGTTTAAAAGTATTTAATGATTGAATAGAAAATGAAAATAGCCTTTAAACAGATTAATAGCCAGTGAATAACTGTAAAACATTTGATTGGGATATGAGTAAACATTTAGAGAGCGAAAGTTTAAATACAAAATATCAGGAAAGTGATCCTGGGGCATAAGAGGGATGCTTAGCTGCAACAGAGCATTGGTGAAACTACAGTATATAAATCAGTCTGATCAACTCCCAGTTCAGCTGCTACAGTGCTACTCAGATGCTGTTCAGAAATATTTTAGGGCTGCTCGGTGTATAGCACCGTTGGAGTAAATTGAGGCTGGAGGCAACTGAGCGAAGCACTACCACTGAAAAGGGTTAGAATAATGCAGATTATTATTAATGTTTTCTGATGGCAGTGAGGAAAGCTGTTTCAATAAGTGAGTATTTTTCCCCTCTTCTTTCTTCTAAAGTAAACCATTCTTTTGGACTGTGATTTGAAAACTGCTTACTGAAAATAGCAAGGTCTCTTAACTAAAGGAAATAACTGATGAAATATCTACACATATTTCTAAAACGTGTTGTTTTAAATGTTTTACAGTCCCATTCCGAGGGATGAGCCAGAGCTGGTCACAAGTTACGCTTGTGACATCCCAATCCTTTCCATAGCAATGTATTGGAATATCAAAAACTCCTGTAATGTTGAAGAGTTTTTAAAGAAACCTCAAACAAATGACACAGCTAACATTGCCAAACGAAGTTTCATCAGTACATGCCAAAATGTTGGAGCTGGGTCAGTTTGTTTAAATATATTTTGTGACGGGTTGGAACACCCACCCTACCGCCTCTCCTCTCACCCCATCCCCGGTCCAGGATGCCACCTGATGTGCTGGGGTTTCACTGAGCCTGCCTGCTCCAGTAGCCTAGGCTCCCTCTTCCTGTTTCACTGAATCAGGCTTTCCGGCCTCTGGCAGCACATACACTCGGGTAGGGATGCACCAGCTGTAGTCACACAGAGTCTGCAAGCAGCTGTCTATGGGGAGATTCAGCTAAGAAGTTGCCTGGCACTGAAGTGCACACCCCCTTTGGGTTGTAAACCCAAATAATATTGTCTTGCACTGTGCAGCTCTCTCTATACAGCACAAGCTCATAAAAATTCGCCTTCTCCCTTTGTGATGTTGCACTCCATATGTTTTATGGAAATATGTTTATAAGTGTGAATATGATGTAACTGGAATATGTTTCATGCAAAAGGTCTCTTGTAAGGTATCATTACAAAGCTTATGATCTAGTGACTGTGTTCATTCTATTTGTTTGCATGTATTATTTCTATGTCTAGAGTTAGGCGAATAAGATATAAACTTGTATTACTGATGTAAACACATTAGGTGGAAACCATTAAGAGTCCTTCAGAATCAATGAACTGTGAATGGTTTGTTTACCTGCAAGCCTCCATGTGTTAGCCAGCCCAGGGAGGATGGTGGAATCCATCTTAAACCTATTGCTTTTCCATTTAGAAAGAGGAATGGGGATCCAGAGAGGACAAAAGATTCCTGCCTTGTGCCAAAGCTATAAAAGGAGGTGGAAGAGAACAAAGGGAGGTCCCACTTGGGATGGGTGAAGTTGCCTCTCCATGGGAGTTGGACCTGTCCCCGTTATAAGCAGTGGGGTTGCACATGTGTAACTGAAAGCAGACTGTTACTTACAAGAGTGCATGAAGCAAAAACTGCACAGCTTCACTGTCAGATTTTCAGGACCGATAAGAAAAAACATTTTTTCTTGTAAACTGAGCAGATTTAACCTGGAATCCTTGAGAGAGAAAAACACAGTTCAGTGATGCCATGTTCACAGTAGAGCCACAGTTCCAAGTTCTACTGATTTCCTTCCTGCTCTACCTTCTCTTGTAATTTCATATCCCAGCAGAAGCAGCTCAAGGGACAGTACAGGCAGCCTGAAGATAACAGGGTCATATAAAGTACCCCTGGGGTCAGCCCTGTATCCTCTCCCCTCCCACCCACTGAGAGAGCTCCTGAACTGTGAGAAAGGAAGTGGAGACAGACCAGTGCTTCTCAGGAGGAGCAGGGAGTTCGAAACTCTGGCCAACTTCTCTAACTCGCCTTCAGAGCTCTTCTGGGGAGACTGCGCTCCCCTGCCTTAGCCCATTTCTAGGTCTTTGTCTGTCTTTGTCTCCTCTTCTGGGCTGCATTGTTTTTCCTCCAGCCTTGTTGTCTCCCAGATTCTTTGCTCTTAATCTTCTCTCCCCCACTCGTCCCCGCTTCCCTCCTCCGCCCCCCAATTTCCTCTGCATCGCGAGCCTCTGTGTGTCGCACATTGCTAATTACGTTCAAAGCTACCTGGAACTTCTTACAGCCAGCATGGAGAAAAGACTACGGTCAGTCAGGGGCACTAAATATCTATAATTATATTTTTAAAGACCAGTTGTTTTGTTGGCCATTTACTCCCTCCAATGTTCAGTTTTTATAAAGTAATATCAGTGAGTCCTAGCTCCCTTTTATAGCAGAAATGTGTGAACTGAGAGCAAATGAGGAAAACCTAGAGCTGGGGCCAAAATCTCAACTTTGTGCTGGTCATCCCCTCCTCTATAGCAAAGGAGGCTAGTTGAGGGCATGGCAGCATTGGTGTAGTCAAAACGGGCTACTGCAAACCAGCCTCCTGAATCAGGTGGCTGTAACTGGATCCCTGTTGCCTCCCACTCTCCTATGTTAAGTAGAGCTCTATCACCTGAGGATCTGGCTCTCAGACTGTTGATAGGCTTTTAGCTGGCAATGGGTTGATCAGAATGAAGTCCTGTAATCCCGTCTTTTTCTGATTAGTACCCTTCAAAAAAGACGACATGCTTAAAGTTAAGTTTTTATTTATTGAATATTTCTCTCTAAACTAAAGCAAACAGTGACTATTGCAAGAGCAAAAGAAACAGAAATCAGCAGACAAAAACATTGCAGCTATTTTTCACACTTCTTTTGCCACATTTTGCTTTACGACTCCTGCTGTCTTGTTGTAGATTTATCCTCCAACTTTTTGCCATGATCCTTGAGAGTTTGACTACTATACAACCTTAATTAGATACCAATACTGGGTGTGGAGCTGCTTTTTTTCTCTTGGGAAGTTGTTGAGGCGCTTGTTGTGAGTTAAACCAAAAGTTCTTTCTTAGATTTTGCTTTGGTAAATAAGGAACTTCTGATTCTTCTATATAAGTAGTCTTGGCAAAGGAGTCTTTCTTAGCTGCTTATGTAACAGTTGAAATTCTCAGTTTTGCTTACAACATGCAAATAAATATTTTTTGGGTCTTTCCCAAGACAACTCTTTTGGTTCTTGTTTTCTCTGGTGATTTTTAAAAAATACTGATTTCAATGTATAGGCTAGAGATGCTCCTGATTTGACATGTAAATATTTTTAAAACAATAATACCTCAATTAATCAGTTCTCCAGAAAAATATAGGTGTTTCTAGAAAACTATACACCCCTGAATGTATACTCTTTTACAACATAAACTCAATACAACTGTCTTGGAGTGTTGTGGTGCACTAGGCCACTGTCCCTAAATAACTTTGGCTTTTTCAGTTCTGGTTCTGGCTAAGTCTGAACCACTGAATTACTGCTGATCCGGCACAGTTGCCAGTGATGGTACAAAACAAACTGCTTCATAAAATAGTCAAATGCTCACTGTTAACATATAATATAAGGCAAGTTCTCGTAACTCAGAGCTAATGGATATATGCTAGTCACTGTCATTGTGAGTACAAAATCATTGCTCTCTTTATAAAAGCCCATAACAAAAGATTAAGCTTCACTCCTTCCACACCATTCAGATTTCTTTATTTGATGCTTACTATATTAATCTATTTTATACTACAGTTCTACCATATATTTTAATGATTCATGAGCTAATAATCTGAGCACTGAAAAGCTGCATAAGAATAAACAAGACATATTCTAGTACCTGACTGAACTGTGAGGAACTTGTCCAGAGTCATATCCCCAGACATTCAAACCTAGGTCCACTCCTCTTTTTATGCCCTCACTTACATCAGCAAATTCACATCATTTTTTTTTTTTAACATCTAGGACAATATTTGACATGAGACATCGCCTACAAATGTCCAATAAGTTCTGCATGCTGGAAAGAAGGTTCTGAGGCTTTAGAAACATTCACCAAGTTAATTAAACCGATAAAGTACTTGTAAACTAAGATGCTGTCATTGACCACTGCTGTATATGGCATATTGCAGTGGATTTGATCCATTGACTTCAACAGGTGTTGGATCAGGTTCTATGAAATTAAATTTTAAAAGGGCCAAAAATGTATAGGGTTCAATAAATGATGAATAAATAACAGGAGGTGAAATACTCCATTAATTAAAGGCTAGTGGTTTGCTTTGTAGAGTAAGGAAGATAAGTCAGGGAGGGTGCCGATTTTTCTTGTGCCTAAATGTGTAGTCAGTGGGTTAAAGCTTCCAAGTATTTCCTCAATCATGATGACACTTCTTTTGTTGTGTTCCTCCTCAAATTGAACAGTTGTTGTTTGGTGGTAGATTGCCAGCAGTTGGAGACTACCTAGTAGACTTTTCTTTTAAAATAAAACATGGAACCCACAGCAGGTGGTGATTTTGGGGGGGCCATTTTTGGCAGTATCTCAATGACAGCGTTAGCGCTTCAGCTCCTGATATGCCGATATACAATGTGGCTGCGTTTTTTAAAAAGAAATCTAGTTACCATGGCAGTTGGGAGCTGGAAACGAAAGGCAGATGTGGCTGTGATTAAAAGCAATGCACGGGGCTTCACACAGAGGGAGAGTTGGTTTTGTTTGTGCCATAATTAAAACGAAACTCTAAAAAATAAATAAATCACAAATTTTGGTACATTACTGATATCCTGTATTTGCTGAATAGATTTTCTTTTGTGTTTAACTGTCTGTGCTGTAACTAAACGTTAGTTTAATTGCACTGTTTGAATTGGTTTCTTTCTCTTCAGTAAATTTCAGCTGGAAAGCCAAAGAATTTGGTTTGAAAAATCAGCACCAAAAAAAAAAATGCAGCAGATTTTTATGCTTTATTTCCTGCCATCTTTTTTCCTGATTTTAATTAAAAATAAAAATACCTTGTTAAAATGTAATTGCAGCCTTGACATTAAGAACAGTTAAGTTTTTTTTTTAAATCTTAAGTAAACAAAAAAGCCCCAGCTGATAGACGTTACTATATTTACACATAGTCCTTCAGGTTGTAGCCTGCATTGTTCTCTTGCTGTGTGGCTGGAAACTGTTGTTGCTTAGTAGGGTAAATCCATGCTCCCTGCTGCTTTTTAAAACAGGTTGTGCAGAAGATCACACCTGCAATGAACAGAAGTCCTGCTGAAATGAATCCAGTATAAACAGCTCCTCCTGGTTCATTTTTACTGCTCTCTGGGACTGTTGGGTCCATAAAATTTGAAATTATCTCTCTTGTGTACCAGGATGTTGGTACCAATTCAAAGATTCCTGCAAGGATGAGGCAGACCCCTCCAGCAGAAGAAGTGTAGCTTTTGGTCTCCCTGTCTCCTCCCAACTTTGTGCACTTCATTCCTACTGTGGAGATGCAGATCCCAAAAGCTGATAGGATGCAAGACAGGACCATGGTTGTCCGTGCAGCCTGGATGTAGACAGGGAGGGATAGGACGGAATATTTCACAGTGCAGCTAAACATCCCGGTGCTGTACCATGTGCAGTCCATCCAGAGCCCTTGCATCTGTGTTATAGCTGTTATGATATTTGAACCCACATCTGCATTTACTTTCCAGTTGGGCAGTAGGGTGGCTGTGATGGCACCGAAAACACCCATCAAAGCTAAAATAAAAGCAAAGAACTGTAGACCTGCCGATGCCATGATGATTATCTTCTGTCACCTTTTGTCTGTCTGTTCCTCTTCCGTTGTAAACGTTTGTAGCTGGCTGATAGCTTCCCAGCCAAGGCTGTAGCCGTCTGTGTGTGACAGAAAAAGGAGGGGAGGAGAAGGGCAGGGGGAAAGAAAGGCGAAATCAGGAAACAAAAAAGCTTGCATTTAAAATAAGAGCTATCTGAATGAGTATCTGAACGTGACCCTGCAGCAGATGAGAAGCCTGCAAAACAGCTGAGCAGCTGTACACAAGGCACTTGAACGTAAATGTTTACAAATGGACAGTGTTTTAGAGATCGATAACAAGAAAGAGCTGCCCTTTCATATGTGACTAAGCCATGAGCTAAAACTTGCTCTACCAAAGTTACGTTTAATGGTAGCATCCAGATTTTTGGCTTATTAGGCAAAGTGCATGCTGTATATAAAATTATAGAATTTGGCAAACATACTAGGGCACAATATATTTTACTCTTCAAGTACTTGACCTTAATTGTGTAATAGGAATTGGCATATAGCTGTTATCAATATTTTTATTTTTAAAAAAATCAATTAACATTTTCTATTCGTTCTAAAATGTTCTTGTTTAAAAATAGCAACCACTCTTGTGTCTAATAGTACCATCACTGAATTAAATATTTTTGGGGAGGAGCGAAGAGACAGGTCAGCTTCATTTAAAATATACTTACAATTAGGCTATCATTGGTGTAATCCTTTTCTAATTTTTTTCTTTAGTTCCAGGAACATGGTCCTAAGATCACATGAAGGATTTTAGCAGCAGTTTTATGATTGTCAACACAAACAGAAATAATGATTGCACTGTTATTCAACTGATCTGTCAGTCTTAGGTTCTAGAGAACGTCTGTCGCTGTTGGATTTGTGGTATTTCTGTGACGTTAAGGCATTCCAATCAGTAGCTCCTTGTTAAATCTAGTTTTAGGTGCTGAATGCCACAAGGCCTGGTGACTTTGGGAGCTGAGGCTGCTCTAAGTCTCTGCGTTAAAATTTTTTCCCTAAAATTGAAGCTTGATGTTCAAATAAAGTATTTGGCTGAAAAACAAACATTTTCCCCCAGCCATTTTAATATTATCGTTTACAATTGTTTTTGTAATAAAAAAGATCAGCTCTTAATGACTTTTGAATGTATTCATCTCCGATCACTGTAGGGTTGCCAACCCTTCAAAATTGGCTGGAGTCTCCAGCAATGAAAGATTAATATTTAATTAAAGATTATGTCATGTGATGAAACCTCAAGGAATATGTCCAACTAAAACTGGCAACCCTAAATCACTAAGACTGGGAGAAAAAACCTGGGGTTAATTTACAATATAACCTTTATTGTATGCAGTGTTGTGTTGGTGTCAGGATATTAGACAAGGTGGATGAGGTAACATCTTTTATTGGACCAACTTTTGGTAAGAGAGACAACCTTTCGAGCTGCACGGAGCTCTTCTTCAGGCCTGGGAAAGGTACTGAAAGTGTCAGTGTGACACACTCAGTACTTTCCCCAGGCCTGAAGAAGAGCTCTGTGTAAGATCAGAAGCTTGTGTCTCTCACCCACAGAAGTTGGTCAAATAAAAGATATTACCTCACCCACCTTATCTCTCTGATATAACCTTAGGGTAGATTCTGCCACCTTTATACCAACTGTACCATAATCTGTGTCTTACCTCATCTAGATTAATAAGGCTTGACCCTGTGCTCATGGAAGTCTGTGGCAAGGCTCATATTGACTTCAGGAACAGTCCCAATGTGAATGAGAAGGCCAGAAGACTCCCTAGGTATTTTTATGGGGGGGGAAACCAGATACTGAGGTGGAGATGGGATTATAACTATGCATGTTCATCTGGAGAGAGATGATTCAACAAAATAATTAATTATTTTTACGGGTGTACATTAGCCTGATTAACAGATTAGCGACATCATCTGTGGACAAAAGCCTACAATTAAGAACCAAACCGTTCTAAAACAGTATAGTCCATTCAGGGAGTAATAGGCTTTCATTTAAGAAGAATCTGTTTTTATCATTTTTTTTTCCACTGCATAGTGTTCTCCAGGGAGAGTAGGAGAAGCTAATATGTGCTGTCAGCATTTAAAAAAAAAAGCATTGAAAATGTCTGGTGGGACAGCCTTATTTCTGGTCTTGCTGAGTTGGGCACTTCTTGGGATGAGAGATTTGTGTTTGTTTTTAAAAAGCTCCATTTGTATTATTATGTGAATGAGTCATGAACTAAAAAAATATATTTACAGATGGGAGCCTGTTGTGTACCAAAGTGTATGTGTTGTGAAAACCAATTATGTATTTAATCAGTTAAATACTTACTTTTACAGGGGAGGGAGGTTGTGTGGAGGGAAGAGGGCATTTATACCCAAAAGAGTGAAACAATTTTGGAGGCATTCTGTAGCTGGCGTTGATACTGAGTATTTTATACCCTTTTATAAAATATCTGAATAAGGTTAGTTAAATTCAAACCTTTTAAAAAATATGATTGCAGTGCAGTTGAAATATGAAATGATCCTGTAAAAATGATTGTGGGGTTTCACATTTACGTGTTTTAATAACTTTCACATCAAACTTGCTCATTTCACAAGTAAAATTATGATTTTCCTAACTCACCAGCCCTGCCAGTTCAGCTAAAGATCTGAAAATCAAACCTCTGCACTTTGAATTTCTCAATGTCCTCAATAATAAAGAATCTATAGTTGGATGTTAGGTCCCAAGAAAGCACTTAAACCTATGCCTAACTCTATCCCTGTTCAGGACAGCACTTACACACTTGCTTAAATTCTATTAGCATAAATTCAGGCATGTGCTGCCCTAAAAGAGATGCTTTCCTGAATTGGGACCTTAGTGAAAAGTTCTGTTGATGGACAAACCAGAATAGAATCCAGTCACTTTTCCATAACTATGACAGTTCTGCAAAACTAACAAGAAATTAAAGGAAATAAATTTGTCACTAAAATCAGACTGTATAATTTTGAATACTCAGGGAACAGAGGTGCTGTGTAAGAAAGTGCCATTTTTACATATTCATATTTCTGACCATAAACACACCCCAGCTTTGCTGCTTAGGCTGGCACTTTTTTTAAACTCATGGTATTGAAGAGGAATTTTTTTCACTCACATTACAGATGGAGGGTCAGGCTACATTAACAAAAGCCAGAACACTTGCAGTAACGTAGTACCAAGGATATATGTTTATGAGCGTGGACACAATTCCCTTTAAAATGATTGAATCTTCTGGGAGTCAGGGTGAATAGAAATGAGGCCACTTCTGTTTGTCATCCCAAGTAAGGCAACTTGGAGTTGCTGGAGCCTGTGAGGGAGGCCAGGATTAGGCAAAGCTTGCCTTATGAAATTACATCTGTTGTTGGCTGTCTGGGGCTTTTAGCAGAGCCACAGGGAAGGGGCAGGCCTGGACTTCAGTCGTGTGGTTGCCAAGCTCAGTGCTGTTTGAACACTTTTTTAAAATGTCATTTAATTTTTTTACTTGTGTAAATTAAAACAAGTGGAATTTTTAATGTCAGAGGTTTAGGGAAAAGTCACAAGAAATAGTATGTGGGGAAAGTTGAAGTGGAACACAAGCTTTTCTCAAATAGTTTGCTCTTATTTTCTTATGTACAGCAAAGTGAAATTAGTTTAGATCAGTGTCTGTGTGGAAGCACTGCCCATTAAAGACTTCGGTATTTAGTAATCAAGTAATTCTCCAATTTTTGTAGTGTGTGGGATTAGTGAATGCAATTAGAATTTCCATGTGGTAGTTAGCATAGTTTTAGTCATTTAAAAGGCTGTTCTACATCTTTCCGACATATAGTTGATACATTCGCCAAATTGTTACAGTTAAGGTACAAATTTTAGAAAAACTGTTCCTAAAGTTATTTTAGCTTTAACATCAGTAACTCAGGCCATCCAGTTAGAAGATCTCCCCTTTTTCAGAATCCCTTCAGTTTGCTCAAACTACCAAGAATTTCTTCAGCAAAAGCATCTTGCACTTGCTGTAACAGGACCCTGTAAAGGCATGGTGTAGCTTCCATTTACAGGGCTAATTTGCATGGCTAGATCATCTCAAAACTTTCATTTTAAAAGTGTGGCTTGATCAGCACATTTGGGGTTTTGAGTTATCAGCTTTTCTCAAACTTCATTTGTAAGTTTCAACATATTTAAACCTGCAAACATCAATCGAAAACATTGCTAGCAGTAGTTGTATGTTGTAATTCATAGGTATGTGGTAAATTCCAGGCACTGTAAAACCTAGCATAAACACTGTGAACCATAATAAAAATACTATCTTCAGTTTCTGTTTGTGTAGCACTTACCGCTGAATGTGAGGTCTGAGATGTTTTCTTCACTGCCAGTGCCCTGTAGAAATACAGTTTCTCTGGAATGCAAAGATCTGTTCTTCATATAAAATAGCATTGGCGTTTTATTAAGCAAAAATTGCTTTGTGTGTTCTTTTTCTCTCTTCTGCCACAAGTGTAGCCCTGTTGCCCATTCTCTCGCTCAGTTCCATCTACCAGAGAATAAAGGAACACTTTGTTCAATGAGTTGTGTTAGAGAAACACTCTGGTAGTGAGCAAAAGCGAAGAGATTATGAGAAAAACACATGTAAAACCTTTGTCCTAAATACATAATGATATCCAGATCCCATGATGAACATTATAAACATTTGGCAAATACAGGAAAATCTTGAGAATCTAGAAAATTTGTATGTGTGTGTTTTAAAAAGATTTTAGAGTGGATTTCAATGGAATTGAGAGTCAGAATAAAGGAGTTTTATATCAGATAATTGTATATATGAGTTTACAGTTCCTAGTAAGATTTATACAGTTAGCTTGAATTCATGATTAGAAATGTTACATGCAATTCCATGTGATTTTCATGTTTTACATACCTTTCATTAACAGCCTTTAATCTTCTGTGGATCTTCCTGTAGTTGATTCTTTCCATGAGCTTGGATGAATGAATAAAGTAGTAACGCTCATGGAGGCTTACATAGTAAACACAGAGCACTGGCGAATTGGCCCTAACAAGTCAATGTGAAGAAGCATGTTAAATCAAGAGCAGGGTGGCGAAAATGCTGGTTGTGCAGTGAGATAAAGATGTATAATTTATGAGCTGTGAAGGTACATATTTGTGTTGCAGGATTTGTGAGAACTTAAAATGCTTTTGTGTTATCACTTTCTTATGAAGAATATTAGCGGCTCATCATAACCGGGGGGAGACTTTCTTCTATAACGTAATGAACTCTAAAGAGTTAGTATTTTAATGCTGAACCACAGTATTACAATTACTGTGTAATATGTACAACTTTCCATACCTCTCATAGACCAAAAATTATCAGTAAGTTTTGATCCATAAAGAAGTGACCTACAAGTGTCTTAGATTTAATCAAAATGAGGGCACTTTGTTGCCTACTTGTAGTCGTCTTAGTTTAGTTCACTGAAATCCTATAGTGCACGAGATTTTCCGCCTTCCTCTGCAGCTTGGGGCACGGTCACTTGCTGGAGGATTCTCTGCAGCTTGAGGTCTTCAAACCATAATTTGAGGACTTCAATAACTCAGACATAGGTTAGGGGTTTGTTACAGGAGTGGGTGGGTGGGTAAGATTCTGTGGCCTGCATTGTGCAGGAGGTCAGACTAGATGATCATAATGGTCCCTTCTGACCTTAAAGTCTATGAGTCTATGAGATACTTTTTAAAATATTTTGAGTGAATACAGCCTGTAAAACTCAAAGTTTTCAAAGAGATGATGTATCTTTAGTTCTGCTGTTTGAGAGGGGTGGGGGGAATAAGAGGAAATTAAACATACCCTCCCTCCCCAAGCGCCCCCCACCCCCAGCAATGTTGAAGTTCTAACTTACTGCACAAAAGCAAAGAAATTCCAGGGAAATTTTTCAAATGTTGGGCCTCAAGCTGGTGTGATATCAGAATCAGGTCCAATGGTGTTAGTGGGGTGGCACAACTGCAAATGAGAAAAGAATATTTTCCTGAATATTATTTTTCACTAGGGTTAAACCTGAATGAAAACCCGAGATGTGAACGTTACGAATTTTGAGGAAATTAGTTCTGCTTTCAAAATATACAACTGTCCCTTATCTCGGTGGTGGACAGATAAAACCCTAGTTCGGAGAACTCTTGTCTCTCAGGGTGCTGGCTTGTGCCCATCTTATTTAGAGTGAAGACAATTGTTGCTTCTCATTTTGGTGAAGTTTTAAAATAAAACAATCTAAGAAAGGAGTGTCTAGGGGTGTAGCTTGCACTGCTCTGCCGCAGACGTGTATTTCCCATAATCTGAGCTTTGTTGCGACTGCTGGGTAAGTGATAGTTACTTTACCTGAACAATTGACTGGCGCACAAACTGATTTTTCTTTAGTGCATTTGTTTTCATTGTCCAGGGAATGGGCAGACCTAAGCTAAATTAGATGTTTGTGTTGATGTTGTTGTATCATGTGGCAGAAATCTCCATCGTACTAGGATACCCTGCTGGAACAAGGAGTGATAATGAGTGTTGTTACACTGTTGGTAGATCAGTTTATTTCAACTTTAAACATTTTTAGCTTTTATTATTACTTTATTTTTGCATTATTTGTAATTATTTTTTGCCTATTAAAAATATTTGGAAAATAAGGAAAAAGAGCTGACAGTAAGATAAGCAAATGAATCCATATATTTTAAATGCATTTGTGTACACTGTGCTGCTAGTTTATGTTATTCTAGCCTTTTTAATATGCATAAAATAGAAAGAAGGGGATAATAATGTAGGTAATTTAAAGAAAGTGTCCAATTACAAGTAAAAAGCATTTTCCTGTACCTGTTGCCATAGTAACCAGGCAGTTTCCTAGGTTTCTAACGAAAACGGTTCCTGTAATTGAGTGACTGCTGAGGAGTGATTTGTTTTTTCTAGAAGCTGAAAATATTGCTGGTCAGCTGTGAGATTGCAGATTTTCTTCCAAAGGAAAGCTGGTGTCCTCCTAAATTGTAAATTGCATTTAATTTTTTTCTGAAATTTTCTTTACAAAGGTAACTCCTACTTCCAAAACCAAGGATTCATATATCTCACTTTGAAGTCGTTCTTCAAAATGCAGGGGGGGCAGGGTGGATGACCCAAATGGGTTGTTTTGGTTCTGTTACCTCTTATTTTGTGAATATTGGGTTTTTTATGTCTTAGGTTAAATTTTAAACAACAGTCACCTAAACTTGAGTACTCACGATGCCTGAGCAAACAGCTGATTGTGCATGTAAAATATGTTTTTGCATATGCAAACCAGCACTTGCATGTCCAGCTGCTAAATTTTCCCAGCTAAGTATGCATTTTGCATATGCAGATAATTAATTTGGATGCGCATTTGTCTTTTCATGAAATTTTTTTTTTTTTTGGCTGCAGCATATACTCCCGGGACCAAGTTCTGGTTTCAGTTACACTGATGCGAATCTTTTTTTCATTGACAGGTGGAATTTTTCTGGATTTACTTGAGTGTAGTAACCAGATTGTCATTTCAGTCCAGACCAGTGGTTCATGTAGTCTGACATAGCTCAATACCAGATGCTTCAGAGGGAGGTGTAAAACTTCCGTAATAGACAAATATGCAGTAACATGCCTGTGAAAGAAATTTCCTTCTAACCCCAGGCAGTTAATGGTTGGTTTACATCTTACAGCATGAGGGTTGATATCCTTTGTACTTTTTATCCTATCTAATATATCTGCAAATAATATTCTTATTCAGTTGAATATTTAATTCCTTTCCAGTGATGCTAACTTCATTTTTTCTCTTACTTAATTGGCCTCTCAGAGTTGGTAAGACAACTCCCACCTTTTCATGTTCTCTGTATGTATATATATATCTCCTCACTATATGTTCCATTCTGTGCATCCGAAGAAGGGGGCTGTAGCCCACAAAAGCTTATACTCAAATAAATGTGTTAGTCTCTAAGGTGCCACAAGTGCTCCTGTTCTTTTCATTGCCACACTAACTCTTGGCAGTAGATTCCATAGGTTAATTATGCAATGTGGTTAATACATATAGTATATGTAATTATCTGTTTTAGTTTGTTGTCTTTCAGTGTTAATGGATATTGCCTTGTTCCTGTATTGTGTGAAAAACTAAATAAGAAAATTCTATTGACCTGATGGGGAGAGAGAGCTCAGTGGCTTGAGCATTGGCCTGCTAAACCCAGGGTTGTGAGTTCAGTCCTTGAGAGGGCCATTTAGGGATTAGGGCAAAAAGCTGCCTCAGGATTGGTCCTGCTTTGAGCAGTGGGTTGGAGTAGATGACCTCCTGAGGTCCCTTTCAACCCTGATATTCTATGATTCTCTGTGCCTTTCATTCTTATTTATGTATCTCTGTAATGTCCCCTTATTCCTCTCCTTTCTACTCTTTTTCAGTTTCACTACATTTGGACCTTATGTCATTTGTCATTTACTGCAGGGCATTCTGTATTTCTTTTATTATTGTTCCTATCTATATTACTTTAGTGCCTAGAAGCCCCAACCACGATCAGGATTCCATTGTGACATGCACGTAGTAAGAGACTGGCCCTTCTTTGAAGATCTTAGTCTAAAAGGAGAAAATGTACAAAAGGTCTGAGTGGCCATGGAGAGCTGCTGTGACCTGCCACGGTCAAACAGCACGTCAGTGGAAGAGCCGGGACAGACTCCAAATCTCTTAATAGAGTCCCATCCACTGCCTTATCCACAGGGTCACCCTGTCCTTCTCTTCTCTCTCTCTCTTCAAGCCTGTCTCTCTCTTCAAGCCTGTAACTCTGTGTTGCCCTTCTCTTTCTGCTATATTTTTTTGGAAGCAGGATTTATAGAAAACTTTTAAATGCAGTTTTCAAGCTGTGGGCATAACATTGTTTGTATGTGGAATTACATGTTCACTGTTATTCTTTGGTGTTTATCAGCCTAAAATCTTCTTGGATTTTTTTCCCACTGACACTACTGTACTTTGAGCACAAGTTTTCATTGAACTGTCCAAAGTGAGGCCCAGATATTTTTCTTGTGTGGGTACTGTTAGTGTAGAGCCCATCAATGTTTGAGTAATTAAAATATTTCTTAAGTCTGGATTCCCTTGCATTTGTTGCCATTAAATTCCATATGTAACTTTATATATTTGTAAAGTCCTTCCGAAGTTCCTCATAATCCACTGTACTCGACTCACCTACATCATTTTTCCACTTCACTGTTCATCCTCACTTCCAGATAATTAACAAACATTTTAGGAAATATTGATCCTAATAGAAATCCTAGCCCTTCCCACCTCCACTATTATAACCTCTTTCGGTATTGACTGTGAAGTCCTTAGGGTGACCAGATGTCCTGATTTTATATGGACAGTCCCGATATTTTGGGCTTTTGTCTTATATAGGAGCCTTTTATCTCTTTTCCCCACCCTGTCCCGATTTTTCACATTTGCTGTCTCGTCACCCTAGGAGGCCTAGTCTACCCACAAAACTTGTACTGTTTTAACTATACCACAGCCCCCGTAGTGTGGACACAGTTATACTGGTATAAAGGTGCTTCTGCCAGTATCGTTATTTGTATAGGGGAAAGGGAATAAGATCTACCAATTGGTATATCTGCATCTATTCCAGGAGCTGTACCAGTATAACTATTGGGGGGGGGACCCCAAATTGTTAAACCAATACCAAAGCTTTGTGTAGAGAAGTCCTAAGCTGCTTTTAATAATCTCTTGTGTGAGACTTCAAACAGAAAATGTGGGTTCAGACAGGTTGAGGAGATGCTGTTTACAGAAACCATACTAGTTTCTTATCATATATTCCTCATCCAGTTGTTTTATAGCTCTGTATTAAATCAGTTTGCCTAGTTTGGCAGAGAGGCTCACTGTTTTGTAATTCCCAGGATCAATTCTTGTGCTTTTTTTAAAGATAAGTACAGCATTGGCTGGTCTCCTGTTCTGATGCATTAACTGATTTTAATGAGAAATTTACAAATTTTTACTGCTCAGCACGTCATCCTTAAAGTTGAGTATACTTTACTCTAATACTAGTGTAGTACTAATTTTCAGTCTGATCCCTCTTATAAAGATGTTTTTACTTCATTGTTGTACGTTCAATATTACTTAGTTACTCAACTACAATTTTGAACAAAGTCCTGTGTGTTACTCAGGATTAAATCAAAAATAGACTTGTGTGCTTTAGAACTAGCTGTTTCAAGAAACTGACTAGAATTTGATCCTTTATTTTGAAAATTTACCCCTACAATCCAGTATTCCTTGTTGTTCAGAATGAAAATGTTTAGCCTTGTCTGTACTTATGGTTAAGTAATTTAATCAGATTAATTTGTCAAGGATGATTATGTACAGTAGACAGTTACTGTTTCATTTTACTTTTAGAACTTTGTTGTTGTTGCTTATATAGGAGGATTGAGACTACATTATTCCAACAACTTCCATTAAGCGAACTCAGAACAGTCCCTGCTCCAAAGAGCTTACTTTTTATACTATAAAAAATACTATAAAAATAACAGAATAAAATAGGAAACATGTAACACAAGGATTACAGATGAACTGTTGCAAGAACTGTAGTGCACTAGCAGTAACTATGCTGCTCATTCATCACTTGAACTTACTCCTGCAGAGTTCACCTCAACTGGCTAAGACGTGTTAAAATGCAATTTGCCTTTGGCTAGCCTAGAGTTTTAAAACATGTTAGCTAACACATTCAAATGTTACTCGTTGTACCTAGTCTACACAAGCCCTAATACAATATGAAACATATGATGAAGGGTGAGCAAGACCTGTAATATGGCTGTTAAAAAAGCTAATGCGGTTTTAGGATGCATCAGGTGAGGTATTTCCAGCAAAGATAAAGAGGTGTTAGTACCTTTATATAAGGCACTGGTGAGACCTCATCTGGAATACTGTGTGCAGTTCTGGTCTCCCATGTTTAAGAAGGATGAATTCAAACTGGAACAGGTTCAGAGATGGGCTACTAGGATGATCCGAGGAATGGAAAACCTGTTATATGAAAGGAGACTCAAAGAGCTTGGCTTGATTAGCCTGGCCAAAAGAAGGTTGAGGGAGGATATGCTTGCTCTTTATAAATATATCAGAGGGATTAATATTAGGGAGGGAGAGGAATTATTTAAGCTTAGTACCAATGTAGACACAAGAACAAATGGGTATAAACTGGACACTAGGAAGTTTAAACTTGAAATTAGATGAAGGTTTCTAACCATTAGAGGAGTGAAGTTCTGGAACAACCTTCCAAGGGGAGTAGTGGGGGCAAAAGACATATCTAGCTTTAAGACTAAGCTTGATAAGTTTATGGAAGGGATGGTATGATGGGATAGCTTAATTTTGGCAATTGATCTTTGATTATCAGCAGGTAAGTATGCCCAGTGGTCTGTGATGGGATGGGATCTGACTTACTGCAGAGAATTCTTTCCTGAGTGCTGGCTGGTGAGTCTTGCCCACATGCTCATATTTGGGGTCGGGAAGGAATTTTCCTCCGGGGCAGATTGGCAGAGGCCCTGGAGGTTTTTTACCTTCCTCTGCAGCGTAGGGCATGGGTCACTTGCTGGTGGATTCTCTGCAGCTTGAGGTCTTCAAACCACAATTTGAAGACTTCTGTAACAAACTCCTAACTTATGTCTGAGTTATTGAAGTGGATGGGTAGGATTCTGTGGCCTGCTTTGTGCAGGAGGTCAGACTAGATGATCATATTGGTCCCTTCTGACCCTGAAGTCTATGAGTCTAATATATAAATATAAATAATGACTTTCCTCAACTGCCCCTCAGCCCAGCTGTTAAATGTTGGCTAATTTCTTCTCTATATTATGGCAGAATTGTGTCTTTTTAGGAGGGTGTGGAAGAGGGGTTATTAGCTTCATGGATTAATTCTGGGAGTGTGTTCCAACACAGGAAGTGGCATGGAAAAAAGTACAGAGATGTTTGAGAGAGGAGCAGAGAAGCACATGGTTGAAGCTGGTATCATTGGCAGAGCAGCAGGGGCATGTATATGTGATGCAATAAGAGGCAAGTGGATAAGTGTAAAAGGGCAGACTTGTGAAGGGCCTTGAAGGTAAAAGACAAGACCCTAGGGTTGAATTTCACCCTTGAACTTGAGTAATTGTAATGTTATTTCACAGCTCTGTATCTTCGAGTTATTTTCAAGCCATTAATGTATCTTTATGTTATGCCAAATGCTGATTCCTGACACCCACGCTGCTACTTTAGGAATGGCAAGAATGTACACTGGAGGGCAAAAAAATAGAAAATGCAAACCTGTGTTCATTATCTGTATCTAATACTTTGCTTTTTTTATAGGTGGATGTGTCAGTAGTGCACTTTACCCCTTTGGTGCAACCAAAGATACAGCAACCCTTTAAGCTGGTGGAAAGGGTCGTTAAAAGTGTTTTTCAGTTCAGAAGAAAATACTGCTGTCGGGGAGTGGGGTAAGTAAATTCTTTAACCAGAATTCTCTTTAGAACACTATTGTTGTTGATGCCTACTAAATCCATCAAGAATAATGGAGCTTTCGTTCCATACTCTGAGTTTGTTCACTTCTTGTAAATCTGTAGCACTTACAAGGTATCTCAGTTCATCACATCCAGCTCTCCTCAAAACACTGACTGAAGACAAAAGCAATTCTAGTATCATTTCCACAGAAGTTTACTCTGGGTGCACCCTTGCTCCATAATTAAGCCCTAATGCTTTTTTATTTGCACAATACAGAATTTAAGCCTGTGGCATTACCAGGTTAAATTTATAAGCTTTTGAATAGTTTGGTTTTTTTTTTTTTTTTTTTTTTTAAAAAGGTTTTAATCTTCTGAATACAGATTTGTGAATAAAGACTGAAATATATAAGTAACTGACCCAGATACTGACAAAATATGTTCTGGACAAGAGCCTGTGTGGGTTGTGTCCAAAAGGTCTAAAATTCTGAACTGAAGATAGATTGATTACATTATATTTTACTGGCCAGGAACAGGGGGAGAATTATTACTCATATGGAGGTAGTGGCAAAAAGTGAGATCCTCACCTCCACTCTGGGCTGTTTACACTGGGTAAAAAGGCTGCAGTGGTATAAAGACATTCTAAAAGCTCAGGGAGAATGGTCCAGTGCAGAAACTGAGGAAGACAGTTGTATACTATCGTCTGAGGACCGGCTCAGACACTAACATTGGGGGCATACCCACGTCAGGGTCACAGAATGCAAAGCTGCAGAGGCTCTGGGGAGAGCTGCTGCTCACAGGAAGCTGGGTCTGTGCTTCTGTAACTTTAGCCATCCCTGTTGGGTTGTCTAATTATGCTGGGGATCACTTAGGTCTGTGGAGCAGCCTAGAATTGCATCTGACTCGGGGTTGCCAGCTCTGCTGCATCCTTTAGTGGTGCAGCAGAGTATCTCACCATAGCAGGTGAGCAACATTTATTCTCTGGGGTGCCAGCAGTTGAGCTAAACCTGCAATGCCAATTTGTCCATGCTAGTGGCTGAATACATACCTTTGGGAGGTGGTAAGTGAACAGGATGAGCTAGTGTGTGACACACTCTTAGTTCAGAAAGAACTACTGATGAGCAGAAATTAAACATTGCTGTGTTTGTATTTTCAGAAGATTAAAAAGATCAGTTATTGTTTAATCTCAAATTTCTGATACTGTTCAAAGTTCTCTGTAAGGAAAAAAAAAAATCTGCATTTTTTTTGTATGTCTTGTATCCAGTAGCAGCTTAACGTGCCTTAGTACTGTGTCTAGCATGTAATTAAGGATCACAATCCTCTTATTGTTTAGCTGGTCAAAGGAAATTAGCAAATTCTAGATGCTAACTCAGGAGTTCTTATAATATGATGTTTTGGACACAGTTATGTGAAAGCAAGGTGGTAGGCTGAATGAGTACAACATATGGCATGTAAAGGAATTGATACATTTACAGGTTAAGTTACTATACAAGTCTCATTTTAGAGCATTATAGATGTTTAAATTATCTAATGTGACCACTCCAAGATGCAATATTTTCCATGACCAGTGCATTCTCCCCTTTGAATTACAAAATAATTTGAGATTTGAAATGTTCAGCCTCTATGGCCTATTTATCCTTGGCTTCTCTACTGAGCTTGCTAGACAGTAAAGGTGACATCTTTCCACAAGAGATGTGATTCTTTTTACTAAGGTTACCAAAAGTCATCAAGATGGCAAGTACTATCCAAATAATCAATTCTTGTACCCTCCTTCCTAAATATTTAAATATTACAGATAATTTAAAATGGAGCTAAAATACATACGTCTGTGTTGAAGTCACATTTACTCCAGAGTTAAACTGGCAGTCTCCCACTAAATTTGTTTAATTTTCCAACTCAAGTTTAGATGTTAAGAAAATAATTGAAAATTTAAGAAGATCTATTTCTTTTCCGCAAACTAAGCGTTTAAATTGGGGATATGCTTATGTTGAACTAAATCTTTGTTAAGAAAAGCACAGGGGTGAAAGCAAATTTTTTTTTTTAAGAAAAAATTTATTTGAATGTCGTCTTCTTTGCTCCCTTTTAGAATCCTGTTTCCAGAAGCTGAACGCTTGGAAAAAAGTGAACAGATGCTGATGTTGGCAGATGTGGATCCAATTCTGCGTCCAGCTCAGCTCTCCATTTTACATTTTAAAAACCTGTGTGATGCATACAGGAAAATGTGTGATGAAGATACAAACCTTTTCAGTTACAACTACAGGGAAGAACTGAAGCAGAAGAAGAGAACTAGAAAAAAAAGATACTTGGAGCAGTCTGAACAGGGAGACTAGCTCTAACAAATCAGGCACACACTTTTTTTTTTTTTAGATGCACAGTCTATAAAAAGGCGACTGTTTTCAAGATTACACATCTATATATACACACTTTGTTGAAATACTGGAGGAATAGGGCGAGGGTCCTATCTTCCTTATTTATTCCATTCTGCTATACAGAAAGAGGATGCCCTGAATATGGGATCCTTAACCTGCTAAGGTTCGGTGTATTTTCCACTCTACCATGCTGAATCAAGACCTGAAAAACAAAGTTAGACACATGCTTCAGAACCTGGCGAATGGGGGCCTCTCTGAAATTTGTATGAGTGAGTCCTTAAAGTAAAATTTTACTTACTATTCCAGTATACCAAACAATATAATGTGATAGTGGTTTTTCATTTCACTCTCCTTATCCTAGAAACACTCCACTCTACTGGGCAGAAATCTTATATTAATTTACTCAAGCAAATAGCTTCACAAAGGATAAAGTGCACAGAAGGCCTGCTTATACTCTTACTTATCCCAAACAAAAGAACTCAGTCTTGAAAGCTCCATTTGGAGAAAGCTGTGAATAAAGCAAGAAACTAGACATAATGCTCATTTTCCTTTTACTGTACAAGTTGATAGAGAAAATAAAAATACAATCAAATAAAAGAAGATTACAGTACAAGCTTTGTTTTTATATTTACATATATATAAAGTTAACAGCATCTTGCAACTTACAAAAATGGACTCCTGCACTCTTGTGCACTAAAACACCTTAAAATAACTTAATTCTGCTTTAAATAAAGCAAAAATTAAAACTGCTGAAAAAATGCCCAAAGTTGTGATCTTATAGCTTTATTTAAAAAAAAACAATTCCTCCAGCACCTTTTCCACATAACTTAAAATAATTAGAATGCACCTCTTTAAGGGACACAACATCATCTCGCTAACTGCTCAAAAGGGATGAACTAATTTACAGACACTAGCCAGCTTAATCTATTTTTCTTGATCCCAAATAAATTAAAATAACTTAAGAATCCTTTACAACTATATTTTTGTGGAAAAATGTATTAGTGCACAAAACCAACAGTAGTTTTTCAGCAATTTCCACATAATCACTAGTTTCAAAGCAAATCAAGTCAAATTTTATGTGGACATTAACATTTTAAATAACCTGTTAAATCATATAGCACTCTCACAGCTAGGATTTTCCATGCCTTTCTATGGTTTCATAAAAGCAGTCCTCATTAACTACAGAAGCTAAACTCTGGACACTAAATTCCCTCTCTAAAATAGAATTCAGATCTAAGTTTGCACTGTCAGAGTGACTGTCAAGAGAATGGTGATGTTCTTGCATAGCCAGTAACGTTCCCTTGTTACGCTTTGTGCTGTTTGCTTTTCGTTTAATTGGACAGAAATGCCCTCGCACCAGCTTTGGATATTCTCCTGCCTTATAATCATCCCCAGCCTCTTTTTCAGTGAGTGGCTTGTGCTCTGTGTCAGCACTAGGCTCTTCTGAAATCTTCAGTCGCTGGAACTGTATTTCAATGTCTCTTGTAGGACTGCCCTTCTTTAGGCTCTGCTGATAGTCATCATCATCATCACTGAGAATATCAGATTCCTTGACAAGGCTGTTTGAAAAATCTGATGTGCAGCTAGGAAAGTGTTTCACAGGAGATGAATTTTTGGATTCCTGTGTGCTTTCTGTGGTATGGCAGCTGCTACTCTGAGTACTGCTACTCAGGCTGCATTCATCAGAATCCAGTAAGTTTCCTTTCCCTGTATCATTGTTCCACTCATTACTGGAGGAATTCTTCAGTACCTTCAGGGGTCTTGTGGAAGCTGCAAGTGTAAAAGGCAGTCTTATTTTTGCATTAAAACAGCTTTCACAAAACAAGGGAATTATACAGTATCCCTCAGTAGCATAATCAAAGGATTATGGCTGATTTATAATTTAATTAGTCACATTTTGATTAAAATGTTTTGTATCCTCTGAGATCAGACTGCTGGTACTGATAGTATTTGATTTTATATTGCTCTAGCAGTTGTAAAGTTGTTGTGTATTTAGTACATGCAAAATCCTTCATAAAGCCACAGATATGGTTTGCAAAACAACAAATCTAAACAATTGTGCAGCAGGGTCAATTACCTAGTGTATCGTATGGCCAAGTGCCATCAGAGTACAAATTCATTTTTCTGTCAGTTGCTTCCTATGATGCAAGAGGAATGCTGCAGTCATAACTGTCTCAAGTCCAGCTGGAGAGGACTTGCAATATTGGCAACACTAGTGGCCAATTTATAGATTCCTAGGCCAAAAGGCTGTGATCATCTAGTCTGACCTTCTGTATAACCAGGCCACAGAACTTCCCCCAAATAATGCCTAGAACAGATCTTTTAGAAGAACATCCAGTCTTGATTTTCAAATGGCCAGTAATGAAGAATTCACATCTCAGTGGTTAATTACACTGTTAGAAATTGATACCTTATTTCCAGTCTGAATTTGTCTAGCTTCAATTTCTAGCCATTGAATTGTGTTAGCTTTTCAATCTAGCAGAGAAAGGTGTCATTATTAAATGTGTGTTCCCTGTCTAGGTACTTAGGGTGATCTCCTCAGTCTAGCAAAGAGAAAGTTAAGGGGTAGCTTATTGTCTATTTAGCGTATCATTATAAGACAGTGGTCTCCAACCTTCGCCAGCCGAAGGACCACTGCAGCAGTAGAGCACTCACCGAAATGCCCCGGCATTTCAGAGGCGACGCCTCTCGCTGACGCCGCTTGTCGACAAGTGACATCATCGAGAGGCGTCGCCGCTGAAATTCGGGAGTGCTGCCTCTCGATGACGTCACTTGTCGATGGCAAGCATCGTCAGCGAGAGGCGTCCCCACCGAAATGCCACTGAAATTTGGCGGCATTTTGGCAGGTATTCTCCCGGAGGCCAGGACGCGGGTGCATTAAGATGCCTCCGCGGGCGCCATGGCGCCTGCGGGCACCGCGTTGGGGACCACTGCTATAAGGCATGTTTTATGAGCCTTAAGAATGAGTGAAGGCCTTTCTCTGAACCTTCTTCAATTTATCAACATTCTTCTGAATTGTGGATGCCAGAATTGGACAAAGTATTCCAGCAGCACTCACACCAGTGCCAGAAACACTTAAAATAACCTCTACTCCTAATCGAACGTTCCCATTTATGCACCCAAAGCTACCATTTGGCCACAGCATCACACTGGGAGCTCATGTTCAGCGGATTATCCACCAGGACCCCCAAATCCTTTTCTGCGTCACCGCTTCCTACGAGCGAGTCCCCTATTGCCTCAGTACAGCCTACTTTCTTTGGTCGTAGACGTATTCATGTACATTTAGCGTATTCAGCTGTTTGCCCCCAGCACCAGAAAGCAGTGCTCTAAAGAAGGCCTGTATTTCACCAAAAAATAAAGCACGCTGGTGGAATGGATAGATGCTGTGAGGGAACAAGCCCTCACTGCCTTGCCTCACTTCCCTCTTTTCACTTCATTTCTTGTTCTGTTGCCTGAGCTTTGGATAATGGTAGGGCCAAACCACTAAAGAAAGCCAAACATCAGTTAGAGGAAGCCTTGTAGTAGGTGAAGGGCAAATCCCTTTCCACCCAAAGTAACACATTTGACATACACCAAGTCTGTTGGAGGAAATAAATAAGGTAGATTTAGGGTCGGGGACACAAAGTGGGTAAACGGCAGCAGTTCTGTGGCATACTTCTGCTGCTCCCTTAACCTCAAGTACACCACGAGAAGGGTTCTGGTGAGGTAGATTTGCTTTGTGGCAATGTCCCTGCCTGGGGATGAGACAACAAAAGTTAATACTAACTGTTAGCATCTTACGTTGCTTCTCCCACTGTGATACCCCCCTGAGTGAGGAAAGTATGGCAGCTGAGAAGACATGCCACGATGAGAGAAGGGATGCCCTAGGATTAGTGAAAAGAGTTGAGAGCCATGGAATTTTCCAGAAGATCTCAGGCCAGTGGCAGGTTCCACAAGCCAAGGCTTCTCTCTGTTCTGGCCCAGAGCTGGGCAAACTCCAGACTGTCCCCAGCAGAATTGTATTTGAGGGTCTAGGCTTCTGTATGGTTTTTTTTCCCCATGAGGTTGAGGGATAATAACTAGGGCTGTCAATTAGTTGCAGTTAACTCATATGATTAACTCAAATTAATTGTGATTAATTGCAGTTTTAATCACACTGTTGAACAACAGAATACCAATTAAAATTTAATTTGGATGTTTTTCTACATCATATTCTGTGTATAACTGAAAAAAGCTTTTTTTTTTTTTTTTTTTTTTTTTTACAAACAGCACTGTAAAAATGATAAAAGAAATAGTATTTTTCAGTTCACCTCATAGAAGTACTGTAGTGCAATCTCTATCATGAAAGTGCAACTCACAAATATAGATTTTTTTTTGTTACATAACTGCACTCAAAAACAAAGCAATGTAAAACTTCAGAGCTGCAAGTCCACTCAGTCCTACTTCTTGTTCAGCCAATCACTAAGACAAACAAGTTTGTTCACATTTATAGGAGATAATGTTGCCCTCTTGTTATTTACAATGTCACCAGAATGCAAGAACAGGCATTTGCATGGCACTTTTGTAGCTGGCGTTGCAAAGTATATACGTGCCAGATATGCTAAACATTCATATGCCCCTTCATGCTTCGGCCACCATTCCAGAGGACATGCTTCCATGCTGACGATGCTCATTTAAAAAAGAATGCGTTAATTAAATTTGTGACAACTCTTTAGGGGAGAATTCTATGTCTCCTTCTGTTTTACCTGTATTCTGCCATATATTTGATATTATATGGCAATCTCAGATGATGACCCAGCACGTGGTGTTCATTTTAAGAACATGTTCACAGCAGATTTGACAAAATGCAAAGAAGATACCAATGTGAGGTTTCTAAAGATAGCTACAGCACTCGACCCAAGGTTAAAGAATCTGAAGTGCCTTCCAAAATCTGAGAGGGATGAGGTGTGGAGCATGCTTTCAGAAGTTTTAAAAGAGCAACACTATGGAAACTAAGGAATGCAATCCACTAAAAAAGATCAGCCATCTGCTGGTGGCGTCTGACTCAGATAATGAAAATGAACACGCATCGGTCTGCACTGCTTTGGATCATTATCGATCAGAACCCATCATCAGCATGGATGCATGTCCCTTGGAATGGTGGTTGAAGCATGAAGGGACATATGAATCTTTAGTACATCTAGCACATAAATATCTTGCGATGCCAGCTACAACAGTGCCTGTTCTCACTTTCAAGTGACATTGTAAACAAGAAGCAGGCAGCATTATCTCCCACAAATGTACACAAACTTGTTTGGCTGAGTGATTGGCTGAACAAGAAGTAGGACTGAGTGGACTTGCAGGCTCTGAAGTTTTACATTGTTTTATTTTTTAATGCAAGTTTTTTGTACATAATTCTACATTTGTAAGTTCAACTTTCATGATAAAGAGATTGCACTACAGTACTTGTATTGGGTGAATTGAGAAATACTATTTTGTTTTTTTACAGTGCAAATATTTAATCAAAAATATAAAGTGAGCACTGTACACTTTGTATTCTGTGTTGTAATTGAAATCAAATATTTGTAGAAAACATCCACAAATTTAAATAAATGGTATTCTATTGTTCTACAGTGCGACTCATTGTGTGATTAATCACGATACATTTTTTAAATCGTGTGACAGCCCTAATAATAACTGGCACTTTTGGTATAAAGCCTCTCTACCAAGAAGTACATTATATTTTAAAACATGAATTACAGTAAAAATACGCCACCCTCTTCATGTCTAGAAAGAGAAGTGGTTTGGTTCATGCCCTATAATAATCATGAAACTGCCAGTCTATATTTTCCAGTCTCGCAAACGGACACTTACCCAGTTTGGCTGAAACAGGGATGCGGTTCTTGAGTGGAACTAGGCGATCTTTACAGGTTTTCTCTAACGGTGACTCACATTTTATGTGACGTCTGAAGTTCTCCCGCAGAATGGAACGAATCACTTTAATAATGTTAGTTTTGCTTTCACAGTCACTGCAAGGTTTAAGGGAACAGCAATAAGAGGGCAGATTACAGGTCACCGTAATGTTTTTGTTTTCCCATGCCCAAGCAGTCTTTCCTTTTGGAAGCAGCCTTCTTTGCTACTGAAGGTTGGTGCTGCTTAGTTATTTATACAAAGTGGAACAGCTTCAACAGGAAGGTTGAAGGAGTCCCACCCCAGAATACCCAATAGCCTACTGGTGAATGTACTAGACATCAGGCAGATGGAGGGGAACTGAACCTGGGTCTCCCACATTCTGAGTGAATACTCTAACCATTTGGCTAAAGGCACCAATCTCCTTCAGCAGCTGTGTTTTATGCAAGGCCCACTTGAGTAGGTATGCCTACCAGATCAGGCGCTGCAGGGGAGATAGGCAACTCCTACTTTGAGGATCCTGTTCAGGTTTAGGCATGAGAGAGGCAGCTGTGTGCATGCCCACCAGAAGTAGTTTAGGGGACTGAAGCAGCTGAAAATTAGATGCCTAGGAAAGCTAGGTGCCAGCTGAGCAGGGATTTTAAGGATCTAAATATTGGAGTTAGACACCTGAAGTGGCAGTTGGGAGCCTAAATCCCTTTATGGCTCTAGCCATTGATTGCATCAGCCATAATTCACTGAAATTTAAGATCATACAATAAAACGTGTGCAGTTTCCTGACAATGAATGATTGAGCCGAATTCACTTTAATTTCAGATACTTTCTACACATCGAATTCCATCCAATTAAACATTGCCTCTGTGCCTGGATTTGAGGCGATAGGTGTTTTAGAAGTGCTGAGAGACAGGAAAAAAGGTCACTTGGAAAAATAAAATGTTCTCAATGTATTTTTGTCATTCCATTAGTGTAATTTTGTCAAAAATATCTCTTCATGTCAAGTTTACCTGCTGCACAACTGAAAGATTGTTTCTGGCCTGCCTTCTATTTCTGACTTCGTATGAATCAGTTCCCAGATGCAATTGTTTTCTGTTCCTACAGACAGAAAAAAAATGTGTGACTAATTCAAGCCTTCAGACTACACAGACAACATTATAGATCTTAGCATCTCACCAAGACAAGGTTCATAGAAAAGCTGATATCTGCATGATGAGCTGGAACCCTCTGGGAGTGCTAAGTTTTATGACTTACAACTTGTCTTTACAAACTCAACTTCTTTTCCAGAATGAGACTCTTCCTTTCCATCACCTGCTTCAACAAACACGCTCCTCATTATTTCTGAAGCCTTGAAATCCAACTACCAGCCCCTATGAGGTCTGATTATTAGGTCTTTTCTCACCAGACACAAGAATGTTGACCTTGAACCTCTAATGGCAACACTACGCTATTCCTTGCATAGACAGGCTTCTCTTTGCTTCTGTGTCTGCTTTACCTCCCCTCCTGCTCAGCTATCAGTTTGTCACATAATTCATTTCAGCTCTGCTGTATCAATTGGGGCTGTTACTGACTGATTCAGATCTCATATCTGAAGCACTTACATGGCCTACGTCACCATAGTATTAGAGCCCTTCAAAGTTGTTAATGTATTGGTCCTCCCACACCCCTGTGAGGTAGGGAAGTGCTATTCCCCTGCTTACAGATGGGGAACAGAGGCACAGAGATTAACCATGGGATTTTCTGAAGCACCTAGGCACCTAATTTCCATTGATTTCAGTCAAGTAGGCACTTAAGTGCTTTAGAAAACTCCACCATAAATGACTTGCCCAAGGTCACACAAGAAGTCTGTGATGGAGCAGAGAATGGAACCCAGATCTCTGGCTAGCACACTAATCCCTGGACAATCCTTTCTCTCATGCTGCATCCTGGACAGCAGTGATATTGCATTGGGTGTCAAGTATGATAGAATTTGACCCATGTTATCATTTGATTGCTTTGAGCAGCCTCTTCAGGTTTTTCCCTACCCTTTTGTTGTGGGTTTCTGTTTTGCCATGTTAATCCTAACCTGTTGCAGCTCTATTCTGAGTTTCTGTCATGATATAGCAACACCACCCTAGCAAGTCAGCTTCAGGCTAACAGTTTAACATCCAACATTCTTGAACTTGTTCTCTGATTACAGAAGGGAAGAAAATTAGGTGTGAACACAGAATATCTGAATGAAAATATCTATTAACGTATAAAGCCTATGGCCTTTACAAGCACATGTTACTACAGGATGTGGGCGTATGAATGTTGAGAGAGAGAGAGAGAGAGAGATAGGAGGACTTATGTTTATCTAATACTACATTGTGTACCTGGGTTGGAAATGTTTGCCTGTTCACAAGACTTCAGGAAGCAATGTGTAGATAGCAATACGTTAGGAACTAAAAATAAATTATAAATTACCTGCTGTATTCCCCAGCCGGACTTGAAGAGCAGATAAAGGAATTAGCCAACGAAATTTAAATGGATCCAAGTCGCCATAATTATGTGCAGCCCGTACATTATTGGGCTACAAATTGAAAAATAACCAAGACATATTTTTAAAAGAGGTAAAGCAACATAATTGACGTCTGCATTGATATACATTTCAGAAGGGTAGCCGTGTTAGTCTGTATCAGCAGAAACAACAAGGACTCCTTGTGGCACTTTAGAGACTAACAAATTTATTTGAGCATAAGCTTTCGTGGGCTAAAACCCACTTCATCCGATGCATAGAGTGGAAAATACAGGAGCAGATATAAATATAAGGAAAGATAGGAGTTGCTTTACCAAGTGTGGGGGGAATCCAGGTGTGGGTTGAGAGGGTTCTTTGTGGGGGCATTAGGGGTACAGGTGGCTCAATGGGGGATCTGGATGCATAAGGGCTTGAGGGGGGGGTTCTGGGTGCAACAGTAATGGGACTCTACAGGGGGGCCCAGGTGACAGTGGGACTCAGCAGCAGGGGTCTAAGTGGGGGGGGGGATAAAGCTCAGGGTATGGGTGGTTCAGTGAGGGGAGCCAGATGCTGGAAGAGTGGGGCTCAGTGGGGATCCCTCACTCTCACAGATCTTGGGAGACAGGCCAGTCCTCGCTTACAGACAGCCCCCCAACCTAAAGCAAATACTCACCAACAACCACACACCACAGAACAAAAACACCAACCCAGGAACCAAACCCTGCAACAAACCCCAGTCCCAACTCTGTCCACACATCTATTCAAGGGACACCATCATAGGACCTAACCACATCAGCCACACTATCGGGCTCATTCACCGGCACATCTACCAATGTGATATATACCATCAGGTGCCAGCAGTGCCCCTCTGCCATGTACATTGACCAAACCGGACAGTCTCTACGCAAAAGAATAAATGGACACAAATCTGAAATCAGGAATCATAACATTTGAAAACCAGTTGGAGAACACTTCAGCCTCTCTGGTCACTCAATAACAGACCTCAAAGTGGCAATTCTTCAACAAAAAAAATTTCAAAAACTAGAATTAACTTGCAAACTGGACACCATCAGATTAGGCCTAAATAAAGACTGGGAGCGGTTGGGTCATTACAAAACTGAATACTAATTTCTCCCTACTGTTACTCACACCTTCTTGTCAACTGTCTGTAATGGACCACTCTCTTACCACTTCAGAGGTTATTTTTCCTCTCTTGGTATCCTGCCGTTAATAGATTTATCTCACTAGACTGACCTCACACTTGGTAAAGCAACCCTCCATCCTTTCATATATTTATACCTGCTCCTGTATTTTCCACTCCATGCATCTGATAAAGTGGGTTCTAGCCCACGAAAGCTTATGCCCAAATAAATTCGTTAATCTCTAAGGTGCCAGAAGGACTCCTGGTTGTTTCCATTGATATAAATGTTTTTGATAAAGTGGCCTTCTGTCCAAGGACTCACTTCTAAAAGCAAATTTTATCCGAATAGTCTTATTCCTTAAATACCTTACTGTTAATTTGACTGTAAAACAATGATAGCTAGAGCTTTCAGAACTCCAGACAAACACAGATTGCTGCAGCTTTGAAAAATGAGTTTTTTAATAAATTACATAATATTTTCATATGAAGGAAACTAACAGAACAAGGTCACTATGAGTAAACCAACTACCTATTGTTTAGCAAAACAAATTCTTCAGTTTGACAATACTGCTACTGTTCCTTTTCTTACAGTTGTTTATCTCTCTCTTTAGTATAAGCACATTACATTAATACTCCATGTCATCTCTGTTGTAATTTACTCCTGGGGGAATTCTGTGCCACTGAGCATGTGCAGAATTTATGTTCCCCATAGAAAAATGACTGACAGGGAAGCAAAGGGAAGCCACAAAAACGGTCATGCAACCCTCCCCTGCAGTATGTTTCAGGTGCCCAGGGCAGCCAGCAGAAAGGTAAATCACTATGGGGTGAGGGCAGGACTGGGGAAGACCCAGCTGGTGGCTCCTACCCTGCGCCAGGCTCAGCTGCTAGTCCCGGCTGGGCTGGGGAGAATGGGACTTCCTCTTCCCCCATATGGCATCCATGGCCAGGTCAGAACCACCTCCAGATTTCTCCCCCAGCTGTAGGAAGCTCTGCAACTCTCCCCTTCCCCCAGCTCTTCCTGCACCCATTAACTCCTCAGCTGCAGGGGGGAGGGATCTCTGTACAGGGAGCTGCTTCTGCATCCATCCAACCCCTGTGCATCCAGACCCCTCATACCCAGACCCTCCCGCTAAGCCTCACCCACCTCACACCCAGAACACTCCGCCCCAAAACCCCATTGCCCCTGCACCTGGACCACCCTGACGAGCCACTTGGATCCCCACCCTACCGAGCCCCAGCCAGCTGCACCTGGATCCCAACCCCACTGAGCCTCAATCTCCCACCATCTGGCTCCTCTCATTGAGCCCCCGACACCCTATGAGCTCTATCCCCCCCACACTTAGACCCCCGCTGCTGAGCCCCAACCACCTTCATCTGGACCCTCCTGCAGAGTCCCATTACTGTTACACCCAGAACCCCGCAACAAGCCCCTGTGCATCCAGATCCCCCATTGAGTCACCCGCACCCCGAAAGCCCCACACAGAAACTTCTCACCCACACCTCGATTCCCCCACACACACTAAGCCTCTCCACACCTGGATCCTGCCTTGCTGAGCCTGCCTGCCCACACCTGGTGCACTTGACACAGAGGGCCAGAGCTCGGGGGTGTTTCTGGGGCAGGCCTGGTCCTTGTGCTAGGGCAGGGTTGGGTGCAGCCTTACTGCTGAGTCCATGTTCTTGAGGTGGAGGAGGGAGAGCTGCAGGGTGATCTCCCACCTCTGTGCAGCCAGTGCCATGTGCTCCCCAGTGCCATGCGGGAGCCTCCACATTTATTTGACAAATACAATCTTCAGAATTTTGCAGAATTTTAAAATGTGCACAGAATTTTTATTTTTTTGGCACAGAATGCCCTGAGGAGTATGTAATTAGCTTATTCACAGGAAAAAGCCATCCTAGGCAAATTAAGGCACAGCTTATTTCTTTCTAGATTTAACTGCTCATTGTATATCAGTCTCTGCAAGTTATTTCAAGACACTCCCTTGACTTGTTTCCTTGTGACCTCCTGGAGAAGAGAGAGTTGGGTGTATTTCAAGTAATTGGGGAATATAAAATGAGATACTTAGCTGTAAACTGAAATTTAACTATCCCAATTAAATAAGTATCTTTTCATAATACCTTTCATTCCAGAGTGAACTATGTACTACACACAGGGATTGCTTTAGCTACATGACTCACCAGTTTAGGACAGGACATAAAGAATGCATATTCAATTGATACTTTAGGGGGAAGTGATGTAATTGGCAAATAAGTGAGTTTGAATTATACCAGAATACCCAGGTTAATGAAAAGTCCCCTGGGTTCTTTAATGACTCTCAAATGATTACATATTATCTCTCATCTGACAGAAATCACCTCCCAGCAACTGGCTGGGGCATTAGTTCGCACAGAAATGTGCTGCTTATTGAATCAGTAACACAACCTGTTGCAACATCCAGAGAGTCCGCCAGTTTCAGTCAAATATTGAACACTGCAACCAGTTTAGCTTGTGAGAGCAAGCACAGCCCACTGTGATATGGCTGTATTAAAACAGCAGCTTGTACCATTCACTTTTCTTTCAGTGTTGGCATATTCAATTTTGAATCTTAGTAGCGACCATAGATGATCTGGTGGTCCCTTCTGGCCTTAAACTCTATGCATACACATCTATAGCTTGAATTGAAATTATTGCCAGACTTACCAGTTTCTTTTTCAGTTTGCAGTTCTCCTTACATACCAGTATGACGGCCCGCTTAAAAACTGAAAAGGAAAACAAGAGGCCTCTGATTGTAGGTCTAGTATTCAACAAAACAGACATGATGGCTGTACTGACTATTTACAGTTCTTTCTAGTTATCCACAATATATGGGGTACTCGTTGACCCTACACACACACAAAAAATTCCCATAGCAACTGCTTAAACTGTGTGATACAAGTCTGTCTCTATCACAAAACTACTTTCTTAAAAGAATTAGGGATGAGCAATACTGTTTGAAAGCCTATCTCCCTGTATCAGGATTACAGAAATTGGCCTTTAATAAATGTAGATGTACAAATTGGAAACGTGATTGTGAAGAAGCAACATGCCAGCAACTTCCCTTGAGGGGAAGGAAAGTGTTGCAGAAAAGAAGAGGTCCATTAGAGATGATGTCAAATCTGTTCTTTGATGCAGTTCAGCATTTCCTTGGGAGCGTGACAGCCTTCAGAGCTCTCCAAATTCCTGATTAGCTCTCTAAGGTATTACCATCATATCTGAGTGCCTCACACACAGTGCCCCAGTGAGGTAAGGAAGTGCCATTATTGCCATTTTGCAGACGGAGAACTGGGCACTCAGTGAATTGCCTATCGTCACTAGGAAATGGCTGTGGTGGAGGTGGGGAATTGAAGCCAGGTTTCCTAAGTTGCAGGCCATTACTCTAACCACTGGACCATCCTACCTCTCCTTGTACCACTCAGACATTTCCCTTTAGGGACAGGGTTTGGGAATTCCCAGTGCCTGGCCCAACATGTTCAGTATAAATGAATCACTGATTAACACAGTTGGATTTATCTGTGGGCAGAGAGGTGGTTCCTCCTCATGCATGCACTTCAATTTCAAACAGAAATGCCCACTTACCCTAAAGGCTACCCACAACTGTTTTTAGCCCACCCTCAATTCCTAAATAAATCAGCTGTGTTTGAACTAGTTGAAGTTCAAAGTCTCTGTTATTCATTCATTTAGCTGATGACTAACTCAAACCCTCAAAAGTTACTCAGGATCTTCAGCTACCCACATAGGTGTATGCCATATAATGGCAATGTTTGCAGAGATGAGCTGATGTCTTTGGTGATAGTAGGGCAGGCAGAAGGAAAAGCCATCACAGAGAAGTTAGTGTGTGTGCTACTAATCTCATTTCCAGGTAACTAGACCTCTATCATCTACATCTCAATGACATTTCCAGGAAATGTTTCTGTCCTCCATATCCAGGACCACCCCAACCATTACATGGTTATAGCAAGCTTACATTTTATAGTTAGTCTTCATTAGTACAATGGCAGTTGTCATATTTTACTAGCTAGAAGATGTACTAGATATCTTTAGGGTTTTCTCTTAATAGGACACTAACCAAACACTGTAAGTTCAAGGTCTTTTCTTGCTTTGCCCAATGATGGGAAAGTATTCAACCAGGAAACAGCAGAGTGCATCAGAAGTTCTCCCATTGAAAGTTCTGTGACCTGTATTACATTATTAAAAAAATAAGTGCAATTAATGTCTTGAACAACAATTATCAACCACAAATGTTAATGAGTGCATGCTGATAAATAAAAAGTATGCCTGTGTTTAATGTTTGTGTTTACTGTGTGTGTGTGTGTGTGTGTGTGTGTGTAAGTAATCACTGAGCCATGGTTGCGTAAACAGCAATATATTTAAAAAAATACTGCCCATAAAAATAATAGCACACAACTTATGGAAGCTGGGTGATTTGCCTCTTAGAGCTTATTTTTGCTACTAACACTTAAGCTGAAGAACGTTATGTCTGACTTGAAGTTCTGTCACTGAGATACAGCCAAGTGTGACATTCCTTTATCATCCCTTTCATTTCTATAGACTAATCAATGTATAAGACCCTTTCACTGACTGAATTAGGATATGATTGGTTCTCTTAGGCTTTTCTTTCTTTTGAGCAGTTTTCTCTCTTCCAGAAGAGAAACAATTTGGCTCATTTACCAGGATGAAACTTAAAACAATGAAATCAGTAGCTGTCGCACTTTTAAGGAGCAAGCTAAATGGTTGATCCACTTATACATCATTGGCCACAAATGGCTAAATCTAGTGAGCTTGTTGGCCCAGTTCTGGGAGACGTTATGCTTTCACTAGTTTTCTTTTTAAATATTGTAATAAAATAACCGATTAGAGGGGTGATGAGTACACATTTTACTTGGATGCACATTCATGTCTAGAGCTCAGATCAGAGCAAATAATTTTGAGATATTAGTAACAAAAAAAGCCCTTCATAGATGCTAAGGGTCTCTCACACCAGAGAACACATTACAAATATTAATGGACAAAAATAGCCACTTCCACAGGTGGTGTATATTGGGGCTGCTCAACTGAAGTCAGCAGAACTATGGCAGTTCATACTAGCAGATGTGCTGGCCCATTATACCAGCTAATGTTTTTTTGCACTGATAAACAGCCATGTATGTATCAGCACTAGATGAATTCAGAATGATGGTAGAAATAGGCATTATAATGAATCTAGATCCTTTTGATGAAAAAAGATTCCATTTTCTGAATTCTAAACGTTCATGCATAAAATCTGACCTCAAACCTTGAGATGTGGATAATCTACAGCAGCAGGTCTCAACCAGAGGTACATGTACCCCTGGGGGTACATAGAAGTCCTTCCAGGAGGTACATCAACTCATCTATTTGCCTAGTTTTACAACAGTCTACATAAAAAGCATTTGCAAAGTCAGTGCAAACTAAAATTTCATACAATGAATTGTTTATCTTGCTTTATATATTGTACACTGAAATATAAGTACAATATTTATATTTCAACTGATTTATTTTATAGTTATATGGTAAAAATCAGAAGTAAGCAATTTTTCAGTACTAGTGTGACACTTTGTGGTTTTATGTCTGATTTTATAAGCAAGCAGTTTTAAGTGAGGTGAAACTTGGGGGTACGCAAGACAAATAAGGCTCCTGAAAAAGGCACAGAAGTCTGGAAAAGTTGAGAGCCACTGATTTTCATTGTTTTCTTGCTGTGAGTTACAGTGGCTGTCTGCTCCCATCTCCCTTTCATGGCAGACCAAGAGAAGGTTCTGGCAGCAGTTTGTGTAAACATGACAGCAACTGCTGAGATCTTACCTATATGAACAATTTATTTGCAGCATGAGGTGTAAATCTACCTTGCACTTCCCTGCTGTGCACAAAGTATCTGCGTGGTCCCTATTGATGTGCACTAAAAGTTCCCCAGTGCACTCTGAAGAGATAAATTTTAGTGCACATCAGCAGGGTCCACAGGGACTGTAGGGTGTGTGAGGTAGGGTGTTGTGAGGTATATTTACACCCCAACTTGCTATGCACTGTTTGTATAGACAAGCTCCTTGAGAAGGAAATTTGATGGGAGAGACACAAAACTGAACATCCTGAACTCACAGTTAAGATCCCCTTCATGACTTCAATAAAAGTTAAGTAGACACAGTATTGTACAAGATTTCATCTGAAGTATGAATAATATATGTTCCATTCTTTCTCTTACCTCCTTCTCTGTTCCACTCTGATCTGCAACCAGTTGGTCAAACACAGTACCATAGTCCTCATATATTTTCTGCATCTCATTGATGTGACTGGCTACTTTTTCCATTGCCTTCAGCGCTTCTGAAGTTTTTAAACAAATCCATCATTTAACAAACAAATAATTCAGTTTCATTTTATATATGCATGATTTTTTTTATTAAAGCCTAGGAGAGATTTTTATTCAGGGTCAAAATTATTCAAGGTCTCAAGTCACAATGTTCCATGACCAACAATAATTATGACTAGATCAGTACTTTACTTAGTCATAGTAAATATGGGATCCACACTTGCAGATCAGCATATTCAAAGAGCTTCTTAGCTGGTGTTTTAAGTACCTCAAAAGACTGAAACAAATATTTTAGTAAAAAAGCTACCGAGTATATAAAACTTCAGCCTGAGGACCTGGTAGTAAATATAGCTGTGGTTGTGGCACCATTAGCATAAACAAGAATCAATGAATAAGGCCATTAGGAGCTTCAAGTGTGACTACAGTCACACTAAAATAAACTGTTTGCATGAGTTTGTAAGAAGTGGAGCTTGGCTCAGCACAGGAAGACTTGAGAAAATATGGTAGCCAACCACATAGGCTCCTTGCGTGTTGCATCTTGGGGGAAACATTTGTGAGGTTAAATTCTATAGACCAGCTTTTTAGAAAAAATTATTATTACTACAAGAAAGGCGTTGAATTTCAGCTGGATTTTGTAATCATATACAAAGGGGTCGGAAGAGGTGAGGTTCGCTTCCCCACACCCTGCCAGCTCTTAACTGAACATTCCTTTCATATTTTGGTGTCAAGTTTATTCCACAAGCAACTCATCTTAAGATAGTTTTTGATGCAGAAAAGCTATTTTCTTTTTTAAGAGTTTCCCCAGCTCTTGGGGTTTATGGCACAGTTGCACATTTGACTTTAAGTGGTCAGGGTTGCTGACATCTGTATTAACTTGGCATCTACTCTTAATCCTCCACAAGAATAAACAGTAAAGTTTCTATCCAGCTCTATTTGACATCAAAGGAACGTTTTGCCACTGGCACCAGATGAACTAGTATGTGGCCATACCTAATAAACCCGTTGCTTCGATGTTAGCCTCACCTTTCTCACAACAGATTTTTGCTGTCTATGTTGTGAAAATGAAAAAAAATTAACCCACAAAACATTTCCTCAAAAGCCTGATCCTTCAGATGCTGAGTGCTTTCAAGTTCCACTGAAGTAATTTAAAATCCAAATAAAGGATCAAATGGGAGTTTTGGTTGTGAGAGAGCTGGAAAACGAGGTCCTAGAAAATAATGAACCTTACTTCCTTTTCTGTTGTGCTTAAACAGGTGGTCTTTTCCTTTCTAAATGGGAAGATTGCAAACCTCTGAAGTCATAAATCCATCTCTACTAAAATGAGAGCTACAGGCAATTCTCTCATTGATTTGGCTGAGTTTTTTTAACATGTTTTGACTGTGAATAACAACCACAAGATGGAGCTTTCTTCACCATTTCCTAGCTCAAAAAAAAATGTGAGAACACTGAGCTGTCTTGATTGTGTCCCAAGAATAATACAGAGTGTGAAGCTTGGTCCCAACCATCATGGCAGCTCTTGGCCATACCCATTTTTTTCAAAGACATCCATACACTCCAGCACCCAGCAGGATTTTTCCTGGAAACAATGGAAAGCAGCTTGCTCTTAATCACTTTCTTTTTTTTTTTAAAGGAGAGAAAGGAAAGTAAGTATGATTCTCTCTTGGATTTGAGAAAACTTTCCAACAACACAAATTCTGCTGGTTTGCAACAGTTGCACAATTTTAATAAGGCTTGAAACTAAACTGAAACTCCCTTTAGTCTCCATAGAAGAATGAAAATTGATACCTGTCAGATGATAATGCTCCTCACTCTCATTATCTGTCAAGGACACCAGCTCCTTCAGGAGCAAGGGGTACTTCAGCACTCTCTGGACAGGCTTGATGAGATACGACTCCAGCGTAGAAGAATGCTGTTTTGTGGGGTTCCGTGCATCCAGAAAGGCCTTAAAAGCTTTATCTGTTTTGGCTAAATATAGAAAGGGAAGCTGGTCAGTTCAATGGGGAAGTCATAGAAGCTAATCTGAGACCAGATGAACACAATGCTTCCAATTTTTTAAAAAGACTTTTCATCTGCATTTCAAACACTGCTTAATGCAGAAAATGCATAATTAATTGTGGGTATTAATAGCATAATAATTACAAGTAACACATTACAGAGAGAACAGGAGTACTTGTGGCACCTTAAAGACTAACAAATTTATTTCAGCATAAGCTTTCGTGGGCTACAGCTCACTTCACGGAAGCTTGTGCTGAAATAAATTTGTTAGTCTTCAAGGTGCCACAAGTACTCCTGTTCTTTTTGCAGATACAGACTAACACGGCTGCTACTCTGAAACCTGACATTACAGAACTGACAGTTGCTGAGTGAGCATCTCCTGCGCATAAATCTTTCCATGTACTGTAAACTTGGTCTGCTCCAAAGCAACCAAACACCAAGATTTCAGTGTGAAAGAACTAATTTATCAGTTTCATCTCAACCTACACTTAGTTCTTTGCAGCTTTGACTGACACAAACCCTCATACGTTGCTCACACACATACACCCAAAAATAGATCTAAAAGTTGCTGTTTTTTTTAAGCGTGAACTGAATCTGTATACAGCACAGCCTTATGGGAAGACCTTCTGTTGCTATTCAAGCTACTCTGGAGGTGTTACAAAAGTAAACTTCTATTATTGCCTCAGATCATGATTACATTTCAGCAGAAGGACAGATCACAGATATTCACATAAAAAGACCTCCCACATCTCCTTTTTAATATTAGAATTATCCTGGGGCACAAGCCTTAAATTGCTAAAACTATCTTCAAATAAATCACTATAACTAAAGTCATACAGATGAATTATATCAATCAAGAAAATGAATTACCTCGCTCAAGGACTTTCTGAACTTTTATGTGGTTTGCACAGAATCCACTGTACAGTTTGAAGTGGTCAGCATAATACAGGAAAGAACCTCCGAGTGAAAATAACAGTTTCTGAAACCCAGATAATCAACATATTTATTTATTTATTTCATTATTAAAATCTTAATTAAGGCTCTGCAATGATTTAGTTAGTTTATATTGTGGCCCCATTTTGAAGCTAGGGCAGCTTCTGTTCTGAACCATGTTGGCAAGGATGTATTCTCTACATAGAACCATAAACCTAATTTAACAACTGAAATCACTGCATACCAGATCATTAAAGTGTGGCTCCACTCTGAAAAGCCAGATAGTCTTGTTAGAGTCTGTTTTTGTTTTGTTTCAAAGGCTTTCCTACAAATGTGCTCAGTTTACAACTGAAAAAGGTGGTTGAAATGCATTTCTCCAAAGGGTAAGTGTTTGAAAAGCAAGTATACCCTCTCCAACGTATGGCTGTATAGGTGAGAGGGTTCCAGTAGGATATGGGGCCTTTTGGCTTTAGGTTATAAATTCAAATCCAATCCAGGTTTGTAGGTAAAATTTGTTCCCATTTGACACTTGTTCAGTGGCCCACAGTAAATGATTGGACTGTTTCAGCCAGTTCCCTGTGGATATCACCAAAACAACCACTTCATCTTGCAGCCAGTCTCAGCCTCAACTGGCAGCCAGCCTCAGCAATGAAAGCCAGCACTGTGAGAGTGTGGGAAATGACTCTCCCCTCATTCGTCCCTCCAGGTCAGGATTAAAGGTGCATCAGGGGAGTAGTGTTGTTCATGATAGAGAACTTCAGTTTCCAGTGCTGTCAGAATGACATGTTTCATGAGCACTGAATTCACTTTTTAAAAAGGAAAAACCAAGGACTTTTTTTTTTAAATTGAGCTTTCCCTATTTATTGTGTATCTTTAGGAAATAAGCTAATGAAATACATACAAGGTAAAGATTAATACTGTAATTATCTGCCTTCTAAGTGCCACTTCACAGAGCAATCCAAGAAAAAAAATCAGTAGTTATAATAAAATTCTAGTGTTTCTCCATTACTCATTTCATCTCCATATCTCCTCTCTTCTCCACAAAGAAAAATCACAGCTAGTGTGAGCCTGAGTGTCAATTTAAAAGTGTGAAGAGACAGTTTTCCAGCACATATACAAATAATTCCCTGTACTCCTCCACTCTCCTTGCCCCAGGTATGTCTGGATAAGCTACACCAATTACTTCATCTTTGATTCCATTCTCTGCCAACAGCATCATGAGTCTGCAAAAATAAATCTGGTTTGATGTTTCTGCTGCTTCACAACAGCACATTTTATAAATGGAGCTTCACACAGACACAATGGGATTCCATTCCTGAACTTGCATATGCAAACACATGCAATCATTTGCTCTTCAAAAACACCGTTTATCCCATTGGAGAGGTAGCGGGAAGTTTACTTTACACTGACAGTATTGCTTCTTATACAAGTATTAATAACTGGTCTTGCTGTTGAATACACTTGTGTCTGACACAAACTCTAACAAATACCGTGTATTGGAGCTTGTGGTATTGGGATGAATATGGGCGCCTGTATGGTTGAAAGGAAAGTAGTGGCTGATACAAGAAGAAGGTATAAAAAAAAATCAGATGATTTTCAAGCCTGTTAACATCTTTTTTGAAAGGTGGTAATTCCTGGGTGCCTTTGTGTTTCCTTTTTTGGATGAAGGTAAGACTGGGAAGGACAGAGTCCTGGGGACTACCAGGGCAGGAGAGAGATCTTATTAGAAAACAATCCACAGAATGACAGAGTAAAAAAGTAGGAGCCGTTAAAAGAGGTGGGAAGGGGACAAACCAAAAAATGTTAGCAACCCATTTTTTTTTTTAAAATCGCCTTTTTACCCAAAGTTTCTTTAGTAGAAGTCAATGCATATCTGGGAGACACAGCAGAACTGTCCCCTAGTTCCATAACAGCAGTCATGGGATAGAAGCCCACCTCTTGTGGATGGTGAGTGGGGGTGGTGCTAGTAAGGCACGTGAAGAACCACATAGCGGGCCATATTCTGCCTTCAATTACACTCCCAGGGCCCTGGATGTGAGAGTACTCCACTGACTACAATTGGGGTTATTTGTATCATGTAGCAGGTGAATTAGGCACTATCACTTCAACGATTGCATGGGGCATAATGCAGGGCAGAATTTGGCCAAGTAATAATGACCTTGCTATAAGAGAACACAGCACCTTTAAGCATTGTGCGTTTATAGAATACTGACCATCTAAATCACTACTTGTTTCCAATGGCACATTGTGCACCATGGAAAAGAAAAGAACTAAAATGCAAAGTTAGCCTTTATTTTTCATTTCTGAATTCAGGCAGTGCTCAAATATGTTTTTGCAATAAAAAGCAAAGCTTTTTAAATATATAAATAGCTACACGGAGAGAAAGAGAAGGAGAGAGAGAATAAACCTAAATACCATAACTCTGCACAAACTTCCAGACACATTACAATGAGTTAAAAGACCACATGTTTACCCGAAACTGGCATGGGGTTTCCAGTGTGTTAAAATCTGAGGAGGAAGAAATTCCATCTTCCAGGGTCTCCAAAAACACCTTCTGGAAATTCAACATTTCTGGCAAACTGCCAAACAATGACTCCATCTGTGTGAAAAATCAGACATGACAGACATGAAGTGTCCAATTTTACTGGATGCCATGAGGAGACAATCCACTGAAGAGAAGCTATAAACAAAGGGAAGCACAGGTCAATGATTTTTTGTTTTCTTAATTATGGAGTGATTGCTAGCACTAAGAAAAAGTGGCTAAAAAACACCAAAGTATTTTTTAGAAATGTTTTAGTCAGGAGAACAATTACCATTACGAAAGATGTAACTAATGTGCTAAATAGAAAAACACAATAGTATATGCTCTGTTGTTATGCTTGTTGTTTGCTTTCTCTGTCATGTTCTCAGCAATGGAAAAGCCCGAGTGTCAAGTGATTTTACAGACAAAAAAGAATGAAGAAAACATCTTTTTTAACCATTGCCTCACCTCATCTTGGGTAAGGAAGGTCTCATTTTGAAGGGGTTCCAAGTATAACTCAAAGAGGCAGCTCAAATCCTGCAAGAAAAAGAATTTGCTCAGCTTTATATAACAATTCAAAATGTGCTGCATTTGAGAGCTGTGTATAAAAATCATGTTCAAGAAGAAAACTGAGAAACAATTCACTTTTTTGCAACACTAAAAACTGTTTTTAGTTTAGACACAAGCTAATCTGAACCAAACACTGAAGCTTTATCAGTTTTATAATCCCAAACTGAACAGTGTAACAAAGAAATGTTGTTTTAGGGCAGAGAGGTATAAAAATATTACAAAAGATGGCTTTATGAAGAACACAAATACTGAAATACGTGATCATCAAGGTTCATAAGCATACAAGTTGGGTGAAAAGCAGCAGGTCCATTAAATACTAGTATTAACATCAAAATGATGTGTAGTGTTTTTAAATCTTATTACACATTAAAGTGCTTTGTTATATTTTCAGGACAACATGATTAAGGGCTTTTTCAGTCATTTCTTCACAGACTTGAAGCTACTTTGGAAGACTTACTATGTCACATCAAAGTGCGTGGCTGCCTTGTGGGTCAATGCGGCAGGGCTTTGTGACTCTGAGAAAAGAAGTGGCAGAATTTCTTACAGAGAGGGCAGAATGTGTGTCTTCTTGACAGCCCTGCACCAAAATGTTATGACTTGCCTGATCTGGGATGTTTGACAGCTATTACACCACACTTCAATGACTTCCATATTAAATCACAAGATAAAAAGCATCTGAATTGTCATCCTTAAGCTATTTGCTTTTGGGGGGGATCAAGATGAAACTATTTGATTACCAAATGCCTGCACATAAGTGGATGCATCCAAATATTAGACAGGATTTGGTCCTGCCATGAGGGCAGGGGACTGGACTCGATGACCTCTCTGGATGACCTTCCAGCCCTACAATCTATGGGCAAAGCCTGAGCATTGATTAAAGTGGTCCCTATACAAAAAAGAGCAGTTGGACTTCTTCAGGATCCATTTTATGTATATATACCTAGTTTGCTCGAGGAAGAATAGATGGAGATAATTGAGATTTTTAATGTAAATATATTGGGAACCTTCCCTCCCAGACTTCCACATGCATGTTGATTCCAGAAAATACCTGCACCTAATAGCATATATTTTGAGCTTAAGTGTTAGGTTGGCAGTACTGCGGATTGTGAACAGGCTTCTTCCTTGATGAAGGTCAACAAATCCAAGCTTCACACAAGACTTTCAATTGAAGTTACTGCTTTTGGAATCCAGAATTAATTAGCTTGGGTCTAGTCAAAGAAGGGCCATGCATTCAAAAAAAGTATGGCCTTATTTACTAATTAAACAAATTAATACTACTAAAAACATCTGAAATTGTGCATTACGTGTTTTAGTCTCCCTGGCTGCTGACTAAAAAATAACCATGCATTGACCAATGCATTAGTTTCCACGGTAAAAGACATTCTTCGTAACCAGAAGAGCCAATCTTTAAAAATATATGAAAGCTTAAATTCTTGAGAAGTAATGAAAAATCCACCGGATGACCTGACAGGACAATCTGAATCCTCAGATATTGCAGATGCCCTCTGCCCGTGAATTTACACTCCCCTTTATATAGGAATACATCTCAAATTGCCTGGGGATCTGAAATCTTAGGGCCAAGTCCTGCAGCCTTTATTTACAGAAGGTAAATCCACTGAAGGTGATGTGAATGCTCATGTGAGTAAGCTCAGGCCCTTTTAGTGGTGAGCTTATACACCTATAAGCCTGAAAATGTACAAGTATAGTATTGCAAACCACCATAGAGCTCAACAGGAAGAATACAGAAGAAAACTCTCCTATTTAGCTATTACCTTGACATATGATTTCTCAGTGTCCATAAGTTCTTGGATGACCTTTCTCAACCTATCTGCATCAGACAGGGCTCGTCCCAGTGGTCTCAGGGGTAGATCTTGACTGTCCTTTTGTCCTTCCATGCTGTTTGCCTGGACTTCAGGAAAATTCTGACACAATGTAGTGATTTGTTCGGTGCTCTGTTGGATTAAAAGTAGACACATTTGAAAACATGACAAAATGTAAGTGCAGCCTTTTTATAACTTCCTATAAGGAAAGGGGATTCACAGATTCATGTTTGCTCCTATTGTAAATTCATTGGGCCATATCATGCCATTGATTTTTTTAAGCATAACTCCCTATTGCTTTGAAGGTATAATACAGCATAAAAGAAAACAATCAATGGCATAATATGGTCCTTTGCAAGAAATATTGCTTCACAGATCAAAACAGTAAAATTTGCAATTTTCTAGTGACCTGATCCAGCATTTTTTGTATTGATTTCCAGGGATGTTTGAAGTGCGCAAGATCATGCTCAATTTGCAACATCTATTTTGATACTAAGTATTGTCTGAAGTTACTTTCTGTATGATCTATTTCTCCTCTTTTTTGCCACATTCACTCCAGAGAGCTAGGAAGTAACAGAAAATAAAATGTTCTTTACCTTTCTTTTTACTGGCAAAATATAGTTTTTATTTATCATCTGCTTCAGATTATTGACTTTCAATAAGACTTGAGCTTCTTAGTGTCAAAGTCACTTTTGAAAATGGGACTTAGGAACCTAAATCACTTAGGCATGTTTGAAAATTGTAACCATAGTAAAAAAGGAGATAAAAACAGTTTCTCAGGCAGCAAGAAAGGTGGAGATGAAACAAACAGGGTAGTGAATCCTAGAAGAAAAAAATGGCAGAAAACAGGAGAATGCCTGCTGACAGTGCAAGACTGTTTCCTAACCTACCCCAGAGTGCTTAGTCTAGCAGTTTTAAATTACACAAGCAATAGGATTTCCAGCACTCCTATATGTCTGACTACAACTTTATACCATGAGCAGCACTGAGGTATCTGACTACCTTCTGCATATGTGGTATATGACTACCACCTTAGAAAGCCTATTCCACAGTCCTCATTCTTAGACAATTTTTCATGATAATCAGCCTATATTTTCTATTGTCCAATTCTACCCTATTACTCGCAGGTATACACCTCCTTGTATCACACTCAACGGTTCTCCCTCTCCCCCGCCCCAGTGATCATGTTTTCAAATACTTGTACTACTAATACTCTACCTGTAGTGTCTAATACTAATACTAGATTGTCACAAAATGTTGTGCCATATCTTATATTCTATTTAGGAGATCAAATCATAAATGAAATCTGCTGCACACGTGTGTGTGTCTGTATACAAATGCTTCCTTCATGGTTCTAAACTAAGGCACTGATTCAGCAAAGCAGTCAGTGCAATATACAGCAGCCCTTAGGCTGCTCTAAATTACTTCAAAGGTCATTTCAGCTGGCCCAAAATTAGGGATGCAGAAAGATGGCTCCTTTCCACTCCCTTCCCTTCTCAGCTATTCTGAGTCCAAACTCAGCACAGCATAGACTTTAGTCCAGAATACAGAGCTGGGTGTCCTAAGCAATAATGTCAGGCTAAAACCTGAAACAGAAACTACAAAGGCTTGCCATGTTATGGTGTAATCCAATGGACAAATATACAGTAGTTCTGATCTTTAGGGAAGTAGCCACAGTTCTTTGCCACATTTCCTACAACAATTAGGCAACATGCATCACATAATTACATCATAAATTACACCATAAAATCCCAATCAATTATTGGACAAAACAAATATGCATTCCTAACATCGAGATAATTTTTTTAAATGTCAAAACAATTGCAATGCATGCCATATCAATGTAGGACTTTCCAGTCCCTGGATTTAAATGGCTATTATTCTCACATAATGCGTACAGTACCTTGCATCACTAATGCATGCAAGCATCTACTACACAATCCCTGTGTAATGACAGCTCTCAGAACCGTGGAATCTAGTTAAGGTCCATATTTACAGAACGAAATAGGATTTGACAATATACAGTATACACTGAATGGCATCTGTTGAGATTCCAGCTTTGTCTTGCTGAAATTTGTCAAAAATCACACACAACTCTGTGGCATTAAAAATAGCAGTGTTTGAAGAAAAAAAAAAACCTATTCCTTGCACTTAGCAAATCATGGATTAATTTTAAGAACCTTTACAAGAAGATGAATTTCCAAAACACTTGAGTTTTGTCTCCTTTGTTTCTGATGTCAGAAAGTTTGACATTTGTGTCATAATGACTTAGACTTCAGGCGAAATACAGCTCAAGATTTGTGTGGGCAGCTGTGACTGACATCCCGGGGAGTGCAACCATTGATCAAGGTTACTAGATAGCCTATTGAAGGCTATAAGCAAGGCACAGTATTACTCTGTAAGAAAAAAAAAAGTGTAATAAATTATGTACATATTATATAAAGATGCATTTGAACACTAATGTTGAATGAGTCATCTTCTGTAAGTCCCTGAAAGGGGCGTGGGATGCTGCAGCATTATTAGGAGGCATTTTGCAGAAGGACCATGAGCTTTGAGAACTGAGCTTTCCCACCCTCTTCCTGACTAAATTCTTGTTGTATCTCATGCATCTCTTTTATTAAAACGTCAGGGGAGCTTTCATTAAAGCAAGTCGAGTCCTCATATGTCAAAGTACATGCCCCCTACCTTAGCTGGGGCTTCCAGTCTGTACGCCCTTACAGTCTGCAGACTTACTGCCCACTGTCATCCCCTGTGAAGTGGGGTGCTGCAGAACTCAGCTCCATGATGCATGTGGGCTGTGCACTCCCTAGGACCAGATTCTTCATTCCTGGTTGCAGCCATTTACACCTTATAGGAAGTATGAAATGCTACCCAATGACACCCACATTGCACTGCACACTTTGCACAGCTGCAAAGGGCCACACTAGATGCAAAGCAGTACAGGATGTGGACCTTCGCAGAACAGTTTCTGCAGTAAAAATGAGGAGTCCTTGTGGCACCTTAGGGACTAACACATTTATTTGGGCATAAGCTTTCATGGGCTAAAACCCACTTCATCAGGTGCATGGAGTAGAAAATACAGTAAGCAGGTACAAATATACACCACATGAAAAGATGAGAGTTGCGTGACCAAGTGAGGGGTCAGTGCTAACAAGGCCAATTCAATAAGGGTGGATGTGTCCCATTCCCATGAAAGGTCCACTGTGTTCTGTCTGGACCAGCAGCCCAGCATTCATGAGCAACTCTATAACAACAAACCAATGCCTGTGCATAAAATTCCTGCTTTACATTTTGTCCTGCTACCTGTGTTTTTCCAATCCACTCTTAATGTGCAGTTCACAACCTCTTTCAACTCTCATCTTTGCTCCTTTTTCCCTGCTGCACCTTATGCTTGGCCCAGCCAACTACTCCTCATACACTCAGTGACCTCCCATGCTACATTCAGATCCCTCCTTTAAACACACCTTTCTTCTAAAGCCTTCCTATGCCGATTCCTCATCACCACCTTTGCCACATCTGGACAAATACATCACTTGGTATACAATACAAGATGCAGAACATGGTAGGTATAGTATCTGACCTGTCATTGATGTAGGCTGAGCTCTTCAAAGCCACCTAGAGGATTCGGATACCAAATGGCACCAGCTTTACCCAGACGACTTTGATAATCTCTGCCTTAGTCTTTGGGTTCCTGGAATGTGCTAGTTCTTCCTTATGTTTGTACAATGCTAAGCAGACTGTTGGTGCTCATTAAATAGTAACAATACTTTGTATCAACTTCACAGGGTGTTGTTCTTAATCTGAATCCAAGCCGCATTACACAAATAATTCAGATAACTGAATGGGGAGCAGATGCCCAGGTCCAACTGAGCTATGCTCAGTGCAGGATCTGGGGAAAGGGCAGAGAGAAGGTGGCTGCATTGATCCTATGGCCAAACATGAGTCTGTCTAGCCTTTGGCACAGCGTAGTCATTTACAGGCAGCCCTTTGGCAATGCACAGTGAAGATTAAACTGAGTTGAGGATGGAGGGATAGTTCAGCGGTTTGAGCACTGGCCTGCTAAACCCAGGGTTGTGAGCTCAATCCTTGAGGGGGCCATTTAGGGATTGGGGCAAAAATCTGTCTGGGGATTAGCCCTGCTTTAAGCAGGGGGTTAGACTAGCTGACCTCCTGAGGTCCCTTCCAACCCTGAGATTCTATGAAACAATCTTCCCTTTACAGTCTCTTCACCTTAGTTTCATTCCACAGCCATCCCTCTTCTCCACTGCTCAGTCTCTGTCACTCTCTTTCCCTTCCCACTTATCTGATCCCTCTCCCTTCCACCCCTGATATTGTATGATTCTATGATATCTTAAAAAACAACTATGTTAGATTTCAAAGGTCAAGTGAGACAAGGTAATGAGTGTTAATTTAGGGCCCATAAACTTGCATACTGGGATTCCAGGATAGAATTGAGACAGTCCTAATTGTGTCATGTTTAATTTGACCATTTTAACAGGTTTTCCAACATGGCTGTGTACAACACTTCTACCACCACAGCAGGTCTACCTGTACAAGCAGATGTAAAGGGTGCTGGGTCACGATCCTGCTTCTTTTCCCCTACTCTTCCCACCACCCCATAGGGATGTGGAGGACACCCCAGAGGCTGCTGTTATGCGAAGTCCCTGAGGAGTCACGCAATGGGGCAGAAATTCCTCTCTCACCTCTGTAGTTGCTCACACTCTGGTTCTAAGCATTTTGCTTTAAGAAATTAGAATATAAATTTTCCCTATATATTGGCTACAATGTTCTATGTAAATAGGGAATATCTTAATCGACCCTTTAGAGCGATTTGTTCTGGGCAAAGATATAACATGCCAGTGCTTAATACTGCCAGATTCTCCCGTGAGTCTGGGCCCAAGCAGACATTAGCAGTGACGCTTATACTGTTACTTGGTTATGAGTCATGTCTGATTCTCAAAAACACTGAGTAAAAGGTATTAGAGAAAAAAAAATACTCTGAGAACACCCTTTTTAACTGAACAAAGAATCCCCTTACTAAGGAGCTATGATTAACCTTTTGTATTTTTTTTCCTATTTGGTACTTATGCACATGGCAGGCTGAAGCTGTGCCATTCCCTGCAGAGTAAAAATCTATGCAAAATTGATTGGAGAAAGAGCACATGACATTAATCAGAACTGGTTAAGCTCCAGCACAATTTCATGGCTGCCCTCTGACACCCTGTGACTTGATAGTATATGATATTGAATGAAAACCAGTGTTCTGTGAGGTTAATTAGTGTTATCTTCTTTGGGGTGTTTATTTTACCATTTCTCATTTAAGCACCACGTGTACTCCACTCCCTGCTCTGGCAGCTAGCTGGCATTTGTTTGGAAAAAAAAGTGATTAACAGAAATGTTTTTGAATAGGCTTAAAAAATTCTTTAATATAACATTTCGTTGAGAGGCTCTCTCTCTCTCTCTCTCTCTCACACACACACACACACACACACACACACACACACACACACACAATACACGAGTGTGAAACCTAAACAAAATTTTTATATATAAATACATATATAAAATGTAGACTAGCCCATCACTTGGAATACAGTATGAGAGACAGAGCATGATATGTACAGTGTCTGTTACTGATGTATATTTGCTTTGGTTTCACAGTTGTGTACTCTTAGAAAGAATGCCTGCATCTATGTGGAGGTAATTAATTCTTTGAATTTATTGTCTGAAGGTGAATCATGTTGATTTATCATAATGAAGAAACAGAATGACACTTTACTACCATATCGACAGAGAGAGAAAGTGACACACTTTAAACTTAATCCTTATCAGGTTAGTTGCCTGATGTACCAGTAGCTTATTATTTTCCAGGAATGAGACTGGATTAGCAACACAGCTAGTCAACAGAAGAAAAGCAGCGGGATTCCAAGAAATGAACAGTATGCCTAACGCCTTCTCTAGTATCAGCTCTTGTGGGAGAAAAAAACCCTAGGAGAAGCCTATAAGATTTCCACTTGCTTTAAACCCTAGATGGGGTAGACCCAGTTTTCATGATTTTTCTATTTCAAATACTTTTGATCTTCTTTCCCACCCCCCTCCAATGAATGGAAAATGCTTTCCACTCAAAGCCATTTTCAAGCATAGAAATCTGCAAGTTGTAGTTTCTTAAGGGACAGGTGACTGTAGGCAGAACCATTAAGGGAACCACATTTCAGTGGAAAAAATCATCTATAAACTCCTTAGGTGCTGTGCATATATAGACAGTATATAGATTCTACTAAATCATTCATTTGGCTGAAAATCTGAAAAAACGTCTGAAGTTTGGGAATTATTGAAAGTAAGCTGGTTGTCACTGGAACTACCATACTGAGCTTTTCAATGTAGATATACTGAGGTTACTGATAATAGGTGGCACTGGAGGTGGAGTAAGAGACAAAATAAAATGAAAACATATATAGCAGAACTCTTGTACTGCGATAGCTCTAGTTATTTCAGATGGTCAGTTATAATCGACCAGTTTCAGGATTTTGTATCTTGGATAACTTTTTTTTTTTTTTTTTTTAAGTTTGAGGACAACAAAATAGAATTGTCTGTCCACTAACTACAAGAAGTAGCTTAGTTTATAATAATGTAATTACCTTTCCAGGGGCATTTGTTCATGAAGTGAAACAGACCTTTGCTGGTACTGCTAAAAAAATCTCAATCATGTCTGAAAACCATCAGTTCTTTTAAAAAGTACAGGGAGGTGTGACTAAGTGCACTGTGCTCAGGCAAACAAATACAACCCTAATATATCCATCCAAATATCACAGTATGAATTGAAAAGATGCTATCTGGAAGCACTGTTTTGTTTAGGATTGTTTCAGTTTGAAATTATGCTCTTTAATTAAAATATTTCTAGTAAAAGAGCAAAGTAGATTAAAGAGAAGCAAATCTCATAAGTGCTCAGGGCCTGATCTGCAAACTAAGCACGTTCAGATTTACCTTTAGGGATGGAGCAGCATACCCAATAAATAGAGGTTGAAACACAATGGTAAGTATTTCTTATAATAGCCAGACACATTGAGCTGAGCTAAGGTTAACTCTGAAGTTCCAAGTTTCAGAAATTTTAATCAGAACTCTAATGCTATTAGTAAAAACACTGATTTGCTCTTCTTATGAAGAGAGTGTTAAATAATGTTGACAAGGGAAAGTTGTTCTAAATTAAAACATGAGAAGTTTTAATACCAACTTTATTTAAAAAAAACTGCTGAGAATTTGCTGATCAAGTAGCATTCTCCGTGTTGATTAAATATCTAACACCCCTTCGTGACAATACAGCTTGTCAGTATTTGAAATGCACAAAAGTTTGCATCCAGTGAACTGTTACGTAAGACAATTAGGTCTGCATTCTCAAGGTGCTCAGCACCTGAAGTTCCCACTGAACTCACAAGAGTTTTGCTCAACCCCTCTGAAAATTAGGGACCTGATCCAATTTGTACTGAAGTCAAAGACAAAACAGAAAATCATTGCAATGATGCAGCGTCCAGGCCTTTTAACATATCATGCAAAATTTCAGATGGCATTATTCAGATAGACATGTAGACTGACATCCTGATTTAGAAAAAGATGGCACCTCTCAATCTATACATAATAATGAAGTGTACATAATAACTTTCCTTGAATCTCTACTGTATTTTTATCCTATAACCTTATTAAAAAGATTGCCTTTCTCCTCCTTCCCTCTCTGCTTATTCTGATGGAGTCAGTCATTAACATATGCAATTTAAGGAGCAGAAGATTTCAGGCAGGGGGGTTGCATGCTTTTCTGTTGTTTATGTAGTGTCACAACTTTCTTAAAATCTATTTCCCCTGAGGTGTCCAGGGTTGTAGCCTCTGTTTCTCCAGCAGATAAAGGTGCAGTCCCAGATTATTTGTTAGAAAGCTCAGAAAGGGAACCAAATGTTAATATTCTGGTTATTTCCAAGCTGTAGTGAACCTTTGGTAAAACAAACAATTCCCTGCAGTGATCTGAATCATCATTTGATAGATACCCTGTTTGCAACAGACACACACACAAAAAATGCCATTACTTGGGTGCAACAAAAATAAAAAATAAGAATACTTAAATAAATAAAAATTAAAAAAATACCTTGAAACACAAACCACTGTAATAAAGCTACTTATTGAGCAGACACCTCTCTAGAAATCTATTATTCAAATACTAGCTACAGTAATTGATGTAGTGTTCACTTATGTTTTCACTCCTATTAAGAGCGATGACCAAACCATTCATCTTACGAAACGTGCAGTCCCTAGTGCATGTATAATTGGTCACCATCCTAACCTTGTTAAATAAATGCCCTTTTATGAAAACAGTTCCAGAACTTACTATAGAACAGTGGTTCTCAAACTTTTGCACTGGCGACTCCTTTCACATACCAAGACTCTGAGTGTGACCCCCCTCCCTTATAAATTAAAAACACATTTAACACCATTATAACTGCTGGAGGAAAAGCAGGGTTTGGGGTGGCAGCTGACAGCTTGCGACCCCTCATGTAATAACCCCACCATCCCGTGAGGGGTCCCAACCTCCAGTTTGAGAACCCCTGCTATAGAAAAAATCCTGTGCAAAGACCCATAAGTTGCTGCTGCCTGCTGCTGAGTTTTGTGAGCCCAAACTTAAATTCTTAGCTCTGGTTTTACTCTTCCTGAAGGCAGGCATTGTGGATTGCCACCATCAAATTCCCCAATGAAAAGGCTTTCCTTAGCAAGGCAAGTGCATTTAGATCTCACACTATTACACCTTTACTCTGAGCTCAACAACTGAAACATGCAAAAATGATCTGCAGTGATTATCCTTTGAGCTGATGAATGAAAATTTGAGATACTATTAGTGTTCAGCTTTAATTGGACTAAATACTGCACAGGAACGTAAACAGAATTCCTTGTGTATAAAACACTTCCAACATTATGGAAAAAATGCCAAGTGCAATCAGATAACAGGATTTTTTTTTTTTTTTAAGAAGAAGAGTGTAGTTGTAAATGGCAGTTCATGGTTTGAGAGAATATGGTTTTATGAAGACCAAATCTCCCCTGAGACATACCTGCTAGTAGAATGCTATGGTGCCAGTGAAATTTACCATTTAAACAAATACATCAGGTGCTGTAAGGAAATTAGCCAGATACCTAAAACACCCATGGGGTAGGGACTACCCTGAAGGTCAATGTGATTTTACCAATAATGTCAATCCTCTGTCAAGTGTATTTGCCACTAAGTGGTGTGGGATACAAATGAGCTCTGAAATGGAAAAAGAAAGGAGCAGTTTGCTAGATGTTTTGTTTATATAACTGTGCTTGTCCTTTATTTGAACTTTCTAGTTTGATAAAAAAAACATTCTAAACTATGCTGCTCATTAATAAATTCATGCTCGAAAAGGCACTCTATGTCTCATGCTAACCAATTCACAAAAATATCCTGTTAGTAAATAGATCAATTATAAAATGTGACTTTAGGCAAAATGTTATAGGATATTATACCATTAGTAGAGGTGCTGGGCCAAAGAGTTACATGACGAATAAACAATTCTTTAGTTAATTGGCTATGCTCTACCAGTGGAATAAAAAGCCGTGACATCCTTCCCCAGTTTCCTTCTATTTACTAACACTTTTGGGGCCCACTGCTGTGGAGGCACTCAGCACCACTGAGGAGATGCTCAGCATCTGGCAGGAGCGGGCCCTTAAATGCTACACTTTCTTCTCCCTATCCCAATATAGTACCCATGGACCTTCATTTTTAACCCAAACTATATTCCAAATATTGCCCTTGGATACATGCACACTGCTTCTACCTGCTTCAAGGGAATAATTTAGCTCTCTTAATTATTGCATCTTCCTCCATCTCTTCTCAATTTATTACTCCCAGCTGGTAGTTCAGGATTAACCTTTTTGTAAGGCCCTGTTGCAGGGTGGCTGCCTGTCAACAAACCATTTAATCCCTGACATACTGTTAAGTACTGTTGAGCATTTTGAGGACATGTAGGTAGTACCCACCTCCTGTCCTGCTGATTGACCATGTCTGTCCTTAGATGATGGCAAGACATAAGGTGCACTGGAGTGCCAAAGGTGGGGAGATTCAACCAAAGGACACTATGTAGCGGTTACATGATGGGGATGTTTTTCAAAGGGTTGAGCAACATTTCAACCCCCTTATCCATGGTAATGTCTATGGGATTTTAATGCTTTGAGAATCAAGCAAGCTATGTCTTCAGCATCACCTTCACTAAGGTGCAATTATATGGAAAGAGGGATTGTTCCTCTGGTTTTTTTCTGCATCAACATAAATGATGGCAATTAAAAAATCTGTTTTCCTCAGTGGATCAGTAACTCCTCAATTCATACAGCATGATGAAAACAGTGTGCAAAACCCTAAGTTCAGAAATATCTTTATTCTTGATTAAAGAACAATGATGATTGCTTTAATTCCGTATTAGGAGGGTATTGTTGCCCAGACTTGCTAATTAAGTCTGGATTATTAGCTAGCAACATACCAGCTAAATGATGTCACCAATTAACCGGTTTTTCAAAAAATGTATTCATTTAAAAAATTAAATGCAAGTGTTTTAGTAACATTTCCAGCTCTTTCTAGAAAGGAGCTGGATATAGTAAAAAAGTGAAAAATGACAAAACAAACCCTTATGTTATTTTTTTTTTAGTAATGTGATAACCAGACAAGTTCTGTTCCCCACAAAAAATCCACCATCAAAATCTACACATAAAATAATGAACCACCTTGGAAAAAGTTATTTTAAGATTAACAGAAGTATGTATGTTCCTTTTTGCTATAAGTAATGTGCAGATTCCCTGTAGGGACCGATGTTTGCCATCTTTCATATCACTGACAGAAAGCTACGTAGCTAGAAATGAACATAAAAACTGCCATACCAAGCTGGATAAGACCAGTGATTTACCTACTAACATTGTGTGTATTTAACAGTTACTAGTGTCAGATGTTTCAGAGGAAGATGCAAGAAATCCCTGTTGTGGGCAATTATGGAATAATCTGCCTAACAGGGGAGTTTCTTCTTAAACAACCCTCAGTTTGATATTAGCTTGTAGCTTGAATCACAAGGATTTATATCCCTTCTAAAATACATACACACACACACAATTTTATATTCTATAGTACAGAGGAATCTGGAAGCTTTCATGCGACGGCAGTTCTTTAAATGAGCACAGTGGCAATGAGAGACACCTTATAATGAGTAGGCATTTTGGCTAGGGAAACCCTGGGATTCCATAGCAATCACAAGCTAGGTATGAAGGGCTTTTCTTCCCCAGCATGCTGTTCCTAGGGAACTCCAGAGCTTCCCTGGATAGTATGCTAAGAATTATGGGACATCTTTGTTCCTGTGCCCATTTGCTAAACCGCTGCTAAAGAATGCATTTCCTGTTTTCCCCACCTTATTACATGAGGGTAGAGGTTGAATCCTGTTCCCCCCAGAACATACTTTTGGATTGGAGGAGGCAGTGATCCATTATGGAGAGGGCAAGGACTGGCTGCATTTATAACATACACCTGAACCATTTGCAAACCTGGGTTGAAGTTTGCACATACAACGTAAAACTGCACCCAACCTGATTTAGGGTAGGTTTCAGGTTCTGTAATATGAACTGTTCACAAATCCCTAGGTATTACTATTTCAGGCTTGATTCACTTGATCTACACATCTGCGCATAGGGTGAGAGGGATTTAGTCTTTTATTTCTCAAGAATTTGATGGATAATGTGAACCATTATTGCTGATTGTTGACAAACGTTTTCACTTTGCAGCAAATGTTTTAAATATATATATCTTTGGATACTGTTATTTGTTCAAAGACTAATTGACAAATTAAGAATTTTAAGTCTAGACATTTAAAAAATCAGTAATGACCACAATATTTGATATTAATTAACATTTCAGTGAAAATATCTTGAAGCATCACAAAATACTGAATTCTTTCTTCTAAACATTCATACACACACGTGCACAGAGAGCTTTGTTCTGTATTCAAGAAATTTTTCTTAGTTGCTGAATGAAAAACTATAGGAACCGTTGAGATTTTAACACTTTCCAGTTACACTCCTTCTTTACAAAAATATCTTAGCTTTGCCATTCATATTCTTTAGAGACAGAGATGGTAATCCTTATCTTAAACCCAGGGTTGTGAGTTCAATCCTTGAGGGGGCCACCTAGGGATCTGGGGCAAAATCAGTACTTGGTCCTGCTAGTGAAGGCAGGGGGCTGGACTCGATGTCCTTTCAGGGTCCCTTCCAGTTCTATGAGATAGGTATTCTCCATATATTTGTTCCCATTAATTCACAGACTACAGCTGAAACATTAAAAAGAAGCACTTATGGTGACAGCAAAAACCGGAGTTACAATTTAAAAGACTGATCCAAAAATCCACTGAATTCAATAGAATCAATTATAGTAAGCCCTATGCGAGGATGATGTGGTTTCCAAACAAAATAATCAGAAATTGATTGGAGGTAAATATTCTGCCTACCTGTAACATTTACAAGGTATGGAGATAGCCACATTCTGTTACTGGTAACACCAGTTAACATCACGGAAGCCTCCTAGGCTTGCACTGGAGTGACTGAGAACAGATTCTGTCCCATGTGGGGGAAGGGAGAGGGGGTAAACTCTTCAAGCTATTGATTTCTGACTGTATAATTTTTAATCATCCTTCATCTTCCTTTTATATAGGTGCTGAACTACTGATTTTCTTCTACGGTCAGCAGATTACTCCACCTCTTGAAAGTTCTCTAAGGACAATATTGTGACAGCTGCATAAGTGGATGGATAGCTTGATGGGGTACACATACTCTCCCTGCCATCATATGGCCTGCAAAAAGACCTATCATACTTGCAGTCCCTGCACATAGAAGAATGAAGGGTTTGCTCACTTGGCGTACCTCAGAGGAGGTGGGATGGCTCAAGGAGAAGACACAGCGATAGGCTTACCAGCTATTTCCTAAGCAGCACTTGGCCATTCATGTAGGGACTGCATCCGAAGAAGTGAGCTGTAGTTCATGAAATCTCATGCTGAAATAAATTTGTTAGTCTCTAAGGTGCCACAAGTACTCCTGTTCTTTTTGCGGATACAAACTAACACGGCTGCTACTCCGAAACATGTAGGGATTATGGCTCTCAGAGACTCATTCCTTTCTCCAGCTCTCCATGTGGCTTTGCAGCTCTCTATCTGATATTATGTCCTCATTATGGACAGCTCCTCATTTTGTCCCATGTCACAATTCAATGAGACACACCGGGATGTGTCACTTGGCTGGAATGATTCTCTCCCTGGACTCTGATATCATTGGTGCTGTGCCTGCATGCAGTGCACAACAACTGTGCTTCCATCTCCAGTGTTCAATTGCTGTTAGGCTGTCCTTGCCGAGCGCATCAAGAGCCAGGGAAATGACAAAATTGTACTTAAATGCTTCTGCCTTACAAGCCAAAAATGTGCACAATGTTATTGTTACTAGAACTGAGTGACATCTCATCCTTGAAGAATGAATCCAGTACTCTGTAGCTGACAAAGAGAATTTAGTCCCCAGAGTCTATCACAAACATTGAAGACTAGTGTTTGATACACTATATTGGTGCTGCTATCGTGCTTCCTTTTTTTGTCTACATGTAAACCTGGGGGATTTTTCCCAGAGCAGCAGAGGGGAAAGATACATTTCAATGTGGTTCGCACCAATTTCCCTCACATGCAAACATCAGAGATGGATTTGTTTTCTTCCTTCGAGTTGTCCGCTCCTAGGGTGACCAGCCAGCAAATGTGAAAAATCGGGATGGAGTGGCGGGTAATACGAGCCTATATAAGAAAAAAAAAACCAAAATCGGGACTGTCCCTATAAAATCGAGACATCTGGTCACCCTATCTGCACCGAGTTTCAATAACGAGAAACTCATTGTCAGTGTGTCCAGAGGACTGCTACTACTTCAAGCCAGAAAAACCAGCATGATAGCACACAGAAGGAGTCACAAGTTCACACACTTGCTCACAAACTCTTTTTAAGTTATCTACTTTTCTTTTTGGCATGCTTGAACAACTGGAAAATGAACTACAAATTCATCATCATGGTTCTTACTCATTTTGGTTGAACTGCATGATCAATGCTACACACAACCAACAGGAAATGTGTGGGATTTGCAGCAGATGTTGATACACTTCTAGAAAGTCCTTTACTAAGTAGTTCATGCATACTGGAGGCTAAGTGTTAGGACCTTGTCTGGGTGTCAGACACAACTGCAGTCCTCCCTTGAACATGTGAGGCAAAATCCTGGCTCCACTGTAGTCAACAGCAAAACTCCCATTGACCTCAGTGGGGCCAGGATTTCACCCCTGGCTTACTAGAACTGCTATCTGACCCCAAAAGTAGCAGGGTGGTGGCAGAGCCATGGCTCCAACTCCATTATGCACCAGCCAGCAAAGCTGGTTGGGATCAGCACGTGCTGTGCCATCTGGAAATGTAGTACAGTAGCTTTCAGAGTTCCCAGTGGGGCTGTGTACTGCTTTCAGTGGAGAGCTATGGCTGCAAGGCACAACAGAACCAAGCGAAAGCGATGATGAAAGAAACACAATTTCCCCATGTCAGCTTGTCTTCTCGCAATACATCTTGATTCCATACTGGCATGATGCCCACAGTGCACTGAAGACCACCACATGATTTCAAGAGAATTATGTTCACCGCTGTTTTTCTCCCCCCTGTTAGAACAGAGTAAGGATATTAATGGCTGGTTGCTCCACTAGTTCTGGGGTCTTACCAATTACTAAAGAAAATTGTTCACCGTACAAAAAAACCTGAATGTCTTATTGATGGTGATCAAAAGTTTCAGACAGTTATTTCTCTTGCAATTAATGACATGCTGGGCATGCATGCACTGCCTGGGCAATTGCAAAGAAGAGCTAATAAGAAGTTGTACTCATGAACAACATTTACTGTAACTACCTCAATGCATAAAATGTGTGCCAGGATGTGTGGGCAGCTAGTGGCTTCTTCCTTCTATTATTTAATTCCTCTAGACATACCTATGTTGAAACCTGGGTCATCTCGGTTTGATTTTCTTTCAATTTGAATTAATGCCAATTGTTCATATATTCAGCATAATGGGATTTGCCAGCCAGGAGTTTTACAATCCTTACTGCACAAACTTGTCTCCCCCCCAACTCTCGCTCGCCCTTTTCCCGTTTTTATTTTAAGATCAGTATTCTTCTGGGGACATTTCTGGGATGTCAAGATAAGAGAGCATTTATCCTGACCCACGAACACTTCTGCTCTGGAAGCAATCAGATGCCTGAATAATGCACACTACCACACATCCACATCCTGGATGAAATCAAAGGGCATATCTGTACTGATCACATGTATGTTTTATACATGACAAGTTTTAAAAAAAATTATTTTCCTTCTCTGAATATTCTATTCAGCTTTTGGTGGAGGGAAAAATTGACAGTTACTAACATTTATCGATTAAAAGCAAATCCTTCCATAGCTTATACACACAAACTCAATTAGTGGCCTCTGTCTGGTTTCTACTGGATAAGTGTCCTCAACAGCATAACTGGATGGCACCAGTTTACAAGGATTGGCAGCCACAGCAGGGAGGTCATTGTTTATTATACTATAATGAGCACCTGTACTTATGCATAGTACGTGTCTTTGTGGATAACCTGCTCATACACTAATTGCTGGAAAACAGGTTAAAGTATGCACCATTCCCAATAGCCATGTGCCTTCCCTTAGACGGCAAAATGACTCTCATGCTTTTGGCATTCATTACACGATTTTATTAATTTCCTGCTGAGGAAATTAATAAAATCACACTCCACTCTCCTGACACTCCACAATTCCATGGCAACTACTGTGGCTGCCTCCAAAACAAACAACATTTTCCATTTTTAAAAACGTGTTTATGGGGGGACTGGATGGGCCAGGGGATTGGGAATGGGGTTCAGAAGTCTTCATCTAGTTTGAATCTGGGCTAAATGGACAGTGACAGAGTTTTCACCATCTAACAACATTGTGTCTCTGAAAGAATTTGATGGTGCTAGTACAGTTCCGAGTGAAGAAGTTTCAACACCATGTTTAGGAAGTCTCAGAAGAGAGATAAGGGATTCCCTCTGCTGAAAAGAGTGTCCCTCTCGGCTGGGCCAGGTGAACAACAAGGGCTACAAAATGTCCAACACCACATGGATGCGCAGCAAAATTTATAAAATACAAAGTGACTTTTTATTACAGGAATAGCCATACTGAACCAATGGAATATTAAACAAACCTTTCCAGTGCTGACCCCAATGCAGAGTTTCCTTTTCTAATACAGGAAGTGACTATTTCAAATGTTTTCAGGCATTCATTGGTAGCATCTTTTACACAAGTTTGTGTTGCTGCTGCCTGTGCTTTACCTAGTCTCTAATAAAGGATTTAAGCCTCCAGAGCCATCCATCCAAACTTTGGCATTAGCACTAAATTCACTAGCAAAAGTCAGCCATCTGACTTTTTAACATGGCTTGGCCAGGCAATGGAAAGATGTATGAGAAGGGTGGGTGGGTGGGTGGGTGGGTGCGTGTGTGTGTGTGTGACACACCCATCTCTCTCCAAGTGCATATCTGTTGAAGAAATGGGTTGTAAGGATCACTGTTAAAAGGTAACAGTTTGACACAAATCAAATTCTGCCTTTTAACATATCCTCCTAAGGAGCCATATTTTCAAAGTTTCAGAGGTTTAGGACTGTGTGCACTTTGTGCAAGGACTCATATGCCTGACTGGTAAAGATGTTTACTGAGATTGCATGTGCAAATGGCCAGATGCATTAGTGGTCATTAGCATAAATATGTACAAAATTTACACAGCCATTCGAAGTAACTGTATATGCAAATTAGATGCATTACTGCAGGCACATTTTGGATAGTTTTGGGACCAAAAGAAAAAAAAGAAAAGCTTGTTTTTGCCAAAGTTAGGTGAATTTTCAAAAGTGCAGGCGTGCACTTCTAGTCTTCTGATATTCTGAAAATATAGCTGTTGGGTTCCTCCCATGCGGAAGCAGTAGGACAAACCTGGATTCTCAATGTATGGAGGCCAATAACTGTTGTCTCCTAACTTGTTTGGAAGTGTGCAGGAGCTTACCTACAGGCAGATTTAATGAAAATATCAACTGCTCTTGATCAGTATGAAATTTGCAAGTTCACTTATCTTAGGTAAATAACAAAGACTTTTTTTTCCCCCAAACAGTCCAAAATGGACATGCATTTTTTTTCAAACCTTCCAAACATTTGCCTGCCCATAATTTAATTGAAATGGTTTCTTTCAAGTGTCCTAAGAAACACATCCATCAGGTTCTGAATAAATACAATTTCAGCACCAGATGGACCATTTTGCAAAAGCTAAGAAGACATTTGTAGTGTTTTTCTTCTAAAGAAAATGAAAGAAGGACAACTGCTCTGATCACATTTCTGCTTTACACAACTCATTCTGATCTGCCCTTTGAAAAGGTACAACAAATTATTCATAATACTTGAGAACCTGAAATATCATTATCATTGATTTTTATTCATTCAGCTAGTCAAGAACACAAAATATGATCTTCTAAATATACTCTATTTCATTTAACAGTTTTTGAAGAGGTTGGCATATATTACTCTGAATTATTGCATTAATTCCACTATTACTACTACTATAACAAAAGTATCAACTATCTATTTTTTCTACAGATTTTGTAAATATGGGAATATAACCATTCTTTTTATAAGAACTTTAATATACAGCTTTGAATACACTGAAGTTATTTCCAAATGCTTTGCATTATTAACTATTCTGTGAACTATTTTGCCAATCTGGAGACATGCAACTAGTCTAAGTAAAAATATGTCTTTAAAGAAGAGTGACTAATATGTACTGTAAACTAATCTTTTTTTTATTATTATCTGGTAAATCTCTGGTCTGAAAACATCTCTCTCCTACTCTCAAAAACACACATATCTAATATCAGAGAGAGAGAGAATGTTTACATTAAGGTATTTCCTTTTTTGTTCAAATTTAATTTGTTTCGAGAAGCACTTTTCTCTGATAATGCTCAACAGAATTAGAGCAGCTGAAAGTCAGATTACATTAGTCTTATAAGAAAGCCTTAGAGTAGGAGTGCCTTCTTTGGTAACATTAGTTCTCTTTAAAATAAAATAAAATAAATGAAGTGTAATGAATTAAAAGAATCTACCAAAAATACACAGTAAAGATAGGCAAGTTAGCAATTGCACTGTTAATATAAAACGCAGTTTACAGAAAACATTTTTCATAAATTATGACCTATGAATAAAAATAAAAGTAACTATACATAAGGCACTGAATATAAAATGCAGCTTATGTTACTTTAATGTATGAAGGACTCGATCCTTGGCAATTGTCAATATATCAGCATTTCAATGAACACCATAAGCACAAGAAATTAGACCTCAGAGCGATTAAACACAACTAAATCTAATTGAATCAGCAATCGTGCTGCATCGCTAGATTTTTCAAGGTCTTCTATTCTTCTGTCAACAATACGCCTACATATTGCAGAAACAACAATTGCCAACGTTACATACCACTGCCACTTAAACAATATTTTAACACAGTTTGAAAACGTATTAACATGGAATGTGTTAAAAGTGTAACATTTATTGTACCAAAAAAAAAAAAAAAAAAAGTGTGTATGGGGGTAGGGAGCAGTTTTTAAGAAGGGTATAAACTGGGCATCTCAGAGAAAGGAAAACTGCCAAAACTACAGAATTGCCAAGAACAGATGGATTTAAGTATCTACTTATTTTATATAATTTCTTAGAGCTTATCAAGAAGTTTAATTTTCTGAAACTAAGTAACTCTTTAAAAGTTAATTCATGAGATAACAGGAAGATAAACTGACGGACAGACATAAAACTACTTCAGTTTATTCATCTGTCTCCTTGACGAAAACAATGAATGAAAGATTGTTAGTGTCAATGTAGTCCCCTATGACAAAAGATGTTCTTGCCCTAAATTAGTATGCACCTATGAAATTCATTTGGATGCTCTCTTCAGTGCATTCTCAGCAAAGAATATCCTTAAGGGTGTTACAGGAAAGAGGCTATATAATGAAAAATAAAAAAACCCAAAAGTACAAATATAAAATCTAATAAGCAAACATACAGATTTGCATTAAGAGTTTAGCTTTATTAAGATTGTTTTTTGTTTACTTACCTGTTTTAGGAAAAATTCAACAAAAGTTCAAAGGATTCTGCTTCCACAAAACAAGTGATTACATCTACAGCTGTTGTCTGTTGGGAGATGAACATCTCACACACACACACACACACACACACACACACACACACACACACACACACACCAGTAAAATAACCCCAAACTGCCTGTTCCAAGATATGTTCAGAACCACCTACCACCATCAAAGTCTTCTTCACAATGCTGTACTTGCATATGTAGCCTCCTCTCACCCCCACTTCTGTAACATTACATAATACTGAAATATCCTTACAACTGTACTTCCATACAAATGCATCAAACTAGCATACATAGATATGTGAGACAAAGAAAAAACAAAACAAAAGCAGATACTACACCTTCGGAGGTTGCACTATTTTCTTCTGCTAGATTTTATTAGGAGTGCCTATTGTTCATATGGTGAACAGTCCTAAATCAAAAACAGAAACCACTTCTTTTTGTTCCCAATCTTCAAACGTGCACAATGAGGCTACTTTCTAACTTGCTGTCTTTAAAAATCCTACATGTATTAGAAACATTGACAGGGTCGTACAAAGAGCTGTGACAGTAATAGGTACCCTCCAACCGAAAGAAGGCAATCAATTAAAAACCATTTGCAGAAATTGTAGGGCTGTCAAAGACTCATTTACAGCTGTGCTTCATCAAATCAAATTGCATCTGATTGCCAAGCCATTTTTTCCACGGCATCTAGAAAGCCAGGACACCCTTCGTTAACTCTTAAAAATAATGTTAGCATTACTGTATTCCAATCAAAGAGCCCAACTGCAATATGGTCCGGGAAATAACTTAACACATTATGCACCAGTATAACTGATAGAGATTTTAGGAAAGAGTCACCAGGGAGCAAACCTGTCTGATCCCTTCCAGTTCTTTTGGAAATAGCAGTGGTACATAATTTAGAAGCTCACAGTAGCTTATCCCATCCAGTAACTGCTATAAATGAATTGTCTCTGTGTATCAGTATCCTGCTGAACTCTCTTTAATTTCCCATTTTCTGGCATATTTTAAAAAAGACATCAGGAATGATTTTGACAAACAAGTCTGTTCCTTTCCTGTCAGCAGCTAAATGTTTCTTGCAAAGCAAAAGTACAAAAATGTCTTCCTTCAAGCAGACTGTGATCCTGATTTGCATGTCTCTCTGCTCTATTCCAGAACCGCTGTTCTCCCTCCTCTCACACACACACTCTTTGGGTAAGATTACAGTGGATGGGTATGCAAGGAGAAGTAGGAGAGGGGCACAAAGAGCCTCCCCTGAGTAGAAGACTGCATCGGACTATCGGCGCCCAGGGCAAGAGCCTCGCCTCTCCTAGATAAGCATGAAGGCTGGATTCAGACAGCAGCATACAATAAATCTTCACAAAAGACATAGCAGTTGCTTTGATCCCCAAAGCACAAAGTATCCCAACACTCCTAGCAGGATAGTGCACCTCCACATTGCCCCAAGTGAGGCAACAATCTGTTTTAAGGGGCAAATCCAGACCCAGGTTTCATGAACCTTGAGGGCTCAAGACTTAGTACCATTATACAAGGCACTGGTGAGACTTCATCTGGAATACTGCGTGCAGTTCTGGTCTCCCATGTTTAAGAAGGATGAATTCAAACTGGAACAGGTACAGAGAAGGACTACTAGGATGATCCGAGGAATGGAAAACCTGTCTTATGAAAGGAGACGCAGAGTTTGGTTTTTTAGCCTAAACAAAAGGAGGCTGAGGGGATATATGATTGATCTCTATAAATATATCAGAGGGATAAATACCAGGGAGGGAGAGGAATTATTTAAGCTCAGTACCAATGTGGACACAAGAACAAATGGATATAAACTGGCCATCAGGAAGTTTAGACTTGAAATCAGACAAAGGTTTCTAATCATCGGAGGAGTAAAGTTCTACAACAGCCTTCCAAAGGGAGCAGTGGGGACAAAAGACATAGCTGGCTTCAGGACTAAGCTTGATAAGTTTATGGAGGGGATGGTATGATGGGGTAGCCTAATCTTGGCAATTAATTGATCTTTGACTATTAGCGGTAAATATGCCCAATGGCCTGTGATGGGATGTTAGATGGGGTGGGATCTGAGTTACTACAGCGAATTCTTTCCTGGGTGTCTCGCTGATGAGTCTTGCCCACATGCTCAGGGTTAGCTGATCGCCATATTTGGGGTTGGGAAGGAATTTTCCTCCAACGCAGATAGGCAAAAATCCTCCAGGGCCTCTGCCATTCTCTGCAGCATGGGACACGGGTCACTTGCTGGAGGATTCGCTGCACCCGTCTTTAAACCATGATTTGAGGACTTCAATAGCTCAGACATAGGTTAGGGGTTTGTTACAGGAGTGGGTGGGTGAGATTCTGTGGCCTGTGGTGTGCAGGAGGTCAGATGAGATGATCATAATGGTCTGTTCTGACCTTAAAGTCTATGATTTTAAAAATCAGGCCCCACGTATCCCTTTTGGCTGGGCAGCCAAAAAAAAAAAAAGTAAAGGAGGCACTTAGAACTAGTGGCCTCTTCTACAGTGGCTTAAGTAACTGTTGCTATGGTCACCTCAACCCTAAAAAGTCATAAAACTATTTGGAACAGTAGCACAAAGAATAAGAATGCTAACAGACATTTAGAGAACAGCTAACCAATTTAGAAGGCATACACGGTGCAGTGATTAGCATGCTAAGTTATCTTCTCTTGAGCCTTAGGCTCAAACCCCACATTTAGGTGACCTGCAAAGATGAATTTGGTGAACTCTGTCTTTATTCCCATTTGTCCACATGGCAATACCATTAGAGATACAGAAGCTATGCCCCAGGGATGTTACAGGTCAAGGCTGGCCTCAAGCTAATACTATTAGTCCTTTGGAGTCACAAGCAATAAATTCATTTACTAAGAAGAAAATATATAAATAAATTGGCATATAACCAACCCCGCTTTTCTGTAAGCTGCAGAGCATCATCTTAAAATGACTCCAATTTATTTGTTTATTATCACTATGTTTAGGATATGCTCTTACTCTGAAAGGTGGGTCAGTCTCCTGTCTGTGTGGCACTTGGTCCAAAGTGCCATCAGTACTGCTCCTCTTCAGACCTGCTGTGACATCGGGCACATTGCTAAAATCTGCATTTGAAGAAAAAACAAAACAAAAACCCACCACAGTTTAGAGAGTTACACATGATGAGAGGGAGAAGAATCAGTTTGTTTTCATTTGTAAATGCTCTCTGCTCCTAGTCAGGTCATTTCGGGGGAGGAGATAATACAGTAGCTTTCCCTATATATAACAACACAAAAGGAAAAAAGAAATGGACAAACTTCAGAATGGAAGCTCTGCTTTTAAAAATGCAGCTGATAAGAAAGAACATCTGAAGTAACACACATTTGATCTACAAAAATAAATCTCTTTGTTCTTGCTAATGGTATGCTTCCTAATGTAGACTCATCAGTCTACAATGCAGTAGTCTGTGCCAGTTGATGGGGATGACCAGTCAAAATGATTAAATGTACAAAACCAATCTCTTTGGATGAACGTGCCGTTCTAGGACACGACTTGGTTTTAAATTCCTTAATGGGCCAAAAAGAAAATCTCATCTTAGAATAAGTAACTTCTCGTGGTCTTTGGCTCCCTCAACATTTTAACCACTTGTGTTATGCTGAATGTATATATAGCACCCGTGGTAATACAAAACACACACCAGGTATAGCCCTAATACTTGCTTGTCTACAGTAAAGGCTTGTTTACATTTAAAAGGTGGCAGCAGCGCAGCTACACCAATGCAGCAGCAGCACCACCACTGTAGGGTTTCAGAGAAAACCCTACCTACACCCATGGGCAGGCTTCCTTGTCAGCACAGGTACTTCACTTCTGCGAGAAGCGGTAGCTAGGTCAACAGGAGAAGCCCTCACTTGACGTGGTACCATCTACATCAGGAGTTAGATCAGTATAAGTGTCGCTCAGGGGTGTGAAAAATCCACACTCCAGAGTGACGAAGTTATACTGACATAAGTTGCTAGTGTAGACTAAGCCTTAAGCAGGGAAGCAATTAAAACATCCCTATATGCACACCAGACTTGAAGGGTGTTCTGCATGGGTGGGGCCAGATGCCTTTCCAGGATCAGGGCCTCTGCTAATTACCTGCTGAGGGGAGGGACTGTCCCTTTAATTGCTGTATAAAATGCTCATTATACTAATTGGTGCTGTACAGAAAAGTTAAATAGAATACCTCAGGCAAATAGTAAAGGAAGAAAGAACTATAAAAAAATTAAATAAGATAAAATTTAATGAGAGACAGTTAAAATTAACAGAACAAATAAATAGACAAGCATCAAAACTCTCACCAAAAAATACAGGCAAAGACAAGGAAAATAGAGCGGTCAGGCATGAAGTAGAAACATAAATCCCATGAGAGACACTATGCATCACCCCAATCAGTTTGCTTGAGTACTCTGCCCCCCACTTCTCACATGTATTTTGTCTTTTGAGTTTTAAGATTTTTTTTTCAGTGCAATGACTATGTCTTCTCATATATTTATACAGCATTTACTGTTAGCACAACATGGTCTGATTGTGTTTGGGGGCAAAGGGTGTAACCACAATTTAAATTTGAAATATTTTTTTTTAAAAAGCTACAATTAGAACTGTCAAGCGATTAATCGCACTGTTAAACAATAATAGAATACCATTTATTTAAATATTTTTGGATGATTTATACATTTTCAAATATATTTATTTCAATTACAACACAAAATACTAAGTGTACAGTGCTCACTTCATATTTATTTTTATTACAAATATTTGCACTGTAAAAAAACAAAAGAAATTGCATTTTTCAATTCACCTAATACAAGTACTGTAGCACAATCGCTTTATAATAAAAGTTGAACTTACAAATGTAGAATTACACCTCTACCCTGATATAATACTGTCCTCAGGAGCCAAAAAAATCTTACTGCGTTATTGGTGAAACCACATTATATCTAATTTGCTTTGATCTGCCGGAGCGTGCAGCCCCCCCGGAGTGCTGCTTTACCACGTTGTATCTGAATTCATGTCATATTGGGCTGCGTTATATCAGGGTAGAGGTGTATGTACAAAAAAATAACTGCATTTAAAAATAAAATTACGTAAAACTTTAGAACCTACAAGTCCACTCAGTCCTACTTCAGCCAAATCACTTAGACATACAAGTTTGGTTACAATTTGCAGGAGATAATGCTGCCCATGTATTGCTTACAATGTCACCTGAAAGTGAGAACAGGCGTTCACATGGCACTGTTGCAGCCGGCATTGTAAGATTAGCGCATCTGGCATGTAAAAATCTTGTGATGCCGGCTACAACAGTGCCACGTGACTGCCTGTTCTCACTTTCAGGCGACATCGTGAACACAAAGCAGTCAGCAGTATCTCCCATAAATGTAAACAAACTTGTCTGTCTTAGCAATTGGCTGAACAAGAAGTAGGACTGAGTGGACTCGTAGGATCCAAAGTTTTAAATTGTTTTGTTTTTGAATGGAGTTATGTAACAACAAAAAAATCTACATTTGTAAGTTACACTTTCACGATAAAGAGATTGCATTACAGTACTTGTATGAGGTGAATTGAAAAATTCTATTTCTTTTATCATTTTTACAGTGCAAATATTTGTAATAAAAGTGATAATATAATATTGTGTTATAATAAAAAGCCAATATATTTCAAAATGTAGAAAAACATCCAAAACATTTAATAAATTTCATTTGATAGTATATTGTTTAACAGTGCGATTAATCACAATTAATTTTATGAGTTAACTACAATCAATCAACAGCCCTAGTTACAATAAAGTTTGAGGGAAGGAGCCCATTTTGGGAGTATTACATCCAACTAAAAGTTGGATATGATACAAACACTGGGAATGAAGGATATGGCCTGCCAATTGATCTGGAATTTGTATCCTCTTATTTCTTCCTTTTGTGATGAAAGCAAAATATCCTTTGATTGTGCTCCTGTGTGTCATCAGAACTGGTCCCAAAAATCAGATAAGCAGAAGAACATCAGTCACCATGTCACACAATTTTTCTGAACAATTTGAAAAATTGGTAACACTCATCGTCAGCACATCAAGTGCTACCAAACATCAAGAGTCACATCAGTCAACATGCACACACCCCTCCCGCCTGACCCCCAAAATAAAAGAAAATTATCTTGGAGAATGTCACATTTACAGATGAGAAGAGTTTTAATATTCAAGCTATCAAATGGAACCTGAAGTAAACAATGAAACACAAACTATGCAACCTAAAATTTGTACTGAGCAGCTCTCAGCACCCATAATTACCAACAACTCCAAGGGGAGCTATAGGTGCTCAGCACATCTTGGGATTTGGCCCAATGTGCACAAATGTTTTGATAAGCTCCCTTCCTAATTATATTACTTATACTATGTTTTGTCAAGCTGGCAGGCAGATTCATGACTCACCATCATTCAAGAGAAATGATAACGTAACCACCACTAGAATTGAAAAGAAAATATGCTTCCTAAATCAGCTATTTACTGTTAATTATTCAATTCAATCAGGGCAGATATTGACTATCCCATCTGTGCACTGAAAAAGGCAAATACACATGGAGTGTCCAAGAATACCACACATGTAAGGAAATCTCAGTCCTTGCATCTCTGCAGTTATATATGCACAAATCAATATGGAAGTTATTCAAAAGATTGTGAATTAAGATACAATGGAAACGTATCCCATGCAGACATCTGAGACAGCAACATTCTTATGCTACATTCCTAGTCAGGAAACCAAAGGAAATCAACTTGAATTTGTCAACATCAGCCATCCCGCAAGCGACTTCATCTACCACAAAGAAACCATCAACCAATGCAAATGTCACAAATCTCCTTTGTCCATTTAATTAACAAAGAAGTCTTAACAGCATTCCAGTCAGTGCTGTTTTTACAAATTGTTCCTCCCACTGCAAGTTATCAAGGGAATCAAGTAACTAACAGGGAACCTTGTCTCTAACTATCAGCCTGTTAGAATCTTTTTTTCACAACTTCAGGTCTTGTTAAATTTCAATTTTTCTGAACAATTTGAAAAATTGGTAACACATCATCAGCACATCAAGTGCTACCAAACATCAAGAGTCTTGTAGCTGGGGAAGCCTCTCCCTATCCCAAGGGGTAATAGAAGGCGGCGTGTTTCAACCTGCCACTCTATTATGGACAATAGCCAATTGGCGAAAAACTTCAGCAAACGCCATATAAAAAGGAACAGATGGCACAGCAAAATTAGATGTACCCAGTCTGACTCTCCGAACAGGCTCAGAGTGCTGTGGAGACAGCATGCTCAGCTTTGGGGAGTGGGAGAGGTTCTCTGCATTGCTTCACACTAGCCTCCTGTCAGGTTAAGAAGCAGTCCTGATAGACTTCAAAAGGCAGTCCTGGCAAGAATGTGGTGACTGCAATGAAAAATTCTTCAGTAATGGAGGGTATAAATAGGAGAAATGGGTTGTTTGAAAGGGAGGGCTGCAGAGGACTCATTCCCAGAGAAAAGGAGTAGATAGAACAGTCTTCATCAAACTTGGTAAAAGATTAACAAGCTCTTACGCTCCTTAAACATAATTGATAAAATACTTAAAAGATTTTTAAAGGAAATTATTTAACTCTTCAAGCACTCCTGAAGAATAATAATCATCTTCAGCGCCTTCTGCTAATAGATTTTGTAGCTAAGCAAATTTTGGTCCCCCTTCTCCTCTTATATCTCCTCTCCAACAAGAATCCTGTCTTCATCCCTGCTGGATGAAGGGGAAGTGAAGAACAAGCAAACAAAAATACATACACCTACTCCTAAACAAACCCTCATCTAGTGTGGAAGGGAGAAGAGCAGAAGACTCATGAAATAAACTGGGGACCTCACCATGAAGACTCGATTTATCTGAGGAACACTTAAACCAGGGATTCTCAACCTATTTACCATTGTGGGCTTCAGATGTAGTTCTCTCTGTGTTATGTGGGCCGTATCCGCACAATATATATACACAACCTAAATGGCCCTGAGGAAGTCAGGTGTGTTGATCAGATCGCAAGTGGCCCGGGGACTGTGGCTTGAGAATCACTGACTTAGACATTACCTTGACAGGTGTTATGGAAAACCCTAAGAGAGTCTGCTTGTTTGCACTGAAGCCTGTCATCACTTGTGCATTACTTAGGACTAAAGAAGTTAAAAAACTTACTAAGACCAAAGGGCCTGATTGTTCTCTTTCACTGATTTTACATGGGTGTAACTAACGCTGGAGTTTCTCCTGATTTGTACTGGGATGAAAAGAAAATGGACGCTTTAGACACCTTAGAAAAGTTTACACGCAACAGCAAGCAACAGATAGAAACAATTGTAATGAACTCATTCTAGTTCCTCCATGGCAGATAGCCAGATCTCATTAACTAGCTGTAGTGTGATAGGCTGTTCGCAGAAATATAATTGTTGCCTCATGAAATGCTACTATGCTTGCTCATTTGAATCCAGTCCAGTTCTATAGTACCTGAAGAAAATTTGGTGGCCTATCTAAAATGAGATGGTGGTCCTAGTCCAGTTCCTAGCAGATCAAGTAAAATCATTATCACAGTTGGTACTAATTTGTACCAGTCGATAGTAGTTTCAGCAGAGAAGTCAAAGTGTGAACAGGCATGGGGACTGAAACATACACTCACCCTTATAGATGATGGCTTAGATTGTTGGCTATAGTTCACAATACAACTCACGAGGGGACTAGGAGTATAAAGATAGTCATTGTGCTTCCCCGACTGTAGGCTGGCTGGATGCCCAGCCATTGCCTTGGCATAAATTAGAGCAGCCTGTGAGCTGCTTAAAGTTACACTGGCTGCCAGGAGACCCAAGCTACTGATACCGTAGCCTGGAATGTGCATCCCACACTCTCAGCAGAGAGGGTGAAAGGGGAGTGGTGTAATAATTGCTATATGAGCTCTATTCCACTACAGGATACCTGAGGTGACGGGGAACACCATCCCTATGCCCAGATTCTGCTGCTAGCACAAAGCAAAATAGCTGCTCTGCACCAGAGTATCTGAACTGGTTTCTGTGAGACATATGAGACACGGCCGGGCAATATGTCTACATAATGGCATTGTTTAGAGGCATAGGACAGAAACTTGCTGGACCCACATTTCAGATCATTTTTATTTGCAACTTGGCAAAATTATTATATTGTACTATATATTAAGAATTAGTAGCCCCAGTCTGTTGTGCAAGACACAATCAGTTCAATGAGTTTCTTGAATGATTGTGCATCCTTTAGACATTACTTGTAACATAGCCAATATTTAGCATAGGATTCATTCATTCTCTCTGTGGCCTGATCTATGACACAGACTTTCCACAATATGGAAATTAGAAACTGCTTTTTGTGTAAAGACACTAATTCAGGCATATGGAAAGCAGCTTTTTTTGTTTTGTTTTGTTGTTCTCAAGAATCGCCAGTTATGAAAGCCAGCAATTCCTCTTATTCGTCTAGCAAATGTTACTGCTAAGAGAAAGGCAAGGTTCCAGAAGCCTGGAAAGTATGTTTCCAAAGTCTCTGATAAAAGTCACTGTATGGCCTTAGTCAAATCTCAGGAAGGTGTAAAGCCTTGGTGGACTTAGTGCCTCAATATCTATTGAAAAAGAGTCAGGGAGTGGTAGATGAAGCATTCCACCATAGCTTGGAGAGCAGAAATATCCATGTGATGAACTCTAACAATGCTCCCTTGGAAAGCAGAATTCATAACTTCAAATTAAATAGTTCAGCCTGGCTGATAATGCATCTTATTCTACTGAAAAGTAAAACTATTTCATATTTTCAACAGTAGATACTCTTTTGCAATAAAATTACAAGAACTTAAAAGAGCATATTTACTTTTGATTAAAGCATGTATCTTATCCTCCTTCCTTCCAAATTATAACCCTGTCACATACCTGAATCTGCATTTAAATGGAAGGATGTGCGAAGGTGTTGTTTGATCCAGAAAAATGTCTTATAGAGTAATTTACCAGAGAAACTTTTTAGTGTTTTGAAAGAAGATATTTGAGTTTAACAAATATTCACTAAAATACTTAGATCTGATGCAAGCAAAACTCACTAAAACGAATGAGTTTTGTCTACATCAGGCCTGAAGAATAAGGCCTTTAACTTCTTTGGTCCATATCATTTTCCCAGTTATCTTCATGAAGGGGGCATTCTGCATGGTTTCTCCCATCCTGCCTGCAGCCAGTCATCTCTACACCTTCCTGCCTAGGGGCCAGAGAGCCTTCTATGAAAATTGTGATTGCAGTTGGGAAGACAAGGCAAGGCTCTGGGGGGAGGCAAAGCACACCTGTGGAAAATTCAGCAGACAGCTAAGCCATAGCCTTAGGGTGAATTAACTGTTCAAAGACCTCTTCTGCGCTGGGAAATCCCCTTGTGGGAAGGAGATGTGTCCAGAAACTGTGATGACTAGGTAATTCTTGGTAATGAGGTTTCAACGGACCTTTGCTGCAACAGAATCAGACAGGAGGCAGATGGCCCTGGTGCTTTACACAGAAGCACAGAGCTTACATCTGGATGCCACTCAAATCCTTTGTCAACCCCAGGGGATCCACTGAGTTTGGGAGCAGAATCTGTGGGAGTCATGGGGCACATCCTGCTCCCTGAAGGAAAGATCTCCTGCTGAGGTGGCCCTCTCCTACAGAAGAGAGGGTGATCAGGTTCTTGTGAAGTCAATCCAGATAGAAAAACTGCATAACCTGCAACACAAGTAGTTATGCACTAAATGGAGAGAGATGGGGAAGCCTAGATTCCCCTAGAAAACTGAACATTAAAGATATTACTAGTCATTATCCTTATTTCCATATGAAGAATTCTTACTCTAGTACCCTGTCAGTACACGATGCAGCATACGAAAATTACTTATTCTGAGTGATAGCTGCTCATGATGTAAACTAACAACTTGGAAAAGAGATTTAAAACACAGTTCAGACAAGGCACCTCCTAAACAGGTTTCTAACTTAGAGCCAAAGCCTGAGAGTCTTTGGGCTCTCTCGACTTCAAGATAAGTTGCAGGAGCTCAGCAAAAATTTAACAATTCTCAGATATGAGGAGAAGAAGTTATAAAAACACAAATAGGTAAGTAATTTAATTAACCCAGTTACTTTGCAACTAAGTTTTTCATTGTTCTTTGGACAGGAGTTTCTTAAAGTATTGCCTGGAGAATTATTATAAATTTATGAGTTGTACTAGCCAAAATAACTTTCAAAACAGATAAAAAATTACAGAAGCCAAAATAAACATGGTTAGTTGATAAGGTTCACAATGTCAAAAACTGAACTCAACATGGGATGTTACCTTTTTCAAGAGATAATAAATCAGTTCAGTTAATTCCAGGCTCTCTTACAACCCTTTTTTACAAAGGCAAAATTTTATCCTAGGTTTAAAATTATGTGGGCAATTATCAGCATGGAATGACGGATTCTTAAATGTAGATCGTTATAAATTCCCTATCAAGTTTATCTGCTAATAGAATTATAGAACCGCTCACATTAGTTCAACAAAAACAATTGTAAGTAGAATTCAGAAATTAGACAGATTACTTCATTATCAAAGTATTGTCAATTCAGTCCAAAATTATCATGCCAAGGTGATACTCACAGCCAAGCTTTTCCACTTATAGATGCACAAAACTATCACACATTACATGCAGAACATAATACGCAGATAATGATTTTGAAGATGTTCTAATTTCTCTGGAATTTCAATTCAGTAGGCTCTCATGTTACTTTAACCAAAGATTCAAAGAGCGGTAAACCTGTAGCTTACAAGCCAATTCAAAGATTCTTCCTCCTTTTGTCTAACAAGCTATCTGTTCTGTTGACCACAATATCTGTGTGGTTTCCGGGATGAACTCTGAAACAGTCAGCGTTTCTCACGGCTAACTTTTGCTATGTGGAAGCCAAGTCCCCTGATACAAATAGCACTAGGCTTAGTGTAATGAGTTTCTCCACCCTCAACACACTCAATTACTCATTAAGCTGGCATAACTTCTAGACAACTAAAATTAAACCAAGTTTATGTAAGAGATTTGAGTCATTCAGCGGGTTTTAAGTCAGGAACATACTTTCTGAGACGCATTTAGCCTCGCATAACAAAACTGTCAGTTGGGTAAACAATACATGTATAAAAGCCAATCTCTACTTATCAGTTGGAGCTGGCATAAAGGCAAGTTCTCTAGCTCAGCTTTACAATTGCAATGACTGGTTACTCAAAATTGAAAGTTCATTCAGGTAATTCACTCCAGGTGTTATGACAACTGTATTTCTATTCTCTTTCCAGATTTCACAGTTGTTTCCCTAGATAGGCGTTTAAAAGATAGAGTTTATGAGCTGTTTGTTAGCGACAAGACTTTAGCTATTACCAAACAGAGGGTGCTCTTGCAGGCCGGACGGTGAAAGTCCTGCTCACAGTCTCTCTCATTCAGATGGTTTTGCTTCAGGAAACAACATGTTGATCATGTTGGGTATTTTGTATTTTTAATGTTGGTGGCGTGGCCTGGTTCCTCTTCTTGGCAAAGTTAGTGAGGACGAATCAGAAAGTAACTGAGGCTTCTTCTGATGAAGATTTGAAATGTATAGCGAGGATACAAGCAGTGTCTCTTTTAATCATCCAATGAGAAAACAAGGTGTCCATCATGGCTTCTTGCAACATTGTGTCTGCAAAATTTTTGTGCAAAACATCTTGTGTCATGCCAGTTTATGTAAGATGTGTTGGCCCATACTCTGAACACCTACTGGCTTTGCTCCAGTCAGCAACCTACTTCAGCGAGTTATTTTCTGTGGCTCCTTTGCAATGTGTTCCAACTTTGCATAACTCCATGCTTTTTTCTAAACCAGCATGTTCAACTGTCTGCAAAAATGTCCATTTTCAAGTTAGAATAGTCTTTACATAAAGTCTTTTCACACTCCTTGATGGTTCTATCTTTGTTTAATGCAGCAAGATGAAGTCATTTGATTCATTTACTTGGGCAATCATCAATATGTGGTAACAATTAATGAAATCATACAAAACAGTTGTATACACCTCTGTAACAGTACCTGATGATTGTTAGGACATAGATATTCAGGCCTGTCTGTAAAGGCCTATACTTTAAGAATTTAGGTAGATTCATAGATTCAAGGACTGGAAGGGACCTCGAGAGGTCATCGAGTCCAGTCCCCTGCCCTCATGGCAGGACCAAATACTTTCTAGATCATCCCTGACAGACATTTATCTAACCTACTCTTAAATATCTCCAGAGATGGAAATTCCACAACCTCTCTAGGCAATTTATTCCAGTGTTTAACCACCTTGACAGTTAGGAACTTTTTCCTAACGTCCAATCTAAATCTCCCTTGCTGCAGTTTAAGCCCATTGCTTCTGGTTCTATCCTTAGAGGATAAGGTGAACAAGTTTTCTCTCTCCTCCTGATGACACCCTTTTAGATACCTGAAAACTGCTATCATGTGCCCTCTCAGTCTTCTCTTTACCAAACTAAACAAACCCAATTCTTTCAGGTCTTCCTTCATAGGTCATGTTCTCAAGACCTTTAATCATTCTTGTTGCTCTTCTCTGGACCCTCTCCAATTTCTCCACATCTTTCTTGAAATGCGGTGCCCAGAACTGGACACAATACTCCAGTTGAGGCCTAACCAGTGCAGAGTAGAGCGGAAGAATGAATTCTCGTGTCTTGCTCACAACATACCTGTTAATGCATCCCAGAATCATGTTTGCTTTTTTTACAACAGCATCACACTATTGATTCATATTTAGCTTGTGGTCCACTATAACCCCTAAATCCCTTTCTGCCGTACTCCTTCCTGGACAGTCTCTTCCCATTTTGTATGTGTTAAACTGATTGTTCCTTCCTAAGTGGAGCACTTTGCATTTGTCTTTGTTAAATTTCATCCTGTTTACCTCAGACCATTTCTCCAATTTGTCCAGAACATTTTGAATGATGACCCTGTACTCCAAAGCAGTTGCAATCCCTCCCAGTTTGGTATAATCTGCAAATTTAATAAGCGTACTTTCTATGCCAATATCTAAGTCGTTGATGAAGATATTGAACAGAGCCGGTCCCAAAACAGACCCCTGCAGAACCCCACTTGTTATACCTTTCCAGCAGGAAACCATTAATAACTACTCTGAGCACGGTTATCCAGCCAGTTATGCACCCACCTTATAGTAGCCCCATCTAAATTGTATTTATCTACTTTAGTTTATCGATAAGAATATCATGCGAGACTGTATCAAATGCCTTACTAAAATCTAGGTATACCACATCCACCGCTTCTCCCTTATCCACAAGGCTCGTTATCCTATCAAAGAAAGCTATCAGATTGGTTTGAAACGATTTGTTCTTTACAAACCCATGCTGGCTATTCCCTATCATCTTACCACCTTCTAAGTGTTTGCAGATGATTTCCTTAATTACTTGCTCCATTATCTTCCCTGGCACAGAAGTTAAACTAACTGGTCTGTAGTTTCATATTCTTATTACTTAGCGAGTTATAGAGGTATAAAAGAAAGAATCAAAATCACTGTTTGTCTGTGTAAGGGCCTTTTTTACTGTGACAGTCTGAGGCCTGGTTTTCAGGCTCAGGCCTTGAGCTAAGCAGCAGAGGCAGTCATAAACTGGGAAGTGTATGGTCACATCCTTACATTCCAAACTACTCACATTGAAATAAAGGTGCTATTGGGCGGTTAAAAATACAGTTCTGTTCTGATATTCCTATTACCTCCAGAGAAAGGGAAGAGCCTAGAAGATGTAAAAGGAAACTTAGTTTGATAGCATCTTGTCTGGCAAGAACTCACTTTTTAATAGCTAGGATGTGAAATCCTTATTTTTGTATTGTTCTATCACTGTAGTCTTCACTTTCCTATTGTTTGTCCATATAATCTTTGTTTGGTTCTGTAATTGTTTTAACAATGATTCCCTACACCTCAGTGACAAGATTAGTAGGATCACTTCATATGTGAAACTTTATCTTATGGTTGGCAGTTGCACAGACCACACAGTCCTTATGGTCATTTAAGTCTTATACTATTTTGATTGGTTTACCTTAAAGACTGGCTTCTCAACATGCCTTTTGGATGTACCGGTGTCTTTAATACAAAACAAATAACTTGTGAGATATACCTTTGTTAAAGAAGAGTTGTATCTGTCTATATCTGTATATCTTACTGATCACATTTCTATTTTAAAATAGGCAGCATGGTCCAAACTATTTACAATATATTGTCATCTGGCTGCTTAGTCAACAAAACTTCCTCAAACTGAAGGGGTCTGTTACTGAATGCTTTAAATGACTTTTTTCTGACTGGCCAGGCAAAATGAAGCACTATACTCAACTTGATGGCATTTCCTGGTTTGTCTCTTTGTAATACAGTAACTTTTGAATACTACATCCAATCAGTTCCAACAATTTGGGAATATTCTAGGAAACAACGGGCAAAACCCTATTGATTTTGGTAAAAACTGGAAACTGGAAAAGCCACTAGCACTTAAAGTATCAGAGGGTAGCCGTGTTAGTCTGGATCTGTAAAAGCAGCAAAGAATCCTGTGGCACCTTATAGACTAACAGACGTTTTGGAGCATGAGCTTTCGTGGGTGAATACCCACTTCCTCATGCTCCAAAACGTCTGTTAGTCTATAAGGTGCCACAGGATTCTTTGCTGCTTTAGCACTTAAAGGTTGCTCCTTGCTCTTCCTATGAGACCCAACTAACACAGCAGAGAGGCTGTTGCTTAACCAGCAGGGGGAGGGGGAGAGAGAGAGGAGCATGAAGCAGATTTCATTCCTTCCTTACTCCATGCATCCTGCTTCCCCAAAGTCTATAGAATGGATGGGGGAGAAAGAGCAGCAGCCATCTGCCCATCCCTTTGACTCTAAGAAGGTAGAAAGATACTAAAAAGGGGGGAGGGAAAAGAGGAGAGATCCTCTATGCCAGGGACTCTGTGTGACTGCGGAATCCTGAGATGAGGAGGGAAGGAAATAGGGGAACACACACAGCCCTCGGAATGGGGCGGGGAGACAGCAGGAATAGGGAGACGCATAGAAACAATAGACACTCATCAAGAGCCCATTGGCTAAAAGGAGAACTAAGGGTATGGCTACACTTGGAAATGTGCAGCGCTGGGAGTTACAGCTGTGTTCGTACAGCTGTGTAGGGAAAGCACTACAGTGTGGCCACACTGACAGCTACCAACGCTGCAGTGTGGCCACATTTGCAGCATTTGCAGCGCTGTTGGGAGTGGTGCATTGTGGGCAGCTATCCCAGCGTTTAAGTGGCTGCAATGTGCTTTTCAAAAGAGGGGGGTGGGGTGGAGTGTGACAGAGAGCGTGGGGGAGACAGAGAGAGTGGATTTTTGGAGCTGACACTGTTCTCAGCTCTCTACCTTGCAAGTTCTAAGGACTGGAAGATACACAGTGCCTACCTTCAATCATTTTAAAAGTTTTGACCTTTCCCCCACCTGTCTCTTATTCACTAAATGCAAATTATGCACTCCTAAATAGCCTTCAGACCACATAAGCAGCTGCTCAACACGGACTACCCCCTCCCCTCTCTCCTCAAGCAAACAGCTGTGAACATTCCAAAGCAATTCCCCTGCCTCCGCTCACTCACTCGCTGGAGCAAAGAGCAGCTGTGTTTGTTTTTTAGCTAAGTAGCTACGGGGAGATCGGAGTTCAGCCATTCTTCCGGTTTGTTGTGGACAGGAATTCTGGGATACCTCCTAATACCCTGGAGGCCAATAACAGCGCTTTTGGTGGCCACACTTGATGAGCAGCGCTGCATCACCAGCGCTGGAATCGCTACACCCCAAGCAGACCAGGTGTACAGCCAGCACTGCAACCAGGGAGCTGCAGCGCTGGCTGTGCTTTGCAAGTGTGGACACAGAGTGAATTGCAGCGCTGTAACCCCATCACCAGCGCTGCAACTCTCCAGTGTAGCCAAGCCCTAAGATGAGGGTGTGTTGCTAGCTTGGAAGGTTTTAATGATTGCAATCTGGGACAGACTTCATCCATTCTGAAGAGGCATTTGCACTGAAAAATTTGGGTAACTCACTGAGCTTGGCCTATGTGAAAAGGTAGTGCATGACCCTCTAACGATATTCTATCAAATATTATAGCATGATCTACTATATCTCTGCTAGGAATTTACAGACGCTCTCTGGGTTACGCAAACCCGACTTATGGAAATCAGACTTATAGAAAAAGTTCCGTAAGCCTTTTTTTTTTGGCGGGGGGGGGGGGGTAATTGTCGGAGATACGTTCCCGACTTACACATAAATCAGGGAGCTTCTGTATGGGCATAAAGCATATAAAATGGTGGGGGGGGGGAGTGCAAAGGAGATGAAGTTACTTCACATTTTAGCAAGAATATGTGGTTAAGCCTGGACAAGTAAGCTGCTGTAGTTACTCAGCCTATATTCAGCTCCTCTGAATGAAACACAGAACTGCTGCTGCTGCTTGACATGTTTTAAAAGTTTAGGCCTAAATTATGGCAAAGATTCTGGCCTATGTCTGCATATATGTAACATTATAGTTACAAGCAGCTCCATATATTCTGTATTATTACTACACAAGATTTGGTAGTGTCCAAGAACTGGCCTGTACTCTCCATGCAGTCCCATTGGGCCAAATTAACTCCTAGTGTAATTCCATTGACTTGAACGGCACTATATCAGAAATTAATAATTTGGCCCATTGTCTTTGCTGGGGGTAAATCAGAGAGCAGTTGTTATAAATGAACAGAGTTATCTTACAAAAGAAAAGTTCAGAGTTGAAGGCCTGAACTGATTTACAGTATAAACAATCTTTTAATGTACACAGCACACATTTAACAAGAAGTTAAAAGACAGTTTGTCAAGTGCCAGCAGGAACTCATTAAACCACTATTCCTGGGAGCTGAAAACCCCCCTGCATTACAGCCTATTCACTAGGCAACAAGTGCTTCTATTAACCCCATTTTATGAGAGGCAAATGAGAATATACACTTCCTTGGAATTAAAGTTTAGCCCCCTGTACTACCTGCCACTTATTGTCATAGGCTAAAACTATCACACAACATCTAGAAGGGTACAAAATTAAGACATCTATGCGAACTGGTTACAGAAAGTTCAGGATGGGCAGCTGGTGCAATGCACATTGTTCTCTAAAAGAATATTTGATACATATATTAAGTCTGTATGCTTTTCTGACAAGAGGCCATAATGCTTACTGTCACATTTGAAAAGCTTGTCTATGAAGCATATGGAAAAGGAATTAAAGTGGACAAGAAGACTGATCCTCTATATTGTCTCCTCTATATAGTCATCCAAAGAGAGGACATTTTTCTACTTAGTTGCCTCCCTCCTGGTGTGAAGCCACCAATGCCTCTTAGAAGCAGGCAGGCAGTCGACAGCAATATGTATATGCTTGTGAAAACTAAACTCCTCCGCAGACAGTGGGGCCCTAATCTAAAAGGAATCTTGGGATTCTCATGATATCAAAAACAAAAAAACACCTCACTTTGTGCAGTACGACGATTCTTCGAGATGTGGATCCCTATGGATGCTCTACTGTAGGTGACACTTAAGCAGTACCCCTTCTGGAGAGTTTGGACTTCGGAGTCAGATGTCAGCACCGTGCTGTTGAAGATGACATCGGAGGTGCAGTGCCCATTGATTGCATAGTGTTCTGTGAAAGTGAGGACTGATGCCCATGTTACAGATCTCTGAGATAGGGACATCCCTGAGGAAGGCGATGGATGAGGAGATGGACCTTGTGGAGTGTATATGAATGACATCTGGAGGGGTCACATTACAAACTTGGTAACAATGTCTGATACAGTTCGAGTCCCACCTGGAAAATCTTAGGGCTGATATTGCTGAGCTTTTTGATCTTTTTGCCAGAGAAAAAAGCCTAGGGGGACTTCCTGAAGGTCTTTTTCCTGTCCAGGTAGAAGGCCAAGACTCTCTGGACAAGCAGCGTATGCAATATAGCCTCCCTGATGTCTTGGTGAAACTTAGGGTAGAAGTTTGGAAGGTGAATTAACTGATTCATGTGGAAGTGAGAGGTTACCTAGGGATCAATTTTGGATGCAGTCTGAGTGTAACTTTGTCTGGAAAAAAATACCATGTAGGGAGGATGCACCATCAGAGTTGCTGTCTTTCCTATTCTCCTGGCTGTTTTCATAGATAGGTATGAAAGGGGGCCTAGTCAGTCTTTCAGATCCTATGTGGGGCGCAGGAAGTCAAGGCTGAGGGAAGAGGTTTACTATGCCCTTGAGGAATGTTTTTTGTAGTAGGGTGTGACAATACTGAATACCCTTCTACAAGTTGGTAAAAGGCTGTAATAACCACTAGGTGGACCCTGAGAGAGCTTAGAGATAGTCCAGACTGTTTTAGGGTTAAAGCATAGTCTAAGGTATGTGGAAGAGTCACGGATGCTGGGGAGATTTGTTGGGACAAGCACCAAATCTGAAAACCTGGACCATTTCTCCAGGTAAGTGCATCATATCGAGGACTTTCTGCTGTGTAACAGAACCTCCTGTACCTCTCTCGAACTGGAGCTTTCTAAGTGCTGGAATCAAACAGGTGCCATGCCTTGAGACGGAGAATCCTCAGGTTGGGGTATAGGCAGGACCGGCGCTAGGGGTTTGAGCGCCCTAGGCGAACGGCAATTTCGCCACCCCGCGCGCTAGTCCCGTGGCTCCCGTGGAGCTGCCGTAGTGGTGCCTGCGGGACAGTGATGTCTGTGAGAAGGGGATCCCTTTGCAAACATTATCTGGGACCTTTCACCAGTTTAAGGAGTTTTTCATCGTGGTGAGTAGTGACAGCAGTTTGTGCAACTTCTCCATGCTCAGTCTATAAACTGAGCCAAACCATATTTGGAGACATTGTATGTGGAGCCTAGCATGAAGTATCACTGCCACACCCACTGCCGTATGTCCCAAGAGCTAGGGGCAAAGCCTGGCCAGTATCTGTAAGCTGCTTGGGATGGTGTCTATGAGTGTGACTAAAGACAGGAACCTGTGTGGACATAAGAGGGCTTTGGCCTGTAATGCATTGAGATCGGCCCCTACGAATTCCTGGCATTGAACTGGAATGGGAGTGGACTTCTTGTATTGTAGTGTCAGTGACTTGGTGAGCCTCCCAGAGAGATCGGGCTCTGAGGAGACCATCGTCCAGGTATGGGTAAATCATTATCTCTTGAGAGCGTAAATGAGTGGCCACTGCTGAGAGACCCTTGGAAAATACCCTCGGGGCCAATAATAGCCCTGAAGAAGTGGGTATTCACTCACGAAAGCTCATGCTCCAAAACGTCTGTTAATCTATAAGGTGCCACAGGATTCTTTGCTGCTAATAGCCCAAAGGGGAGCACCCTGTATTGGTGGTGGTTGTGTCCCAGAGTGAATCTGAGAAATCATCTGTAAGCTGGTAAGATCGAGATCTGAATATAGGAGGTCCTGGAGGTAGAGGGCTGAAAACCAGTTTCTCTGTTCCAGTGCTGGAATGATCGTCGATAAGGTGACCATCCTGAATTGTTGAGCCTTGACAAAACTTGTTGAGAGCGCTGAGGTCTAGTATGGGTCTCCAACCTCCCTTCTTTTGGGATATCAGGAAATAATGAGAGTAGAACCCCTTGCCTCATAGATGTTGAGATATTGGTTCTATGGTGCCTAGCTGGAGAAGGTGCTCTATCTCATGTAGTAGTAAACTCTCATGAGGAAGGTCCCTGAAGATGGATGGAGAAGGGTGCTGTGGAGGGGGTAGGGAGGCAAACTGAATGGAGTATTCAGTTTGGACAATCTCCAAGATCCATTGGTCTTATCTTGTGCGTTCCCAGGTACTGCGGAACACTGCCAGTGGTGGCCAAAAGGGGGTGGAACAATGGTCAGCTGTGACATTTGGAGGAGGGAGTGGTCTAAGAGTGCCTTGACCTGCCCATCAAAGTGGGGTTTAGGCTGGGATGAAGATTGTGTGCCAGATGGTTTTCATTTACGGAATTTTCCTTTCTTTCTTTGCAGCGCGGAGGCTGGTACTGAGACACATGATCTATGCTGGAACTGGGGACTAAATCATCTCTTCTGTCCTGGTGTATAGATACCCAGTGACCAGAGTGTAGCCCTTGAATTTTTCAGGGTGTGAAGGGAGGAATCAGTTTTCTTGGCAAAGAACTTTATGCCCTCAAAGGGAAGGTCCTCATCCATGGACTGTACCTCTTTTGGGAATCCCAGCAAATGAAGCCATGATGCTCAGCGCATCACCACAGCCGTGGAGACAGACCTAGCTGCCATGTCGGCTGAATCAAGGGCAGATTGCAGTGATGTCTTTGCCACTAACTGGCCCTCCTGGATAATGGCCTTGAATGAGTCATGATGCATTTCTAGCATCTTTTCAATAAAGTCATTCAACTTTGAGTAATTTATGTAATTGTATTTTGCCATGAAGGCCTGGTAGTTAGTGATATGAAACTGTAGAGTGGCTGAGGAATATGCTTTTCTGCCTAACATACCAAGGAGCTTGCAGTCTCTGTCAGAGTGAGAAGCCCTTGACAGGTGGTGTTGGCTGCACGAGTTGACAGCATCCACCACCATGGAGTTGGGTGGTGGGTGGGAGAATAGGAATTCAGATTCCTTAGTGGGGACATGGTATTTTTTGTCCGGCTGCTTGCAGGTTAGGGCCACTGATGTCAGGGTTTGCCACACAGTGTTTGCTAGGTCTAAAATGACCTCATTAATTGGAAGGGCAATCTTTGAGGAGGCTGAAGAATAGAGGATATCAAGGAGTTGATGGTAGGTTTTACAGACTTCCTTCAATGAACCTGGAGAGTATCTGCCACTCTCTTTGCCAGTCCCTGAAAGAGATCAAAGTCATCCACCAAAGATGGTGGAGAAGGCATGATGGCTTCATCTGAAGAGGAGCAGGAGGATGATGTGGTCTTCGGAGTCTCTTTCTCCTCAGTACCGGCTTCCTGTTCCTCTAAATCTTGAGGTGGCTCCAAAGTGAGTGTGCCTCTAAAGTTCTTGGGCAAGGCTCAGAATTCAAGAGGCACTTTTTTTTAATTTTTAAGGGTAAAATAAAGAAAGGGGGGAAACTACAGCTAGAAATACTATTCTACAACTAGGAGACTAAGTAATTATAGGTGAGAAAATTAAGATGATAGTCTTAACAGACTGCTAATGGCTCCTTCTCTCGCCAAAAGTGGTCGAGAATGAGCTGAGGATGGTTAGCCCATGTGCGCTGGCTAGCCTCGTGGCACAGCCCGAGGAGACAGAGCATGTGTGGGCCCAACAGACATTGCTACCAAAGTTCTCTGATCAGCAGCGCAGGGATGCAGGTAGACCTACAATGAAGCACCCATAGAGACAATACTCAAAGAATAAACACCACAAACCAAAGACACTGGAGCAAGGTAATTTCTTCAGGAAGAACTACATTATGTGAATGTTAACTTTGGGGTAATTTTATATATTTTCACCTCAAGGGAGTATTTTACAAAACGCCATCAGTGTAAGTGAGAAATATTTCACATATTTAATGAAAGATTTGAATCAACAGATGGAAGGAGACAGAAAGAGACGTGGGCTGCTGTGAAACTGGCAAAAGCCAGTGCTTCAGTCAGGGTCTGCTACCGGAAGCAATGAGTTTACCAGCTTGAAGTTCTTCCAACTCTTTTTCTCAATGCTGTTATAATGTGAGACATATAAGACTTTGAGAATGAGAAATGCTTTGGATCAGTTGAAGTTTCTGTAAGGGTTTCTGTAAAGGTTACTAGATAGCCATGGTTTATCCCCCTATGATATGAATAAAGTTGAGATGTCAATCATTCTGAGTTTTCCCCATTTCCTCCCAAACACCCATGAACTGGACTCAAATGATCTTTCTGATGGAAGTTCAATAGCAGCAGGGCTACCTGATCTTTATTAGAGAAGAATAATTCGCCTCTGAAGAAGTCAAGAGGGGGACAACCCTCCTGAAGGTATTTATCTGTCTAGGCAAGGGTGAACAGATGTCCCAATTTTATAGGAACAGTCCCTATATTCAGGATTCTGTCTTATATAGGTGCCTATTACCCTTCAATCCCGGTCCAAATTTTTCATACTTGCTTTCTGGTCACCCTAGTCTAGGCATTTATGCTACACCTTGTTATCTGAGTGTCTGTATGGCAAACTTGAATTTGAGGCAATGGAGATCTTGAGATACTGCAACAAATAATCATTTCCTGAAAACTGCTGTGCAATAGGGATTTAAAGCTATTCAAATCAACCTCTGTTTGTAGCTCATACTTCAGATATCAGCAGAAGATTCATAAATTACAAAAACAGACACATTGAACACTAGCATACATAGTATTCAATTCTTGTCATTAACTCTGCTGTTTATTTTTCCAACATCTACACCATGTTGAAATGGAGAAAGTTTGTATTTTCAAAGATAGGAAAAATTTCCATCCTAATTTCCTCATTTTTATTACCTCTTCACAAATATTTATTTAACTTCCTTAGGACAGAGAGCTAGGTGCAAATTTAGTTGCTCACCTAATTGGGTTTTCAAGTGTTTCATTTTATTTCTTTTCCAATATAAACAGGTGGCTCAGCAGCAAGTGCATGCTGCCACATGGAAAGTCAGATTATAGGATCAGAGAGGCTGTACACACTGCCAAAGCCCAGTTCTGGTCTCCTGAAGGAAACAAATCACTCTTATCGAAAACTAAACGCCCAATGGCTATTTTTTAGCAGTGGAAAACCAATCACTTCTCTTCCTTTCTCTTTGCTAAGCGTTGCCAGATTTTGACATAAGGAAAAATGTCATGTCTGCAATGCAAGGGATTAGGTAGGAAACTGCATTCATCATAAAGACACTAAGGAGTTATAAGCATATAAATGCAAACTCAGACAAACCCTTATCACTAAAGCCATACGAAGTTAGTGTTTTTCAAAAGATTACTTTATAGTAACTTCTGCTTCATTATAGGCCAGATATTGATACCCAGCATGACTAAAGATAGGTCTACACTTACAGCAGTGTGTAGAGGATAGGCACTGCATACCCAGCTAACACGGGTATAAATAGGAGTGTAGGTGGTGAGGCGCCTACACACCTGAACTCGCAGGTCAGACCCCCTACCTACCTAAGCACTGCCTCCCACATTTCCTTGGTTTTAACTCTGGCTCTGATACTGTTACCCTGAGTGATAGTAATTGAGTCACTTAGACCACAATTTTCCAATGTGGCTTCTGATTTTTGGTGCCTCGATACTATAAAGGAGTCTCCAGCACCCAAGCCTGGGTTCAGACTATTACACCCAAGTTATTTTTAAATAAAAAAGAGAATACAAGGATGAAACCCATTAAGATTAACTATTAAGTCAAATTAGTGCCACTTTCTTTTGTTTCCACATGAACTGAATTAGATGACAGACACTCTCACAGAGCTTGAGTTAGAACCATTTCCCCTTCTCCCCCCCATCCACCCCCATTTCAAGGTAAACAAGTCTGACTTAACTGCTTTCTTAATCAGATAAGTATATAAATTTTAGTGTCTAGAGTATGAAACATACTCTAGCAATATCTTGTTATAATGAATATCTGGAGATTAACAGAAGTTGCAAATTTATCTCTCAGAAATAATGAATCTGGTGAATGGACACATATGTTTATTATACCGAATATTCCAGGTAATGCTGGCCTGTAATATCAAACCAACAAGCAGAGTGATGGCTCTAATATAACTAATTAATTAGTTCCATCATAATTTTTGTTTTATGACACTTTTATATGCCAGTAGTCAATTTAATGGTGTTTTAAATTGAACTACAGCCCCTGAGAGAGATGCTACTGACGGTATCACAAATCTTGTAATCAGATTTTTTTTTTTTAATTTCAAAGATGACCTAATAAAGTTACTTTATAATTGAATCAATCCTATCAACTTCTCCCTTGTGAGATTTTATTCTTTTTTTAAATCATGACAAGATTAAAGATCAGAAAACACTTGCCACCACAATTTCTCCCTCATGCAGCAATGAACCTGATCTAGGTTTCCTGTGGAATTTTAATAGCATCCTCCAGAGGTATAAAGAGGGAATTGCACTTTCCCCTCTCCCCTCCACCATTCATGATACAGTGAGTTAAATCTGCTTATGTCTTATACACACAATTTTCCAGGGGAGAAAATGCCCCCAAAACACTTTATATTTCAAGCAATATCTTAAAAACATGTTAAGTATCAGAGGGGTAGCCGTGTTAGTCTGGATCTGTAAAAGCAGCAAAGAATCCTGTGGCACCTTATAGACTAACAGACGTTTTGGAGCATGAGCTTTCGTGGGTGAATACCCACTTCTTCAGATGCATGTGGTGGAAATTTCCAGGGGCAGTATATATATGCTAGCAAGCAAGCTAGAGATAACGAGGTCAGTTCAATCAGGGAGGATGAGGCCCTGTTCTAGCAGTTGAGGTGTGAAAACCAAGAGAGGAGAAACTGGTTCTGTAATTGGCAAGCCATTCGCAGTCTTTGTTCAATCCTGAGCTGATGGTGTCAAATTTGCAGATGAACTGAAGCTCAGTAGTTTCTCTTTGAAGTCTGGTCCTGAAGTTTTTTTGCTGCAGGATGGCCACCTTAAGGTCTGCAATAGTGTGGCCAGGGAGGTTGAAGTGCTGTCCTACAGGTTTTTGTATATTGCCATTCCTAATGTCTGATTTGTGTTCATTTATCCTTTTCCGTAGAGACTGTCCAGTTTGGCCGATGTACATAGCAAAGGGGCATTGCTGGCATATGATGGCGTATATTACATTGGTGGATGTGCAGGTGAATGAACCAGTGATGGTGTGGCTGATCTGGTTAGGTCCTGTGATGGTGTCGCTGGTGTAGATATGTGGGCAGAGTTGGCATCGAGGTTTGTTGCATGGATTGGTTCCTGAGCTAGAGTTATTATGGTGCGGTGTGCAGTTACTGGTGAGAATATGTTTCAGGTTGGCAGGTTGTCTGTGGGCAAGGACTGGCCTGCCACCCAAGGCCTGCGAAAGTGTGGGATCATTGTCCAGGATGGATTGTAGATTCTTTAAAAGCAGCAAAGAATCCTGTGGCACCTTATAGACTAACAGACGTTTTGGAGCATGAGCTTTCGTGGGTGAATACCCACTTCCTCAGATGCATGATGTAGATTCTTGATGATGCGTTGGAGGGGTTTTAGCTGGGGGCTGTATGTGATGGCCAGTGGAGTCCTGTTGGTTTCTTTCTTGGGTTTGTCTTGCAGTAGGAGGCTTCTGGGTACACGTCTGGCTCTGTTGATCTGTTTCCTTATTTCCTCGTGCGGGTATTGTAGTTTTGAGAATGCTTGGTGGAGATTTTGTAGGTGTTGGTCTCTGTCTGAAGGGTTAGAGCAGATGCGGTTGTACCTCAGTGCTTGGCTGTGGACAATGGATCGTGTGATGTGCCCGGGATGGAAGCTGGAGGCATGAAGGTAGGCATAGCGGTCGGTAGGTTTTTGATATAGGGTGGTGTTAATGTGACCATCACTTATTTGCACCGTGGTGTCAAGAAAGTGGACCTCCCGTGTAGATTGGTCCAGACTGAGGTTGATGGTGGGGTGGAAGCTGTTGAAATCGTGGTGGAATTTTTCCAGAGTCTCCTTCCCATGGGTCCAGATGATGAAGATGTCATCAATGTAGTGTAGGTAGAGAAGGGGCATGAGTGGACGAGAGCTGAGGAAGTGTTGTTCCAGGTCGGCCATAAAGATATTGGCATATTGTGGGGCCATGCGGGTGCCAATAGCAGTGCCACTGATCTGGAGATATATATTGTCATCAAATTTGAAAAAGTTGTGTGTAAGTATAAAGGCACAGAGCTCAGCAGCCAGTTGTGCTGTGGCATCATCAGGGATACTGTTCCTGACAGCTTGTATTCCATCTGTGTGTGGGATGTTTGTGTAGAGAGCCTCTACATCCATGGTGGCTAGGATGGTGTTTTCTGGGAGGTGACCAATGCATTGTAGTTTCCTCAGGAAATCAGTGGTGTCACGGAGATAGCTGGGAGTGCTGGTGGCATAGGGTCTGAGTAGAGAGTCCATATATCCAGACAGTCCTTCAGTGAGAGTGCCAATGCCCGAGATAATGGGGCGTCCAGGATTTCCGGGTTTGTGGATCTTGGGTAGTAGATAGAATAACCCTGGTCGGGGCTCTAGGGGTATGTTGATTTCTTCTGGTGTTAGTGTGGGGAGTGTCCTGAGTAGATGCTGTAGTTTTAGTGTATTCCTCAGTGGGATCCGAGGGAAGTGGCCTGTAGAATTTGGTATTGGAGAGTTGTCTGGCGGCCTCCTTTTGGTAGTCAGACCTGTTCATGATGACAACGGCACCTCCTTTATCAGCCTCTTTGATGATAATGTCAGGGTGGTTTCTGAGGCTGTGGATGGCATTGCGTTCTGTACGACTTAGGTTGTGAGGCAAGCGATGTTGTTGTTCCACGATTTCTGCCTGTGCACGCCGGCGGAAGCATTCAATGTATAGGTCCAGACTGTCATTTCGACCCTCAGGAGGAGTCCATGTGGAGTTCTTCTTCTTGTGCTGTTGGTGGGAGGGGCACCTGTGTATCAGTGCACTGTTCAGTGTTGTCCTGGAAGTATTCTTTGAGTCGGAGACGGCGAAAGTAGGCTTCCAGATCGCCACAGAACTGTATCATGTTGGTGGGGGTGGCAGGGCAGAAAGAGAGTCCCCGAGATAGGACAGACTTTTCTTCTGGGCTGAGTGTGTAGTTGGATAGATTGACGATATTGCTGGGTGGGTTAGGGGTACCACGGTTGTGGCCCCATGTGGCAGGTAGGAGTTTAGACAGCTTACATTCCTTTTTCCTTTGTAGAGAGGTGAAGTGAGTAATGTAGATCTCCTGTCTTATTCTAGTGAAGTCCGTTTGTATAGAAGTTTGGTTATTAATGAGAGTCTCCAGGTTGGAGAGCTCTTTTTTGATGTTTTCCTGTTTGCTGTATAGGATGCTGATCAGGTGGTTCCTCAGTTTTTTTGATAGAGTATGGCATAATCTCTCACTGTGGTCTGTGTAGTATGTAGATAGCAGTGGATTTTTTACCTTTAGTCCATTTGGTATGATGTCCATCCGTTTGCATTTGGAAAGGAAGATGATATCTCTCTGAATTTGTGCAGACTTCAAAGAGAAACTCCTGAGTTTCAGTTCATCTGCAAATTTGACACCATCAGCTCAGGATTGAACAAAGACTGCGAATGGCTTGCCAACTACAGAACCAGTTTCTCCTCTCTTGGTTTTCACACCTCAACTGCTAGTACAGGGCCTCATCCTCCCTGATTGAACTGACCTCGTTATCTCTAGCTTGCTTGCTAGCATATATATACTGCCCCTGGAAATTTCCACCACATGCATCTGAAGAAGTGGGTATTCACCCACGAAAGCTCATGCTCCAAAACGTCTGTTAGTCTATAAGGTGCCACAGGATTCTTTGCTGCTTAAAAACATGTTGACATCACAAAACACATTTCTCCAACACAGCAGAGCAGTCTCAAACACAGTGGCGTTTATGCTGCTTGTTTGTGATGTGGCATTTGACAGAATGTTTCAGTTCACAAAATGCCAAGTCCTGCAGTCCCCACTCACTTCTATTTAGACAAAAAAGTCCATGAGATGATGGGTAAAACTGGCATTGGCCTACCACGGACAATGGGGGTGGGGGGAAGAAAATGCTTGACAGAGCTCAACAGTTCTCCAGGGGCATGATCAAGCTCCCAGTGAATCAATGGAAAGGCTCCCATTGACTTCTATAGGCACTGGTTCAGACCCAAGGAGAGTGCCCAATGCTACAGTCCTTGAGGGTGTGCAGCATGTATGAGCTGCCTACTACTAGCTGATATGGTGGAAAACAGGATCATACACTCATCTCCTTCCTGTCCATTTATGGGTGTCCCTGATGCTAGCCAGGAGCAGTCCTAGATCTTTGCATCCTCCCCTTCTTGTTGACCCATGCAGAGTACAGCTACAATCTCACCCTCACCCCATACATTTAGCATAGTTCATATATCTGATAGTTAGTATGACAATAAGATTGAGGAATTCAAAGAGAAGGTAGCTGGAGAATCACATTAAAAGTGTGTCAAGGTAAAAGATACATTTATATCAAGTGGATACCTGAATTCTACTGGAATGCATTAAAGAAAACACTGATTGGTGAGGAAGGCTGCTGTAAAATGTCTCCATTTTCAGCTGATTATTGTTATTATTTTCATAGTGCCCTAAATGTACATAGTAAGTTGCGCAAATGAAGTATATTAAAACATACAGCAAAACTCCTGCCGCTAAAAGCGACACCATTTCAACTTCTGATGCTCACCTATGGTTATAATGGGTAGCCCTGACATTGCAAAACAGAGTACTTAGCATTACTGGGATGATTCAGTGGAACAGGTTAAAAGAACATAATTTTCCTGCAGAAATGATCATTTTCTGTTTCATTGCTACTCTCAGGAAATCACTATAATTACAGAAATGCATGAAACAAATGGATTTTTACATAGTTTATATCTGGATTTTTCTCTTGCAGCATGAGGATAATTTCTTTTAAATGGATTAAAAAAAAGAAACTAGTTTTAAAATAACTGGCTGGAGAGAGAAAAAGTAATACAATCATCATCATCTCCTCACCATTTGCAGTGTTCTTTTTGAAATTATCCAGAAATTCTTCCAGGAGCTGTGACTGGTTAGGAGGGGGTAACAAGTTTTTCAGGTCCCTGGAAGTATCGCCATCTGACCACGATGTACATAATGCTCCCTTAGGGCCATAATGACTTGCTCTCACTGTGAGCGTGACACTTCTCTCGGAAAACAATAATTCCATCTGCCTGAGGTCAAGATCACACACAGCCTCTCCGTTTATCATCAAGATTTCATTGCCCACTCTCAGCCCTAGGAGAATGAGAAACGAAAGAAAATAAGAAGGGAATTCTGGAGTGCTGATGAACAGGGCTACAAAATAAATTATATTGCATTTTGATTATATATATTTATTTATACAAATGACCTAATCCTGCAGCTATCCCACTGAAGTCAGAGGGAGTTTTGTACGTGCGCCATGACTGCAGGATTGGCTATTTGTTTTGCCACCTATGACATGGCTGTTTCTACTCAAAGGCTAAAGCAGGACGCTCTGACATGCAGCTTTAGAAAAGCGTATGACAGAAGAATCACACAGCCTCTCAGACCATGAGAGTTCGTTTTAAGGTGGCTCTCAGCATCCTGAAAAGCCTATAGGCAAAATAACTCTTATTTTAGGATCTCAGTTCAGGAAACACAAGGAGCTTTATCAGGCTGATTTGTTCATTCTTGCAAAAATTACAACAGGGAAATCTAACAAGTGAGGTTTTTATGGGAGAGTTCAGTTAGATCCAAATAGTGGCAACTTGTACATTTTAGGATCAGCAACAACCAGTTGGCCACTGCACTCCAGATGACTAAGGGAACATTTCTCCCCTTCCTTTGCAGATGGTCCCAAACACAGCAGAATTAATGCAGTTCAGCAGTGTGGAGGGGAAGGTGATATCTTAAGAGGCTGATGAGGAGACATAAATCCATGAGCACCATAAAAGTAGAGAACTTCAGTGGTACCCTGCAATGTAATGTACAAGGTAGTTCTTTAGGAGCCAGCCTTTTGCATATCACTGCTTGTTGCAGGCAAATGGGAAGCTAAGAGCCATGGAGGTTAGTTCAGTCATGGAGGTTCCACCACGTGAGATGGAGAATTTCTCTCTTCTGTCCCTGTACAGATCCCAACATTTAGTGTGGGTGCTGGTAGCAGATTTTGCCCCAAGTGTAAAAAAGCACTTTTTTTACTTCACTTCTCATTAGAAGGGTTCCTCAACCACTTCACGTAAATTATCTTACCTAGCATCATCTGCTATACATGGTGATCAAGCAAGAAGACCAAGGGTAGTAGAAGCAAAGAACCATTTTCAGGAAATTTTAAAGCTCCCTAAAGTTTGCTACTTAGTAAAAAGTAATTAAAAACGTAATAGTGGTTAGTGCAGCCATGACACAAACCTTCTTTGTAAGCCAGTCCATCTGGAAGGACATCACTTATAAATATATGAGTGAGATGCTGGTTTTCAGCAACTTGAGCTGTGACTGCAAAACCTGGAATTAAGAAGAAAGATAGTTTTACCCTTAATACTTGGTCTGCTTAAAACAACAATCAGGTGAATTTCTGGCCAGGTATTTCTCAGTTTTGTATGTTCAGTAGATTTAATCTACATAATCAAAAAGGAGGTGACATTTTGTACTCCCAACTTGTATACACACACGCCTATGCAGACTCACACCCTAAGGACAAATTCTCTCATGTAAATTTCTTTACTCTTAAAAGCAATGTAAATAGGTATTATGAGATATTTTATTGTTTTTCCAAGTAGGCCTGATATAGCTTTTCAATAACACAGATCACCAGATCCAGTGAAGGTCTATAAAATACTTAGACAAATATTGTGAGGATTTTATATGATTTCTTGTAAAAACTGGGTGAGAACAGTGTCTGAAGACATGTGAAAATTGTGTGTTTATGTACAACTGACACAATCAGGATCAGGCCCCCATACTGATGGATGCTGTACAAACATTAAAAAAAGAAAAGAGAAAAAAAGCCCTTCCCCGAAGAGCTGCCCCTCAGCGGCTGTTTCCTTTCTGTAGCTAAGAATGCTTGACACAAAGAGATGGATGAGATCAGAAGTCAGCATGATGGAAAAGGAGTTGTATGCTAATTAGAACCTGTGGCTCCTGTTAGCACAGACTAAAAATTCCCTAGGGAGTGTTACTGTAATACTTCTTGAAACAGGACTACATTAACAGGCACACTGGAACTTTTAGTGAGAACCAGCAGAGTCTGCACAGGCCAATTAGTGTGCAACACACTACTACGTGCTAGAATTTACAACTCTCTGGTGCAAACTAATGCACCATGGTGACATGCCCTTAAAATCAATGGAAAGACTACCTTAGTGGGAATGAATTGGCCTGAATGGGAGTGAATCAGGACCCCAACTATTGTTTTTTCTGTTCCAATTTTCCTTCTACAGTATTATCTTCCTTCCTTTTTTCTCCCCTGCCTCTCTCATTCTTGTCAACTGAATGACTAAAGTCCACATTTCACAATGAGCAAACATACGGATATTCTTAGGCACTACCTCCCACAGGGAAAAGAAGCCAGTTAAAATTTCTGTCAAATGACAGCCTGTTGGCACAGGATCAAGAGAATGTTTTGCTGCCAAAAAGGAAATCATATTTTGAGAGTAGGCTGGGTATTTCTGTTTAGCCGAGCATGAGAAAGTTGCCTGCCAACTCTTCAGCAGCTCTTTTACTAGCTGGTCAATGAAGTGGCATGGGGAGCCTTTCACTTGCTCCCCGAAAATGCAAGAGTCAAAAAACAGAAAAAAGTCAGCAGTATCAAATGAGAAATCAGGTCTTCCTTCAAGTGCTAACTTGTGCACATTGCGGACTTGTCATACTGAACATGTAGTGACCCAAAAGTTGTCAACAAAGAGAAAGCTCATGGAAGGAAAAATTAAAGCTTCAAAAAGAACAAAGAAAATAAAAGGAAAATCATTGGGAGGGATTTTACTAAAACTTACCAAAATCAGGTATGTTCTCAGTTTTAGTAAGATGAACGTGATAAACATTTAAAGGAAAAATTTCTATTTCATCGTATATCTGTTAGAGAGAAAACATCACAAGTTGTTAAAACTATAGGACTGCAAAAGCCAAAGGTTCAACACATCATTGAAATCAGTATCATTTTAATTATTCAAAAAAAATAAGCTGCATTGTTAAATAATCCATTAACAAAGTTCCAGATTCTGCCACCTTTACTCACGTTAGACAAGTGTGTTATGTTGCAAGTATCACTGAATTCAGTGGGACTAACTCTGGAATAAGGTATTACCTAATAGGTGAAACTCACTCATGTGCAGAGCACCAGCACTAGGCCTAGGCACCATTAAGTCCCACTTAAACCCTCAAAATAGTCTTTAAACTAAGGCTTAAGTGATGTCCTAGATCTCTAGTTCTCTGCACATGGGCGAGTTTAACTCATTGTGAGTAAGGGTAGCAGAATAGTCTGTAATCATGATCTAATCTAAAAATCCCATTTTGTACCTAATTCACAGACATTTATGGAGTATAATTTAGCTGTAGCTACAAATATCGAGACGTTCTTATCTAAAATCAGTCAAACTTGCCTGATCTTGTATGTATTCGTATGCTTCAGGAATACAATACTCAATGTTTTCATCAACTAATCTTCTAAGTTGAAGACCACAGTGTCTTGGTTCCAGCTGCCTCATCTAAGGAATGAAAAGAACATATTTGAAATTCATGATTTATTAACAGAATCCCAGATGTCAAAGAAGCCACACACATAAAGCCTTTAGAAGTTAAGCAAAGTCAATCTTCAACAAGTTATTTTCTAAATGGTTTTGTGGTGTATTGTCTGTATTGCCTAGACGATATGGTTCCAGCTCACATCAGTGTGATTTTCAGTTTCTTGTAAGGATACTCAGGAAACACTTGCATTAACATTACAGCTTGGCTGTTAGATTAACCAAGCATCATTATGTGTTTTCAAATAAACTGAGAACTCTGTTCTGTCCTTTTGAACTTGTATACATCTTCATCATTTTCTATGGCTCTTCTGCGCGGCGCACTTCTGCGCATAAAACAGATGTGGAAAACACAAAACGGATGTGGAAAATGCATATGCATATACAGGCTCTTAGGAGAGAGGGATTTCCTGAGGGATTGCTTTTATTCCACTTTTTACTGCCAGGTTTCATCTACGATAGTGAGTAACACCTACTTTTCACCATATGTAGTCGAAGTGAAAACCTAGTATCTGCAGGAGGTCAAAGGGGAATGGGAATACTCCCTAAGGATACTAGCCTAAAAGAGATGAGCCCCTGGCAAGTCAGTCTCTTAAATTTAGCTCGCTGCTCAGACTAATCTTGCATTTCAGAATTAATAGAGCAATGTTTCAGAACAGAAGGCAGCTCTGCATCCATTACGGTCATTTCACCTCTCTGTTTAACAAGCCTCTGAAGATTGTGAAATCTTAATCAACCGAGGAAGGATTGTTTAGCTGAACATTTCTTTATGTGTTACAGAATGTATAGGTAATGTGTGCCCTTTATTCTAAATAATTATATTAAAATGCATATTCTCACTCGGTGTGTTATGCAAAGTTTTAGGTATGCAGAATACAAATGAGTGAAAACCATCAAAATATAGTTGAGAAAAAAAATTAATAAATCAGACACCCAGACTTTTAAACAATGTGTTGTGTTAAGGAAGATTCCTTACTCTCACTAGAATGGAATGGCAATGTAAGAAGGAGAGAGAGCCAAAAAAAATGTAGCAGAAAGGAGTCAGTGTTAGACTACTTATGAAAAACTTTACATACAGAATAGAAATAAAAGATAAAACAGAAAAGGGTTTCATTAAAAGGAAACATTAAAATAAAGTAACTTACTATTAGACTACTGAAGTGATACAGGCATAACAAAACTATTTTCTACAGACAAACATTCTGGAGCAGTGTAGTGAAGAACACAAGTAATTTACTTTTAAACTTGATTTTTATAGATCTCTCTCTCTCTTTGTTTCTTTTAGCAGGGCTTCTATGTGTCACATTATCAATCCATTGCCAAATGTTTCAGTTCTGTCTTGCCATCTGGTGGTCACACCAAAGTCTTGTAGGATAATAGCCTAGCCCTTCTTTCCTAAAATTTAGCTCTTTTGCACATGGTGGGGTAGACCGTTCTTTTTTGAAATAAGGACTAATTTCCTTCTCAGTGATTCATGAGGAATGGGGACTAACTAACATGAGCAATGACAAAATTATATCTTTTTAGTGACAGTATGTAGATTCACTGTGACTTGGCTAAAGCACTATCCTTGTGTCGATTTAGAAAATGCAGATAATGCCTGATTTTTTGAAAAAAGTCATTTTAAGGCTCTTATTTTGTTCAGCTATTATGGAGAGAAAGTAGTTGTGGCTATCTTTCCGTTAGAAGCCCTGGCACTCCTTAACTTCAGCAAATGTGTTTTTTAATCCGGAGATAAGGTCAATTGGACATATTTGTCAATTAACAGGAATTTTAAAATGAGAGTTTTTTCCCAAAATTTATTGTTTTATTCCATTATAGTTTGAAAATGGTTTGATTCACAAATTCAGTCAAGTTCAATCTGTTTGCACAAGTGATGATTAACACCCTACACTATTTTTGGTGTTGTGAAGGCTCTGGTCATGGCTCCACAGTTAATGCAGAGTTCTATTTTGCCTTTAAAGCAGTGATTCAACCTCTTTGCTTTGCATGAAAACTACAGCGTATCCTCCCCAGACTTACAGCACCTACTCTGAGAACAGGCTGAATTTTTTGAGAATTTATAAATAAATCCATTAGTTAATTCAAAACATTAGGTCCTTTAAGAAATTAACATCTGTGTCAGTCTTTTCTTTGTCCCAAATAATCTTATCAATGGAATACTGCAGACACTTCAAACTTTCCATATAGTTTAAAAGAACCAAAATCTTACAGAGTCTCTATCTGAAGAAATTAGGTTCTAATTAAGCAAAGTTATTAATGATTATTGTCTCTAATTGTTATGATTATATAGACTATAGAATAAGCTCAAGGGAACAGTGTAAGCAGCTCTTAAGTGGGGCCATTGTGACATCAGAGGTAAATCAACCAGTTACCACTCTTCCTCTACAGCTAATTTCCATGCAACAATTCTATTCATTGTAACGACTCAGTGATAAAAGGCAAACTGGACATATGTCAAGACTTCTCATGGGTAGATTAACAGGTGCAGCTGTTATTGCTCTTTCAAGATTCTTGACTGCATGCTAGCTTAGGCATCAAAGAATGTCCATGCCACCGTTTGAAAGGCCCCCATGACACTGCTGCTTTGGTTCCACTGAGCCTTAAACAGAACTGCCAGAAGCACAGGAGGAACCCTTAAATTACAGGGACAGTGAGACTCAGAGACTGGGCTCTCCCTGCTTCAGCATCAGAATAATTAATACACAAGTATAAGTAGTGGCCTTTTAAAGCATACAAGCTGCTTTCAGGTGTGAGAACTCTGTACCTTGCATGCCAAAGACAAAACATCTTCCACTCTGTGTTCTGGCTTGAGGGTTAACGTGACTCCTGGCCTATCACAGAAATGAACATATGTTTGGATTTCCCAAGTGCTCTCTTTCTGGCCACTTTCTGATGCAGAGCAGTAGACATTCAAAAATTCATCAACTTGCTGCTGAAAATACAGGAAAAAATTGACAGTACATGGAGATATGGCAATATCAATAATATATTATACTGGAGGTTTGCTACTAGTATGTACAATGTGCATTTAGCAAAGGTATCACATTAAGCTCTTTCCTGCCATATATGGAGATATACCTATCTCACAGAACTGGAAGGGACCTTGAAAGGTCATCAAGTCCAGCCCCCTGCCTTCATTAGTAGGACCAAGTACTGATTTTGCCCCAGATCCCTGAGTGGTCCCCTTGAGGACTGAACTCGCAACCCTGAGTTTAGCAGGCCATTGCTCAAACCACTGAGCTATCTCTCCCCCCTAAACTGCAGCAACACAACCGTGAAGGGACTTTGAACCCTCAATCTCCTGATCTGAAGTCAGACACCTTATCCATTAGGCCACACGGTCAGGTCGAAATTAAACCAACTCCCAGGGGAGAAAGCATCACATCACTGTATTGGCTGGGAATCAAATCCAGGTCAACTGCTTGGGAGGCAGCTATGCTCACCACTATATTACCAATGCACCTGGCATACAAGAACAAATTACGTTACCAGTTCTCACACAATATCACTGACTTTAGTCCAGATTTTGTCTAGAGAATTGATTTCATTATTTCTCTGGCATTCAAATGACACTATTTCACCCACCTATCATGTTATTAGTTCAAACTAACTCTTAACGTGGCAAGATTATACATATACTCACAAATGGAAAATGGTTTTAGGCATAATTGTGTTATCCTGTTTATGTAAACAAATGAAAAAAGCCTTAAACAGGATTAAACAATTAGTACCGTATTTTATCAAAGACTTTGAATAGATCACTGTACAATAGAACCCCAGAGTTATAAAAACTTTGGAAATGTAGATTGTTCATAACTCTGAAATGTTTGTAATTCTGAACAAAACAGTATGGTTACCTTTCAAAAGTGAACAACTGAATTTTGACTTAATACTGCTTTGAAACTTTACTATGCAGAAGAAAAATGCTGCTTTCCCTTTTTTTTTTTTTAAAGTAGTTTATGTTTAACACAGTACTTTACTATATTTTCATCTTTTTTTTTTTTTTTAGTCTCTGCTGCTGCCTGACTGCGTACTTCCGGTTCCAAATGGAGGTGTCTGTGATTGACTGGTCAGTTCATAACTCTGAGGTTCTACTATATTTCTAATGAGAAAAGAGGATAATCTAGTAGTCTTCCAGCAGAGGGCACTATGGAGCAAGAAACATCTGATAACATAGCAGAGGCATAAACTACTCCTGCTATACCTACAGTTTAAGATTATATTGTTTGTTACACAGTGAAGGGTGTGATCTTTCACTACTTAGGCTTAAACTGAAGCTCAATCCAACTTTAAACATGAAATACATCTGGCAAATCACAACCAACTTTAATGTGGAGGTAACGCATGACACAAAGCCATTTTGTATACATTTATACAACCGTTTCATTCATCTTAAATATCCCTTTACTATCTTGCTCATCTTTGCCCTTTCTTCTGTGCCACAATTTATTATTCAAAAGTAACCCACCAAAGGAGAAGAAAAATATAACTACAGCTGCACTGTGTTGAGACTAGACCTTCAACCACTGTATTAGGTGTCAGAACTCTGATCCAGATTGTGGCTGGCCTCTGCATATGTAAACAATAGAGGGGATTTGTGAGGGAGCACAAGGAAAAGGATCCAACCACAAACAGAGCTTCCAGGACTCTTCTGAGTGCAGGATCTCCTCCATGGTGTGAGCCACATCAAAGTAGGAGGGGAAGCAGAGGTGAGGCCATGACCCTGTCCACTCCCCACCAGCTAGCAAAGCCAGCCATCTATGCAGGGGAGGGGTAAGAGTGTGTGCACACCTTTTGAACACTTGGATACCTGGGAGATGCAATTCTGCCTGGAACACCTGCAGGGGCCATGCAGCCCCAGGGGCCCAGTGCAGGGCTGTGATTAAAAGCCACAATGGAATCCTTACAGTGCAGCTACCTTGGGCAGGGATTGCATTTCCCTCTCTATTGGCACAGCACCAAACCTAATGACCACACTCAACAAACAAAAACAATGTCATTGTTATTCTTGACATGCATGACAATCACGGCAGTAAAAATGGCATCTCAAACAGCCACATCAGTGTATTTACCACATTACCCATAAATACAAGTTGCAGCCAGATTAGAAGCCTGAAGCAGTAATTATTTTATAAAGAGTCACATTTTGATAACTTTCAAAAATCATACTTTCCTAGTGGCAAGCTACCAGCTAGAAAAGGGCAGAGTCTCAGCTGGTGTCAATTGTCATGGCTTTACTGTAGTCAGTGGAACTATGACAATTTATATCTGCTGAGATTCTCCCTCATAGACTCTTGTACCATAATTCGTATAGAACAGTTTCTATATTACAGGATGATAATTCCTATAGAACTATACTCACATCAAAAGCACCAAGAAGATAGGAATCAACTATGAGCTTCTACAACTGTACAAATGATGAAAGAGATAGAATCATAGAATATTAGGATTGGAAGGAACCTCAGAAGGTCATCTAGTCCAACCCCCTGCTCAAAGCAGGACCAATCCCCAGATTTTTACCCCAGTTCCCCAAATGGCCCCCTCAAGGATTGAACTCACAACCCTGGGTTTAGCAGGCCAATGCTCAAGCCACTGAGCTATCCCTCCCCCCAAAGAAAGACATATTGCAAGAATTAAGAATCCTGATATCATGTGTCAAACTGTTAATTCTCAGTGTGCTTCCTGGAGAGAAAGGTGAAGCAACCATGTATGTCAACTCAGAGATGCTACTAGTAATTCAATGGTTTGTAATTATCAATTGGATTATTGAAGGGAAATCAGCCCTTCAGTCTGCCCATTATAAATCAATCTCACTACAATCATTGGTGGAGAAAAATTCAGAGGAGCAAGGTGGGGAAAAACATTATTTAAAGGCATCTTCCCCTGCCCTAACACAATCCCCTTTAAATTATATGATTCAGAGTTTTTTTAACCAACACAAACTGCTGGGGACCCAAAATAATCTGTTTCCCATGTATACTGATGCTCAAACATAAGCATTACTAAGGGCCTGCTGTGAGGAAAACTTAAGTCTTTCTATATTAAACTATAAACATATTCCTTAACTGTGGTCAAGACACTGTTGCTTCACCCACATTTTCCATCTCAGAAACTCTGACATGAAATGAGATTTTTTTTCTGTTATGCCTGCAGTGACTAATACTACAATACTTCATTCATTCCTTGCCACATAAAGCTACAACCACCCATCCAGTTTTCCAGCAACATGTGCCAGGACTATGCCACAGTGTTGCTTGAGGAGCAGTAGAATACTTCATGATTTTCCCATCTCTCTCTGTTTTTTTGTCACCATCTTCATAAGCAACACCTCAGAAAAGCTGCCAGGAACACTTCACTACTTGTATTTCACTGCATTCGCCAGGAAGCATCTCATGAAAGGTTTTGATTGTTTTTGATTTTTATTTGAAATTGGCTAATGAAACTGGGTTGATTCCAACCTTAATGGTTTTGAGAGCTATGATGACTCACTTCTGAATTGTAGTAAAAATATCAGGATCTTAAAAAAATGCATAGGCCATATTTTGAACCCTTAAAAAGTCTAGAAACAAATGCCCCATCTTTGCATATTTAGCAGCCATAGGTCTAGATTTGTTATCCCTCTGCTGCCATGAGTGGAAAGGACTCAAGATGTAGTGAAGGTAGCATCAAAGGGCAAAGAAAGACCATAGATTATTCCTTCCTTCCCTGCAATCCCTTCAAAAACCCCTCCATGAGGGCTCAGCATGTTTTAGGTTCTACCTGTTTGGAGGAGCGGGGCAAGTGGTGCAACAATATGGCAGGGGGTGTCTGCTGTCTCTTCCTCCCAGCCCTGTGAGAGTATTGTAACCGCATGTGTTTAATTCAGTTTTGGGTTATTCAGTGTAGCCCATGGCAGAGTGAATCCCCTGGCTAGAGTCAGTGGCTGGCATGAAGGCCATGGCACATTACTCTTTCAGGAGACAAGCTGTCAGGGAGACCTTAGGGAACCAGGAGGCTCAGGTTTAGAGGCCAGAATCCTGTTGTGTCTGATTTCTATAGCACAGATTTGTTACAATCAATTCTGAGAGATGTGGGAAGGAGGCAAACCTCACACCACACCCAATGGAATCATTCAGAGGGAATTCTGAGTTCTCTACAGTGGGTGATTTGACCCAGAAATCCCACACTATTACAATGTATAGTATGTATACTTCCTATTGAAAAGAGAGGAGTGACTTTCTATAAATATTCCCCCTCCTCCCACTGTATTCAGCAAATAACAGGCATTACACAGCTGAAAGAACAGTTGTTTTTATTGATATTTTTCATCAAAGAACACATAATGAGTTGGAGATGATTTTCATAGGCACAACAACACTCAAGGGTTTGGTACCATCATTGGGAAAATTCTGTGGTATAACTTTTGCATAATTCTACGGAAATCTATATTTATATTTCTTTATTATCTTGCCACTAAATGAATACTCACAAGAGGGAAGTAAACCATACAGCTCACCATAACTGGAAATTACAGCATAAAAAGCCATGAGCTATAACAAACTTTTCCCAAGTCTCAAATGTTATCTAGCATCAAGAGTTGCATTACAACTTTTCATTACAGTCATTTCTAAGTGCAATGTTTCATTCTAAATGCAGGTTTCATCTAATACTAGGTAGACAAATTCATAGGGAGCATAGTTCTGTGGCATAATTTCGTCTTAGCTCTTTAAAACTGAAAATTACATTCGGGGATGATCTGGTCCAGGGAATGAATGAGAGTGAGTGAAAGGGTAAAGTGGAGAGAAACTATCACTTTTAGTCCAGAGGGATACTCAAGGGAACCAAACTATGCTCTAAATCAAAATTAAGCCCTAGAATCCTGATCCTTAATATGGCAAATCCTTGGAAGGGATACACCAGGCATGACTCCTGCTATTACAGCAATCTGTCAACAAATTTGCCTCAATTCTTCCAGCTGGTTTGGCCCTACATCCTGCTCACACAAAAGTAAGTTTGCATGGAGAAGGCTTCTTCTGTCTGGACTATAAATCCATAAAAAATGGGTTAGCGCCAGAGCAGGGCCAAGCCGTGTGGTGTGGTCCCAGATCCCTCTCCCTGGCTGGAGCTCACGGGCTTAAAACGGCCGGATCCAGCCAGCAGGCCGTAGTTTGCCCATACCTGTTCTAACCACTTGGATCAACCTAGTTTACTGACCAAAGGCTAGTCCTGCCCTCTCTCTTTTAAACCAATGAGAACTTCCTTGCCAGGCATAACAGGAGGGGAGATATTTGGCATTCACTTGCTTTGTCCTTATAGCAAACAAAGGTCTGCAGCTTGAAAGAATACGAGTCATTTGCTGCCAGTGCTTTCAGGCACATGAATGATAGGCCAGAAGAGTAATTAAGATCTCTGATGTTTTTTAAAAATATCTCTGCTTAACAGATGAGAATTAAAAGTACAAGATCACAGAAACAAGCCATGCAGGAGAATTAAAAGTGATCATCTTAGAGGGGAATATTTGCACAAGTCTAAGAAGGGAGAGGCCAAGCTGGATGAGCAAGCAACTCAAAGAGGAGATTAGGAGAAAGCAGAAAGCTTACAGGGAGTGGAAGAAAGGCGGGATTAGCAAGGGAAGCTACCTTGGTGAGGTCAGAACACGTAGGGATAAAGTGAGGAAGGCTAAAAGCCGCATTGAACTGGACCTTGCAAAGGGAATCAAAACCAATAGTAAAAGGTTCTACAGCCACATAAATAAGAAGAAAACAATGAAAGAAGAAGTGGGGCCGCTATACACTGAGGATGAAATGGAGGTTAAGGACAACCTAGGCATGGCCCAATATCTAAATAAGTACTTTGCCTCAGTTTTTAATAAGACTAGTGAGGAGTTTAGCAATGATGGAGGGATGATAAACGGGAATGTGGATTTGGAGGTGGATATTACCGCGACTGAGGTAGAGGCCAAACTTAAACAGCTTGATGGGACAAAATCGGAGGGCCCGGACAATCTCCATCCGAGGATATTAAAGGAACTGGCGCGTGAAATTGCGAGCCCGTTAGCGAGAATTTTTAAGCAATCGATAAACTCGGGGGTAGTGCCGTACGACTGGAGGATTGCTAACGTAGTCCCTATTTTTAAGAAAGGGAATAAAAGTGATCTGGGTAATTATAGGCCTGTTAGCTTGACGTCTGTAGTATGTAAGGTCTTGGAAAAAATTTTAAGGGAGAAAGTAGTCAAGGACATAGAGGTCAATGGTAATTGGGACGAATTGTAACATGGATTTACTAAAGGTAGATCGTGCCAAACCAATCTGATCTCCTCCTTTGAGAAGGTGATGGATTACTTAGATAAAGGAAATGGGGTAGATCTAATTTACTTCGATTTCAGTAAGGCGTTTGACACGGTTCCGCATGGGGAACTGTTAGTCAAATTGGAAAAGATGGGGATGAATATGAAAGTTGTAAGGTGGATAAGGAACTGGTTAAAGGGGAGACTCCAGCGGGTAGTATTGAAGGGTGAACTGTCAGGCTGGAAGGAGGTTACTAGTGGAGTCCCTCAAGGATCAGTTCTGGGACCGATCTTATTTAACCTTTTTATTACTGACCTTGGCACAAAGAGCGGGAATGTGCTAATAAAGTTTGCGGATGACACAAAGTTGGGGGGTATTGCTAACACGGAGAAGGACAGGGATACTATTCAGGAAGATCTGGACCACCTTGTAAACTGGAGTAAGAGTAATAGGATGAAATACAATAGTGAAAAGTGCAAGGTCATGCACTTAGGGATTAATAATAAGAATTTTAGATATACGTTGGGAACGCATCAGTTGGAAGCGACGGAGGAGGAGAAGGACCTTGGGGTATTGGTCGATAGCAGGATGACTATGAGCCGCCAATGTGATACGGCTGTTAAAAAAGCAAATGCGATTTTAGGATGCATTAGGCGAGGTATTTCCAGCAAGGATAAGGAGGTGTTAGTACCGTTATATAAGGCGCTGGTGAGACCCCATCTGGAATATTGTGTGCAGTTCTGGTGTCCCATGTTCAAGAAGGATGAATTCAAACTGGAACAGGTCCAGAGATGGGCTACTAGGATGATCCGAGGAATGGAAAAACTGCCTTATGAAAGGAGACTCAAAGAGCTTGGCTTGTTTAGCCTAGCCAAAAGAAGGCTGCGGGGGGATATGCTTGCTCTATATAAATATATCAGGGGGGTTAACGTTAGGGAGGGAGAGGAATTAATTAAGTTTAGTTCTAACGTAGGCACGAGGACGAATGGGTACAAACTGGATATTAGGAAGTTTAGACTTGAAATTAGACGAAGGTTCTAACCATTAGGAGAATGAAGTTTTGGAACAGCCTTCCGAGTGAAGTAGTGGTGGCAAAAGACTTATCTGGCTTCAAGACTAAGCTGGATAAGTATATGGAGGGGATGTTATGATAGGATAGTTTAATTTGGGCAATTGATCTTGGATTATCACCAGATAAGTCTGCTCAATGGTCTGCGGGGAGATGTTGGATGGGATGGGAACTGAGTTACTGCAGAGAATTCCTTCTTGGGTACTGGCTGGTGAGTCTTGCCCACATGCTCAGGGTTTAGCTGATCGCCATATTTGGGGTCGGGAAGGAATTTTCCTCCAGGGCGGATTGGCAGGGGCCCTGGAGGTTTTTCGCCTTCCTCTGCAGCGTGGGGCATGGGTCGCTTGCTGGTGGATTCTCTGCAGTTTGAGGTCTTCAAAGCAGTTTTGAGGATTTCAATAACTCAGTCCTGGATTAGGGGTTGTATAAAAGTGGATGGATAGGGTTCTGTGGCCTGCCTTGTGCAGGAGGTCAGACTAGATGATCATATTGGTCCCTTCTGACCTATGAGTCTATGAGTCTATGAGAGGAGATGGAAAGCCCTCAAAATGATCCTGATGCCATCCAGATTCTATATTACATTTTAAGTCTTCATTGTACCTGCAAATACAACTAACACTGAAACAGTAAGGACTGAATTGTGGCAGTTATGCCGTATAGTGCTCTGCTTCAGGGGCAGCGCAGAGCGACATCACCCCAGAGGAAGAGGGGGGATTCTGCTCTTTTCTGCTCCTAGACAATTGTGTGGCCAGGGGAGAGGTCAGATCCCCATAACCCTCCCTCCTCCTTTAGAGTGGCGTGCACCCCAGGAGGCACTAAGGAGGAGGATTATGACTGTGACCAGCCACTATGCAGGGTACTGCAAGTCGGGGAGGGTTCTACTGCCCTCTACCACATCCCCTCCCACATGTGCGCTGCAGCCAGGCACATTTGGTTCTGTTTCTTTCTACCTGAAAATACAGGCTCTGTCATATTACAGTTTCTTAATCTTTAAATATACAAATTCTGTCAAGCAAAATCCAGTAATAACTTGGTTTAGGCTATACTATAAAAGAAATGAATACTTCCAAATTAACTAATTGCTGATTCTCTCTTGCATTCATGCACACACACACCAGTGGGGATCAGGATGATATAGGAAGTTTTAGTTAAGGAAAAAGTCTCTCTTACACATTTAAATACCCATATAAAACAAATTGTGGTTCTGTCAACTAATACAAGATGATATTCAATAAAGTTTCTGAAGTTCTTTTTTCATATACTTATGTGACATCCCTTCAGAAGTTTAACGATGCAGTACACAGACGAGCTCATCTTACCTCAGCAGAGTTGGATGATTTCTGGAGTAACTGTGTGCCTGCAAATCCATTTCCCCCAGTTGAATCAAAAATCTAAATTAAAACAAAACAAATGCACAGATAAATAATCAAACAAACTAAGTGCTATGTAACATATAAGGTTAGTTTCCAATGCAACTAAATCTCTTGTGCATAAACAAAGATGAAAGATAACAAAATTTCATTCCATCAACCAATCAACCTGAGAATAGATTATTTTTGCGACATATTACCATTTTATTTTGACTAGTGAACCCTGCACCAAGACTCCTCTTATGAGGCCACACACACATTCACACTCCCTCACTCTTATCTATCTATATACGGTGCTTATATCCACATGATAAGTTGTATTTATCTAGTATCTTCAAGTGGCAAACTAACCCTCTGGCCAACAGTTTCCAGTCCTAGTACCCTGTGAAATACCATATCATGTCAAATTATGTCACTATTATTTATAGAAATGCTATTCTAAATAAATGTTGTGGTTTTCTAAAACACATTCGCTTGGACTCACGTTGTAAGAGAAGCCTACCTTTATAGAAAGAAGGGTAAACAAAATAGTACCAATAACAAACAATGGTAGCTGAGTATTATCCCCACGTTAGAGATGGGAAACTGAGACATGGAGAAACTAAGGCTAAAGTTCTCAAAGTAGGGATAAAGCTTACCTAACTCACAGATGCTGGGAGGCTAAAAAAGCCATTCATGATTATGGATACACTCAGTTGCTATGGTGATTAGTGTCATATAGCATCTAGATAGACCTGTATACTTTATTCATGGCTTTGCCACTTGTAAGTAATAGGACCAACCCCCAAAAAGGCATATGAAAGCAAAACATAATTTTTAGCTCGCTTCTGATACCAGTAAAGTAGGACAATATCAGACACTAACTTCTTTGTTAGAAAAAGTGTCGGGTTTTGGTCATCCCAGATAATTGTCTTAAGATACAGAAGACAATCGCAAGCTCTCTTCTCTTGACATGTACACATGATGCAGTATTGAAATGTGAATAAACAGCAACACTTATGAACTTCCTTCCCCATGTTCCACTCACAGCTCTAATCAAAGTATCTTATTTGTATGACTTTTTTAAATAGCTTGCAACTTAGAATCAAAGAAACAGAAACTGTTTCTGAGACCAGGGATGATGTGAACCTTGCTATCACCCATCTGCCAGGATTCAGTTTCCATAACTGGTCGGTTTCTAAATAATGAGGGAAAAAAATACTATCTCCTTCATTCAATTTTATATTGGAAATCTTCCCAGGGTGGACTTTAAATTAATACCATGAAATAAAATTGGGCTGAAGATAAAAAAGAAGACTTTAAAAGGTTTGAGAGTATGCTATCTGACTTTCTGCTTAAAGTATTTTGAACCACCACACTCAATTTGAATTAAATCAATGAAAGCAAGAAGATTCAGAGGCAAGGCTGACATCCTCTTCTTAACTCACACTCTGATGATTAGGAACCACAGCACTCTGAACACAGCACTCACTCATGCCTTGCCTGCTCATCCCAAATTCCTACTGGATTCAACAGGTACACAAGGAAGGCAGGACTGGGCCCTGAATAGATCTATCTATATGGCTATGCAACTCTATGGCACACTGAGGGTCAGGAGTCAAAATTTCAGCCACCATTCTTAAATTCTTCACTTTTACGGACATGAGTCAGAGTTCTAGTATTACTGACACACAGTACTCAGTGTTTACTTTTCCTTAGTTTTACAGTAGGATTTTAAATAAAAAGTGAAGTAATTTTTAAAAAACCCACAAAATCTATGAAAACAGATTTATTTGGGGCCAGCTTGGCACTAATTCCCTGCAGTGAGGGTAATGAAAGGAGCATTTTGCCCAGATTGTTGCCTGCAAATCTGACCGTGGAGGCACCCTCCTCTCCATGTTTAGATTTCCCCTCTTCTGTTCAAAAAAGGAGGGAGATAGCTGCCTTGGTGACACAATCCCCCCCCTCTGAACTCTGTGAAGGCCTCTCCACAGGGTCTGGGGCATGAAGGGAAGTCATATAGAGTCAGGATAGGGAGGGATAGTGGGCAGGGGATGCACTGTGTCTCTTCCCAGCCCTGTAGATATTAGCCGGTCGGTCAGTCAGGCTTTGATCTCAGTCATTTCTTACTTACGTTCATCATGAAAGCACATCTCTCTGATATGCTGAAATCTGTCACTGTAGATAAATATTTACCCATTCAGAATATGAACTGCTAGACCATAAAACTCAGACACATTAACGCGCAATATTAAATCTATTACATCGGCTCTTGGGCTATTGTAATTATGAATATGGATGGGCATGTTTAAAAAGTCTGAAAGCAAATTACTGGTGTATTTGCCGCTGCCAATTTTCAAATGCTATATGATATGGGATTTCTGTTTATTAAAAGTAAAATGCAAGACTGGAGGAATAACAGAAGAATAAGATGGACTAATGAATGACCCACATAGCTGGTTTTACAAAATGAGCCCTACTGACACGGCAGGCACGCAGAAAGCTACGGAAAACAGTGGTGTTCTGAATGTGTGCATGAGCCTGCCTTTTTTATGACAGTTAAACAAAAGTTTCTGTCTGGGCTTTTTGAGATACCCCCACTCCCTCTCTCCTTTCCTTTACTGCCTGTACAATTCAGAAAAACCCTGCCAGATCCTCAACTGGTGCTAACTGAAGCAGGGGCGGCTCCAGGACACCAAGAGCGTGCCTGGGGCGGCAAGTCACAGGGGGTGCTCTGCCGGTCTCTGCGAGGGCGGCAGGCAGGCTGCCTTCGGCGGCATGCCTGTGGAGGTTCTGTTGGTCCCGTGGCTTTGGTGGACTTCCCGCAGGCAGCCGCCGAATCCGTGGGACTGGGGACCTCCCGCGGGCACATCACCAAAGGCAGCCTGCCTGCCGTGCTTGGGACGGCAAAATACCTAGAGCCACCCCTGAACAGAAGTAACTCCACTAAAGTCAGTGGAGCTGTGCAGATTTATGCCAGCTGAAATTCTAGCCCCTCAAGTCATCACATCCTTCCCTCTCTGGCTGAAGGAGCACCGGAGCCTAAGCTCTCCTCAAGACCCAGCAGGGCTGCTTTGCATGTCCACCACATGAGGTCATTCCAAAGTGTTGCTTGCAGGGATCTCCACCTCCCCTTGCGGAGTGCACTGCCCTCACAACACTCCCAGGCCCTGCTTGTCTAAAGCCACTGACTTTCTACTCCAGTGGGTCAGAATCTCTCTTATTCAGCAATGTACACATAGCAATAGGAACTTATTTTCAGTACTGTCATTTACAAGCCTTTTAATAATTTTAAACTGGCATTTACCTGAGTTACTGAAGGTCGTTTTTCTTTCCCTTTTCTTGCCAAAGTGTCTAGTCCTTTGAGTGAGGAAAATAAGCCCTTCTTACTTCGTACCCTCTGTGACAGAGACAGCGTTCGTTTCCTGAGAGCAGTCTCATCCCTGGAGCAGATCTGTTACACATACATACAAGCCTTCACATCTCGATCACATAACAGCAAGATAACTCCAAAATAATTATAATGAGGCATCAAATGAGGGTTATTTCAGTTTGTCTCAACATAGTCCCAAACCTTCTGCACCGCTGCTCCTTTTTTTATTAATACAAAGTGACAATTGAAGAATAAGCTGTAAAAAAAAGTCAAGGTAGGGAAGATACTGAGAAAATATTGCTCTGCCCAACAACAAGCTAGTGCTAGTACAAGGCTGAAAACTGTGCGACTGAAGAAGTTATTGCAAAGATCCTGAGGAATAATGATAAGTCATGATTTAGATGTTAAACTCCTCAAGGAAGGAAGGCACACAAAAGTCTCGAGCATGCAAGATAATAGCATATTGTCACACCGCACTATTAGCAAATAGTAACACTAGCCACATGGGCAAAAAGAGAGAGAGAGAGCGCGCGCACATGTGCAAGAGAGAAACATAGTCCTTTGTCTGTGACAGAGCTTGCCTTAATATTTCAAGGTGGACCTTCAAAATTCTTTCACCCTCATTCTCTACCACACCAAACGTGATCCAGTCCTGCTCATTGTGATCAGCCTTAGGATTTTTGGCAAGGGTTTGAGAGATGAGGGAAGATTCTCAGATGGTGCAAACTATGGTAGGTCTGTTGAAACTGCTATGGATCCGCTCTATTATTCTTTGCACACTGACAACAAGATTTTCAAAAGTGTCTAATGATTTTGGATACCCCCCTCAACTTTTGGGGGCACAATTTGAGACACTGTAAAGAGGTCTGATTTTCAGATGGAGGGTGGTTGGCAAAATCAAGCTCTTTTAAGCTGTTTTAAGATGAGTGGCTCAACACTGATAGGCCCAAAATCACTTTTAAAAATATTAACTCCAGCCCTCATGCCAATTTAATGTATTTAATTTTATATAAAAGTTCATCTGTGAATTTAAGGGAGAAAAAAAATCACTGTGGCAAACCTTCCACAATGATAAGTTGACACTTTCAAGCCCATCTCTGCAAAGAAGAGAGTCAGAAACTTACATGGTGGTCTTTTTGTTTTAAATGAAAGCTGAGATAAGCCTCAACATTTCGGAGTCCCCAAATCGGACGCGAAAGAAAGCATGGCCCAATGCTTCAAGGTCCCAAAGTCTGTCTCTGGGCAAGATAATTCCTAAACATTTAGAGTCTGCGAACTAACAGGGATTCTTTGGCAGCTGGTGGGTTTGGCACTGTGTGTGAGCGTGTCTATGTTAGTTTCCCTGGCTTTACTCTTCATACAACTAAATTACTAGTGATAAGGTAACTAGACCTTTCTATAACACAGTCACAAAGTGCAGTCACACTCACCAGTGCATGGAAGGAGGAGACTGAGAAGATGCCCAGCCTCCCCAGTGCCAGTTTTGAAGGACGGCTTGTGGCAGCCAGAAGGCTCTTCGGGTTTGGTAACTCTCCACCTTGTAGACTTGCCAGGTAGCAGCGCATCCTGAAGAGGTCCATGTTAAATTTCTCTAGATTCTGCTCCCATTGCTGGATCTATTTAGATATGAACAGGGACAATTAGAGGAAAAAATGTTTTTGTGGGTCTCGTTGAAAATGTGAGCTCTTCCACAAATGTCTAGTAAATTACTTTCATCTGGAGATATATGGATTGGATTAGTTTTCCCCCTGCCAAAACACGTTCAGTCATATTGTGTTACAACAACTCAAAAAATGGCTTGAAATAAAACAAAGCTGGTGGTCCTAAATATATACTGACAAGATGAATGGATCGTGGGTAGCCTGATTCCCACAGAAGCAATTACATAAAAACAAATCCTTGCGGTTCAAGAAAATTGATTAATTTTGTTTCCTACATTTTTATGAGCTTAGATTCTATGTTTGGTTGCCTAAAAGTAAAGCTGCATGACTCAGCAAAATCAATCACCCAAGAAGCAACGTTGAGGGGGTTTGCTGGTCTTTTAGTGCTCTTCCCTTTGAATCCCCCATTCCTAAAGAAGAGGTAGCAACTGGTAACACCAGCATGTCTGGGTCTTACTCCTATTAACAGGTAAACCATTTCCTATACCGAATCATCTGTAAATGTGAATTAAATACATTATAAGCCTTATATACAATAGAGAGCCTGCTGCAGTGAAGAGTGTGTTTGCTTAATACAATATAAAAATATTTAAATATCTAAATACACACACACACACACACACGCTTGCTGAGAGTCCAATTTTTAAACTAAACTAGGCACCCAAATCCTAACCTGAGAAGTTCAAAGGTGAATAAATGTTAATTTAAGGTGTGCACTTATACGAATAAAATTTCAAACTGAAGATCCAAATGCTGGACTGGATACTGAACGTAAGTACCCAAACCTGAAACCTGGGCTTTTGTGTGTGCATGCGTGCGTGCACATGCAATGTATGTGGGCCAGATTTTGCCCTCAGTTACACTGGTGTAAAATTCCTTGATTTAGAGAGTGTAAGTACAGGTAGAATCAGGCTACGTGTGTATTATATATTGCATTACATTACATGACTCAACAGAAAAAAGAGCAGCCGTATTTTGCAAGCTAACCATGGCCACACTTAGGCCTAGTCTATACTAGAAAATTGGTCAGGGATGTGAAAAATCCACCCCCTTGAGCAGCAGAGTTATGTTGACCTAAGTCCCCATGATGATAGCGCTAGATCACTAGAAGAATTCTTCCATCGACATAGCGACTGCCTCTTGCGGAGGCAGATTACCTGCACTGATGGGAGAATCAACTGCTGTAGGCAGTGTCTACACTGAAGCACTATAGTGGCGCAGCTGTGCTGCTGTAGCATTTTATATGTAGCCATACCCTTAGAAAAATGCTATCATCTGAATTCTACAACTATTAAAAACTCAATCTGGACAAGTACCTTTCAATCATTTATTGCCCACAGGACAAGCTGATAACATGGGTATAAAGTTCTAGGTGCACCAACTGACTAACACATTTGGTTTGAAGTGAAATCAGATCAGTTTCCTTGTCATGTCACCAAATATCAGAAAGAAATTAATGGACTTCCTTTCCTAGTTTGTTACACTGCTAAATTCTGCTGGCTCCTTCTGAATGCTGCTCTCCCCAATATACTTCAGGAAGAGTGCACATAGGTAGTTAAGTATGGCTTCAGGAAAACACTGGAACAACCATATTTTCTTGATAGACAACTCAATTTAATTTCAAGGTCATCCACAGACAAGTCACCCTTTCCCAGTCCTTAATGCTTTATGAGTGACACAACCACAAGTGATGTAACCAAGGAAATGATTCAATAATAAAAAATAAAACAGATCATTCTGAATAAGCTACGCAATATCCTAATTTTTGCAATCGGTTTTTCATTTCTGTTTAACTTGCTAATAGCTCTCTGAGTTGTGAGACTGCTTTTCTACTGCCCTGCTGCCTTATTTCTTACACATTTCTTAGGGCTCATCTACATCACTAATTTTTGCAATGGCGTTTGAAAGCACAATAAGTCCTGTTGGTATAAACCCTGCTTTACAATAGTGTAGCACACCTGCCTGGGGGGAGTGTAGCTTCACCAGTGCAAAAACACTTCAGGTAGACAAGTCTTGAGTGACAGCTACATGCTGGCCTGAGACACTAGAGGTTCCAAATACATTATTCATTCTGAAGGAGTGAGATATGCTGCAGTATGTTTCATGCACACCCTTTTTTGTTTTCTCCAAATGTTTGTTTTAATGCCTGTGCTCCATTGAACAGGAAAATGACCATTTCCCACGGTAATTAATTTTTTAAATTCTCTTTCTTGCTATTGCAATTATTCCATAAGTAGAGGTACCACAGAAAGTCTCCTGTAACAGAGCTACCAGTGTTGGGGAGTACTGTCTTTTTTTCCCCCCCATCTCCTGCAGACAACAGAAAGGGCTCAGTTCACCACTGCATTGTTTCAGTTTTATGCTGGTGCAAGTCTGTTAATTTAATGGGTGAAAAAAATGGAGTAATGTAGGAGTAAATCAGGCTTCTTATCATAAAGAAAGAGGAGTGATGGCGGTGGTAGGAGCTGTACTGCAACTGAGTGAGGAGCCACTAAATGTTCTGGATTCACTTTGAGTTCCTCATTGATCATTCCTCCACTGCTCCCCTCACACACGTTCACAAACATAAAGCTGGCACCATTATTACACGTCAGAGTTATCTGCTTCTCAGGCTTCTTAAAAAAAGAGTCAAAGAGAGAGCCTCCAATTTTTCTGTGACATACCATCTCAGAGTATCCTTGATCAGAAAAACTTTGTGTTATGTAAATCCAGAAAGAAAAAAAAAACTTTGAGTGTTATTCTCTGAAAAATGTAGTTTTAGGTCACAAAGAAGAGATACACAAATGTACACAAAAAGACAGAGATACCCTTCACATAAGGAAAATACCTAGTGTAGTCTCACCAGAAACAAAACTTTTAAACACATGTATATATGCTTGTGCATAAATCCTTCAAGGAACTCTTCCCCTCACCACACCCCCTGGATTTATTTTATGATTGTTCTTTATTTTAAGCTTCCCTTTACTTCAACTCCTTTCACCAGACACCCTTAATATGACACTTTTCCATCTACCTCTACTTCAGGGATGAGGTAATATAGTATGTGGTTCAACAGTCTTCCCTCTCCATACAATGACACCCACAGAATGAAAGTGTGTTGCAAGCTTTCCACAACAATAAAAACCTCAGGTCTGTCTTTTCACATAGGGTGGGTATGTCTACACTGCAGCTGAAAGGTGTGATTCCCAGCCAGGGTAGAAGTACATGCATAAGCTTTGCTCAAAATAGCACTGGCACAGACAGCAGCTTGAGCTAGCCTCCCAAGCGCATACCTGGGGTCTTGGATATGGTTGTACTTGAGCAATTAGCCCAAGCTGTAGCACAAGCTGCTGCAGTCACACTGCTATTTTTAGCATGCTACCTTGAGCAGAGTTAGCCTAAGTCTAGACCCGCTGGGAATTACACCTCCCAGCTGCACTGCAGACACAGCCCTAGAATGGAATTTTCAAAAACGTTCAGCTGTTGCCTATGTCAGCTCCCATGGTAGTCATGGGAGTTTTCAAAGGAGGCAAAGTTAGGCTGAGTCTGAATATATTTGAAAATCCCACATTTAACAAACAGAGTTGGGATTTTCCTGGACACTCGGGGAGTTAGGCCCACCAACTCTCAGAAAAGCATGGAGTTTAGGCACCAAAGTTCCTTAAACTCCTTTGAAAATCCCACATAAGCTTTCCTACAGAAATGTATTTTAAATAAATATAAGCAAAAATTGGGGAGGGACAGGAAGAGATGATGCAAGGATCTTCTGGAGAAAGGATTCCATGACTGTGTTTATTTATCAGCCATGCAGGATGTTAGCTAATCAACTCCAAAAGCACCAGTAATCATGATGTTACATTTAATGGCATTAGCAAAAGCTGTGGGCAGGGAATTTCAGGGATTGTCTTGTAGTCTTATCAAAACCAAGGATGTCTGGAACCAATTGGAGACTGTGAACTAATACCAGCTGCTACTTGTCTAAACCTTTTAGATGACAATAATTCTCCCTGCCCATGACTGATACACTTGAAGACTAAAGGGGAAAACTTACAATCTAAAAAGCAACAACTTCAAAGTAAAACACATCCTGGTCCAACATGTTAATTACAATCCATGGGCTAGCAGCTACAATCCTGACTCTGCTTTTAACTTGAATGAGGCAAATATCCCATTGATTTCAGCCTGAGTTAAGACTAGACGATTTAACCCCATCATGCACATACACAATGGCCCCTACTTCTAAATTTAAGACAAGAGGTTAAAAAAAAAAAAAAAAAAAAAAGTCAATGCAACAAACAATAGCAGGGAATGGAAGGAGGAGAAGAATGATAATAGGTACAGTAGGTGATTACATATAGGATAGGCTAGCTAAACAGACTTGATGGTTCTGAGACGTTAAATAAATAAATACAATTAAATAAATAAATAAATACAATTAAATAAATAAATAAATAAATAAATAAACAAACAAACAAACAAACAAACAAACAAAAATAAATAAATAAATAAATAAATAAATAACCATACACAACACAACAGAAAACACTTCTGGCCATCCACCCAGCCATTATCAATTGTAGGAGAGGACAGTCAGATTGCCTGGCCACATGGCAAGCTAGAATTTTTCCAGGTAACTGCAAGTATTTTGTTCATAATAGTAAATGTTTTGGTTGATAGCTGGAGATCTTCAAAGCCAACTAGGAGGAGTTGGATGCTCAATTCCCATCAACAGCATCCAAGTCTCATTGGTTTTAAAATCTCAGCCAGAGGTTATAAGTCTCCTTGAATAAGTGGGTGTTGGAAAGGGAGTTAAAAGAGGACAGGGATTGGCATTGTATACATTATGGTCAGAAACAGAGGTCCAGTTTCAGAGAGGGAGAAAAACAAAGGGAGCATCCACGTAAGTGCCTTGAAAGAAAAAAAAATGAAACAAAGGCAGAAAGATAGAAATGAGATAAATTGTGGCAGATCTTGAAGACGTGGATGAGATACTTGAATGATTTAGGCTGAGAGTCGCTAGAGGAATTGTAGAGTGGTTGAACATGGTTAGAGTGCTAGGCAAGATAGATTATTTTTGCAGCAGATTCCTGGACTGGGGAGGAAGAAGTTTCAACAGCTGAGGTGCAAGAGGAAGGAGGAAGAGAAAGGATTTGGGAAGCAAGGACTGCTCTTAGATCACTAGGAGAAATGGCTCCTAGGTCAGAGAAAAATCTATTAAGAAACTGGAAAACAACTAAAGGGTAAAAAATATATGACATCCTTATAGCATGAGATGAGCTAAGATGCTGGCACTGTTCATATCTGTGCTAATTTATCAACCTATAGGATCGGCTACAGGACTGAAATGTATGTAAATAGTTAACAGATAAGGGCCTAAAGTGATACTGAAAGATATTTAGATACCAACTCTCACTGATTTCTGTGGGAGTTAGGTGCCCAAATACCTTTGAGGATCTGGTCCAAAATGCCAATCGATGCTAGTCACGAATAGGTTTGATTATTCCTGGCTTCTTGAATGCAGCTCTTTACATGGAGCTCTGAGAAGGATCATTTTAGGTAGGGAAAGCCCAGTGTAACAAAAACCATCTCCACACAAATGGTTGAAATGGGGTGTCAGAAGTAAGAGCTGACTCGTATGCAGAGGGGACAAATACAGACAAAACACACTTAAAGATTGCTTTAAATACTCTCACATGAAAAAGCTTTGTGCTCACAAAGACTGAGTCAGAGTTACAAAAAGAATAAAAATCCTTGACGCATGATATGATTTTAAAACAAATTCTGCCCATTGCCCCAAACAAAGCGAAAGGAGCCCAGGTAAAGGTGAGGAGAGGGAAAAGATTTGTCCAACACTTCAAACTGATGTGATTTTTTTCCCCATACACAAAACACTGTGCTCCTTGCTAACAGAAATGACTGCAACAGGACTACTTGCATGAGTAAGAAGTGCAGGATTTTGCCCTGAGACTTTTTTCCGTACAGAATGCATCTTTAGAAGCTGATCTGGGGAACCTACTGTGGCCCCATAGATTTAAAAGGAAAAATCCCTGCAGTTTTATAGAAACAGCTTTTTGACCACATTACAAACACAAAAAACTCTTTGCATTCCATTCTTCAGTTCTCAGACACAATCCATATTGCACCCATCTGGATGAATGAGTCACTCACTATCAGGGGACTGTGAAAAGATCTTTTTATTTTGTCATGTGTTCCTACAGAGAACTTAAAGCAGCAACTATGGCACTCTTCCAGGAATTTGTATAACATAAGGGTTACTTCAGCTATCACTAGAATTTTGAAATCAAAGAGATGAAATATGAAAGAGAACATAGTAAAACAACATTAATGTAAAATCAATAGTATCCTTTATTTACCATTCTGTCTAATAAGTTAAGAAACATTAAAGAAAATATCCTGAAATAACAAGAAGAATACACAGGAAGGAAAAACTACAGACAGCTAGCTTTTTCCAATCAATGTCACTTTCTTATCGCTGGAAGTACAGATGTCCAGAATATTTCCCATATTGACCACAGTATGGAAAGGAGTCATCATTTCAGGGTCATTGCACCAGCGTCAAGGCCCTGATTCTGTAAGGCACTAGGCATGTGCTCAACTTCAGGCAAGTGAGTAACCCCATTGAACTATTTATATGCTTAAAGTTAGGCATATCCTTAAGAAAGTTGCTTAATTGGGGCCCAAACTTATTAGGCAACTTGCCTTCTGCAAAGAAGAATTAGCCTGCAGCCCATAATCTCAGGCTCCAACACAGTTTCTCCAAATGCAGAGATGCTCTACATCTTAAGTTCAAAGAAAACATTTTATTCAAAACCTTGCTTGGATTTCCTTTCTTGATTCAGGATCCGCAAAATGGCAAATGCACCAGTGTGAAGATCAGAGGAACATTTCCCTAACTTCTCTCCCTGCCTATTTACTTCTTTCCATAGTGGTAAGCTATCACTAAAATGGAAGCATTTTACTGAGGATGGAAAGACAGACAATTTTACACAGTAAAAAATAATGGGCTAGAAGCTCAGCTGATGCAAATTAGTGTAGTCTATTGTACTCAATGAAGTGACACTGATTAACACCACCTGATGCTCTGACCCAATAAATCTAGATATCAATTGTTAGTCCCCGAGTGAGCCAATTTTAAAAAAAAAGTAACTGGATCGATTGCAATTAAAGCTGTATTTCTCTTGCAGCAAAAGCAGCAAGGATCCAGCAAAGTGCATTTGAAAAGATTACCTTGGAGAATGGGTACTGTGACTTTTTACTCATGTATATTATTATCTAACAGTATTAAATTTCATTCCTTAAAAATAATTATGAAAAGTTGGAGCTTGAGAAGTCAGTTTGCACCATAAAATAGCTTGAAATTAAAGTCATGATCTTATAAATGTTTGTTACTGAAGGAGAAATCTATTATATGTTAAACAGAAAAATAACTTGTTAAATGTTAAAACAAACCATGTAATGCATTGCCCTCTAAGTGGCAATGAAAGAGAAGACAGAGGAAGGCGAAGGGGAACTAGTACAGTATATTTCAAGATGACTTTGGGAGAGCAGAATGCAGTCCTATTGATCTTGCTATTTTGGCTTTTAAGGTGACAGACAAAATACACTTAGCTAAAGGAAACCTAGGAAAACTCCCATGAAAGTAATTCCAAGCACGTGTCTGCTTTTCCCATTAACATTTCATTGTTTTAGTGCCTGCTAATAAAAAGAAAATACCTCTCCTCACAACCATCTGACAAGTGAGTTAAGTATAATGTCCACAGCAAATGTGAATCATAGCAGCTACGTCAAAATTATTCAAAAAACATGATTATGCTGCCATTTTAGAACCTGCAGAAAGAAGCTCAGAATGCATTCAAGACAATATTACTCGAAGTTATTCCATACGATTCTTTCTTTTAAAAGAAATTCATAACAAAACGAAGAGGAACAGGGAGGGAAACAGCTATGTGATTGAAAAGTAGCAAATACATTAATAAAAACATCAGGAGATACATACCGCCTTCTGTCCACTGTGGACTTTCCATTCATGCTAATAGATGTTCTCCATGTGCACAGATGCAGGCCCCTACTTTTCATTTATTCTGCAATATTCTTTTTAAAATAATTCTATTTAAAGATCTCCTGGACATGCACCTGACCCCACTTCCATTGAAGTCAAAGGGAGTGTTTTCATTGCCTTTAATGATAGTTAAACTGGGTCCCATGATTGTAGCATATATTATGATTTATTTGCCTACTACACAACCGTACACATGTTTAACAATTAAGTGAGCCAAAGTGGTTAAATGTGGGTGCCTAAGCTGTGGCTGAAGATAAGTGTATATGTACCCACTTTATGTACAGACCCTCATGTATAAAAAATTTGCCCTCACAATGTTTGGTGGCAAAATGCTACTGCAGCTGCAGAACAAAAGTAACTGTACTAGTGCTGTTAGTTCTGAGAAGGGTATGAACTGAGATGTTTAGTAGGGGATTTTCAGAAGCACTCTACTTTGTCCTATCTCCCTTCTCATTTAATTCAATGAGAGTTTTACTATTGACTCCAATGGGAAAAGAGTGAGCCCAAGGTGGAGTGCTTTTGAAAATCCCACACATAAAATATGTATGATATACATAGACAAAGACAAATATAGCACAGCTCTCAGATCCATGAGATGGCATAAACAGATTTCAGACTCAGAGCTAATCCATTAGATATAGCCCCTCCCAAGACCTTTGTATCTGTAGTTACAGCACACCCTTTGTGGGTTTCCCCGACACAGTGGATTTAATTATTTTAAAGCCTATGCAGTGGGTCACCATTCTTTGTAAGAAGGCTCTAAGTCTGCTATTACTGGACTGGGGTCTCATGTGGCTCTAAAAACACTACATCTACTGATGGAGGCAGTCCCTGATCTAGGAGATACTTTGGCTACCTGTCTGGCAGCTGAAATATCAACAAGCCCTGAGGCAGAGAGTTATAAAAATAACACCTCCTTCTTGGTGTCTTTTTTGGGGGGAGAGCAAATATTATTTAAAAACTTTAAAATTCTTTGGATTGCCAAATGTTAGAAATGCAATCATTCTTTATCAAATGCTAGCAATCAAACCCAATACTATTAAACTCCCCAAACTCCTAAATAACTGAACGTTTAAAAACATATGTACACACATTTAAATATGTACACATACTTAAAAATTCACATGTACAGATTCCCGTACTGTAACCCCTTTTCAGAGGCTGGTGAATGGTATGACAAGAACCACATGCTGCAGAGATGTAGATATCTCCCACTGTCTAAACTCCCCTCCCACCAAAGCAGTGGCATTCAGTATCTTGCTTTTTAAACAACACAGGTGTTGAGGAAGATACAAGCTGTAAGTCTTGAGGAGTCGTAGGATCCTATAGTAAAAATTTTCCCTTGGATGGTACTAATCCCAGAGATTTTACGAAGTGCAAGACTGGGTCCTAAATTTAACCACTTAGTGTGAAATCTTAGCCCAATGAATTCAATCACAAAATTCCCAAAGACATCACTGGGGTCAAGATTTCACACATGAAGTTCTACGGAGGAGTAACTAAAATCATTATTAATAAACTAGAGCACCAGCCTACGTTGTTATACATTAGATACATAGGAAAACTGAGGAAGAGGTACAGTCATCTATACACATGACTCCCATTTATGTAGACTGAAGCTATATGATCAAATTCCTATGCGGCAGACTAAAAAATTGCCCCATAATCTATAGCGCCACTGTTCATGAAACTGGTTAAAAACAAACTAAACTACACAGAATTAAAGCTGAGGAATACGGATTTCAAAATTATTAATTTTAAAATTATATTTTAAGGTCTTTTTAATGCGCCCTATGCTGTGACTTGTGAATTAAGAGTTTAGAAAGTGAGGTTATCTACTGCTTTCTCACCCATTTGACATGGCCAACAAACATTTAGCAGTTGCAATAAGAGATCATATAGCAATTAGTGACATAAAAGCCAGAGAAAAGTCTCATTATGAATTCACTGTGCGCAAACTATGCACTGTTTGTGAATGATCTCTCTCACTCTTTGCATCATTTACCTGACCTTGCGAGAAATTCTTAAACAGAAGTTTAACGGGAATGACTCTTCTGCAGTGCTAGTGATGGATTTTAATTGCAAAAGAATACAACCTATTTTTTTCAGTGAACCAGACTGGGAAACAATGGAGATATTCAAGCCTTGGACTATGTAATTAGGAGAAATTAATATGCCCTCATTAAGACTATATCCATGAATCACACTCAACTGTTAAAGTCTGTTCCTTTAAATAGATGGGTAAATATTTATTTAATTATTTACCTGCATTACTTCTATTATTGAATTGCAGGTTATAAAGTAGTATAGTACAATAGATTCTCCCCTCTGAAAATCATATCTGAGTTTAGGTCACAAGACTGAGGGTGTGATCCAAACCCCATTTAAATCAAAGGAAGTATCTTTATTCACTTAATTGGCTTTGGATCCTCCGTCTTTACCCAGGCAAAACCGTCACTAGGTGCTAGATTCACAAAGGAACGTAGGTGTGGTGATGCTGAGCATTGCCACTCCTAACTTTTAGAAAAAAAAATCACTGCGATCCACACTTTTGATTTATTTTGCAACATTCTGGATCAGGAGCCTCCTATGCCTCAGGCGAGAAACCTAGCCACTAAACTAAAAGCTATGAGGAAGGTCCTCCTCCTGCACCCCCAGCATTTTGTGTAAGCATGGCTATAGGGGTCCAATAGGGTAGGCAAGGTCTGAACATGATTACTGGATCAAGCCCCGCAGGCAAGTTAGGCAGAGAAATGCCTATCTCCCCCTGGTTTGTGCATTGCTTTAGGGCTTAGGCATCCAGACACCTGGCGTGGGGCTGCTGTGCATAGGCTGAGAGGCAAAAACATAGGCAGATCAGGAACTTTTACTGCAAAAATTAGTACTGGGCACTGAGCAAGTTTAGGTGCCTACAGAGTTCGGGGGTAGATTGAGGTTCCTAAAGTGACAGTTAGGTGCTTAAATCCTTTTGCGTAGCTAGCCTTGGAAGTCTTTGTGTAAAGAGAGACTGGAGGATTTCGCCCTAAATATTAAGAATTCAGATTCCATAACTGTCTCCTAGTTTTGTTCCATACATTAATGATGTTTCAGTCTTAATTCTTATATGAGCAGCTAATACACTATAAGCAACAAGAGCAGAAGACGGGAATGTCTGGCAATTCACCCAACACAAGTATAACATAGACCTTGTTTGACTTTTGCAGCATGCAACAGAAATATTCATTTTCATATGTGGAAACTTGATTAGTAGTCATTACATGCAAAGTTGTAGTAGTTAGTTTCTATAACTATGGGCTAGGTCTTTTGTATGGCATTGTACAGTTGCCATTGATTTCCTTGTTTTGAAGTGTGAATCCATAGGAACACTTGTTCTCCAAGCCTAGGAAACATTAACAAAATCTGAGCCCAGAGCAGGTGAGCCTTTGTAGTCAAGCCTGTGTAACAAAACTCAGTAGCAGAAATTAACACATGATGAGTAGTACCTGATTCTCTATGGCTTTCCTGTTTTTTGGATCGCTGACAATTGAGAGCTGTAATTCTGCCATCTTTTTCATTTTGCTATCCATGTCAATCTTCTGGATAAGGCTCTTGGTCTGGTTTTTCAAAAGCCTGACAGTGTCCTCTTTCCCAAGTTTCTTTGCAAAGAGGGAAGCACAAGCCGAGTGTATTGCTGTAATCCAGTTTTCCAGGTCTGTCTGGCTTGTTGCCTACATAACAGATCAAGAAAGCAACATTATAACCAAAGAGGACTTAGGTGATACTAAGTTTTTGTCAGGTGCTTTGATTTCTAAGAGCTTGATGCTTTAAATTATGCACGTGTGTTGAGTTAAGTTAAGTAGGTGCTGCTAGCTTTTTCTCCACTGTCTCATGGGGTATGTCTACACTGTGATATGAAAAAACCTAAGCATGGCTGCAGCTGGCCCAGGTCAGCTGACTTGGGCTGTGGGACTATAAAATTTCAGTGAAGATGTTCAGATTCAGTGTGGAGTCCAGGTGCCACGACCCTGTGAGGCAGATGGGTCCCAGAACCTGAGCTCCAGGCTGAGCCTGAATGTCTACTCTGCATTTTTTAGCCCCGCAGCCTGAGCCCTGCAAACCCGAGTCAATTGACCCAGGCTCTGAGACTCAATGCCAGTGGTCCCCAAGTTTTTTGTGGCCAGTAGCACATTCATGTTTTCAGAATAGTGTGGCAAGCGCCAACAATCTTTCAAGGCTTATTTTGTATTTGTATATTAAATAATATGAAAATCATCATATTTAATATTACACAAATGCAAAGTGCTCCACTTAGGAAGGAACAATCAGTTTCACACATACAGAATGGGAAGAGACTGTCTAGGAAGGAGTACGGCAGAAAGAGATCTAGGGGTCATAGTGGACCACAAGCTTAATATGAGTCAACAGTGTGATACTGTTGCAAAAAAAGCAAACGTGATTCTGGGATGCATTAACAGGTGTGTTGTAAACAAGACACAAGAAGTCATTCTGTCGCTCTACTCTGCGCTGGTTAGGCCTCAGCTGGAGTATTGTGTCCAGTTCTGGGCACCGCATTTCAAGAAAGATGTGGAGAAATTGGAGAGGGTCCAGAGAAGAGCAACAAGAATGATTAAAGGTCTTGAGAACATGACCTATGAAGGAAGGCTGAAAGAACTGGGTTTGTTTAGTTTGGAAAAGAGAAGACTGAGAGGGGGACATGATAGCAGTTTCAGGTATCTAAAAGGGTGTCATCAGGAGGAGGGAGAAAACTTGTTCACCTTAGCCTCTAATGATAGAACAAGAAGCAATGGGCTTAAACTGCAGCAAGGGAGATTTAGGTTGGACATTAGGAAAAAGTTCCTAACTGTCAGGGTAGTTAAACACGGGAATAAATTGCCTAGGGAGGTTGTGGAATCTCCATCTCTGGAGATATTTAAAAGTAGGTTAGATAAATGTCTATCAGGGATGGTCTAGACAGTATCTGGTCCTGCCATGAGGGCAGGGGACTGGACTCGATGACCTCTCGAGGTCCCTTCCAGTCCCAGAGTCTATGATAATATATGAATCCCGAGAGAAGCCAGTGAGAAGCCGCGAGGACAGAACACCAGCACCCACAGCCCCGGAGTACTCTGTCCCCAGCAGGCGTGGGGCCCTGGCTTCTCTCCCCTGCTGGGCACTAGGCAGGCCCCATGCCTGCCGGGGCAGGGCTGGCTCTAGGTTTTTTGCTGCCCCAAGCAAAAAAAATTTTGGCTGCCCCCCACCACCACTGCCCTCCCCCTACATGCACCCAAATGCACATGGAAGGCACAGGGACTAACTCTCAAGCCTTGTACCCAGAAAGGGATGGGGATCTAGTAAAGAGGGTTCAGGCAGAGGAGCGGGTGTGGGGGTGCCTGAAGGCTCTACACTGGCAGAGAAGCAGGGTGTGATGTACTTGTGGAGGAGGAGAGGGGGTATCAGGAGGGTTGCGGGAGAAGAGGGGAAGGGAAAGGTGCGGGAGGAGAGGGCTGGGGGAGGGTACAAGGGGAGAGGTGCAGGTGAAGGGAGAGAACAAGGGGAAGAAGTTTGGAGAAGGAGGGATGGGGGGAGGTACAAGTGAAGAGGCTGTGAGCGAGACTGGGGGTGCAAGGGCTGAGAAGGCCAGGTGCTGACAACTGCTTCCCCAGCCCCATGCAGGTAGAGCTAAGAGGATGGACACTGACACCCAGGTGCCTGAGCCACAGGGGTTCCTCAGTGGGGTAGTATCCCTGGCTGCCCCACTTGGAGCCGGCCACTGCCTCTTCCCGCCCCTGGGACTGTGAGGGCCCGGGGCAAGCAGCGCAGGGCTGAGGCAGGGGACGTGCGCAGTGGGCTGAGTCTGGGGGCAGGAGGGGGCAGCTCCCGGTCAGCTCAAGCTGCCCAGCCACTTGCCCCATCAGCATGCAAGCCGGGATCCATGCCCCCCTCCCAGCCCAGTGGAGCCCTGCACAGCCTACTTGGGCGGTGAAATGCCGCGCCACCCTGGAGAGACTCAGAGCAGTAGCGGTGGCAGCAGCAGGACCCCTCCTCCCTCCCGGGTCCCGCTTCCCTCCCTCCCCAGCTCCTCACACACTCCGGGAGCCCCTCTCGTTGCCGCAGCCTGGGCTCGGCTCCAGGGGACGATGCTCTGGCTCTCCAGCAGCAGGGCTCTGGCCAGGGCCAGCTCCTGGCTTTTTGCTTCCCCAAGTAGCCCCGGAGTTATCTGTCCCCGGCAGGCACGGGTCGTGGTTTCTCGAAGCCGGAGAGAAGCCGCGGCCCCGTGCCTGCCAGGGACAGAGAACACTGGCGCCCGCAGTCTGCAGCTCAGGATTTCTCTGTCCCTGGCAGGCACAGAGCCGCAGCTTCTCTCCAGCTTAAGCCGCGGCCCCATGCCTGCCAGGGACCGAGAACACCGGTGCCAGCAGCCTGTAGGAGTTGGGCTGTGGCTTCTCTCCCCTGATGGGCACTAGGCAGGGGCACATAAATGCCCCTGCGGGAATTGTGTTGGGGACCACTGCTCAATGCAGTGGGTTTTTTATTGCAATGCAGATGTACCCCATGATTGCTACACCCAACCTTTCACTTGTGAATCCTGCCAGGCCTGTGAGTGCTGTAGAATCAGCAAGCACAAGAGCACTTCTGAGAGTTGTGAAGGTGAAGCGATTTGTACAGCTCAATCCTCCAGCCAGTTAAAAAGTAAAACTGACAGGCTATGAAGGTAAGTTTCCTCCAGTCCAATTTGGTCACAGGGATTGTGGCCACAAAACTGATTTCCAAGGACAGGGGTCTGCATATTTAAATAAGCACAAATTAGTGGAGGGAGCACAGAAGGACAAGGGAGGATGCATTTTTATAAAGTGCCTGCAAATATCAATTAAAAAAATGCCGCTTTGCAGCAATGTATTTTTCCTTAGGAGGATGGATCAACATTATGAGCCTCTCCAATAATACAGACAAGTGGTTAGTTTCCTTAGATTATTAACTACTTTTTGGGGGTTCCAAATGTCAATGCTTAGCAGAAGCAAAATTCCCTTTGAGGCTAATGGAGTCAGGGATGGGTCCGTCCGTATAGAACTGTGGAGTGCTAACAGATGTGTCTGGATTTTGATAATACTGCTGATTTTCTATGGGTTGTAACGGGCAAATAATAGATGCCTTGCAGCATAAGTTACACTCTGCATGTTTTAACCTCATCCATTCCAGCCCCTCTATTATTTCTGTAGCTGTGGGTGGCATGCACTTGAATGGACCAGTGACAGACCTGGAGGAGCCCTAACATCATGATAGCAGCAACAGTTACTGCAGTTAAGTATTTTTTTAATTTCATGCCTGTAGCTCTCCTCGTCAGGACCAGATATTTCGCAATCTCTTTTGTCCTCTATCTGAGCATCATTGTTCTACTGTTAACCTTTCTCAGTACACTGCTCACTTAAGTTCATATTACATTTGGCTGTCTAATTCTCATCATTTCTGTCTCTCGACTGACTCTGATCATCTCCTCTGCTACTCATCTGGCTTACCCTCCCTGTTCCCACCTCTTCTTACGTACCCCTTGCCTTTCCCTTCCCCAACCAGCAAAAAACAGCGTTAATGGAGTGGAGAACATGGCACTTGGTTTTCACTCAGTCCTCCCTCTGGCAAAAATACCCATTCACATCAATGAAAGTTTTGCTTGAAGATAGAATTGAGTGAAAGTCTGAGGTACAGACTAAGATTTGTCTTAAAAACAAACAGACGTAGCTAACACACCCATTAGCACAGATGGATAGTTTACTACTATTAATCATGTTTATTACAAGGGCCAACCAAGAATGGGGCCCCATTGTGCCAGGCACTATACCAGGGGTAGGCAACCGATGGCACGCGTGCCAAAAGGTGGCACACGAGCTGATTTTCAGTGGCACGCTGCCCAGGTCCTGGCCACCACTCCAGGGTGCTCTGCATTTTAACTTCATTTTAAATGAATCTTCTTAAAAACTTTATTTACTTTACATACAACAATAGTTTAGTTATATATTATAGATTTATAGAAAGAGACCTTCTAAAAACATTAAAATATATTACCGGCACATGAAACCTTAAATTAGAGTGAATAAATGAAGACTCGGCACACCACTTCTGAAAGGTTGCCGACCCCTGCACTATACAAATACAGAGCAGCTGACTGTCCTGGGAGATCTGTGGTTGGTGGCCCATACCCCGACTGGGGTGACGGGCATAAGTGAGTGACTGTCCTGTCCCTACCCCAAAGCGCTTACTATCTAAATAGATAGGACAGACACAGGGTGATAAAGGAGTAGAACACACAGGCAGTGTGAACAAAGCGATTGCAGAAAATAGCATGTTAGTTCCACAATTTCTGGGGGGCGGAAGGCAAGGGGATCAGACAAATGGAAAGGAAAGGGAGCGACAATGACAGGGCAGTGGAGAAGAGGGATGGCTGTGGAATGAAACTAAGGTGAAGAGACTGTAAAGGAGCAGGAGGGGGAGGATTGTTTCATAGAATCTCAGGGTTAGAAGGGACCTCAAGAGGTCATCTAGTCCAACCCCCTGCTCAAAGCAGGACCAATCCCCAGACAGATTTTTGCCCCAGATCCCTAAATGGCCCCCTCAAGGATTGAACTCACAACCCTGGGTTTAGCAGGCCAGTGCTCAAACCACTGAGCTGTGGAACAAACAGTCAATCAGTAATTATCTGATATATAAAGACAAATAAAAATAAATATCATTACCTGAAATAGATACACATCGCCAAAAGAATTGCTGAGGCAAAACACATTTTCCTTCTTGGGATGTTCAGGGACAGACTGCACTATGCTGTCCTCTGCAAACAGAGCGTATCGTGGTGAATTGCTCTGTTCCATGGAATTCCTGCCATAAGTCTCATAAAACAGCAGGGTACAACCTTTGAAAAAAAGAGAAACGAAAGTGAGCTTCCAACGTTCTTTTACATGACATGCTGTAGGAATAAAGAATTAATATGCCAGACATACTGCTGTCCACCGTTGGCGTTTGAAAGAGAAGTATTATTAAACCAAGAGAAAGGCAAAGGTTAATGGTGGCTTTGTCAGTAAGAAGGGAAAACTGATAACTAAAACAGGAAAAATATTTTCTGAAAGACAAACTTGGGCTGAAAAAATAAATTATAGCTTAGTAAACTTAGAATGTCAAAATGCCAGAGCAGTGGTTCTCAACCAGGGATCTAGGGTCCCTCAGGAAGCCGTGAGCAGGTTTCATGGGGTCTGCCAAGCAGGGCCAGAATAGACTCGCTGGGGCCCAGGGCAGAAAGCTGAAGCCTCACCACATGGGGCTGAAGTCCTGGACTCTGAGCCCCACCACCTGGGACTGAAGCTGAAGCTTGAACAATGTACCTTTGTGGGGTATGGCATGGGGCTCCAGGCAACTTCCCTAATGCCGGCCGTGGCTTTTGTATGCAGAAAAGCAGTTGCTGTGGCACTGGTAGGCCCTAGAGTTTTTATTGCACATTGTGGTGGGTGGTTCAGAAAGGAAAAGGTTGAAAACCTCTGTGCTAGAGCACATAAAAGGCTGCTCAGCTGAAGAAGCTATTATGTTTATTTAATAATTTATGGAGCCAGTTCTCTCTCACCCAGTCACCTGGGAAACCTTAATATTTGCTAAAGGGGATTAGCAGATGCTCAGTACTTTTGATCTTCAAATACTGTAGAAAATGAGTAAGTATCTCTGGAGATTAACTTTGGTTCCCTTGTTTCTATCTGCAAATTCTGTAGTAAGACACTGATCACTATCCAAATAACTTGGATGTTTTAAAGGATTTCCCTTTCTTGGACGGCATTCTCAGTTTTTCAGATAGAATGACATGCCAGATTGCAGATTGCCACATCTGCATCCTGGAACTAAAACTCAGTAACGAAGCTGATACTCATACATATAACAAAGAGATGGTTAGGGGTGACCTGATTGCCGTCTATAAGTACCTACACGGTGAAGAGAAATTTGACAATAGAGAGGTCTTCAATTTAGCAGACAAAGGGTATAACAAGAGCCAATACCTGGAAGTTGAAGTTACACTAATTCAGACTAGAAATGAGGTGCAAATTTTTAACAGTGAGGGTAATTAAGCACTGGAACTGTTTACCGAGGATCCATCACTGGCAATTTTTAAACCAAAGTTGAATGTTTGTTCTAAAAGATCTGCTCTAATTTAACAGGAATTAATTCAGGGAATTCCTATGGCCCGTGTTATACAGGAGGTCAGAATAGATGATAACAATGGTCCCTTCTGGCTTTTTAATCTATGAATATATATCTGTCCTGAACTATAGAAATATACAGTAAAGGGTATGAAACTAACAAACAAGGATTAACATTCTACCTTTTCCCACCATTTTTCAAATTAAGAGGCACTGTAATGCTGTTCAGGGCCAAAATTTAAGTTTTGCTCTAAAGTGGTGATTGTGAGAATAGTGGTGCGTCTCTGTGTGTGCGCACGCACGCATGTGTGCACTTATGGTGGTGTGTGATGGGGATGTCATACAACCTAAAATACAAATAGAAATGTTTCCGTTTTACACATTCTTTTTTAAAAAAAAATCAATTGAAAATAGATTTCCTCCCCCATTTTTAATGCTCCCCTGACAAGTGTTGAAAATCCAAAATCACAGTGTTCTAGTTCATGACAAATGGAGGTGCAACCTAGGTCACTAAGTTTAGATGTAAAACCAGCTCCTGCTTGAAACCTTCTCACAATTCAGGGTTGTTTGGATTCTGCTCTCCAGTTTAACCCATTATAGCGATCGGTGCATGCTGGCTGTTAAGGACTTATGGAGTTTGAAGCCAATGTTCTGGTTGTGACCCATCTCTATAGAGAATTAAGAGAAACAAAAGTGAATCTGACCAGTCTCATTTGATTCTCTAATGTGAATTAAATGTAAACAGTAAATTCAGAAATTAGCACCCAGGCAGCCTGAGTGCTAGGTTAATACTCAGAGGAAAGAATTCTCTCCCTAGTATACCCAACTGAGGTCACTGCAGCCCAATAGCTGGAGCAGCCTACACAGACTTTTATGTGCCCTTTGCTACAAACACATACACACCTAGGGTGTCTGACAGAACTGGCCAATGTAGCTGCAGCTTTGTCACCAGCCTGCTATGCTCTGCTTCCCCATACAATAGAGCCACACTAAGGGTTCTGTGCAGATGCTGTGACGGGGCATGTTTTGCTCTAAAATAAGGTGTATTGCGCCTACTGTAGTCACTTATAGCTCAGCAGAGTGGGCGGAGCAGTTCCAAATCCAAATTCTGCACTTGCATACATCAGCAGCAGCGTTTTACAGCCACTATGCGCACACATCTTGCACAGACATAACTGGATTATGAGGTTATGCACAGTTTGGGTTAGAGGTTTGGAATTCAAGCCTAGTTTTAATGGGTTGGTGCTTTGTTCTTGTATATATTTCCCAGTTTTCTTTAGTCAGAGGGCACTGTACCATCTCAAAGTATTTTGACATCTGGATGTACTGTTCTGTTTATAAAAAGTGTAAATTACATTTTTAAATTCTAATACCCTCAACTTGTTGTAAGAACATAAGGAAGGGTATTTTAATACATATTTTTATCCTGGTAGTTTTCCACTATTATTAAGTTTTTCAGAGGAGCAGGGCATGTTTTAGAGTTTAGCCAAGTAACAGGAGAACTATGATCCTTATAAATAGAGAGGTCCACACATTCTCCCTATTTCTGATGCTGCACTGGAACAGATTATAGTCTATGTGTTTTGATCAAAGCTTGTACTGAGGGGAAATTGGTGGGAAAGCAATTTCCCTTGTTAAAATAAATTAATTAGAGGGGACAGATGGGAAGGAGAGTTCCCCTCGTTAAAGGTTTACTATTCAAGCTCAGGTCTTGCCAGCATACTAAGTAAAGTGGAGGCCTCAGGACACTGATAAATCCAAGTCTGGCAGGTAACCAGAGGGTTGTAAGCTTTTTGCATATTTATAATTAAACACATATCAACAGAATGCAGAGAAACATGCTGTTCTCATTCACACACGTGACTCTTTTAAAAATGTATTTATATCTTAGTTATTTAAATTTCCAGAACCAATTAAACCAAGATTTGATCAAAATTTACACATGGAATTCTGAAGCAAGTTTCTTGATCTTAATATAGTATGCTATATAAGTAAATACATTAAATTAAAATACAAGAAGGAGGCCTTGAAATCCACACAGACAAGTTTGTTCTGGCAACAAAAATCTTTGCAAGACAAGTAAAGTGTACGTATGATCAAGGAAATGTCTATTTATGAACAAAGACAAAAAGATCCAGCACCATGACGGTAACTATAACACTAATCCCATGTGAAAGGCATTCAAGATACAGTAATAAGTCTAACACAAAACAAGTGTAACATATGTAGAGTAAGGTGTTTTGTTGGTACTTTAAGAAATCTTTCAAAAGACAGATTAAACTCATATTTACACTTCAGTGTCTAAACAAAGGTGAGGAAAGGGTGGTATTCAGATACTTTTTTTTCTCTTTACATATGCTATTTGCAGGCATGATTCATTTTACTGCCTCAGTCTAGTGATAAAGAAAAGTGATTTAACCTGTTAATTAAGGCTTTGTCTACACTGGCCTTTCATCAGTAAAACTGTTGTCATTGAGGGGTCTGAAAAGAAAAAAAAAACACACCCCAAATGACAAAAGTTTTAGTGACGAAAAAAGCCAGTGCGAACAGCATTTTGTTGGCAGGAGAACTCTCCCACCAATAAAACTACCACCTCCCGTTGGGGGTGGAATTATTATTTTTTTTGTTTTGTCGGTGGGAGAGCTCTTTCCTGCCGACAAAGAGCAGCTACACTGCGCACCTTTTAGCGGCACGGCTCTAGCAGCACAGCTGCGTAGCTAAAAGGTACATAGCGTAGACATAGCCTCAGTCTGATGGCATTCTGATCACTTAACAACAGATCTCAGAATTATAGTGCAGAATTACTGTATTTTTTTCTTTCCTGCTGGTTTACTTTGTATGAGTTGACATTGACACATTTTGAACATCGCCAATACTTACAGCACAGTATTTATTTTTCTTCAGGTCTAGACCCAGGTGTGAGTCAGGTAATTATTTTGAAAAGTGAAACCTGTGGGAAGGTTATTATATTCTCTCTTCTAGTCTCAAATATGCTAGGAAATCATTTACTTTGACTATTTCCTTACTTACTAATTTAGCATTATATTAACTAAAGGGCAATTCCCAGCAGTGTAATCTATACAATTTAGGAAATCGCCTGTTAAATTCCTCCGCCTCCCCACAACAAATTGTATGTTGATTTTCCTCCACATATTTGCCGACACCCATCCGCTGCTGATAACACACCTACTTTCTCCATTACACTCAGCAGCAAACATGCAACCTTAGCTCTGACACAACAGTCATCCACCAACCTACAAACAGCTTTCCCTCCCCCTCACCCAACAGATTGGCTCCACACTGTGCTGTCTCCTGGCAAGGGAAGCATGGGGGAGAAGAGTGAGGAGTGTAGACCAGTGGTTCTCAACCAGCAGTCCAGGAGCTCCTGAGGGGCCACAAGCAGGTGTCAGGGAGTCCACCAAGTAGGACCAGTGTTAGACTTGCTGGGGCTCAGGGCAGAAAGCCAAAGCCCCACCGCTTGGGGCTGAAGCCCAGAGTCCTGAGCCCCACCATCTGGGGCTGAAGCCAAAGCCTGAGCAATGCAACTTTGCGGCAGGGATGCCCTGCGGCATGGGGCCCCAGGCAATTGCCCTGCTTGCTATCCCCTAATGCCAGCCCTGGCTTTTGTGTGCAGTAAACCAGTTATTGGGCACAGGTGGGCCGTGGAGTTTTTATAGCACGTTGGAAGGGGGGGGCTTGAAAGAAAAAGATTAAGAACCCCTGGTGTAGAGGGCAGTGGTGATGTGGGACACCAACAGGTGGGGAGGAATCGGTGGGATATGAGTTGTCATAGCAGAGAAGAGAGTTTTGTGCCGCGGACATGGGGTCATGGCTGGACTGGGGAGTACCAGGACTGCACCAGGGTTCTAGGGAGAAAGGGAATCCAGTGCCCCTCTGTTGAGATTTAGGTGCCAGATTTAGCCCCTCTGCCACCAGGGCAGGTGCAACTACTAGGCGGTTGCCTAAGGTGTCAAGTGGCTGGGGGTACCAAAAAGCAGTGCCCTGGCTCGGAAGGGAGGAGCCGCCCTTTTGGAGGCACCGGAGAGCCAGAGTGTCGGCTTGCGGCACGGGGGGGGCAGCAGCCCTGCAAAAGTGGTAGTGCTGCTAGTGAGGAACAGCTGTGCCCCTCCCAGGCTGCGGCCTGGCGCCCCCCCAGGGGATCCTGCAGGCTGCAGCAGATGCATGCGGGCAGCGGCCCCTGTGTGCCCCCCTTGCCGCGCTTGGGCTCTGTGGCTCCCGGGCATGTGAGCTGCCACCACTGCTGGGGCACAGGGCCCTGAGCCTGCTCTGGAAGGGGTGGCTCACACTCCCAGGAGCCGCAGAGCCAGAGTGCAACAAGGTGGGACCTGGGAGGCACACAGAGGCTGCCACCCACAGCATGTATCTGCTGCAAGAGTCCTGGGGGGGAGGGGAGGCAGAGGGGAAGGCCGCATCCTGGGTAGGAGGAGTGGGAGGCGTGGCTGCTCCCCGCTAGCCGCGCCACTGCCTTTGCAGGGCTGCTGCCCCTCCCTGCACCATGCCGGCTCCTCCATGGCTGGGGTTCGCCGCCGCCACCGCAAGTGGGACGCTCTGGCTCTCCAGTGCCTTCGGAAGGCGGCTCCTCGTTGACGAGTTGCTGCAGTGGCCCAAGTCCGGCAAAGCCAGTGAGTGGACTCGAGGCGGGGAGCCGCCAGGGTGGGGTGGGAGGGGAATGCTCGCAGGGGGGCTGTGCACCCTCCAGGGGAGTTCAAGGAGCGGGGAGGGAGGAACCTGGTCTGGGGAGAAGCCCCTGGGCACGGCTGGCCCCTAGGGTCTACAAAGGCTTATTGGGATTTGCCCCTCAATGAACGGATGTGCGGGGGGCAGAGGGGTGCAAGATGCAAGTTTTGCCTAGGGCGCAAAATATCCTTGCAACAGCCCTGTCTACCACTACTGCCTTAACTCCCTCAGCACAGAAGGCAGCAGCACTATGGGATGTCCCTTATGTGTTAGTGCAGCAGCACAGAGGCACATGGCTCTCCATGACATGCCTACCTGGTGCACAAGACAGCCAGGGTCCGATGCTGGGGAACTGACTAACTGTGTTGACACATCAAGGCTTCAAGAGATCTCAGTGCACCACACAGCAGCACCACAGGGAACTGAGTGTCTGTGCCACAGCATCAGTGCTTCAAGGGCTACCTCTGACCCATATGTTAAGTCAATTTATACCCACTTACAGATGTGCAAACGCCAAATTGAATGCCTCAGCTAACCCAGGGAAATGTCCACGGCCCCCCATTCAGCTGTGCATTTTCTAACCTATAATGCTTCTTGGCTTGCTCTGAACCTTTGAGACTGGGGGTTGGAGTAACCTAAGCTGTGGGCTGGACCACATACAAGTGAATGGACGATGGCAGGAGTAATATACTGGCACTAGCACCGATGCTCATCATTAGTGAAGGAAGATTAGTAGGAGGATCTGTCACAAAAGCCTGAAATACTGTTGTGGGCACCAGAGGTGGGGAACCACCACTCTAGTGTATTTATAAGTGAAAAGAGGGATGTAGAAGTATTAAAAATAAAAGTGTTTTTGGCTTTCCAGTACATGAATTCATAGAATCATAGAATATCAGGATTGGAAGGAACCTCAGGAGGTCATCTAGTCCAAACCTCTGCTCAAAGCAGGACAAATTCCCAGACAGTTTTTTTGTGCTGGTTCCCTAAATGGCCCCCTCAAGGATTGAACTCACAACTCTGGGATTAGCAGGCCAATGCTCAAACCACTGAGCTGTCCTCCCCCAATAGTAATTTAGCGGCTCAAAAAAGTATCCCCGAAAAGAAGAGGAAATTTTTTCTAATAAATAAGGTGGCCAAATTTAAAAAAACTGGAAACTTTTCTGCCCCCACCAAAATGCACAGGTGAGGAAACTGAACACAAACACCCATCTCTGTGCTAAGTAGTCATTTCTATATCCAACTATAGACTCTCCGATTTTTAAGGTCAGACCATCTCGATTACCTAACCTGACTTCTTGTATAATACAGGCCATAGAATTTCGTTAATAACGTCTGGTTAAACCAGAGCATGTCTTTTAGAAAGACACCCAATCTTAGATGCACACATGAACAATTTTGTGACTGAAAGTGGGATTCCACTTCTTAATTATCTGGCCCTGCAACACAGTATCCCCAGTATTGACAACTCTCAGGATTTAATTTATTTATTTATTAGGAGCAGTGGGATTTCAGAGTGTGCTGGAGCACAACTTGTGATGATACAAGAAACTCCAGTCCCATTGCGAAATTGAGCCATGCCAGAAGCCAGCAGAATCTCTCCCCTATGATCACCTCCCTCACAGGGGAGGAGTGGGCAGCAAAGAGCCCAGCAGTTCAGCTCAACTCTGCTCCCTCTTCCCCCCTCACCACCTTTAAAAACACGGAGAAGAGGGTAATATTGCTCCTCTTTCCCGCAAACTGCAGCATCCATCCTGGGAAGGGGCAGAGGGGGGTGAAGAGCCCCTGGAGGTGCCCCACCCTCAGCTTGGAAAGGGGGAGTGGGGACCCCATTACAGCCCTCCCAGGCCTGGGAGAAGGGTGAAGAATGCCAGGAGGTGCAGTGGTGAGGCTTGGGGGAAGCTGGGGGGGGCTCTGAATTGATGGGGGGTTGGGGGCAGTTGAACCAAAGGGGGCTGAACAGATGGTGAGGGCAAGATGAATTGCTGGATAGGGACATGCAGACACACATCACCTCCACATTGGTGCACATAAAAAAATTACATGCATGAGAAAAATTAGAGGGAACACTGACCTGACCCCTCAGTCTGTAGGCTGTCACTCATCTCTCATAGTCCAACCCTCCAGGTCTTTTCTCGAAAACATCCAGTCACCTCTGTCCATGGTTTGACCCTAGACCCAGGGTCCCTCACAGGAGTCTGAAACCTTCCTGTAGTCATCTTCTCCCGCCCCTCCTGGGCTCCTGCCCAAGCCTCTCTGGTCTGGACAATCTCCGCTATCCATTCCAGAGAGTTCCCTCCCCTTCAGAGATTTCCCATCCTCCCTTTCATTAGTATCAGGTGCCTTCCCCTTATTCCCAAACAGGCCCAAGTGGGAAGCGCCTACCTTGTCAAAAGGAACTGGGCCAATTTCCCTTACAGGGGCTAGTCACCCTGTGACAGGTCCGGAATTGTTTTTAACTGCCAAAATTATCAAATGCACCCTCTTAATTGACACGTACCCAATTTTGCATGAGTCCATAAATCAGAGAGCTGGACAGGTAATTATCCAGTTTCAGTATCAAATGCAGGGCTTCCCACCCAAAGCTGAAGGTGCAAATATAGGCCCACTTTTAGGAAGGTACTTAAGCACATGCCTATTTTTAAGCGAGAGAGCAGATAACTTGTGTACTTAAAGTTAGGCATAGACTTAAGTATCTACCTGAACTAGGCTTTGTCCACACTACAGACCCTACAGCTGTACCCCTGAAACTGTGCTGCTGTAAGGTTTCCCGCGTATCTGGTGTATCCTGGCGAAAGTGCTCCCACCGGCATAATTAAACCACCCTTAACAAGCGGCAGTAACTATGTTGACAGGACAGTGTCTCCCACCAACATAGCACTGTCCACACCAGCACTTCTGTTGGTGAAACTTTTGTCGGTTGGAGGAGTGTTTTTTCACACCTGTGACCGACAAAAGTTTTACAGACAAAAGTGGTAGCGTAGATAAAGCCTAAGGTCATCAGGGGCTGAGTTTCAGTTCAAAATGTTATCTAGGTTTCATTTAAAAACAAAACAAAACAAAAACCCACCATCAAACAATAGATAGCACCTGTGTTGGCAGGTTAAAAGAGTTTAAAAATGATTTACCTTTGAGCGTTATCCAATACTGTTTCCACTTTCTCCGTGCAACCAGCTCAAGTTTTTTTTCCTTCTGTAGAGTTACCAACGGCTTGAAGAAGAGCCACCCTGCTTTGCGCACAACTCCTTGTTCTCTTTCATACAGCAGATCCAGTTGCTCTAAGGAACTGAGTGATTCACTACTGGAGTCCTCTGTGTCTGTTGATGTGTCCGTATTCTCAATATTTGTCCTGCTCACGTCCAGCTCCCTCATGAAATTTTCATAAATGTTCTGCCTCAGGGCATCACTGCTGATTGCATTAGTGGATTCACTTCTCTGGGGCAGAATGTGGCCAGAGCCAGGCGACCACAGTAAACCAGACATCTGCGAAGGTGCCAGAGTGTCTGTACCATGGTTATCAATTCTGCTGTCAAAGTACTCACTCAGATCTTTGGATTTTGGCTCCTGTAAATAATGCAAATTGCAAGTAATCTATGGCGAAGAGACATTTTATAGCATCTTGTTTGTTTCATGTATCGTGATTGTAAACTCCATCAGAGTGTGCCCGCTTGCACCATGATGGTGCCTGTTAATCCTAGCAATCTTTGCTACTGTCAGTATTACTGCCACATTTTTATTCAACAGAATCCCAGTAAGGCTAATTGCCAAACCAGCAGTGTTTGCTAACACAACAGGCCTCAAAAAAAAAAAAAAAAGTCCCTAGAATTTATTGATAATTGCTGTGATTACATTTCCAACAGCCCAGTGGGCATTGTGAATAAACTATATACTACTGACAACGGTGAATTAATCTGTTTTCCTGAGCATTGTGAAACAGGGACATTGTCTTTTACACCCCGACCCAACTATAACAGTAACACTGACAAGACTAGTTTTGCTTATTACAGAGGATTTAAAATGGGTGAAATTAAATTCAATCTAGGTAGCAAGGTTTCAATATCTGACCATTTAAAAATTCGGATTAGCAGATGTAAATTGATTACTTTAATGGAGGTAAGCTGATTTTGCCTCCTGAGGATCTGAAAAATGTCAGTCTGAAATTTGAAATATTTTTAAACCTACTGAATTCACCAACTATCTGCCAAGATAAATGCATTCAACTTCATTTTAAAACTAAAAGAAAGAGTGTTGGATGATTTGTATGAATCCAGGTTTTAAAATGTAGTGGTGCATATTTTCTAAAGATTGCAGATATTGCTATTACAGTGGAGGCTTGACTCCTAGATCCAGCAGCGTATTATGAAATCCATTTGTATTACTCATGCTTGTATGATGCAATTTCATTTCTTCTGCGGCAGGGCAGTTCCCTTTTAAGTGCTCTGAGATAGTTGTTCTACATATGATTTTAATTCCACATTGGCGATGTGGAATGTTCACTCATTCCTGCAAAAGTCTGTCTATATGGAAGATCTGAGCCTCATGGCCTGACTCAGCAAGGTGCTAAGTGCCCTCAATGTCCAGTAGGGTGACCAAATGTCGCGATTTTATAGGGACAGTCTCGATATTTGGTGCTTTTTCTTAAATAGGCACCTGTTACCCCCCTCCCCCCACAGCCCCATCCCAATTTTTCACACTCTCTCTCTGGTCACCCTAATGCCCGGTGACTTCAGTGGGCTCTCAGGTGTCTTAGTATTTCACAAGATTGGGCTCTTGAAGCTAAATTCCACTGTCAAGAAGAATCATTCCACCAGTCTGATAGAAGGATTTATCTCCCATCTAACTGTATTTCACTGACATTTTTGAAAAATACAATATGCTTAAAGAGTAAGCAACAGAAAAAAAAACACTATTTGCTGCCTTTTATATAGAAAAAAAATTAACAAATTTTACTTGAAAATACCCAGGGGCTGTAAATAGCTCAACCAGAAGTACAACTATTGCCCAGGAAAATGTTATTTTTTGCTCAAGTTTACACTGCTTCTATAGTAATATTTATTTGCACTCTGACTTCTACATACGGATAAAGTAAACAAACACTGGTCTCCTGTGAACTAGTCACACCAGAAGCTTGGAAAGCAACTGCATTTGTTTTCACATCCTAGATGTTGCACATCAAAAATGTACTGGAAGAAGCTGTGTCATGTTTTGATAGTATGACCACCTCCAACATAAAGCCAAGAGCAACAGTGTGATCCCATACTGCTGCAGATTTCACAAGAAAAGGTCACTTTTCAGCAAGAAGGCTGCTGTAGCAGTAGGCTCAGAAATGCCAAATTTAATTTAAAGATTATGTTCCAAGGCAATACATTTAGGTTTGAAATGGGAAGAGACCCTTCTAACATCTAGATCTTTTAGATCACTATGCTCAGCAAAATAGGTGCAGCTTTCCTATTAAAAAAGAGTATATAGTTTTAGCATGTCATTGGTCTCTATCCTTTCCATAAAGCTTACTACCAACTAGGGCTTAGTTTCAGCGCACTAAATCAACAACGCAACACATATTGATCCATTTGGCACATTCCTCAGTACGGGACAGCGAGAAGCCAGCCTTTGCCAGAAGGAGCATTTACCGAGTGATAAATCACTCTGCTGAAGTCAACTGAGTTATGCCAGTATAAGAGTGACTTGAGATCAAAATCAGGTTGAGTGTCTGAAATTCAGTCCTGCAGATGGAGGCAGAAGTAATCCTAAACTCCAATGAAAGTGAGAGGGAATGAATATCCTAATATGCAGATTTGGGTGAGAGTTGGATTCATATTATTTGTATAGTTGAGACTATACAAAGTTAGAAAAAAATGACAATGGATATAGAAGGTTTAAGATGTGAGCTATACTGAGCAGGGGAGAGAAGGCAGCAGCATCACCAGTGCAAGTGGAGAGGCAAGAAAAGATTTAAAAAAAAATATATTTTATGCATGTGTCTGCAAAATGATGTGTGATCAATGGGATACAAACTCCTGGCCTGACTTCAGGCACTGACTAGCTGCAAATCTCTTGTAAGATTTGGGAATCTTCATTTCCCCTTTCTTAATCCAGTGTTGGCACAGGCACATGCTGAAATATTGGCATTTGAATACTTTCTTATTGCTCTTCATAGCCAATCAGCTTCCTACAAAAAGGCCAATTTTCAGTTTATTTAGAGAATATATTATTAGGTTTGCAAATCACTAATAGGGCTTCATTTGGGGGCCCATTAAATAAAGTGCGAGCCCTGCCAATTGGTAACAAACTCCATTAAAGTTCTTATACAGGGTCTCGAGCCCCAAACTGATACCACTTATGAACTTTTGTCTCTAGGGATCTATCTACACTACCACTGTAACTATGTGACAGCATAGCTGTCCCTTGAGCCAGTTACAAGTTTAAAATTGGTAAAGTGGAAAGGACCCACCCACTCCTCCACAAACAAACTACATCTATGGACAAGATGCTACACGTTTTAACCTGTTGTTGCTAGAGTCCTCATCTCAAAGATAGTTGTTACTCAAGTCCTACATTTTCAAAGTAAGATACTGTAATTAGGGTTGGGGTTTATTTCCTTTCACCAAGTCTGGTTTGATACAGACTCACCAGCAACATTTCCCTGCTGTTGTGGAAGTCAGTGAGTCTCTATATTATGTATACACAGCTGGTGCAAAACAGCCATTAATCCCTTACTAGATATTCTGAAAATGTTGTAATTAACTTATGCATAACAAAAAGGGCTATGTTGCAGAGATCATATTTAGAGCCCGATATTAACTTTTATAAAAAAAATCTAAAATAGTCAGTGCTGTTTATATCAGTGAAGAAACCTCAGGAAAAAAGCTAAAGCACTTAATTCCTTTTTTTCCTGTTTTCTAACAAACAGATGAGTGCAGGGGAAAGGGTTTCAAGAACCTTGAGGACTCCATAATAACTCTCAAAAGTCTTAAGTAAGATAATGAACTAGCTGAGCAGCCCTCAAATTTCCCAGAGCCAAATTCTGTGGCCCTCTTGGCATTTACACATCTCAAATTAACCTGATTTCTTGACACAAACTGGCCCTTAATATTGTATGCTGTGCCTTGAAGTTAGTGTGGCTCACACACTGGTTGTGGTATGGAGTGAGGAGGCAGTCCAGGAAGATTATGTCACAAGATGGCACAACGCCTACCAAATCTTCCCAGCACACTGGGGAAGCACAGTTGCTGCATCATCCCTTAGAGGGAGCAGTGTATGATCTCCTATTCATCTAGACAGTACTGCTGGACGGTATGAAAATGTACAGGTACGTGGCTCTGCCTCCTTTCTGCTCACTTTTGTAGTGGCTTGCACCCCCGCAGTTTTAGAAGGGAGTAGCCCCTAAACTGAGGAGAGCACAGAGAGCACAACTTTGGCCAGCCCTTTCATGGGAGGCATTATAGGAGTGAGGGAAGTTTCTGCACTCCCCACTTGTGCGTTCCTACAAGGCTAGGCACAGTCTGGCCTTTACAGCAGGGCCGCTCGGGAGTGGGGGCAAGTGGGGCAATTTGCCCCGGGCCCCGCAGGGGCCCCCATGAGAGTTTTTCGGGGCCCCTGGAGCGGGGTCCTTCACTCGCTCTGGGGGCCCCGGAAAACTCTTGCAGGGCCCAGGCCCCAGGAATTTTCTTCCGCTCCGGGTCTTCAGCAGCAATTCGGGGGCAGGGGGGTCCTTCCGCCTCGCGGCCCGCCGCCAAAGTGCCAGGTCTTCGGCGGCAATTCGGCGCTGGGGACCCCCCGCCACTGAAGACCCCAGGCCCCCTGAATCCTCTGGGCGGCCCTGCTTTAGGGAGCTGATTCTGGGACCTAGGGCAGGAGACAGGAATTTCAGTTTTGATCACAGCTATCCTCAGCTCCCATTGATGGGATTAGCCTTAAACTGTTCTAAAGAGACACCCACTAACTAACCAGATGGTACTTCAGCTTTGATAACCAGAGAATTATGTAGTCAGGTTCATACACAAGAAGAAGGCAGCTAGATAATAACATCTCCATAAAACTACAGGTTTAACCAAAAACCCCGCTGTCTACAGTTGGACTTGGAGATATAACCAGGTTTCCTTTCCTAATTTGAGAGGGATGACTGCTAACACTGGTGATGAGAGGGAAAACATCTACAAAAGATATTTACAACATGGCCATTCCCATGTTTAAGGATTTGTTTTACTGCACATTTCAGATTATTTTTATAGGCATTTTCAGGGCTACAAATTATGTTTTGATCCACAGGATCAGATATCTCTTTGCTTTCGTGCTGTAATTATTTTAAAAGCTCCAGTCCATCTCATGAAAAATCCAGTGACTTGAAAATCTATTCACTGGTATATTTGCTTCCATAAATGACAATTAGAGATAGCTGGAATTTTCACCCATCATTGAGTAGTCCTATGGAAAAATAAAATGCAGGCATTACACTAATGGAAGGTGCCTACAGCTCTCAGTACCAGACTTTAGGATGAGTTTTCCCACATACCTGCAGCTTTCTTTTCTTCCTAGAGAGGCTTCCTGTCCAGTCGCTGATGCGTCGCATCCTGCTTTTTAATGTATCCTTCTTGGAGGCATCGTCGTTTAGGGGTTTGGACTTTCTACATGGGAGGGTATAAGAAGAATACTGTGCGGGGCCTCTGTGTTCTACCCTAGAGGGAACATCAATGTCTGAGGCAAAAGAAACACGGTTGCTTAAGCTGGCATGAGTGCCAATATATTCATCAGACAACCTGAGAGCTGAGGATGGGCTGCTTTCTAAATTTGTATCCTTATATAGATCGCGGAGGGAGGAAAGAGATGAACTTTGGTTGAAGGACTTTTTGCTGTCATTTGTGGGAAAACTGGCATGAATCCTTGTATCCGGAGTGCTCCTGGTCAGGTAGGAGCCATCCAGCTCATTGATATCCCCATTGTTGCCCCAGGGAGAGTCATACCATGAAGACTCTGAGCTTAAGGAGCTTCCTTTACTGGATCTAAGTCTTGAGTCAGTGGGAGATAGACGATGACTTGAAGTGTCATCTGTACTGGAGCTCCTCCTCACATCTAGCAGATCATTAGATTTGGATTCTAAAGTAGGTGAGTATCTCAGCAGCTGGACTGATCCATTGGATTCCTCTATAGAGACTTTGTTGTTGCTACTGTTGTGAAACTCAACCTTTAAACAGCCATCCAGCTTCCCCAGCGTTTTAATGAGAACTTTGGGGCTCCTCCTGTCATCTGGTAGTGGAGTTGATGCTAGACTCTCATTCTTTCCATAGCAATTTAAAATATGCCCACTGCATTCCCTGGAGGCAACATGATTACTTGCAGCTTCAAGGCCAATATAGTGGAAACCATTCTCAGGAAAAAATGCCGCATTGCTTCCCTGGCAGTAGTTCCCTGAGGCATTTGTCCTGTGTTTGGCATGGATACTGCTTTTAGAGGCCTTTGCCACGGTGTCACTGAGCCTAGGTGAATAAGGCTGGTTACTCTTGAAGTGAGAGAGGCAGCTTCTGGCTAGTGATCTTGATTTGTAGCTAGTGCCATTGCTGTTGTGTCCCCATCCATGCACGGAGCAAGACTTTTCATCCTTAGCATGAATGCTGTGAATTTTCAGAGAACAAGGCTTCTGCTTGGCACCAGATGCAGCATTAGTGTGATGTTTTGATCCATGAAAGCTGTACTGGCTTTCTGAATTCCCCATTTTCCACTAAATTAAGAAAAAAAAGTTTCATTAATATCAGTGGGCAGAAGATGAAGAACCAAGATGAATAGAGCACTTTTACTCTCTAAATAAGAAACAGAGCTTTTTTATTGTATGAAACAACTTTTTTCAAAATAGAGTCAATAACCATTTTCAGTATTTAATAATTAATTTTTTTCAGGGGCTGGGGAGGTGGCTAGGAAAGCTCATTCTTTGTGTGGTTTGTTATCCTGCTATAAAGCTACTAAATGCTGGCGTCTAACCCCACTGAAATCATTTCAACACTTCCCTCCTCCCACACCCCCTGGCAACATCATCTTCTTATAACTTGTAAAACCTTTAACTCCCAAGAACAATTGCATAATGAAAGGGAAACAACAGGATAATAGCTACTTAGATGTACAGTGAACTGTACTTTCAGAAAACCCCTGCTGCCAGGAGACATGCAAACTGCAGTTTCAGCTTGACTAGCTTCTGTGCAATAAAATGTTCCTTCAATAAATTGTTCAGCAAACCCCTACCTCATGATTAAAAAGAGCCAATCTGGAAAAAAAAAGGGGGGGGGGGCTTGGGTTTTTTGAATAGCTTTATCCCTCATTTCAAACACAAAGCTGCACCATGTTTGTCCAGCACACAGAAGTTTGGAAGTTCACTCAGCAAAAATGCACTTGAGCAATCCTTGCTCACATAAAATAGCATTTACAGGAGAAGTTCAATTGCTAGTGTGAGACGGTTGTACAATCTGGCCCCATATAAGTGCACTTGAAAATAAAAGGCCCAAGTCAGCCCGCCCTTACATGGGTGTCAAACTCCAGTGGCTGCAATGTACATACAAATGACAAAGAATGTTTTGAAAAGATATAAAACAAGTCATTCTAAACTGTGTTTTCAACATTGATATGGTAACTGGTGCTTCTCCTCATATTAACTTTCAGACTGTTGGACTGGACAAAGCTTGTGCAGTCTCTTTACAGGCTTCTGAGAATTAACCCCATTGTGAAAACAGATCCACATTTTTTTTTTTTACATTTACATTTATTTGAAAAAACTCTTCCTACCCAACCCTATTCATTTTTCATTAAGTCTTTTGGTATACAGTTTAGTATGAAATAGAAACAGAAATACCTCTAGAATCACCATTAAATGTGGGCGCAATTAGCAATCAGCGTACTTTGCATTGTCTTGATAGCTAGACACCACACTTTCCAAAAATGGGATGGCATTCCATGCAAACTTTCTGGAAAACACAAAACAAAGAAAAAATCTCTCAGTCAAATACATTTACATATATTTTACCTCTGCTATCAGATAAATCAACATAAAAATAAGACAGAGCACAAAAAATAGATAGAAGGGAATTGGTTAAGAGCTTTTAATATTTCTAATTCTTTCTTACTCCACTTTCAATCATGAATTGGCACAAACTTCCAGTACTCTGCATTTTGCTTTGGTAACATCAATTAAAATTTATCAGGCTGTGCAAGTATCCATTACAATTTGGACCACTTATATCGAACTGATCAGAGCAATTTTTTGCGCTTGTTTACTCTTGTCATGGCTGAATTCCAACCACAACTGCAGAGGTGAAAGGCTACTGGTAATTCATTCACCCTGTCAACCAGCCAGCAAACTTTTCTTAAAGTTTATTCTGATTTTAAGGTAATCTGTTAGCAAAACAACAAAAAGGCAGCACCAGGCTCTGTACACACCAAAAGGTAACAAGACAAAAGCTGCTACTGAGAGGCTGAATATGCCAGCTGTTCACATAGCACACAAAGACTGTCATTCAAAATAACAGGACAGGAGCTGAATTTCACAGAACTCAACAGCAGGTTATTGACGGAAAACGCCCAGCAGAAGAAATGCATCACTGTAGAGAGAGTTTTGGGGAGGAAATTATTAGAACAGCAGTTTAATGGATATACTGTTAACCAAAATTCATCCCCTCCCCCAAATAAAACTTGGTGGACAGTTTACATGTAATCCATGAAGAGTCCAAAGGACTATGACATTTTCAAAGGAAAAATTATCCCATCTGCACAAAAACAAACAATACACTGGAAGATTTAGCTTCTTTTTAAAAAAAAAGAAAATGTGGACGATTTTATCTCTCTGTAACATATTAAGAACACAGATGACTAAAGGAATTCATCAGCAAGCTTTGTATTTGGCTAACTTTTAGGTTACCTAAATTAAAAGTCACAAACTAGCATTAAAAACAGTATTGATAGCGAGCCTTAGATAAAGGTCAGCAAACATAATGTCTTAGAGGTGTATACCCCTGTACACAAAGCCCTGGGCACTTTCACCAAGCTATTTGTTTGAGACTTTCACTATATGTAGGGACTTATACATCTTATGATAATCTACTTTATTTGATATTTTTAATAATAAGGAATTATTTATGCATCCCCTTATCTTGTAGGTACTAATTGTTTATGTCTAGAAAAGCATTAGTTACATAAAGTAACTTTAATAATAGCAGCTTTAATACACAGCAATGGTTTAACAACAGAAGAGGGGAAAACCCTAGGTTCAAGATGAGGAAGAAGCCAATTTAAATAGAAAAAAAATAAACTATCAAGTTCCCAGTTACTCAGTCAGTCAATGTAAATCTTCAGCAAACCTGCTTTCACCATTCCAGTAGGAGATCACAAACTAGGGAGTTTGTATGCAGAACCTACATATCAGAGCATAAAACTACATTTGCAAGGAAGCTTTGAGGGGCTTATTTCTATTCATAAGGGGACATTGAACCCAATTTGTCTAAAGCAGTCGGCAAAGTGACCATCTGGTCTCCATAATGATTGTGCAGTGGACGGGTAATCCTTTTAACAGAGAGGGTAGTGAGCAAGCTGCTACTAAGAACCTCAAGACAGACATCAATTTTTCAAGGCTCAAGCCACTGGTACAGCTTCCATTGTGTGTGTCTGATGCCATGTATGTGTTATATAATGAGTGAAGGAATAAATTTATTTAAGGTACAATGACTGTAAAATAGGGCCTCGGTCAGTGTAGGAGCCAGTTAAAAGTACAACATAACAGTCAAATTCCACAGAAATAGTGACAAGGGATTTTTCTCAGAGCTCTGGGACTTCAGAAGGCCAGGACATTCTAAACATTCAAACCAGTGAAACAACAAATCATGACATCTGCAAGACTACAGAGCAATTACCACCCTCAAAATTAGCCGCAGCCATTGCTACTTTTCTTACATTTGTATAGAGATTTTTCTTCAACAACCTACAATATGGGTGAGTTGGGGGAAATCAGTTTGGTGCCAAATCCCAGATGACACCGGTGCATGGGAAAGTTCCAGTTTCTTTGATTCAGAGATACCACATATTTTAAATCCCCTTAATTCTGGAAGATATAGAAATTGGAACATAAAGGACTGACCTCAGCTACATCTAAAAAATAAAATGTGTATTTTACAGCATTTTTGTATTCCAGGTTAAGAGATGAATTCTCCCAGCAGTTTGGAGAGATGGCTGTATGGATACCTCTCATGAACAAAACCAGCTCCTATTAAAATGTTTCCTGTCATTATAATCAGTGTATTTATAAAGTGGTTCACCTCACTCAAGGTTGATAGAAAAGTTTTACTTTCAATTGTACTAGACATTCCACAAAAAAGAATTTTTAGCCTTCACCCTAGGTGCTCCATGACACATTTAAAAAAAAAAAATGCAAGTATACCAACAGATTACTTCAGGAAACCCCCTTATCCCCACCTACCACCACCACACCCAATAATTAACATAAATCAGAATTCAGCAGCGAAAAACATTTCCCCATGTTTATGATCTTCACTATGTAGTCCTCCCAGTCTCTCTGGGCTCGAGAACAAAAACATGCATTGTAGCATGCCCTGAAAGCTTGACCAATTAGGTCTATTTCAGACTAGGGTGGGAGTGAACTGAGGATCCCTCCTAGGCAATGGCCAGCCAGCTACACCCCTTCTCTTAAACTAATGGGGCTCCACCATAAGCACCTTCACTGACTGCCATTATGGCAGGATAGCAATTAGACAGCCTTACCAAATGATAGAAAATGTCCTTGGGAATAAAGGGTATAGCAGCACATTGCAGCTTTCAAGGAACTTTCCACACCAGATTAATAATCTCCGAGAACAGAGGTTTATAAAGAGGTGTCATAAACAGATAATTAAAGGTTAATGTCTCTCTTACCTGTAAAGGGTTAACAAACAGGGACCCCAAACACCTGACCAGAGGACCAATCAGGAGACAAGATAGTTTAAAATCTCGTGGGAGGGAAGCCTTTGTTTGCGGGTTTTGGGTTTGGCTTTGTTCTCTCTGAGTCCTGGACGGGGCTAGAGGTGTAACCAGGCTTCTGCCAATCCCCTGCTACAGTCTCTTATCTGTTCAGAATTGTAAGTAGAAAAGGCAGTCATAGTCTTTTAATTTGTTTTCTTTTTCATTTGCATATGTGTACTTGCTGGAAGTAGCTTAAATTGTGTTTCTGCTGGAGAAAGTTTCTTTCTATTGTTTATAAGTTGAAAGACCCTGTAACTTTTTACCATCTAAAGTGCAGAGATAGAAAAAAATAATAGGTTTTTCTTTTTTTATTAAAAGCTTTGTTTTAAGACCTGTTTGAGTGTTTTCTCCTAGTCACGGCTCAAAGAAGCTTGAGTCTGTATTGCCTGAGGGAGGGAATGGTAAAGTTCCTCTTTGTGTTAGATTCACGGAGTTGAATCAGGTGATCTCCTAGTGTTCCCAGGGAGGGAAGGAGCTGGGGAGGAAGGAAATGGTTTATTCCCCTTTGTTGTGAGACGCAGGGAATTTGGGTCTTGGGACCCCAAGGGAAGGTTTTTGAGGGAGACTAGAGTCGATCAGGTGCTCTATTCTAAGTCCTGATTGGTGGCAGCCTATCAGATCTAAGCTGGTAATTAAGCTTAGGGGAATTCATGCTAATACCCATATTTTGGACGCTAAGGTCCAGAATTGGGAATTATATTATGTCAAGAGGTATTTAGCATCCCATACTGTATGCAAAAGCAAAGACAAAATTTTGTGTTTTCAAAATGTATTGGGTGAAAGCAAATATTTACTTTAAATACAACAATAAACAATGTTTTGGCATTATATTTGCTTATAAGGAACAACAATTCAAGGGAACAGGAAGTTTTCAGACCTACAGAATAAATTGCTTATTCTGTGGCAGCAGTTTACAGCCGAAGATCACAAAGACTCCTGTCATGGTTTCACTTATTGTTAAGAGCCCCACTATGCTGATTTCGGCACTGCCATCACTCTTCTTCCAATATAATGATACTGCCTAGGTTAAGACTTCCCTAAATTAAAATGCAGAATGCTTCTCTATTCTAAATTGTGCAGAACTATAACTTCAGATTGACAGAAGATACACAGGAAGATATAAAAGGACAGAGTACTCTTCAACCAAAGGCAGAATTATTCAGCATCCACGGATGAAATCTAAAGGGACAAGAGACTATGGTAGGATCTTCATGTGGCAATTTTGCAGATTTCTTTGGTAATAGTTGACTTCAACTATGAAGTTGTTGGAGACCGACTAACATACATTCTAAGCAATAGCGGAAAAGGCATCTTCATGCACACATGAATCCGTCTACTATATCTATTTTTATGCAATATTTAAAACATCTTCATTCCTTTTGTTGGGCACTCAGTGTGAAATTCACCCCTGTGCATGGCCAATGAGAGACCTATGCGCTATTTAAGTTCCACTTAAGCCCTCTTTTAACACCTTATGTGGGATGTATGTGCTTCACAGGCCTGGTGCTGGCCTCTGGATATGGGTGAATCTCAAGCTAAAAGAATACAGTGTCACTTGAAGGATATTGAAACAGGCTCCATCACTATGAAACCATCAAAAAGATTTTTAGACTAATACAGCCTCTTTTCTAACCTAGGCAGATCAACAAACAGTGTTGCCAATAATCATCAGAACCAATAGATTGAAAGAATGAAGTGTCTCAGAGAACTATCCAGGCTCCAAAAAAGTACTTACGCTTGTTATATTGCAATTACTCAGCTGCCGTGAAAAATTAAGCATATCATTGAGGGAAAAATGTTCGTTAACCAATCTTTCTCCCCCCACCCCCCATGATCCATTAGTTCCAAGTCTGAATTCAGCAGACCAAGAGCAAGAATCTTGTTTAAGACTGACTGTAAAACATTAATGTACGTAAATAGATCACCTGTGAGGGGAATTTCAACAAGAGACACATAGGAAATATAATCACATACACTCCATAGGTAACTGGGCAGTTAGTTGGTAGAATGGCAGTAATAGCATTCTAGGAAAAATAAAAGTCAATCCATACAGAACAGATTTTCTGGCTTGGGACACATCAGAGGACCCCAGATTGGAAAACCGGGCAGAAGACCAAGGAAGATGGAAAACGTCAGACCAAGGCTAGCAAAGCCACTTAGGAAACATGAACAAGAAAAAGGCCTGGTCTTTCCATTCTTTACTGTTGACCTTGAGATGAGAGAAGACATCAGATGACTGTTCTAATGAATCAACAAGGCACCCACTGTAGAGGCCTTTCATTTAGAACAGTGGCTGCAAAATGTTGGTACCCTAGGGTTCTCTCTAGCAGCAAATCAGTTTACATGCCAGTCCTCTACTGCTGGAAGACATCACAGAAACATGATGGGCAGGAGATATTCTTCAGACAGGATTTGTTTTTGAGTGGCCATAATATTCAGAAGTACCAGTGCTGAAAGTGAGAAGCGTGAAGATGAAAAAACGATGTATAGAAGAAAGTACACTGAGAGCCTAGGAAATCTCACTGTTCTACTAGTGCAAATACTGACCTCAAGCTCCATCATGGTTGTAATGTTTGTACAAAAGGTAAGAGATTAATCAAAAGAAGCTCACACTGACAGATGAATGTGGATTTCTTTAGATAAGTGCAGGAAAGGGGGTACACTCTCTGACCTTTCTTATGGAAGGACTTATAGTATTTGGCATTGACCTCTGGTGGGAGACACTATGATAAATGCTATTTATCTTTTCTCTATTGTTTTTTCACTTGTTTGGGTTTTTGTATTTTAAAGTATATGTTTATTTTTGATATAAAATGATCTGATCCTTTCAGAGGAGTGGAGTATAAAATAAATAAGTCCCCAGAACTCACCAAGCACAGCCTTCTGTCTTAGAAAACATGTACTCTATGGCCTAAGGCGTATATTCTGAGTTCATGTACATATACTCCTGCTAACTCAATGAGAGCTCATGTAGCTGCAGTAGCATGGGTAGGAGCAGTGGTAGCACAGCTCCCTGAGTCCAAACCTGCCTGAGCCCCACATGTACATATCTGGCACAAATACACCATGCTGCTCCCCATGCTACCACAGCTACACTACTATTTATACTCTCACTTACCCTCACTGAGCTAGCACAAGGATGTCTATGCTAGGGGAAATCACACCTCTAGCTCATACTGTATACACAGACTTAGAAGGACTTTCAGTTGTAAAATGTGACTAATATCCACCTTCAGGAAGGGGGGAAAAAAGACATGGCAGTGCCAACGTCTTCGCAAACACGGCTGGTCCATCTGTATGTCAAATAAGGGCACCACAAGAAACTCTCATCTTAATTAGTGGTGCTGTGATTATGCAGAATCTAAAAGTATTTCAGAGTAATAAAAAAAAATCCCTCTCATATGAAATTTCCAGTTTGTTATTTTCTTTTGCTGCATGTATGTGGTCTGGAATCCTATGGCTTTGACTTGGACCAACTAACTCTCTCTCCTCTTTCTCTAGCTCAAGTCAATTAATTTAAGGAAAAAAAAAAGACTCTTCTTTCAGTAATTCCTAAACTTTTTCTTTTCAGCGTAAATCACTTTTATACCCTCCTTTCTGTAATGGTCAAAACATCAACTTTAGATGGTTTACATCCTAATGAGTCTGAGCCTGTATTTTTCTCTTCGCTGCTAAAAAGCTTATGGTTTGGGGAGGGGGGGGTTCACTTTGGTTTGCAGTTTAATGCGACAGTCACACAGAAAACCAGAAAGTAAGCTAGACTTCACCTTTTTCAAAGCTGTATATGGATCTATATATGAAATAAGCAGGATGTGTGTTAGTGTTACACTGTAGTTGAATTAAATACTGAGTTTCTTATTGGCAGCAATTTACAGTATTTTTGAAAACTATGCATTCTGGTCACATGCTTTCACAAATGAGAAGCAGATTTTTTATTCCTGCAACTCCAATCACATTCCTATGACAAAAATACACCATAATAATTGTACCACGGTATTCTTGGCAGAATATTTTGCATTTATATACTACTGTAATAAAGCAATGAACTAAAGCAGCACAAAAAAAAAGCAGCACTATTTTGCCTTAAAAATCCATTTTGAAGCCAGAATCCAATTCAAATTCATTTGACTCTCTTTAGAGCAGAGTCTCATTAGGTTAAACAGAAAATTGTTCTGTAGATCAGATGTCATAGTTTGTTTTTATTTTCAACAGTTTTCTTTATAAAACAGTAATCAGTATTCAATTAATTATTCAATATCAGCCAGATAAGTCTTTTAAACTGCTAATCGTTGTTCATACACTTCTACTTTTAAATATAAATAAAAAACAAAATCTTTTTGATTTTACATACAAAAAGTCAGTACCAAAAAGTCTACATCACTCTTCACATGTCATGTCAGAACTGCAGACCCTATAACCAGGCCATGACTTTTTCTTTTACTTAAATCATTCTTCTGAGTGCAAGACCTGTGCAAATTTAATTAAGTTATGTTTTACAGTTTTCAAGTTAGAGCAGCATGGAAGACTGATTCAAGCTTGAAGATCCTTATCCTATTACAGGAGGGCTGATACAATCTAAATCTCTGGAGACATAATTTTCTTCTCTAGGAAAAACAAAGTCCATCATTTCTAAATGTTATTGAATTGATGCACAATGGCTAGTGTGCACATCCATTTAAGTAATAATCATTATGCTTGACCAAAAAAAAAAAAAAAAAAAAAACCACCAGAAGAGCCCGTTCAAATTTTGGCTAATGTAGCTGTAGTGGTTAAAGAGATGATGTGTCCTCTCTCAGAGGGACTACTTCCTGCCGTGCAGGGGATGTACTTAATGATCTGATAGGTCTTTTCTATCTCTAGCTACTATGTCTTAAGTGTATAGACCAAAATATAATGTAGTGCCTTCCAGGAATTTCAAACTATTTAGGAAACTAATGATTTAGATCCTGGGAGTGCATGGACTCTGTACCTGCAGGTACAAACTGAGCAAAAGTTTCTACAACCTGATTTCTCAAACTATCCTCCCTTTTTTCAGCTTACAACTTGTGGACACAGATGTGTGCAGAAACTGATGTTATGTAGCCATATATCCAGAGGATGGATGGCCTTGTGGTGAAGGTACTAGACTGCGACTCATGGAGCTGAGTTTAGTTTCTGGCTCTGACACAGACTTCCTGTGTGACGTTGGGCAAGTCATTTAGTCAATCTATGCCTCCCTTCCCTCACAGACAAAAGAGCAATAGATGGGATTTTCCAAAGTGCCTCAGTGACTTAGGAGCACAAATGCCACTGACTTTCATTGGGACTAGTGCTCTTAAGTCACCTAGGTGTTTTTGAAAAGCCCACCCAATAGTATTTCCTTTCTCTCATCCTTTGTCTATCATGTCTATTTAGATTGTAAGTGTTTTGAAGCAGGGACTGTCTCTTAATATGTGCACAAACAACACAACACAGTTGGGCCCCAATTTCACTTGGGGCCTCTAGGAACTACTGTAAATACAAAATATGAAAGAAGCAGAAGGTGTCTAGCTACTTTGGATGCAGCCACAGTCAGCTAGTTAGTCATCTAAATTCTCTCAACTGTGCCCACATGAAACTTTGGGTGCCGAAAAAGAAGCTTGGTTGAGAGCAAGACCCCATTGCTCAGCAATAATTCTGCAAACTTATAGGCGAGAATGTCTTTTACTAGGTCATCCTTATGCTGTTAAAAAACTTCCACTTTGACAATTAGTAGAGATGGTTAGGACTGCCATTGAGTAGCTCATCTGTGGAACAGTAACCACCTTCTTTGACTTAAACTCACACCCTCCTTCTCTGAAGGCAAGAGTGTTATCCACTGATACAGAGTTTACATAAGTAACCTGAGCTAACACAGATCAACTTTGGGTAGCTTGTTTGTTTATTTCAAGTTCTTGTATATATGTCCCATGTATCAGAATTAAAACTGGATCTTGCTGCACTAGTCTGTTGTTTAAGTCTGATGACATTTAAGTCATTATATGTAAATTTCAGAATTAACCACTCAGATGGAAATGCCATATTTCCTTCAGCAAATAATTTAAACAGATACTCTTAAGTATCAAAGCTATGTTTGCAATGAGGTTTAAATCGTTTTTTTTCTTTCCAGTTGAACGTAGCAGAGAGATCCAAAAGACACTCAGGCCAAATCTCTGTGCCACTTCAGCCACTTTACCCTGCTTTATCAGCATAAAAAATGGAAATTTTCCCTCCATATTAAATGTATTTAATACTAAGAATGGAAACTTTTGGCTCATTATGATTTGTATTTATTGTAAATTACTAATGGGACAGGCTTGGCAGAATCCAAGAAAGAAAGAATGAGAGAGAGTCCATGCATTAATCATCATGGACTGGGGCAGTCACTCTACTCTAGTGTATGACTGACAATATAAAGCTCTATTAAAGCATACCATACATATGAAGCTTTCTTTAACCCTTCACCACCACACAGACCCTGGGCAAAAACACAAAACAAAACAAAACAAAAAACAAAACACAAACCACCACCTTTAGAGATGAACTGTAAGGTGATTTTGGCAGTGTCTAATTCACCAGTCACAACAATTAAGTTCAACTGATCACAGATACAAAGAGTTCTGTGCAGGAAAACAATTTACGTATACTATGCAGGGGTAGATGTTAGCTAAAGAAACCACTATATGGAAGACATCAGAGTAGTAGAGACACAAAAATTGTTCTTTCTGCCCAGTGCCTTCAAGTTCAAAGGTTTCTTATCTCACTCTATTTTTCTTTTAAATATTGTTCCTGTGCCTGACAGATTGTTCTCTCCCACCCTTTTCACAATTTCTACTGCCCACCAGCCTTACCTTCGGCAAAGCTCCTGCTTCAGCCTCTTCTCCCTAATGTTTCACAAAACTATGCAGCACACACACACACACACACACACACACACACAGACACTCCTTTTCCTTCTGCCCCAGTAAGCCAGGAAACTGTGTCTAACACTTCAAAATGTTCAGCCGTTATGAGCTAAAAACAGATTCTGGGCTACGATGGATGTATTTTTGTCTGTAAGCTACACACCCTCCTCATGTTCAATTTTTTCCATTGGTGGAACAGTATGATGCAGACTTAACCAGAAAGTGGTTTTCCATGGGCTGCCTGAAATGATTAGCCTGGACGGCCTTCCATAATGCCTCAAAGCCACCAGGGAATGCTCTATGACTAGCCTGTTGTTTGACCCTGCATTCCAGAATTACCACGAAAGTTCCATAGGAAAGCTACTAGAAAGTTTGCTGAATAAAGATTTGCATGCTTGAAGGTAGCCTCAGTGTCTCTTTTAAACTCATTAACAGCAAGTACATACACCTAACATCCTTGTGTACGATGCCTCTGTAAATACAACAACTTCCAAACCCACCACTGGAATGTTATAGTCATGAAAACACCTCAAAAATAATTTTATGATTTTACACGTCATGCATATCAGGCAAACCCTATGTTTTCTCTTTGGTTTTGCTTTTAAAGCTGTACCCGAGCTTCAATAGCCTACAGGTTGAACTATTTGTTTCTAATAATGGTTATAAGATACAAAGCAGACATATGTTTTACATAAATGACAATATTTTTAAATTTCAGTGCCTAAGACTAGGCTGCTAAATCTATATTTAGGCACACAGATAATAGCCTGGATTTCTGGAGGCATTGAGCAACCAGATCTATTGACTGCAGTGAGAGCTAAGGATGCTCAGAACATCTGAGAAACAAGCCACTTATTTAGATGCCTAAAAACAGATATAGATGCCTACCTCTAAGCACCAGCATTTCAATATTTTGGCCAAAGTGCATTGTGGAAGATATGTTAAATCAGTAACAATGCTAAAGAAACAGGCTAGAATAAATTTCATCTAGTTAAACTCCTTATGTATCAAGACTCTTTAAAATGCAACCAACAATCATAGCTACCAAACTGTTATCTATCCTGCATGCTAATGCAAGGAATATCAGTTTCATAAAATCAACTTCCCTATTCAGAAGTTTACTTTAGGAAAATATTTCTCCATGTTGAATGACAGGATGCATGACTTGAAGGACAACCGCACTTTAAAGTGGAAACTTTCAGCAGAACCCAGAAAACCTTTTACACCGATTTGCACACATTTGATTTGCGTGGATGGAGAGGACCTATTTTAAAACCAATTTGCACAGGAATACAGGCATTCCTACACCAGGGCAGACCTGCGGTCCACTGAATCCAATATCCTCTCTCAGATAGTGACCAGTTCCAGGTGCCTAAGAGGAAAGTGGAAGACACTGTGCAGTTGATAATTCTGGAATAATCAGTCCTGGTTTTCTGTTTAACCCTAAAAACAATTAATGGCCGGCTCCTGCACTGAACCATGAAGGTTAATACCCTCCTAAACATGTTGATGCTATCAGATGTAACTATTAATATGTTCTCATTATCTATACAAAAGTCTAATCCTTTTCTGAGTCCTAATGGGCTCAACGAAATTCTGTGGCAGTTGAGTTCCAGTTTGTTTGTTTAAGTAATACCGAAGTGATGCACCAGTAACATGCCGAGGCTGCACCCACCTAACTGGCTAAGACAACTGTTACACCTGTTTTAAAAGAGTGAGAGAGTTTTCCCCCCAACAGATTGCTTGAAAACTCTTTGAAATTAAGATGTGTTTTATGGTACACTTTACTGGTCCCTCTAAGCAAACTACTGAGTAGATTCACCAGATATACTTAGTGCAGGCTATGATGACCCTTGCTTGTTTGTGCAGATGCAGGGGAAGAGATGTGCAAGAAGACCCCCTCCTATATGCTGCCAACCAAAGGCTTCCTATTCCCCTTGTGGAGGTGGGTTTTTCAGAGTACCAGGAGAGCTCTCTCCCAGCACTATGCTGCGACTACACAAGCCACGCTGAAGTGCTGCTGCGGCAGTGCTTTAATGTTGCTACTGAAGAAGTGCCCTTAGCCTCAGCCAACATAAAGATGCATAATGTCCTAAATGGCCAAGACTTTCCACTCTCCCCGTGATATACTGCCACAGCTGAGATCAGTAGAGACACTTGAGCTAGTGTCTCTGCCCCCAGTATCACAGGGGAGAATCTGCTTGCAGGGCACTTGCTGTGAAGGCCCCTTTCCTTTGGAATACTCTTCCATCATGGACCAAAATAATGTGAATTGATGACCATCAGGGCATACTGCAAGTCATACCTCAGAAAAGCTATGGAAGACATAAGCACTGTCAGGTGACGTTTAAAGTAATATGGGAAATTTGCTTTACTTTTGTGCTGTCAGGTTCTTTTAGTATTGTTAGATGCATGAGCTCACTGTTTGATTTCATGTATTTTTTCTAGCATGTTTCAAAGAGCACCTAGAGCGTTTAGATGCTAGATTAGAGGTAGGCAAACTATGGCCCGTAGGCCGCATCCGGCCCGCAGACCGTCCTGCCCAGCCCTTGCACTCTTGGCTGGGGAGGCTAGCCCCTGACCCCGATCCTACTGTTCCCCTCTCCCCCGCAGCCTCAGCTCACCATTCTGCCAGTGCTCTTGGCGGCGGGGCTGCGAGCTCCTACCAGGCAGTGTGGCTGGGAGAGCCACCGGCCTGCCCCAGTGCTCTAGACTACGCAGTGGTGTGGTTGGCTCTGGCTGGGCGGTGCAGCTGCCAGTTCTGGTGCTCTGAACACCATGGAACAGGGTTGGGGAGCAGGGGGTTGGATAAGGGTCAGGGGGCAGTCAGGGAACAGGGAGCAGTTGGGTGGGGCAGAAGTTCAGGGGGGGCAGTCAGGGGGAAATGGGATGGGCATGAGAGTTCCAGGGGGCCTGTGAGGGGGAGGGGGTGTGGATAGGGATTAGGGCAGTCAGAGGACAGGGAGCAGGGGGTGTTGGATAGGGAGTGGAGTTCCAGGGGGGCAGCTAAGGTTGGGGGGTCAGATGGATCAGGGGTTCTGATGGTGGTAGTCAGGGGGCAGGAAGTGGGAGGGGGTCAGGCTGTTTGGGGAGGCAAAGCCTTCCCTACCTGCCCTCTATGCAATTTCGGAACCCTGATGTGGCCCTCGGGCCAAAAAGTTTGTCCACCAGTTTGTGGATGACAACACCAAGATAATCAAATAGTCTGAACTCAGGAGTCAAATTGAGAAAAATAATCACTCATCTGAGTTGCCAAAATCAGATGCTGCTCACAGGAGACTGTACACATTTCTGTCCCCACCCTCCTTTCTTACATGAGGGAATTAAATGTTTTAAATGCTTGACATTTAAATAAACATTGCACATTCAAGCTAACAGGTCCCTGAAATGAATGGGGCAGTTCACACTTCTCAGAGCTATTGCTCCAGGCTCTCTGCAGGTTCATCTCTGCATCAGTTAAACTTAGTTTACATTTTTAACGTTTTCTTCACAATCATAACAGCTAGAAGCTTTCATTAAAAAAAAGTAAGTTAAGATTTCTGAAAACAAGAAAACAGCTGACAGAGGTGACAACACATCATATCACTGTGTACCATCCCAAGCTGATCCTTTTCTGAGCTGGTGTCTATAAAGACACAGAAATAGCATTGATATATCATGCTGATAATCACTATATTTCGCAGGTTCACAAATTCTCTCATAGCATAGGAAATAACAGAAAATGTGTCTCTTGGACTAACTCCTCTTCTATTTGGAGTCTATTTGGAGACACCTCCAACAATTGTTTACATGAAAAAATAATATTAGGAAAGGGTTTCTTGTATTTTTAGCTTTTCCCCATTCTCTCCCCCCTACCCCCCCACCACTCTCCCCTCCAATCTCTAGACCTCTGCACAGAAGAATTTGGAATTGGGTCTAAAGAAATCACAGATAATTTTGAGGTTACCTAACAATATCAACCATCATCAATTACCCAGGGAAATATTTTGTTCCAAAAAAAAAGTAACAGTATTTGTAAGATTTTTACTACAGGAACGTGTGTCAATAGTTTTTAAAATGTATGTTGTTGCATAGCAAGAAACTAAATTTAAGAATTGAAAAATGTTCATTGAAATATAAAATGGAACATTTTAAAAATAGTCTAAAGCATCTGCATTTAGTTTAAACCATTTGGAAAGTGGAGTCTTCAAACAAGCATTTTAAAAGGTATAAGTCTATCGAACGTGTGCAAAAATATTTGAAGGTGGAGTCATTTGTCACATTAGCATAGGCAAGAGGTCTCAGGATATAAATATTTATAAATCACAGGTGTTATTTCACATTGCATAACAAATGTTGCCTGTGCCATTAAGTGATCCAACAGACCAGTTAATTGCCTTGGCAACACTGAATATTTATTATTTACATTAAAGATTGAAGGTCAGACTTTAAAAAAAAAAGATATTTTTAATAAAGGGAAACTGGTAAGTCAACAGAACATGCTAAATTAATTTTGAGTCACAATGCTTTGTGACAATGGGATAAATATGGAGGAATTTCTAAGCACGTTCTGTCAATTAATGTTTGCTTAGATAATCTGCATCAAAAGGCATGTAAAAAATAGATCTTGTATAAAATACATTTTAATTAAAACAGTGTTGCTAGTTCTTGTGACTATCACAAGTTTCACGATATTTGGTGTTCTTAAAGCTTCACCTTCTGAAGTTACACGAGAATCTCAGCTGTTTTTATTAAAAAGTAAATTTCCAGCCTTCACTGTCGCAGAGAAAAGCTTGAAAATGGGACATGAGTGCACTCTAAAGGCTCACAAGCCAGAAGGCAAGTAACAAAATTTCAAAACATACTACTTTAAACAACAAGGAATAACCCTGGTATATGAATACTAAAATAAGGGTTTTCCCTGGTTAGAATGTGTCATTTTATATTTATACTTTTTAAATGGAGTGATGCACATCAGGACTTGTAAGTTGCTGCAAAGAAATATGCCCAAAGCAGAATTAATAATAAGGACAATTTCAACATCTTGTCTACCCATTTACAACAATTTTTCTGGTTGGAGATGGTGATGTTCAAGTTGACAGGTTCCTAATGGCCTGGATTATTCAGCAATTCTCAGAGGACTCTTTCTAGTCATTATGAGGGAAAAAAAAGTGAAACAAACAGAATTATCTTACTCCCATGGAGCCTATCACACAAATTGAGAGCAACATCACAATGTGTCCCATTTTAATTATATGAGTTAAGTAGACAAGAAGTTTCTATTATCTTAAAAAAAAACATGTGGAAAGCCAATCCTCTTCCCCATCTATGTTTCAGTATAGCATCTCAAACTTTAAGAGATCCTTGCTTTAAATAAAGAGGCCATACATTGTGAAGCTCTGTAGATACCAAATAAAGTAAATAAGTTAATTCCATCAAAGGGGAATTGGCAACATGTTGATAAGACCAAATGGTTTAAAAAGCCATTTTATCAAGTTGTATATTATGGAAAGACCCTGCTGGGTGATGATCCTTCCCCTACAATCTGATGGATAATAAGTGTAAATGTATTGTCATAGGAGCATGAAGAGAGGCAGATAAGTAGCACTCATAAAGCATTCATAAATATTCCTATACTACAATAACTGGGGGAGAGGAGGAGGGCGCAAAATGATAGGGAAGCAGGGCAAAAATGGCAGTAGCCGCATCAATTGTTTCTTAGCCGAGTATCTTACCAGAAATTAGAAACACATGACCATTCCACACAGCCTAATCTTATCAAAGAGAAGCAGGAGATACCACCCCTATGTTTTTGGAGTGAAGGATCAACATGACTTATTCAGACTATTTTGCCAGATTCAATAGAATTCTATTCAAGTTGACTCATTCTGAATTGAGTTCCTGAAACAAGCACGGATAACAATGATATTAATGTAGTAATTAAAAAATGTATGTACTGTATTAGAATTTTATAATCAAAATACGAAACATGAGAAAAGTAAGATTTTCTCTCACACACAAAAAAAATATCAGAGAGGAACTGTAAATCTTTACTAGATCACCATATGGAACAAAACAGACCATAGTTCACTGACAATTCATTGGTTAGGTGATTGGAAGGATATTGCTTAAAATGTAATACTCTCATTCCATCTATAAACAACCTGCACAGGGATCAGAAATCTTATCTGATTTAGCCTTATATTAATATATATCATAGGAGTCTCAAATATTTAACAAAACCCCTTCCAAATGTTAAAAAAAGATACTACAAAAAGTAAATTTTTCCATTCACGTGACATGAAAAATCCATATTTATCACCTACATATAAATATTTCCAGAAGCAGAAGGCAGAGATTTAGAAGACCAACAATTAAATGGGAAGATTTTAAGTGTTTTGCCAACGTAACATTGCGAGTAAATAACCAACTGCATGAAAAAGCAACACACTAACTAAACACAGGACATATTCGACCATCAAACATATCTCCACTAACCATATAACAGTTTGCAATGTACATCATATTTAGCAAGGAGCTAGCCAGTTTCTTGTCCTAATGTTCTTGACTATGGCCCTAATTGTCCCATATTCAGGAAAAATCCCATACAGGGAATTAGAAACTCAATGAGATTCTCTGTGTAGCATGTCCCATGCATTCTCCCGGTGGGCCTGTGGAGAGGCTGGTCCTATAGATGAAGCAGCAGATACCCACCCCCAGAACTAGCCAAGATTTAGGGATCTGCCAAAGGGACAGGGCTATTTGCATGAGACTTCATTGCCAGAGATTTCCCGTACCAGTTACTGTCTACAGAAAAAAAAACGGCTACTTACCTTCTCGTAACTGTTATTCTTCGAGATGTGTTGTTCGTGTCCATTCCAAGCAGGTGTGTGCGTACCACGTGCAAGCCAGCCGGAAGATTTTCCCTTAGCAGCAGCCGTAGGGTAGTCCCATGCGCCCCCTGGAATGGCGCCACCATGGAACCCTATATAGGGTCCTGACAATCCTCCACAACCTCAGTTCCTTCTTGCTGGCACTCCGACAGCAGGGCAGGAGGGTGGGTATTGAAATGGACATGAAGAACAAATCTCGAAGAACAAGTTATGAGAAGGTAAGCGTTTTTTCTTGTTCGAGTTGTTGTTCATGTCCATTCCCAGTGGGAGACTCACAAGCCTGAATTTAGGCGGTAGGGTCAGAGTTCACTATAGATTGGAGCACTGCGCGGCTGAAGGCTGCATCATCTCTAGCCTGGTGCGCGATGGCATAATGCGACATGAAAGTATGGATTGAAGACCATGTGGCAGCTCTGCATATTTCCTGTGTCAAGACTTGAGCCAGGAACGCTGCGGAAGAGGCCTGTGCCCTTATGGAGTGGGTTGTGATCGGCAGGGCAGGCACCTTAGCCTGACTGTAGCATTCACGGATGCTGGCCGCTATCCAGAAGGAGATACGCTGTGACGAGACAGGTAGCCCTTTCATCCTGTTGGCCCACAGCAATGAAAAGTTGGACTGATTTCCTGAACAGCCTGGTTCTTTCGATATAAAATGCTAGAGCCCTACAAAACATCCAGGGAATGCAGCCCACGCTCCCTGTTGGAGAAATGTGGTTTGGGACAGAACACAGGGAGAAAAATGTCCTGACCCATGTGGAATTGGGAGACCACCTTAGGGAGGAATGCTGGGTGTAGCCTGAGTTGGACCTTGTCCTTATGAAAAACAGTGTATGGAGGCTCGGACATCAGGGCTCTGAGCTCCGAGACCCTCCTGGTAGAGATGATAGCCACGAGGAATGCGACTTTATAGAAGAGATACAATAGTGAGCATGTAGGGAGGGGCTCCAAAAGGGGGCCCCATGAGGGCAGAGAGGATCAAATTAAGGTCCCAGGCCGCTGTTTCAAATGGAGTAGGTAGTCTAGTATGAGAGGAATCGGGACGAGCAACAGAGCTTGACCCTGCTGTTCTGCCCAGATGGAGAAATGTTTCCACTTGGCTGTGTATGTAGCCCTGGTGTAGGGCTTCCTGCTACCAAGGAGGACTTGCCTAAACTGTTGGGAGCACTGCATTTCACCAGGTTCAGCCATGGAACAGCCAGGCTATGAGGTGGGGCAACTCCAGGTTCAGATGCCAGAGGCGGCCTTGATCCTGTGAGATCAGGTCTGGGAGCAGGGGCAACGCGAAGGGCACCTGTACGGACATCTGCAGTACTGACGTGAACCAGTGCTGGTGCGGCCACGCCAGCGCTATCAGTATAACTTGAGCACGATCTCTGTGAATCTTGAGGAGTACCCTGTGGACCATCAGAATCAAAGGGAAGGTGTAGAGGCGGCCCCCTTCCCACGAGAGGAGGAAGAAATCTGTGAGTGACCCTGGGCTGCGCCCCATGAGGGAGCAGAACTGTAGGCACTTCCTGTTGTCCTGTGAGGTGAACAGGTCTATCCGGGAACAGCCCCAGAGATGGAAGATTGAACATACCACATCCTGGCAAAGAGGAGACCATTCATGACTGTTGAACGAGTGGCTGAGGGTGTCCGTCAAACTGTTTTGCACACCCAGGAGGTAGGATGCCATCAGGTGAATTGAATTCTGTATGCAAAAGTCCCATAACGCAAGGGCTTCCCGGCACAGGAGAGAGGAGTGTGCACTCCCCTATTTGTTGATATAGAACATCGCCAAGGTATTGTCTGTGAGAACCACTACACACCTGCCTGTCAAATGGGATTTTAAAGTCTGGCAGGCAAGGAGCATCGCCCACAGCTCCCTGATGCTGATGTGCAAGGAGAGGTCCTCTGAGGACCAGAGGCTCTGGGTCCTGAGATTCCCCAGATGCACCCCCCATCCCAGATCCGACGCTTCTGTTACCAGGGATAGGGATGGTTGAGGGCTGGTGAAGGGTACTCCTGCGCAGACCTGTCATGGGTCAAGCCACCACTGAAGGGAGTCCAGCACCACTTGGGGAAGCATCACCAGAGTGTCCAGTGCATCCCTGGCTGGTTGGTACATAGTCGCTAGCCAGGTCTGGAGAGAGCGCAACCTGAGCTTGGCGTGATTCACCACGTAGATGCATGCAGCCATGTGCCCCAGTAACTTGAGGCAATTCCTTGCTGTAATGGTTGGGAAGTGCCAGAGACCAAGGATGATGTTGGACATAGACTGAAACCTGGACTCTGAGAGGTACGCTCTGGCTTGCATCAACTCCAGGACTGCCCCTATGAACTCCATCCTCTGGAAGGGAGACAGGATAGATTTGGCCTTGTTTATCAGGAGGCTGAGCTCGAGGAAGGTCTGTCTGGTAAAGGCCACCTGAGCCTCCACCTGATCTTTGGAACGGCCCTTGATGAGCCAATCATCTGGGTATGGGAACCCCTGGATTTTGTGCTTGCGCAGAAAAGCCACTACCACCACCATGCACTTTGTGAAAACTCTCGGGGCCGTCGACAGTCCGAACGGCAGGACTGTGAATTGGAGATGGGTGCCAGCCACCATGAACCTGAGTTAACGTCTGTGTTGAGGTATTACTGCGACATGGAAATATGCATCCTTCAAGTCGAGGGCGGCATACCAGTCTCCTGGATCCATGGAGGGAATGATGAAGGACAGGGAGCCCATGCAGAACTTGTGGCACCTAAACAAGTTTGTGAAGAAACTCAAGTCCAGAATGGGTCTGAGGCCCCCTTTCGCCTTCGGTCTTAGGAAATACCAGGAGAAGAACCCCCTGTCTCTGAGTTCCTGGATAACTTCCTCCACGGCCCCCACCCCGAGGAGGGACTGTACTTCCTGGATTAGAAGTTGCTCGTGAGAGGGCCCCTGAAGACAGATGGGGAGGGGGGCTGGTGGGGCGGAAGTGAGGAAAACTGGATATAATATCCCCTCTCTACCATACGGAGCACCCAACTGTCTGATATAATTCAAGACCAGGCACGGCAGAACGGGAACAGATGGGACGAAAAGGTAAGGTTGGTAGGATGAAAGGTCCTGACTGGTAGGTCATCCTCGACCACACCATCAAATTTGGGGCCTAGGCCCTGACAGAGGCCGCAGTTGGCTGAAGAACTGTCTGGAGGACGGGTGTTGCCTCCTCCTGCTACTTTACTCCACCTGCATGGGGCCTCCGGGTGGTTTTGGGGCTGGTACGGCCACTGAGCTGGCTGAAGACTGAATTGCCTGCACTGGGTGGCCAGAGTGTGCAGGTTGAGCAAGTGCAACGTGGCCCTTGAATCCTTTAGGCTATGGAGCCTTTTGTCCGTTTTCTCAGAAAACAGTGTGGGCCCTTCAAAGGGAAGGTCTTGTATGGTCTGCTGGACCTCATGTGGAAGGCCGGAGACCTGAAGCCAGGACCCCTGCTGCATCACCAGTCTGGTGGCCAGCATGCGAGAGGCTGCATCTGCTGCATCCAGGGCCGCTTGGAGGGATGCACATGAAATCAGCTTCCCCTCCTCCACCAGGGTGGAGAATTCTGATTGCGATTCCTGGGGAAGGAGTTCAGCAAACTTGGGCAAAGCTGAGCATGTTATGGACATACTATCTAACTATAGCCTGCTGGTTGGCTATGCGCAGCTGCAGTCCCCTCGTTGAGTAGACCTTCCTACCAAAGAGGTCTAGCTTCTTGGCCTCCCTGTTCTTTGGCGTAGACCCTTGAAACCCCTGACATTCCCTTTGGTTGGCCACATCCACAACCAGAGAGGAGGGTGAGCATACAGGTTCTTATAGCCCTTGGAAGGTACGAAGTAGAGCCTCTCCGCCTTTTTGGCCATAGGGGCCAAAGGGGCTGGAGTCTGCCACAGGGTGTGGGATGTGTCGGCTATTGTTTTAATCAGTGGTAGGGCAACTCTAGACAGGCCCGAGGGATCCAGGATGTCCACTACAGGGTCCACATCCACCTCTACCTCCTCAGCCTGAATAGCCAGGCTCTGGGCAGCTCGTTCAAGTAGTTGTTGGAGCACCCAGTTGTCCTCCAGAGCCGATGCCACAAAAGTCCCTGCAACTGCTTTGTCTGGCGAGGAAGAGGAGGAAATCACTTGCAGGTGACCTTCCTCACTATCCTCAACTCCTGCTGGGTCCTGCAGCACACGGTACTTGGGTTCCGGGGCCGATGGGGATATAGGAGGTGGTACCGCGACCAGTACTGGGGTCGACGCCAAAACGACAAGGAGTGCTGAGCGGTGCCTGCGGCTTTGAGGACATGCCCCCCTCCCCCATCAGTGCAGGGCAGTGCCGGATTCTGTTGAGGAGGCAGCACACTCCTCTCGGAACGTAGTGCTGCTGGTAGAGGCATTTGCACCGGAGCCACAGACGTCAAGGAGACTGATGCGGACCTGGAGCGTGGGCCATGGAGCGTGGGCCAGAACGGCCACTGAGAGTGTGATTGTCATTGCTGTTGCCAAGGCAACAGGTATAGTCGCTGACTTTTTTGCGAAGCCGATCTCCTGCTCCTTGATCTATTGGAGCAGTAGGATTCCACCTTAGACTCCAAAGTTTCCAAGTATGAAGACCAAGGAGAGGCAGTACCCACTGTCACCGGTGAACGGTACCGCAAGTCCAGGGAACGGGGCAGTCATTCTCTCTGTGCCAGTGCCACCGGAGCAGCATGGGGTGGGGACTGAGGTGTCATTATAGCCGGCTTGCCCCTCAATTTGACTGGGGGTTGGGCAGTTCCTGGCAGCTCTTCCCTCTGGAGCGGGGAGACCAGTACTGGGAGGCTTAACAAGTTTGAGGCTGCCTCGAACGCCTCCGGCGTCGATGGGAGGCACACTTCCTCGCAGAAGTCTGGGGACCTGGACCGGTCCAGACTCGACTGTACCCCCACAGGGACAGGAGTTGATGGAACTTTGGGAGGTGGCGCCTGAGGCGCATCTTGTCCCACCACACTTGCAGACGCCACCAACATTTTAGGGTCCCAGTGGGGTGATCAGCCCCTCACTGGCCTCTTCTTTTTTGCGGGCACCGGAGATGGCGATTGGTGCCGCATGGAGGCTGATTTCCTATGTCCCGATTCTCTCCGGTGCCGGGACTTAGAGTTCTTAGATTGGGCCTCCTCTCTGGCTAATGGTGCCGGAGTGTTGCGCACCAAAGATGAGGCGCAGGGCCGCCTCCATCAGGGGCACTCTAAGTCTTTGATTTCTGTCCTTGAGAGTCCTGGGATGGAACCCCTTACAGATGCGGCACTGGTCTCTTCGGTGGCTCTCTCCGAGGCACCTCAAGCAGGAAGAGTGCGGGTCACTCTTCGGCATAAACTTCCAGCAGTCTACAAAGAGTTTAAACCCTGAGGACCCAGGCATGCTCCAGGAAGGGGCAAGGGGTATGATGGGGGAAGGAGAACCCCCCAACTACTACTAACTTACAACTAACACTAATTCTAAAACTATGAGAAAAGAGAGAACTATATACACGAACAGAGACACTGCTAGGCTTGTAGCAAGATAGCGAAAGTTCCAGCTAGCCATCACTGGCAGTCAGAAGGAACTGAGGGGATGGATGGTCGGCAGGCCCCTATATAGGGCGCTATGGTGGCGCCACTCCAGGGGGTACCTGGGCCGACCCTACGGACGCTGCTAAGGGAAAATCTTCTGGCTGGCGAAGAAAAACCTCTTCTGCTCCTAGCTTAAACAGACAATATGAAGAGGAAGTGTACAAAAGCTCAATGTCTAGGTCAGTGTGAAATTTTCTATGGTTCTTGCTGGTCACCACTCACAGCCTGCATCCTCCTCACATGTGGTATATATACTCCATGCTACAGTGTGGCTTCAGCAGGATACAAGGAAAGAGATGGCATTCCTTCCCTTCATATGCATCACGAGACAGGGTATTTGGGTTTTTCCTTTGCTTTGCCCATGAAGACTTAAGGGATGATTTGAGCCCTTTGTCTGCACTTAAACCAGAGCTTGATAGGAAATAATAAACATAGCATTGACATCATCCGTTACATATTTTCTTTTGACTACCCTGAGCTCCCTACTCCTTGCCTGGGCTGCAGGGTTTGGATCTGGGAAGAGAAAGGATTTTCTTGCCCTCAAACAGGATATCTTGTTTGCATCTGGCAGCCATAAAGACTCTTTCCTGGTCCCTAGCATCTGAGAGGGTTGCAATTAATGTTTTTTTTTGTTGACTCTTTCCAGGCAAGGCCCTAAGGGGAAATCCTATAGCATTTTCCATATATAGATGATCATCATGCACATAACTATTAAGTATATTTGCAAGAAATATAGCCAGCAAAGTAGGGTTTGGAAGTTCTTTGCCTCCAACAACTCCAAACATTTTGCAGAAGCAGATCTGGCTTTCTAACTGCTCTTCCCTCGCCCCACCTTTTCTTTTTCCCCAGAAACCCTTAACTATGGATTTCTATGAGCAGCCTAGTCTCAAGCAGCAATTTTACCTTCCTGTATATTCTCTACCACCTTACCAATTTATCTTTCTGCTTCTTGGGGCATTATTGCTGATATAATGGTACTGCTGATACAGGGCACGATCCAAAGCCAAATTCCAATGTGGGAAGCTGGGTTTTTCAGGTGGTCATTGCCCCCATACCTCTCTGCTGGGCCCCTCCATGTGACAAACAACTTTAGCTCAAAGGTCTAGTCCACCAACTAGCAGGAATCTTCCAATAATATTTTAATGTCCAGATTCTACAAACTGTTGTGGTGGTTGTTTGGTTATCATAGACAAACAGCACAAACCTATGCAACTTCTCATTAACTACTGAGAGTGCAGAAGAGATAAATGGGTAGGGCAACAAAACAGGATCATTTTGCTTACCTATGCACTTGGCAATACCAGACAAAGTATATGTCCCTACGTGTATTTGAACTATACAAGAGATAAGTGATGTATTACTCCAAATGGGTGCCTCTGTGTATCCTCCACATATTGTATTTCCCAGCAGTCATTCCAAAGCTGCAGGGGCCTCCACAAAATTCATTCCTATGAACAAAAGGGAATGGGCCTATTTCTCTGTGGTCCTGCACCTTGTGTAGTCATTTCCACCAGAGCCTGTGTCAACTGGTTTCAATTTTACCATTCTAATTTGGTAGCACTTTACCCCCACTTTGCACAGGTATAATTGAGTACACAAGATACAGAGCAAGGGAAACTCAGGTCCGCTATTTCCATGCAGCTTTCTCAAAAAACAAACAAAAAAAAAAACCACAACTCTTCTCTCTCACAACTTCTAAAACAAATGACAACTAAAAACCTTTCTAATCAAGCAGTTACTTCTAACAACTACAAAAAAAAGAATTATGTAATGAGGTTCTCAGATACTACAAGGATGAGTGCCAATTTAACTATATATTGGATGCTAGATTAAACAAATAGCTTGAGAAGATCACACTTCTGGGAATAATACAGCAACATGGGCTAGAATATCTATATTGTTATTTCCTGGATCATCTTCACATGTTTGGGGAGAGTACTAGCATCCACATATTCAACAGACACAATAGCAGATCTCCCAGTGTTAATCTAAAATTTACCAAGTGACATAACCCATCTCTCCCCTCCCACCTCCCCTCCACCCACTCTCTTTAGCTTCCCTTTTTCATAATGTTATGGAATTTCTCACACCGTACAGGGCTATCTGCAGTTATTTCTAGGTAGCCTATAAACAGCAATGTTCCCACATTTATTGGCACTGTTGTGGTATGGTTATTGTGCTGTTCTTTTCCCTTTCCTCACTTGGGATTAGAAGCGACAGTTTCTTTCACTTTCAGCTACAATGCCATATACTTTTAATATTTATCCTTCAGTCATCTATTACACTTTATTATGATGTATTGTGTTGTGTGATGCAGTAAGACAGAAATCAAAAGGAGGTGATGAATGAAATGGTAAATTGATCCTTCAGAATATAGAAACAGGAGGGATAACAGGGCTGAGAAACATTTTAACGAAAGAGATATACCGCCTCTCTGGCGAACTAAATCCAAACATCATGGGTTCAGATTTGACAGACTCTAAACCATGATGTCATACGTAATGTTTTATTTTAAAGGACTATTAGCATAAACAAAGGTTCAAAATAATGTCTTACAACAGGAGCAATTCCTCTGAACTGAGTGGAGTTACTTGTGGAATAAGGTACTATTCAAATGTAATCTAGCCCTATTAGAAAAGAAGGGGCAAAACTATTTTTCCTTGACTGAAAATTTGTTTACTTTATTCATTTGACACCACTGTGTGTGTGGTCAGTCTCTGCATTTCCCCTGTATAGACAGTTAGGGCTCAAATCTGCAAGTATTTGGACAGATCAATAACTTTATTAATGGCAGTAGTTCAATTAAAAACAAGTAAAATGAGTAAAGTCACTCTTATGCCAAAATGTTTGCCGAATTAGATCCTTAGTTAGTCAGTTGACCGTGCCAAAAAGCTCTCTTCCTTCCCATGCCCCAGGAATTTCATTATTCTTAGAAGTTTTTGTGCATGTAAAAGTGATTTTTTTTTACCCATTATCAAAGACAGGATATTGGATCAGATGGACGATCGGTCATGTGCAATATGGCCATTCCTATGTTCCTATACGATTACATTAACAATCTCATGATGATGTAAACAGGGGCTAAAGGAAGGAGTACCAGAGGATAACATAGCTCCTCCTCTTCAGCTGGTGCAGTGAGAGCTCCCCTTCCTATTTCTATGTATTTTAACCACTGGATATAGGTGATAATTAAAAGCTGCAAGTCACTATTGTAAAGAACATCTATTATTTTCCTTCCTCAGTTTTCTGTTTTGGTTAGTAAAATGAAGCTCGGGATTTCCCTTTCACAGCTTTCTATGAAATCCACGTTTGCGGAACTCTTAACATCACCAGCAGCATGCAGAAGAGGAAACCCACACCTTCAGTAACACAGGTCACTACCAGTCAAAGCTGTTGTCAAGCCCTGGACTAAAGTTTAGAGACTGCACTGTTATTTTATTTAAAAAAAAAAAATACTCTCTCAACACTGCTGTAGAGGAGCTTGGGAACCTAGAGCACTTAACAACAATCAGCTTGGCTAAGAATGCTTATAAAAAGGTGACATTGATACTTCACCCACAGATCCTTGAATTCTCCTCTTTGAATTTTTTTTTTACACTTTCTTATTTAGCATGGATTAATCAAATTTCTCTGCTCCGTTCACCAGGTCTGGCCTTACCATTAGGAGAACTAAGGCAGCTGCCTCAGGTTCCAGACTGTGGGGGCGGGGGAGGGGGGGCAGCTCTAGGACCCAGAGTGTAGAAAATTGTGTCTGTTGCTGGTGCATATGTATTTTCTCTGCTCTAGATGCACAGAGATAGTGGAGTGCTGTGCTGAAGGAGGGAGGGCCCAAGAGACATAACAGGTAGGCAGGAGAAAAGGTGAGAGGAAATAACAGAAAGCAGCAGGAGCTACAGGAAGAGAGGAGGAGGAGGAGGAGGAGGAACCTCTTATGTACCTCTCAATCAGTCCAGGCTTCTGGGGTTCTAAACACCAGCTTCTCAGGGAGCTTCCCGTTCCTTTCTGCTTCCCTGAACCCACTTGAGGAGAACAGGCAGTCCACTAAAGTAGTAGGAGCCAGTTAGGCCCTGAAGACGCTGATATCTTCCCTCACTCAGGCCGTGCTACCAGCCTGCTTATTTGTCCTACTTATTTGTCCTTATTTGAGCCACTATAGCTGGCACAGAACAGCAGTCATGAGTGAAGGAAGAAAAAGCCCCTCTGGGGCAGCATTCAGAAAAAGAAAGCAAGCAAAGAAAGTTTTTCTATCTAAGCAGGAAGGAGCTCTCCTGAGATACATAGACACAAATGTTCATAGTGAGCCTTCCAGCCCCAGTGAGGATGTGAGTGGTGAGGAGATGCATAATCTTCCAGTTAGTCAGAGTGCAGGTGACCTGGCAGCTACTGCAGCATCCATATCTCCATCTCAAATGGATGTAACCATGCACATTCCTGAAGAAAAGTGTAGATCAGAGAAGAGTGTGGTGGAGGCGCAAGAAACAGCTGCTGCTGAGTTTAGTTCCTTAAGTCTAGATGATCCAGGACTGTGGACCCACCTGAGCAGTAGCCTGAGGGACTTCCTTGTACTGCATGGGCCACAGCAACTGAAAAACGTCATGCTCCCCAAAGAAAATGAAAATAGATGTTTCCAATCAAACACACTACTGGCATGAAATCCCCAATGGTGATAAAGTAGAGAGGCTATGGCTTTTCTACTCAAAAACCCAGAATACTGCATACTGTTTTTGTTGCAAACTCTTCCAGTCTAATGTTCTAGACACACTGGGTTCTACAGGAACAAAGGACTAGAAAAATCTGGTTAGAAAGCTGGCATGCCATGAGAAGGCAGCAAATCACCAGAGAGCATTCCATAGGTAGAAAGAGCTTGAGATGAGATTAAGGTTAAAGACCACCACAGATGATCAACATCAAGAGAAGATTGCATCGGAGTCTCTTTTCATAACGTTTTGCCAGTAAAGGCTCATTGCCATTGTAGGATGCTTGCTACCCAAAACCTAGCACTGTGTGGCACTTCAGATCAGCTGTACATGCAAAACAATGGAAACCTCCTTAAAATTGTGGAGCTGATGGCGGAGTTTGATGCTGTACTCCAGGAGCATCTAAGAAGAGTCACCACCCAAGAAATATACACACATCACTACCTTGGAAAAACAATTCAAAAGGAGATCACACAGTTACTGGCAACAAAAGTCAAAAGGAAGATTGTGGCAGATCTGGAGTCATCAAGATATTACTCTGTTATTCTGGACTGCACACCTGACATCAGCCATACGAAGCAAATGACTTTAATGGTGCGTTTTGTAACAACAAGAGAACCTAGTGAAAATGTCCCTGCAATGGTGATTGTGAGAGCATTTTCTAGAATTTATTGACACTGATAATACTACAGGAGCTGGTATGACAAATGTGCTTCTTAAAAAGTTGGAAGTTACGGGAATTTAGATAGCTGACATGAGAGGTCAGGGCTACGATAACATGAGAGGAAAGAACAAAAGAGTGCAGACGGATCTGAGAGTTACGCCCTCAAGCTTTTTTGGTCCCATGAAGTTCTCATTCATTGAACTTGGTCGTCAGTGATGCAGCATCAGCAAATTTTGAAGCAACATCTGGAAACATCTCTGACACAGAAACCACAGAGCCACACGATGGGAAACTCGAATGGAGGCAATAAAACCTATCAAACACCAAATTGGGAAGATAGATGATGCCGTAATGGAGGATAATGCTATGACAGGAACTGTTCATGGGAGAACAGTGGCAGAGGGAAATGGAATCACCAGAAACCTACATAACTTCAAATTTCTGTGTGGCTTAGTGTTGTGGCATGATATACTGTTTGAAATAAATGTTGTAAGCAAGAGATTCCAAGGTGTTGACCTTGATATATCTGAAGCAATGGAACAACGGGACAAAGCAAAATCATACCTACAGTCTTACCAGTCAGCTCAGGGATTTCAAAACGTTCTGAAGTGTGCACAGAAGTTGGCAGAGGAACTTCATACTAAAACTATTTTCCCACCCATTCAAGAATACAAGAGTCACTGAAGAAGATGACATTTTGATTATGAGGCATGGGATAATCCCGTAAGAGACCCCAAACAACAATTCAAAGATGATTCTTTAACCAGGTGCTAGATTGTGCAATACAGTCAGTTGAAGAACGTTTCATGCAGCTCAAGGAAGACAGCAGTATATTTGGGATGTTGTGTGATCAGGGCCGGCTCTTGCAATTTCGCCTCCCCAAGTACGGCAGCACGCCGCGGGGGGTGCTCTGCCGCTCGCTGGTCCCGCGGCTCTGGTGGACCTCCCGCAGGCGTTTCTGCGGAGGGTCCGATGGTCCCGCGGCTCTGGTGGAGCTGCCGCAGGCATGTCTGCGGGAGGTCCACCGGAGCCGCGGGACCAGCGGACCGTCCGCATAAACGCCTGCGGCAGCTCCACCAGAGCCACCTGCCGCCCTCCCAGCAACTGGCAGAGCGCCCCCCACGGTGTGCCGCACCAAGCACGCGCTTGGCACGCTGTGGCCTGGAACTGGCCCTGTGTGTGATATTCCAAAACTCCTCACTATACCTGAAGACGACTTACACCAGCAATGCAGGGCACTAGAGACAGTGTTGACATGACGACATGAACAATATTGATGCGAGTGATTGAGGTGATGAACTGAAAGCCCTTTCAAGATACATTTCAGCAGGATCAACACCAAAGGCTGTTCTGAAATATATGTGCACATATAAGATGACCACCCTCTTTCCAAATGCTTTTGTTGCTCCGTGCATACTTCTAACATTTCCTGTAACTGTTGCCAGTGGAGAACGTAGCTTCTACAAGCTGAAGTTAATAAAAACACATCTACGCTCCACAATAACACAGGAGAGGTTGGTCGGCCTTGCAACCATCTCAATAGAGCATGAGCTGGCCCAGACTCTGGACCGCCAGCAGTTCAAATCTTTGCAACCAGGAAGGCATGGAAAGCACCACTTTGGTTATTCAAACAGATAAAAATGCAAGTGTTAACTTTCTCTTGTCTATATAGTAAACTTTCAAATGCCTGAACAGCAAATATAAGTGTTAAAATTTTTGAACAAGCATTTTAAGTTAAGTTGTTAGTTCTCCTTTATTGGGGTAGGTAGCAGAGCAGTACCATGAGAGGAGTAGAAGACGAAAGCAGAATTGAGACCTTTCAAAGTTTTGGCTCAAATGAGGGGACATGGGGGCATCATTTGAGCTCCCCGCTTTAGGTGCCAAAATGTTGTGGGCCAGCCCTGCTGTCCTCAAATTTGCGTTCTCTGCTTACTTGTTTCCTTCTGATCTTCACTTGCTATTTCACTGGGCAATAGCAATGGTTTCTGGATTTCACCCAATCACTTTAGTAATGATTATCACTATTATGCCGATAAATGGTAGGCCAGATAGTGGGCTATTCTAGATGCCTGTACAGGGTAATACAGGAGCATAAAGATGTCCACTTACCTCCTTGCACCAGCTACACACATCACTGATCAATTAATAGCAGCATGGGGGAGAGGCAGTCTCTGCAAAGCCTCTCAAGAAAACTAGGAGACAAACTGGTCTGCTCTGGCAGCAGTGCAGCTATGGACTGTCTCATGCACAGGGGTTGTGGAAAATCCACAATTTAGCCCTGAATTAATAAAGCAAATTACTATTTAATACTGTAATCACTTTCCTTAAGCAGGACTGTTCTCTTTCATTTGTGAAATAAGTGGAGTTCATGCAACAGGATATTCACCATAAAAAGAAAAAAAATTGCATTGTAATGTGCTGAGTGCTATCAGTAGCACTGGCAAAAGTTAGAGAAATATTTAACTTATGATAAAAAGGGTGGTTGATTTGCTGAGTGATAAAAGAAACAGTCACACCAGGGATTCTTCCTGATTTGCTTCTGCTTGTACTGAACATGCTTTTTCCCCTTCACAAAATAAATCACAATAATCTAGGATTTTAAAAAGTGATGTATTGCTTGAAGCAAATTCAATCATGTAACATACAGTAGAGACTGAATAAATTCACAGATTCATGCTATAAAACCAGAAGGGAACAACAGATCACAAATATGACCTCCTGTATATCCAGGGCCCTTAAATTTCACCAAGTAACTCAATAACTTGTGTTTGGCTAAAGCATATCTTCCAGAAAGGCATCCAGTTCTGATATGAAGAAATCAAGAAATACAAGAATCCACCTCTTCCCTTGCTAGTTTGTTCCAGTGGTTAATCACCCTCATTGTTAAAAATGCATCTAATTTCTAATTTGAATTTGTCCGACTTCAGCTTCCAACCACTGGTTTCTTCTTATGCCTTTCTCCACTAGATTAAAGAGCTCTTAAGTAGCTGGTATTTTCTCCTTGTGAAGCTACTTAAATACACTAATCAAGTCACCCCACAATCTGTTATCTGATAAACTAAACATGAGGGCAGGGGACTGGACTCTATGACCTCTCGAGGTCCCTTCCAGTCCTAGAGTCTATGAGATTGAGCTCTTTAAGTCTGTAACTATAAGACATTTTCTCCAGTCCTGGAATGAGGAGGTTACTTATCTACAATTGGAGGTGCTTCAAGATGTGTGGTCCCTATCTGTAATTCACTGAGGGTTATGCATGCATACCATGCGCCCGGAGTCAGAGAATTTGAAAGTTAAGTCCATTTGTCCACACATGCACCTTGTCCGAGATGACAAAGGGTGGGGCAGAACAACCGCATCTCTAGTTCCTACTCCACTACGAGAAGATCCATAGTAGAGGGGAAGGAGAGTGGGAAGTGCAATACAAATAGGGACCATACAACTCGAAGAACCTCAAGTTTCAGAGAAGAGAAGGTGGTTTCTTATCTGTGTGATGGTCCCTGTTGTATTTCACTGAGAAGATTAACAAGCAGTACTTAAGTCGGAGGAGGATGAGGACAGAATGGTTGTGTGGAGAACTGCCCCACCAAAGAAGGTGTCCGCCACAGAGTCGTGTAGTAAGGTGTAGTGTGTTGCAAAGGTGTGCACTGAACTCCACATGGCCGCTCTACATATGTCTAGGAACAGCACATCTTGAAGGGAGGTTGTGGTTAAAGGCTAAGCTCTCGTGGAGTGAGCCCACACCCCTGCAGGGGGGAGATAAGCCTAATAGTAGGTAGCAGAGTTTAATGGAGCCCAAAATCCATGTAGAGATTCTCTGGGTGAAGATGGCCTGTCCCCTGAATCTTTCTGTTACTGCAAACAAACAAACCGTCTGGGGGACTTCCTGACAGGTTTTGTTCTCCATACGTAGAAGGCTAAAGCTCGGACATCTAGGGAGTGAAGTCAACATTCCCCTGCAGATGTGTGTGGCTTAGGTAAGAAAACAGGTAAGTGAAAGAATTGATTGATGTGAAACTGGGAGATCACTCTTGGGGAAAAGTTTGGGGTGCAGACATAGGGAAACTTTGGGGAAAATTGTGAAAAGGTAGGTCTTCCATCATAGCTCCAAGTTTGCTGACTATTCTCATGGACGTGATAGCAACAAGAAAGGCAACATTCATGGAAAGGAGGGAGATAAAGCACAATGCTAATTGTTCAAAGAGGGGTTTTGTTAGCTGGGGTGAAGTAGACTCAGGTCCCATTGGGGTGTGATCAACTGAACAGGTAAAAAGGTTCTGATGAGGCCCTTCCAAACCCTGCAGTTAGTGGGTGTGTAAAGAAAGGAACCTTCCATGGGAGGGTGGAACACACTAATCACCACCAGGTGGACTCTGAAAGGGCTGAGGGCAAGACCTCATGACTTCAAGGATAGAATGTAGTCCAGGATGAGGGGGATCCCCACTGATTTTGGTAAAATTCCCTTTTGTTGGGCCAAGAAAGCAAAATGTTTCTACTTGCCCTGGTAACATTGCCTAGTGGATTCCTTCCTGCTACTGCTGGAGAGGTTACCTTGCATGGCCAAAGAACAGGTACATTCTCAAGCAGATGTCCATCCAAATACTATGCTTTGAGGTGGAGCACCTGTGGATTGGGATGTCTGATCTCATCATTGTACTGTGTAAATAGATCAGGGAAGTTGGAAACAGCAATTAATGGATGGTATGACATGCAAAGGAGATTGGGAATCAGAACTGTCTGGGCCAGGGGGACGATCAGAATGACCGTCGTTCTGTCTTGTTGGATCTTGTGCAGCATCTAAGGCAGGAGTGGTAGGAGGGAAGACATAATTGATTTGGTCCGACCAGGAGAGTATCATCTTGAGAGTTGAGGTTGAGACCTCTGTTGGAACAATATGTGGTGCATTTGTTGTTTATATCGAAGGAAAATAGGTCTCTGGTCAGGATCCCCCATCAGGTAAAAAGGTTGTGTACTACTGAATCGGGAAGTTCCCAGTGGTGGTTGCCCAGCAGACATTTTGCAATCAAGTCTGCAAACACATTCTGTGTCCCAGAAAGATAGGCTGCAGAGGAGAGGATCTGGTGATTGATGCACCAATACCAGAGATTGACCACTCTATGCGCAGAAGCAGTCAGTCAATCTCCTTCCCTCTTGTTTATTGATATAGAAAACACTGCTGGTGTTGTCTGACAAGATGAGAACATGATAGGAACAGATGAACAGGAGAAAGCCATGCTAATCCTTTCTTACAGCTCAGAGTTCCAGGCCATTTATGTGCATCCTGGATTCTAAAGAACTTGGTCTCCCCAGTGTCATGTGATCAACCACGTGTGCTCTTGTGCCTATATGGGATGCATCAGTGATGATCATCTTGTCCGAGGAGGATGGGAGAAAGGGAACCCCCCCTCATATACATGACATGGATCAGTCCACCACTGAAGGGACGACAGTACCTTGGTGGGGACTGTCAGCATGAAGTCCATGGCGTGATGTTTTGGCACGTAAATTGACTGGAGCAATGTCTGGACGCAGCGAAGGTAGAGTCATGTGAAAGTATGTACATGAAGCCACTTGCCTGAGGAGGGACAGACAATCCTGGCCGGTACATAAGAATTGCTGATAATACAAGTTATGATGTGTCCCATTGCCTGGAACATGTCTTTCAGTAGGCTGATCGAACAGATGGTGGCCCCTATAAAGTACAGGGACTACATGAGGTGTAGGATTGATTTCTTGACATAGACGCTGAGTTCGAGGGATTAAAGAAGGCTGAGCAAAATGGAGTCCCGACACCTGGGGTTTGTGCCTGGACCGTGTGGCTAGAAGCCAATCATTGAGATATGGAAACATGAGAACCCCAAAACGTCCGACGTAGGCCGCTGAGATTGAGAAAATTTAGGTAAAGATTCTGGGAGCGGTGGCTATTCCGAATGGAAGTACTCTGTACTGGAAATGGTGGGTACTCACTGTGAATCTCAGGAAATGTCTGTGGGCTGGATGTATATCAATGTGAAAATAAGCATCCTTCATACTGAGGGCCATAAACCACATGCCCTTCTCGAAGGATGGGATAATCATTGCCAACGGGACCATACAAAACTTGAGTTTGTGAATGAAGTGATTGAGATGACTGAGATCAAGGATTGGCCTCCAACCACTTTTCTTCTTGGGTATCAGAAGTAAGTCGAATAAAACCCTATTCCTTGATATTCCAAGGGAATGCATTCTCTCTCTCCCCTCATTGTAGTAAGGAATCCACCTCTTCGGTGAGAATGCTGTCATGAAATTGGTTCCTGAGGAGTGATAGGGAGGGGTGGTTTGGAGAAGGTAGCATGATGTATTCAATGATATAGCCATGGTGGTTGATGTTCAGCACCCATTGGTCTGTTACTGCACTCCAAGCTTGGGGAAAAAAAGAGTACTAAACGACCCCAAGGAGAGTAGAGGGGTCATGAGGTGGTAGGCATACTGGTTGATGGCTCTTGAGGTTGCCTCAGAAACATCTCTTGGCTACAGGTTGTAGCTGTGAGGTGTAAGCCTGTGAAGGGAGGCAGGATCTCTGAGTTTACTGTCACTTCCTCAGTGGCTTGTAAGATCTCTGAGGGTAGAATTGGGTGTATTTGTGGCTTTGGGTGGATGGTGGGTGGTGGAATTTACACTTTGGGGAAGGAGTGTTGTTGCCCAGTGAGTGAAGAGTGGCTCTGGAGTCCTTCAAGGTATGTAGCAATTCATCTGTCTTTTGATTTAAAAGATAGGATTCATTGAAGGAGGGGTCTTTAATAGTGTTTTGCACTCCCTAGGGAAGCCACAGGAATGGAGCCAACATTCCCTATGCATAACTATGGCCGTTGCTGGGGCCCTGGAGGAAGTATCTGCTGTGTCCACTGCCAATTGAAGCACTGTTCTGGCTAACAGCTTCCATTCCTCCATTAGCGCCTGAAAATGAGCCTGGTCATGTTGTGTGAGGCTATCAGTAAATCTGTCAAATTTGCTATAATTCAGGAAATTGTAGCTTTCAGCCCTTTTCAGCCTCCCAGCATCAGTGATCTCCAACTCAGGAAGGTCCACATGCTACCTCCTCCACTGGCTCCTAGTTATGAGCCCTGTCCAGTCTCCTTGCACTAGCTCTCTAGGACAGTCAGCTCCTCCATCAGTCTCCTAGCAAATCCCTCTCTTCCCAGAGAGACTTCCTCCAGTTTTCCGACTCTGGCAGCCATAACTCACCAGCTCTATCCCTCTCAAATTATCCCTGGATTTTTATAGCCCCCAGGTGCTGCCTTGCGTTCTTAATTGATCAACTGGAAGTACCTGTTCTGGCACAAGGGTGCTGAACCAACTTTACTTACTGGAGCCAGCCACCTGAGTAATTTACCACCTTCTAAACCAGTGGAGGGTAAACTACAGCCTGCTGGCTGTGTCCAGCCCATCAGACCTTTTAATCCAGCCCTTAAACTCCTACCAGGGAGTGGGGCTTGCCAAGCTGGTGAGCAAAGTTGGGGGCCTGCCCTGCTCCATGCATGCCATGGCTCGGTGCTGCTCCCAGAAGCAGCGGCATGGCAGGCATGCCTCCCCTCCAGCTCCTATGTGTAGGGGCAGCCAGGGGGCTCCACATGCTGCCCCCACCTCAAGCGGCAGAACTACAGCCAATGGGAGCTGTGGGGGCAGCATGCAAAGCCACCTGGCAGTGCCTCTGCTTAGGAGCCGGAGAGGTACATGCCGCTGCATCTGGGAGTTTCTTGACGTAAGCACCGCCCGGACCTTGCACCCCAACCTCGTCCTATACCCCAACTTCCTGCCCCAACCCTGATCCCCCTCCCACCTGGTGAACCCCCTCAGTCCCAGCCCAGAGCAACCTCCCCCACCTCAAACCCCTCATCCCCAGCCCCACCCCAGATCCTGCACCCCCAGACAGAGCCCTCACCCCCCCACACACACCCTAATCCTCTGCCCCAGCCCGGAGCCACCTCCTGCACCCTGACCTCCTCATTTCTTGCCACACCCCAGAGTTCACACCCCCCCGTCGGAGCCCTCACCCCTCAAACACCCAACCTCCAATTTTGTGAGCATTCATGGCTCACCATAAAATTTCCATACCCAGATGTGGCCCTCAGGCAAAAAAAAGTTTGCCCACCCCGTTCTAATATCATTAACCTGAAAAGGGAATATATGTAAAGCACATAATTTCCAGTAATCTTAAATTTTAGTGTAAATCTTTTTAAAAGTTGTTTGTATTTTAAACCAGAACAGCATACACCACATTTTGAAAAGAAGGAATGAAGATTAAATAGAAAAGCCTTCAAGGGCAGGATAAAAATCTTTGTTTACACTTATACATACAGTCACGGAACTCATGAATTGATGGTTCTGCTGCTCTCAATTTAACCATACATGAGTCACTCTATGAAAGAAAATAAACATTTTCAATGTGTAATTAACTCTTAGCAAACTGGGTAGCTCAGCAGCAGAGAAAACAGAAAAATGACCTTAGGGTAAAGGTATTTGATATGATATTTAGGCCCTACTCTTGTAAACACTTATGCACATGCTTAAAGTTAAGCATGAGAGTAGTCCCATCAAAGTAAAAGAGAAAAAAGAATATGAACCAGAGTATAAGATTGCTGGGGGCTCGGTGAAACCTTGTTGAAACTGGTGAGCACGACAGCCACCCTTCCTCCAAGATAAATGTAAGAAGAAATTAAACTTCCTTTGCCCATCATGGCCAAAATTTGAAAGCTTTATGCATAAAATATTCTTACACTTTTTTGACCTAAGTGATTAGCCAATATTCAAGGTCTTGTGGGATGTTTCTGTTATGATGAGAAATTGATTATAGGTATTTCTTTGATACTATCATTTATTTACAAAAAGAGTGTACGTACAATCCTGTTTCCCTGAACACAGTATTAATCAAAGGAAGGCAGTTTGTTTCCTCAATATTCTAGATCTTTTTCCTGCCGGCACTGTGTCCAAAAAGCACACTCTCTTAGCTTTCTCTCAGAGTCATGCTACAAGTACTTCTCTGGCTGTCTTTTGTTTTTCTGTCGCCTTCCTTGTCTGCTCCTCTTGTGTTTGTATGCACTCTCTCTCAAACTCACTCCCACCCCCTCTGCCAAAACCATACCCAGCAAACCCTTCTGCTCAGCTGGCTAAGCTTCTGACCTGCCTTGCATGTGGCCTGCGCTTTGGGTAATGGCTCTTATTGTTTCAGCTATTTGAGTCCAAAAGAACTGTTGGTTTTCCTAAAAAGCCAGCTTAAGGAGTGATGTTGCTGTTTGCTGACTGGTCTCTTGAGGTCCATGGCCACCAACATACCCAGAGCTAAGTTTTTTCAGGATATTTTAAAACTGATGGAACATAATGGCATACATGTCACAACAGAGTGCGATGTCTCTGTTCTTCACTCCATGAATGGACAGTCTCAGGAAACCACAAGTCTGACTTTGAGACTCCTCCTATAGCACGAGTCCCTGCCAATGAAGATGTCAATCAATGGAAAATGAAACAAAGTGTATTTTTTAGTCTTAAAGATTTGCTGTCAGTATTAGTTACCTCTTGGCGAAGAAAAATAAAAGCTTTTTCGAAAGAGAACCATTTATCTACTTACATTTTAAAGTTCTGCCTTTTCTCTGTTTTGGTCTAGTGTTTTTCTTTCCTCTCCCCTCCGACCCCCCAGCAGCAGAGAGAAGAGAGGAGAGAAAAATGATGTGTCCTGATTCCCATTAACTCTGCCATGAAATGCAGGATGCCTTAATAAGCAATATTCATCATAGCTTTAAAAAGCAAACACCAGGCTTGTACATCCAACTAAGGGAATGCTGTAGCCAGGGGGTGAACAATTTTAGTGCTCGAGATCCTGATTCAGGAAAGCATCCCTGTTCAGAAAGAACTCAAGCACATGTTTAACTTTAAATGTGCATCTACATCCCATTTAAATCATTGGGTCTTAGGAATATGCTTAAAATTAAGCATGTACTTAAGTCTTGATTCAGGAAAGCACTTAACACAGTTCAAATCCTTGCTCCTCTTCATGTCAGTTCCTTTTCAAATTATAACCCTTCCCCAACTTCCTCTACCCCTTAACTCCTTTAAACAACCAAATTAAAAAGGCTATTCTAATTAGCATTAAACTACACTTATTCTTCCCTGTAGAATCATAACCACATGGCTGCATTGAAGCCCATGGATTACAAGCATTTTCATCATTTCAGTACGGAATTGACAGGATATTTCCCACAGAGATCATTTTGATGTGGTGATATAGTTTTGGTGACAATTTTAAAAAAGCAGTGTATTACCTTCTCATCTTATTTCTTTAATTATATTTGTAATTTACTCTTCATTGGCCTTTACAGCAAAAAGATACATTATGGATCTGCTTAATAGCCTCTTAAAATGTATCTCTGAGCACAGCATGTTTGCACATCACAATGGGCAATTTCAGGCACATTTACAGATTTGCACAAAAATTATTTGTCTTCCACCTACAGTACAAATGAAAACTTCTTTACACAGACGCACACTGAAGTCGTCGTGAGCACGTGTAAAGATTCATGATGAAAATATGATCCATTATTAAAATACAAATTAACAATTTACAAGCTTAAATTATGAGCAAGTACAGTCATAGGTAAAAGGTCCACTTGATACTGAGTAGCCCAGAAATATTTTAAACTTAATTTACCATTCCTTTACATCCATGGCAAATTAAAGTAATCTTTTTAGGGTGGATTCTGCCCCCAGTGAAGTCAGTGAGGGTAACATCACTGGATTTCAATAGAGCCAGGATTTCACCCGTATGTCAGAGATTTGCTGCATATGAGTCTGGGGCCAGGTTGTACCCTCAGCATAGTGAGTGCTCAGGTGAAGGAACTGAAGGAAGAGATGGTGCCAGGGTGCCCCAATCCTCTTTTGCCCCTGTACAACCACAGAGTACAACTGCAATTCCTCTGCTTCCCACAGACTGGGTGGGAAAGGACAGGGAAGAGGCAGCAGTATCACCCTCTTCCACCTTTATGGATCAGGCAGCAGAAATGACCAGCATGAAAGCAAGTATGCTGCCCCCAGTGAAGGTAACGTCAATTCATCTATTAGGTTTTTTCATGCTTTTTCCTTCTTTTTCGATTATCAAGAAAAATGTGTTTAAGCCCCTTTGTTACAAGAGAGCTCTGTATTAGTATATATGCCGTTAGTTAGTTAATGGATAAGGTACCAGAAGATGGCACTCACGAATATGCAGCACAGTTCCTGGGTTTTGTAGGACTAATACAACTTTTTGTTGATGTGCACTGCAAATGGCTTTCTTTTCCCATCAGCTCTTTACATAAGCTGTTAAGACTCTCAAACTTTTTTATTGTCCTATAATTCTTATCCTCCTTCTGATTGATCCTACAGGGAAGTCAACATGAGGTAAAAACTAGCAGAGCTTCTAAACTGCACAAACAGGTTATGTCTACATTTTCACTTCCTTTCCCCATAACCTCTTTCTTAAAACAAAACAAGGAATTTACATGAAAAAATGGAACTAATGTAACATTAAGTTTGAAAGACTAAGCACTCAAAAGCCAGACAATTCCAAAATATTAACTATCGTACTGCACATACTGCAAACACCCTTTAAAACTCTACCTTTGCCACACAGCACCAATTTTAAGTACAAGATGTCGTGATGACTGCAGACACCCATGGTGTCCCAATAAAGGTAGAATTTTAATAGCATTCACCATATGCAGTGTTTTAGTGTGTGCTCTCTCACTCACACTCATTAACATAAACCTTAATTGATTTCTCCACTAGTATTCGATAAAATTTCCTGACTCTGGAGCAGCTGATTTCTCAATGATAACATTACAATGTCAATTTTTTCATTATTTAATTAACAGACCATTACCAGGTACATTACTTTCTCTTGTTTTCAAATTAGGAGTCCAGGTTTGACTCCTTGCCCAGGAGGCAGCTATGCTTTTCATAGCACTGATCTGTTCCTAAGCTTTACTTTCCCTAATCAATGCCTTGAAGAAATATGAACACAAAGCTTATCTGGTGACAATCTATTTAGAGGTGAGATGTGCCACCAGACAGCATGTGAAATCACCTCGGGAAGGCTCTTTTCGGTTGAGTGTATGACAGAAAATTGCACATGACCATCCTGCCAACATTATTTCTTCCCTCTACAGTTCCCTTCCCTATATCATCTATCCCTGGGACACACGGAGCCCTGAATCCAATATGTGTTTTTCCAAGATTGCAATCAAAAAGAAACACAAACCCCAAAATAGCTATGAACATTATAACGCATTGTGATTGTTTCATTTTAATTATGTAACATCAGGATACAAACATATGCCATTGGATTAGTTGCCAGGCAGGAGGTATGGCAGTGACGGAGCCAAACTAGTTCTACTCAGGAATCCCTACCAGGTCCCATTTCCCTTAATTTCACATAGACATTTTCCCTTCGCTAGAATGGTACTCCCTCGTGCTGGCCACCATAGCTCCAGGAAAATGACTGGTGCTGAAAGTATAAAACATCTCAAGACTGTCCAGTGTCCCAAAAGTCCACACAGTCCCCTGTCCAGTTGGGATAGGAGCAGGCAAATTACAGTTAGTCCATGCAACTGTGTGTCAATCTGCCTATGGTGGGTGCAAGTATAAAGAGAAAAACAACCTGATCCCTTAGTTATCTCTTAGATTCACAGAATTTAAGGCCCGAAGGGAGCACCAGATCATCTAGCCTGACCTCCTGCATAGGACAGGCCACCAACAACATCAGCCAGCACCAGCACTCTAACCCAACAACCAAAATTAGAACAAAGTAGTATAGCCCACAGGAGACCTAGACTATTATGAACCAGAGAAAGAATAAGTCGTCCCAAGATAAACCAGTGCCTGAGGCCCCTCCAATGGCAGGACACTGATTAAGTGAGATATATCCAGATAATCCTGGCAAGTGACCCACACCCAGACTCTGCAGCGGAAGGTGAAAAAACTCCAAAAAGTCACTACCAAATCTGACCTGAGGGGAAATTCCTTCCTGACTCCACATATGGTGATCAGTTAGAGCCTGAGCGAGTGAGCAAGAACCAGTCTGCTAAGCACTCTTGAACTGATGCTTCTCTTATTTCCTCCCAAGATGCAACCATAAAAAGAGTGAAATAAGTCCTCAGTGGGCACGGAACACCTCTGCCAAACAGGCATTCAAGATACAGGCTTTACTTTATCCAGGGAGCTATGGGCTTTTCAAAACTTTGACACTTTTCATTGACCCCTCCACAGAATGAATAAGTAGTGTTACATGAACATTCAGAGAATGTCACAATGGTATCCAGGAAGATATTCAAGGCAAAATCTTAGGCATTTCTGGTATGGAAGTGACTGGCACAGAAAATTCCAGATTGTTAAACAAATACTGCAGAGATCTATCTAAATTCACAGGATACAGATAACATTTTGATTTTCAATAAATGTATAAAACCAAAACGTTTTATTGTTAAATAAATGCTTATTGAAGCATTTCAGCAAATGAAGGAGAACCAGAGCTCACACAGGTTTGCTGAGTTGGAAAATGAAGAAGGGGCATAGCAGGCAATAACAGAACATGAGAGGACAGGTAAGAAGAGAAGAGCAGCTAGTTCTATCAGAAGATAGACAGCCAGAGTTCAGAGCCCCAGGAGGATAGAGGATGACTCAGAAGATTGCAAGCGAGAACAAAAGACAAGAGGACTTGCAGCCAGAAGAACAGGAGGAAAGCTGGAGAATCACACCAACACCAGGAAGAGGAAGATTAGAGACTCCCTCCTAAGAAAAATAGACAGACCTGTCACCAGAGCTGATCTGGAGAACAGAAGGGTGTTCTGTCTGCTGGGAGCTAAAATACAGGAGTTGGTCAGGATACAACTGATCACCATATTTGGGTTTGAGAAGGTATTTCCCGCCCCCCCCCCCCCCCCGGTTTAAACTAGAGTAAATGATTGATTCTCTTGAAGTACTTAAAAATCAAGATTTGAGGACTTCTGTAACTCATCCAAATATTGTGGGTGTATTACAGGAGTAGATGTGTAAGGTTCTGGGGCCTGCAAGGTGCAGGAGGTCAGACTAGATGATCATGATGGTCCCTTCTGGCCTTAAAATCTATGAATCTTTCATCCTAAGAAAAATTGTGAATTTCCCTAACCAGCTATGTGAAGATATAAAGAAGTGTTCATCCAAGAACCTACAAGTGCTTTGCATTTGCACAGCAAGTCAACATCACCCCCCCCAAACCTGACTCCTGTATCCCAGTCCCTTACTGTAATCCCTAGACCACATTCCCTCTCCCCTGGCATATTAAACTGACTAAAGCCTTGGATATTAAGTAGGTGGTTTCTGCAAACCAAACCAATCAGGTGATAATGTAACACTTAAAATTAAACTGAGAAAGAGTTTGGAGCTGAAGTAAGTGAAATTGTTTAAGAAATTATTTTTGATCCATCTTGGTCTTTCAACTAAGAGCAGGAATCACATAGGTTTTGTATCCCCCCTCCCAACCTCTGTTCAGGGAACTGTATTTTATATTGAAGGTAGACAGATTTGATAATCTTTTATGACGACTGTGGATACTATTGAAAATATGGTTTGAAAAACAAATGCTGACAATTACAGACAATGTACAGAGTTTATAAACACTATGGTGAACATATTTTGGAAATTATGTTGCTGCTCAATAATACATTGAAGTGCACTTTAAAATAACCAATTAAAGGCTACTTTATTTTCAGTACAGTATTTTAATTTACAGAAGAAAACAAAATGTTGGTAAAACGATGTTGTTAGGCTTCTTGTCAGATATTTTATATTTTCCACAGCCTTTGTGTATAGTGAGACAGTGATGCTACATTCCATTGGTAAACAAGGGCCCCATTCTGCAACCCAGGGTGGAGCAAAAGCTCCAACATTCAAGGTGGGGTGGAGAGGTGTGGTACCTCTCCAGGCTTGCTCCCCCTCCTCAGAAGCCTGTGGAATTCTTTCCAGTCTAACACCAGATGGTAGAGGCTCCATACATTGTGGGGTTTCTGCCAGAGCAAAAGCAGGGAGAGACAGAGAGCAGATATTTCACAAAGCATGTGCCTCTGGGGACCTGGGCAGAAAATACCATGGGAGAAATGAGTAGCAGTTAACTGAGGATTAACTGCCCATCTGAATCTCAGAAGTTACGAGGGGGTGGGGGAGAGAGAAAATGAGGAAATAAGTAAAACACAAGATAACCCAAAGCCAAAACAGCTCCTAGGAGACACATGCCTCCAGGATTCAGGCAGAGGAAGAGCTGGGGGGAAAGCACAGAAATGCTGACTCTCTGTGTAGATAGCCCAAGAACCCTTAAACTGAAAAGAAAAAAAACCCTCTTCAAATGAAGGTAAATTATCTCTACTCAAATTCAAACATTCAGAGAGGCAGTAAATGCAGTGATCCACAGGATTTCAGATCTCAATCTTTTCTGCAAATCCCCAGTTCTTGAAATAATTTTAGTTCTCTAGAATTAAAAAAAAATACTTAAGGACATGACAGAAAACATTAACAAAGACAGACTCCTTGTGCGAGATTAGGCTCCACCTTATGCTTCAGAATACTCATTCTATCCAAAATGATTCTAAAGAAGTTAGCTAAAAGTTTATGTAATCAATTTGGTTCGCTGCTTAGAACGTCCTTTGCCCTGAGTTATCCATCATTGCCCTGTCTAATTCAGCATAAGGGAATTCCTGAGAAACTGCCTTGTACTCAGGAAGGCGAGGGTGAGGGGGTGGGGTGGGGGGCTACACACCAACAAACAAAATTATTTGATTTGGCATAGGCTACTTTGTTTTAAAAGATTCTCCAGCGTTGAAAACAATGAAATCAAATAAAAAACAAGAGCAACCATAATATTTTATTTAATTATCCATTAGAAAGCAAGTTCTGAAACTAAAGAAACAATATGAAATAATCACTATTTACAGCAAATCCCATTATGTTACACATCTGTTTGCATTCTTATACAATTTACATTCAATAAACAATTATATTTTACCGTAAAGATAGCCACCCACTTTTCTTCTTAACAATCCCTTTCCTCTTTATGCTCATCCTTCTCCGTATTTTTCATTGTTATTATTCACTGTTCAAATAATATCATTAGCACTTACTGACAAACTGTTGGGTAGGGTTAAACAGCTGCCACTTCAGAGGTGGCTGCATTTTAGCATTGAGTTAAATGATCCCTATATACACGTCTCCTCTTACAAAACTAAGTGTAATTAATTAATTAATTAATGTCTACAGAGTGTTTTGAAATCTTTTAAAAAAAAGGCATTACAGAAGCGCAAAGTACAGGCATTACCTTCCTCAACTGTAGTTAGTATTCAGCCAGTTTATTGTAATGGTATCAAAACAATTCCCTTTTTCAATATTGCCAATGCTCCAAGCAATGACTCTATGGAACAAGAGTGGCAGCTAATATAAGTCACAGAAATTGTTGCTCGCATTTTAAAATGGTACCAGGAATCAAAGTAATATTTGTAGCACAGTATTATTAGAGGCTAAATCTAGTTCTCATTTTTCTATTGGGATAATGTGTGCTTCATCTCTTTCTTACAACTTTCCAAAAATTCTGAGGACATGGGAGACAAATCAGGCATGCCATCTCTGCAAAGGCTACAAAGGAAGGCACACATTTAAAGTATTTCGAACATATCCCCAGTGATTCCTGTAAAAACTTGGCATTATACCTCCCAACATAATGAAGGACAACACTGTCTTATTTTCTTCTAGTCTCAAAGCCAGAACAAATTAAATAGGTAGTCCATAACTTTGGCAGTTTAATAAAGTTCTTTTTATGATATATCTTCTGCTTTCTTACATCACAACACTAAAACACAGGTTGCCTTGAACACAAATAGATTTGTCTAAAATTATGTCATTGAGTTCTGAATTTGTCACTGCACCTTATGCCAAAAAAGTATGGTTATGTGAATCCCTTTTAAGAAATCTTTCCACAGCAGGCTGTTCCAGGCTTGTGCCAAGTACTTACTGTCACTGACACATTGTTATTTCATTCATTCAAGAAACTTCCCACTCTATTGACTAAAACAGGAAATAGCTTTTATTTAAAAAAAAAAAAAAAAAGAAAAAAGCATGCACTCATTTTCTACAAAACTTTTGTTATTAATATAGAGATTCATCCCAGGTTGTGTTTGTGGATTACAAACCTAGGAGGAAGCATCAGCTAGTTAATAATCATCCACATCTGCCTCAAAATCATTTTTATGCAACAGCCCACATCCTCCCATTGTTTCATCAGCTACCCTCAATAAATGATTGTCATGACTATTCCTCTACAGTTGCAGGAGGAAACTGTCAGCGCAAAAAAAGCATGACCTGGCTTATCTCCACTGCATTTATATGACAAATAAACCAGATTTAAAACTACTTCATACAGTTCATGTAACATAGTCTGGTATTTATTAACAGGATTTTATAGCCTCCTCCCTACCTTTTCTTTTAACAAGGCAGCTCTGAATTAGTCCAGAAGTGGTTTGCCTCTATTGAGAGTTCATTCCAATGAAACAGCCTCACAATCGTGGTAGTGCAGAAAGAATACTTCACCCTCTATGATGTTTGTGAATTGACAACTAGTACCCAGGAAGATGGTAGCCAAGCCAAAAGTTAAGAGGTTTTAGCAGGTCAGGTATCCAAACCTCAGTTGTGAAGATATTTAAAATTCAGAATCAAGTAGTTACATGACTACAGTAATGTGATACAGAAGCACATAAAGTAAAATGGTTACCATGTTAAATATATAGACTGAATTGCAGATTTGTTTTTTAAATTTTTGTGCATTTATATATTTGGGGGGGGGGGACTGTCATATTATATTTTTTAAATCACCATCACCTAAAGTACCTATGATCTTTAGAGCTGATGTACACAAATGCAGCCATCATCTCACTTTTTCCTGGATATTTGTTTTAAATTAACTTTTTAAAACTTGAGAGGGCCAAAAAGAGAGGCAACATTAAGGCTTGGTCTACACTACAGAGTTAGGGTGCCGTGAGGCAGCTTACATCAACCTAATTATTGCAGTATAGACACTGCAATGTTACTTCAGCTGAAGTAAGTAGCCCACTACACCAACATAACAACTCCACCTCTTCAAGAGGCATAGCACTTACGTCGATGAAATTAGGGTGACACTAATTGTCGACACACCGTTACTTACATTGGCTGTCAGCCTGGAGAGGGACTGATGGCTGGAGCTCCCTGCCTCTCTCCCCGCGCTAACAACCCAAGGTGTAGGCTGGGCACCAGGCTTACAGCTGCCCCCCACCGCCGTGGTGCTGACAGCCCCTCCGCCTGGTGAGAATGCTCACCACCAAAAGAAGGAGCATAATGTGGACACGAACCATTGCTTTAATTACTGCAATGGCTGTATGTCGACTGAAGTCCACTTAGGGCTTGTCTCAACTATAAAATTAAGTGAGTACTTTTATGCACCATACACTTCAGGGGCCAGTGCTGGTGTAAGCAGGTACATCTTCAGGGTTAAATTTGACTCCATGCAAATCTTGGGTAAAATCTTTCAAACACTTTCTTCTCTGAAGACATGAGCATGGAAAGCAAAAAAAACCTCACACATCTCATCCTTTGTTCATGTAAAGGGGGGGGAAGTGCAGCTGCCTCCATGCATCATCCTCCTCCCCTTGTATCCTGGCAAACTACTAGGAAGTTATGGATAGATGCCTGGGGAAGGGGAGGACCAAGATCAAAAGTTGATCATCACAGGTGGGAATGGAGTGAAACACTGTCCCCTCGAAAGCCCTGTGGGAAATCTGCTGATCTCACTAGGGAGCTGAAGGAAGACCAGGGAAACCCTGAAGTCACCATGTAGGCAAGGGCCTTCAATGGTTGGCCTTGCGGCTTTATCAGATTCTGTGTGTTGAACCTCTGTTGCTCCGTGGGAGAGAAAAATCTGCCATAAAATTATTTGGGGAACCCCAATGAGGTAAAATTTGACTGCATTCCAATACTAACCTCCTTCCGCAGGCTCTCCCTTCAGGGCCAGATGATTGAGCAGCTAGATTCTTAATTCCAAGATGAGTCAAAGAACAATATTGTATATTGTAAAATTTTAAGATCATCATGCATAGCTGAAGGATTGAATAAGATGAATAGTGACATTCAGATTTCCACTTCTATGTACAAGGTCCAAAGCAAACCCAACAAAACGCCATGTTCACGATCGCTCTAAAAGTGCATTCACAATACAAACTTAAATAAAATAAAAATCACACCATGCAAAACCAGATTTTCTAAAAGTAAATCTATTCTATTTTATGGGTGTTGCTTTTTCACATAAAACAAGCCTTGAAAAGCATCTCTTAACATCCGAGTCTGATATCAAGATGTTTTCCTTTGATTTCACAGAGTTGAAGCCTCAATTAAATTCTTAACAGTTTCCCTGTTAATGATTTGGGATTTTATTTTTTAAGATACCACCGTTGTCGTCAGATGCTCTCATTGCAGAATTGCCAGAGTACAGTGTTAACAAGTGACACTTGATTAAAAATTGTGTTTGCACCACTCGGATAACAAACGAAAGGTCATCCTAAAACACATTCAAAGCGTGTCCAAAGGGGAACCCTCCATCGGCTGAACACTTCCGGCTAAAATTACTTAATTGATCAATTTAAAATCTCATTAGGAATATGCAAAGGGTACTGAAAGCAGCTGCCTAATCAGGCTTAAACCAACAGTATAATTCAGCAGACAATCAAAAGTGTGTTGCTTGACGCAATGAACAGCACTAACAGGACAGATGAAAATAGGAGTGCGCAGAATATTATCTGAACATCCGCCTGCAAGCAAGATAAAGACTGATTCCACTCAAAGCATCTTGTGTTTATTTTTTTAAGGAAAGCTTCAACTTGAGTTTATTTTCCCCCAGCACTGCTGTTTCTAATCAAAATTGGAACACACTCTTGACCAAGAAGGGTGGAGGGGAAGCCCCACAGTATTGTGGTGATGAACAACAGAAAATAATTTGTGAATTATAAGTAACTGAGACAGGAAGATAAGGAGTATTTAGGACTTGGCTGTGGTCTTTTAGCCACAGGTCTGAGTAGTCACTTTTCCTAAGGGAAACCTGAGACACAATCCCACCCCAAGCTAGCTACTATACAGGGGAATTCACACCCTGCACCAATCCCCTTAGGTTCTGACCAGTGTGGGGATGTGGAGCAATAGCATGGCCCTGCTATTCCCCTGTCCCTTCATATCCTGTAGCTCAAGAGCACCTGAAGGGAGCATTTCCTGTACTCTTCTGGCTACATATACAACTTATATCCCTTCTGGAGCACTCAGAAGTAGACTCTTTGCTCCTTCTCCTTGCGCAAGAGCTAGGAAGAAGAGGTTACGTACTTGTGTATTAACTTGTGTTCAAGCTGTTTTGTCCCATGGGTGCTCCACCACAGGATGTGTGCATGCCTGTCCATTCTTGACCAGAGATTGTAAATAGCAGTATCCTCAGCTCCATGCCCGCACAGAGCAGTGCCTTGTGCTCTCTGACAAGGGCATATAAAGGAGGAATGGACCAGCCAGCACTCCATAACCTTCTCAACCTACAAAGCCTAGAAGATTCTGCAGCAGAGGGGAAGGAGATGGAACATCAATAGGGACAAAACATCTTGAAGAACTCAAGTTACTGTGCAGGTATCATGGATCCACAGGCTGAGTTTCTGGGAGGACTCCTTCAGTGTGTCAAACCTTGTAGGTGTCCCACTCTTCCTCCAGGGCAGGCCAGGCAGCTTCACCACTTCCTTAGACTGGATCTCTGCTTCACACCATGAGCTCCATTCAGTGAGTCCCACTGAGACAGACCTTGAGGGAGACTTGTACAATCTTAGGGAGCAATGCACCTCTGCAAGCCTCTGCAGTGATACTCAGCCAGTGTTGTCAAACAGTAGGGTTTATTAGTTGACTGGAAGAATACAGTATAGGAAATTTTTGGTTAGCATAGAGAAACAGTTAAGCATAATCCATTCTGGGTAGCCAAAACCCAGTCAAGCTGTAGTGAACCCCACTGTTGACGCTCTGTCTCCCTATCCATCTGATCTCCTTCGTCAGATTCCCGGGTGTGCCCCGACTGCTTCCTGCAGCCAACATTTTACTTCCACTTCACAACTCACCACTCCAGCAATTCTTTGCTTCCTTTGTGTCGGAAGCCTAGAGGCTGGTGGGGATCAAGGACTGCCCAACATGGGTCTAGCCTCTGTCACGGGTTTACTCTAATACCACGGCAAAGAAGGCCTCTTCCTAGCCTTCCTGGCATGCCCCGTGGATGGGGAGCGGTGCTGACCAGTCGATGGCGCTGAAGGGTCGCCACGAACCAACACCATGGTGCTGACTCGGAGCGAAGCACTGGAGCCGTGATCAGTGCCGATTCCATCAGAATAGCCCGGAGCCTGATATCCCTTTCTCTTGGTCTGAGGCTTAAACGACTTGCAAATCTTGCAGCAATCGCTGAGATGGGTTTCCCCCAAACAGCATAAACAGTCTGCGTGCAGATCACTCACTGGCATAGATTGCCTACAAGTGTCACATAACTTAAAACCCAGGGCACGAGCATGTCCCGGCCCAGGCACTGTAACTAAACTAAACTAACTACATATATCATACACTGAACAAACAAGCAGTTTTGAGGATGAGCTACAGCAAAGCTGGAGCAGAGCAGTTCCGAAGCACCTTCACTGGCAGCAAGAAGGAACTGAGGGTGGGGGGAGTGTGCAGTGCCCCGCATACTGCACCATGAAGGCGCCACTCCAGGGGTTGCTAGGGCGCTCCCCTACGGGTACTGCTAGAGGAAAAACTTCTTGCACCGCTACACGTGCCAAGCACGTATGAGCAACCACTCGAAGAAAATAAACTTTTGAAGCATGGGGCTGATGGATTTTCCTGCTACATAATGTACTGTATTGAGAACATGCAGAAAATATTCTAGGCATAGCAATTATAGGATATAATTGTAGGTGAGAATGCCAGTTAAAATGCATGAACTTCCTTAACCAGTTACTAGTATCCAAGTTACTGGAGAAAGAAAACACATTCATTGTATTCTTGTCAATTTACTTTGGCTAGCATTTGCTGCTAACACATTGAAAAGCTGCTGTTGTTTCTTAAAACAAATAACTTCCCACAGTACCTTGGATATTGTCAAACTCCTGTTACAGAAAAAAAAAAGATCACTATTTAATCAAAGCTTTTTTTTTTCTAAAAAAAAATAAAATAAAAATACTACTACTACTATCGCATTCTAAGGAAAAAAGCCATAGGAAAAGAAGAATTATTTTCTTCAAACAGCATGCCTTAGTGTAACGTGTTTCTGTGCAGTAGAGCTACCCCAGACAAATCCTTTTCAGCATGAAACAGATCAGAATAATGACTCCCCAAGGGAAGGAAATGGCACTGTACAGGAATTCTAAGAGACATTTATATTGCAGGGCTTCCTGAGATCACTTCAAGTCTTAAGCAGTTACTTGAACATCAGCTTCAAGGGGGGGGGGGGGGGGGGGGGGGAGGGAAGACATCTTTGACTCCCTCTGTTTGATGGAAAAAATTCTGAAAATGTGTCTCCATTCTCTGGGTGCAAGGAGCGCAGAAGCTTCTCTATACAGCTGCTCCATTGGCAGCCCATCTCTCTAGCCACGCCAGGCATATTAAGTTGTGCACAGGGCCTTCCCTGGGTGTGGTCTGTAAGGTTTCACCATCACACAATTACCACTTTCCACCTTTCTTCTCTCAGAGTTGTGCATGATCTCCAAGCATCAGAAGCAAAAACAAGGAAGCATATTGCTTATCTCTTACTTGGACAATACATCAGTAGTCCTCTTTTGGGAAAATCTTGCAGCCAAAATGGGCATACTCCTTCTCTCAACTCTGTAAGTACACTGACAAAGGCCGCTATATGAAGTTTTTATCCCAACAACATATTCAGACATTTTCAGCTTCTCCTTTCCTTGGAAATAACCCTTTTCCCTTTGTTACAAGTTACGTCTCTTAACAGTAATTGAAAATGAAAAACTGCAGAAAAGGGCATCCTGTCTTCCCTGAAGGAACTCCCTTAGTTTCCTTTCTGAGAAGATAAGAAACATCTGCACCTACAGACACACGTTCTTGCTCTCTAAAGAAGGGAGACCTTTAAAATTCAAGCAATTCCTGTGGCTAGATGGGTTATTATCCATATTGAGAGAGAGTTTGGCCTAGGAAGTACTCTTGTAAACACTCTGGGCAGAGCAATCTTTAGTAGTAAAGAGAGACAGTGACCAAGGGCAGGGAGGGAATCGATGAGCTATTTGACTGTCAGGGTATGGCTACATCTGGAATTTCAAAGCGCTGCCCCGGCAGCGCTGCGGGAGCGCTGCCGCGGCAGCGCTTTGAAGTGTGAGTGTAGTCAGAGCAGCAGCGCTGGGAGAGAGCTCTCCCAGCGCTGCATGTAAACCACATCCTTTACGGGTGTAGCGTGCAGCGCTGGGAGCTGCGCTCCCAGCGCTGCTGCCCTGATTACACTGACGCTTTACAGCGCTGTATCTTGCAGCGCCCAGGGGGGTGTTTTTTCACACCCCAGTTGCAGCGCTGTAAAGTGTGAGTGTAGCCAAGGCCTCAGACATACTCTTAGATCCAGGTAAACATTATGGTAGGCACCTTTTAGATTTGTCATTAATTATGCTATCAGATAATCTATAGAATTGTACTGATTTTCTTGGGAGCACTTTCCAGCCTCCCTGCTCAATACTCTTCTCCATCACCTTCTCTTTCCATTCCTCCCCAATCCCTCACTAACACCTGGCACCACACCTTGAAAAATATTCCTCATTTATTTTAACTCTCCTGAAAATACACTTCTCTCCTCTCTCCCTTTCTCAACTCTCCTGAGCAAAGGTGACCCTGGCAGCTTTTCCTTTCTCACCCTTCTGAGCAAAATCTTCCTGCTTGTTTTCCCATTCCCTGCACCCTCCTTCCCTGCAGACAATGGTACCCAAAATTCATTCGCTTAAATTACGGACATCGGGTGACATGGACAAATCAGAATTTGTCTGATTAGTCCATCTTAAGCAGCTTGCTGAAACACTATAGTTTTGAAGTTAATTAGTCTAGCGCACTGGCTGTCATGGCTGAGCAGTCATCCCACAAAGAAAAGGTCATCTGCCATGTTACCATCCCTATTAGAAATATGTACATCAGTATCAATGTTCTTTGTAATATGTTTATGGCTCTGCATCATTTGGCTTCTGTGACCTGGTCTTTAGCATTTTCTGCTAAAGTTTGTCTTAATCATGTATGTGTAACATACCAGATCTCGCTGATCCAAAGGGGAACTCGGGACAAGTAAGCTTGTGGCTGCTAGACAGCCAGATGGGATAGTCAGTAGTCCCCTCACCCTTCGCCCTCAGATTTCTGAGGGCTTTCTCCAGTTTGTCTCCTTGGATTGCAAACTTCTATATGTGCTTTGGGTGAGGGGGCACTTAGGACAGAGTCCATTTTGGGCAGCATACTTGGAGACTTCTGTTTTGGTCACATATTTATTCTGTTTGTGCTGTGCAACAAATCTGAAAATCTATAAAAATGTCAAGTGAAAAAAGATGCAGTGACAATTATGACAACAAGTTTATTATAGACAGCATCCTCTTGTTTGAACTGTTTTCTACAACCAGGAAATCAGTACAAATTTGGTTGTGTTTACTGTAAGTTAGCTGTAACTGATCCTCTTTTCTTATTTTGATTATTATGGGCCAGATTCACCAGAACATTTCAGTCGCTTTGGACGGCTCTTACGATACAAATCATCTGACCACTTCAAACAAACAGTTATGCAAAGTTTATGGAAGCGCTGCATTGTTAGAGTGGCACAAAATCAGCTACCGCGTATTGGTGAATTTGGCATTTTTTTTAAATATTCATTTACACAACTAAAATATATTCAAGGTTTTTTATATTGAAAATTCCTTGCTCAAGGCTTTGAGTGACTGAGTCGTACCCTGTTGTAAATCAAGAGTTACTGAAACTGATGTAAATGGATTTAAACTGAAGCATATAAAGCACTGTAAATGAGATGACAGTAAGGCCCAATATCTGATTTCAACAGATAAATTAAAGATACAATTATAACTGGCTGCAACTTTTCTCCTTCTTTTAACTCCCCGCCTCACAATAGTCTGCCATTACTTGTATACTGCCGAATTTAGACTGTAAACTCCTTGAGACAAGGATATGAGCTAGATTCTGATCTTTATTACATTGGTACAAATCCAAGGTAATTCCACCTAAATCAATGCTCTGAATTTATACTGGTGCATCTGTAAGCAGAATTTGGCTCTGTCTTTTCTAATTGTCTGTAAAGCACCATGCACAGATAATGCATTGAATAAGTGATGGTAATTCATGTAAGTCACTTGATTATGATTACATTAAATAATAACCAGTGAAGAACAACCTGTTAACTGGAAAGCCAGCTTTGCCACTGCATGCAACAGCATTTTTGTTATCTGGAAGTGATCACCTTCAGGGCATGTTTCTTCATCTCTCTAAATCCAGCCTCAAAAAAGACAAAAAGAAAGGAATCTGTATTTCACTAGGAAAGACTCATATTAGAAGCAGATACTCTGTCTCAAGAGAAAGGCGAAAAAAGTCTCTGTGTTCCACTGTGCTCACGTGTGATTTGGCTTTATCTAAACTCTTAATTATTTTTTTTTCCACAGAGCTCTTCATTTTTCTGATTTTAAAAGAGCTCTAAAGTGAATTATATGGATGCCATAATTCTACCAGTTCTCCAGCCATTTATAAAGTCCTCCATTAAAAACAGGACAGAAAAAAGCCTGTTATTTATTATGTTTAAAAACACCTAAAAACCTTTTTAAAATAAATAGTTAAACATTCATACTTTCTTTATACATCATACAGGGGAAAAAAGAAAGGATGAAATGCATTTTTTCCCTTTGCAAGTCACTTCTTTTTAAAAAACAGTGTACCACGTTGAGAAGCAGGCTGGGCAGGGACCAAAAGTTATTATACAAATAATACACAAGTAAAGGATATGGGACTTGATCTTCCACCACTAAAGTTAATGGGGATTTTTTTTTTTTAAATGGAAGCAGGATGAAGAATATCAGCAGGTCATCAACCTAAATCTGTGTGCAAGTTCTTTTAAAAAAAATGCCAAAAGGCTAGTTTTCTCTGAAATACTGTGAAAAATTTCAGCTGTAGCACTCCAGAACTACTGTGACACAATCACTTCAGAGGAGAATGAAGACAGTGCTGCTTCCAAAGTATCAGAAAGCTAATAAATCTTTGCACCCAGCTCTAAAAATGAGCAACAGCAGTTTCATGCCTTCAAAGGTAGCATAAACACATGCCTCCATCTTCAATTCTTTCTCAAGGTTACCTCGACTATATCATTATAGTTCAGCACATTCCCTTCAACTCTCCATCCCCCTCTCTGTTGTAATCTTTGTACTTCCTCAGTAGAGTTTTGGATGGACACATGGATCAATGAGGAAAAAAAGAAGAAAAAAAAAAAGGGAATATACAGTAAGGTGATGAACTCTGATACCCACTTAACAATCCTCTTAAGTTACAGTTAATAGTACTTGTTACAGTCAGATTATCCAGAAACACCTTTATAACTGTGCAAAACCAAATAAAAATATATATATAAAAACATTTGTAGCCAGTCTCAGCAAGAGCAACAAAGAACTTGGAGCAATTTGAAAGAAAATGAGGACAATCTATTTCAAAATGAACAGGCACACCTCTTACTCAAATGGCTTCAAAGCCATGCGATGTTATATTTGGGTTTGTGCCTCCCTGGCTTGTACTTACATTGGGTTTTTTAAATTAAAAATATGGCATTTTTTCAAATAAGTTGAGGGGGGGAGAAGCACTTGCTGCCACGACAATTTTGTAAATCTATTGCAACACACGCACTTTGTTCAAGCATTTCCTGAGTTTTGAGCACTTGACTTTGCAATCTGAACATTTTTATGTAGTATTTTGTACATAATTTATGTTATCTATGCTCATCAGCATGGAATCAGGTGCTTTACAGGACTGAGAACCTTTGTCAGAGGGAGAGGACAAAAATCCGAGCACAATGGCATAAGTATTCTTTAGGCTTTGAATATTGGAAATCCAAAGGGATGGATTTTGGCACCTAACAAACTTAAGCTTTTCTGAAAATTCCAGCAATTGTAGAGAACATGGGCTTATGCAGGGACAATTTATCATATACAGATCTTGAGCTCCTCTGTTCTGAAAGGAACATGTCACTCCAAAAGAACACCTTCTTTTCCCCATTCTTCAAATCTCCATTATGTTTCAGAGTGGCTCACAGCTACTCAAAAACAACCAATTTATATTATTGTGACCAAGTGAAAATATGACAAATTTAAAACAGTTAAAATAAATTACAAAAGCAGGTATGTGAGAATCAGATAACTGGCTTCTATGTTAAAGCAAAGAGAATAAATTATTGAGCAAAAAGATCATATATTAATGTATATAGGAGAAATTATTCTAAATAAGAATTTTAAATAAAAAATAAACTTCTTCGGGCAGGTCTACACTTAAAATGCTGCATCAGTGCAAATCCATTGGTACAGCTGCAGTGCTTTAGTGTTTCAGGTGACGATGCTCCTAAGCCGGGTGGGCAAACTTTTTGGCCCAAGGTCCACATCTGGGTCTGGAAATTGTATGGCACGTCATGAATGCTTACAAAATTACAGTTAGGGTGCAGGAGGGCTCCGGCTGGGGGTGCAGGCTCTGAGGTGGGGCTGGGGATGAGGAGCTGGGGGTGCAGGAAGGGCTCTGGGCTGGGACCGAGGTGTTCAGAGGGTGGGAGGGAGATTAGGTTTGGGACAGAGAGTTGGTGCATGAGAGCGAGTCAGAGGGGCAGGCTCCAGGCAGCACTTACCTCAAGCAGCTCCTAGAAACAAAGGCATGTCTCCCCCTACAGCTTCTATGCAGAGGCGCAGCCAGGCAGCTCTGCACGCCACCCTGTATGCAGGCACCACCCCTACAGCTCTCACTGGCTGCAGTTCCTGGCCAATGGGAGCTGCGGGGGTGGCGTGCGGAGCCACCTGGCTACCCCTATGCATAGGAGCTGGAGTGGGGACATGTCGCTGCTTCCGGAAGCCAGGCGGAGTGGGACAAGACCCCGACCCCACTCCCAGGCTGGAGTGCCGGAGTGGGGAAAACGCCAGACCTTTCTTCCCAGCGGAAGCTTATGGGCCCGATTAAGACGTCTGGAGGGTTGGATGTGGCCCCTGGGCCGTAGTTTGTCCACCTCTGTCCTAAGCTAATGGGGGAGAGCTCTCCTGTTGGCATAGTTAATCCACCTCCATGGAACTGAACCATCTGCCTGTACAAACCACTAGTGTTTCTGAATGGGGCATGATACAATTAGTAGTTATGGACCCTGCCATTTGTGTGCCTGTCGAGAGCCTGAGTCCAGCACTGGAACAGGCTATGCCATTGCAGTGGGTAGTATTTAGCAATAATGGGGACAGATTCTGATCTCAGCTGCACTGATATAAATCTGAGGTAACTACTGAAATCAATGAGTGAAATCCCAGCTAGTGATGTCAATTGCAAAATTCCCATTGACTTCCACAGGGTTAGGACTTCATGCAGTAAGGGTACTTCAGATTTATATTGGTATGACTGAAATCAGAAACTAGAACAATAACTGAATGCAACTACGCAAAGAGTATGCCAATATCTTTCACTGTAGAACTGCACAGCTTTCAGTGTAGAACTCAAAGTGCCTTACAAAGCAAGTGTGTATCAGTATCCAAATTTTGCAGATGTGGAAACTAAGGCATAGAGGTAGAGTGACTTGCCCAAAGTCAGCCAGCAAAGCAATAGCAGAGCGAGAACTAGAACCCTGACCTCCTAAGTTCCAATTCAATGACCTATCTACTAGGCCACAAACTAATCTCACTGGAGGAGGAAACATTAGCTGTGGGTGGAAAAAAGTTATATTCCAACATCACATAAAACACCACCAAATTGTTCTGTTATGTCATGCTGTCAGAGTGGTGATCCAGACAAGTAGTACACTGTATTACTGCCTATTAAAAGGAGCACATTTTTAACAATGAGGATAATTATCCATTGGAACAATTTACAAAGAGCTGTGGCAGATTCTCCTTCATCGGGGGAAAATATTAAATCAAATTTGGATGTTTTTCTAAAAGATATCCTCTAGTTCAAAGAGGAGTTAATTCAGGGAAGTCCATGGGCCTATGTGATGGGGAACTGATGATCACAATGATCACATCTGGCATTATAATCGTAAATCTAAGAGCATTAAACAATGTATCTGTTTATAACAACACTGTTTTTTTAGAATCACTATTATTATTATTATTATTTATTATTCCCGTGAAGTTGAAAGCACTTGGGAAGTTCACTTCCATCTCCTGAATTTTCACATTGGCAAACCTTGCAACTTCTTCTGAAGGCTCAGAAATGAAATACTGTATTTTCCTCTTCCCATTTCTATGAATAATAAAGCTTTGTGTAATGCCACAGCCTTCATCTCAATATCTCTAAACGGCTTCTTGACTAGTGCAAAATCCTGAAACCACATATTTTAATACACACACACACACACACACTTTAATGGACTATACCTAGTCTAGATAAATGCTTATTTTGAAATTACAGATAAATAAATCAGTATTATTTAGTATTACATAAATCTAATCTCACGTTATGTTAAAACAGAAGTGAAAGAGGTCAACAAAGGCAAAAAGAAAACAATTACAATTTCAAAAAAAAAAAAAAAACCCATAAAAGAACTGATACCTTAACTAAAATCCAAATTCCTTGCAAACAAAATTTCAAAGACAAAAAGATATATTTGAACCATTTATACCAATGCTTAAACTATTTTGCTTGTTCCGTAAGCTGTTCATTTTCTATTTCCTAGCAGTACAACGTTAGGAGACAAGACCAGACCATAGGCCAAATATTTTTCTATTATATGGTAAGTCATTCTCCAAGACAGTGTTATGATGCATATTACTTAAGCCATTTCAATAACATGTAGATTTTTCAGAAACGGTGAGCTATCAAAGCAAAAACCCATCCAGATAACAAAACAGGCCTACGGGCAGCTCCCAGGTTGACAGTACAAAATCCTGCTGAGTCTCTCCAAGAGCCAGATGCCGCTGCCAAGGGGCGGGGGTGGGGGACACCTTCCACAGCATGCTATCTGGGCCCTGCAATGGTGAAGAAATGAACCGAATAATGTGATATGGAGTAACTGGCAACCTGCCACTTGGCCATATTCTTTACTGGTTATTAACTATTTATTCACTGAGCTGTAAGAATACTAAAAACACAAATGTGTTTTTAAACTGCTACTCATTAAAGCCCCAATTCACGAAAACATTTAACCAGATGCTTAATTTTAAGCACATACTGAAGCACCCTTCTTGAATGAGAATGCTTTCCTGCATAGGAGTATAAAACTGCCCATTCATGTCACAAATGAGAGAAACTGCTATTCCTTTCACATTGGAAAGAATACAAATGTAATGTAAAATCCCCTTTTGTCATGCTGACTGGTTGTGACAGATTATAATGAAAAGTTCAAATCAGGAACTTATGATCCTTCAACACACATCAAACAAACTGACCCTACAGGGAGAAATAAAGGAGGGGACAGTGGACGCCTGGAACACAGAGAAGAGCATGTATACAGGGGGACATGGAATGGCAGCAGGGGGAAGAGTACATGCACTGCAAGCACAGGGAACAGAGGAGCCATGCAAGGTGTATGTGCAGGGAACCTGTAGAGAAAAAGAAGAGAACAGGGAAATGCCGAGTGCTTAATGTTTTCACATAGGATACATTTCCATTTCTCCTGTTCCCTTCAACCAGTGCCCCCCATATTCCATGCTAATATAATTTCCTCCACCACACATCCTATTATTATTTATATTGCAATAGCACTGTAGGGGCACCAGTCAAGGTCCAGAATCCAACCATGCTGGGCACTGGTACAGACATATGGTAGAAATTCAGTTCCTCCCCCAGGGAGATCATGATTGCTAACTATCAGAGGAATGAAGTTCTGGAACAGCCTTCCAAGGGGACCAGTGGGGGAAACAAAACAAAAAAAAAAACAAAAAAAAAAACTAATTGGCTTCAAGACTGAGCTCTGTAAATTTATGGAGTATGATGGGACTCCCTACCATGGCATGTGCGTGGCAAGTAGCAAAAATCCCCAACTGATGGAGACAGGACACTAGATGGGGAGGGCTCTGAATTACTAGGATAATTAATTCTGAGGTATCTGCCTGAGATATCTCACCCACATGCTCAGGATTTAACTGATCACTCTATTTGGGGTTGGGAAGGAATTTTCCCCCAGGTCAGATTAGCAGAGACCCTGGTAGGTTTTCACCTTCCTCAGCAGCAGGGAGCACAGGTCACTTGCAGGTTTAAACTAGTGCAAATGGTGAATTCCCTGTAACTTTAAGTCTTTAAACCATGATCTGAGGACTTCAGTAACTCGCCCAGAGGTTAGGCTATGTGTGAGGAGTGGGTGAAGTGCTGTGGCCTGCAATGTGCGGGAGGTCAGAATAGATGATCCTGATGGTCCCTTCTGACTTTAAAGCCTATGAGTCTTTGAGATCCTAGTTATGACAAAATACAATAGATATGTGGAGATAATGAAGTCTCAGTTAGACTTGCTAATATCTAGCAGATCAGTAGGCATCATAAGATCTCTCTGAGCAGGGCTACTCACTCCCACACAACTAGTAAAATCAACCTAACAGACTTTCAGCACTCATTAAAAAAATAAAAAAGTTGCATCCATTTCAGTGGGGTCTTTCAAAAAGCATTATATTTTATTTACAAAAATTTCACTGTTAAAAGTGCTAGAAAAATGTAGACATGACAGGTTAAGATACCCAGCCAATTTCCCCACTGCTGCATAGTCATTAATCACTCACTAGTACCCAGCCAACCTTAATGTTGCCTCCTACTACATTCAAAAATATACCAAATAAAAGAGTTAAGAGATTACAGAATCCAGTTCTTTATTCAAAGGGTAATTTTCCAATAATCGCAGAGCAAACTGTTATTTGATGTTACACAGAGTGGTAAGTTAAAAAGTGACACTTGACATGAGTGAAATGAATGTATCCTTTAACTTATTTTCAAAATTTGACACTTCTCTATGAAAATTATAACACAATTGCTGGGCTTTGGATAGATTCAGTGGATATACACTTTATACCTTTATTCTGCAACAAATGTTTTTGTTTAAGAATAGAGTAATACATTGCAACATCCACAACTGTTTGGGATAGCATTAATATCTGTACTGCGTCTGTTCCTCTTTTGGGCCCAAGTATGTGCCTCCTAAAGGACTTCAGTGGAACTAAAAAGAGACATAGCATGTTACAGTGGTTGTGTAATCCTCAAATATTATTTTATGTAAATGGCAAAGTACTACAGTGGTGAAGCAAGTCCCATATAATAAACTATTTCTAAAAATAGTTATGTGCATTTTGTCAGTGTTTAAACCTCAGCTTCCTTTAAAGCCAATAGAGAATAAGAAAAATTCAGATGTAAAATGAAACTGTCGTTTTGGCTGTTGGCCAGTTTTACAGGGGAAAAAACAAACATAAAATACTTTCCACCAGCACAGTTGTGAGAGATTTTGTCATAAGCAAAAGAACAGAGTCTGCCAGCAGAAGGTCCTTTTCGTTTGAAAAAAAAAAAAAAAATGGAAGTTTTACAAAATGTCACACAGTAAAAATAAGCATAATTTTCTTCAGATAGACAGTTGAGACATTTAACCCTTGCCCGATTACTTTGAAATCTCTCTCTTTCACACACACACACACACACACACACACACACACACACACAAAACTCTTACTAATCTTAAAATACTAGATGTGAAATCCTGGCTTCACTGAAGTCAATAGCAAACCTCCCATTCAGTGGAGCCAGGATTTCAAACATTGTGCCAACTCATCTGTCAGAGAAAGGTAGATAAGCTTTTAATATAAAACAATAACTACGGTTATTTTTAAGTCACCTTTTACCATTTCCTTTATCTTTATCAATTCCCACCCTCTCCCAAAGATCATAATAAACTGAAGGTTCAGTACTAAAAATGACTTATTTGATTTAGTTTTCCTTACAGCTCAGTCATTTTTGGACCACACCCTTTCCCCCCGCCTCTTTTGAATGGCTGGAGTCATAATGGGTGGGGGGGAGCATTGTATGTATGTTTGTTTGCAATCAGGCAGAGAGCAATTTACGACAGGAGAGGGAAGGCAAGTGCTGCAGAAAATGATTTCACTTGTTTTCCACAACTAGAGACCTGAGTTCAAATTCTGGTACTGCTCACAAAATAAAGTTAGTTGGCAATTTTATGCCAGTTCCCTATTTGTCACATCACAAAACATCAAGATACATACAGAATTTTAACATTTTTAATTTAAGGTGCAAACTTTTAAAAGTGAGGGTAATTAACTATTGGAACAACTTACTAAAGGTTGCAGTAAATTCTTCATCACTGGAAAATTTAAAATCAAGATTTTTCTAAGAGATATGCTCTAGTCCAAACATTAATTTAGGGAAGTCCTATAGCCTGCGTTATACAGGAGATTAGACTAGATGATCACAGTGGTCCCTTCTGGCCTTGGAATGAATGAATCTATATCAATAGGTCTGGATTAATGGTTAGAAATGAGGTGATCTGGTAAAACCAGGTAACAAAGGGGGCTGATTGCCTGACCCCACCAACAGCTGTTAGTCCCTCACTTATTCTTACTTGTTAAATGACACGCTTTGTGCTGTACAAGACAGAAGCAAATATAGCCCCGATCCCAAGGAGCATTCAAATCTGAATAATGAGCCTTGCATTCATTCACAAACAACAAAAATTAAAAAGGCACAAAAATAGCAATCATAGAGAATGAGACAATCATGCATTTTTTGGAGTTAACGTCCATGGAGTTTTTATACAACTTTAGAAAGAAACTCTTTGGAGACCCTTTGAGTGTACCAGTGAAAAATACGCAATCCATTGTGAAGTGATATACTCAACATCCACAAACCTGTTTATTTGTCTGGGTCAATCATATCCAAGATCACATCACCACCTTCAACTTTATAATCTGTTGCACAACTGAAAGTTAGAAAACACACACACAAAAATCTACCAGAGGCTAAATACAGAGAAGGTGTGTCTTGAATACTGTAGTGGTGTTTTTTTAAAAAAGAATCTTTTAAAATCCTTATAGATTTCCACAGGGAAATTTCAGCTGTATTCAGTAAAACTTATCTACAAATATTATACTTTCTAGTTTCTAAAATCAGTTGTTCATATTTTCAAGAATCTGAAAACATTTCACTTAATCACTGCTATGACACCGCTGCACTCTCCAATTCTTAAAACATGGGCCATATTAAAGAACAACAACAGAGGGGGAAGGGAAATGAAATGTCACAGCTATACAGTCCTATCTGATTAATGCTTCCCATTGGCATCCTCCTGTTGAATAACTAAGATTATGTGTCCAAAAACATAAGCAGGGCAGGGTGCCTGAGATGATGGAGCAGGACCTACTGTACTTGGCGTAGGAGGCCCTAAAGGCCAAAGAATGCAGAAGCTAAAGCAATAGCAGTCTTCAGCACTTAGAGAAGTTGGGGGCTGACTTCAGGTCACTACCTCACGTTATGCCTTGACTGAGGAATCATCTCTTTCTGCCCATGAAAAAAAGATAGAGACTAAGTGGAATGTGTAATTAATCAATCTTTACCAGGCATTAATCTTTACCAATCCTGTCTGCTTATGCGCCTCGGCAATACAGAATTGCATGTATTTTACAAAGTTAGCATTATGAATTTGTTTATGTCCCTACAAAGAGAAAATAAAGAGTTCAGTTTTCTAAAGGTTAAATAGGACTCTGCATATGGAGGGCACATCCATATTTATTTTTTATCGGAAGATTGAAGTGAAAGCTGGGAAGGGACATATCTGGACAGAGCTGGAAAGGAGATCATGCTTTAGTAAAGAGGAGATATCAGGGCCTTATGATTCTAGAGAAAGTTGCAGGAAGGGAGTGGAAATGAGAGACCTGTTATTGCCTTACATTACAACAAGGAAAGTTTTCTTCTATTTGAGCAGATACAAAGGGGCAACTCTCAGGGTTTCAAACAGGGATTTTCATATCTTGTTGATAAGGTTAAAACTTAAGCGGGAAGCCAACCATCCAACCAGTGGGTTAAAATAAAACACTGTCCGGGGGAACAAACACATGAGTATTCCTCTGATACTTCCTCTATGGGCAGAAGGCTGCTTCTTGAGAATTCCAGAAGAGAAGGGTTCCACTCTGCAATTTTTAAAACAATACTTTGCAAGAAGCACTAGTGCGCAAATATCAGACCAAATACATAACAGAGAAGAGAGGGCTCTTCTTTTCTTTCCCCGGAGGCTTTTAGCATTAGAACTGTATCTGCATGCCCAACTTTTCATTGGTTTTCTTTAGTTGAGCTTTCCCTGCTCATGGTCCAGGCAGACAGCAGAGATGAGCTGTATTGTGGTGGAAGAATGGGTCACAAGAATGATCTCAAGCTACACTGGAGATGGGGAGTTAAAATGTAGGCACTTAACCATCTATAATATTGGAGGTTTGCAAAACGGGGTCATCCAGCCAGCCTTGAAACTATAAGTAGTATTTTGCTTTGCTCTTTTATCATTACTTTAAGACTTTAGCACCCTGCACATGACATATATTGGAGGGGATGCATAAGCCAGAGTGAATTTCCAGGAAATAAAGAATATGCATATGCTTGGTTGATCTCAATTACCTGGGTACATAATTATTGCTTGTCACAAAAATGTCTATTTGCTCAAATTTTTCCACAATGAGTTTTAGAAGTTTTCCTTAACATTCCATTCAGCAGGATGAAGTTTTCTTCTGCTTAGCCAGCCTGTCCTGAGATTCTCTTCTCCATAATACGTAGAGGTATTATTCATAAAGGTTTCCTTTTGGCCCACCAAAATAGGCAGAGAGTTTCTTTCAGTAAGGTTTTACTTTTCACGTCCCCATGTTGGTTTACATAAGCTATGACTGCAGTGCTGTTGGTTACCAGTGGGATGTGATGCTAATAGAGATTTCTCAGGTTGACTATAGCTAGCTCATCATTTACATGAAGACATTGGTGTATATTTTTCTCTTCATCTCTATTTCCAGTCCCAATAAGAATTTGCAAATCAGTTGACTCTTTTCTGAGCTTTATGTTGGCATCTCCTTTAGGGTGTTCTCCCTTTGACTGAATATGACAGATTTTCACTTGGAAAAGCAGTAAAAGAACTAATCCTAGGTTGTATTTTGTTTTTCTTGGAGTTTTAACCTAGGTACAATTGTTGTAAGGGTCCACAGACGGATTTGTTACTAGGTATTAAATCCTCAGTCCTGAGACTGCTACCTAACTGCATATGCCAACTACATTGAGCCATAGTTCACACTGTTGTTAAATTAAACATCCATGCCTAACATTCTTCAGTACATTAAACATATGTATAAACCATTCCTAAATTGTGCTTTATAACGAACCCATAACAAAAATCAGAAGATGCTGATTTCTGGTGCTAGCGCACCTTTTCTGGAAGTACCTGATGTCAAAACATTGCAAGAATTTTACTATCATCATCCCCATCTCTGTTCTCTCAAATGAATGTGCTCTTCTGCTTAGCTCAGTTTTCTAAATCTTATATGTTCAAAACTGTATGGGGAGAGGGAGAAGGCCACAAGGTACTGAATGTGTGTCCTGAGAATTGCACCATGCTTTCAACTCATTTCAGTAGGAGTCGAGACCATGCAGCACCTTACAGGATCAGGCCCTCTATCAGTCATGAGCATGACTTGATACTAATCAGGATCTTGGTAGTCATGCCCCTCCTTAAGACACAAACAAGTTACAGGCAATATGAAGATAATTATTCAGGACAGGACCCACAGGGATATCAGTGCCGCACTCATAGGATTAGACTTTAAACCACTTCTTTTATCTCCCAAAACATAATGTGATGCCATAATTAATAAGGTCAAACTGGTTATTACTACTAATAGGTTCTGCATAAAACTCTTGTGATGTGGACTAGCAGTTGTTGTGATTAAACAATGCTAGTGAAATTGTCAAAACAATGAAGTGCATTTCTGTGCTTCACTGGTTAATTTCTGGTTGTAAAACTTAACAGATGGAGCGCCTGGGCTTTATTCAATATCTTGGACTTCTTTTAATTAGATTCCTGTTCAAGCCTGTCTGCTTGCAGAACATGCAGACCCCAGGTTTAAAAACAATCTTGGGAATCCCACTCCATTGGCTAGTAGAGACCAATGTGTCATCTCTTGGGAATTGAGCCTGCTGCTTCAGTCTTAGGAAATGGTCAGCCAGTAAACAGCAGCCTGGTGTTAATGAGATATTCTGAAGATGTAGCTGTGCCGTAGCCAAACACCAAATTAACGCATCAGTTCATCATGAGGCTTAAGAATTTCAGAACGCTTTTGTTATATTTATCCATCACAAAGATTCTGTATGCCACAAACTCTTCCTTTCACATCTTTATTGTTCTCTGGCTGCAACAATCAGATTCTAACAATTCAGATGAACTTTACTTACAGAATGATAAATAGTATCTATGCCCCCAAAGAGTTAAAAACACAGTGTGCTACACTGGACCCAATCCTGTGATTCTTCAGCAGGTAAAACTCCCATCAACGTCAGGATCGGGCCCAGTATAGTCTTTTCTTAGTTTAAAAAAAATATATTATATCAAGCCAACCAAAAGGGAAAATAAAGGAACAATCCTGGTAGATTGTTTATGCAATACATAATTTGACATCAGTCACCTAAAGGGTTAGATCCCAAGACAGTCTGGCCTGAGCAAGGTGCAGGACATAGTTGTGCTGCTCCTACAATGAAGGCTGTGATTTAGAGAGACCATATGCCCACTGCACCACTGCCATGCTAGCTGGGCCACAATTTGACCCAAAGTGATTTACTGGTTTGGAAAAGCAATCCTATTTGAGAATTTTAAAAAGGGACACCAATTCAGAAGAAAAAAAAAAGTTGTAAGTAGTTGCCTGTATCCACCTGCCAATATTTATGGTATTATAATAGAATTTCATGTTTTGTAAAAGTTACTGCCTTCTGTTTCTTTCAGTTCTACTAATCTTAGGCATTACTTGTGACAACAGTAGGAATATAAAGACCAGGGGCCTAGTTCTCTTTGATCCTGCACCTCGTATAATCATTTACATCTGTGCAAAGCAGATGCAAAATGCTATCGAATCTGAATTCTCCACTCACTGAAACTCACTGTAGCTTTTTACACTCACTGTACAGAATCATAAATGAGTATGCAATGGGACTATGACAGAATGAGCGAGGTTGAAAAAGAAGGGCCTTAATCCTCTGCACAGACGAGTGAGGGCTCCGGACAATCCAGCTCCATGTCAGCACGATGCGCACAAGTATTCACAGGATTGAGCCTTAAAGAGGCTCAACGGAAGCAGCTTTATTGAGGTTAGTCATGAGGTTCCTCCTGCACAGTCCCTACATAGCTGTATTTCTTTTGCTAATTGTTAGGCGCTGCAGAACTCAAACTGGGTTGCCAAGCAAGGACTTTGTCCTCTGTGTCACCACACTGCAGAGTCCACAGAGGAAAATGCAGCAGACACCCCACCAAAATACGCTACACCTGCTGACTCAGCAGCATTTGGTGATTAGGCGCAGACTGCTGATTGAACACTATGGTGTATAAAGTTTCCTGTTCCTGTCCCACCCTTTGTCTGAGCAACCTGCTTCTTTGTTGGGCTCCTACTCCTTGTTTTTGTTACCATGTCTTGTCCCCACTCCTGCTACCCTGCCTGATCCCTGCTGCTGACTCCATCTTTGACCCTTGACATGATTTCTGACTCCAATGCCAGCTTAATCCTTGGTGTGGCTTGAACTCTGACTTGGCTCTGACCCTTGGCATGACTTCCAACTCTGACTTTAACTTGGGCATGATTCACAACTGTGACCCTGACCCATCTGAGGCTCTCACCATTGGATCAGACAGCCTCATTGTGGCCTTGACACTTATAGCTCAAGGCACCCAAGCAGCTCCACATAACATATATTTTTATACATATAATTATGTCGTAAAACAGAACTGTGGAGCAAGTCAAAAGAATCAGAAATATGAATAAAACAGCCTACCACCACTCCTTTATAAAATACCCTGGGTAAACATCTGCTACTCCTTCCCCTTCATGTATCACATGTCCCCCAAATCACAGATGGTGCTGGCCAGCCTGGTTCAGATCTGGTCCACACCAGCTGGGATTTCTTCCTGGAGGTTTAGGAAACAGAGTTAATAAAATACATGCACCTCTAATTTTACTAATAATTACATGAAGAACTAAACAGAACTTTTTACATTTCAAGGACTACAATGACTTAGAATGCAGGGACATTACCTGGCTGATTCTGGGAAACCTTCCCCAGATCCCTCTTATAGACTCATAGACTCTAGGACTGGAAGGGACCTCGAGAGGTCATCGAGTCCAGTCCCCTGCCCTCATGGCAGGACCAAATACTGTCTAGACCATCCCTGATAGACATTTATCTAACCTACTCTTAAATATCTCCAGAGATGGAGATTCCACAACTTCCCTAGGCAGTCTATTCCAGTGTTTAACTACCCTGACAGTTAGGAACTTTTTCCTAATGTCCAACCTAAATCTCCCTTGCTGCAGTTTAAGCCCATTGTTTCTTGTTCTATCATTGGAGGCTAAGGTGAACAAGTTTTCTCCCTCCTCCTGATGACACCCTTTTAGATACCTGAAAACTGCTATCATGTCCCCTCTCAGTCTTCTCTTTTCCAAACTAAACAAACCCAATTCCTTCAGCCTTCCTTCATAGGTCATGTTCTCAAGAACCCTCTAAAAAGGGTTAACAAGCAGAAGACAGACCAAGAGGGATTTTACAGCTACCTGGATGGCTGGATGTCCATCAAAGGGAGATACTCCTCTCCTCCCCGCTGCATGTATCACATCTTTAAAATGCCAAGAAACAACTTGACTCCCACATCATTATCTCTTTATAAAACCACAGCAGAAAAATATCATAAAAAATCTGCATCAACTCTTCATAATGCACCACAGACACCGATATCTTCCAAATGCTACACTGACCCACAGTCATGAGCTCCAAAAGGTGACTACAGCAGAATGATATAATATGCATCATTAGAATTAGAGTCCAGTACAGTGATTCTCAACCAGGGGAAAGCATACCTCTGGAGGTACCAAAAAAGTCTTCCAGGAGGTACATCTAAATATTTGCCTAGTTTTACTACAGGCTACATAAAAAGCACTAGCAAAGTCAGTACAAACTAAAGTTTTATACAGACAACTTGTTTATATTGCTCTATATACTGTACACTGAAATACAATATTTATATTCCATTTGATGTATTTTATAATTGAATGGTAAAAATGAGAACAAAACCAATTTTTCAGTACTGGTGTGCTGTGATATTTTTGTATTTTCATGTCTGATTTTATAAGCAAGTAGTTATTAAGTGAGGTGAAACTTGGGGTATGCAAGACAAATCAGACTCCTGAATGAGGTATGGTAGTCCGGACAGGTTGAGAGCCATGGTCTAGTATAATTATTTCCCTTGGGGCAGTAGGGGATGAGGGCTATGCCTTGCAACTCCTGAAAGTGACTTTTGTCTTGGATTCAGGGACGGTGTAGATGGACAACAAAATGCTGCATCCGGCCCTCCTTGGACAGAGGGCCATTTGCCACAACATGAGGCTGCTAGTAGCAGGGGAAGTAACACCCAGAGGAGGTTTTATTATGAGTAATTATAGACAGGATTTATCTGTGCTACGATACAAAATTACAAAACACTTTGGTCAAAGACAACTCTTTCTGGAGTCAAATGAAACACTCCCATTGACTTTAATAAGAGTTGGAACAGGGACAGGTAGAGACTATGAGGGTTAGTCTAACTATTTTGTAACTAGGTTTATAAATTGAAAATTAAATACAAACAAACAAACCTTGCATCATTTATTTGCTATCTGGCTCCTTTGCTTCCCACTCTTGGCCTCCATCTGGGTCCTGAATTAGACACACCCAGGACAAGGAGTATTTCTTGTGCTTAACACTGCTTCTGCTGCTCCCCCAGTTGAGGAATTCTTGTGTTGTTATCCTATATTTTAGTAGAGTTGTCAGTCTGGAAAATAAAAACATTTGAACATTTGTAAGCATCAAATTGCTTTGACCAGTTAAATTTTCAAAAAGGTTTCACATACGAAACAAACAGGTACATATACAACAGAAGTAGCTGGGTAGCTTTAGCTGTATGTTTTGTACAGACAGGCACATTTTGTGTGGGAAATTCAGATGCACCTATTGTAAATGGCTTTGAAACCCAGGGGCATATTGCAAACTGTCAATGCAGAGAAGCCCAACCTGCAGCAAGAGAGTCAAAAGGAATTATTGCTGAGTCATCCAGAATCCCTCCAGAGGAGCACATGGTGCAATGTCAACTCCAGCACTCTTGCAATAGGTGCAGAATGCTCTCCCCCTCTCCATTCACACAGCTAGCTCTGCTTGCTAGTCAGTGTGTGGGAGCATGTCCTACACCAGTATAGCCTCATCTGGATGCCTGAGGCACTAGCGAGGAACAGTGCCTGCTAGTGCCTCAACTATCCCACAGAGATTGCACCTTACATAGTGGCAAATTCTGGAAGTCTTTTGTGTCCGATTCTCATTTGTGTTCCCCTATAAGGCTATGCACAATCCATCCTCTGACGTTATCAAATTTCAACCATACCACCTAGACAACATCTGCATAACAAGTCAAAAAAAGCACTCCTGCAATTTTTCCTGTCCCAACTGTGACTTTACAAGCACTTCTGCTTCTAGAGCAGACCAGCTAATCTGCTGCTTTTCCACCTCTACCACCTCACAACAATAAAAGTGAAGGCACCACTGCTGTGCTTCTCTACCCAAATAAAATGAAGATGGTGCATAACTGAGCTCTGAGAGTCCACCTACACAGCAACTGGGAGGTGTGACGGCAGCACAAGTAAGCTAACCTGAGATAGTTTTGTACCAATATATAGTAGAGAAGCCATGACAGCAGCACAGGGCAGCCCCCTGAATTCAAGCCTGCTCAGGACCCTGGGTATGTACTCGAAATGGTATCACAGGCAATGCATTAATAAAACAGCAAAACACAAATTATTTCCCTAAACTACTGAGGATAATACATGTGTTTGATCTTAGGGGGGGGAAAAATGTGACTCTCTTCTTGTTAGCGCTGTAATTCTATGCAAAACTAATGATCTCCATAAAAAAGCCTCTAAATCTCTACTCAGCAATTTTAATTAGAAAGATAATCATTCACTAAAGCTTTTGAGTTGCTCAGGAAAAGTCTTTATTGAACAGAGATTGGTCCACACTAGAGAAAAACTTGCACTAATCAGTTACAGCTTAAATGCCTCATTTCTTTATCCAAATAAAAAAAAGCCTACAGCATTGCTTCCTTAGTACTTAAAAATAAAATCTTAAAGAAGGTTCTGTTTCCCAATTCTGGACTTCAAAACTATGGGCCCAGTTCTCTGAGGCACCATGTTCCCTCAAAGAATAGAAATGCTTAGTGGGAGCTTTAACAGAGATATGGAAGTCTACACTCAAAAATGGAAACTGGCTGCAAATTAGTTAAAAATAAAAACAAATTAAAAACACGAACAGGAAAAGGACTGGATACCAATGCTAGGCAGAGTGGGGGATGGGACACCATTACCTTCTTCCCTCTTGCAACGTTTCTACTGAAACCTTATTTACATCATCTTGTAGGATGATGTTCTCTTACTCCATGCAGCCTACCAAAGGATAGCCCACAGAGCCCAGGCAGCACTGCCCTCCAGTTCTCCACACCTCAGATATAAAACGTCTAAGGGTTGGACTACATGTCCCCATATTCATTGCTCTGTAATGGTGCTGCTAATTAATGTTTATTCTTTGTTCAGTACCACTTAAGCGGTAGGCACTACACAGCACACAAAACCAAAGACGCTCATGACAGACTTCCCCACTGACATCAGACAACACAATGCATGGTCATCATCCCGTCATGTCCAAGAGTCAAGAGGGGAAGCTGCTCCTACATGGGTATCCTGTTTTTTAAAAGCAGAAATGTGCAGAAGTCAGTCATTCTTTCTGTAGCTTCCCCCCCATGGATGATACATTTATTCTACATCTCTCTTATTTCAAGGTACTAAGAAAAATTAAAGAGAAAGGAAGGAAAGAAGTTGTGTGATCTTGTTTGGCTGCATCTATTATCACAGAGCTAATATAGCAGTGCTCATGATGCTGTCACCTCAGGGGGAAGGAGTGTTACTATAGCTGTTCAATGAGGCAGGCCAGATGGAGAATAGAATGGAGGACAGCCAACAATGGCTGAATAGGGGGAACAGAAATACAGGGAGTGGTCCTGTGCTCACTGAAGTCAATAGTAAAACTCCCGGTTACTTCAATGGCGCAGAATTAGGCCTATAGAAAAATGGGGGCCTCACTGCCAATTTTGAGCAAACTGTTAATTTCAAACTTTTTTGCAATGGAACCAACTAAACAAAATAAAAGGCTTCTCCCAACAAAAAGTTTTTTGGAAATGGAGACAAACTGTCTTCCTTTTTTACTTAAAGCAACGTTGTAAACTATACAGTAATTACAATATATAAGCATCATCTATGCCCATAAAGCAACCATTTCCATAGTAGTGCTGTTAATCTGGTCACTGCATGAGAACTCAAATGGCTGGGGGGGGGGTCCTAAGGGACAGCAACACACAGCATTATTATGCAGGGGAACTGCAGATGTGGAAAGCATCTGTGTTACTAGCACTGAAAACTAGTATGAGAGGAACATCCATAATAATAGGGAATTCTTCATTTTTAACTTTTAAGATCTAATGGTGGACAGTATAATTTTGGCATGTGTCTATCTCCCAAATTAAAAAAATCAAAACCCCTTGAAGACAAATTTTTACAGTTATTTCTTTGGTGTTCTTAAGGAATCCATCAACACAGAGAAAAAGTGAGAGAAAGTTATGCAAATTAGATGCAAGTCCTCTATTCTAGCTAATGTCAGTCTCACACACTTTTTGTGGTGCTTTGTATTATTGCACTGGTAACATTTTTCATATATTTTAGACTACATTTTAAGTAAGGACATTCATTATTTGTCTGCTTTAATATTTCTAAATGTTTTATCAATCATGAGGAAAATGCATAAAAATGCTGTCTTTTCACTTAAGCAGAGTTTATGAAATACTAGGCATTGCAAATGGTGCTAAGACAAACTGTTCAAGAGAAACATTCAAATTGTTCCTGTCCATCACAGCGCCTTTTCCAAAATTCACCGAACTCATTGGAAAATCTCCTACCACTGACTTCAGCGTGCATTGGGTTGGATCTATAATTTGCCACTGATTAAATGTAATCTAAAAAAGCAAAATCTTGGAAAATCAAATGAACCTGTACTCCAGGCACCAGCGAAGCAAGCGCATGCCTGGGGAGGCAAACCCGGGGGCGGGGAGAGGGACAAGAGACGACACCGTGAGGGCGGCAGTTAGGGAGCCTTTGGCAGTGTTTCAGTGGGAGTTCCGCCGGTCCCGCGGCTAGGGCGGAAATTTGGTGGCGGGTATGCCAAAGGTGCGAGACCGGTAGATCACCCATAGAAACACCACCAAAGACTCCCTGACAGCCATGCTGGGGGCAGCAAAAAACAGAGCCAACCCTGTGTACTGGATAATGGTTTTACTTCACTTTACAGTCCATATGCTTTTACCAATTAAGAACAGAAGGCTAACCCTGACGATAAATGTTTTCATCCCCATAGCTTAATTAATAACTTTTTTTCCGTGTGAGAATGTTCTGGTTTAAAATATGCTTGCTTAGTGCTCTTGAACAAAAGCTTTTCAGAACAGTGCTAATGGCTTGGAAATGCTGTAAACACTAAAAAGGTGTGCCATGTCTACCGCACATGTTAGGAAATCCATGGTAACATTCACCTAAGTATGAAATGTGAGCCTGGAGGTGTACAAAACATCATTCTTAATTATTGTTAGTACAGCAGATGACTAACACTATAAACACAACCTAGTCATTCATGCTCAAAAGGCAATTTGCTATTTCTTGTGATCCTATGGTATTTCTTACACACTGATAACTTTTCAGTACAGATGAATCACATTAACTCTGTAGGTGCAAGAGATCAACAAGTTGTGGATTTTTTTCCCCTCCAGAAACATACATAGTGCATATATTGGTCACAATTACAATAATTGAAGTACCTCAAAAACATACCTTTCTAAAATGTTCCTACTGCTGCTGCTGAGATTACTGAGCACTTCTCAATGAAGGGAAGTGCTTTTAGGCCTTTTAGAAGAAGAAGAAGTAGTGCCTTTTAAGGAAGGACTTAAACTAGGAGATGGTAGAGATAGGGCGGGTTTAGAAAACTTCACAGAGCAAGGCACAGAAAATATGGTGGGAGCAGGATCCAGAAAGATAAGTTGTGCCTTTAGGCACTGTCCTAAGAAAAGGATGGTGTATATGCTGCACCATCTGAACAGCAGCCCCAAGGAAGCAGTGTGCTTCAGATGATACCCTTCTAAGTGCCCCAGAGAAGTCCCAGTATTGCTAATGTCAAGCACTCACTCAGTCATTATTAGTTAGGCCCCCCCTTAAAACCATGACACCGTCTTAAAAATCCATGAGATTTTATGAAAAACCAATACCTTTCGGATTAGTTTAATTTACCTTTTTGAAAAAAATAGTGTGTACACTCAAGTTGCATTTTCAAGCTTCTCTCTGCCACCATAAGGACTAGAAACAAACTTTACAAAAAAAAATGAAAACTAAGATTCTCATGTATTTGTTTGACTCTACGAGCTAAGGCTTTAAGAAAAATGAGATGCTCCTAAAATCATGAGAGCTGGCAACACTCCAACCCAGAATCTGGTAACCATAAAAGTGGTTTACCACCACCTATGCCCCATACACTGAATTGCACCTATTGTGCTGTGCGCCTCTTGAGAGGAGCAGTACTCGGAAGCAGGCTCCAGAGTTGTACTCCCAGCTCCGTCAGAAGTGACCTCTCCATTACTGCATCCATAAAATGGGAACAATGACACTTTCCTTTCGAGTACCATACCAAGGTGTCATAAACAGATAAGTTAATAAAACAGAAGTACTTCATATCTCTTTTGCCTGTAAAGGGTTAACAAGATCAGTGAGCCTGGCTGTCACCTGACCAGAGGACCAATCAGGGGACAGGATACTTTCAAATCTTGAGGGAGGGAAGTGTGTGTGTGTGTGTGTGTGTGTGTGTGTGTGTGTGTGTGTGTGTGTGTGTGTGTGTGTGCTGTTAGATTTTGGTTGATGTTCACTCTGGGGGCTCAGAGGGACCAGACATGCAACCAGGTTTCTCTCCAATCTTTCCGATACAGGCTCTTATAAGTTCAGAATAGCGAGTACTAGGTAGATAAGGCGAGTTAGGCTTATGGTTGTTTTCTTAATTTGCAAATGTGTATTTGGCTGGGAGGATTTTAATTTGTACTTGTATACTTAGGCTGGGAGGCTATTTCCAGTGTCTATAGCTAAAAGACCCTGTAACATATTCCATCTTAAATTTACAAAGATAAAGAAAATTTTCACTGTTTTTTCTAATTAAAAGCTTTTCTTGTTTAAGAACCTGATTGGTTTTTTTATTCTGGTGAGACCCCAGGGGACTGGGTCTGGATTCACCAGGGAATTGGTGGGGAGAAAGGAGGGAAAGGGGAGAGAGAGGTTAATTTCTTTCTGCGTTAGGATTACTCTCTCTCTCAGGGAGAGTCTGGGAGGGGGACTGAGAAGGGGGAGGGTGGAAAAAGGTGAATTTTCCTGTTTTTAGATTCAAGGAGTTTGAATCACAGTGATCTCTTCCAGGGTAACCCAGGGAGGGGAAGCCTGGGAGAGACAACGGTAGAGGAAAGGGTTTTCTTTCCTTGTGGTAAGATCCAGAGGGTCTGGGTCTTGGGGTTCCCCAGGCAAGGTTTTGGGGGGACCAGAGTGTACCAGTCACTGGAATTCCTGGTTGGTGGCAGCGCTACAAGTACTAAGCTGGTAACTGAGCTTAGAAGAATTCATGCTGGTACCCCATCTTTTGGACGCTAAGGTTCAGAGTGGGGAATTACACCATGACACAAGGCAAAAGGTCTTACTGAATAATAAGGGATGTGAAATGCACATAGTTATTAACACTAAATCACTGGAAGAGCTGAGACAAGGGACCTCACAGTCTCCTCTGGGCTCCCAACATGTCTTCCCCTAAGCCAGTGGGTCTCAAACAGTGGGTCACGACCCCAAAGTGGGTCGCAACTCCATTTTAATGGTGTTGCCACAAATGTCATTAGATTTGTTGGGGCCCAGGACCGAAGCCCAAGCCCCACTGCCTGGAGCTGAAACCCAAGGGCTTCAGCCTTGGATGGTGGAGCTCAAGCTACACTGTCCCGTCCCGTCCCCCCACCTCCCCCAGGGGCTGAAACCCTTGGGCTTCGGCTATGGCTCCCCTGCCCAGGACGGTGGGGCTCAGGCTTCAGCTTTGGCCCCCTGCCTAGGGTGGCAGGGCTTGGGCAGGCTCAGGCTTCAGTTCCCCTCCTGGGGTCATGTAGTAATTTTTGTTGTCAGGTGGTGGTCGTGGTGCAATGAAGTCTGAGAACCCCCGCAGGGGAAGCAGTAGCTGCTGATGCACCATTGTCCCATTCAGAGCTCTGTGCTTGTGAGGCTGGAGCACATTTAATGCAGTTCAGAGATTTTTAGCAGCCAGCTTCTTTTAACCTACTCTACTGACTGTGTGCAAATGACAATTTTCAGAGAGTCTTGTAACTTGTACAAATCAGGGTTGATTTTAATGAGGACAGCATAAGGCACCATTCCTGAGCCCAAGAGGATCCCCTGGTCAAAATTTCAAATTCATGCTCCAGACCCTGGAGGCATTTTAGAAAGTCCTCAAAGAAATGGTTGTTTTAAATAAAATAAATAAATAAATAAATGTACATTGGCAAACCTACCCAGTTTTCCCTAACTGCGTTCTTGGAAACAGCTGAACCACTTTTGCTGAAACTTTCTAAAAAAAGAGTTCTGCCTGTGGCAGACAGCACGCACGGAAAATGTTAACTTGAATGGCTGAAGCTTGGCAAAGTTAAAAGCAACTGAAAATGGGCTAATAATGGAAAATGTTAGGCAACTAGCAGTTCCAGCTCCACCTAGAATGCATATATTGCTTTAAAACACAGAATGGTCATGATGTGACAAGCCCAAAATGCCCACCTCATTAAAGTAAACATGCTCCTTTCTGCATTAGTGCCCCCATGAGAGAAGCCAGTACTACGGTGATTTTCGAAGTGCAGTACAAAGCATTAGATTCTCTTTTACACAGAAATATGAATAACTATCATCATCATCATCATCATCATGGGTCTAGCAGGGACACCCAAGAGCCCCTTGAAGAAAGACAGACAGACAACCCATTGCCTCCTGAAAACAGATTACTGAGCAACTTATATGCCAGTGTCTGATTTTCAGCAGCTCAGTAAATTCATTAGCAACCTACAACACAGAATTTTTGGATTTACTAACTGTCCTTCCTATTACCAAAATAATTTAAAGAAAAGATTAAGAACAGATAAAGTTATCACAAATAATTAGTTTCCCATTAAGGGACTGATATGATGTTAACATGATCAAAATTAGGATTTCTGCTAAATTCTAGTGTTCATGGGTGTACTCCATTTTTGAAGAAAAATAATCATGAAAATGCTATTTGCAAAACCTAGTAATAAGTAGTTTGGGACAATCTCTAGCAATTTCTCTGTCAAAACTCCCACTGCAGACACTTTAATGTGCTGTCAGTATGAGTTCTGCCTAAGACAGGACTCCCAGATCTGGCCCATGCCCTGTATATTTAAGTCATTCCAGCCTCAATATTATGCAGCGCCAAACAGCAACAAAACCTAGCATTATTTAAAAACATTTGCATGCCAGATCCTCCAATTGCAGGGTGCAAGAGCCAGCAGGAAACATTGGTCATTTTAGTAACAAACTAAAATGAAATCCTTTTTAACTTGGCTTTCTAGTATCATTTACTTTTTATAGCTAGATTTTCAAAACATAGTAATTGCTATTTATATTATACAGATTTAAACAATATTTAATTTGCAAGTTTCCCCTATATATAGACTTCAATTTACTAAAATAGCAGTTTGCAAGATCCAAAGCCCAAGGGTGGAGACCTAAAAAATAAATATGGATAGTTTAAGACCTGTTATAACACGTATGATAAGAAATTTTGTTCTTTTCATATGAACAATAAAATACCAAGATTGGGAAAACCACAAAACAACCCACCATATTCCTTTCCCCACCTCCATAAAAAGGATAGTTGCATGGATAGTTCAATGCAACCGCTTTATAAACCACATATTGGTTTATAAAGTATTTAGCCATATAAACCTATCCTTAAGTGTCTTTTGGCTCAAGCTGTTCCTGGACTCATGATTTCTTGCTACACATTATTTAAAAAAAAAAAACCCATCAATACCCCAAGGGTTAGTTTTAAGGAGCAAGAAAAGTATTGAATTTTGCTATCCAATTGACTATTTTTGAACTGCATAATTGTGCATTAAAAACGGCAAAATAATTTAGGGCCAGACTTTGTTATCCTTACACCTATTGAACAGTCTTACTCACCAATATACAAGATCATCTGCACAGTAAGGTAGTTATAATTAGTAATTAGGGTGGCAGAATCTGGTCCCTAAAGTTAGTGTGCTATACACTGTATAGCACACTAAGTCTCTGTTTATATGCAACCATTAATATGCCACAAGAAATATATTCACATTCAAACACACACACTGAATGCCTTTCTTCCGCATGGACCATCATAGTCTCATGAAGTTGTAATACTTTAACTGAAAGAAAAACTTAAGACAGAGAGAAACACATAGATAAGACCGGATTTTGATCTCACACCTCCAGAGACTCTCATGTTCCACAGGACACTGATTTTATTGGAGTTTCCATACTGTACATTTATACTGATGTGAGATAAGAATTTTTTTTTATCAGATTAGACAATTAAAAACCTCTTCCACATCAGTGTGTTTTTCTCCATTCTTCTTGCTGTTTTGCTAATCAGAGATATTGGTGCTTAAATAAATGGTTCTCCCTCCATGCCCATAATTTTTTACCTTTTAAATCTTTATAGTCAAATGATGAACTTGTGTCATAACTGTTCCCACAGCAGCATAATGATTAAACAAACCTTCAGAGCAGGTTAACAAAGGCAAAAGCTTGTGAATTAAAAAGACCATTCAAACCCAAGGCTCTTCAACAGTAAAAAAGGCAATACAGAAAGTTAATAACAATCTACATTGCTCTTTATATGTACACTGTAGTCACACACACACACGGAAACCTAAAATGGTTCCAAACAGAAATGTACATTTACTTTAGTACATCTAAGGTTCTCTAACCAAGCTGAGGAAACAACTCTGCTACATGGCAATGAAAATGTGCAGAGGCATTATTTTGCTGAAGAAGCACTATCCATTCTAACAGTTACTGAATTAAAACCAATATTTAAATGGCAAAATGAACCTTAAAGTTTACTCTTTATCAGATAAAACAACCTGTGGGGTGGATGGAGCCAGGGTGCAGGGGGACTCCCTGCGCTACAGACGTGCCCCGGCTGGGGGGGGGGGGGGGAGCGAGCGGGGGCAGCCAGGGCTTCAGCGGGGCGCTCGCCACGGGGCCCCGACCGCTGTGCCATCTGCCGGGAGGGCTCCACACCGCTCCGGTCAGCGGGGACAGAAGGACGTGGGCTGCCGGACTTGCTGCAGACCTGGCACCGGCTAGGGCAGAGGGAGCGCCCAGCCTGCTCTCAGCAGAGCGCTCCTCTCCCCTGCGCCGCGGCCCCCCACAGGGCGGCCAGAGCAGCGAACAAACAAAATAAATAATACAAAATTTTTAAAAGCGTGTCCCTGCCGCCCTAGGATTGGGCAGAATGCCACCCCATAGAATCTGCCACCCCAAGCACAAGCTTGCTCGGCTGGTGCCTGGAGCTGGCCCTGCTTCTGCCTGATAAGCAGTAGGCAATTTTCCATATAAGGTGAAAAATGTGCTAAAGCAGCTCAGACAATACTATTAATTCTTAGACTCTTCTTAATATTCAAGAACATAAAGGATCATATAAATCAACTTTTCAAGAAACATTGAATGTCCATTATATAATGCAATAGCTATACATTTTATAAATCAGGCTCAGTGCACCAGGAACTTTAACTATTTCAGCCCTTTAAACCACATATAGAATCTGAGTAGTATATACAAAGTGACAAATTACAAATTGAACTGTCCCAGTTCTTCTTCGAGTGATTGCTCATATCCATTCCAGTTAGGTGTGTGCGCGCCGCGTGCACGTTCAGAGAAACTTTTACCCTAGCAACACTCGGCGAGTCGGCTGGGCGCCCCCTGGAGTGGTGCCGCTATGGCACCGGATATATACCCCAGTCGACCCGGCCATCCTTCAGTTCCTTCTTACCACCCGTGTATGACCTCCATCTTCCCTAGATGCTCGTAGTTCTCTTCTAGTTGTTATATCCATAGTTGTAGTTAACTGTTCTTCTACATATAGTTGGTTAGATTTAGTTAGAGTTCATAGTTATAGTTGTTAGTAATTGTTTGTGGGATTCGGGGGGTAGCCCCTTCCCCGCACCTGGTGCCGGAGCTCATGCCTGGCTCACCGGGTTTCAAGCAGTGCTCGGCCTGTCATAGGCCGATGCCAACAGAAGATCCCCACGACTCCTGTTTGAAGTGCCTCGGGGAACCGCACTTATCTGTTAAGTGCCCAATTTGCAAGGCTTTTAAGCCAAGAACTAAGAAGGAGCGGGACATCAGGATAAAGCAGCTCCTCATGGAATTCGCCCTGACACCTTTGCCTTCGGCACCGAGCACGAGCCAGTCGGTGAGCAGAGGCACCCCTACGGCATCGGGCATCGCTGGCACGCCTAAGGACTCCCGGCACCGGCCACCGAAATAGACTCCGCGCCGCTCCCTCTCCCCGAGGTCGAAGAGTCAGATGGCCCCGACAACACCCGCGTCACAGCCGGAGACCGCGCCTAGGTCAGATCGCCCGGCACCAATATATGCCGCGGCGCCGCCGAAACCGGCACTGTCAACTCTAGTCCCACGAGGGCCGTTGAGTCCGGTGCCTGACAGCTCCCCGGCACCTGCCGTGGTAGAGCTCACTTTGCTGTCTACTCCGGAGACGTTTTCTGCGGCGAGAGACTTGATAGCCATTACCAATGTGGCACCGCCCCTACCCCAGGCACCGCCGGTGCGGGTACTACAATCCATGGGCAAGCCGACCCTGACCAGACTGCCGTCTGTCAACGTAGTGGACCGGCGCTGCTCAAGGTCACGATCCCACAGGCGCTCTAGGTTGAGACGTCGCTCCCACTCTCGACGCCGCTCCCAGTCCTGGCACCGTTCCTCTCCACGGCACCGGTCGCTCTCTCGCTCCCTGAAGCACTACTCGCGGTACCGCTCCAGTTCCCGGCACCGACCCAGGCACCGTACCTCCTGGAGCAGATCATGGCGTAGAGACTCGAGATCCCGGTCAACCTCCCGGCACCAGTCCGGTCGCAGGTCCCGGTCTCGGTACCGATCTGCGTACCGGCACCGGTCCCCATGGTCAAGGGGTGCGAGATCCGTCGGGACTTCGGCTCCAGGCTTCTCTGCTCCTCCATGGCCATCCAGACAGATGTCCGTATTCTCCCATGCGGACAGCTATTATGACCGAGACCATGATATGGAGGTGCCTACGGGGGTTTTTCAGGACTCTCAGCCTCAGGACCCCAACAGTGGTCCTTTTGGACACCCTGGGCAAACCATCAAGCCCAGGGCGCTCCCCAAGTCCAGACCCGCTCTGCTGCCTCAGAACATCGGGCACCAGAGGCCACCATTTCCCGCCCCGCCCCCACGGTTGATTCGGAGGAGCACGCGACACATCCTCCGGACTCCCTGGGACAGCTGGAGCAGGAACCATCCCAGGAGCAAGAGGCCATCCAAGACCCTCTCATTCCCGGGGTATCATTCTCCTCCTCACTGGATGAGGCTGTGGCAGGGACCTCACCATCAGGGCCCCCGCCGATAGACCTCAGGGCCCATCAGGACCTCCTTCGCAGGGTGGCCCTCAATATCAACCTCCCAGTGAAGAAAGTCCTGGAAGTCGAAGAGCCTGTAGTGAGCATCCTCACCGCCAATGCTCCCACCCGGGTGGCACTGCCGTTTATTAAGACTATCCAGGCCACTGCCGACACCCTCTGGCAGTCTCCAGCCTCTATTCCACCGACGGCAAAGGGAGCTGAGAGAAAGTACATGGTACCCTCTCGGGGGTATGAGTACTTGTATGTTCATCCTCCTCCCTCCTCCTTAGTTGTCCAGTCGGTCAACGAAAGGGAGCGCCATGGCCAGCAGGTGCCTGCCCCAAAGTCCAAGGAGGCCAGGCGGATGGATCTCCTGGGTCGTAAGGTGTACTCAGCGGGGGCCCTACAGCTCCGAGTGGCCAACCAGCAGGCTCTGCTGAGCCGTTATAACTATAACACCTGGGCAGAAGTGGGTAGGTTCACTGAGCTGCTACTCCTGGACTCACACCAGGAATTTAGCGCGTTCCTGGAGGAAGGGAAGAAAAGTGGCCAGGACCTCTCTCCAGGCCTCCCTAGACGCGGCCGACTCAGCGGCCAGAACTTTGGCCTCAGGCATCACCATGAGGCATATCTCCTGGCTCCAGGTCTCTAACCTGCCTCCTGGTCTCTAACCTGCCTCCTGAGCTGCAGTACACCATCCAGGACTTACCCTTTGATGGCAAGGGTTTGTTCTCGGAAAAGACTGATTCCAGGTTGCAGATAATAGGGTCATCATGCGCTCGTTGGGAATGCACACCCCCGTAACCCAACGTAGACCCTTCAGACCCCAAACACACCGCCCGTACTTTACGCCTCGGCACAGGCAGGACCTCAGTAGAAGGCGCAGGTGGGGTGGCCGTAGACGCCAGTCCGGTCCCCAGGGGGGCCAAAACCACGGGCCCTCTAAGGCGCCACCAGGGCCTAAGTCCAACTTTTGAAGATGCACCCGGGAACAGCGTACCAGTCTCAAGACAGGATCCTTCCCCTCCTTTCTCCAACCGTCTCTCCTACTTCTTCCCGGCGTGGTCCCAATTGACTTCAGATCTTTGGGTTCTACGCACGGTGAAGCAAGGATACCACCTCCAATTTGCTTCATCCCTGCCCTCCCGCCCCCCATCCAGGTCCCTCTTCAGGGATCCCTCTCACGAGCAAGTCCTCTTACAAGAGGTTCAGTCTCTCCTCGCCACGGGAGCCATAGAGGAGGTACCTTTAGACGAGAGGGGTAAGGGGTTTTACTCCCGCTATTTTCTGATTCCCAAGTCCAAGGGAGGCCTCAGACCTATCCTAGACCGGCGAGGACTCAACAAATGGATGCTCAAGTTGAAGTTCCACATGGTCTCCCTGGGAACTATTATTATCCCGTCCTTGGATCCTGGAGATTGGTATGCTGCCCTCGACATGAAGGATGCGTACTTCCACATTGCCATCTTTCCACCACACAGGAAGTACCTTCACTTTATGGCCAACCACCAGCACTTCCAATTCACGGTCCTCTCCTTCGGCCTCTCCACGGCCCCGAGGGTGTTCATGAAGTGCACGGCCATCGTCGCCACCCACCTCCACCGGCAACAGATACATGTGCTCCCGTATCTGGACGACTGGCTCAACAAGGGGACCTCTCAGACTCAGGTCCGACAACATGTCGGCATAATCACGGACCTGTTCTCCCGGTTGGGCCTACTCCTCAAACACCGAGAAATCCACCCTGGTCCCCACACAAAGGCTGGAATTCATAGGGGCAACGCTGGATTCCACTCAAGCCAGGGCCTACTTGCCTCACCCCCGCTTCCAGGCGATCGTATCAATCATCTGAGGTTTGCAGGCCTTCCCGATCACCTCAGCTTGCACCTGCCTCGGCCTCCTGGGGCATATGGCCGCATGTACTTATGTGACGAAGTATGCCAGACTCCGCATGCGACCTTTTCAAACGTGGCTCCATTCGGTCTTCCGCCCGGGCAGGGACCCTATAGACGTCCTGGTGACAGTTCCCACGAGTCCCCTCCGCTCCCTCGATTGGTGGCTAACTCCATCCCTGGTATGCGCAGGGATGCCATTCCATCCATAGCCGCCGTCGCTGGCCTTAACGACGGATGCGTCATCCCTCGGTTGGGGTCCCCATCTAGGTCACCTGCGTACCCAGGGCCTTTGGTCGCCCCAGGAGCTGATGCTCCACATAAACGTCCGGGAGTTGAGAGCAGTCCACCTCGCGTGCCAGACGTTCCAGCAACATCTTCACGGCCGTTATGTTTCGGTGTTCACGGACAACACAACGGCCATGTACTATATCAACAAACAGGGGGGGACCCGCTCGTCTCCCCTGTGTCAAGAGGCCATTCGACTCGGGGACTTCTGTATAGCCCACTCGATAGACCTGGTGGCGTCCTTTCTCCCGGGGGTCCGGAACGCTCTGGCGGATCGGCTCAGCCAGTCCTTCCTATGTCACGAATGGTCAATAAGGCTGGACGTCATCCATTCGATCTTCTGGAGGTGGGGATTTCCCCTCATAGACGTGTTTGCCTCCTGCTCGAACAGGAAGTGCCAGGAGTTCTGCTCCTTTCAGAGTCTCTCTCCAGGGTCGATCACAGACGCATTCCTCCTGTTGTGGAGGCACCACCTGCTGTATGCCTTCCCTCTGTTTCCTCTGGTGCACAAGGTCCTGTTGAAGCTCCGCAAGGACAAAGCGCATCTGATCCTGATCGCGCCTGCGTGGCCCAGACAGGACTGGTACACCACCCTGCTAGATCTGTCCATGGCCACCCCAGTTCCCCTCCCTCTCCTTCCAGACCTGATCACGCAAGACCACGGCAGGCTTCGCCACCCAGACCTGTGAGCCCTCCACCTCACGGTGTGGCTCCTGCATGGCTAAACACAGCGGAGTTACGCTGTTCCGCTCCGGTACAGCATATTCTCCTCAGTAGCAGGAAGCCTTCCACCCGCTCCACGTATTTGGCGAAGTGGAAACGCTTCTCTTGCTGGTGCGCAACATAGGGCGTTACTCCCTCGGAGGCCTCGATTACCATGGTCCTAGACTACCTCTGGTACCTTAAGCAGCAGGGCCTGGCAACATCCTCTCTGAAGGTGCACTTAGCGGCTATATCCACTTTCCAGCCAGGCGAGAGTGGTCACTCAGTGTTCTCCCATCCCTTGGTCTCTCGGTTCATTAAGAGCCTAGAGCGCCTCTATCCCCCCGTACGTCGCCCTGCCCCTACCTGGGATCTCAATTTGGTCCTAAACAGACTAATGCACCCACCCTTTGAGCCACTAGCAACTTGCTTGCTCCTGTACCTATCATGGAAAACAGTCTTCCTGGTGGCCATTACATCGGCCAGGCGGGTCTCCAAGCTGACAGCGCTCACTGTGAACCCGCCGTACACTGTCTTTCATAGGGACAAGGTCCAACTGCAACCTCATCCGGCGTTCCTCCCTAAGGTAGTATCTGCCTTCCATACCAACCAGGACATCTTCCTCCCGGTCTTCTTTCCGAAGCCCCACTCTTCTCAGCGGGAGCAGCAGCTACACTCCTTAGATGTACGCAGAGCGCTCGCTTTCTATATTGAGCAGACGAAGCCCTTCCGGAAGTCTCCCCAGCTGTTTGTGGTGGTCGCGAAACAGATGAAAGGTCTGCCAGTCTCTGGAGAATCTCCTCCTGGGTGACTGCATGCATCCGCACATGCTATGACCTAGCTCATCTCCCTTCGGGCCACCTCACAGCGCATTCTACCAGAGCTCAAGCGTCATCAGCTGCCTTCCTGGTGCACGTGCCTATCCAGGAGATATGCCATGCAGTGACCTGGTCATCGGTCCACACCTTCACTTCGCACTACGCGCTGGTCAAGCAATCTAGAGATGATGCAGCCTTTGGCACAGCGGTTCTACATACTGCCACATCTCATTCTGACCCCTCTGCCTAGGTAAGGCTTGGGAATCACCTAAGTGGAATGGATATGAGCAATCACTCGAAGAAGAAAAGACGGTTACTCACCTTTGTAACTGTTGTTCTTCAAGATGTGTTGCTCATATCCATTTCAAACCCACCCTCCTTCCCCACTGTCGGAGTAGCCAGCAAGAAGGAACTGAAGGGTGGCCGGGTCGACTGGGGTATATATCCGGCGCCATAGTGGCACCACTCCAGGGGGTGCCCAGCCGACCCGCCGAGTGTTGCTAGGGTAAAAGTTTCTCCGACGAACGTGCACGTGGCGCGCACACACCTAACTGGAATGGATATGAGCAACACATCTAGAAGAACAACAGTTACAAAGGTGTGTAACCGTCTTTTTCGTTCCTGAATGCCCCCTGCACTTTACCTTACTGTGAAAGCCTGTGTGTTTCATATTCTTACTAGAAAACTTGCTGTTAACAGTTCATCTGGAATCGTAAGTACATCAACAGAGGAGGAGGAGGAGGAGGAGGAACGGGAGAGGGTTGTAAGCCTGATTGCTAGCAGAGCCAGAAAACTATCGGTCATTGGTTTTGTACATTCTCCAGGCTGATCATACACGTGATAGCACACAACCAGCAGGACACAGGCACATGACTTCTACTGACCTTTGTCATTTTAAAACACTGCTTGTTATGTAGAGGTTATCAGTAATGGGCAATAAATATTTATGAACTTTTCTTATGTATTGCATATGGTCACTCCACTTTAGATAAATATGTTACTCACTAAGGCTTTGTCCACACTGGAAGCTGAACGACAAAAAAGTTTTGTCATTCAGGGGTGCGTGCGCTGGTGTGAACAGTGCTTTGTTAGAAGGAGGGCTCTCCTGCCGACAAAGCTACTGCTGCTCGTTAGGGATGAAAGTTTTTTGGCAGCGGTAGAGCTCTCTCCTGCCAACAAACAGCAGCTACACTGCGCGCCTTTTAGCGGCACAGCTGTAGCAGCACAGCCATGTCGCTAAAAGGCAAGCAGTGTAGACAAAGCCATCAATGGGCTTTGAACCAGGCACTAATTAAAAGGTCAGGATGGAAACCAGAGACAATGCCTGCTGCAGAATGTGAGATGTGAAACTTATGAAAAGTATCTTGTACTTAGCTATAAAACAAGGTAAGAAACAAAAAAAATACAAACTTGTGTTGCATCATCAGCAGAGTTTTCTGCATTCACTTACTAAACATATCAAGGACACATTTGTTCTTCTGTTTAACTGGCTGCATTTCTTTTAACTATCTGTTACTAAACCCTTGTTTATAAATCGTGACACGTATAACCCAATATCTTAATTTAACAATGTTGAAAGCAGCAAAGATTAGTGAACCATGTATATGGGAATCTTACCAGCCCTTGCCAATTTTCTCCAAGTTCCTTTCACTTCGTGAATACCTTGGGCTGCCACGGCCTTTTTACTATGCTCACCTTTAGCCCACACTCACCATTTTCTCCCTGTCTCTTCCATGTGATGATAAAACTGGGTTACTATAATTAATTCACCAGATCATTCTATGTAAAAGCTACCATACTTTGCCCCAATCAGTGACTTGACATTTTAACATATATTTCTCCTTTCATTCTTGAAAGCCTTTATTCACAAACATAATGGCCAGGTTCGTAGCTACTTGCTTGATTTTCAGCCTAGCGATGCAATGAGCTACGATTTGTGTGGACATGATATGCTCTTTCCTAGCAGACAGGAACTAGAAGGGGAGAACTAGGAGCATTGTTTTGAGTCCTGCATCTCCCTTTCTCCTAGCTACTGATTTCAAGATCATCACTGACAGACCCTCCAGATTCCCATTCATTCATAGTCAGCAAGTGACTAGAGGATATAGCATAGAGCCAGATGGGAGAAGGGTTTAAAAAGAGTACACTTTTAAAGGGATCTTCAAGATTCCCTCAGAGACAGAGGAATCACTGGTGGGGATAGCAGGGGAAAGAGAGTCTCTTGTTCTGCTTTTTAAAATCAGTTAGTTGACCGGAGGGGCGGAGAACAGGACAAAAGCATATTACTGAACATGACTGATATAAAACAATTCTTTACTGGACTCTGGAGTCCACGAACCATTCTCAGAATGACCTGTTGTAATCAGCTGTTTATCCTGTAATCTGTACACATCAGAAAAAATATCTATTTTAATAATACTACCAAGAAATCAACAAAGACATCTCCTCTTTGGGTAGGGGAGGCAGGTAGGAAAACCAATTCATTTTAAAATGTAACAGAAAAATTACTGAAGTCCAATTTACAGGCCTTGTACTGCAGTACTAAGCAAACAGCAATCAAATAATCAAGAGGAAAAAGACAAGAAAAACCAATCTAATCTGATTATTATAATCCCAGGACTTTCTTCACATTTAAGAACGAACGATCAGATGATAGTATCAAATTTCCAGCTGTGTAAAGCTTTCCTATTATATACACATTTTTCCTGTTTAGAACATCCCTAAATGTATGAGAATGCAATATGATCTGCCACACCTGAACAGGAAATAGACAGCACCCTGTATTTTCAAGTAAAAACCTAAAGTGTAACTTTAGTCTACTGCATTGACTGCTTCACCAAACCCCTTTAAACAACTCAATATTTAAAAAGGAGGCTCATATGTAATTTTTTTTTTAATATACCAAATGTGTTGGCTACCGCAAACAGCAAGGGTGAAAGGTGCAATCATACAAGAAAGTAAATTTACACCGCCACTTGTTTGGTACAAGTTTTCTGAACTTCACAGTATGGTTCCATAGTGACACACAGCAGGGCTGGCTTAACCATGAGGCGAACGAGGCGGCTGCCTCAGGTGCCAGACTGTGTGTGGGGGCGGGGGAGGGCGCCACTAGGACCCGGAGTGTAGAAAATTGTGTCTGCTTCTGGTGCATGTGTCTGCTGCTGGTGCACATGTATTCTCTCTGCTCTGGATGCACAGAGATGGTGGAGTGCTGTGCTGGAGGAAGGAGGGCACAAGAGACATAACAGGCAGGCTGGAGAAAAGGTGAGAGGGAATAACAGGGTATGTCTACACTACGGGATTGTTCCAATTTTACATAAACCGGGTTTTTAAAACAGTCAAGTGCATATGGCCACATTAAGCACATTATTTCGGCGGTGTGCATCCATGTACCGAGGCTAGCGTCGATTTCCAGAGCATTGCACTGTGGGTAGCTATCCCATAGTTCCCGCAGTCTCCCCTGCCCATTGGAATTCTGGGTTGAGATCCCAATGCAAAAAACGGTGTCGCGGGTGATTCTGGGTAAATGTCATCACTCAATCCTTCCTCCGTGAAAGCAACGGCAGACAATCATTTCGCGCCTTTTTCCCTGGATTGCCCTGGCCGACGCCATAGCATGGCAACCATGCAGCCCATTTAGCCTTTTGTCACGGTCACCATAAATGTACTGGATACTGCTGACAGACACGGTACTGCAGTGCTACACAGCAACATTCATTTGCCCTTGCAAGGTTAAAGAGATGGTTACCAACTATAGCAATTGGAAATTGGTGATGACTGTTTCAGTCCTTTTGTACCATCTGCTGCTGTCATGGGTGCTCCTGGCTGGCCTTGCTGAGGTCGGCCGGTGGCGCATGGACAAAAATGGGAATGACTCCCCAGGTCATTCCCTTCTTTATGTCTTGTCTAAAAATAGATAGTCAGTCCTGCCCAGAATATGGGGCAAGTCTACTAGAGAACCAGAGAGCACAGCCGCTCCAGGTCAGTGCCCCAGAGATCGTGCAGAAATGATGATGCCATTCTAGGGGGTGCCCCTGCAACAACCCCACCCATTACTTCCCTCCTCCCCCAACCCTCCTGGGCTACCGTGGCAGCGTCCCCCCATTTGTGTGATGAAGTAATAAAGAATGAAGGAATAAGAAACACTGACTTTTAAGTGAGATAAAATGAGGGAGAGGCAGCCTCCCACTGCTATGATAGTCCAGCCAGTACAGAATCTTCATTAGACATGAATGGGCGGGGGGGAAAACTGATGGAGCTCAGCCTCCAGCTACTGTGATGAGGACGGTTACCAAGCTTTTTGTACCGTCTGCCGGGAATGACCAAGAGTCATTCCCATTTTTGCCCAGGCACCCCCTGCCGACCTCGAGCAATCACAGGATGATGATGATGACAACGACAGATATCAGTCATTTTGCACCGTCTGCCACCAGGGAGAGGAGGGGATGGGATGCTGCTGTTCAGTGCTGCAGCACCTCGTCAACCAGCAGCATGCAGTAGACACAGGGTGACATTAAAAAAGGCGAGAAACGATTTTTTCCCTTTTCTTTCGGGGGGTGTGAAGGGGGTAAATTGATGACATATACCCTGAACCACCCGCAAAAATGTTTTTGACTCTTTAGGCATTGGGACCTCAGCCAAGAAAGCAAATGCTTTTCGGAGACTGCGGGGACTGTGGGATAGCTGGAGTCCTCAGTCCCCCCCTCCCTCCCTCCATGAGCGTCCATTTGATTATTTGGCTTTCCGTTACGCTTCTCACACAGCACTGTGCTGAGTCCCTACTGTGGAATCATGTCTATCATAGCCTGGAGATTTTTTCAAATGCTTTGGCATTAGGTCTTCTGTAACGGAGCTCTGACAGAAGACATTAGTCTCCCCATACAGCAATCAGATCCAGTATCTCCCGTACGGTCCATGCTGGAGCTCTTTTTGGATTTGGGACTGCATCACCACCCGTGCTGATCAGAGCTCCACACTGGGCAAACAGGAAATGAAACTCAAAAGTTCGTGGGGCTTTTCCTATCTACCTGGCCAGTACATCCGAGTTCAGATTGCTTTCCAGAGCGGTCACAATGGTGCACTGTGGGATACTGCCAGGAGGCCAATACCGTCGAATTGCGGCCACATTAACCCTAATCCGACATGGCAATATCGATTTCAGCACTACTCCCTTCGTCGGGGAGGAGTATAGAAATTGGTTTTAAGAGCCCTTTATATCGATATAAAGGGCTTCGTTATGTGGACGGGTGCAGGATTAAAATCGGTTTAACACTGCTAAATTCGGTAAAAATGTGTAGTGTAGACCAGGCCACAGAAAGCAGCAGGAGCCGTAGGAAGAGAGGAGGCAGAGCCTCTTATGTACCTCCTTAGCACCCCCAGGAGCCTGGACTGATTAACACCAGCTTCTCAGGGAGCTTCCTGTTTCCTGCTGCTTCCCTGAATCCACTTGAGGAGAACAGACAGTCAACTGAAGTAGTAGGAGCCAGTTATATCAGCATCTTCAGGGACTCTTCCCTCACTCAGGCCCTGCTACCAGCCTGCTTGTTTGTCCCCTTCAATTGAGTGTTGAGAGCCACTATAGCTGGCACAGAACAGTAGTCATGAGTGAAAGAAGAAAACGCCCTTCTGGGGCAGCATGGGAGCCTTCCGGCCCCAGTGAGGATGATAGTGGCGGAGAGATGCCTGATCTTGCAGTTAGTCAGAGTGCAGGTGACCTGGCAGCTACTGCAGCATCCATATCTCCATCTCAAGTGGATGTAACCATGCACATTCCTGAACAAAAAAGTGTAGATCAGAGAAGAGTGTGGTGGAGGTGCAAGAAACAGCTGCTGCTGAGTTTAGTTCCTTAAGTCTAGATGATCCAAGACTGTGGACCCACTTGAGCAGTAGCCTGAGGGACTTCCTTGTACTGCATGGGCCACAGCAACTGAAAAACGTCATGTTCCCCAAAGACAATGAAAATAGACATATCCATCCAACACATTACTGGTGTGAAATTCCCAATGGTAACAAAATGGACAGGCCATGTACTCAAAAACCCAGAATGCTGCATGCTGTTTTTGTTGCAAACTCTTCCAGTCTAATGTTCCAGACACTGGGTTCTACAGGAATAAAGGACTGGAAAAATCTGGCTAGAAAGCTGGCATGCCATGACAAGGCAGCAAATCATCAGAAAGCATTCCATAGGTGGAAAGAGCTTGAGATGAGACTAAGGTTAAAGGCCACCATAGATCAACATCAAGAGAAGATTGCATCGGAGTCTCTTTACTGGCAAAACGTTCTGAAAAGGCTCATTGCCATAATGAAAATGCTTGCCACCCAAAACCTAGCATTGCGTGGCACTTCAGATCAACTATATATGCCAAACAACGAAAACTTCCTTAAAATTGTGGAGCTGATGGCGGAGTTTGATGCTGTACTCCAGGAGCATCTAAGAAGAGTCACCACCCAAGAAATGTACACACACCACTAACTTGGAAAAAAAATTCAAATGGAGATTATACAGTTAGTGGCAACAAAAGTCAAACAGAAGATTGTGGCAGATCTGAAGTCAGCAAAATATTACTCTGTTATTCTGGACTGCACACTTGACATCAACCATACGGAGCAAATGACTTTAATGGTGTGTTTTGTAACAGAACCTAGTGAAAATGTCCCTACAATGGTGACTGTCAGAGAGCGTTTTCTAGAATTTATTGACATTGATCATACTACAGGAGCTGGTATGTCAAATGTGCTTCTTAAAAAGCTGGAAGTTACGGGAATTGCAATAGCTGACATGAGAGGTCAGAGCTACAATAATGGTGCCTTCATGAGAGGTAAGAACAGAGAAGTGCAGAAACAGATCTGAGAGTTAAACCCTCGAGCTTTTTTTGTCCCATGCAGTTCTCATTCATTGAGCTTGGTGGTCAGTGATGCAGCATCAGCTTCTAGTGAGGCTGCTGAATTTTTTAATGTAATTCAAAGCATCTATGTATTTTTCTCTGCATCAACTCATCTATGGCAAATTTTGAAGCAACATCTGGGAACATTATCTCTGACACTGAAACCACTGAGTGTCACATGATGAGAAAGTCGAGAGGAGGCGATAAACCTATCGAACGCCAAATTGAGAAGATAGATGATGCCATAGTTGCCATTATGGAGAATAATGCTATGACAGGAACTGTTCGTGGGAGAACAGTGGCAGAGGGAAATGGAATCACAAGGAACCTATATAACTTCAAATTTCTGTGTGGCTTAGTGTTGTGGCATGACATACTGTTTGAAATAAATGTTGTAAGCAAGAGATTCCAAGGTGTTGACCTTGATATATCTGAAGCAATGGAACAACTGGACAAAGCAAAGTCATACCTACAGTCTTACCAGTCAGCTGAGGGATTTCAAAACGTTCTGAAGAGTGCACAGAAGTTGGCAGAGGAACTTCACACTAGAACTATTTTCCCACACATTCAAGAATACAAGAGTCACCGAAGAAGACGACATTTTGATTACGAGGCATGGGATAATCCCATAAGAGACCTGCAGCAAGGTGGTGGGATACCCCACAGCCTCGCTGAGGGATAAACCTCCCCTAGCACCAGCATGGGTGGAGCCACTACGTCCTGCGCCCGCCACTCAGAGGTCACGCTGCAGACCCAGAAGTATAAAAGCTCACCGGCGGAGCTCAGTGGGGGCCCAGCCGCCAGAGAGGCCAGACGTCTGCGACCGAGCTCCCACTGGGGAGACAGCAGAAGGTCGCGGTCAGCCTGACGCACCAGGACGGCCAAGCCTACCCCTCGCTCACGACCCCAGGGAGGCCTGGCCGAGTCTACCTTAGCTCATTACCCCAAGGAGGACTGGCCAAGCCTACCCCACTCCCACTACCCCGAGGAGGAGCCGAGCCTGCCGTCTGCCACTTACCCCGAGGAACCGATGGTGTTCGAGACCGCTGGTAACGCCTCAACCACTCAGGTACCTGACAAGGGAGAGAGTGGAAGTAGCCAGGGGGCAGCTGACCCCAGTCTGGCTGCAGCACTGCCAGAACCAATGTCAGTGTATTGCAGCCAGGATCCCCACTGACAGCAGCAAGTTTCTGCCACTGCTAGGGCCCCGGGCTGGGATGCAGTGGAGTGGGAGGGCCTCTGTCCCCCCTGCCACCCTTCCAAGGGTGGCAGACTCCCCCTTTTCCCTGGCCTGAGGAGGCCCAAACCAGCTAGGGCTTGAGCCTACAAACTCAGTATTTGTTGCCCCGCCCTGACCCAGGGCGGGGCTTATGACTATTGCTGCTCAGCCTTGCCCGAGGGCCTAAGCATTTGGACTCAGCGTCGGTTGTCCCGCCCTGACTGAGGACTGGGCGGGACACTATTGGTAGTGAAGCAGTGGGATATCCCACAGCCTCGCTGAGGGACAAACCATGGCCGCACCGCACCACAAGACCCCAAACAACAATTCAAAGGTGAATTCTTCAACCAGGTGCTAGACTGTGCAATACAGTCAGTTGAAGAACATTTCATGCAGCTCAAGGAACATAGTAGTATATTTGGGATGTTGTGTGATATTCCAGAACCCCTCACTATACCTGAAGAAGACCTGCACCAGCAATGCAGGGCACTAGAGACAGTGTTGACACATGATGACATGCGTGATATTGATGTGAGTGATTCAGGTGATGAACTGAAAGCCCTTTCAAGATATATTCCAGAACAGCCTTGGCGTTGATCCTGCTGAAATGCTTGTGCACAAATAAGATGACCACCCTTTTTCCAAATGCTTTTGTTACTCTGCACCTATTTCTAACACTTCCTCTAATAGTTGCCAGTGGAGAACGCAGCTTCTCCAAGCTGAAGTTAATAAAAACACATCTACGCTCCACAATGACACAGAAGAGGCTGGTCAGCCTTGCAACCATCTCAATAGAGCATGAGCTGGCCCAGACTCTGGATCTTCTGCAGGAAGCAGTTCAAATCTTTGGAACCAAGACGACACGGAAAGCACCACTTTGATTATTCAAACAGATAAAAATGTCAGTGTTTACTATGCAGACAAGAAAAATTAACTTTCAAATGCCTGAACAGCAAATGTAAGTGTTACTTTAAATTTTTGAACAAGGCATTTTAAGTTGTTAGTTCTCCTTTATTGGAGTAGGTCGCAGAGCAGTACCATGAGAGGAGTAGAACAGGAAGAAGGCAGAATTGAGACCTTTCAGAGTTTTGGCCCAAGCAAGAGGGTATGGGGGTGTCATTTGAGCTCCCCGCCTCAGGTGCCAAAATGTTGTGGGCCAGCCTTGACACACAACATGATAAGCAATAACATCATAGTTACCAAGGACTCTTTCAGGAGTTTGCAGCCAATCACAAAGAATCAGACAAGTGACTTCATATTCTCAGAGTTTTGAAAAGTCTTTCCCCACAAAAGAACATAAAAAAAACTTCTTGGTTTTGAAGAAGGTTATTAGACATGTTCTGTACTCTAAGGTCTGGTTTCATGCTCCAGCGGGGTTCATTGGTCATTCTGGTTCTCCATTGCAATAGAGCTGGTTCATCACAACCCAACAATACGGGAATAAGTGGGTGTGATAAATGAAGTGGAGGTAGCTCCCTTTTATAAACACCCAACCAGCCAGCTAGCTGCAAAATCCCTCGTTACAGGTAATGCAAGCAAAAAAAACAGACACCAAGCCCACAGGTTAACAAATCCACAGGTAAAAGAAAGGAGTGGGAACCTGACCCAAAAGAGCCAATGGGAAGGCTAGAACTTTTTAAAATTGGGAAAGAAGCTTTCCCTTTGTGTCTGTTGTGTCTCTCCGGGAAAGAGGGGAACAGAGGGCAGCAGGAATGCTGTATACAGCTTTAAGTCAGGTATGAGCAATCATCAGATCATACCTAGAATTATTTATTTGGAACCCCCCAAATATGTAAGTTAATTAGGAATGTTTAAATGGACGTGATCAGGTTTTATTTCTTTATTTTGGCTTGTGGATCTCCCCTGTGCTAACCCCAGATGCTTTTGTTTGCTTGTAACTTTTAAGCTGGACACCAAGAAAGCTATTCTTGGTACTTAATTTTTGGAATTGCTCTTTTAAAATCTAGCAAAAGCCTAAGTTCCAGATGTATTTTCTTCTTTTTTGTTTCTAATAAAAATTTACTCTTTTTAAGAACAGGATTAGATTTTTGGTGTCCTAAGAGGTTTGTGAATGTGGTTTGATTAGCTGGTAGCCACAGCTAATTTCCTTTGTTTTCCTTTCTCAGCTCTTTCCTGGAGTGGGGTGAAAGGGCTTGAGGATACCCCACAGGGAGGAATTCCCAAGTGCGCCTTCCTGGGTTCAAAGAGGGTTTTTTGCATTTGGCTTGGTAAACACTGCCACCCCCAATGTCAGAGAAAAGCTGTAACCTTGGGAGTTTAATACAAGCCTGGAGTGGCAAGTATTAATTTTTAAAATCCTTGCGGGCCCCCACCTTCAGTACTCGAAGTGCAAGAGAGTGGGGATTCAGCCTTGACAGAGGGACAGCAAGCAAACAAGCAAGCCAGAAAAAACCAAGCAACCAAAAAACAAACAAAACAAACAAACAAACCACACAACCTAAACATTGGCTGTCTTGCTCTTTGAAATATTTAATAAAAATATATTTAGTTCGCTTAAAAAAAACCAAACTATTTGCAACTTGCTTGATGAATGGCTTAGGCCAGTCACTTAATACTTCCTCTCACTCAGAGATATTGTAAATATTAGTCACCGTTAATGTTCAGAATTACTGTTCTTACTGGGCAATTTTTTCCTGTACAATCATTAAGCAGGTGCTTATCAATGGATTCTTCTTATGTACAATAATTCATACCATAGATGCATGCAAACACAGTTTATTCGAAACAAGCCAAGATTTCTAACTCATATTTTACCTCATTTCTAGTTCAGTTCAAATTGCAAGAATTTTTCATAAGTTCATGGGGGGGGCAGGGAACACACACACACACAGAGCAAAACATGTTCATGGCCCCAGTTGGGTATAACTTCTGTTGATGTCTTGCATTCTTACCTTATTGCCATGTAAGGGGCAATGGGAACATGACACCTAAGAATCTACCGAGTCATCCAGGGAGTTTGCCGTGCCACAGTGAAGGAAAATACATGCCACATTAGGAATTGGTTACAAAAGTAAGGAAACAGTGAGTCCATAGTAGATATTTCTCAGTTCTTTCTTTGAATACCATCTTTAGGATATATAATCTCTCTCTCTCTCCTCGGCCTCTAAGAACAAAATGTTGTGCATAATTTTGGCAACAAAGATGAAAAAATGCATCCAATACTTCAGAGGATGCAAGAAGAATTATTTAGATATGGAGGAACAGCTTTGGGAGCTTAATGTGTTAGGCCTGGAAAACAGAAGGCTGTGGGGAGGTTCACTGCAATTATGATATTCAAATAAAATATATAAAGGGACAAGTAATGCATTGTAGATGGAAGACTGTTCTCTTTACACAGTCAACACAAAACAAAAAGGGACTGAGTCTAACTAGATACCAGGAGAGGCTTCTGCAGACACAAGCATGCTAATCCAGCAAGGCATTTAAGCGTGTGCATAACTTCAGGTACACAAGTAGTCACAGTGAAGCCACTTAAAATATTCCTGTGCTGAAATTTATGCATGTGCTTAAGTGACTTGCTGGCTTGAAGCAAGAGTGATTGACATGTTGCAGTAATCTGCCAATTTATTTAACGGAAACTATGAATGTGACTTGAAACAGAAGGGATGATTTCAGCACCTACCAAAAGCATAAAATGTTGCTATTTACCTATTCATATATGTCCTGCTACATGATCTTTCCTTCACATAAACCACCTAACAGTAACAGCTTCTGGTAATTAGCAACTTGCATTCAAACTAATGACCTAGAAGTGAAGGTACATATCTTATTACTAATCCTCAAAGTCATCCAGCCTTCTCCCATTTAAAACAAAAAACAACACACACACACCATTCCTAATATATACTACAAGTCTTTCCAGATCTTGTGATTTTAGAGGATTCTGTTCTATTCCACTCAGGTTCTTATACTGCATCTATCACATGGTATATTTAAATGATTGTGTTGTGAGTCAATAATAATAATCCCAATATCCAACTGAAAATAAAAAAAGGAAAGAAGCAGCACATAATTTAAAAAAATATTCAAGTGTTAAATGTTCGTGAACCATAAATGTAGCCGAACAAAACCAAATTAACTCACTCATAGTATACCACACTACAACAGGCTTCCCCATCAGCAGTGCAAGTACAGCGGTCTGGTCAGGTATGCTGTACCACTATGATATTTATAGCCGGTACTCTGTACCGGAAAGACACAGGAGGAGCAGAAGGTGGGGCCACTAGGCAGCCCTGTCATAGTATCTTTCCCCAATCTGAACCTTAGAGTCCAAAAGTTGGGGTACCAGCATGAATTCCTCTAAGCTTAATTACCTGCTTAGATCTGATAAGCTGCCACCAATCAGGAATTCCAGTGCCTGATACACTCTGGTCCCCTCAAAACCTTCCCTGGGGACCCCCCCCAAGACCCAGACCCCCTGGATCTTAACACAAGGAAAGTAAACTCTTTCCCTCACCCGTGCCTCTCCTAGGATTTCCCTCTCTGGGTTACCCTGGAAGATTACTGTGATTCAAACTTCTTGAATCTTAAAACAGGGAGGAATGTCCCTTCCCTTTCTCCCTCACCTGGAGGCAATACAGATTCAAGCTCCGTGAATCTAAAACAAAGGGATTCCACCCTTCTCCCCTCCCTTCCCTGTTAAGTACAGACTCAATTCCCTGGAGCCTCAACAAGGGGAAAAAAAAAAATCAGACAGGTCTTAAAAGCAAAAAACTTTTAATAAAAAGAAAGAAAAAAGAATAAAAGTTATCTCTGTAATTTAGATGGTAAAAGTTACAGGGTCTATCAGCTTATAGAAACTGGAGAAAAAGCTTCCTCCAGTAGAAATACAATTTAAAATACTTCCAGCAAACTACACATTTGCAAATACAGAAAACAATCAAAAGACTATGACCGCCTTCTTTAATAAATACTCACTATTCTGAATATATAAGAGGCTGTAGCAGGGAGATTGGCAAGAAACCTGGTTGCACGTCTAGTCCCTTCCAAGACCCAGAGAGAACAAAGCCAAACCCAAAAAACACAAACAAAGGCTTCCCTCCACCGAGATTTGAAAGTATCTTGTCTCCTGATTGGTCCCCTGGTCAGGTGTTTGGTTCCCTGTTTGTTAACCCTTTACAGGTAAAAGAGACATTAACCCTTAACTATCTGTTTATGACAGGCCCCATGCCAGCAGCTCCTCTGGCACGGCTGTACCACCTCCATCCCTGCCACACAGCTGTATCTCCTGTCTGTGGTCTGTACAGCAGCCCCACCAGAGGACAGGGCTGGCGGTATAGCCGTGCCAGAGTGGGACTCCATGTTCTGCTCCTTTTGCCACTGCAGTTCCGGAGAGCCCTGGGGTTCAGAAGTCTCTGGCGCAGCAGGAGGAGGACAGAGGCCTCCCCAGGCAACGTGGATTGGATCATGGGGAGGGGACAGGGAGAGCATGGGGTCCCTGGGCTGGAGGCAGGGTGGGGAGGAGTCATGTGGGAGGGTCACGTGCCCCCCCTTTGGGTCCCTCCCATGAGGGCAACATACTGGTAAGAAATTAATTCTGCTTGCACCACTGTTCCTGATACATTGGCTTTCAGATCTGTACTTCTCAACAGAACAAAAAACAACTACTACTGCTACTTGTTTTTTTTAGGTTACCATGGTAACCAAATGTCTATCTTAAATATTGGAATGAGATGCAGCTAGGTTTATAGAATCTTTGTGTTATTCATTTCACACATTTTCTCTGTGACCCTGGATCAGAGAAAGCTTATATTTTTCCTGTAGAATTATTCTCTTGAAGGCAATTCTCCCTGCGTTGTCATAACCTTAAAATATAGCCACTTCCAGGTAAAGCTAATTTTTATTCTACAAGCATGTTTTCAGTGGTATTTACCTTATCCAAAAGTCTGAAAATATATACAGTTCAGGAAACTATTTTACTCAGATAAAGTGACATATTAAATGTTATTGAAGAGAAAAGGACAGAAGGAAGGAAGAATGTCTTTGAATGAAAAGGGAATTTTAACCTTTTAAAATGATTACTCTTAAAGGGGCCATTATGTGTTAAACCGAAGCATGAAAGGCTAACTCTGATATGGCCAGGAGCAAACATGCTAATAGTTGCCTTCAGAAAGTATAACTTGAACAACAGTCATCCCATTTTGCCTTCTGCTAATTCATGTGACATCAGAGATCTCACATGGCTAACCACCAACTGAGAGAATCCTAAGAAACTACAGGACACTGGCTCCTACACTGTGGGATACAAGCCCAGAAGGTATAACAATTATCGGGAGAAGAAGGGAAAGGAAGCACTTTTGCTTTATCTTCACAGTTAATTACATTTAAACATACCACACTCAGAAAAAGCAGCTCACCCAAGAATTTTACCAGTGGGTGAGTCCATACACTGAAACTCAAGATTTTTACCAGTATCAGTTTCTTTTACAATACCGAACGTGTCACTGATCTCAAACACCTTTTAAAATTACATATATTTACCAGAGCTTTGATAACTTTTCAGAAAAGAAAATGAAACCATCTGAAATTCACTTGATTTCAAAATTTCATTACCAATCAAATTAATTTAGTTACTAAGCCCAAATTGAGCCCAGTTTTGGGCCACCACTTCTTTTCCCACCCTCCCCCACCTATGAGGTTCATTCTCCCTTTTATCATCTTTTACATGAGTTTGTGGAAGGGAGGCAAAGGGGTTCCAGTTTGTGGTTTTAGGTAGAAATTATATGAAACTGTATGGTGCTCTTACATCTACAATAGTTGACTATATTCAATTGAACTAGCTAGCTTACTAATTTCTACTAAGATATTTAACTAAACAAACAAACAAACAAACAGAGAAAAGATGCTCTTGTGGCTAAGGCAGTGCACTCTGACTCAGAAGATCTGGGTTCAACTACTGGTTCTGCCACAGACTTCTTGCGTGACCTTCGGCAAGTCACTTAGGCCCAGCTCTCAGCATTGCAACGTCCAAGTAACTTTGGGTACGTCTCTACTGCAAAGGAAAACCCATGGAACTAAGTCTCAGAGCATAGGTCAATTGACTGGGCCTTGGGCTAAAAATAGCAGTGTATATATCCGGGTTCTGACACTATCCCCATCACTGGGTTTTAGAAGCTGGACTCAGGTGAGCCAGAACATTTACACTCCTATTTTTAGCCCCACAGCCCAGACCTGTGAGGCCAAGTCAATTGACTCAGGCTCTGAGACTCCGCACCCTAAGTTGTTCTTTGCAGCATAGACACATCCTTAGATGGATAAATCCCATTCTCAAAAGTACTTTAGGAACCTATCTGCAGTATAGACACTTGCTAGAGTGATAGAAAAGAGATTTTCTGTTGCTGAAGTAAATCTACCCCTTCAAGAGTCGGTAGCCGAGTCGATGGAAGAATTCTTCCATCGACGTAGAAGTGTCTATACCAGGGCCTAGCTCAGTTTAACTACGTGTGAATCTTTCACACTCCTGAGTAAAGTCAACCTTGTTACGTAAGTTTTAAGTGTAGACAAGGCTCTTAGCCTAATTGAATATCACTTTTGAAAATGGGAATTAGCTATTTAAGTCACTAGGGCCTTGCAATGCTGAATGGAGCAATACCTATACACCTTTAAAAATCTGGGGTTGAATTTCTGATCTTGTCCACACAAAAGATTTTCCCCTCTCTTCAAATTAATTGATTGCCAATGAACTAGAAATGGTCACCACATTTGTAAAGGCTAGTCTGGACATTCCACAGATGTTTGTTCCATGACAAATACATTCATCATTTACCCAAGGCTTGGGAGTCCTGGGCTCAATTCCCAGCTCTATGGCTCAGCCTCCAGCCACAAATGGCTCCCTGCAGGCACCACTCTCTACTATATCTGAGCACAGCAGATGGTTATAGTTTTGATTGTTATGGTTTATTTTTAATTCTGGATATTTTTATACTATACTGTGAGTGTAACATAGTATGTTTGGTAGGAATGAAATTTTAGTAATAGGACACTTCTTCTATAGCAATTCTACTATCAGTTCAGCTGAGAAGTGGAGAGAGATTGACAGGCTAGCAAAGGATGGAATATGCAGACTAGTGAGGTTCTTCCCTGCACTGCTGAAATACAGAAACCGCTTCTTTCAGATTAAAGAAACTCCTCAAGGCAAAAAACTCATGACGGTACAAAGAACACAAATGAACAACAACGACAAAAGTGTGCCAACATCTCATCCTATAAACCACAAGCACTAGGTTCCATACAGCTCTTTGTAGTATTTAATCAAGTGTGCTCTATTCGTAAGAGACCCATCTTCTCCATAACACAACACTCCCACAGACACTGGAGTAAAAACTAGAAGAAATAATAGATATCAATGTGTGAATCAGAGGAAAATAAGAGCTGTTCAGAAACAGAAAGTATATTCTTCCAAAAGAAACAGAATATGTTTATCTGTGCTTATTGGTCAAGCACAACTAAGTGCAAAAACTATTTAAATTAGAATTATTAATTTGTAATGGAACAAAGGAGGAAAAGATTATTAAAAAGACTGAATAAAGCAGATATTTTTGTGATGGAACATACAAATAATGTCTCAATGCTATTTGTGTCATATTTGCAGCTTTTTATAAGCTGTATAAATATCCTATTTTGTTATTTCTGTACAAAAACCAACTGGCTGAGAATTGAACTATTCTTAAGTGATAATTAAGGATTTGTGTCGTCTTCTGTACCACTGTGTTCTGAAGCTTATACCATGGTATATAGCAATACAGAGAATAAAAAAGGTATTTCACCACCCTGACTACTAGAAAGAGTAAACTTGGAAGCAGCACTACAAGGATCCTCACAGCATCTCTCAAACTTGTTTTTAGCCATGGATGTCCTCACTGTCATTTATGTCAAAGGGTTAAGTGAATGCTCTGTCACTGTTGACCTTTGGTTACAGGTTTTTCACAAGGATAATTGTGTAGGGTGAGATCTTCTTGAAAGACATTTCATTACACTAAATTTCTGACAAAATCTTATGCCAAAGACATATAGCCACAAATATTTCATTCCCAGCAGTATGGAAACTGGGACTTGAATTTATGGTTTACAGCCTTAAGACCCACACACACACCACTTGGGTCAATGTTTCATCAAACAAAAATAGCTGACAACCAAATATTGCTGACAAAACGTCATCCAATTCGAATCCTGCCAATGAAAGTCTGTTCCCTACTGGCCATTTTATAATGTTCTGTCTAGTCTAGTTTTAAGTGTTTCCAGGAATGGGGTTCTCTTCACTTCTCAGAAAAACAGATCTATTAGGCTGTAGAATAGACTATAAAAATGTATTTCCTGACATTCAGTCTAAGTTTACTTAACTTCTTCCTATTCATAATCTCTTGTGGCACTTTATGTAATAATGCTCTTTGCATGAGGTTTATATACTTCAGCTACTCAGACTGTTACACTCTCCCCATCCATTTCTTAGCTAAGTTATCCATTGTTAGTTCCTGTAATTCTCTTATTGCTCAGACTTAATCCCCTGATCATTTTTGTTGCTCTTCTCTGAACTACCTCCAATGTATACATAACTTTCTAGTAATGTGGTGCCCAGAACTGAATGTAATATTCCAGATGCAGTCATGCTATAGCTATAAAGGCTCCCTGTGGTATCAAGCTCAAAATTCCATTGGCCTCTTTATGCTGCCATATCACGTTACAAACCTATGTCTAAGTTGCTATTTCTAATACTACTGTTATTACAGCTATTCCCTTCTTCCCCCACTATCCTCTTCTCACATGCATCCGACGAAGCGGGTATTCACCCATGAAAGCTCATGCTCCAAAATGTCTGTTAGCAGCAAAGAGTCCTGTGGCACCTTATGGACTCTCTCTTCTACATAATTATCTATAACACTCTAGTTATTTCAAGTTTCAGTTATGTCCCCTAGAGCAAAGACTTCATTTGGTAACTCTCTTAGCTCATCTTGTTTCCCTACACACCATGTATTGTTTACCGATCTTAGTATATTAATACTCTCCTTGTTCATTACTTTTCTGAAACCCATATTTTCTTGTTTTTAAAAGCACATTAGATCATTGGAATCAATCAAAACACACGCCTTCTCCCCCTTTCCTATCTAGTTTAAAGCCTGCCTAACAAGTCCTGACAATTTTGAATCTAGAAGCATAATCCCACTTCTGCTTAAGTGGAAACCATCCAATCCAATCCTCTTCTCATCACAGAAGTCATTCCAATGCTTAATGATTCACCATCCCCAGGATGCCTAGAGAGGGGGCAAGCGGGAAGGGCAGTGTAGCGGGAACAAGAGGAACTTGAGAGAGTATCTAGCTGTGGTAGATGATCTCCAGTACCCAACTGTTCATTCACCCAATATTAGGGCAAGATCACAATGGAGTGCTGAGGTGACACCAGTGGAGTTTCTGCAATTTGGTCTGCTGCTGCAAGAGGGTTGAGGAGATGGATGTAAGAGTCGTGGGGAAGCGAGGCTGCTGTGATCGGTGTCTGGGCTCCTGCTGGTGCTGGTAGTAGGGCGCGTGAGGGTGCAGATGGAAAAAGTTGTTTCCGCTGCCCGCGTCTCGGGGACGGAGTATGTATACCCAGGGACCATAGTCTGGCTTTGGAGTCCTTCAGCAATTCATCCATCTTATCATGGAACAGCTGGTTCGTGACAAAAAGGAGGTCCTCAGATCATATTTTGGACCTCCCTGGGGAAGACAGATGATTGTAGCCACAAGCTTCTTCGCATAACCACCTTAGTCACTAGAGAGTGAGAGGATGTGTCTGCCACATCCACCGTTACCTGAAGGCCCACCTTGGTGACCAGTGACCCTTCATCTTGCAGCACCAGGGACTGATGCTGGTGCTCCAGTGGCAGCTTGTCCTTGAAGTCTGCTAGCCTGTAGCTGTTAAAAAAAAAAATAAAAAAAAATAAAAAAAAAAAATCACAATTGGCTAGCAGAGCCTGGTAGCTCTGCGGAGTTGTAATATTGCAAAAGAATAGACCTTCCAGGTGACTTCTGTGGTTGCTGCTGTGCCCACTCCACGGCTGTTTGGACAAACAGTGGCCTGTGGGGTGGACAGGAGAAAAGAAAATTCGCCTCTTCAGCAGGCACAAAATACCTCCTCTTCAGAGTGGGGGCAGGAGGATGCAGGGGTGTGCCATATTCCCCACGCCAGTCAGAGGCTGGCCTCAATGATGGATAAGGCTACTCTAGATGGCCCCTGAGGTTGAAGGACATCCAGGAGCTGATGTTGTAGGTCCTGAACCTCCGCCAATGGGATGTCCAGGTCTGCTGCTACTCTTGGTAACAAGTTCTGGTACTGGTGGTGGTTGTCTGGCAGAGAGAGTGGGAGGGGGATGATCGCCTCATCTGGCAAGGAGGATGCTCCAGTCGGGACTGGCGGAGCCAGCAGTACTAATTCGATGTCTCCTTCTTCATATACCAATGGCGCTGGTGGACATGCAGAGGATGAGTGGTAGAATACCGGAAATGGTGCCTTTGTGGGATCCCAGGGTCCCCTGTATGGCCAAAAGTGATGGTCCCTTGGATGTGGTGGGCCCCACAGGAAGCAGTACCAGGCCTCTGCTGTTGGGTTATATGCCAAAGACTAGAGCAGCCTGGGGCGTACGTGCAGACTCCAGCATGACCAGTGAGAAAAGGGGTTCCAGCTCCAAGAACTTGGACTCTTAAGATGGTGCCGGCAAGGGGTACTGTAGGGCTGCAGTGCAACAGGGAACAGGCTTCTCCAGCAGCAGCAGAAAGAGTTTGTCCTCTGGGAGTGGGATGTTGTGGGTGAGCAGTGGGAAGAAGGGTGATGGATACAAGAGGAGACTGAGGGGAGGGAAAGATCAACTCTTACCACTGACACAAAGGCCTCCAAGCATCCAGGGGTCCATAGTGTACCTGCGGAGTCAGCCTGTCTAGGAGGCGTATGTTACCAGTGGAATGGGCAGAGCACGTGCCAGTAAGCTTTCCAAATGCTTGGGTACCTAGGTCACCATTGGTACTGTCGGATCCCATTTGCACCTGACCCTCCATGCAGGGAATCTTCGACACCAGTCTGGCTGGCTCCACACACGACATCTCACACAACATGGCATAGCTTGGGGAGGAAACACTGTGCTTGGGAGCAGTCCACAGCAGGTAATCTGCTGTCATGCCTGTAAAAGAATGGTTTTTGCTCTCATGCCTGGACTTATCTTTGGCCTTTGGTACTGGGAGTTCCAGGACATGCGTAGTACTCTGAGGGGCGCTCACTGCCAATGATGGCTGCTTTGCATTGATGGAGGGGGGAAAAAATGAAGTATTATGAAAACAGAGCTCCCAGACAGGAAGGACTTAGCAACAGTGCATCGAGCCACGATGTGTGCATCACCGAGGCAATAGCAGCACCGCTGGGGATTGTCACTCACAGATGAGTGCTGCAGAAAACACAGTTTTTGAAACCCAGAATCTGAAGCATAGGAACAGGGAAAGAAGAACTATACTAACTAATTATGTTAGCTTAACTAAACACTAAAGGGAAAAAAAAAAAGACACACTATGTACACCTATTTACAATGACGTAGAAGTGAGTCACTCTCAGAAAATTAAGAGCATTAAGGAACAGTGGGTTCCAGCTCAGGCCATGTGGTGGTAGGAGGGAATTCGAGAGGTGTCGACCCAAATGACCTCTTATACCTTCAGCTGGGAGCATGAGTTGATGCGCTACGCACATGCAGGTCAGACACTGCTAAGAAACACTTCCAGACTCAGGTTCGCATGCATGCCACACATTCGTATGTGGAATACACATAGGGACCACCACTCAAAAAACTGATGGTCCCTGGGCATCAGCCTGCTGAGGACCAGCCTCTAGAAGGGCAACAACTTCATGTGGTGCTGGACTAACTGAACCTGCAACAGCCTCCTCATTATTCTATCACCACCTCCTACGCATTGACTGGTCAACTATAGCCCCGGAAATATTTTTCTCCAGAGGAGCTGTCTCCCTCAGGCAATGTAGACATTGCTGGTTCCTCCACCCCATGACAGTTTGGTTTCCCTTCCTTCACTTCAGAGGGTTCACAGCTTCCACAACATCTCCTCCACTGAAGAAGACCAAGCCTTGAGAGGTTTTCCCCTACCCTAACCTACTGTACAGAAGCAGTGCTCTTCTGAGCAGCTTTGTGCTGGTGTCTGACCGTTCCACTTACACAACCCTGGGACAGGGTTGAATTATTGTTCCATTTCAAAACTTTTCCAATTGAAAATTATGAAAAAAATGCCTCAAATCAAAAGACACTCCTGCAAAATATTTCAAATTTGATAAAAAAAAAAACAGCATTTTCTAATGGAAACGTGTACCACTGGAAATATTTCAGCCAGCACTAACAATAATGTATTTGTTCTGCAAAAAACAAAACTCATTTTTCATTTTTCCTTAAACCAGCCAGCATAAGCACGAAAGACATGCCACTCTCATGATCAATGTTTTGAAAGATAGTAGCATAACAAGCAAATATGATTTGCTGCAGATGTTGCTCTCAGACTTCCAACAAAATTTAAAACATTACAAATTGTGTAGCTCCATAGTGTGGATTCTGACATAAAGAGTGTATCTCTTAAGATAGATGGATATAATAATACAGTACCCTAAAAATGATTTTGTATTTTCTTAACACTCTGCTCAAGAAATATCCTCTACTAACCATATAAACAGATATATATTCCTCATTATAAAAAACAAAAAAAAAAAAGTGTTGCTATACATTACATATTGGCCATGAACAGATTCTGGCACAGCCAGATACATAGTTCACATACTGTATATGTAAATTATACATCCACAGAGCATCATACTTCCAAACCTGCCGATTCCCTATTGTATAATGCAGGCCAATAAAATGGGTGTGAGAGAGATAAAAATGGGGTATTTGTGCATGGGTTATACTTTAACAGGGAAAGCAACCATTCAAGCCTTCTGAAAAAGTATGTTCAATCCCTTTCCCAGACACCCAGCTTTTACATCAATTTGTGTTTTGAATTGTAAACGCAATGCCACTTCCAGCTACCTTTCATTGTGACAAAGCTTACTGCTTCATGCTGAACATTTTTGTTCATAGGAGTCATTTCTATTATTTCATTTGTATTCAGCATTAGGTTTCAAGGAAAGTTGTGCCCTGATGATGATTTACACTATTTTTAAACCAATTGGTATGTAAAATAAACACCTGCTAACCATAATTTCATATCCTTTACGGAGAGGGGAGACCTTCAGTTTTTTTTCCTGTCTGGCACTCAGACTTCCATTTAATTACTGGATATTTTGATTTATAAGCAGAATCACTAAAAGCAGTGACTGTGTGTGTGTGTGTGTAGACAATATAAAACTCAAATCCTATGTAAACAGGATAAAGTTTTAAAAAATAACTGGTGTAACTGCATAATTAAACTAGCAACACTGTGTGGGGACTTTGTCTTGCAGAACGCCAAATGGTGCACGGCCAGTGTTTGCTCCATAAAATGTCAAATAAGAGAACCACAACTGCTCAGCAATTTGTTTTTGTTGTTGGTTTTGGTGGGGGGTTGGTTTTATGTATTTGGATTTTTTTTTTTTTTTAAATCTAGTGCTCTGCTGTAGGAAGTAACTGTCTCTACACCCAAATATACAGGCTGTCCCAATTAAAAAAAAATAGAAGGGGGAAAGGTGATGGCTAGGGACATTTTTTTTAGCAGCAGAAAGGTGGAAGAAAAACTTCACTGTGGAAAAACCTATGTAACATTATGAAAATTACAGAGTTTAGAAAAAATAGTGCAAAGATGCTATCATTTGTCAAGAGCTCCAGCAACTGTCCAGTGGATTGCCTGTTACAAAAGGAGTGCTATCTTTCTTCATAAGACAGTATTACCTAAAATATTGTGTGGACTTTATTGGAAAGAATAAACTAAAATATTTGCACTGAAATAGCATCTTTCCTCTGAGGCCATTTCAGCTATGAATAAAGCTTCATCATTTCCATGAGATAGGCAAAGTTACTGTACTCATTTTACCAATGGGCAAACCTATGCAACATGAGATGAAGTACCTCACGTTAGATCACATAGTTACAGCACAGCCAAAAAACACAACACACACACAAATCAGGAGCTCTGACTCTTTGTCATTTCTTTAAAGTGTTAATACCATAAGCGTCTTCCAATGCAAGATTTAATTTTGATCACAAGAATGTTTTTGAGGTCCAGGTAAAGAGGAAGAGCCTGCATGGGCTGCTGAAAGGATGCTCCCACTTAGTTTTCATAGTTTTTAAGGTCAGAAGGGGCCCTTTGGATCATGACTCTCCTAGACTGATTATATACCTTTCAAGAGAGATTAAAACTACTTCCTCAACTGACAGCACTATTGAGTATGGAGATGGTAGCTCCTCCATGCTTTCTTCTACTTCTTGCCGGGGGGGTGGGAAATGGGTATTTTGTGATCTGAATGTATGGAGTTTGTTATGGATCAGGTTAGGTTGGATTCTGAAGTATGTCTGTTTTCAGATGTTGGTAGTACCAGGAGGGCTAAACTGAAGCGATTTCTAATTGATTAGTTAAAATCACTAGTTTTAAGCCTATCAGGAATATTGTGTAAGTCCACAAGACTCTGATGTAGTAATAATAAAGAGAGACTGACCTTTCCAGTGAGAATAAGAGTGAATCAACTGTGAACACTGGGCAATCTTGACTAGATTGAAAGGCTCCCTTCCATATGTACAGATATCACCCAATGGTATTAATGTGAGCTACAAGCAGGTATGACAGTTACATTTTTACTCAAGTGGCAGACTGCACTGTGTCAGTTGCCTCCAAATTTCTCCACTAGTGCCAGAGTAGGAACTGCCCTCAAACTCTCTCAGGACAGAGTTCATAGCATGTGATTTGATGGTTATAAGTAGTAATATACAGGCTGCAACAAGAAAATCACAATTACTTGTTTACCAGGAAGAGAGTAGCAAAGCTTGTTAGTAATGTGAACTTTGATTCCACAACAGCTTGTTCATTTAGTGCACTGGAAATGTCAATACAATGCTGAGTTCAAAATGGTATTATTGCCCCACCATTAAAACAATAAACAAAGATAGGTTAGTATGTGCAGTTTGACCTGACATGAGAAGAATCATTTCTTCAAAAGAGCACTGAGCCCAAATGAAATGTAAACCACATACACAAAACCCTATGCTGGAGTACTGATTAGAAGTCATGGAATTGATATGTGCCAAACCTTGCTGATCAGTCACTGTTTTTAATTACAAACTACATGCTCACTCTTCTTTTGCTGTTAGCTACTGTAAGTGTTTTGGGACAGGGACCTTGTTTTTCTACATATCTATAAAGTGCTTAACTCACTGTTGGTACTATGTAAATAATGATAAGAGCAGATATTCTGAATGCTGCATGGATAATTAGATGCGTAACTTCCTTGATTGCTGATAATTATTTATTATATGGTGAAATTAGATGCCCAGTAATGTAAATATAAACACAACTAGCTATGTGCCTCATGTGTACTTACCAGAACTCCACAAAAGACCAGCTAATCAATCAAGAGGGGCTGAACCACCATCTTAAGATGACAAAGGCTGTCTTCACTATAACAAAAGGAGGTGGGGGAGGGATTTACTACAAGACAACTAATGTGCATTAGCTTTCCCACTCCAAAATGATAGTGGGGACAAGGCACCTGTAGGTTTTACCATGAGGTAGCTACGTATGGTCAACACTATGCCTCTGTCTGTGGCTGACATCATCTGGTTTACCTCACTGTAAAACCACAGTGCCATGTCTCAATAGGATTTTACAGCAGGATAGCTAACACACAGTTAGCCAGCCCATGGTAAAAACAAACCTTTTTCTGGTGGTGAAGACCAAGCCAAAGAGTGAGATAAAGACAGAACTTCAGCATTGACATTACATTTTTTGTTTGGTACTTAAAACTTTGTGCGTGTGATTTTGTATTCTTGGTTTTGTTGTAGTAATGAAGAGAGTATAATAATGCTTAGTATTTATGTGGCATTTTTTCCTTATTCAAAGCACTTTACAGGCACTGTTGGCCAGATGGGGACCACAGTTATAAGGATGAGCATTTGCACCCATGATTAATCACACTGAAGTCACTATTGTTAAGTATCACTTTAATTTATTTTTAAGACAGAATTTAATGCTAATCATTAAACAAGCTTTCCTCTAAGGAAAAATGAATATCAAAGTAGGACAGTTATTTCACCATCAGCCTCCTGAGCTGCAATAGTAATAATATGAGGAAGGGAGCTTGCATACACACACACACACACACACACACTGCACAGTTAAAACTGAATTTATTTTCTTCCTGCAAAAATAACTTGTGGTGGAGCTGACAATTTAAATGTTAAGCTGTCAGGTTTCCCATGGTACCTACATTGCCACAAAGCACTCTGGACTTTGAGACTGGTAATTACTTTGGCCAAGATCCTCAAAGGTGTTTAAGCTCATAGGTCCCATTGATTTTCATGGAAAATAGGTGCATCCATGCCTTGGAGAATCTGGGGCTTTGTACTTGAGTGTGAAAGAGAGGAAACCTGGAAAGGTCACCTCCTTTAGTCGTCCTCTACAAACTGAGCCCAGGAGTGTACTTTAGAGAAGCTGAGGAATTTAGGATGATAGGGAAAGATAAAAGGAGGGCGAAGATTGAATAGCATGTCACTTCCAGTAGCAAGTGGTAAACTATAGACAACTGAAGGAGGAGATACAGTCAGGTGACATATTATTGGGTTTAGGTGAGTATAGACAGGTTGCTGGAGAACCCATTCAGACATCATCGCATTATGGCTTCAGTTGAGTAGTAAAATGGAGGTGATTATTAGGACATATGCATCCTTGAATGTTAGAAGATGTGATGCATGAGTTCCCATTATTTAGAGACAAAAAAAAAAAAAAAAAAAAAAAAAAGCTACAACTTCAAAGACTTGTATCACTTTCTTCATTCTGAAGAACTGAAAACCTGCCACAGGCATGTGTATACATTGAAGAGTACAGGCATGACACATTTGCAATTGTTGAGTTAAAGCTATTAACTTACCAGCTACAAAAGGAAGTTGATAAAAATGTAAATATTTCAAGTTTGTAACACTTATAGCAGCTACATAAAATGGCTTGTTGGATATTTCTCAAATTTTCATAAAAACTAAGATTACGCAGAGTTTGTGTCAGTCCAAAACAAAATGTTTGTGTAAATGAAAAGGAGTAAAAATTAAGAGCGAGAATTAAATGGATTTTAACAATTGCTCAAAATTCTTCAGACAAAACACCTACAGCTCAGCTCAACACTAAATGAGCTCGGAAGCATATAATTACTTAACAAGCTTTGTATTCCAAACAATAGTATCTCAATGGTTCAAGTTTCTGTATTCTCTATTGTACGTATGATAACACAAGTTAATTACATAAAATAGATACTGCAAAATAGATTACATAGATACTGCAAAAACTCCACTACATACTAACTACTGGTACCACTACCATGTTATGGCCTGATCACTTTGCAATTACAGCAGCTCCAATCTATCTAAATGTAGTACCAAAAGGCATAACCAAATGCTGCAAAATCTTAGCATAATCACCCTAGTTAAGCACTGAAGTCTGTGTTCTGTTGTTGATGGTCTGTTTCATCAACCAATAATATGAGCTATTAAGTTCAGTATTGTAGAAATGGGGCAAAGGGGAAAATATTGTTCTCTTTTCTTTTGACATTGAAAAGCTGTTCATGAATTTTTCAGTCTCCAACTTAAGAAACAGTATTTGCATCTACCACACTGACAGCTACAAGTGCCTTCTAGCAGAATTATGATCAAAATCTCTGTAGCATAAGTTTCCAAGCCCTGTACATCAAAACAAAATCAACAATATATAACAAATAATATAATGAAACATTGTGGCAGTATGTATCTAAACAGTTATACAAAACCCTTGCAAAATCTGTAATTTCATTTTTTAAGATAAAATGCAAACTCCCTTTAGCATCTTGGTGATACAGTCTAACTGATTTAATTAGCACAATATAGAGTGGTCAAAGACCAATGTTTCTCTGCAGAGTAGGAATTTCTTTTGGGCAGGCACTGTGCATAAGCTAAGATGTATTCCTCTTGTTAGCTCTGATGAGTGTAGTCTTATTTCCTGTTCCTACAACAGACTAAAAGGGCCTGTTAACGTCTTGACGTGTTTCTTTTCTAAAAATCCTGCTTCTTTTAAAAAAAAAAAAATACATGTTACTGAAGAGCAATTAATACTGTAGTTAGAAATCTGACTATAAAGATAACCACTGAGAGTGACCATCCATAATATTTTCTGATTCTTTACACAATCAAATATAAAAAAACAAAAACAAAAAGTCTACAAGTCAGTTCAACCTCTTAAATGAAAAACAAAAAAGCTTTAAAATCTGACTCTATTCTTCTTCTGGAGCTATCATTACAAAAAACTTTGAGACATTGTCAACTTAAATTTGGCTCAGAATTTATATTTTGTAAAGATAAACTTCTTTAAAACCTAAGACCAATAGAAATGTTTCTGCCATTCTTTTTTAGTTCCACTAACATTGTTACTTTTATGCAAACATTTTCCTGCAGTACTTGAAGCACAAACATTTGAAAGTTGAAAGCTGAATGTGACTTAATTGATTTTCATTGTCCAAGCTAAGAGAAATTCAAAAAACAAACAAGGAGACTAGGGGCCCGTCTTCACTGGCAACATTAACGTTGCTTGTGTAGTCGCGGCAGAGCGTTCTCCCAGTGCTCTAAAACAAACAAAAAAACAAAAAAACCTTCCATGAGGGGCATAGCTCCCACTGCTAGTGCACCGTCTACACCGGCACTTTACAGTGCTGAAACTTCCTGTACTCAGGGGGGTGTTTTTTCCACACCCGAGCGAGAAAGTTGCAGCACTGTAAAGTGCCAGTGTAGACAAGCCCTAGGTAGCGACTAGTTTATTGGCTTTTTAGAACTCTTACTTTTTAATATACTCTTCTTTATCTAGTATTAACAATATTGTAATGTGTTTGTTTACAAAATACAGGGTGAAGTCCTGGGTCCACTGAAGTCAAGAGCAAGAGTCCCATGCATTTCAAAGGGGCCTGAGTTTTTAAGCTGACAATACTCCTCTAAATGCATGTTTGCCTTTACTTTCTGAACTGAATAAGGTATTCTACTTTTTAGGTTCACACCTCAAATCTTTGACAAAGAATTTTCCTTGAGGCAAAAAAACACAACAACGCATGAATGGAGACTGGATACTATTAACATGTATGCACCTGCCTCTCTCTCTTCTCAGAGTAGAAAGCATATCATTACCTGTTTTAATTAAAAACACCACAAAGCTAGTGTCTACTTCAGAAGTGGGCAAACTATGGCCTGTGGGCAACATCCAGCCCGCAACACCCTCCTGCCTGGCCCCTGAGCCCCTGGCCCGAGAGGCTAGCCCTCAGCCCCTCCCCTGCTCTTCCCCTTCTGCCGCAGCCTCAGCTCACTGCGCCACCAGTGCAATGCTCTGGGCGGCGGGGTTGCGAGCTCATGCCAGGCAGTGCAGCTCCAGAGCTGCAGCCTAACCTGGTGCTCTGTGCTGCGCAGTGGTGTGGCTGGCTCCAGCCGGACGCCACAGCTGCCTGTCCTGGTGCTCTGGGCGGCGCGGCTGTAGCACCGCCAGCCACCGGTGCTCCAGGTAGCATGATAAGGGGGCAGGGGGGATTGGATAGAGGGCAGGGGAGTTCAGGGTGGTGGTCAGAGAATGGGGGCATGGATGGGGTCAGGGCGGTCCGAGAGTGGTGAACAGGGGGGTTGAATGGGTGGTTGGATGGGGCAAAGGTCCCTGGGAGGCAGTCAGGAATGAGAAGAGGGGTTAGATAGGGTGGCTGGGGGCAGTCAGGGGCAGAGGAGTCCGGGGGGGGAGGCGGATGGGGCAGGAGTCCCAGGGGGGCCATCAGTGGGCAAGAAGCAGGGGGGCGGGTGGGACAGGGGGCAGGACTGGCCACGCTTGGTTGTTTGGGGAGGCAAAGCCGCCCCTAACCAGCCCTCCATACAATTTCATAAACCAGATGTGGCCCTCAGGCCAAAAAGTTTGCCCAAACCTGGTCTACTCAGATATCTAAGTTCCTTTCTTGAAGGGCAAAAGTCAAGTTAGTGCAATCGAGTTAACGCTATTAAAAAAAAATCCATTAAGATTCAGGCTAACACATCTAAAGCTGTGTTAGCTTGTCATGTTGTAGCCCAGTGGTTTTCAAACTTCGGGTCGTGATCCAGTATTGGGTCATGGAATGCAAGGCACTGGGTTCTCTTGCTCAGCACCCAGGGACCCTAGTAGCTGGCCAGTAAAAACTAGTAGCCCCTACTTGTTCTGACACTGCGCTGTGCCCCAGAAGCGGTTAGCAGCAGGTCTGGCTCCTAAGCGGAGTGGCCATGGTACTCCACACACCACCCCTACCCCAAGCACTGGCTCTACACTCCCATTGTCCGGTTCCCAGCCAATAGGAGCTGGAGGGGGGCAGTGCCTACAAGCAAGAGCCATGCAGAACTGCTTGCATACCTCTGCTTAGGAGCTGGACCTGCTGGCCACTTCTGGGGCGCAGTGCAGTCTGCAGTGCCAGGACAGGTGGGAAGCCAGCCTGATGTGCTGCTGAACGGGAGCCGCCAGAGATAAGCCCATACCCTAGCCCTGAGCCTCGCCACCCCAGCCCTGAGCCCCTTCCTGCACCCCAAACGCCTCCTCCCCAGCCCCACCCCAGAGCCTGCACACAAAGCCCTGACCCCCTCCCACACCTCAACCCCAGCCCAGTGCCCCCTCCCACACCCTGAACATCAGTGCCCCCTCCCATACCCTGAACACCTCATTCCCAGTCCCATCCCGCAGCCCTCACCCCAACCCCCTACCCCAGGCCTGAGCCCTCATCTCCAGCTCTGTTGGGTTGTGGGTATCAACAAGTTTCTTTCAACTGGGTCGCCAGAAAAAAAAAAAACAAAACAAAACACCATTTGAAAACCACGATTGTAGCCTGTACGCCACCCAGGCTACAATATAGCCAGCTGACATGGCTCTATGGTGTTATTCTGAACCTTACTGGTTTTTTTTGTCATTGTTCTTTCCTCAGCCATGTTAAGTTAATCTGATTGAGCTAACCTGATTGGGGGCGGGGGGGGGAGGAGGGAGACACACCCCTTTTGCTTGCCAAAGCTCCATGAATGCTTGTACCTTTCACTAACAGACGGTGGTCCAATAAGGGATATTACCTCAAGTACCTTGTCTCTATCATATCCTGGGACCAAGACAGCTACAGCACTATAAACAACTTAACATATTGTTTATTAGAGCAAATGTATTCATTATTTCTTCTGCTAAATAATGTGCACAGGAGGTCATTAGATAATCCACAGTTATCAAATCAAGCCACAATGACATAAGAGCATAAGAACAACATAAGAACAGTCATACTGAGTCAGCCCAAAGGTCCATCTAGCCCAGTATCCTGTTTTCCTGACAGTGGCCAATGCCAGGTTCTGCAGCGAGAAAGAACAGAACAGGTAATCATCAAGTGATTCATTTCCTGTCACTCATTCCCAGCTTCTGGCAAACAGAAGCTAGGGACACCATTCCTGCCCATCCTGGCTAATAGCCATTGATGGACCTATCCTCCATGAATTCATCTAGTTCTTTTTTGAACCCTGTTATGGTCCTGGCCTTCACAAATCCTCTGGCAAGGAGTTCCAGGTTGACTGTGCATTCTGTGAAGAAATACTTTCTTCTATTGTTTTAAACCTGCTGCCTATTAATTTCATTTGGCGACCCCTAGACAGTGAAATACAGGTAAAGAGATCCCATGGCACAAAGAGCAGAATCGGCCTTACATTTTATGGGGGCCTGTTCAAATAAAAGTTCCCCCAACTTCGTCATCTGCAGCACCAACAGAATCCCCCAGCCAGGTACTCAATGTGACTTTCCCCAGGTTCTCATGTTCGTTCTCAAGCTGTGGCAGAGCATTCCATTCCCTAGCACTGTGCCAGATTTGCATGCAAAACAAAAAAACTTCTACTTGGGCCAAATTCTAGACCAGAGAGCAAAGCCCAAAATTAGGATACAGATCATAAATGTACATTGATCTAAATAAAAATGGTAACGGGGATAAAGAAAAGAAGAGCATTTAGTACAAAGCAACTAGCATTTCCTTTTCTTAAGTCACTTATTTCTTAGCCTCACAATTTCCCCTAAGTCCTCCAAATTGAAGGCTTTTTCTGCAAACTGTATATACCACAATTTATTTTTTACCTGTATACCACTGAATAATTCTAATTACTTGTATTGCTCTTCGAAAATCAGTAATGACAGAAGAAGTTGGGAAGGCGCAAGAAGGAGTAGAAAGCAGCATAAAGAAATAAAAACTTAAGGTGACAGGAGGGGAAACAATGCTCAATAAAACTATCTTAAGGTTTAAGGTAGTCATCTTCACTGAAGAAGTATCTTTAAACCCAGATACCTTTCAGTGAATGCAAATACAGGCTCTAGTGCACTAAAATAAAATCAGGAGAGAGAACAAAGAAAGAAAAAGTAAACACTCATTTGAATCAGTACTAAAAATAAACCTATTTTCAGCTGTCCTATCTCAAGCAGTAACTACAAGCAGGGAAACTGCTAATAAAGGCCTCACAATCCATTTTCTAAGGGGGAGCAAGCATACCTTGTCTGCAGTACACAGTTTGGTACGTAAGCAGGGGGAGGGAGCTAGAAAATATACACAATTCACCAGAAGCGTCCTTTAGTCTTTGAATCAGGAACAAGTTTCCTAATAATTTCTTTAGCTATTGTATTATATAATCTCACTGCTACTATTTGTCTGAGCTTCTTCAATATTTAACTGTTTGTTGCTGTGATTTGGCTGTTTATGGGGTTTTATATGAACAAGTTGACACAATAGGGTAGGGGTGGGCAAACTTTTTGGCCCAAGAGCCACATCTGGGTATGGAAATTGTATGGCGGGCCATGAATGCTCACGAAATTGGGAGTTGGGGCACAGGAGGACGTGAGGGCTCCAACTGGGGGTGCAGGCTCTGGGGTGGGACTGAGGATGAGGGGTTGGGGGTGCAAGAGGGTGCTCCAGGCTATGACCAAGAGGTTTGGAGGGTGGGAGGGAGATCAGAGTTGGGGCAGGGGATTGGGAGGGGGTCAGAGGGGCAGACACTGGGCAGCGCTTACCTCAAGCAGCTCCCAGAAACAGCAGCATGTCCCTCGTCCGGCTCCTGTGCAGCCAGGGCAGCTCTGCGCAGACCCCAACTCTGCAGCTCACGTTGGCTGCGGTTCCCGGCCACGGAAGCTGCGGGGGTAGGCTGCGTGCGGAGCTCCTTGGCTGCCCCTACGCGTAGGAGCCAGACTGGGGATGTGCTGCTACTTCTAGGAGCAGTGCAGAATGGGGCAAGACCCCAACCCTGCTCCCCGGCTGGAGTGCCGAAGCGAGGGAAGCCCCAGACCTTGGTTCCCAGCAGGAGCTCAAGGGCCAGATTAAAATATCTGGAGGGCCGGATATGGCCCCTGCGCCGTTGTTTGCCCACCTCTGCAATAAGGCGTAATGGGTCCTCACTGTATTATAAATTTAAATGGCATACCTCATGGAATTGAAGTGCTAAGCAACATGAATAAGGAAGGCAGGTATATTTGGTAGCAAGTATTCTTCATCCAATAGTCCAAGACACCAAATGCAGATCTTTAAAATGTGTATTTTTCCTTTCATGGTTTTTAAGAAAGTCATTGTTACAGATGGTCTGGTAAATATTTATTTTAAATTAAAAACAGCACAAATTACTATGTGTAAAATTTTCAAAACTTTTAGTGACTAAAGGAGCCTAATGACTGTCATTGAGACTTTGGCTGAAGTCAACGGAGCTATCAATTTACCCCCAAGCAAACAAACAATCTGGCTATCCTTTTTAAAAAGTAAGGCACCAATCCAATAAACATTTAAGCACATGCTCAACTTTAGCACTTCTGTAGTCCCTATTTACTTCTCCAATGATGGTCAATTACAGGATCTGGGCTCCTTTATAACTATAATCATAAAGAGAACATATAAGGTTGCCAAACTATAAGGAAGCTGTCAGGACTTCTACACCAGATTGATACCTTTTGTGAACTTTTCAACTGAGTACAGTCATTGCAGCCATGCATAAGCTCCTGACCTCTCTTGTCCCTGTGTTAAAGGTCAACACCTTACAGTAACATTCACACACGGTCTTTTACTGGACATACTAGTAATAATGTACTGAAAAAACCCAAGACACTTCTGGTAATAAATCTGCAGTCTATTATCCACATATTGCAATCCCCAATTGTATGTATGAAGGACATTTTTTCCCCACATACATTACAGTAAAATCCAGAAGTCCCAATCAGATTGGGTTCCCATTGTGTGAGGTGCTGTTAAAGTAAAAAAATAAAAGTACAAAGATGAAGGTCACTGCTCCCAAGACTCTGCAATTTATTCTTTGTGGGCTCTCTTCATATACATTCAGAGACTTATTAAGGTTGCTGTTTTCACTATTTTTGTAAAAACTAAACTCAGAATAAAAATAAATACAATTGTGGAGAAAAAGTACAATTTCATTTCTATTTAATTTATGAAAATAATGTACTGCTGAGTAAATTATATGGTTTGGTTTAACCTCCAACTGGCTGTAGGAGAAAAAAACCCTCCACACAAGGCATATATGACCAGGTGGGAGGAACATGAGACTGACCTATAAGAGAGCCCTGAAGCTTTCCCCCCCACACACACACCCCAAGCAGCAGCTAAGGAGATAGCTCCTGCAGTGTGCAGGGAGGTCAGTCACTCCCCAAGAGACTCACAGAAAACAACTGGGATGCAGAAAGGCACACCACTTTTTTTGCAAAATATTTTGTGTCTTTATCTTTACTTTTGTGTTTTAATTAAAACACAACTTACTCCATTTGTTGTTCTAAATATTTTTTCTCCAGAGAGATTCATTTTTCCTTTTTCAGGGTGTATTCTCTGTTGTGGATGGTGGTGGGTTTGTTTGGTGAGTTTTTCCCCCCCACTGCTTTTTATGATTGATCAGCCTAGTCAGGTGGTGGGATTTTTTCAGGATTAAGGAATTCTGAAATTTAAAAAAAAAAAAGGGTTTTTTTTATTCAAAAATGAAAAAAAGCAAAGAGTATAAAATTAAAAACTAATCCAGTTTAAAAAAAAAAACCAACAAAAACCCCCCCACAGAATTACAAAGCTGTCAACACTTTTGAAATGTCCCTGAAAAGGGTTTTATTAACAGCAGTTCTGTTGCCACAGCATGTAATTATGCACAAGGTCCCTACTCTGCTAAACTCAATTTTCAATTTTTTTACCAGCTTACGGAATGAGAGAAACAAACATTTTGTTCCATGGAGCAGCATCCATTACTGCTGCATGCTATGGTGTTGAGTTCAGTACCATGTTTATCCCATGTGATCATTATTAGTTGTACTTAGTACTATATGGTAGCATACTGAGATCTCAAACAGAATCAGGACCTCAGTGTGTTAAGCATTACACAAATACACAGTAAGGAACAGTCCCTGCCCTGAAAACCTTAAGATCTAATACACCCTTCATAAAAATACTGCATATTCTGTCACTTAAACTATGTGGTTTACTAGTATCCAAAGCCCCACTTCTACAGACTCTTATGCATGTTTTTAACTTTACCGTCATGAGATGTCCCATTGACCTCAGAGACTTCTCACAGTAGTCAAGTTAAACAGGTGCAGGCATATTTGCAAGATCAAGGCCCAAATCTAAAAGGCTTATTTGCTTAAAAAAAAACAAAACAAAAACAAACACACACACCCTGTATTAATGAAGGTAGAGTTGGGGAGGTAGCCGTCAGCGAAACCCGGCTACAAAATATAGGTTCCTTCCTACATTCCTTGCACATCCAAAATTCTCACTGTAGAAGAGTCCTACTGAAGTCATAATTTTATTCAGAAAATTAACTAAAGAGCATTGCCATAAAAATTAACTTCCAGAAGATGAGAAAAAGGCCTAACTTAGTTTCAGTGGACATTTGGGTGTGCAAGGAATGCAGCATGGGGCACACACAAAGCCAGATTACACCCTTGGATTCACATGCACACATCCCTTTGAAACCGATGGGAGCACATCTGAGCACTGAATTCTGCTTCACATTGTTTAAGTTGATAGAAAAATATTCTTTACACATTTTCCTTGCCCATTTCAAAATCACTCTAATAGATCTATTTGGCTTTTTTATTGTCATGGCAAAATGGTTTTTATTTCCTTTGTAGCTAATTTTCTTTTCATTTTATATGAGGAAGAACTTACATGCATCTCTAACTAAAACAGTAATGTTATAAAAGTGTTTGACTTTTATAAAGCCTTGTTCTGCAAAATGTTTGTCATATAAGATGGTCAGTACCTGTGATAAGGTTCTTTTTCAAGTACAATTTTATTAAACAAACAAGTATATGACTTGTTTAAAGTCATTTAAAAGAGAATTAAAAGAAGCAGGTGCCCCCTGTTTTAATAAGCAGATTACCAGTTGTAACAATCGGGGGATGGAACAACGTCCATAATAGGGGAGATTGGTGGCTGCAGCCACATCTTCGATGTGAATAGTAGCAGCCTTATCACAGCAGTCAGATGCCTTAATCATTACAAGTGTCACCATCAGGCAGCAAGTCCCTGAGGCTATTGGAACTAAGCTCAGGAATAGCTCCAGCTGGATAGGGTTTAGTGCAGGGCTGCACAGCTTTTTCAAATAAAGCCCCATTTCCATTAAAAAAAAGTTGCACAAAGGCAAACAGCAAGCTTTAGCCAATGTGCTGAATGAAACACTTTTTAAAAAGTGCTTCGGACACCGAACACCAAAGTCCTCCAGTATTAATTTATTTTTGCTTTGCTTTCGAGCCCCACTTCCATGCATTTCGGAAGAGCAAAACTCCAACTTTATTGCGCGGACTCTGCAGTAGAAACAAAAGTCACTCTTGATAGTAGTTGACTACTCAGGTTTTCCAAAATTTACTTCCTAGAGCAACAGCACGTGTCCGCCTTTACACTTCAAAGCCCTGATCCCTTCCTAGTCCGTTGCGTTTAGATTAATCTGCCTTTTCCTCAGTTGTTTAGTTGGTACCTCTCAGAAATTCGCGAGCGCTTTTTGTTAAGAGCAGCTGGAGCTCCTCAGCCCCCACGGCCAGTGCCCCTTCCACACACTCTGCAGCTCCACAACATTGCACCCGGCGAAAGGTTCCCCTGGGACTAATGGAAACCAGTGGCTCTGCTACGAGCGCCGGTTTGCATCGCTTAAGCAGCCCGGAGGAGTTCGGGAGCGACTCACCGCTCCCCCGGCGCGTGCCCCACCAAGGGCGAGAAGTTTACGGACATTTTCCTCCAGTTCCCATGCGGGGCTCTGGGCTCGCCTCGGCCCAGTTCAGGCGGGGGATGGGGGGGGCTGTCGCGGGGGAGCAAAGCCAGACCAGGGGCCCCGGGAGGCCCCCACCCTTTAGGGGGCAGATGCCTGTTGCAGACGCCGGGCAGCCAGAGCCCGCAGCCGCTGCCCCTGCACGCTGAAGCGGCGCCCGCTAGCCCACCCAGCCGCGCCGGTGCCCGCTCTCGGCCCCTTACCTCGCCGTGACTGGAGGCAGCACCGTGCCGCGCCCAGGGCTGCTCGCTGGGACTTTATCCCTCCCCGCGCCCGCTGCCTCGGCCTCGCTGCGGCGCCTGTGGGTGGCTCCCCGCGGCGGGGGCGAGGAAGTTGCTGCCTTGACTCCGGTCTGAAACCGGGGACGCTGCGGGCAGCCCCCTGGCTCGGGCGGCGGCTTTTCCTCCCGCCTCCGTCAGCAACAGCCCGCCCCGCCGGCCGGCCAGCCCGGGAGACAGAGCCGTGGGGCAGCGCAGCGCTCCGGGCTGTTTAACTCCTTGGCGGCGGCGGCTGCTTCTCGCCTTCCCCCAGGCTCCAGCTGCTCTCAGCCAAGGAGCCTCCGCCGGCAACTGTGGGGGAGGAGCGAGGGTTCTGATGGGGGGAACAGGAGTCCCACGCTCAGGGTGCGTCTACACTGCACTGAAAGACCAGCAGCAGGGCCGGGATGGCTTCATGGGCTTGTGGGGCTGGAAGACTGTAGGGTTAGCCTTCGGGCTCTGCCTGGAGGCTGGGTCAGACCCCGCAGGGAGAGAGAGTGGGCTCCAGCTGGCCTCAGCTCTGCCCAGCCCTGCTGTCTGCATTGCAACTTGATAGCCCAGCCAGCCCAACTCAGCTGACCTGGGCTCAGACTCTTGCTGGGGGTATTCTGTCACAGTGTGAGCCCAGGGTTCCAACTCAGGCTTCCCTTCCATCTGCTCACAAATCACACTAACCAAGGGTTCAGACCCAGAACCCCAGGGGGGTGGAGGGTCTGAGCCTGAATCAAGCTGGACCAAGGGTTCAAGCCCTATTGCTTTGCAGCATAGACACAGCCCAGTTAGACTGGGAGTCCCAATGCTCTGGGAGCCTGCCAAAAGCAACCCACAGTTCCAGGGGCTGACTTTCTTTGTCCTCTGAACAGTCAAGGTTGGTGAACAGTCCCACCAAACAGCCACATTTGGGGAGGGCGCTAAGAAGTCTGGAATGTGGGTGGCTGGACTTGGACCTAGCACCTAGGTTGGTACCCAGGGTTTAGGAATTCATAACCTAGGGTTACAAGTAAGTGTTGATGCTCAAGGCCTAGGTTAACAAACCCAGGGTCTACTATCTCAAGTTCTCCTAACCCAATCAGAGGGGTCAGGCCTGCAAACTCATATGCACATCAATAATTCTACACATGTGAGTAAAGTTACTGACTTGGAATAAGTATTTGCAAGATCTGGGCCATATTTTCTGTAACATCCTTCATACAAACTAAAAATAAATTTTAAAAATGGTGTTACCCTGACATTGTGTACATTACTCACCTAAAGCGTCATAGGCCCAGATCTTGCATTGAGCTGTGTGAGCAGATGTCTATGTCCAAATGAAGCCCCACTGAAATCAGTAGGATTCCACAACATCTCTAGAAGTCCCCACAAATAGAATTCAGTGCATGGTCAGAGTCATACTGTGATCACTCCCAGTTCCCTTGCTGTTATCCTGCGACCCAGTGGGTTATGTTATACCATCAAGTTTCAAGCAAACATCCCATAGACATCAATTAGGGGTTCTTCATAAAGATCAATGTGACATGATATGAGCTTGTGCTTTTGATCGCCTCCTGACGTTTTTGGTCTTAATATAGAGTCCAGTCTTGTAAATGTACAGGTAATTTTACTCCCAAGAGCAATCCCATTGACTTTGATGGTACTACTCACGTGAGTAAAGTTACTCATTGTATGTGTTTGCAGGTTTCGGTTATAAGACTCCAATCCTGTAACTGCACTGATGCACCCCTTCACCCACATCAGTCCCCACAGAGTTCAGTATTACTCCATATAGACACAGCCAGCCAACTGCAGGATTGGGATCTTGGACTGCAAGCTATTCAGGGCAGGGTTTCCTTCTTTATTTGTCTAAAAGGTACCATGCTGAAAAGTGCCATTTGTATTTTAATAATACTTCAAACTACTTTATGAATTGACTGTATATAATATACAGTAGTTACATAGTTATATAATTAATAATAGCAAGATGGGAAAATCAAGTGGCATAAGTAAAGAAGACCCTGTAGTATGACTTAACTGAGCATTGTCCACAGAACAATGTAAATACCTGATGTCATTAATGAGGCTGATGTACGAAAAAAGGCAGCAAATGAATGTACTCCACCAAAACCACTGGAGAAGAATCAAGTTTTACCAAATGGGAGAGAACAAAGTTAGTAAGCAAATAGATGGTATTTTTACTGCATTTAAGGTAATCAGTGAATAGAAAAATATCAGATTATCCACTATGAGAGGGAAATAATTTAACTTTGTTGGATAGGTTAGAGTAAAAAGTTCCGCCTGTCTAACACATATGGTGGTCTTTCAGGAACCTGGTGAAGACGACATCATAGTTACCTGTAGTTAGTAAACTCTCTTTTGCTTTTAGTTATGATATATACTTTTCCACATGAACCAATTCTTTTCTTTGGACTCCATTTGGTCTTTTTATTTTATAGACCTTTAAAAAAAGGATATTGTTCTGTGTGTTTGCAGCCCCACCCTACATTTTGGAAAAGAGCCACAGAAGCCAGTAGAGGCAAACAGAGACCAGTCAAAGACTGTTATCCCCAAGTGTGGAATAATCATGAGCCAGGCCCTGAAAAATCCTGAGATTGGCTTTACAATAATGAACTTTTTAAAAAAATCAGAGCTCTGTTTATTTAACTTCTGACTATTGTATCTCTAGATTACATTTGAGTTATGTTTTCAAGCTTTACTCCACATTCATGGGGGCTGGAAACTTACTTTACAAAAAATTAAAGCTGAAGCTTGCACATATTCATATGATTCCAGGAGCTGGTGCTGTAGGAAATAGACAAAATCTCACAAGACACAAAAGTTGGCAACACAGCGATTGTAATGGAAATCACTAACATTCCACTTCATCTCTGAACCTTCATTTTAGTATGGAAAATTGATAGGCCGATTTATACTGCATTCTAGGGAGAAAAATCTTTTGAGTTGCAGAGTTGTCTACCAGGAAGACACAACAATGAGAAGTTTCAAAAATGTTCAGCTGCTTTCTCTAATATTCAATTCTAATATTTCTATAAAATGCTACATATGATAATTTTACATTTATGTCTAAGTTATAGGCCTTGTTAACAAGATGGAATAATTTCTGCCTTGGAAAATCATATATTATTCCATTTTGCATCCTTTGGAAGCAGTTCTGAAGTCCTTATCCATAATTTACTCAAGCAAAACGCCTCTTGAAGCCAATGGGAGTTTTATCAAGATCAAATAGGGTCATAAGCAACTACAGAACAGACAAATGCAATAAGAGCCTGAACTGAACATGAGCAAATATTTAGGCCTAGGACTGTGAGCCCTTACTCAGACTGGATGGAGAATCACTCACACAAGAAGTCCCACTGAAATCCAATGACTACAGTGAGAGTACTCATTGTAGTCATGTAACAACTCACCATGTGACTAAACAGTGCACAATCTAACCTCTAGTCACTTATAACTACTTTTTAAAATTTTCAAATTCTTCAAAAAATTTGCACCAAAAATTATTCCTCATGGAGATCTAGACACCTGTGAAGCTGGAAGTTTCAAAGTTCAGCCATTTAAGTTGGCCATGTACTAAAAGTAATTAAAAAAAAAAAGTTGATATATTTTTTCCCCCTTCTCTCTTGAGTTAAAAAAACCTGGAAGATTTTGTTCAACCTTTCCAACAAATTATACTTTTGGTTGAGACTATGCCTGGAAACTTTCAGCTTAAAGGGAAACATTTAGAATAAGTTATGAGAGAAAACAAAAGTTTAAAATGAAAATTAAGATGCACAGTTAATTACATATTTGGAAAAACAGACCAAGACAGAACATTTACATCACCAATTCACAGGATCAGTTTCATGGGTGATGCCACAGATTCTGTTAAACCAAGCACTTAAGTCCTATTGGTTTCAGTAGGATTTAATCACATGTTTAAAGGTAAGCATATGCTTAAGCGTTGTGCTGAATAGAAGCATTCAGGAAGAAGGAAAAGCTAGTCATGGAATGTCCAACTCCTAGAGAATCCACAAGTTCCATTGCAGAAACATCTATGGCAAGAAAACCACATAAGACGTGTTACACTGATATATATGGTGAACTGAGGTACATTGATTGATATCATTATGGTTGATATGTCAGATAAGCTGTAACAGGTTAAGATGGACAAAGTCATTGATTGATTGATTGGAGTCATTGATAACTCAAAATATTATTTATGTTTAAAAACAGAAGTTATTTAGCTTCAAAGAGATGTGATGTCAGGGAACAGTTCTATAGCTTTAAGGTATTATTGCTTTAAAAGCAACAGAGTCAGATAGAATGGAAATAGGAAACCTGGAGACTGAAGATACAAACTTCAATAAAGATTCAGGCTATATAAACCCTTCTTGTTCATGCACTTAAGCCTGGTGTCCGACAAGTGGGCCTTTCCTCCTGCATGACATTATCTACTCCTGGAGGAATTCTGCACCACTGCACAATGCAGAATTTGTGCAGAATTAATGTTCTGTGCAGAATTTCATTTTCCCTGCAGAGTTAGTGCTGCAGAGCTGCTGGCCACCACTAGAGGTTGTTGGACCCAGCAGAGCCTGGTTCTCCAGCTTGCAAATACAGGACTCTGCCAGGTGGAGCTGGAGGGTTCTGGGCAGCTGCACTTCCCAGCACATCTTGAAGGAAGGAGGCAGCATGCAGGAAACTCTGTACAAGCCTGGGACCCAGCATCATGCTGTTTGTCTCCCTGGACTCTGGGGGGCTGGGGGTGGGGGTATCAGGTGTGGGTATCTGGCCTGGGAGGGTGTCCTGTGGCTGGCTTTGCTGGGAAGGGGGGCGTGGGTGTCTGAGACTGGAGGGACAGTGTTTTCCCCCAAGATGTGCCCAGTCAGCATGTGTGACACACCCAGACTGAGCTGCCTAACAAAAGCATAACAGAGAAACAGGAACTGGGTTGTTGTAGAGGTTTCCTTAATTTTCTACTCCTGGGGAAATATTTTTGTTATCTGTATTGTTAAAGACATATTTTCTGACAAGTATTTTGAAATAAATTACCAAAATAATTGAAACTGGTGTGATTATATTGTCAAATAAAATAAGCAGAATTTTGAAACATTGTGCAGAATTTTTAATTTTTGGCACAGAATTCACCTAGGAGTAATGATCCCCAGCGTATGTTTCCAAATTACCAGGTATTCCAGCATACCATTAAAGTTCAAAGCAGTTTCTTGTGTGAAGGATAAGCTTGTTTCTCACAATTACAATATTTTGCTCTCTAAAGTAACTAATTTCAGCTGAATTTTATCCAAAATATGTCTGTCATTTTAGTCAGGATTCTTCCTTCCCACTCCAGTCATATTGGCACATGTATGTTCTAGCTTGACACTAAACTTGTTTTTCAGATTCTTAGGATATTACATTATTCAAACAATACAATAAACATTTTTCTTTTCTTTGGCTTAACAACCGCACCAGTCAGGACTGTCAGAAGAAGCACACACTGAAGCATGCATGGAGTCTTTAAAGATCCTTATGTAAAGAAAGTACTTATCTGGGTTTCCCTCCCTCAGGCACAATAGAAGCCTGTCAAGCTTGTCAGTTCCTCCTTTCTTCAACCCTCTTTAATGTCTACAAGTCCACTCATGGAAAACCTCTCTTCACTAAAGGCTCAAGCAAGCAAGCAGCTTATCCTGTGGAAGGCCAAAATCATATGCCAGAACCATTTCCTAATGTTAAATTCTCTCAAAGGTCCTGGTCCAAAGCCCATCAAAATCAATGGAGCTTTCTGTTGATTTTGATAAACTTTGGATCAGGCACAAAGAGCATTATGGAAGTACCTATGGGACCACTCATCCTAAATTGGGCAGGACAGTCCTGAAACGCAGAGTTCAAGTCCCAGTCCAGATAAATGATTCTGGGACAGCATTTGTCCCAGATTCTCTGCAGCGGTGCTCCACGCCTGCCTGAGGCTCAGGGTTGGTACCAGCCTCTTCCCGGTGGGGAGCGGCAGCTGAGGTGGGCCTTAGCAGCCTTGCCCCAAGGCCCCATGCCCTGCTCCTCATCTTCCCCCTGAGGCCCTGCCCCCTGGCCAGGCTGGAAGCTGGAGTTAGGCCAGGGTAAGAGCTGTCCAGGGAGCCTAGGCTGCTGTAAGGAGCACTGGGCCCTCTACCTGCCCTGGGCCCAGGTGCACTCACATTACAAAACAATGGAATTTGGACCTCATCCACGGGACTTGAGTTCAAATCCTCCACCATCCCTGCAGCGTCATAGCCCAAATCAGATAGAATTGGTTGTACGTGGAAGGGAGGTATCAGCTCAAGTCTGAGGCAAGGCTTATGTTGCAGTATAAACTCATCCTTACTGGTCTAAAACAGACTTTCCAGAGTTTAGACAAAAATTCTTTTAACTTGCTCCATTGCAGATGACTGACAGTTGGCTCAACAGTATCAGTCTCTCCCCCTGAGGTTCTCATCACCACAGAATCTGAATGTCTACACCTCTTTGATTCCCAAGGCAAGATGGGGTGATGTGGACAAAGCTGTATATGAGTGCTGGTACTGATAGACTTGCTTCCAGTCCTTGGTACAAGACCAGAGGAAGAGGTGTAACATCAGAGCAGGATGGACAGTAACTCCAGGCTCAGAGTTTGGCAAGATACCAAGATCCAGTCAGACACAGCAGAGCAGGGAAGCAGTTACCATTGATACTTACAGGAGAGATATAGCTGATTACTGCTGGGAAACAAGAATTAGGGCCCAAGAGAAGAAGATAGAAATGCCATTTACGTGCCTCAACCTTGAACATTCATATTCAGTAAGTTGGTGACCTGAGGGAAGAGCTGCACATAGATGCCTCACACCTGATTCCTGCCAGCCAGCTGCATCTCCCAGCAGAGAAGTCAAGAGCAGGAGCTGATATGACCAAAGTAGAAAAGCCACCATGGACAAGGACACCATCTCTTATCCTCTTTTGTTACAGCACAATATTGAGACCAGTGAATGAACTGAGGAGAGAAGAACAGGCTGCAACAGCTGGGCAGTCCTCATGGATAGGTATTTTGAAAGTACCAGTCCCTGTGATAGTGAGGCATCATCCACAAGTGTAGGGAACACAAGAAAAAGTTATGGGAAATGACTCTGTTTGGATTGGCTAACATTGCTTAGTAGTCATAAATAGAGATTTTAAATTAGTTTCCCTTCCTTCTAAGAAGTGTCGAGTTTTTTTCCTCCCCTTCAGAGTCAGCATTGCAAAGAAGGTGCATCTTGAGCCGAAGAAGTTATACATGGCCAGTCTCATCATGTGTGCCAGCAGCTCTGTCACGTGACCAAGTCAGCATACCGACTACATTGCCAAATTGCCTGGAGGAGGACTGAGCATGTACATGTGCCCCATTCAACAGTTGGCTGGACAGCAGAAAGGACTTTTAGATAAAAATGTTGAGTACCAAGTCAAAGTGGCACCAAACCCCGCCAGAACAACACATACAAAACCTACAGACATATCTCCACAATGATCAACACCGCTCACAACAGACCTTTCAAGATCTATGGGTCATACACATGCCTATCACATCATGTGGTATACTTCATCCAGTTCACTAAATGCCCCAACAACAACTATGTGGGTGAAACCAGACAATCACTATGCTCTCAAATGAACTCACTCAGGAAAATTATATGACAAAAACACTCTGTCACCTGAGGATGATCACTTTTCACAGAGCAATCATTCTGCATCTGACTTATCAGTCCTCATCCTCAAAGGAAACCTGCACAACACTTTCAAAAGATGAACAAGCAGTTTTAATTCAGTACTCTGCTAGACACTAAAAATCATGAACACCAGTCTCTTTAAGATCTTAAGCTTAGTATGCTTGTTTTGTTTTATGTGCTCATTAATCTGCTTTGTTCTGTTTGCTATCCCTTATAACCACTCAAAATCTGCCTTTTATAATTAATAAATTTGTTTTGTTTATTATTAAACCCAGTTTGTGCTATTTCTAACTGGGGGGAGGCAAGAAGCTGTGCATATCTCTCCACATTGAGGAAGAGGATGAATTATTATGAGCATGTGTTGTTTAGTCTTTCTATACAGAGTAAAACAATATACCTTTGGGTCTGCACTCCAAGGGAGATGGACACCTGCATGTTGTGGCAAGTCTCTTAAGATGAATCTTCCCAGAGCTGATCCCAGTGTCTGTCTTTCTGCAGCTGGGTATGGCCCTCCCTGTGTGTGTGCTAGAGAAGACTTAAGAATCTGGCTCAGCAAGACAGGATAAAAGGGGCCCAGGTTGGTGGAACAGGTGGGCTCAGTAGTATCCCAGTACATTAGGTGGCACCTTAAGGGGGGGCCACCCATCACAGTATCTATCTTAGGCATTTCTAGACAACTGCTCACTTTAGTATATAAATTCTTGGTAGTACTACTTGGTACCACTGAATTACTAAGTACACTATCACAGCCATCCACAGAAACAATAACATAAAGATTGAGAGCTGCAAACCACAAAGCCTGAGGAGCAATATTTTATTTCCCATTTCATTTTCAGATTTTAGAATCAGCACTCATGAATGAGTTTGGTAAAAGTTAGCAGAGAGACCTAGAGAGACACCCATTAAGTCTGATCATTGCTCTATTCCCTTTGTTTCAAACTCATTCTGTTCCAGAACTACAGTAAACCAAGACTCCCTCTGGGTCACAGCCCCACTACCTGTGAGCCAGGTAGTTTGATTTATTGTACAGATGTCAAGCATTGACTACATGAAAATGTGTATATTCAGATTTCTCTTGGGCCCAGTTGAGAAGCAACAGATCAAAACTTTAATATTATAAATGGACCTGATCTGCAAAGTTATAGTCCAGATTCAAACTTTCCCATTGCTCAAGGGTTTTTGTCTCATCTCTGATAACAAACATCCTGTTGCACAAGTTTAATAGATGATTATCTGCCTCAGCAATCAAAATATATGTTTTTGCATTATCAGCATCAGACTTCCCTCCTGGTCAGTCCTTATAATCAAATATTGAGACATGCTCTTTTGATTAAAACCCTGAAGCTTAGCTATGAAGAGTTTCAGGATGAGTTTGCATTTCTGAACTGTTGCCACAAATTAACAACATTTAGTGCAATGTTAGACAGCTTGCAGCAAATTTAGCAATGGTAACTGCTTTAGCTTGGGCCGTGAGAGTCTCTGAACTGAGAATCATAAGGATTGATGATCTTTGCCTTCAGAAGACTCTTCCAGCCTTCTTCATTCTTCTGGAAATAAAACATATGTGACAGCAGTGCCACAAAGTAAGAAATTAATGTGAGCACCCTATATCTGTTTCTGCTTGTTGAGAGCTTTTTATATTTCTTGCTAAAATGGACCACAACCTCTGGGGACAGATGTAAAACGCATAGAGTCAAATTCTGCTCTCATTTAGATAGGCATGAATTTGAAGCTATTGCACTGAAGACAATCGAGAAACTCCAAGTTTCCATCTCTCTAAGTATGGGCTGCATCTGGCCAATGTTCTCAAATGTTAATCTGCTCCAAAGTCAGAGTTTCATATGACCCAGATGTGTGTTTAAATTCTATTCATTAGTGCTATTATATAGCAGTTCATTAAAAAAAATAAAAAGAACACAACAGGTCAGCACCCGGTTAGATTGGTCCAGATTGGCTGTGTTCAAGAAGCAAAAATATTTTGGTACTGCATGGTGCTTAGAACTTTAGCTGCAGACAAATAGGCATTCAGTACCAAACCATCAGGAAAATAAAGGTTTTTGTGGAACTTCTTAGGACAAATTCAGCCCTGAAATAAGTGGGTGCAGCTTTCTTTGAAGTCAATACATACTGCTACACCTAAAACTCAATTTGTGTGGTTCAATGAGAATTCAGTTTTCACCTAAATGAAATCACTCTTTTCTTTCCAGCCTTTGTTTTATGTGTGTGTGTTCCACATGTGAGGAATACCCCTTGTATGAGGAAAGTGACTATGTCTTTTTATTCAGTATTAAGTGTATTGAACCCATTAAAGGACAATAACAGAATAGAGCACATTTAACCACTTTGCAAACTAATCAATCACCCTCTGGAAGATACAATACTATTATCCCTGTTTTATGGATGAGGTAACTGAATCTAGGTGACCGTGACTTGCCCAAGGCCCAAAGAGAGTAAGGTGCTCCTAAAAGCTTATATATTATCTCAGCCCCCTACTAACTGCAAATAAAGTAAAGGCCCCAAGGCTCATAATTTGTGATGATGCAGGCTGTTGATAGCTTCTTATTTATCATGTGAAGGTTTTTTTCACCAAATCAGTAGCTACACAGGTCCTGTCAAAATGTGTAAACTACCACCACTAATTGGTGTCAGATAAATAACAGTGACATATGGTTTGATAGCTAGTGACTAAGGCCATGTCTATACTTATCAGTGATCAACATGGCTGCAATCGATGCGAGGGGGTTGATTTAATGGGTCTAGTGAAGATCTGCTAAATTGATCACAGAGCACTCTCCGGTTGACTCCAGTACCCCACTGGAATGAGAGGAGTAAGGTAAGTCGACAGGAGAGCGTCTCCCGTCAATGCAGCACGGTGTAGACACCACAGTAAGTCGACCTAAGCTATGTTGACTCCAGCAACGTTATTCATGTAGCTGTAGTAGTGTAACTTAGGTAGACTTACCCCAGTAATGTAGACAAGGCCTAAGACAACCAGATGATGAGAAGTACCTGAACTATATTATCAAATTGTGTTTATCATGTATGAGTTCTGGGTGGGTTGGAGAAAGTTGAATAGATGTATAAATTTGGCAAGTTTGTCTTTTATCTGCAGAAAAAGGAATCAGTCACTTTAATGTGGAAAGATGTAGTAGCTGGACAGGATACTGTGCTGCCCATTAATGGATTTCTGACTAATCACTGTGCAGTGGTGCAAGAATGTGTGTGTGTGTGTGTGTATAGAAAACTCACTATATTCTCCCTTCCCTTGCAAAACTGCACAGCGACTGACCAGATTCTGTTCCTCTGATGATAGCACTGGCACGAACTCCACATATTTAGCCAGGCAGTGCGAGGTCTCGTGTGTTTCTTCTAAAGTTCCTCTCTACTGACTTTCAGCTTTCCTGCCCTTCCTCCCCCTCAGTGTGCACTAAGAATATATCTTCTTCTCACAGCACAGGGGATTCCCAGACATAACTGTCTTAGCATGAATGGGAGTTAAGTGTGTGAGTGCCTCACACAAAGATGCAACTGTAGCTCTTGGTGTCTTCCTGAGAGTCCTGGTTTATCAAATTTAATATACGCATTGTGGATGTTCTTCGCTAAGTGCATGGGCCACAGACACAGCACTTTCTATGGGGAAGCATTATTCATAGTAATTTTGGTGCCAAATATCCCTTGTACACAAACAACTGGGAAGTAAACAGCATTGTGCTAGAATTAAAACAATTTTGACAAACCAACTTTGTTTATAATCTGAAGGTTTTTTCCTACTTTCCACTTTTAATTTCTGCCCCATCTACTCACTCTTTTCCGTATGTTCTTCTAGTTCTCTTGAAACCCTTTTATGGAGAATGTTCCTCTTTCACTGACAGTATTTAAAAAAAACAACTCGTCTTGACTCTCGCATCATAATTAGTTTGATATGGATGACTAATCATAGGATGTTCTGCCTGGAGCATTAGCTTAGGTTGAGAAAAGTAGACACAGAAATGTTAGTGTTAGTGCGATGTGACTCAGAGTCACACTTGCACTTTTCCTGTGAGATACCGTCACCCAAATACTCTATATTCACCATCAGTAGCTGTACAGGCAGCAATTTAAGTGTGAGAATGTCTTGATTCATAGCCAATGCATTGCACATCTTCAGTGGAGTCTACGGAACTATCACTTGGTTTAGTTAAAAGAAATACTGTTGATATCAGATCTCCTATTCCTGGATTTGGTTATGATCTAATAACCATGATAATCCTTAAAATGAAGATATATGTGTACTATATACAGATGATGTCTACATTAGGCCTGAGTTCACAGAGAGTAGAAGGATGACTGAAGCACAGAACTGGGAGTCCGGAAATCTGGGCTCTGTTCCTCACTTTATACAGACTATGTCGGTGTCCCTGAATCAGTCATTACCATCTTTATCCCTCATCCTCTTTATCTGTACAATGAGGTTAATACTTCCCTGCCTCACATGTTGTTAAACTACACTCAGTCTGTAAAGTGTTTTGAGATCCTTCATTGGAAGTAAAGGGCAATTGTAAATGTACAGAGACTCGCTTGTACAGGAAATCTAATATATACTGGCACTGAAAATGGAAACCCTTAAAGACACACACACTGCTTTTCAGTAAAGGTCTCTGGGAATAGTTATTTCCAGGATATAAATCAAGACATTCCCAGCCATCTATACTCAGTCGTTTCAATATGTTACAAGAAATTTGGATGTTATCATGCACTCCTATTTTTGACCATGTCAGTGTTATGCACAACAAGGCCAATGACTAATTCATAAAATAATAATAGAACCCAACTAAGATTAAGCTCTGCATGCCAGGGATTGAGGCCTGCTCTTCATTTCCCATGGAAGTAGAGAGTCTGATTTTCAGAAATGCTGAGCATCCATCATTCCAGCTCAGGTCAGGCACATGTTCTTTAAGGGAGGAAGGAAGTTCTTGGATCAGATGCTATGCTGTACCCAATAAATTGGGGATAATAATAGTTCCCAATCTCACAGAAGTCTTGTGAGGCTAAATTAATATATATAAAGAAGTTTGGAGTTCTATGAAGCACTATAGAAGAGCAAGGTATTATACTGGGTGGTAAAGTACTACAGTAATGAGCAAAATAGAAATTCCCATTGTAACAGTACTCTAGTTTCTTTTTAGCATTTCTTCGCTAGGAGTAACTAGATTCACTGGAGCAGTTTATTTTTCAGTAGACTCTTCCTGCCGTTGCTTAATATGGTCTTTGCCATTTTCACTTCAGGCTTGAGCTGCTTAGCACCTGGCTACTCCAGTTCCCAAATAGTCATGCTAGACCCTATGAGGCAGCCTTGGGTTGATCACAACCACATTTCGAAAGATGTTAAATTGTGTGCACGCTTGTGTTTAGAAATGGATTAGTTAAATAGGACCTTTTTTCCAGTCCAGATGGGCAAAGGAAACATGCACATTTCATCTTGTCTGGATTTGCTGTTTGGACTGATCTGGGTTCACCTACCCTGAACTTCATTTTATTCAGACAAACTGACTTGGACAGAGATGGTTTTTGTGGAAGGAGGAGGGCAGAGGAGAAGGCAGGGACAAGCCTGGTGGGAAGTGATCTGTGAGGTTCTTATTCACTCAGCCAGCTTGCAGTCATATTTTACTAGCTCAGCTGGCCAGCTTGCAAGGATTTAGAGAACTAGGACAAACAACTGTTTTTTGTAAAACCAACAGAGACCTGAAGCCCTGAAAACCAAGACGTGCCGATTCTTCAGGTACCCCTAACAAAAAGCCCTGTAACAATTGTGCAAAGCATTGCATTGTGTCTGCTTTTGTGTTCTGTTGCTTCATCTCTCACGGGCCTTGCTTTGTCAAAGCGACCATTTCATAGTGAAACAGGAGGCAAATGCCATGTAATGATCTTTTTCACATACTACTGAAATGTAGTCAAGGGTTTCACACCTGAGTGCCAGGCAAAGAATACCAATGCTAATAGGCAGCAACATTTTAAACTACCATCAGGCTAATTAACTCTATTCACACAGCTGTGAGATTTAGTCAATGACTCCATCTGCAACCTTTTTTGACCTGAGCCAATACAAAGTAAGCCGAAAGCACTGAAAAAGAGGAGAAACATTACTTGATAGAACAGAACAATTCCATGTGAGAACAGTGACTTCATCTTCCATTCCTCTCAATGGCTCTGAATTGTTCAAGGCCAGTCTGCAATCAGGATCACTTCTAATAACATAGCAAGGACCTGATTTTTTAAAGAGATCTTTAAGGGAGGTAGGCCCTGTTTCTCCATGCTGTCGCACCAGGTTTATGCTGTTGTAACTCACTTGAAATTAATGGACTTACACCCGCGTAAAACTGGTGTAATGGAGTGGAGAATCAGAATCTGACATTATAGGATGAAACTATTTGTTCAATTTTTACTTGCAAATTGTAGTGCTGATGAAATGTGTCAGACTGAAAGCCCTGGAAACTAAAGTCCTCTTTCTCTCCATTAACCAGATAGCAGCAGTGCAAGCTTCGCCAAGCATGCTGCATGATGTACCACCAATATGCCTCAACCCTGACCTGGATACACCATCTCTAGTTTCAACAGGGGGGTTGTCTTCATGTCCATTCAATCTTCCATATCTCTGTGAAGATTGCCAAGGGAGACACCAGTTAGTGCCGGTTGTGATGCTATTTTATTATGCTGTGGAAACCTGTCCAACAGCAAGGAGATAGACATCATCCATTTCATTTTACATAGTAGTCAAATAACCTACTTTCAGTCATTGCCAACCTACTTATATTCACACTCTTGACCTAGATCTGAAAGGTGCTGTATTCTGCTTAATACTCCATTACAGTGGCATAATCAGGAAGGAATACCTGAGGGGGTGGCATGCACATTTTATCAGCATGAGTTTGGGACGGTGGGAGTGCTCATGATTGGAGAAATTCCACATTCGGGGATTAGGGATGATGTGAAAAAGAAAAAATTCTTTTGCATCTTATTTTTACATGGTGGTTATTTGAGGCATCTCAGGGGCTTGGGATGTTATGAATAGTCCCAGTGGAGATAAAATAGGAAGAGGGTATATGAGGCTGTCGAAAGTACATGATAAATATGATTTATCCCACAGTTGTGATTTATCACTTCCACATTTGCATCAGAACCATGTATTGACTATTGACTATCATAGCAGGTACGAGTGTAAAGACAATCTGGTACTACTGACAACAAATCTTCTTACAAATCTGCACTAAGAGGAAGAGATGACAACATGCACTAATGTAACAATTAGATCAGCTATCTTGGTGCATAGCAATTGTTACTAAAACTATATAAAACAAATTATGCTAATGTTTCTGATTAAAAAACTTTACATATGCTGACAGTCAGGATTTAACTATTATACTTTATGGGTCATTAGTGTTCCTTCATTGAAATTTGGATCACTGGAAGGATATGGCCCTTATATAGGAACATGCAAGGAATTGGACAGATCAACAGAATCTGGCCTTGAGAATTGTGGTTTAATAATTATTAATACTATATTAATATAAATTGTTAATAATTTCAGCAGTAGATCTCGAAGTGCATGACAAAGGAGGTAAATATCATTATCACGAATATTTAGGCCACATTTAAATATTTAAGTCACAGATAACACGTGACACGTATGCAGTGGCTTGTCCATATTCTTATGGCATCACAGCAAACTGATGCTCTAAGTTTTAGGTAGTCAGGGCCTACTCCCCTAACAAACACCACTGCACAAATAGGTTCTTAGACAACTCATTCCCTTTCTCTGGAAAATCTTCTAATCTGCTCACCCTACCAGTGCAAGAGCATGACCATTAGTATATAGAGCAATGCTTTTTCAATATTTTTATTTTTTGAAAGCTATAACTATTCTATAATATTCTATATAAATACAGATAGGAGCAAATGAGCAGCATATTTATGTGCCAGGTTTCAAAGGCACTTAAGTGTTTCAGTAATTTGATGTATTACTTTGTGAAAGCTGTCACACTGGTATTCCACATGATCCAGCACTGATGTGTCAGCACACTGGCATAATGATACATATATAATTTCTCAGCTTTGGCAGCACATTTTCACCCTGCATCTTAAATCTAGAAAATTTAAAGGGCTATTCTTCCATTAGCCTCTTGTGCACCCTCTCTGATTTAGAGGAGCTGACTCTCATGCACTATGAATGAATCCTATACCAAAGTCCCAAAAGAAAAATAGTTTTTTTCCCCTAGATTCACAAATTTACAATCCTGAGTAATACACCTGAGGAGGTGAGGAGAAACCTAACTATATACAATAGACATATTTCAGGGCTATTTGTAAAGGAAATACTCCCACCTGGCCATCAACCCAAAGCAGGACAGTTGGACTTCCTAAAATAGCTTTTAGTGACAGAAAAAATGTCAACAACTGATCAGCACAGGCTGGATAAAACACAGTCCAGATTTCCAATATATAAGTGGGTGAAGAACTGGTCAGGATTTTTTCAACAAAACAGGTTATAATGCTGATTTGTTACAATTGAAAGTTTTATTGGGGAAAGGATTGGTTTTGACAAAACGTTAATTGGGAAGGTTTCTCAAGTCCAGAATGGTGTTTCTGCTCAAAATCACAGAAAGAGAGAGAGAGTCTTTATAGCCTGGTTATTAGGTTCAAGTCCTTGAGTCTCCCACATCCCAAGTGAATGCCCTAACCACTGGGCTATTGGCTATTCCTGACTGACTGACTCTGGTTTTCATACAAAAGTCTGTTTTTCCTCCCGGTGTGGCATGGGGAAAAATTTGAAATCTCAAAAGATTTCCCATCCATTTCTAGGTGGGAAATAAAAAAGCCATCACATCTAGGTTGCTGTTTGAAATCCAGCCCAGGTCACTGATGGTTGCTATATTATGACTGCTCAACTGGCCTATATGAAGTGAGGGTGGTGCTCTCCGTCCAGATCCCGCTGGGAGAGCATCCATATAACCAATGTAACAGGCAACTCAGAAATACCAAAGATAGATCACAAAGTAATAACATCCTGGTTATGTTTCACAGCATCCAAACAGAGAAGTTAGATAAAAACAAATTCTTTTGCTGGAGGTTGCAACATAACACTACCTTATTTCTTAGAAGACTGAATAGCATACAAGAACCCACTCTAAAAAACCAAACCAAACCAGAGAGACACAAAGCAGGCTGCTCCCTAAAATAGTGAGGCATAGCTTAGCCCACCTTACTCTAGACTGTCTGCAAACTTACTCTGTCTGACTACATGCTTTCCTACAGAGTCCTCTAACATGCAAACAGGACAAAGAAACCTCTTACAGATTAAAGGGACAGCATGTATTTTTTCCAGTTTTCCACACAACACACTCACAACTGACACTAATAGGCACCCTGGCTGGTACTCAGAGCAAACACTGTGGAATGAATGGGAATATACAATGAACTGTCTTCTCAGCTCTTGAGATGGTTGCTACAGATGGAGGGTGAGGCAGTCTGGGGAAGACTGAATTACCGTTGTGGGAAGAGAGGCCTTCAGCTCCCAGGGGGTCTCAATCCAGGATTTTCATAAAGAATTGAATTCCCCCAAACAATGGTCAAAGATTATAAATAAAGCTGCCTTCCTGTATTTTAAAATCAGAAGTGGAACAGACAGCAGCCTGCAACTTCCTCACACCTGTCCACTTGTGTCAAATGTTAGGTGCAAAGAACCTTGTTACCATAAAATGCCTGATCACAGGCTCATAGCTAGGATTTTCACAGAACTCTCTCCACTGTATCAAGTATTATTGCATTTTGCCAGTTAAAATGAAGTGGAGAAGCAAAAGACAGCAGTCATGTCAGACAGGCTTCAGCACTTCACTAAGCCTGTCACTATTTTCTGTCACTAAGCCTCACTCTCCTCTGAATACAAGCTTCCAGTGTCTTTTCTTTATTTGCTTCAAGAATTACTTTAGGTGGAGAAAACAAAAAACACCATCTGTAACAGTCATGGTTTCTAGAAAGCCAGAACAAGCACACATTCAAGGTATTTGCCTTGAAACAGAGTATTTCCGAAAAATAAAAAAAACCTGCCATTTCTTACCAGAGGTAAACAGATGGCTTTCCACGACACGTTCGAGCATGGAGGAAACCTATCCCAGCACAGGTTTCAGAGTGGCAGCCATGTTAGTCTGTATCAGCAAGAAGAACAGGAGTACTTGTGGCACCTTAGAGACTAACAAATTTATTTGAGCATAAGCTTTCTACAGGACAGGTCTAACAAAGAAAGTAACAGAACATCACTAGTTGTCACCTTCAGCCCCCAACTAAAACCTCTCCAGCGCATCATCAAGAATTTACAACCTATCCCACGTGTCATAAGCAGATTGTTAAGGGTTAATATCTCTTGCACCTGTAAAGGGTTACAAGCAGGGAACTGGACACCTGACCAGAAGACCAATCAGAAGACAAGATACTTTTAAATTTGGGCGGAGGAAAGCTTTTGTGTGTGTTCTTTGTGTATTGCGTGTTCTTCTCTCGGAGGGTCTGAGAGAGACCAGACATTACTACAGGATCTCTAAGTTTCTTTTCATATAGTAAGTAAAAACAGGTGGTTTAGGCTTTTTGATTGTTTTTACTCTATTTGCAATTGTGGATCTGTCTGGTTAACTTTTATATGTGTAGTTGCTGGGAATATTCTGATTTGTATTGGTACTGGGGGGAAAGTCTCTTTCTGGTGTCTGTAAGCTATAGGACCCTGTAATATTTACATCTTGAAGTTACAGAGATAGTTCTTTACTTTTTCCTTCCTTTTATTAAAAGATCTCTCTTTTTTTTTTTTTTTTTAGAGAACCTAATTGATTTTTTCTTCCTTGTTTCCCTTGTGTTATTCCAGGGGATTGGGATAACTCACCAGGATGGGTGGGGGGAGACGGGAGGGGGAGAGATAGAATCTCTCTTTGTTTTCCTTGAATCTGTTTGCCTCTTTGTGGAAGGGAAGGGAGATGCTTCTCTGTATGGTGATTTAGAGGTTAGATCAGTATCTCCCAGGATAGCCCAGGGAGGGAAATTCTGAGAGAGGGAAAGGTGGGGGGAATGGTTTATTTCTCCTTGTTTTAAGAACCCAAGGGATCTGGGTTCTTGAGGTCCCCAGGGAAGGTTGGGGAGGTCAGACTGCCCCAAACACTATATTTTTGGGTGGTGACAGTGCTATCAGATCTAAGCTGGTAATTAAGCTTAGAGGATTCAGGTGCTAGTATCTCATTTTCTGAACTCTAAGTTTCAGATCTGAGAAGGAATGCTATGATAGCCCCCAACTAAAACCTCTCCAGCGCATCATCAAGAATTTGCAAACTATCCCGCAGGATAATCCCTCACTCTCACAGATCTTGGGAGACAGGCCAGTCTTCGCTTACAGACAGCCCCCCAACCTGAAGCAAATACTCACCAGCAACCACAAAAACACTAACCCAGGAACCTATCCTTGCAAAACTCTGTCCACATATCTATTCAGGGGACACCATCATAGGACCTAATCACATCAGCCACACTATCAGAGGCTCGTTCACCTGCACATCTACCAATGTGATATATGCCATCATGTGCCAGCAATGCCCCTCTGCCATGTAAATTGGGCACGGACAGTTTCTACGCAAAAGAATAAATGGACACAAATCAGATGTCAAGAATTATAACATTCAAAAACCAGTCAGAGAACACTTCAACCTCCCTGGTCACTCAATTACAGATCTAAAAGTGGCAATACTCCAACAAAAAAACTTCAAAAACAGACTCCAACAAGAAACTGCAGAATTGGAATTAATTTGCAAACCAGACACAATTAAATTAGGTTTGAATAAAGACTGACAGTGGATGGCTCATTACACAAAGTAAAACCTGTTTCCCTATGCTAATTTTTCCCCCTACTGTTACTCACACCTTGTCAACTGTTGGAAATGGGCCATCCTGATTATCACTACAAAGATTTTTTTCTCCTGCTGATAATAGCACACCTTAACTAATTACTCTCATTATAGTCAGTATGGCAACACCCATTTTTTCATGTCCTCTGTGTATATTGTGACAAAATTCCTCCTCTACTTTGGTGGGTCCTGCACTTATTGGCAGATTTGCTTGCCTCACAGATTCACCCTGTGGGTTGGGAAACAGTTCAGAGATCTTCCCCTCTGGTAGAAACCACAGTCCAGGTCAATTCCTCCTGTGTTTGATCAGGAGTTGGGAGGTTTGGGGGGAACCCAGGCCCACTCTTTACCCCAGGTTCCAGTCCAGGGCCCTGTGGACTGCAGCTGTCTAGAGTGCCTTCTGGTACAGCAGTGCAATAGCTACAATTCCCTGGGCTACTTCCCCATGGCCTCCCCAACACCTTCTTTGTCCTCATCACTGGACCTTCCTCCTGATGTCTGATAACGCTTGTACTTCTCAGTCCTTCAGCAGTATGCCTACTCACTCTCAGCTTCTTGCACACATCTTGCTCCCAGTTCCTCCCTCTCACACACTTCCTCTTCTCTAGCTCCCTCTGACTTGACTGGACTGAGCCCTTTTATAGCATCAGAGGGGCCTTAATTAGAGTCAGGTGCTTAACAGCCTCACCTGACTCTTAGCAGGTTAATTGGAGTCAGGTGTTCTCATTAGCCTGGAGCAGCCCCTGCTCTGGTCACTCAGGGAACAGAAAACTGCTTATCCTGTGGCCAGTATATCTCCCTTCTACTACTCTGCTGTTCCCAGCTGGCCTGGGTCTATCACAATATATATCTTCCTACTGTATTTTCCATTGCATATGTCTGATGAAGTGGGTTTTAGCTCACAAAAGCTTGTGCTCAAATAAATTCATTAGTCTCTAAGGTGCCACAAGTACTCCTCATTCTTCTTATCCCAGTACAGTGTCTGCAGTATGCCAAGGCCTCAATCCAGACCACAGTTTCACAGCTGGCTCCTCAAGGACTAAGAATCCTGGAGCTCCTTTAATATATAAGGCTGCCTGCACTGCTGCTAAATCAACACATCTTCCTTTCAATTAGGTTCAGCAGTTTGACATCGCTGTGTGATACCTCATCCCAGTGCAGTCCTCAGAGAGAGACAGTACACTTTGGTCTACTCTGTGGAACTCAGCAGCATTATGATGTCCTAATCTGCGTGGTTGCTAGCAACAAAAGAGGTATTTTAGAAATCCTTGCTGTTGCAGAATAGTGGAATATCACCTAAGAGGGTGAATACAATAAATCTACAATAAATCTTAAATTGGTGTTTGATAACTGTGCTGCATTAAGGCAGAATACAGTACAATCCACCAAGCATTGTACAATATATACCATCTTCTATACAAAAGCAGCCAATGTATGGCAAGTACATTTGCCATTCTGTATTAGACATTGGTACTGTTCCTGAGAAATAAGATAATGTTCTTTACCCAACCTTTTATATTATGTTAATTAATACAATTTTTGTAACACTATATGAAGTACAGTAGGGCAGTGAACAGTACACTTCAAAAGACAACTAGAATACATTTTCACTGCAAGCTGACAGCAGACAGACATGGATCCATCTTTGTTCCATTGAACTGAACATTGATAAGCACAAAGTTTAGAAGGAAAGGGGTTTCTTTCCCCCATACAGAAAAGAGTTTAGTGCTAGTGAAAAGTGTCAGATAGCATTTGAGATTGCAGCTTTCCCTTTATTCACAGAACCTCTGGAATATGCTTAGAAACAGTACCCTAAGTGGCTACACTAGTGTGCTGTATCCTTGATCAAGAATGGCCACCTCCATGGGTGAAAGTTAATTCAGTCACCTGGCTCATTCTATCAGCTTAACTTCTGTACCCAGAAAGATAATGCAGCAAATAATTAAGCAATCAATTTGCAAACACCTAGAAGATAATAAGGTGATAAATAACAGTCAGCATGGATTTGTCAAGAACAAATCGTGCCAAACCAACCAGAGAGCTTTCTTTAACAGAGTAACAAGCCTTGTGTATAGGGAGGAAGCGACAGATGTGGTATATCTTCACTTTAGGAAGGCTTTTGATACTGTCTTGCATGACCTTCTCATAAACAAACTAGGGAAATATAATCTAGGGAGCTACTATAAGGTGGGTGCATAACTGGTTGGAAAATTATTCCCAGGGAGTAGTTATCAGTGGTTCACAGTCATACTGGAAGGGCATAATGAGTGGGGCCCCGCAGGTATACGTTCTGGGTCCAGTTCTGTTCAATATCTTCATCAATGATTTAGATAATGGCATAGAGAGTACACTTATAAAGTTTGTGGACGATAACAAACTAGGAGGGGTTGCAAGTGCTTTGGAGGATTGGATTAAAATTCAAAATGATCTGGACAAACTGGAGAAATGGTCTGAAGTAAATAGGATGAAATTCAATAAGGACAAATGGAAAGTACTCCACTTAGGAAGGAACTATCAGTTGCACACATACAAAATAGGAAATAGCTGCCTAGGAAGGAGTACTTTGGAAAGGGATCTGGAGGTCATAGTGGATCACAAGCTAAATAAGCACAGTGTAACGCTGTTGCAAAAAAAGCAAACATCATTCGAGGTTGTATTAGCAGGAGTGTTGTAAGCAAGACACGAGAAGTAATTCTTCCGCTCTACTCTGCACTGATTAGGTCTCAGCTGGGGTATTGTGTCTAGTTCTGGGCACTACATTTCAGGAAAGATCTGGACAAATTAGAGAAAGTCCAGAGAAGAGAAACAAAAATGATTAAAGGTCTAGAAAACATGACCTATGAGGGAAGATTGAAAACACTGGGTTTGTTTAGTCTGGAGAAGAGAAGACTTAGAGGGGACATGATAACAGTTTTCAAGTACATAAAAGGTTGTTACAAGGAAGAAGGAGAAAACTTGTTCTTCTTAACCTCTGAGGATATGACAAGCAGCAATGGGCTTAAATTGCAGCAAGGATGGTTTAGGTTGGACATTAGGAAAAACTTCCTAACTGTCAGAGTGGTTAAGCACTGGAATAAATTGCCTAAGGAGGTTGTAGAATTTCCATCATTGGGGATTTTTAAGAGCAGTTTGGACAAACACCTGTCAGGGATGGTCTAGATAATACTTAGTTGTGCCTTGAGTGCAAGGAACTAGACTAGAGGACCTTTCGAAGTCCCTTCCAGTTCAATGATTCCATGAGTCTATGATCATCGCTGGCCTTCACCTGAAGCTTCTTAGAAGGGTGTCAGTATCAGTTGTGAAGATCATTTTTGTGATATGGACACCTGCCAATTGCAAACTTGACTGAGACCACTGACTTATTTGGCATAGGACCCAAAACAGCTGTCTGATGATAGACTCATAGACTCATAGACTCTAGGACTGGAAGGGACCTCGAGAGGTCATCGAGTCCAATCCCCTGCCCTCATGGCAGGACCAAATACTGTCTAGACCATCCCTAATAGACATTTATCTAACCTACTCTTAAATATCTCCAGAGATGGAGATTCCACAACTTCCCTAAGCAATTTATTCCAGTGTTTAACTACCCTGACAGTTAGGAACTTTTTCCTAATGTCCAACCTAAATCTCCCTTGCTGCAGTTTAAGCCCATTGCATCTTGTTCTATCTTTGGAGGCTAAGGTGAACAAGTTTTCTCCCTCCTCCTGATGACACCCTTTTAGATACCTGAAAACTGCTATCATGTCCCCTCTCAGTCTTCTCTTTTCCAAACTAAACAAACCCAATTCCTTCAGCCTTCCTTCATAGGTCATGTTCTCAAGACCTTTAATCATTCTTGTTGCTCTTCTCTGGACCCTCTCCAATTTCTCCACATCTTTCTTGAAATGCGGTGCCCAGAACTGGACACAATACTCCAGTTGAGGCCTAACCAGCGCAGAGTAAAGCGGAAGAATGACTTCTCGTGTCTTGTTTACAACAAACCTGTTAATGCATCCCAGAATCACGTTTGCTTTTTTTGCAACAGTATCACACTGTTGACTCATATTAAGCTTGTGGTCTACTATGACCCCTAGATCTCTTTCTGCCATACTCCTTCCTAGACAGTCTCTTCCCATTCTGTATGTGTGAAACTGATTGTTCCTTCCTAAGTGGAGCACTTTGCATTTATCTTTATTAAACTTCATCCTGTTTACCTCAGACCATTTCTCCAATTTGTCCAGATCGTTTTGAATTTTGACCCTGTCCTCCAAAGCAGTTGCAATCCCTCCCGGTTTGGTATCGTCCGCAAACTTAATAAGCGTACTTTCTATGCCAACATCTAAATCGTTGATGAAGATATTGAACAGAGCCGGTCCCAAAACAGACCCCTGCGGAACCCCACTTGTTATACCTTTCCAGCAGGATTGGGAGCCATTAATAACTACTCTCTGAGTACGGTTATCCAGCCAGTTATGCACCCACCTTATAGTAGCCCCATCTAAATTGTACTTTCCTAGTTTATCTATAAGAATACCATGCGAGACCTTATCAAATGCCTTACTAAAGTCTAGGTATATCGCATCCACCGCTTCTCCCTTATCCACAAGGCTCGTTATCCTATCAAAGAATGTTATCAGATTAGTTTGACACGATTTGTTCTTTACAAATCCATGCTGGCTATTCCCTATCACCTTACCACCTTCCAAGTGTTTGCAGATGATTTCTTTAATTATCTGCTCCATTATCTTCCCTGGCACAGAAGTTAAACTAACTGGTCTGTAGTTTCCTGGGTTGTTTTTATTTCCCTTTTTACAGATGGGCACTATATTTGCCCCCTTCCAGTCTTCTGGAATTCTGGAATGATAGCTGCTTTATATCACTACCATCCTGGAACAGATTGGTGACACTGAAGTCAAAGGTTCTATCATTCACTGTTGAATCCCAGGGAATAATCCAACCCTTGGAAATGTTCTTTTCCATGTCATTGCTCTGAAAGTCATTGGGTAGAATTAAGTACAGTAAAAACTCATGCTAACATCACTTGAGGGCCTGTTCTAAATTCAACATACTATCCAAGTGATAATATATTCGCCTTGAAAGAGAGTGAAGAAATATTTTTGCTTGCATTGCTCGGCTGTTTTTCAACATGAGAGTTGCTGGCAACACTCTTGCACTGGCTCCTTCAAGCTGAATACCATATTGCAATGATGCCACTAACAGAGTGGGAAAAGGAAAAAATACAGCATTGATATTATAACTAAAGATGGTCCTAAGCTACAGCATTTGAATCCCGAGTTCAGGCTTCCGATCTGATCTGTTGTGTACCCATGTCTAATTATAACAGCCATGGATAATGCCGTAGACATTCACACACCATGATAATCAGTGCAGAAAATGTTGTACGAGAGCAGCAGAGGAAAGAAAAAAGCCTCATTAAAGCCAAGTGCAGAGCTGGTTAGATAATAAAATATTCCTAAATAAGAATGCTGAACAGTGGTTCATTGAATGATATTCATAGATTCATAGAATTTAAGGCCAGAAGGGACCATTTGATCATCCTGTATATCACAAGTATTAAATTTCATCTAGTTAGTCCTATATGAAGCCCAATAACTTGTGTCTCGTTAAAGCATATCTTCTAGAAAGGCATCTAATCTTGATTTGAAGACTGCAAGAGATAAAGAATGCATCACTTCTCTTGGAAGTTTGTCTCAGTGGTTAATCATGCTCACAGTCAATTTTTTTTGACTAATTTCTAATCCGAATTTGTCTGACTTTAGCTTCCAGCTGAAGTCCTCTATGTTAACTGTAATCCGCTCTCCTCTGTAATAACAAGCCTTTAGTTCCTGGTATTTTCTCCCCATAAAGGTACTTATATATTGTAATCAAGTCACCTCTCAATATTCTTTTTGATAAGATAAACAGATTGAGCTCTTTTTGTCCATCATGTAAGTCATTTGAATCATTTTTGTGGCTCTTTTCTGCACCCTCTCCAGTTTTTCAACATTTCTTTAAAACTGTGGACAGCAGAAGTTGGCCCACTATTCCAGTACCAATGTTTATCCCTGTTTACATATCCAAAGATTGCATTGGTCCTTTTTGCTACAGAATCACACTGAGGGCTGATATTGGGTTGCTTGTCTACTATGACCCCTACATCCATTTCAGAGTCACTGATTTCCAAGATACAGCCCTCATTATGTGGTAGGGCCTGTATTTCTGGTAGCTAGATGTATAACTTTGCATTTGGCTTCTTTAAAACATATTTTGTTTGAATGGGCCCAGCTTACCAAGCAGTCCCAATCACTCTGTATGACTGCCCTGTCCTCACCATTATTTAGCACTTCACCAATCTTTGTGTCATCTGCAAATCTTATCAACATTGATTTTTATATTTACTTCAAGATCATTGATGAAAATATTGAGCCTAGTAACAAGTATTGGGCCTAATAACAAATCCCTGCAGAACTCCTCTAGAAAACCCCATTCAGTGATGACTCCCTACTTTTTTACATGATCCATGAGTTAACATTACCCATGAATATTCAGACCCCTACTGGGTATTAGTGAAAATAGTCAACATTTGCACTAATTTTAATATGAATAATTTTTAAGATGAAAATTCATGATCTCTCCCGAAGCACATCCTTTCTGTGTCCCTTGACGAGCCTTAAGCTGATGGGCTAATTAGCTCATCCAGCCCACCAGCCTGATTAGCTAATTACTTTTAAGTGTCCCAGTCATCTTTCTCCAGGGAACTAATGGGTGTCAAAGTGACCAGCGTGCATGCTCACCTGTTTACTCCCTGCACTCTGTCATGGTGTCCACACAACAAATAGTAAAAAGCTAAAGTGTCTAGCACATCGTGTGAAAATGTGTTCAAGTTATTTGGTAACAATGTTGGACTAATGAATGCATTTGAAGAATAAAGATCAGTTCACAAATGACTAGCTAACAAAAAAATGGGGTTATGTTTGTAATGAATTTATTTGATACTGAACAGTTCAGCTAGCTCTCTCCAGGAGAGGAGTTATAGCCAAGGAAATTACAAGAGAGGAAGAACTCTGTTAATCAAGTAGAGTGTGGTCATAACTAACTGTGGTCATAATTAAACATTGTTAATATTACAACATAGGGCTGTTTTAATAAAGTCTTACTGTAGTGGACTTTAAAAAAATAGTCCTAAAGCATTATCTAGAAAACATCAATAGTTACTGAATCAGTATACTCTAAAGACTCTTCTTGGAGTAACTTCCACTAGCATCAACAGATGCTTAAATGCAAAATGCATTAGTCATGCATCCGATCACGCCCTACGTTTTGTTAAGTATCCAAATCTTGGAACAACTGATATGGAGTCTCTTCCAATATGAATCAGAAATAATACTTGAAGAATTTGAACTGAACAAAAATGAACATGCCTTTTGAATAATATTTTTAACACCTAACTGATTTAGGAGCCTAAGCCCCATCAGTAAATTAATTTCAAAGGTCAACTGTAGACACTATATAATTAATATAAGCAGCAAGGACAAGCTATTTAAAAAATAGGTGTAAATGACAAAAGTAAAGGTCCAATTCACCGTCGCCTTGCATCTTATATAGTCATTTACACCAGTGCAAAATGAGTGCACAATGTTACCCAGTTAGAATTAGTGCAATTTGCAGTCACTTTGCAAAACAATGGTGAATCAGACTTCAAGTCAAGAGTAAAAACAGCCCTTGCTGTTCTTCCAAGAGCCTGTTCCAGCTGACATTTTCCATTCAAGCAGTCGGTTTTGGTCTCTGGGTTGGAGATGAGTCATGTCACGATTCCAGATGAGTTAAAGAAATCAACACATTCCAGAAGTGATTCACTGAGAGAGGTTTCACTGTTATTTGCATATGTTTTAACCCCAAGCAGTAACAACCATCTGAGGGTTTGCCTTTGTCTTTGTAATATCTAATTGTAGTTTATTTTTCTAGCTATCCAAACTGTACATAATTAAAGTCATATTGAGCAAATGCTGAATGGTATGAAAAGTTTTGGCATATATATACAATTTATTATCTGTAGAATCTGGCATCCTTGGAGCAATATGGCTGCATTTAAGAAAAAAATTGGCCTGACTTTGTGCATACGTAACGCTCTTTGAAGCATTTTGTTTTTCTGTAAAAACTACAACTCTCCATGACGCATTTAACCCTTTCCCTCTTGCATGACAATTTATATGGAGAGAAAATAAACATTTACCTGCAAACATTTACTGGCAACACAAGGGCTTTTGAAAAAGCTCAACCAGGATGAAGAATTTACTGCAACACTACAGCATGCTTGCCTAGATACACAAAAAAGGCAGCAATATGTAGACAAATTTTATAGTCAATAATCGGCAAACACTCCTCTCAAAGTGCTCGCAAGTAACAGGGCTGTGTGCTGGGAAGATCTGTGAGGTCTTGTCCCAAGGCAGCAAAGTTGCTTCATGGCTGCAATAGCCTATTTTACCCTGCCTTTGTGGTGGTGTTGGTGACTCTAGATAATTATAATTATGGATCCATTGGCCCTGCTCCCACCCCTGTCTGTTCACAACCGGTCCCTCCAACATGTACACAAAGCCTATGTCTTCACTGCTAAAAGAGGAGTGTTGTTTACACCGGGTTAGCTATCTTGATGGTTTTTGCAGTGAAGACAGCTGAAGAGTTCACACTCTTGGGACCTGATCATGACATTATTTGCAGTGATTTTACACTAATGTAACTCCACTGACATGGTCCACAGGCCCAGAAATTGAAAAAGGTCTGGGTTCCAGTCATCCCATTTGTCATAACAATAAAGGAAAGGGAACAGCCCTCCTGTGTACAATACTATAAAATCCCTCCCGGCCAGAGACACCAAAATCCTTTTACCTGTAAAGGTTAAGAAGCTCAGGTAACCTAGCTGACACCTGACCCAAAGGACCAATAAGGGGACGAGATACTTTCAAATCTTGCTGGGGGAAGGCTTTTGTTTGTGCTCTTTGTTTTGGGGGTGATTCATTCTTCGGACTAAGAGGGACAGGACATCAATCCATGCTCTCCAAATCTTTCTGAACAAGTCTCTCATATTTCAAACTTGTAAGTAACAGCCAGGCAAGGCGTGTTAGGTTTAACTTTGTTTTCTCAACTTGTAAATGTTCCTTTTTGTTAAGAGGATTTTATCTCCGTTTGCTGTAACTTTGAACCTAAGGCTAGAGGGGGTTCCTCTGGGTTTTTTGGATCTGATTACCCTGTAAATTTATTTCCCATCCTGATCTTACAGAGATGATTTTTACCTTTCTTTCTTTAAATAAAAGCCTTCTTTTTAAGAACCTGATTGATTTTTCCTTGTTTTAAGATCAAAGGGGATTGGATCTGGACTCACCAGGGAATTGGTGGAGGAGTCTCTCAAGGCTACCCAGGGAGGGAAAGATTTTGGGGGGGAAGACAGAGTTTCCCAAATGACTCAAACTATTTGGGTGGTGGCAGCAAAAGCAGAGCTAAGCTGGTAGTTAAGCTTAGAGGTGTTCATGCAGGTCCCCACATCTGTACCCTAAAGTTCAGAGTGGGGAAGGAACCCTGACACCATTATTCGCCATACAGGAAGAAAAATCACTATGCTGCATACTCAATGGGTTAGAGAGAAGGCATTTTGGAGAGAGGGGAAACCAACTTAAATTAAAACAATATGCTCATGTACATTCCTTAATAATGTGGAGGAGGATGAGTAAGGAGTGTAAAGGAGGATGACCTAAGGAGCGGACAGAAGAGAGGATGGTCTCTGTGTCAGGGACTGGGACATGAGCAGTCATGCCTAGTGGTCAGAGCAGGAGTCAGGCATCAGGAAATGGAAATGTGGGTCAGAACCAGAGTCAGAGTCAGAGGCCAGAGTCAAGAGTTGAGTCAGAGACAGGAATCAGAGTCAGCGAGTCAAGCAAAGGGTTGGAGCTGTAGTCAGTCAGAGAACAGGCACAGGGACCAGGAACAGAGCAGGGCTGAAGTCAAGAACTGGGACAACACTGGGAGTTGGGTTTCAGCCAGGAGGGTCTGTAGCAGCAGCGGGCCAGGGCCACCTGGGGGGGAGGGAGCAAGTGGGGCAATTTGCCCCAGGCCCCTTGCCCCATGAGCCCTGGTCTGGTGGCGGTCTGGGATTTCAGTGGGGGACGAGAGGCCTTTAGTGCTGCTGAAGACACAGCGCAACTGAAGGGCCCTCTGCTGCCGAAGACCCGGACCGCTGCTGGGTGAGTACAAGCGCCGCAGCTCCCTCACTTTGCCCTAGGCCCCCTGAAACCTCTGGGCGACCCTGCAGGAGGCCAGGAAACGACTTCTTACACAGACAACTTCCTGTGGTTCCCTTTGGCTCAAATAATGCATTTGGTCCAATCAGGTGCTCTGGAGCTCCTCCAGTCAGGTTCCTGTGGGCAGTACCTTTAGTGATGTGTACGGCCTTAGGGCTTCCAATACTCCAGTCACTACTAGACCTGTTGGGTGTTGTTGTGAATGCAGCAGTGGCCCATGGGCCTAGGTTGAGGACTCATGGATCTTAACACTTTGCACTGAGAGCAATTACAGGCCAGTAAGTTTAACTTCAGTACCAAGGAAATTGGTTGATACGAGTGTTTGGTTTCAGCAGAGAAAGAGATAGGCAGCCCAAGAAATGGGCAGAACTGAGGATTAGGCCTGAGGAAGTTTGTGTAGTAAAACAAACGATAATAATTGAGGCAAAATCTGTAATGTCTCCAGAAAATAATGATACACTATTCTATAAACTGTGGGGGCAGATATATCATTGTCTTTCTATGTAAAAAATAAAGTTATAGTTCCCCTGTTGATGCATGAAGGGCCCACACAAGCAACAGAGGAAAGTGACTGCTTGAATATAGTTAAAATGATTGTACACAAAGTGTTATCAAAAGCACTAAGTGTTAAATTTTTGTTGTCCCTTTAAAGGAGTAAATCTTTTCTTTGGATTTCTATGGAGTATATTTGTGTTTGCGGGCGTATTTGTGGGTGGAGTGGTTTTATTTTTTGGAAGGATAGTTTTAAGGATGAATTTAAAACTCTCTCTCTTAAATTTTTAACTATTCAAAGCTCTATCGTCAAATACATTCAGAAAATAATCTTACTCTTCCAAGTATTTGGAAAGACAGAAATGACTGAAAAAAGTGAGAAATATGTTACATTTCTAAAATGCCAGATGACATTTCCCTTTACTAATGCAATGTTGGATGAACAGGTTTTGTTTTTTTACATATTCTATATATCATATGCTAGTACATTTCTGAATAGTGAAAAAAGTTCTACTGGACTGTATTTTAAAATAGACCTTTGTCAGGGCTAAATGAACTTAGCAAATGGTAAGTTTTGAAAAGAGCTCCCTCTAGTGCAAAGAAATCACAATTTCACACAATGTAGAAACCTGTTAAGTTTCCTGGCTGGCTGGAGTGCAGAATCTGTGAAGTAGCAACAATCAGCTGCAGGAGTCATAGACAAAAAGAATTCAGAAAGCGTCCAGCTAAGCTATAAAAGTGAACCATTACTGAACACTGGTGAACCATCCCCCGCTCCCCCCAACACACTCCCCTTAATTCTCTCAACAACCACAGACACCCACCACTGAAGAAAAACATGGAAAAATGTAGGGAAATCAAACAAGTCCTAAGCAAATTTGGTGCAGAAAGAACTAAAAAGATTGACAGTGGGAGGGGAAATGCGCCATCGTTGCATGAGCCAAGAGAAAGATGTCATGTTTCTTTAAAGGGAAGGAACAAGATTTATGTCTATGTATAGCTTTTGAATAGCAGGCAAACTCTCTTGAGAGGTATTTTTCGTCCAGGACTCCCAAGGAGTGCAATACATTAGTCAGTTTTGACTAAACCTAAACTGATATTTTGAATATAGATGTTTGCTTGGCCACAAGTAACTGGACAGCGATGAAGGCAACCCTTTGTCTTTGTCTTTATCAGGACAACTCATTAATGCTTCCTAAGAAACTGCATGGCGGGAATTCTCAGCGGCAATGGCAAAGAGTTTTTATATGCTGCATTATTGCCTTGACTCTTTACAAGACCCTTAGGAAGGCATAAGCCTGCATCCCTCTCTTGCACACCCTGTGTTGCTAAGGAGGATTGTTACCCTTTGTGCTGGAATTGTGACAGCAAAGATTGAGCCTTGCATAGGGGTTGCAATTAGAAAATGACATCTTCTTGCATCTTTCCCTCTCTCCCCACATAGACAGGATAGGTACAAGTAACCTTTTAAAGTTTTCTGGGAAGTGCAGATAAAAGGCGCTACATAATGTCCAACTATTATCTTTTGAACAAAGCACAATGGAGGTTCCCATCCAAAAACGACATGAAGCTGAACAACTCAGATTTCGAGTCTGAGTGTGATATTTAAAAAATAATGTTCCGAAGCAAAATTTAAACTGTTTAACAGGCTGTATACCCTGCAGACTACAGCTGGATTTGAAAGACTCTGAATTATCGGAAGTACAGAGAATGGTGAATCTGGAGGCATTGGGATTGGGAATGGAAAGGAAATTACATTTGATTTTAGGCATATTTCTAAATCTCCCAATTATTACATGAAATATCTGAAACCCAAGAGAGAAATAAAACTTTTTACAAGGCTTTATTCAGCATAAATCCAAAGTTGCATAGTCCAGGCTTCTCAAGTTCCACAGTTCAGCAGCTGTCAAAGCAAGATTTTATTCAAGGGCTGAAATAATTTCTTTGGTTTGCTCCTGGAGCTCAAACCTCAACTATTCCTCCCTAGACTGCTGGAAGATGAAGATAGATGGTTGTTAAGGACTAACCTGAGTATATGGCAAAGACCAAAGATTACCACATACAGGGCTGGGCTCTCAACCTCAGACTGACACTACTACATTTGATTGCCCTCAAGGGATTTATACAGGGTTACCAGACACGGGTGGCTAGGGCTCTGCTAATCAGACTTCCCAGGATCAGCAATACTCATGAGAGTTTTAATGGAACAGAACTGTACATTCATGTCTATTCCATCGTCTGCCCTGACTCAGAGCATGGTTTGACCCTCACCTATGCACAAATAGAATCAGAACACGGGTAGAAGGGAAGATCAACATTGAGTCAACCTATGCAAACATGGTATTTTGGCTTTGACTCCTCTGCAAGGCCTTTCTCCAAAAGCTGAAAGGCAATAACCCTGTCTAGGTGCTATGATTCCTCATGTGGTTCAAGCAGGTTCCATTCTTCAACAGGGTCTTTATTGTTTTTTATTGGTCTCTGTTAGTTTTTACTGGAAGATCAATAAACCCAAATAACCAGTAGCCAAAGAGATCTCTTGTTCTGTTGCAAAACCTAGTTTACCATGTGGAGCCAACAGAAACCAGCTGAGAATTTTCAACTAAATTTTCCCCTAGGGATTCATGAAATGCAAGAAACACAAAAACATTTCAAGAAAAGCTATTGTACACAACCCTGCATTTCCACACTGTTGTTACATGGTGCTCTTGGGTTAAATTGTTGTCCAGGTTTGGATTTTTAGGCCTTTTGTCTATCAGCTTGTTAGTACAGGATCCAGGTCTGTATGTTCTGTACGGTGACAGCCAGGCGCTGAAATGCAGTTCATCCTTTTATTCTATTCAGGTTATTATACTGTCCTCATCACCATAGTATCTGACTGCCTTCCAATAGTGTGTTAAGTGATGTGACTAACTTCTATTACTTTCTCTCTTCCTCCTGACCCCTGTGACTGTGGATAAAGAGAAATGTCATCGCTACTAGAATTCAACAGTTGGAACTATTTAAAAAACAGCAATCAGCCCTTTTAACTGACTATAATAAATTGTAGTGTTTAGCAAATGAGAATTAATATTCTGGTGTGATAGTGGGCCAAGATAAGGTGATGATGAATTCCTTGCTACAAGGCTCACTGTAGAAGATCCTTATAAAATTGCCTAAGAAATGCAGTATGAATGAATGAATCTTTGCTCAGAGATTCATTAATTTATCAGCTGAGTAAATATAGCTCTGTCCTTGCTAAAAGAGAATAAGTAATGAGTTAAGTGCACTACAAATTAAGGAAACAGAACATCTTTAAGTGACATCAAACTTGAAATGCTGTCACTTTAGAAAAATGAATTAAATCTAGATTCAGCTGCTACACCTGCTCTTGAGTCCTCTTGCCAAATATTTTGCAGACATCCTACAATAATATTGTCATAATATTAAAAAAAATTTTCTCATTAGAAGATACACACAAACAAAAGGGGAAACTGACTGAATGTACAGGGCAAATGGTAAAACTGTCTATACAAAGAGCACTGCCAAATGTGCAAAATAAACAAACCTGAAAAAACTAGAGAAACATATTGTCTGTATAATCTCTTTCAGTTACAGTTTATGGTACTCTTTTAAAACCTGCGGGGTTGAGTCTCATTTATGCTCAGGTCTCTTTACATTGTTCTGGCCACATAAAGAGGTCTTAACCGGACGTTAATGACAATCAGGCCCTGCATATCTAAGTTTATGATTAGGTTCTGCAGAGGGCTCATTTCTACAAGGTTCTCTGTCCCAATGCCTATCCAAGTTAATGGAAATTGAGGTGTTTAATGTCTTACAGGAGGTATTAGCACCATGAAAGATCACATGGGACTTGAGAACTGCATAAAGGCTGAAGTGTTCAATGCCTATTTTGCATCAGTCTTCACTGAAAAGACTAATAGTGACCAGATACTCAACACAATTAATATTAACAACAAGAGGGAAGGAACACAAGCCAAAATTGAGAAAATAAGGTTGAAGAGTATTTAGATTTGTTAGATATATTCAAGTCGGCAGGGCCTGATGAAATTCACCCTAAGGTACTTATAAATAAGCTGAAGCAATCTCAGCACTGTTAGCAATATCTTTGGAGAACTCCTGGAGGATGAGTGAGTCCCAGAAGACTGGAGAAGGGCAAACATAGAACCTCTCTTTGAAAAGGGGAACAAAGAGGACTCCAGGAATTATAGATAAATCTGCCTAATTTTGATACCTGGAAAGATACTGGCATAAATTATTAAACAATTAGTTTTTAATCACCAGGAGGATTATAGGGTTATAAGGAATAGCCAACATGGATTTGTCCAAAACAAATCATGCCAAACCAACTTAACTTCCTTCTTTGATAGGGTTACTGGCCTAGTGGGTTGGGGGGACTGGGGAAGCACTAGATATGATGTATCTTGATTTTAGTAAGGCTTTTGACACAGTCTGACATTCTCACAAGTAAACTGTGTCTAGATGAAATTACTATAAGGTGGTTGCACAACTGGTTGAAAGATTGTACTCAAAAAGTAGTTATCCCCTTTAACCATCCTGGTCCCAGCCAAATTGCTGATGGGACCTTGCCACCCACCTACTCGAATGAAGGTTAAAAAGGGTTATAAAAGTGGTCTGGGGGGGGGGGGGAGTTGACTCCTTGCCATTCCAATCATAGGAGCCTCAAACCCACCCATTTCTGATCCTTTAAAGAATACCTCCTTTAACTCCTTTCCCAATCCATTTTTTCTGGTCACCATACCCACTCCCTTCAGAGTACCTGCATGAGACATCTGACACAAGAAGGGGCCAGAGATTAGCCTGGCTCCCCCCCCTTCTCATACCTAGCTAGGTGCCCAGACATCTACTGATGTCTTCTTTAATATCATCTAAAAACATTATCAGCTCTGACAGGTGGACTCCATCCTCCCTGAATAACTCTGGTGCCCCGTATGCTATCTCTGTATGAGAATTTACCAACCTCCATGCCACCTATTCATTTGGGCACCTCCCTATTTGCACACCTCCTAGCCTTGCCGCCACATGGGGGCTGCACAGCCCTTCACTGCACCCTGCATTGCAACATGTACCAAATAATTTTTCTCCTGGGAAAAGTTTCAGGATCTGCCCCAAGCCCCTCTTAGCTTTCAGCATTAAGTGCACCCCTTTACACATTCCCAAATCATTTCCCTGAGGTCATATATAATGCCTGCTCCTGGGCCACTATGGTATACAGAAGGGGCATCAGCTGGTCTTATAACATGCCCTTCCTCAGGCCTGCTTCACCACTGAGGCCCACAACCTTGAAGCCTGCCTATGCACCCAGTAAACAATACTGTGCCTGCAGATCCACTCCACTGGCTACCTGGCTCGGCTGAAATGAGACTAGTTTCATGCCTTGAATATTTTATTAAACAAAACATATCATGCAGAACTGAGTAACTGAACTATCTAAAAATGGGCCTCTTTCCAATCCAACCTGGTTTTGGTGATATTTCCCAGGTTGAGTTTTTTTTCTCTTGGTGGATTTTACTGGATGATATGGAAATACGTCTCCTATTTCCAGGAAAATTGTTATCATTGTAATGATACACAGTAGATGCGATTAAGGCCTTTATCATTGTGCCGTTTCAAATAACATTACTATGGTATTTGCAGGTCTATACCCCTCATCTATATAAATACAAAACACTGTTACCTGTAAGCAGTAATTGACAAAATTTTAATGGTGGCCATTGTAAAGGGTTCTGATATTAAATTAACAGATTTTTAGGCCAGATGGGATTATTATGATAAGCTAGTCTGATCTCCTTCACAGGATTTCACTGTCTCCTGTATCAATCCCATAACTTCTGACTGAGTTAGACCATATCTTTTAGATAGGTATCTAATCTTCATTTTAAAAACTTCAAGTGATAGAGAATCTATCACATCCCTAGATAAGTTGTTCCAGTGGTTAATTATCCTTACTATTCAAAATTTGTGTCAAATTTCTAGTTTGAATATGTCTAGCTTCACCTTCCATTCAGTGGAGCTTGTTATTATTGTGATGGGTGCCCGATAGCTGTGTCTAATGAACAGACAGGAAAAGTTTTGCTTCCCTACATTGCTTGGAAGATGATCTAATATTAAATGAGTTGTAGAGGGCCATGAACTAACCATGGCATCCCTTCTCTCCGAAGCAATCTGAGTAGATAATTGGTTTGCCATTATGAAGAGTGGAGATCTGACAGTCAGCAAGAACAATTTCTCTGTATCTTTACGTTCAATTACAGTCATTAAACGTTAGCACTGAGCTGAGAACACTGCTTAGTTGGATTGTAAGGGTTAGTTTTTGCTTTTGTGTCTACTGCTGCCTCTAATAAATTACAATAAAAATGTTAATAGAAAGAAATAGAAATCGAGCTACTCTGATTCTCTGCAGCTTTTTGACTTTGACAGCTTGTTTTTTTAATATCAGAGGGGTAGCCGTGTTAGTCTGGATCTGTAAAAGCAGCAAAGAATCCTGTGGCGCCTTATAGACTAACAGACGTTTTGGAGCATGAGCTTTCGTGGGTGAATGGCTTGCCAACTACAGAACCAGTTTCTCCTCTCTTGGTTTTCACACCTCAACTACTAGAACAGGGCCTCATCCTCCCTGATTGAACTGACCTCGTTATCTCTAGCTTGCTTGCTAGCATATATATACCTGCCCCTGGAAATTTCCACCACATGCATCTGAAGAAGTGGGTATTCACCCACGAAAGCTCATGCTCCAAAACGTCTGTTAGTCTATAAGGTGCCACAGGATTCTTTGCTGTTTTTTTAATGTTGGTTTGGGTTAGTGCCAGGCCACCTTTCTTCTTTTCAGTTAAATAGTCACTTTGGGAAATTCTTCACAAAAGGCAGAATTTGGCCAATCGCTGTTACCAGAGGCTCTTCAGTCTCCTTCTCACAAAAAAACATTTTGTCCATCTCTCAGTTGTGCTTTTACTTCTGAACTGGGGTGGGAAAGAGGTGGAATAAGATCTTGGGAATTAACTGATGATGTGCAGGTAATGTTGAATTTCTCTTTATGCTGCACTCAGGCACCTGAGGGCTGGAGTCACTGCATATACACGTTTAGGGAATGCATGGAGCTCCTTGTGCAAATTCCAACGCTGCCCCAGGAACATTCTTTTTCCTTCCATCCTGCAGCTTGAAAGTGCTTTCTCCTTCCCATTCACCAGCAATGCCTGGCTTAAAAGGGGCTCTGGTCACAACAACCTCATTTGTTGCTTAAGGAGGGGTTGGTCTGAATGTGCCAAAAAAGGAAAAGGATCTGATAAATGTATAGTAATTGGCCAAGAGCTGCCAAATAGCGAGGAATGAAAACTATAGCTCCCAGATGTTTCTGGGAAGGAGTTATAGCTCCCACAAGGTAAATAGAAAGTATTCCTAACTGTACGGGTAGTTAAACACTGGATCAAATTACATCGGTAAGTGTTGGAATCTCTGTCTTTGGAGGATTTTAAGAACAGTTAGATAAACACCTACCAGAGATAAACTTGGTCCTGCCTCAGTGCAGGGGACTGGACTAGATGATCTACCGACCTACATTTCTATGATTCTGTGGGCTAGCAGAACCTGATATTACTTGTGAGGTGGGGAAGGAACTAAACTCTATGGAGAGGATTCCTTTATTTAAAAGAAAAAGTACAATGATGAGAAAAATACAGTGTGAAAAAAACCTCCTTGGAAGTGGGTATTTTTACAAGTGTTCTGTTTGATATTATTTTATTTAGCAAATGTCTATTGTCTTTGGATTTTTTGAGCATAGATACCACCTCAGCCCCTGATTTATTGTGGAATATTAGAGAAATCACTTAGCTCTCCTTTGACTCAGTTTGCCTATCTACCCATTGGGGATAATGATACCTACCTCATGGGGATTTTGCGTGACTCCATTATTTAATGTTTGCAAAGCAGTTTGAGAGTCTTGGATGAAAGTTGCAATAGTAATTTTTTAATGTAAAAATCTGTAATTGTACACAACCTTGATAATTTATTTCTCATAACCTTTGGCTTCCTTCTTTGTGTGACAAGCAGCAAATAAACAACAATTTGGCCACCACATTATGGATCAGCTGCTGAGGTTTTCCCCTATATTAATTACATGGCTCAGCAATGCTGCTTGCTCAAATATATATTTCAAAAGAAATTTAAATTTAAAGCCTTTAACAATCTAAAGTGTGATATGTAATTGTGGAAATAGGTGGGTATTTTTGACATTTTGGAGACGGGCAATAGGCACAGAACTCCATCCAAACATTTGGTTTGGCGTAGTTAGCTGCAATGGAAACATCCTTATATTTTACCACCAAAACCCCTGCTGTGACATGAAAGGGGCTCACTCTTTGTATGAGAACAAAGCGTCTAATACCCAAACAACACTGGATAAAAGAGCTGTCTGTGTACCTAATATTTCAGGTCTGGGGTAAAATTATGCCCAAACTGATGTTCTTCTTCTTGAGATGCATTATTGTCTGCTAAGGAATTTACTTAGGCCTAACTTATTTAATGTGAACTTCATACTGGAATTCAGTTTGAGAAGCCAGTGTTTTGCCAACTAAACCACACAAATCCACATTAAGTATTTGTTCTAATTGTGCAAATATTGAATTAATTCAACTTGCCCAAGTCAGCTAATACCGTGTATAAAGCTACCTCTATCATGCATCAAAATGTTTAACGTCATCAGAGAACAATGGCTTTTGAAACTTTCCTTTGAAACTCATTGAAGAGAGGAAGGCAGTGGAGCCCTTTAAATATTCATGACAAAGAGATCCTTGTGCAGCTGCTGAGGCGAAGGGCGCAGACACCTCTGAAAAGGAGATTCAGCCAGGAAACAAAAAGCTCTAACCTCTGCCCTTATTAGAGAGCAGAATTTTCTTGTTTTTTTAATTCATTCCTTCAACAGATGGGGCCACAGTTAGGCATCTTCTTTTCAGAAAATGGCTTCTAATAGAACACCCAGGCATATGAGACAGCACGCTACAGCATGGACAAAAGTGGTTTGTCAGCTTTGCTGAGGTAGGCCGTACTTCTGCGGCATTTATGTTTTGACACTCAAATACAAGTTATGTCATGATCACATTCGACACCAGTCCTACAATTCTGATGGCTTCAGGTGCTCACATATTTAGGCCTTTTATGCCAGAGTTATAGCTAAGGCCTTGTCCTCCCTCAAAAGTTGCATTGCCTTAAATACACTGGAGCTGTTAAAGTGGTGCTACACCCCAGTGTAGTATATACTACTCTAAAATTGCTTATAGTGGTGTAGCTTATTCCCTTATGGGAAGGGGAATAAGCTATTGTGACCGAGAGACCCCCTTGGCAAAGGGTCCCCTGTTCTTTGCAAACAATGCTTACCTCAGACCTGACAAACTCACTGCACCAAAGCCATGCCTAACAGCATATTTATCCATAACAAAAAACATGAAAGGTATTCACAGAAAACTTGTAACGTGTTAAGATTCATAAGCACTTTGAGATTTATGCACAGGTCCTATTTAAGGAATAATATATTATATTGAAAGTAGCTTTATAGGCTCACAGTAGAAATTAGTCACCAGGAGATAACATGGCCACACTTAAAACACTACAGCAGGGCAGCATGCAGTGCTGTAGCACTTCAGCGTAGACATAACCTACACTGAATGGTGGAGTTCTCCCATTGCCGTAGGTAATCCACTTCCTGAGAGGCGATAGCTAGATTGATGGAAGAATCTTCCACTGACCTACAGCTGGTCTACACTATGGGCTTAAGTCGAATTTAGCTGCGTTAGGTCAATTTTATAAGGAATGCAGCTACACAATCAACCCGTTCTGTCGACCAAAAGGGCTCTTAAAATGTACTCCTCTCCACTAGGGGAGTAGCACTAAAATCGACCTTCTTGTGTCGAATTTGAGGTAGTGCAAACGCAGTGTTGTGCAATTCGATAGTATTGTCCTCCAGGAGTGTCATAAACAGATGGTTAAGGGTTAATGTCTCTTTTACCTGTAAAGGGTTAACCAGCTCAGTAAACCTGGAACACCTGACCAGAGGACTCATCAGGAGACAAGATACTTTCAAATCTCGGTGGAGGGAAGCCTTTGTCTGTGCTTTTTGGGTTTTTTCTTTGTTCTCTCTGGGTTATGAGAGGGACCAGACATGTATACACTCTCCAATTTTCTGAAACAGCCTCTTCTGTTCAATTTAGTAAGTACCAGTTAGAAAGGCGGTTTAGTCTTTTGATTGTTTTCTTTATTTGCAAATGTATATTTTGCTGGAAGGATTGTATCTCTGTTTGCTGCAACTTGTATTTGTGCTGGGGGGAGGATTCTCTCTAGTGTCTATAAGCTGAAAGACCCTGTAACATTTTCCATCTTGATTTTACAGAGACAATTTTTACTTTTTTTCTTTCTTTTATTAAAAGCTTTTCTTTTTAAGAACCTGATTGATTTTTTTTATTTCTTGTGTAAGATCCAAGGGGTAGGGGTCTGCACTCACCAGGGAATTGGTGGGAGAAAGGAGAGAAGGGGGGAGGAAAAGCCTGATTTCTCTCTGTGTTAGGATCACTGTATCTCTCTCAGGGAGAGTCTGGGAGGGGGAGAGAAGGCGGGGGGAAAGGTGAATTTTCTCTCTGTTTTAAGATTCAAGGAGTTGAATCACAGGGATCACCCAGTGTTACCCAGGGAGGGGAGAATCTGGGAGGAAGAAAGGAGGGGGGAAATGTTTATTTCCTTTTGTTGTGAGACCCAAGGGGTTTTGGGTCTTGGGGTCCCCAGGGAAGGGTTTGGGGGCCAGAAAGTGTCCCAAAACACTATATTTTTGGGTGGTGGCAGCTCTATCATTTCTAAGCTAGTAATTAAGCTTAGAGGGGTTCATGCAGGTACCCCATCTTTTGGATGCTAAGGTTCAGAGTGGGGAATCATACCTTGACAGGGAGCTATCCCAGAGTGCTCCAATATGACCGCTCTGGACAGCACTTTCAACTCCGATGCACTAGCCAGGTACACAGGAAAAGCCCCGGGAAATTTTGAATTTCATTTACTGTTTGGTCAGCATGGCAAGCTCAGCAGCACAGGTGACCATGCAGTCCCAGAATCGCAAATGAGCTCCAGCATGAAGCGAACAGGAGACACTGGATCTGATTGCTGTACAGGGAGAAGAATCTGTGCAGGCAGAATTCTGATCCAGCAGAAGAAATGCTAATATATATGCCAAAATCGCACAGGGCATGATGGAGAGAAGCTACACCAGGGACACACAGCAGTGCCAAGTGAAAGTCAAGGAGCTCAGGCAAGCCTACTACAAGACAAAGGAGGCAAACGGTCGCTCCGGGTCAGAGCCCCATACATACTGCTTCTGCGATCAGCTGCATGGCATTCTAGGGGGGGACCCTACCACTACCGCACCACTGTCTGTGGACACCTGCAAGCGGGGAGTCTCAAGCAACATGGAGGATGATTTTGTGGATGAGGAAAAGGAGGAGGAGGAGAATGCGCAGCAGCTAAACAGAGAATCCGCTTTCCCCATTAGCCAAGACCTTTTAATCACCCTGGAACCAATACCCTCCCAAGGCGGGTTTCTGGACCCTGAAGGGGGAGAAGGCATCTCTGGTGAGTGCACATTTGTAATTACACTACAGAGGTTTAAAAAAGTTTGTTTAATGTTTGATTTGCCCTGAAGACTTGGGATGCATTTGCAGACAGTACGGCTACTGAAAAAGTCTGTTAACGTGTCTGGGGATGTAGCGGGAATACTCAAGGAACATCGCCATGAAGCTCTCTTGGAGGTACTCCAAGGGGAGGACTGCCTTATTTTGTCCTCCACAGTAGGACACTTTACCACGCAGGGCCGGCTCTACTGTTTTTGCTGCCCCAAGCAGCGTGCCGAATCACCACCATGGGCGGCAGGGGCAGTCCATGTGCCGTTAGGGCGGCATGTGCATTTCCGCAGCGGTGGCAATTCGGAGGCAGCGTCTATCTTCAGCCAGAAGACAGAAGCTGTGTCACTGCAGACAGCTAAACATAGAAGCTGCCACCAAATTGCTGCCACCGCGGAAACGGGCGTGCCGCCCTAATGGCACCCAAACTGCCCCCACTGTCTGCGGCGGCAATTTGGTATGCTGCTTGGGGGCAAAAACACAGAGACTGCCACCCCTTGTAGATTGCCACCCCAAGCACCTGCTTGGAATGCTGGTGCCTGGAACCAGCCCTGTTACCACGCCAAGCCAGTAGCAAGTAGTTTGGAATCATTGCAGCACAAAGCATGGCAGCAAATGATCCTGGGTTTTGGTCACATTCAAGCAACATTTGGTCTTTATCTGTTAGCCTCAGGAGAGTGAATCATTCATGGTCACCTGGTTGAAATAGGGAAATTTTTGTAAGGATTCAGTAAAAGGACCCCATTCATGCTGGGCTGTTTGCGCTTGGCTAATAGGGATCATTCCTGAGAATAGCCACCTGGTCGGGGAGGGGTGTGCTGCACCTCCACCCCAAAATTGCATCTCTGCCTTTTAAACGGCAAACTCAACCAGCATTGCTTGCTACGGGAAAGGAGGGTGCTGCAGTTTGAAACCATTCCTACATGTTATAAAGGCAGAAGAAGCCAACCCTGCATACCCTTTGGCTTACCATGGATGCCTGGAAACCACATTCTGTTGCCCAGCTGTGTATACAGGCAGGCACTCAATATAAAAGGCAAAATGCGACCTTGTACCTAAAGCACATGTGCTGTCTGCTGTGAATTGCTTGATTCACTATGAAAGAGTCTCTCTTTTGTTCTCAGAAATGTATCTTCTTAAATTTTACTCTCCCTTTTTATCCCCACCGCAGGTGCAAATGTTTCTGTGCTCCCTGTTATCAACTCCGTCCCTGAGGTTATCGCACATTAGAAGTAAAAAAAAAACAAACTTGTGATGACATGTTTTCCAAATTCAGGCAGTCCTCCTGCACTGATGGCACAGTGGCAGAAGCCAGAAAAGCATTCAGTGACCGTGATCAGAACACAGAAGAGGAGATGCTGAGGCTAATGGGGGATCAAATGGACATGACCAGGCATCTAGTGGAGCTGCAGGAAAAGCAACAAGAGCACAGACTGCTGCTTCATCAATTGTATAACTGCCTGCCCTCCTCCTCAAGTTCCATATCCTCCTCACCCAGACGCCGAAGAACATGGGGGGTGCGAGGCTCCAGGCACCCAGCCACTCCACTCCAGAGGATGGCCGAAGCAACAGAAGGCTGTCAATCAAACAGCTTTGATTTGTAGTGTGGCTACAATAAGCAATGTGGCCTTGTCCTTCCCTCCCGGGTTACCTTGTCAGTGATCTCACTTTTTTTTTTTTAATAAATAAAGAATGCATGGATTCAAAACAATAGGGATTTTATTTCCTTTGCCAGTTGTGGTCTAAGAGGGGACGGGTATTGGCTTACAGGGGAGTACATTCAACAAAGGGGGCAGTTTTGCATCAAGAAGAAACACACACAACTGTCACACCATAGCCTGGCCAGTCATTAAACTGTTTTTCAAAGCCTCTCTGATGCGCAGCACGCCTTGCTGTGCTCTTCTAATTGCCCTGGTGTCTGGCTGTTCAAAATTGGCCACCAGGTGATTTGCCTCACCTCCCACCTCGTCATAAATGTCTCCCCCTTACTCTCACAGATATTATAGAGCACAAAGCAAGCAGCAATAACAATGGGAATATTGGTTGTGCTGAGGTCTAACCTAGTCAGCAAAAAGTGCCAGTGAGCTTTTAAATGTCCAAAGGCACATCATATCACCATTCTGCACTTGCTCAGCCTATAGTTGAACTGCTCCTTGCTACTGTCCAGGCTGCCTGTGTACAGCTTAATGAGCCATGGGAGCAAGAGGTAGGCTGGGTCTCCAAGGATAACTATTGGCATTTCAACATCCTCAATGGTAATTTTCTGGTTGGGGAAGAAAGTCCCTTCTTGCAGCTTTTCAAACAGCCTGGAGTTCCTAAAGATGTGAGCGTCATACATCTTTCCCGACCATCCCATCCATGTTGATGTCGGTGAAACGTCTGTTGTGATCCACCAGTGCTTGCAGCACCATTGAGAAGTACCCCTTGCAGTTTATGTACTGGTTGGCAAGATAGTCCGGTGCAAGATAGGGATATGCGTTCCGTCTATCGTCCCACCACAGTTAGGGAACCCCACAGCAACAAAGCCATCCACTTTGACCTGCACATTTCCCAGAGCCACTACCCTTGCTAGCAGAAAGTTAGTGATTGCCTTGGCTACTTGGATCACAGCAGCCCCCACGGTAGACTTGCCCACTCTGAACTGATTACTGACTGACCGGTAGCAGTCAGGCATTGCAAGCTTCCACAGGGCTATCGCCACTTGCTTCTCAACTGTCAGGGCAGTTATTGTCATCCTGGTATTCCTGCGTTTCAGGGAGGGGGAAAGCAATTCACAAAGTTCCATGAAAGTCACCATAAGCATGCGAAAATTTCGCAGGCACTGGGAATCATCCTATACCTGCAGCAGTGTGTGGGCCCGCCAGTCTGTCCTTGTTTGCCGGGCCCAGAATCAGCATTCCACTGTATCAACCTGCTCCACGGCCACTATGATGTCCCAATTGCCACATCCCATGCTTTCAGGAACGTCTGTGTCCATGTCCACCTCACAATCATCATTGTGTTGGTGGCTCCTAGTCAGGTTTGCCAAATACTGCAGGATAATGCACGAGGTATTTACAATGCTCACAACGGCAGTGCTGAGCTGAGTGGGCTCCATGCTTGCTGTGCTATGGCGTCTGCATGGGTAACCCAGGAAAAAAGGTGTGAAATGATTGTTTGCCGTTGCTTTCAAGGAGGGAGGGAGGGAGGGGAGACTGATGACATGTATCCAAAACCATCTGTGACAATGTTTTTGCCCCATCAGGCACTGGGAGCTTAACCCAGAACTCCAATGGGCAGTGGAGACTGTGGGATAGCTACCCACAGTGCACCACTCCGTGAGTTGATGCTAGCCATGGTATTGAGGACGCACTCTGCCAATCTACTGCGCTTAGTGGGGACATACACGACTGACTGTATAAAATTGCTTTCTAAAGATCAACTTTTATAAAATCGACCCAATTTCATAGTGTAGACATACCCTTCATGGGGTCTTAGGTCAGCTTAACTATGCTGCTCAGGTATGTGGATTTTTCACACCCCTAACCAACGCGTTAAACCAACCTAATTTGTAGACCAGGAGTAGACCAGGCTTCAGTGATGACCCATTCAAGCAAGAGGTAATTTTCACCTGTCCCTGGTCAGCCAGCAAAGTAATGCAAGTTCCTATTGTGTACTCTTGCCACGTCACAGAGCAGTCAATGGAAATCCATCAAAGATAATGGCAAACAATCCAAAACACTTGGAGGCGAAAAGGATCATTACAGCAGGCAGGAGATCGCCCTAGCTATGAAGAAAGACAAAAGACTGTTTCATTGTAACAGAATATAGGGAAAGGCACTCTGGATCCATTCAGTGAGGAAAAATGCTTCAGGAGCAGGGGGACTTTCATGTACGTTTGTATCCTGGCTCATGTGAAACCAGCCTTCTCTGCAATGGACTGAACTTTGGGGGGAAAGCCTACTTTATTAGATAGGGAAAAGTAACACTAATTATAGACCCAAATTCACATTTTATGATTTTGTTTTGTGTTGTACCCAGTTAATTCCATCATTTTTCCTCACTTCTAGTTAAACCTTTATTCTTTAATAAACCAACTTTTGTTTTGTTACAAGTTCTGTGTGGTTACAGGAGTTTAAGGTAAAACTGGTAAACTGGGGTATGCTGCAACTTTGGGTGCAGAGGATCTGGGATTTCTGTGAGTAGCCAGTGTCAGGATCTAGATACCATAGGGGAATGCTTCAAAGGGATGTAGTAACTGAGGTGCACCTATTGTTAATATGCAAGGTGAAGTTAGGACGAGTTATAGCCCAGACAAGAGTGCCTGAGTGGCTGAAAGGCTGCTGGTGTTAGGGAGCTGACACCCAGCTACCACAAGAAAGACTCCCTCATGTGGGCAGTACGGGGCAACAAGGTAACTCACAGTCCTGGGTGGTCCAAGAACCATCACAGCTATGCCAATATATGGCACTTTTATACTGGTATCACTGCACACACAGTGATACCAATATCAAAATCTGGTAACAATGCAAATAGAAAGAGCAAGATCTTTTAACAGCAGAATACTTTTTTCTTACATTCAAAGGGCCACAGCTACTGTAGCTGCAGCAGTAAATTTAAGGTGGGGTGTTGGATTAATTTCCACAGACTGAATTTCTTTTTGGATCTTTCTCTCTCCTCATGACATCATTAAATGGGTAAATTTTACTGCTTATGAAATAAATGCAAAAAGCCAGCCTCAATGCAATGTGAAAGTTGATACACCAAGCACTTGAAAGTCAGAGAGGCTGACTCTCCCTTACACTGCACCAAGTAGACACTCACACTAGTGCAAAGTGAATACAGTAGGGATGTTAAACACTTCCATTCTGGTGTGAATGACTGCACAAGGAAAAAACAATAGAGGACCAGATCCAGGAGATCCCAAAGGTTGAAACTGCTCTGTCAACATGAACTGGGCCAAACCTGAGTGAGTTATGCTGTGACCTGGCATTTGGCCCCTCCACTTCTACCATACCCGCCCCCACAGAAAGTCTGATATGTAGTTTCTGGTTGGGAAATCAATGGAGACTGGATTTTTATGCTAGTCAAATGTTTCAGTAGAAACAAGGCTCTTTGCTTTAAAGGGCCTGATTCTCTAAGGCTTTGGGCCTGCACAGTCACTTAGAGCAAAGCAAAGTGGATGTAACATGCTACTAACCTGATCTGGAAACATTTTACACCACTTTGCTCTTATTTGGTTCTCGGGCTAGTGATGACACAAGGGGAAATCAGGTCCAAAATGTACACATATGTTCCTCTCACGTGCTCTCTCAATCACTCTTTTTAGAAAAGCCCTGTTAGCATTAACCATGGTTTCAACCATGTACAGATAATGAAAGTCCCCTGGAACTCTTGAGCTGTCTCATTGAGAACAATCTCAATCTTGCTGCTTGGGAGTACTGAATTGTATGGGGATAGGCCTGCTAGGAGCAGGGTCACTCTTCATGGAAACAGGTGCTAAGGCCCAGATCCTCCAAGGTATTTAGGGACTGAATTCCTCATACGTTGGAGGATCTAGGCCTAATTGCCTCGTTTCAGTTTATGTAACAAAGTGGTTCTTAAAATACATGATGTTATTTCTAATATCAACATCCACAGTAATAGTAAGCCACCAAAATGTGTTATTTGTGCTCCTGGGCATTGAGCTGTGTATGTGTGATGGGAGGCCAATATATCCAAAAAGGATATATTGGAAGTTTTTAAGGACATATTGTAAAAGATAGAGAAAATGATCAGAAACAGAACTTTGAATTTAGATCTTTATTATACACGTCCATAGCTGTGGTCACCATGCAGTTACACCATAATGGGAATGATCTTGCCAAACAGTTCTCACTAATCAAATTTCAAGAGACCACAGAATACAGCATTCCAAATAACTGGCACTTTAATTTTGATAGAGCAAAAATAAATAGAGGAATGACAAAATGTCCTTTTCACATACAGTGGGGCATATACATGTTTCTTCTTTTCTATAGCTAGTTAGCAGACTAAATCAACATGTCTGACCCTAAATGCAGACCTTTCATTTGAGGGCTTAGAGAGGGCAAGTGTCTCCCTTCCCTTTGATTATGAGACAGAAAGCACTTTTCTGGTAAGTGCATATATCAAAAATGAGTACAATGTAATTTTGTATTTCATTACCACTTCTTGCCCTTTTTCCAACCCCTTTGGACACTAAAAGGAAATGACAGGACAGGTCTAGACAAATATTGGCCCTGAAACTTTCCCTTTCTAATTTTCATGGAACTTTGACAATTTAAAAGTTCATCACAAACCTAAGTATGTTCAGGAATCCAACATATCTGGAGTATAGTCACGAGTCAAGAGCTGCACAAAGACTGCACATGTAGTGTTAAGTAAAAGTGGTTACTTCTAAAAAAACTTCTTTAAATTTGCAGATCAAAGCAAATCAAGTCTCATACCCTGAAGGATCTTCTTGTTAATCTGTCCTTCAATGCCTATTCTACAAACGGAGTTAGTTACAATTTACAGTCCAATGCGATCTTCTGGTCCTGCAGAAGAGCCTGTCTCTTCATTTGAGGAGTTCATCCTCAAAAGCATAAATAATGTCTAGAAACTCATAGAGTTTATGGTTTTAATTTATAAAATTAAACCTGCTCCAGACAGGTAATACTGGTATACAAATTTGCCATCCCTGGATTCTATTATAAACAGTGTGCTGGTGCACAACATGTAATGCTGGGTTCCTTCTAACACTTCAGAAACAAGATCCGATGTGATGCACATTAGAACATTGAAGCACTTCTCATTTAACTCTGCAGGGCCCGGGACATGGTAAGCTGCCAGAACTTCCTCCATCATCTTGCCTGTTGACAAAAGGAACAATAACTAGTCATCACTGGTCATTGGAGTGTTTCCAATTAAAAAAAAAACACCCTGAAAAAGAGAGCCGATGTCACTCAATAGCAGCTGTTTCATAAATATCAGGGATTTGCGATGCAGTTTTCAATCTCTCTCTTACCCTTAGCATACTAATAAAGAAGAAATGTATTCTATGCTGTATATTTCCTAAAGCACTACTCAGGACTGAATCCAATAGCAACTCTTCTTTTTTTCTGTTCCTTTATTTTGTTCAACAAATTATAATATTTAAAAAATACTTACAAAATGTTCTTTAGGTAAAGAACAACTGCTATTTTTACAGTGAATTCACTGCTGGTGAAAGGCTGGATTGACAAGCTGTAATTTTTCTTAGGTCACACTTTTTATTAAAGGTACAGTTTAAATAGTTTATACAGGGTTCATAATCATAAATAGATGTTTTAATAAATGACTAATCAGCTATTCTAGATTTTGAAGAGTCCAGCCGGTCAAAAAACTCATAATCATCTCTAAAACATACCACTCAGGTCTGTAACATACTGACTGATTACCCTTTATAAATGTACTCCTACTATGAAGTGTGACCCTTTCTTTTTATGCACAGAATAGGTATAAAATGAGCAGGGTGAATGGAAAATCCCCCACCCTGCCAATGAGCTTCTGCTCTATTATGGAAGGGCAACCTATGCCAGTAAAGGGGGTAGATCAGTCTCCATCTCCACTCAGTTATTGGCCTCCATTGAGAATGCTAGCCAGAGGGTTACTGTGACAACGGTGACAGTTTGTGCTGGGATCCTAACCAAGCCCACCTACTTATTTCACAAAGGCCATTACAGAGTCATCAGAAGGTAATGACTTTCAGTCATTATTGACCTGGGCAAGATTAGAAAAAGGACAACTTCTTAAAGATATTTCATATACAGCAGTTATGCAATGAAGTTGCAGAACTGATATCTGTTGTTTTTCTGAACACTCCTGTAACGTCACTGCAGCTATCCAAATGGCCTTTGATTGACTGAATTATTGCCTTTATCGCTTTCACCTAATACATCTTTACTAGAGTGATATAAGAGCAATTCAAACGTTTTTGCCATACTGTTTTGTTTAAATTAAGTAGTTAATATCTGTAAGTTCCTTTTCAAATATTTTTGAAAAGTAAAGCATCACAGATGAGACATGTTTTGTAGGACCACATGAATTTGCCATAATTCAAGCAGGTTTACAATTTTATAACCACTTTTATGATGCATGCAAGGTGCTGCATAATTTGATTAATGCTATTAATCTGGGCTAACTGTACATCTATCCACTGCCTCCTAAAACAGAGTATATTGTTCAATACAGACCTCCACTTAAAAAACACCCCAAAACCAAAATAAAAAGAAAAGAAAAGAAATGGTAATACCATAAATCAGTTACATAAATCATTGAAAAAAGTAGCTCTACATAATTTCCCACTATTATTATAAGTATGATTTATTATTTGCATTGCGCCAGCCTCCACTCATGAATCAGGCCTCCATTGTGAAAGCACTGAAATGTGACTGCTAAAAGCCAACAGAGTCTACTAAACATCTCCTTTCAATGAAATCTCTGTGGTAGTAGACTGTGGTATTCTGGGACAGTCTCACAAACAACACAGACACAGATCAATCTCCCTGCCTAATTCAGATTACTTAAAAGATCTCTGTCCAACATTTAATCCTGTGATATATTGTTTTTGTGTTATTTGAGCAAGTCACAAAAGTGGAATAATTCCACAGAACTCCTCTGTCTTTTCTTGAGCTAGAGATGGCGCTGCACAGTATACTGACAATGATCTATAATATTGTATCAGAGGGTAGCCGTGTTAGTCTGGATCTGTAAAAGCAGCAAAGAATCCTGTGGCACCTTATAGACTAACAGACGTTTTGGAGCATGAGCTTTCGTGGGTGAATACCCACTTCCTCAGATGCATGTAATGGAAATATCCAGGGGCAGGTATATATATGTGTGCTAGCAAGCAAGCTAGAGATAACGAGGTCAGTTCAATCAGGGAGGATGAGGCCCTGTTCTAGCAGTTGAGGTGTGAAAACCAAGAGAGGAGAAACTGGTTCTGTAATTGGCAAGCCATTCACAGTCTTTGTTCAATCCTGAGCTTTGATGAGGGCTCTCAAGAAATCCTGAACTATCATCTGCAAATTTGACACCATCAGCTCAGGATTGAACAAAGACTGTGAATGGCTTGCCAATTACAGAACCAGTTTCTCCTCTCTTGGTTTTCACACCTCAACTGCTAGAACAGGGCCTCATCCTCCCTGATTGAACTGACCTCGTTATCTCTAGCTTGCTTGCTAGCACACATATATATACCTGCCCCTGGATATTTCCATTACATGCATCTGAGGAAGTGGGTATTCACCCACGAAAGCTCATGCTCCAAAACGTCTGTTAGTCTATAAGGTGCCACAGGATTCTTTGCTGCTTATAATATTGTAGTCGCTGTGCTTTGGATCTGGGGGAACTGGAGGCCAGTGGAAACTGCAGTACAAAACCAGGGGACATTGTCAACCTTCAGTTAACCAGGAGTTTCATTTAATTTGGTAAGTAGGGGTTGTACTGCACTAAATTCACAGAGAGAAGAAATTTGTGATGTACAGCATTACACAGATGTTACAGCATGAGGAGTACATATACATCTTGCTTTCTTCAGTGAAAATCCTAACAATAAGGAACTAGGAAAGAAACATCAGTTGTTTTCAACTACATGGTCTTTCAGCAATTATAAAAAGGGCAGGATGACAGGGGCTGAGTAAAATTCTATTTTGTGGGCAAACAGTTCATTATAGACCATAAGTAGAGCAAGGACTCTCCACTAGGAAAGGGGCAGGATGGGAGAACTGAATGAAAAATTGTCTTACACATCATCATTCCCGGCATCCTGTGAAAACTCAGCAGGAAAGTTAACCCAGCCTGGGACGGTTAGCAACCTATATTAAATTTCTTGAGAGCCCTCATCAAACTGAGGAACATTGCCCATTAAGGAAGGTTCCCAGGGCTTCTTAAATCAGAATGGCCCAGCAATACAGGAAAGTCAAAAGGGGCCCTGGAACTGGTGCGAAGGCAAAGACCTTGTTTCCAGATTGTACTTTACCTCAAATGGATTCCTGAGATGCAAAACAGTTCATGGGTAAGCCAAAACGTGGCCAAATTCCAATTTGGATAAGTATGTCATGCTTACATAAGCACTCTTGATACTTTCACTTCTTGTTCCAGAACTGCTGTGTAGTATTAAAACACCTGTCACATTTCCCCCCCGAGATAGCCTGCATTTCTGTGGTGGCTGATGCTATGTACAAAACTCAGTTATGCAGTTCTAACTAATGCATGCAAATCTCTCTTGAAGCTCTTAGACTATTGGCAAGGTTGGCACCCCTGTCATATTCAAGAGCAAGTTTCTAGGACTCAACAAATAAAGGCAAAATAAAGTCAATTTATATATTGGAATGTGACATCAACATTTTGATTAAAAAATCCAACATAATACAAAAGTCTGAAGTAACAAACTGTAGACATCAACTCCAAATGCATTTCTCCTGATGTTGCAACAGCAATCATCTTAATGCTTATAAGTATTTTAGCCCATTGACTGACTTAAAACATACATCCAGTGAAAGTTCATCTGGCATCCACCACACTACTGACAATGAAATTTCCTGAACTATTTCGTTCCTAGAAGTCCAAAGCTCTAACTGTTGCTGTAACTGCTGACGCATTTTACATGAGTGTGTCACATTATGGAACCACCTGATGTCACACTAAGAGGTATTTCTAGGAATCAACCAGGATAATGCATGGAACTTGGTGTGACATTCCATTGTAATGTATAATTTGTAGTCATCAAGAAGTTAAAAAATGCTGACAATCTATTAGCTCACTAAGCCTATGAGCCTTGTGTTTTTGGGGGTGGTGGGGGAATCGTATTTGGGAGTAACGAAGTCTGAGGTTTGGATCTCCGAAACATTTGTGGTCCACTCTGCTCCTCTTTTAAAATTCTGATATTGAAAGTATTATGAAAGCTTGCTACTCAAACATGGAATAGAAGTGATGGCATGCCATTAAGTAAATCCACATCTTAAAGGGAAGCTGCAGTTTAATATGAAATTCTAATCACAACACTTAATAACATAGGACTGTAAAATCGCTATGAATTTTTAAAATATCTAAAATATCTTATAGGAGAATATTTAAAAAACAAACAAGAAGCTGCCAATTAGAGTCAAGTGAGACTGATCAAGATTGAGAAAATTCAGGACCCATTAAAAGCTACTGAAAATCAGAGTTTCAAAGTTGTTATAAGGAACAGTATGTGCTACATTTAAAAAATTCCTTTGTTTAACTTCAAGTGTTTTTCTCCTCTTAAATATGGCTCTGCAAGTGGCATTGCAGAGGAGGGATCTCTGTCTATTGTTTCTTAACGATATTGAATTCAAATGTTCTTAATTTACATGCAGAAGGATTTTCTAATTGCTAGTCCTGCAAACTCAGCCTGGGATTGCAGACTCAAGGTGGCCTTTTTCCTTCTTATGCATCTTCAACCATAATAAGGGTTCTGGCTCTGAAACCCAACTACACCTATGTAAGCTAATTAGGCCAAATTCTGCCCTCAGTTATGTGGCGGACAGCGTTGCCAACCCTGTGATTTTATCACAAGTCTCACAAGGTATTTGATTTTTTAATGTAAAATCCCATCTCCTGGCAACAAGCGCTTATACAAGAATCTGAGTTTCCATTTTAAAAAATAGTAAATTTCTAGTCCTCAAAGTGCCAAAAAAAGCTAGAAAATATGACTTGAGTGCAACCTAAAGACTCAACAATGAAAGGCAAATTAAAAGAACTCCAAAAGTATTATTTAAAAAACATCTCATGATTTTTAAGTCAGTCTCACGATGTTGGGGGCCAAGATGATTGATCACTGGGGGGTGGAAACACCCAGCGAAGTCAATAAGACTTGCATACTGAAGCAGTGACAGTGCTGAGCACTGCTATGAGGCAGACCAGAGTACATCTGTTTGTCTTGTTCTCTTGCTACCTGGACTAAGAGGGATATAAAGACAGCACACTTAATCACCAGGGGAAAGAACACTTCGTGTCACTTAACGGAAATTCTTCCAGACAATTCTTCCTCTGAAGATGTCAGATTTTAGCCAATCATCAGGATGAACACAAGTGCATTGTCTGCAAGTATGCTGTTCTGCTTAACAGCTTTGTCAGTGTTTCCTTCCTCTCCCATGCTTTACCTGCTCATTGGACTCTGGTTTCTCTTCATCTATTTGATTCCCTCAGCTTCCCCAGCTTTCCCATTTGATTTGATTCCCATCAGCAAGAGAGGCCAATTAGCCTTAAGCCACAGCTGCTAGAGAGCTAAGGGGCATAATACTGATTGAGAATGAAGCTCATCTGGACAGAAACAGGTGGGGCTTCTAAAAGCCTAGGACTTGAGGCTAAGAGATGAGCCTTCAGTCACACTCCCTCGTACATGGGGGAGAGTAGAAGCCTCAGAAAGGCAGGGTGGGAAGCAGTCCTGGAAGGGAACAGTAAGGTCTGAAATGGAAAGTGGTTTGAGGGTCCCTGGATTGGAACCTGGAGTACAGGGTGAGCCCAAGTTCCCTTACCAGCCACTGCGGGAGTGGTGCAGTCACTGCTTGAGACTTCGTGGGATGAGACCCTAGAAGAGGAGGGTGATTGTCTCTGGAGAAGAGAAGACTGAGAGGGGACATAACAGTTTTCAAGTACATAAAAGGTTGTTACAAGAAAGAGGGAGAAAAATTATTCTAGTTAACCTCTGAGGATAGGACAAGAAGCAAGGGGCAAAGTTGCAGCAAGGGAGGTTTAGATTGGACATTAGGCAAAACTTCCTACTGTCAGGGTAGTTAACCACTAGAATAAATTGTCTAGGGAGGTTGTGGAATCTCTGTCTAACCTGCTCTTAAAAGTCTCCAATGATAAACACCTGTCAGGGATGGTCTAGATAATACTTAGTCCTTCCTTGAGTGCAGTGGACTGGACTAGAAGACCTCTTGAGATCCCTTCTAGTCCTACACATGTATGATTCTATGGTGACTTGGCTGGAGGGCTAAGCCATGAATGAGAGGCACTGTGGGCCCTGACCAGCAAGAGAGGGGCTACAAGGCAAGTGACTGAGGCAATGGACTGAGTGTCTGCTGGATGGGGCATGGACAGTGGTGACCTAATTACTCAGATGAACCACAAGGAGGTGTTGCTGAGCGGTGAGTAGCATGCACTCTGTTACACCATTCAGCAGTGGAAATTCATTTCCTGTGGCTGCAGTGCAGAAATTGCCTCCCTGGTGGCCAAGCTGTGCAGAAATAGTCATGAAAATTGAACTTTACACCCTACAGGTTTTCTTTAAGATAATTTAAATTCTTCACAGATGAAAGTCTGGATTGAGATCTGATTATTCAAGAGAAACAGCTTTGATTAAAGTCTTTAATTGGCTTAATTTAGATATATTTTAAGATCTGTCATGAGCCCATGAAAGCTTATGCTCAAATAAATTTGTTAGTCTCTAAGATGCCACAAGTACTCCTGTTCTTTTTGAGGATACAGACTAACATGGCTACTACTCTGAAACCTTTGATTTGTTTGTGACCTTTGAGGCCATTGATCAGGAAACCAATTGTTTAACTTCTGATTTAGTCTTTCAGGCCTGGCAATGAAAAATGTTTTTGGCATTTTTCCACAGTTCGTTTCAGGTTAACCAGTACTTTATTTCAAGTTTATGATTTTGATGTAGAAAGTGTCTGAGTCCCATTCTGGAACCTTTAGAGATTTTTGTTTCTACAGTAAACCCGTCCATAGTTTAATAAACAGAGAATAATCTCTATGCAGATTATCTTTGTATCCTGAGTTCCATTTTTCTGGACAACCTGCTGACTTTTCCACACTCTGAAGAAACTGTTGGTTCAGCTAGACCTGAACTAAAGGCCTCATCTCATTTGTTGCAAAATGCAAAGGTTCGATTAATGTGTGTAAAATTGCCTGGGATGGTTCTTATGGGAAGACAAGGTGTTCCAAGGAGTTTTTGCTATACTTTTACACCTGTTGACGACAAGGTCATCAGATGTTCTAGCCTAGAGTTCCATAGTGACAGCCTGTTAGACTACAATAACCACAGAAAATCATTCTTTTAAATTCATTCCTAAAAGATTTTAGGAATGTTTTAAGAGTGAAGAATAATCTGTTATCCCTCCCAATAATAGGTTCTGTATTAATAAAAAAATATGACACAAGTTTCTGTTTTTCATTCTGCCACAAATTTTCTATGTCACTTTTGGTAGGTTACTTAAATTCAATTAATCAGTTACTCCTTCTAGAAAACAAACTCTGGCAGATCACTCCATCGCCAAGGAAGCATTTTGGCGGGGAAGACAAGAGGAGCCATTGTCTTAACATATTCTTGACTCATATTACTCTTTTGAAATATAGACCAGGCCAGTTAGGAGGTCAGCATCAAATGTAATCTCCACCAGCATTTTTTCTCCATTGGCTACACCAACAGAGAACAGGATCTAGTTTTCATTAATGGCAAGCTCTTAATTTTTTTTAAAGATAGCTGCCCTTGAATAAACCAACGTCAAAATCTACTGAAATTTCAAATTATGTGATGTAATATTTTTGTTAGGAAGACAGAGGGTTAAAAAGAAGCATTAGACATTTGCAACACAGCACTTGCCAATGCTCCAAAGGACTCCTATTGACATCAGTGGGAACAAGATTTGGCTTCAAACTATCCAGCACAAAAATCTTTAACAACTTTGCTTAATTACAATCTATCTTCTTCAAAAGTAGCTGGCACGGGAGTTTTCAAAGAGATTTAACATTAGGGAAAGTTGGAATAGATAGTAACAAGTATCATTTGAGCTAGAGGGAGTTGAAGAAATATTAGACAATAGTCAACGTTTCAAATCAGATTTACATGTCAAAAAAACAACTCAGAAACAGTCTGAAGATTTTGCCTCACACGTTAACAGAAATATTCTCATTTGCTTCTGAGTGAAAATAGTCACTTGCAGTATTCCAGGCCAAGAGGTACTGAAATAAGGTTTCAGCCAACTTATTATAAAACCCTAACTATGAAAAGTCTTCTACACTTCAAATATATTCATTCTAAACAAAGAGATTAAAGAAAGGATGATCATTTGTGAGATTGCCAAGAAGAAAAGATGGCTTTCTGAGAATGAGCTCTGACCATCGTTTGCTTGAGAGATGCCTCTTAAAGAGAGGCATTGGCAATTTCCACCACCAGCAGAACAAAGGTCTCTCCTCGACAAAATTTTTCTAAGTTTAAAGAAAATGTGTCTAGTTGACATACATTGAGAGAGATCTCAAATAATCATTATGGGACTATTTTTAACAAAGTTTAAAAAAAAGTAGAGATGATCCTAAACAATGAAGTTCAGAATGAGATTCATCCTTTTTTAAAGTCAGAGAGACCGTAGAAAAAGGGTTTCTTTAGTTTGGCCCATTATAGAGCTACGGGCTTACTATGAAATTTGGTTCTACATCTAAGTTTAAACCTTGATCTGAATGCCATCTAAGTTGTACTTTGGGCCCATCTCTACAAAAAAAGTTCTAATAATCTTTTCCCTGATGCCAAGCTCCCCCCCCCGGATGCTCTATGTGTATTCAGAAACACATCTGTTCATTTCAATAGTAAGTTTTAATGCTTCTTACTTCCATTAGACCTGCACAGCCAACACAAGTAAGGCCTGGTCTACATTTGGGGGGGCAGGAAATCGATCTAAGTTATGCAACTTCAGCTACGTGAATAACATAGCTGAAGTCGACATACTTAGACCTTCTCACCGCGGTGTTTTCACTGCGGTGAGTCGACTGCTGCCATTCCCCCATCGACTCTGCCTGCGCCTCTTGCAGTGGTGGAGTACAGGAATTGACGGGATAGCACTTGGGGGTCAATTTATCGTGTCTAGACTAGATGCAATAAATTGACCCCCGCTGGATCGATGGCTGCCCACCGATCCAGCAGGTAGTGTAGACATACCCTAGGATTGAATGAACTCACCCAGGGAAAACAGTGCAACTGCACTGTTGTCAAAGTATCATGATTAAAAGACAATGGGGTATAAGTGAACCTCTATTGCTTATGATGTTAGGGAAAGGACCTAGCTTGTCTCTCTGAGTCCAGGATGCAAGGATTTCAGTTAGAAAAAATGTTCTTTATTAGTTGCAAACTGAACATCTGTGATATGGAAATTAGTGAGAGACAATAAATATGGAGCTCACAATATCGTTTTTTACTGAGTCACTTTTGCGGTCCCAAAGTAAATTTTAAGATTTCATAGTTAAACAACACAAAATCAGGACATACAAAATCAAAGGTCCAAAGCAATGTCCACTCAACCATGCTGCACATGTGTAGTATTTTATATTTGTGTTCTCAAGTTAAATACGTACTTATTATATTTCTCTTTGGTCTCATTCATCTGTTCTTTACATTTTGACATTCAGACCCCCTAGAGTAATATTGCTGTCTGTATTGCTCTGCTTCATTCTTAGGTCTGAGAAGGGTAAAGTGCTGGGTAATAAATCTTTTTGAGTGTTCTGGTCATATATATTCTCTGCTCATGTTGTGGCATTACTATTATACTGAAGGAGACAGGGAACTCATACAAGTTTCTTAAAAGATGTTTTGAAAAGGCACAGGCCTACTTTTCAAATAACTTCAGGATTGCCACTCATAGAACCAATGGAGATGTGTTTTTCTGGATGCTGCTGCTCTCTGGAAGGGATTTAGTTTAACAGCTCTTACAAAGCTGCCCCATGGAATAGTACTGATATCACTCTCAGAGAGTGCTTTCAATCTGGCCATTCTGGACAGAGGAATTCTGACACGATAGTGGGGAGAGAAGGGAGTTAAAATCCTGCAAAAAACAGTTTTTAAGAATGATAAGATGGCCCAATGTACACTTGTCAAATCTCTCCTCTCATCCCGTGAATGGTCCCTTACATTTTTGATAGAAGAAGAACAGTTCTCTCTAACCATAATCAGAGCAGGAAAACTGAAGAATATCTCACGCCTATGAGTCTAGATCTAAACAAGTGTGTCAGGAAGCAGGAGGAAGTACACAAAAGGGAAAAAAAAACAAATTAGAATGAAAGTCAAGTAAATATACAGTGGTTGTTTAAACACAAATACAGCACAATAAGTATCTTTAGGATACTATTGTATTAATGAAGTTATACTGAATATTTTGAAGTGAGGATGGATTTTATACTGTTATCTACTTTTTAGACTATTATATGCAAGTCCAAACTATATCCAAGCAGTGATTAGACCAGTGGTTCTCAAACCTTTTTACTGGTGACCCCTTTCACATAGCAGGCCTGAGTGTGACCTCCCCCTCTATGAATTAAAAACGCTTTAAAAAATATATTTAGCATCACTATAAATACTGGAGGCAAAGAGGGCCCTGTGGTGGAGGCTGGCAGCTTGCGACCCTCCATATAATAACCTTGCGACTCCTTGAGGGGTCCTGACCCCCAGTTTGAGAACCCTTGGATTAGAGCATGGTAACAGATACAGCTAGAGTGGGAGAAAGGGTCTGTATTTGGTACCACTTATAGCTATATCAACCCAAGTTCATGACTATGAAACTAATTCCTGTTTAAACTGATAGAAATTAATTACACTTGAGACTAAGTGCAAGGTAAGGTGTAGGTGCCTTATGGTATCTGCCAGTTTTCAAGGGAATCTGTGTTTCTTTATCAAACATTGGAGCTTTCTCCCATATCTGGAACTCAGGCTATAACTTTCCAAGGGAAAATGGTTCCCTCTGTAGGGCACTTGATATCTCCAGGAAATCAGATAACATGGGGAATGCAGAGAGAGAAAGAGGGGTAAACAGAATAAAGGAGCTAGGGGTGATTAGATTTATGAAGACCTTGAGTCCAGCACAAAGGACAAAACTCCACACTCTGTCTTCCCCTACATCCTCTCTCATGCTCCAGGCAGTCATTCCAACTATAGTGTCCATTCTTTCACTTATTCACTTAACACTCGCCCTCTCTCCCACACACCCAAATCTAGTCACAACAACTTCACCCCGTCATTGGTCCACTGGGGCTGGGTGAGCCATGAACTGGGGTAGCTGGTAAGGCTACTCGGGGACTTGGGAGAGGGTAACCAATGAGCTTGAAGAGAAGAACGGGAGATGGCCAGACATAAAAGTGGGAGTTAGTGGGCAGGAAGCCCAGGACCTGGTTTGAAAATTAAGCTGGGCAAAACAAACGTGTATGGAGGAATTGGAATGGTGTGTGTATCCAGGAACTTGAGTGTTGGAGGCACTGGCTCAGGGTCATGGAGCTGAGTGTTGTGGGAGGGTAAGCTACAGCCTATGGCGTGGGGAATAAGGGGTGTTGGTTATGTGTAGTAGTGAGGGAGTTTTTTTTGACAGGAGGAAAAGGGGGCTGAGGAGAGCTGGCTCTAGTAGCATAGAGCTCTATGAGGAGAGGTGTGGTTCCAGGCCGTTTAGGGAGCTGGGAGTGGGAAACGGGGGTCTGGTTATGTGTATGAGCCCTTGAGGGTTTAGAGTGGGGAAAATAGGGCTAGGAGGGGGAGGAACAGAGGTCCTTGGTCAGAAGAAGTAGGAGTCTGGGGCCTCAAGGATTCCTCTCAAATAGAGGAAGGCATGGGGACAAGGGTCTGGACTTTCCTCTCTGGACTACCTGGTTCTTCTGATACTCCTGCCTCAAAACTAAAACCCAAATTGGGTTGAGGCAAATAAGGATGGGAGCTACTTGCCCCATGCTTGCTTGAGGCACCTGCCTCCCATAGTTGGCCCCATTTAAGGCTGAAATGGGGCTGCTCTGTCACCAGGAATTCTCAGCTGTTTTTCTAGGGCTATCTCTTTGCTGGATATGATATGTTTCCCTGGGGTGCATCTATACATGTTGAGGGATCAGGAAGTCAAAACTAATTAGCTGCTTTATCTCGATACAGCACATGCAGGAAGCTCCGACTGGCTGAATTTTCCCAAGGAGATGGGTGGAACACAGAGGTCAGCCAATTAGAATGGTTTTACCTGTAGACTGAAGGGTTTTCCCACAGCTCCTGTTCTTTTTGTTTAAACATGCAGAATTCAACTGATGTAAATTTTTTTTTTCAAAATTAATGTTTATGTGTATGTCTCAGCCGGCAATTAGTGCCTAGTGAGTCATAGATTTTAAAGCCAGGTAACTTCACCCAGTTACTGCTGTATTTTGCCCAAAAACTTGTTTGACTAAAATATATCTTCCAGAAAGGCACTGAGTCTTCACTTGAAGACTGCAACAGGTGAGGAATCTACCACTTTCCTTCATAGTCTATAGTTGTGGGTGCACCTGCTAGACTATTGTGCAAGTGGTTGGTGAGTAGAATATACGGGCTTAGAAATTTAGTGTGATCTGATCACTATGATAGTTTAATTTATTACATTAAAAACAAATATAATCTTTATGAAATGAGAATAAAACAATTTTCCATTAGAATTTCCATTGGATTTGGTTACTTTGACATGTAACTATGTTATACCAATATAAAAATATAGGCCACTAACTAGAAAAAGCCCATGTAGCGATGTCCAACTCAGCACTTAGGGCTGGTCCACACTAGGGGGGGGAAATCGATCTTAGATACGCAACTTCAGCTACGTGAATAACGTAGCTGAAGTCGAATATCTAAGATCGGATTACTCACCCGTCCACACCACGCGGGATCGATGTTCACGGCTCTCCGTGTCGATTCCGGAACTCCGTTGGGGTTAATGGAGTTCCGGAATCGATATAAGCGCGCTCGGGGATCGATATATCGCGTCTAGATTAGACGCGATATATCGATCCCCGAGCAATCGATTTTTAACCCGCTGATACGGCGGGTAGTCTGGACGTGGCCTTACATATGATAAACAGGCAATTGGGTTATTAAGTATTTACCTGAGCAAATGTAAAATTTAGGATGTCTGAGTTTGGTGTCTGTTTGCACGCTGTATGCACTAAGCAGGTAGTGTAAACCACCTTATAGCTAATATAGTACTGAGTGATTATGTTTCACACGTAAAATGTCACTAACTTTCATATTTTCTCTTCAAATTCAGTCAGCAGTGATAAGTAATTGGTTGCCTAATGTCTTTTAAAATATCTTACAATTTTTCCAAATGAAAATATGTCCTTACATTGTAAGCTATTTTGAGGGGCACACTCGCATAATTTAGACATGGCCACAGCAGGAGCACTCATGCAAGAATGGTGCTGGTTCCTTTTCTTCTACATTAACTGACTTTAGATCTGTTAGGACCGTGTCTAAAAGTAGAAAGATACCATAATTTAAGTTTGCAAAACAAGCTTTTTTTAAACTGAGCATTCTTAAAAAATTTCAGTCAACACCACCACCATGTTCCTGGTATCAACTCATTACATGTCAGACTCGGGGTTTCCTTAGCCTTGAAAGGTTTCTAGTTAAGATCTAGTATACGAGACTCTCCACTAAATTTGACTCTCAACTAGTTACTCTGAATGTGTTAAATGTTCCCATTGTTCTGTGAAATGCCTTCTTTGGGGTTACAGGCCCAGCAGCTGTTGCAGGAGTTTCTGTTGGCCCTTGAGTTGTGCTGACTGGGGTCCCAGGGAGGCAGAAAGGAACCACAAGTGGATAAGGTTAGGTAGAGTCCCTGCAAGAATGGCCTGTACCTTCCCAGACCTAAGCTGCTGCTGCTGGTTTTGGGGCCACATCCCTGTTTCTGTAGGAGGTTCAGGATGAAAATTCTCAAAGAATGTGTAGGAGAAGAAGGAAAACTTCAGAGTTTCCTATTATTTGCATTACAGTAGTGCCTGTAGGTGCCAAATGAGTCTAGGGCACGCTGTGCTGAGTACTGTACAAACACATAGTCCAAGACAGCCCCTGCCCTGAACAGCTTACACTCTAAATAGACAAGAGTGGGAGAAAGGAAGTATTATCCCTAATTTGCAGATGGGAGACCTGAGACACAGAGAGATTCATTTGCCCAAAGCCACAGTGAAAACCTATGGCAGAGACAAGGCTTGAACTTAAATAGAAATGGTGGATCCAACTGACTTATTGATGACTTACTTGAATGTGAGAGAGAACCCTCATTTCAGAAAGAAAGAAAACTAGATGCTTCTCATCCAAGGTAGGAAATGCATAGCATAAACATCTAAGCGTATGGATCATAACACTGAAATACTTAGAAACAACAAGAGGGATGAAAACAAGTTCCAAAGAGAAATTGTTTCTGGGAGTTAAAATGATACTTCCCTCTGACCTGCTCCTACAAAACACAGATGGGATGGTACAAATTTGCAGAAATTTTACAGGAATTTCTTCCAAAGGACACAATTGCCCCTGCTATTTCCAGCAAAACTCCTAACACATGCAACATTTTATATTTTGTAAAAAAAAACAAAAAACAAATTGCTGTTGCTTTAACTTGAGAGAGGAAGGGGAAGAGTGAAAAGTAGAGGTTGGAATTTACTTTGACTAAATTTTCCTAGAATATTCTAATAACAGTTACTAAATTAGTGGGGGGATGTGTAGGGAGAGTATTCAGCAAGCATTTAAGCACATACTTAAGCCTATATATAACTAACTTGTGTCTTAAGTGCTTTGATAAGCTGGGACCATAGAGTGTACCTATATGATCTTGGCAGGAGTCAGGATTTTCTGGGACAAATTGAATTGAATACACACAAGAGACATGGTAAGCATATGTACTGTCTGAGGAAAAACAACATGGAGGATCATGATGGAGAAAATACCTATATATAGATATGATCCTTTGATTCTGAGTAACAATGCCTTTCAGTTAGATAGGTGCATCTTCAACTGGGTTTGCACTCATGTACTGGAGAAGCAGAATCTGGCCCTTTAAAAACCTGTGCTTACCCCTTCCACTCCTTATCCAAACTGAGGATGAAGAGATTAACGCAAAGGAGGGGAACAATTAATATGTGTATGATGAAAATTGAAATCTATAGCTTTATTTTCAGCACAAATGTATTGGAATGCCAGAGTTCTGTTTTTGTAATTGTTTACATTCTATAAATTATAAAATAAACCAAATTGAAACCAAAAACAGGCAAAAATATTTTTCACAGTAGCAGCCATGTTAGTCTGTATCCACAAAAAGAACAGGAGTACTTGTGGCACCTTAGAGACTAACAAATTTATTTGAGCATAAGCTTCCATGGGCTATAGCTCCCTTCATCGGACGCATAGGATGGAACATATAGTGAGGATATATACATACAGAGAACATGAAAAGGTGGGAGTTGCCCAACCAACTCTAAGAGGCTAATTAATTAAGATGAACTGTTGTCAGCAGGAGAAAAAAAACTTTTTTGTAGTGATAATCAAGATAGCCCATTTAAGACAGTTTGACAAGATACTTAACATGGGGGAAATAGATTCAATAGATTCAAGTATTTGTGTCCTATACTGAAACCAGAATTTCTCAAGTGCAAAGGATAAGATAGCATCTTTATATACTGCAAAAACAAATAGTATCAATACCAGCATGAGTAGTCTTTTTTTATTGTGATGACAGATTTGTGGATGCAACTACAATACAACTTTATTTTGTATATCATCTTTCATACAAATTGTACCAAGTTTTTTTCTTTTTTTTTTTTTCTTACAGAGTTCAATACAGTTTCAAAGTTAATATAAAATGAAATCATATGAGGAAATTAAGGACAGATGTGACAATCTAAGTGTTGATGGTCAAATATGAGTGGATATAAAAATTGTAGTTGATTTTAACCTGCGTTTAAGGGAAACAAACTAAGTCCTCTTGTTGCACAAAAAAATCAGATAGAAATCAGGAAGACCTCTGGGTTGAGAAGATAATAGGGGGAATGGAAGAAAGACCTTAAAAATTAAACCAGACATTTGGCAAATATTTATAGCTCTTTGTTGTCTTAATGCTTTTCAGATGTTGAGTACTGAATTAATCCTCATAGAGCATCTGTGAAGTTGGTAACTACAGATTATTGTCCCAGTTTTATAGATAGGAAACTAAGACAAGGAGTTTCACTGATTTGCCAGGCAAAAAGTCAGCATCAGAGTCCAGATTAAAACTCAGGAAATTCTGCCACACTTTACTATATTCTCACCAGCACTAGGTCATACTTCTCACTGGAAAGAATGCAAATGAAGTTGTTTTCTAGTCATTTTACCCTTGCTGGATAGTTGTACTTCCTTCTTTACCTTTAGTAAAGTACAACTGTAAATGTTTATACAGCTACACAATGGATATGACCCCAAACCCACCAGCTACTGGCAAAAAAAGGGGGGAGAAGCAATATTCCATAGTTTCTATATAATTTTTTTCTGGAAGAGACTTCTCCTTAGCCATCTAGTTCATCCTCCTGTATTATAGCAAGGACTGAATTAATAATTTTCAAACGATCTCTAATAGAGGGTGTCTTGTCTAATCTTGAATATCTCATGTGAACGCATCTATAAATCCACTTGGCAGGTTATTCTACAACATAACAGATTTTATACTAATACCGATTTTCTGATTATTAAAGTAAATTTTTCCATGTGGCATCTTAAGATCAGTATTCAACACAGAGAGCCAGTGGATAGGGCAAAGGACTGAGACCCAGGATACCTACATGCTAATTCCAACTCTGCTGTGTAAGCCTAGGCAAATCATTTTTTCCCCTACCACATTCTGTGTGTCTTGTCTATTTCGACTGTAAGCTTCTACTATCTGTACCAACAGTACCTAGCACAATGGGGCCCTGATCTTAGCTGGAGCTTCAAGTAATACAAATAATAATAATATTACTACTAGTTGTGCCTGTGAATACTTAGGATAATCCATATAATAAATGCTACATATTCTTAAAGCAACATTACTTAGACAATTGCAAAATACTTTATAAAAATTGTCAATAGTAGTCACTCTTCCCTCTATAGATCATATCATCCCAGGGTCTTTTTATGAGCTAGAAAATACCTTATAATTCTATTTGTTAGCCACAATTAAAGATTTTCTTTGGACATTTCATTATATTAAAAGCTCAACTTTCAACTAAACAGTTTGCTGTATGCAGTGTTGTTGTAGCCATGCCAGTCCCAGGATATTAGAGACACAAGGTGGGTGAGGTAATTTTTACTGGGCAAACTTCTGTTGGGGAGATAAGCTTTCGAGCTTACGCAGAGCTCTTCTTCAGTTGTGATTGTCACAAGTTTAATGTATGCCTTACTGGTTTATGACAAGTATAGGCTGTGGAATCCACTTCTGGGGACTTTGAAACATATTAGTTTTACTACACATTCAGAGTGGCTGGATTCTAGTTGCGAAGTACTGTAGTAGTTCACTGTAGATCTTAGTCCTTAACAGTAAGACTTTCTACTACAATTCTGACTTTTACAGGTGAACTGTAAAGCTTTAAAAATTAACTAATCATGATTCAAAATATTCAGGAGTGTGTATGTACAATTAAAATGAAAATATATTTACATTTTAAAAAATCCTAAAATCTTTAAAAATACTTTTCTTCATCTCCCATGACCAGAGTTTAAGATTTGTTTCTTTACCGTCCAATAGCTGATAATACGACAACCACAATATTGACTCTTCTTGCAGAGAGAGAAAGAATATCAGTTGTTGAGTGGAAAAACATAGGGCCCTGAACAAAGGATCTGTTAGGTAAGAGAGCCTTGCTTTTCAACTGGATTGTTTCAAATTGTAAAACATACTTGTAATTTTTAAATTACACACTTTATAAATGACTTGGGTTCTTAGTTCAGGTTTTGAAAAGAGCACAAAGACCTGCAATTTACCTTCAGTAATCTACAAGGTGCTGGTTGTTTTTTGATTAGTTGTTTGTTTTTTATAGCGATCAGTGAGAAATTGGGTACTTACAATAAAATTAAGGTAAGAATTAGCATGAAAGTCCTAGTACTTTTCTGAACTCCTTAGAGTTTTAAAAGCTAGTAGTTGTGTGGAGTTTGTGGTGCATGTAGAAGGAAGAACAGATTTTGAATTTTTGATTTTGTATTATTAAAATTAAATTGCAAGTTCTAAAGTGTTAAAGGTAATATAGGACTTGGGACAGCTTTGTAACTGTCATATTGTCATGAATCACAACACTATAGGTCTGACATTATTCCCACTGATGCCAATAGGGAAAAGATCAGGCCTCTTATATAGCAAACTTGCAAAAGCGCTCATCCTTTTCCTCGTCTTGAGAAATCTGCAGACATTTCAAGATGATAAAGATTAGCTTCATTATGAATAGGCACAGATAATTTTGGCCTTGGACCCTAGCATATTGAGATGCCCTGTTCCTTTAAATGGTCAGGGGGCTCTCTGCCCCTCCCCTCCCAGTGAAAGCCTCATTTTTGGGTTAGTTTCAACATGAAGCCAGAACAATAAAGGCAGCACAGCAGACAACTGGGTGTCCATCACCTCTGTCTGTGTCTGTGTCTTACACCTTCTCTGCTGGCTCCAGAAATATAACACTGATAACGAGGAACTTCTATCCCACTCATGTTCAGTGCTGCCTATGCCTGACTAAGAAGCAATAAAAAGCAAATACTATGAGAAAAGGGGAATAAGTCCACCTAGAAGCACAGGATGACACACTGCTCCTGGGACAGTGTGAACCAGCTAGCTAGAGAGGCAAATAAAGGCAGAACATGGATAAAAGTTCTGCAATTACTGCCTGAGCTTGTGCAAAGGAGCAATGAAGCGCAAGCAAGCGCCATGTTTACTACCTCCTGCAAGCGAGCAGAGAAACAGTCTTAGCTTGAACTGACGGTCTGTTGCCAGCAGAGGGAGCCCAAGTATCGCACTCACATTCCGGAAGGCTATTGAAGTGGCAGTTACAAAGGAGACCACAGAGAAGGACTATCTGGAATATTGTGTGAACCAAGAAGTACATCTCCTGCATCGGTCAGACAGGAAACTACTGAATGGAAAGAATTGCCATGTAGCCATTGTGTGCAAACTAAGCATGCTAAGGAGGATTGCTGGGCACATCAGGTTATTTGCAGAAAGTGGCAGAAGAAAAGGACACGTTGCCATGACCTGTTGTACAGTTCAAAGACCAACAACAGAGTAATCGTATATCCAAGAAGATACCTAAGAAAGGAATTCATAATGTGGCAAAAAACAAGAGCTCTAGTGACACTGACCTAGCACTACACGTTATCAGAAGCTGGAGACAAAGATGGCATCTGGGTTACATCCTTGATTAAAGGAGTTCCTACAAGAATGGAGCTGCTGTTTCATTGATTTCTGCATCTACCTGTAACCAAACTTTGTCACAAGTTCCACTGAAAGAAACCTCCATGGTTTTGAAGACTTATACTGGAAAAAACTTAGTCTCAAAAGGGATACTCTAGGTGAAAGTTCAACTACATCAGTGATACTCAGACTGCAGTGGTTAAGGGGCCCAATTAGTGATCAACATTACCCAAAAGGCAATGTTGATAGGCTGCTGCACCTGCTAGGCCTGAGTTCTCATTAACCCAAAGAAACTTCAAAGCGTTCTATCTCAATTTGATGGATAAGTTACTCATCACTAATACAGCCATCAACAAAAAAACAGCTAAGGATGTGCTTTTTCTTGTGAAGGAAGTGGTACTACAAGGTACAGTGTTGGATCAAAAGAATCCCCAGTTTAAACAATTCATGCAACATCAATGTGAATTATCTGTGAAGCATGGTGACATCTTATGCGGAATACAAGTGATCGTTCTGAAATAACTTCAATCTCAGGTTTTGGAAACTCTTCACAAAGGTAATTTTGGCACTGTATGAATGAAGGCCATAGCCTGGAGTCATGTTTGGTGGACAGGATTGAGACACATTGAGAAGAAGGCAAAATGCTGTACCACACATCAGCAAATTCAGCATGATTCTGTCCCAGCTCGTCTACACCCTTGGTCATGGCCTCAGACTCCCTGAACAAGTATTCATGGGGATTTTGCTGGACAGTTACCAAGACCATTGGACATCCTTGTGCCTTGTTTAGCCAGTTCAGTTTACCATTACAGTTGGTGAGTGAGAATGGATCTCATGTCTGTTCTGAAGAATTTCAGAAGTTCCCAGCTTCATATAGAATTCAGCACATACCCCCAGCTTACCATCCTGCTACAAATCGATTAGGGCCATGCTTTGTGCAAGCACATAAGTATGCCTTAAAAGCTAACATGTGTATTGAGTCATAAGCAGAAATTGGACCATTTCTTACTTGTCAGTAGGAACTCACCACACGTTATTACCCAGGAATCACCTGCAGCTATTTTCTTGAAGCAGTCTTTCAGTACTAATTTGGACCTGCTACATCCTGATGTTGCCTCAGGTGTAGCCAAATCCCAAGCTACGCAAATTGATGTGAGACTTGTCATCATTCTTCTCGAGTCGGAGACTTAGCGTGGATTTGTAACGATGGTTGTGGAGTGAAATTGGTACCTACAGATCTTGTAAAAGGACCCATTTCATTTGTGGTAAAACTGATGGTATTTTATGGACATGATAAATGGACCAATTGCAGCCTCGACTAGTACCAGAGTTGAAGACTATTCCAGTAGGACTTTCTGTTCCTCCAATCCTTCTTTCATTACAACTCCTAATTTTGACAGCTTGATGGAAGAATCTTTGCTACAAGCTTCAGCTGATTCCATACCAGATCCAGTTGATTCCTTACCAGACTGTTCCTGTTGTTCAGGACACTGCCGCACCACCATCACCACATTATCCCAAGAGAGTGCAAAAACCAGTTGTGCCCCTGAATTTATAAGCTGTTTAGCTAGTGAGTTGCTATTCCAGGGCAGAATAATCCCTTGCAATTTAAGAGTCTATGCTAGTCCACCTACAACTTTTAGTTAGGGTATATAGTACTTCATGTTACCATGTAAATGATAATATATATGTGTTTGGAAAGTTTTTTACATCAGGGTGGAGGAATGTGATGTCCTGTCCCTTTAAATGAGGAGGGGGCTCTGTGCACTCCCCCTTCCTCAAAGTAAAGCCTCACTTTCCATGTCAGTTTCAGTTTTGCAGCCAGAACAATAAAGTCAGCACAGCAGACAGCTGTGTGTCCGTCAGCTCCCTCTGCTGGTTGCACGTCTATCTCATTCGTTTCTGGCTAAAGAAATATAACACATTAAACTAGATACTGCGCTTCAGTGCAGAATCCATGTAATTCTGTAGGAAGACTGACCTTTATTAGATTTGCCCTCTAATAAGACAGAAAGGTTACATGCATAATTACCCTGTAGACATCAGAAAAGTCTTGGGAGGTAGGAAGTTTGTCTTCATATATCTTTGATAAGTATTACAACACTGTCAGTACTTCAAAAATACTAAACTGTCTCCCCTTCTTAAATAAGCAACATAATCCAAGTGTCAGGGATGACTTTGGCCTTTTGAGTACAGACGAAGTTGTGAAAGGGGAAATAAAGTCTTCCCTTTAGAAGAGGATTCTGAAAGTGAGACTTGATTGGAAGAGAGAATAGCCATCTAACTGGCCACAGGGTTTACACCTTCAAGTGCGTACCTACAAGGCTACTACTGACATCACCAGAAAAGCCACCTCTGTCAAACTCAATTCGAAGGCAGAAGGAAAATGTAAACGTTATAGAGGTACCAGTTGTAGCTCCAGTTAGCTTAAGATGAACTTTGTACATAAAGCAGGGATTCAAACACTCTAAACATTGAATATGTAGCACATCTTCTCCAAAGTTATGGCATTTACTCTATGATGCAGATAATTTTTCTGAAAATTTAAAAGTAAATCCACTGAGAGTTAAAAATAGTTTAAAAAATGAAGTTAGAACCTGGTTTCAGATATTTTTGGTCCTAAATATCTTAACACAGACTCTTAAAACTTCCAATAACTTCCCCAAAACCATTTAAACCTTTCAAAAATTTTTTTTTAGGAAAATGCTTTTTTCTGGCCATTCATCTTCATAACTTAACATCTCTCCTTCAGCAGAGGCTGACTCATCATATTTTGCTTCAGAGAATTCCATGAAAAACTGCAAGAGAGCAAGTTATTTACTAGCCTGAGTGGGACTAATGCCATGGGATGCCCTCTGTTAAAATGTCTTTCTCAAAATGGCCACCATCTCCTATTCTCAACTGGACAGTACCAATTCGCTGCCCATAGCAAACATGGCCACTGCATCAATTAAGCCACTCCTCAAAGTACTCCTCTTCTGACAGCATAATGGCTATCACGTTCGCTGAACGTAGCTTGGATTTTCTCCTGTTAAGAACAATGGGAGCTAACAGTAACTTTGAAAGAAGACTAGCCCTTAGTTAAGATGCCTACACTGGCAAGGTTAAAGCGCTTGCCCCACCTCCATGAGGTGCATAGCTACCAGTGCTGGGAGCATGGTGCACTGTCTATACTGGTGCTTGACAGTGCTGAAACTTGCTGTGCTCAGGGGGGTATTTTTTTCACACCCCTGAGCAAGATAGTTGCAGCGCTGTAAAGTGCCAATGCAGACAAGCCCTAAGGGAACTAGAGGCCTCCGTCAAATTGAGAAAAGGCCATTTTGAACAGGTTATTTTGAAACAGGGCAGTTCTTCAAGAAATTCACTGAAGTTGAACATCTTTCTTCTGCCTCTTCTAAAAGAGAATTTGCAGTTAAGAAGAATAGTGGCAAAAAAAATCATTAATACCAAATATTTCATTTAAAAAACTACCTTCTGCACCAGATCTACTCAACAGGGAAGTCAGGGGAGAAGGTGAAACAAGGAGAATGTTTGTGTGTCCATGAAGATGATGGAGAACAAGAAGGGGAAAACCACAGTGAAACTGCAAGGAAATGTGGGGTTGAGGGGAAAGGGTAGAGCTAGGGTGTGTGCGCAGAGGAATGTGGGGATATGCAGGGGAGAGTCGAGGGGGGAGAGGGGTGCTACAGCCAACCCTACAGATACTGCTAAGGCAAAAATCTTCAGCTGCGCACATGGGCGCATGCACACGTAGAATGGAATCAACATGAGCAAGCACTCGAAGAAAAAAGCATATTACAGTGATGGTGTAATTATTCCAAACACAAGCATTACAACCCCAGGAAATTCAGAGTTAAGATTACAAAAGAAATCTAAACATATTAAGGCATGAAAATGAACAGCGAGAGCACACACCTTAACTTAACAATATCACTACAGGGTAGAGTTAACTACGTATTTATGATTTAGACATTTTACTGTTCAGTCCCATTAGATTAAATTGATTTTCAAATACTTTCTTCCTTCCCTCCTGGTGTCCTTATAGGAGTTATGCTATGATTGCTTGAGTGCCTTAACTGTGTATTTCCATACCTTACCCTTATTTAAATTTATTTTAACATTAATTCCAAATTTTCTGGGTTTCTAATGCTTGTTTACACACCATCTGGTAATGTATTTTACACTAAATTACTAACATGTAGTCTCAACCCCAACTCCATCTGTGTGCAGTATTTTTCTGAGAAAGAATGCCTTGTCAAAACTTTATATTCATTATATACACCTATCTACACCTAACTATGCCCAGCTACGGTGACCAGATAGCAAGTGTGAAAAATCGGGACAAGAGGAGAGGGGTAATAGGTGCCTATATAAGACAAAGCACCGAATATTGGGCCTGTTCCTATAAAATCAGGACATCTGGCTACCCTAACCCAACTCATAGGATAGTCCTAGAATTTCCTGATTGCTGTCTTAACCACTATAGGCCAAACCTTGTATAAACAGCTTTTAAAGAAATAAAAAATGTAAAAAAAATAGATCTACAAAAAATGGTCCCACATTTATTTCTTTTCTTATTTGATTCAAAGCAGTTGGTCACAGAATTGCCATCATGGTTGTTGAAATAGCTACAGGAATCCAACCCCAGGTTTTCTCTAATCCTCTTTGAAAAATGTCATAGTGCAAAGCAAGTTTCTCTGTATCTCAAAACTGTATTTCAGAAGATGAAAAATAGAGCAACATAGTTCATCTATGAAAATAAGAAATCATGACAGTGTATGAAGAAATTAAAATGCAGAACATTTGCCAATTTAAGCAGGGAAAACGAAGCAGAAATCTGAACATTTGGTGCCATTATTGAATTAGAGCACAAAGGCAATGACTTCAAGAAAAGGGGTAAGATCATTTCAGTATACTAAGGTGATGTGCACAGCATAACGCTTAAACTGACAGTACCAAACGTTCTTGATCATACTCATGTTTCTGAAGCCAAAAGGGTACCTTTTATTCCTTACACTAAATCATCTGTTTGACTATCACATATTAGCCAATAATTAAAGCTTTACAAATATTCTTTCATGTAGGCTTAACATGGGAGAAGTTAATTCCTGTTGGAAATGTAAGATGTGTTTAAAATATTGCTGTCAAAATCAATCTGGATTAATCGCACTGTTAATCAATTTATTTACATATTTTTGGATGTTTTCTACATTTTCAAATATATTGATTTCAATTACAACCAGGGCGGCTCCAGGCCCCAGCACACCAAGCGCGTGCTTGGGGCGGCAAGCCACGGGGGGCGCTCTGCCAGAGCCGCGAGGGCGGCAGGCAGGCTGCCTTCGGCGGCTTGCCTGAGGAGGGTCCGCTAGTCCCATGGCTTCGGCAGACCTCCCACAGGCAAAATGCCTAGAGCCGCCCCTGATTACAACACAGAATACAAAGTGTACAGTGCTCACTTTATATTTATTTTTGATTACAAGTATTTGCACTGTAAAAAACAAAAGAAATTGTATTTTTCAGTTCACCTAATACAAGTACTATAGTGCAATCTCTATCATGGAAGTTGAATTTACAAATGCAGAATTATGTACAAAAAACTGCATTCAAAAATAAAACAAATGTAAAATTTTAGCGCCTGCAAGTCCACTCAGTCCTACTTCTTGTTCAGCCAGTCACTCAGATAAACAAACTTATTTGTATCTGCAGGAGATAATGCTGCTCACTTCTTGTTTACACTGAAAGTTAAAACAGGTGAACCTGAAAGTGAGAACAGATGTTCTGATGGCACTGCTGTAGCCAGCATTGCAAGATATTTACGTGCCAGATGTGTTAAAGATTCGTATGTCCCTTCATGCTTCAACCACCATTCCAGGGGACATGTGGCCATGCTGATGACAAGTTCTGCTCGATAACAATCCAAAGCAGTGTGGACCCATGTTAATTTTCATTATCTGAGTCAGATGCCACTAGGAGGTTGATTTTCTTTTTTTGCTGGTTTGGGTTCTGTAAGTTTCTGCATTGGAGTGTTGCTCTTTTAAGACTTCTGAAAACATGCATCAACATGAATGATAAAAATGTGCATCAAAACAGGTATCAAGCAGAGTGCCCTGCGGTCAGTCCTGGGGCCAATTTTGTTCAACATTTTTATTAATGATCTGGATGATGGGATGAATTGCACCCTCAGCAAGTTCACAGATGACACTAAGCTGGGGGGAGAGGTAGACATGCTGGAGGTTAGGGATAGGATCCAGAATGACCTCGACAAATCAGAGGATTGGGCCAAAAGAAATCTGATGGGGTTCAACAAGGACAAGTGCAGAGTCCTTCACTTAGGAAGGAAGAATCCCATGCACTGCTACAGGCTGGGGACTGACTGGCTAAGCAGCAGTTCTGCAGAAAAGGACCTGGGGATTACAGTGGACGAGAAGCTGGATATGAGTCAGCAGTGTGCCCTTGTTGCCAAGAAGGCCAACAGCAAATTGGGCTGTATTAGCCAACAGATTGAGGGAAGTGATTATTCTCCTCTATTCAGCACTGGTGAGGCCACACCTGGAGTATTGTCTCCAGTTTTGGTCCCCTTCCACTACAGAAGGGATGTGGACAAATTGGAGAGAGTCCAGCAGAGGGCAACAAAAATGATTAGGGGGTTGGGGTACATGAATTATGAGGAGAGGCTGAGGGAACTGGGATTGTTTAGCCTGTAGAAGAGTGAGGAGGGATTTGATAGCAGCCTTCAAGTACCTGAAGGGGGGTTCCAAAGAGGATGGAGCTAGGCTGTTCTCAGTGATGGCAGATGACAGAACAAGCAGCAATGGTCTCAAGTTGAAGTGGTGGAGGTCTAGATTGGATATTAGGAAACACTATTTCACTAGGAGAGTGGTGAAGCACTGGAATGGGTTACCTAGGGAGGCGGTGGAATCTCCATCCTTAGAGGTTTTTAAGGCCTAATTTGATAAACACCTGGCTAGGATGATTTAGTTGGTGTTGGTCCTGCTTTGAACAAGTGGTTGGACTAGATCGCCTCCTGAGGTTTCTTCCAACCCTAATATTCCATGATTCTATGATCCACACCTTGTCCCTCTCCGATTTTTGGAAGGTACTTCAAATTCTTAAACCTTGGGTCGAGTGCTGTAGCTGTCTTTAGAAATCTCACAATGGTACCTTCTTTGCGTTTTGTCAAATCTGTAGTGAAAGTGTTCTTAAAATGAACAACATGTGCTGGGTTATCATCCGAGACTGCTATAACAAATATATATGGCAGAATGTGGGTAAAACAGAGGAGGGGATATACAATTCTCCCCCAAGGAGTTCAGTCACAAATTTAATTAACACTTTTTTTTTTTTAACAAGCGTCATCAGCATGGAAGCATGTTCTCTGGAATGGTGGCCGAAGCATGAAGGGGCATATGAATATTTAGCAAATCTGGCACGTAAATACCTTATAATGCCGGCTACAAAAGTGCCATGCGAAAGCCTGTTCTCACTTTCTGGTGACATTGTAAATAAGAAGTGGGCAGCATTATCTCCTGTAATGTAAACAAACTTGCTTGTCTTAGTGATCGGCTGAACAAGAAGTAGGACTGAGTGGACTTGTAGGCTCTGAAGTTTTACATGTTTTGTTTCTGAGGGCAGTTATGCAACAACAATCAACATTTGTAAATTGCACTTTCACAATAAAGATATTGCACTACAGTACTTGCATGAGGTCAATTGAAAAATAGTATTTCTTTTATCATTTTTACATTGCAAATATTTGTAATAAAAATAATATACACTTTGATTTGAATTACAATATATCTGAAAATGTAGAAAAACATCCAAAACATTTCATACATTTCAATTGGTATTCTACTGTTTAACAGTGCGATTAAACCTGTGATTAATTTTTTTAATTGCGATTAATTTTTTTGAGTTAATTGCGTGAATTAACTGCGATTAATCAACAGCCCTAATTTAAAAAGATATTTACACTGTAGTTTCTGAATTGTTACTATTGGCTATAGAAAGGTAAGTAGTGCTTTACTAGATGCAGCTATTCAGAGCGGAGGATGATTAAATCTTTGAAAGCTAATCAGAATATACTTGAACTCCTGTGTCAAGCTAATGCTAACTTTGTGCACATCTGAGATTAGAATCAATGCCTTATCAACATGAATATTCTGAAAGTATTAATTCTAATTATTATCTACTCTAAATATTAATCTAATTATATACAGATCACAGACCTGATCCTGCAATGAGCCTGTTCCTGAACCTGCCTGGAGCCCCAGTGAAGTTATTGGATTGAACAGGCACAGGGGAATGCTCATGTGGAGAAGTCCATGCTGTTAAAAAGCGTAGCAAATTTATACATCCTAAAAATTGAAGTATTTGATATGTTTTAATTAAAAAGTTTATTTTCAATTTTCTTCAGAGATGAAAACACCAACTGCCCCTTCAGATGTGTTTCATATACATTACGGAATATGTTCTCAAAAGAAGCTTAGCACACCTGTGCTAAACAATAGTTAAATTCAGAGTTCTTAGATTGTAAGACAAACCCTCTAAAGATGCTGAAAAACAGAATTCCTTACTTGATTGCATTTAATTTGATCATTTTTAATCACACTTGTTCTAATTTATAAAATGAGGGGTGTCTGAAGAGGAGAAGAAGTGTAAGTATTATGACAGTGACCATAGGAAGAAATTCTTGCTTGCTTTGCGATGAAAATTTAAAAAAAAATGCAGGGAGGGCGAGAGAATGAAATATTATCAATGGAGCTAGACTGTTTAATCTGATCAGAATCACTATATGGAAATAACTAAACATATAATAAGTGCCCTTAACACTACATCCCAATCAACTGTCTAAAGTGACAAACTTTATTAAGATTTTATTCTTTAAAGAAACGAGACCCTGATCCTGCAAGACCTATGCATGAGAAGTCACTATTGACTTCAGTGAGTCTTTATGTAACTGGAGCATTGCACATTATCTTATATATAGTAAATGGAAGAAAAGAAAATTTCTATTACTTTGTAGAGCAGGTACCAGCACAACTGGGTTTAAATAGAATATAGAAATAAAGGGGAGTCCAGTAAGGCAATTATGTAAGATCACATTCAAGTACCATTGGGTCTACAATTTGAACTAATTTTAATATGGCAGATGTTATCTGAATTTTGCATATCAATTAAAGAATAGCCACTGGACTGTGAGCAAACAGCAGGGAACCACCACTACTGATGTGGTCCCTAGGCTAAAAATAGTTTGTGCTCCCTCTGCTGGTTCCACAGCAGCAAATAACCACGTTTCCCTTATATGTGGAACAATGTTGATAAAGCCGATGCAAAAATTAGGAAATTAAAGTCACCTTAATTGCAAGCTCTATTAAGAGTACAAATAAAAAACACTGCCATAAGTGAAAGAGTAAATGTTTGGAGGAACATTTTATTTTCAAGTCTTTAAAGGAATATAATAAACATTTGCCAGTTAAAAAAAAATTAAGGCAGTGGTTCCTTTTTCAAAAGGTAACCCTTGGAGGTTGCATTCCAAAACGAATACAATTTTTTGGCCAGTATTCAACTGCAGCCACTGAATATTTACTGAAATTCACAGGCATTTTAACAAATGCTTGTTATGTTAAAATGTATATCTTGTTAGGTCTGGATTTTACCGTTTTATTATTTTTTAATCAGCTAAACTCATCTTAATGAACAACTTGATTATCAAAGAAAATAACCCTGTTACTAACAGGGAAGAAAAGAGGAACTACCAGCTGATTCTAGCACAGCCTTGCACTAATCTGAAAACTATTTTCATTTTTGATTGCAGTTTCTACTACAAATTGTAGAAACATGCTACTCATATCAGTAAGGCAATCATGATGTAGGCTTTACTACTTTCTCCAAGAACTCTTCTACTTTTGAATATTTTTTGGAACTGACAAATTTAATTTGCATTTACTTTTGTTCCCACCTCACAATAGTTCTTCCCCTGAAACACTAATGATCCAAGGTGTACAAATTATAAGCCTCTGTGCTACATAACAGCAATACGTCCAAAACTTTAGCAGTCTTCAAAACTACCAAATATTAAAGTAAATCTGACAATACTTAAGTGTGCTTATACTGACCAGGGCCGGCTCTAGCAATTTCGCTGCACCAAGCACAGCGTCACGCCGCGGGGGGCTCTCTGCCACTCGCCGGTCCCGCGGCTCCGGTGGACCTCCCGCAGGCTTCCCTGCAGGGGGTCCCATGGTCCCGCGGCTCCGGTGGACCTCCCGCAGGCGTGCCTGCAGATGCTCCACCGGAGCCGCGGGACCAGCTGACCCTCCACAGGCATGCCTGTGGGAACTCCACCGGAGCTGCCTGCCGCCCTCCCGGCAACCGTCAGAGTACCCCCCGCGGCATGCCGCCCCAAGCACGCGCTTGGCGCGCCGTGGCCTGGAGCCGGCCCTGATACTAACGCTCAATGGTATTGTAAAGTACCAATAGCCTTTTACCAACTAAAATTTTGCACCATAACCCGATACAACAGTAGTGAAACACACACACACCCCCCACGACTTCTCTTTTGTCCTTCATAAATCCTTTAATTTCACAGTTAATAAACTGCAGAAGTATGCTCCAAAAAGTTCTACTCCTATAGTGGCCTATTTCTTCATTAGCTAAAAACCTCTTCTGTTTAAACTGTGTATTCTACTCTGAAATGATCATAAATTCCAAATGATAATACAAATAAAGGGAGACTATAAAGTTAGGTCTCAAATTCATAGTGATACTATTTTCCAACCAAAGAAGAAAGCTAGTTTTCTTCGGAAAAGTGCAACATACATAAACCTTTTTGCATATGTGGGGGAGGAGGTTCTGCTAACAGATTAAAGGAAAGATAGCTTGATACTAGTCAGCATATTTTAATGATGAAAATGCTCACATCATCATCGGCATCATGTTCCTATTACGCCTCTGGTGTTTAGGACAGTGACAAAGCTCCTCCACTCCTGTCTGCTCACATTTCATGTTATAAATCAAAATAAAATTTAATAATTTGCAGGAAACATGGCTGAGACCCAGAGATCTCTTCCACTTCCATGAATATCTCAATCCCTAGATCTAGCAGACTAGTTTTCCTTAATGGAAATCCAGTAGTTTTCCTAATTTTCTTTGTTGTGCTGCCATTGGTTGGATTCTTACCTATGGTTTACTTGTCTCACTCCATTAGTTTTTAGAAATCACAAAGGGGAGAAAATGCAGAAAATACTTTTGCATTAACTTAGTAGCAATTTACAGCATACATTAAGGTCCTTTCTTCTGGGGGCATGTTGAGTACAACAGTAGATAAAACTTGACACCACCTTCATTCGCCTAGGCCTCATCCCAATTTCACATGAAGCTTTAATTGCTCCATGAAGGCAATGGACTGTTGAAGGCTACGTAATATCAGGAGGAACATGCCATATTTCACCTTTCCTTTATATACTGTCCCCCAGCTCTCTTGCTAAGTGATTAAAATATGGTCTTACTCTGAAAAGTGACAATAAAAATGGCACATTCTCAACAGATCTGCTCACTGTGTGAATTCAGAGTAATACATGCTGACATAAGTGAAAATAAGAGCGCTTTTGTTTTGTTTTTTTACAGCTCCATACTCATGTTAGGCCTGATAGTAAACAGATATGGGGAAGTGCTCTGGATCTAGTCTTTTCTGTACATCAGCAGATTTGTTTAACTTGAGGCATCAGAGAGGGCCTAATTTGGCCTGCAGAACTTTATTACTGATGGTGATTCATGTGGAAAAAAAGAACCCAACTCAATGTACATATCTCTGGTTGAATTTGTAAGTCTGGCAGTTTAAAAAAGTATTTTTTTATTGGTAAACTGAACACATTTTACATGTAGGTCACTGAGAAACAACATACAGGAAAGCTCACAATGCCATTTTTACAGTTGCTTTTGAGAATAGAACCGCAATATAATGGGATTTTGTTATGAATCTTTAATGTCTCTATGTACACTTACACACAATTGTTAAAACTTAGAGCTTAAAACAATATTTGTTTTAACTATTAAATGACTGGATTGCTAAAGACTCTAACATTGTTATTATTTACTACTTGTAATACAAGAGCGCCTAGAATTTCCAAACAAGAAAGGGGCCCGCTTATGCTAGATACTGTTCAAACACGTAGTAAGAGACAATACTTACCCTGAAGGGCTCACAGTCTAAACACACAAGACATAGGGTGGGAGAAATAAAATAATCTCTCTGTTTTACAGATGGGGAGTTGAGGCACACAGAGATTAAATGATGTGCCCAAATTCACACAGTAAGTTAGTGGTAAGAGTCAGGAATTGAATCCAGGTTTCCTGAGTCCCAGTCCAGTGCCTTAACCCAAGACCAATCTACCTTTCTGGTGGATTCTAACATTCTATAAATACTAACATTTGAATACTGTAGTATATATGATGATGCTACATGAAATGTATGCATCACATTTAAGATACAGTTTAGACCTTGAACATTTTTACAGACTCTGACCATCAACAGAAAAGAGAATGTTCTTAATTTTGACATTTGTAGTGTAACATTGCAAAAGAAAAAATTAAGTTAGGTAATTCAATTTTAAACAATGAACATATTTTCCTCTGAGAAACTAATGTGAAAGTTCACAATGTGGGAAATATTTCTTGCCACAAAATACTGGAAAGTAAAGAGACAAATTATGCTATCAGTTATCTGAGTGTAAACTCAAAATGACTATTTACTTCAAAATTATTACTCTGTATTAACACCAACATAAATCTGAAGTAGAATTCAGCTCAAGGATTTTATTTAAAAATGAGAATCTCTGAGCCTCCTACACACAGCAGCCATCTTGTTGAAAAATAACATTTGTAAAACACTGGATGGACATTTGGGCATCTAGTTCAGATTATTAGTCAGCTACCTTTCTGATTAAATCAGTATTAATTAGAATGTTTATGTTTAAAAATTAAATGTTATGACAGATATTATTAAAAAGAAGGAAAACTGGTTTAACTCAGACTGAGCTTCTCTACAGCCAATATCACAAATTGTTGTGTGTTTAGGAAAATGGCTACCGCTAGCAGTGGACTCAACTACCACTGAAATAAATGCCAAATTTCATAGAATTTGTATTCAGAGAGGATTCTTGTCAAGCTAAATTTCAACAGCCTATACTGAACATACTGAGTGCGTTTTTTTTTTTCCCCAAACTGGTTCTATTTTCAATTTGGGACTAAGGGGAAGGGTGGTTAGTGTGACAGACAGTAAAGAAATGTTTGTTTGTTTTTTTAAAGACAAGCTGGAAAAAGTTGCTTTAGCATTCAAAGCATTTTTTCATTCTATTTCGCAAACAGATCTAATGTTGGATGATGATTCCAAATGTTGAGTCTCTGGTTGAGAATGGTTCTAAGCCTGGTTCTCTAGACAAAGGAGCACTGCTGTGGTATTGGTCAACTAAACCCGAGGAAACCTGACAGATTCCAGAATGGATGACTAAGCATTGCCCACACTTTCTTGAAATGGTATAGCCTGAAGATAAAGGAGTAGAAAGATGCAAATATTTTAAGGCAATTTTTCAGTTTTACACTGTCTTCTGAAAAAACAAAATGAGACTACATTTACACTGAAAACATAGGAACCATCTTCCAGTGATCAGTTGTACAAAACACTTTAGTGCCCTGATCTTTGATGTATACAATATATGCAGTTTTGCCGAAGAGCAGGACAGCCAATACCAATGGCAGCTGGGTCCAAAAAAAAAAAAAAGTTCTTTATCTTTCTTCTAGAGGCAGCTCTAATTTCCATCTTATTAGAAACTAACCAGGAACAAGAATGTCAGAAAGAATTCAAAGAACTGTTGAGCGAAGTTGAAGTACATCCAGAAGAGCAGTAAAGATGAGTAGGATGTAACATTCCTATGAAAGTGATCACCAGCCATGGTCAAGAGAGGAATGGCTGTATGAGAAAAGGGGAGACTATGCTGGCAGCTGGTAAGTTTGTGATGCCCACTTCCCCGTACTTTAGAAGGTCAAAACATTTTAGAAACTCATTCTTGGTCTTTTATCGGAAACCTAGACTCAGGAATGGGAATCCTATTCCAATTGTATCCTCCAGTTTCTAGTTTGTTTTAAAAAATAACTGATTATGATAGTAGTGCAGGTGCCCCACATACTGCAGGGGTGTACAATATTACATGTACCAATACTTTAGCACGGGCCCAGGAGTAAAAAATATGACTGTTTGCTTGTAGCCTTCTTTCTTTCACAGTAATTGGCGTGGGTTGGGGTATTTCTAAAATCTAAAAGTTAGTATCTAGCAATTACAAATTAGGTGAGAATATGTACTTCTGCCAATTAAAAAAAAAATCCTACTATTCATAAGTGCCAAGGAGTACATTAACCACTTGTCAATGAAAGTTTAGTACAAAAGATTGCCTCCACTGTGGCAAAACCAGAGAGGGAAGTTATTTACCTCATTATAACTGGAGTTTTCGAAATGTGTGGTCTCTATCTGTATTCCACTGCAGGTATGCAAGCACTACATGTGTCTGAAACCAGAGAATTCTTGAAAGTAGTGGCTGTTGGTGTATGCCTGCCTCCCTGCTTCGCGCTAAAGGCATAAGGGGCAAGGCAGGACAGAACGACCACCTCTCTAGTTCTTTCTTTCCCATGAATCTCATCATGATCTGGGGAAGAAGGGCTGGTATTGGAATACAGATAGGTATCATACATCTTGAAGAACTTGTCTCTGGCCTCTTTCCTTCTTGGGAATTAGAAATATTTCACATAAAACCCTTTCCCCCTATGTTGAGGATATATCTTCTCTATTGCTCCCCATTGCAGAAGAGATTTTACCTCTGAAAGGAGCATCTCCTTTTGAGAGTGGATTCTGAAAAGGGATGGGAAAAGAGGGTTTTGGAGGAGGTGAGAACAGAAAATTTAATGGTACAGTTGCAATGGATGATATCCAGCACCTACTGTTTATTATTTCCCTCCAAATACTGGTTTGCAGTTCTTGAGCTTCTTGTCAAAAATACCTCATGGTCGGGGTGAAGTTGGGTTGCTGCAGTGGAAATGGCAGACTGAAGTATCTTGGCCTTTGCATTTTCTGCTGTTGGAGAGATGGCTGGTGATAGAAGTGTTCAAGTAAAGGCCTCCATGTGTAGGGCTATTCATAGTATTTTCTCTTCAGGGCCAGTGTACATATATCCAGGGAGAGTAGGGCTGTCCTGCAGTCTTTCAACCAATGCAAAGACTCATTCATCTTATCATCGAAAAGATTAGACTCATCAAAGGGTAAGTCCTCAGCAGTGTTTTGGACCTCACTGGGAAATCCAAAAGAGTGCAGCCACCATTCCCTTTGCATCACAATTGCTGTTGCCATGAATCTTGATGCCATAACAATCACATTGACTTCAGATTCTAATGGGGTTCTGGCCACCAGTTTGCCCTTGTCAGTAAAGGCCTGAAATTGAGCTCTGTCCTCCTGTGGAAACTTGTCCTAAAGTCCAGGAACTTAAGAGTAATTCAGAAAATCATATTTGGTGGGAGGGGCCTGAAAGTTTGAGATTCTAAACTGAAGGCTGGGAGATGTAAACATCTTCCTCCTTATGAAGTCTAGATGCTTGGCTTCCTTATCTGTAGGGGTGGCCCTTGGATGATGGTGTCTGGATCTTTCCATGGCTGCTGAGACCACCAAGGAGTTTGGGGCAGGGTGAGTAAACAAGAACTCTGCTCCCTTATCTGGGGCAGGGTGAGTAAACAATAACTCTGCTCCCTTATCTGGGGCAAAATACTGCTTTTCTGCCTTCTTGGGGGTTGGGGCACAGGTAGCAATTGTGTGCCATACAGCCCTTGCCTGTTCTAATATGGCTTTATTTACTGGGAGTGCAAACTGACTGGATCCTGTTGGATATCTGGGAGCTTATGTTGAGAGTCCCATACCTCCTCTGAGGAGATCTGGAGCTTTTTCACCACGGTCTGTAACAGCTCTTGAAATTGCCCATGATCATCTTGGGAGACAGTGAGGCTGGAGCAACTGCCTCATTGTGTGATGAGGATGATACCCATGTGAGTACCAGTGGATCCAGGTCATTTTCATGCTCTTCTAATGACTCACTGGAGGTCTGGGTGATGGAGAAAAGGGTGATATGATTCCTTGCTGGATTTCACAGATTCCAGGAACTGTATGTAAGTGTGCCATGGGCCCCAATAAGGCCAGTATGGGGGTCAAATGTAGGTAGCAAAGGTCCCTAAGCACTGGGTACCACCAGTCTCGAGGAGGAGGTTCCTGTTTGTGTGGCCGAGGCTGGTTCTAGGAGACACTAAATCTCATCTGGGCTGATCTCTCTAGATCTACCAGTACCTACATGGGTATCATCCTTATCACCTGATGAGGCAGTTACTCCAGCCTCACCTTCTCCCCAGATTATCAGAGACAATTTCCAGAGCTTCTATGAACAGTGGTGAAAGAGCGCCAAATCTCCTCAGAGAAGATCCAAGATATTCAACATAACCTCCTGGTACATCTGACCCTCCTGATGATGAAAAGGTCAGCTCCAACTCCATCAATGGTGCCATCAGTCCCGCTGTGGGGATATGGAGGGAGGAGTTGGTGTCGTTTGTAACCCTTCCCCTTTCCTTTGTAAGGCTCCTGCCTGGGAGGTGCCGTGAATCTAGATTGCTGCGGGGGCGTAAAGTGCTTCCTGGAAGCCGGTGGCATGTACAGGGCTAAGGAACGAAGGGTGGCCCTCAAGTCCTTGAGGCTGTGAAATTTTGAGTCCATCTCCTCCGAAAACAGGGAGATACTGGACAGACCGCTGAATTTAATGAGAGAGGCCAGAGGATTGGAGCCATGAACAATGCCTCATGGTGACTGTAGATGCCATAGTCGCGGCTGCTGAGTCGGCCGCATCCAGAGTCACCTAGAGGGAGGTCCTGGCCACACTCTTGCTCTCCTCCAGAATGGCTGCAAACTCTTGCCTCAACTCCTGTGGAAAGGAGTCATTAAAACTGGACAATAAGTCGCACAGATTAAAATCGTGCCTCCCCAGCAAAGCCTATTAGTTAGAGATACATAACTGGTGGCTACCCTTAGAAAATTTTTTTTGTCCAAACAGGTCTAGTCTGTTAGCAACTTTATTCTTGAGGGTAGCACTCAACTGCCACGCCTCTCTTGTTCGTTTGCTGCCGACACTACGAGAGACCCTGGGGAGTGGGGGTATGAATAAAAGGTATTTAATCCCACTTGCCAGTACATAGTATTTTTTCTCTGCCCTCTTTAAGGTGGAGGGCAGAGAAGAAAGTCTGCCGCAGCATTTTGATGGGTTTCATCACCACTTTGTTGAGGGGCAAAACTACTCTGGAGGGAGCAGCTGCAACCAAGATATTGATCAGTCTGTGTTCTGACTCCTTAAGCTCCTCAACCTCCAGACTCAGGTTTGTGGCAACTCTTTTCAGGAGGTCCTGGTGTGCCCTGAAATTGTCCTGAGGCAACAGGTTACTAGGTCCCGCAATCACTTTGTCTGGAGATGATGATGAGGAGGCTTGTGCTGGAGGGAGGGCTCCTTCCTCTCCGCTTCCACCACATCGACCCTGGTGCTGAAGGAGAAGGGCTGGTAGCCTGGAAACCACCAAATATAAATGATGAAAAGAAGGGCCTAATACCTGGGGGAACCCCCAAGGGTTCCAGTATGCCTACTGCACTGGCCAGTGGCTTGCTGGCCAGGTGCTGGCAGGAGGGCTGGTACCAAAGTCTGGTGGCATGTAAGCTTCATGCCGATGGTAGGTTCTGGGTGGAGCGAAAGATTCCCCTTCAGACTCCAAAGAGGATTCTTCTCTTGGGGAGCATGGCAGAGCAGTACCTGCTTCTGTCTCCACATGGTGCCAGGGATCTGGGGACCAGCGGCAGGTCGAAGACTGCTGTGTAGGGATCATGGCGGGCTTGCCCTTAAAAGGTACTGAGGTGGGTGGTGCGGGGAAGGAGCTTGATGCTCCCTGCTCGCTCCTGTCTCTGGTCACTGTGGTTGATACGGCCGGTGGGATTGGGACAGCAGTTCCTTTGCTGCTTGGAAGGCCTCTGAGGTTGAAGGAACCAGCAGACGCTGGCACTGCGTCCGCTTCTGGGGGTTGGCAGTGGGTTCCGAACTGGACTCGGCGGCTCTAGGTGCAGTCGGTGGCACCATCGGTGGATCGGGGGAGGACGAATGGCCCAACAAAGGTCTCACTGTGCTGGCCATTTCCCCTTTGTCCCTCTTCTACACCTGAGAGCACCCTTTATTGGTGTGCTGTTTCTTATGCTTCTTCCTTGGCATGAGTGATTGAGAATGGTGCTCGGAAGAGCACAGTGCCGGGGGAGCACTCCACATGGATGTTAAAATGCTCTACGCCGATTTGGAGTGGCTCAGCTCTGAGACTGGTCTGATGGCTCCCTCCAGGAGAATGGCCTTCAGCTGAATGTACCTGTTCTTCTTAGCTTGAGGTCTGAAGTCTCTGCAGATCTGGTACTTATCTTTAACATGAGTTTCCCCCAAATAGTTTAGACAGCTAGAATGTGGGTAACTCACTGGCATCAGCTTGCCACAGGAGACAAGCAGCTTGAAGCACAGGGACCAGGGCAGGCCCAGCCCTCAGGGCAAAAAGTCCCCCGATGACAAGGACAATTATTTACACTGCTATATACGCTACCACTAAGAACTATATACACTAACTACAATAACTACTCAAAATATGAACAGAGAAGAGTCCAAGCCAACGGGAAAGAAGACTTGCTACAAGAGGGATCATTCCAGCAACCGTCATGGACAATATGAACAAATTGAGAGGCTATGGGGCCGGCGAGGCCCCTTATACCAATACTTATGTGCGCGACTCCAGAGGACACTAGAGCTGGTGCTATGGATACCACTAAGGGAAAAATCTCCTGCAACTGTACTTGTGGTGCACACACACCCAGAATGGAATGGACATGAGCCAGCACTTGAACTGTACCTTGTGAATTCCATGTAATTTATATTTTAGAGACACAAAATAAAATGTTACTACTTTTTCCTTCTGGTTTGTGCGGCAGAACTAGTATAGCTTTAGAAAAATTAGATGCTTTCTACTTCAAATTATGAAACTATTATTAAACTAATCACCAAGTGAAGAATCTTTGTTGGTGGTGATGCCTGAGCAAGGACACAACTAGACTTTGAGATACTAGAATAAATATATGCAGGACATGTGCTTGAAAACACTCCTCCCTATTGTTTTACATGTAAACTAAAGGCTCGGTAAGGCTAAACAAACATGGAACCCCATAATGCAATTTCTGAGCAACATTTATAAATGCATTTTAAAGACCAATTAAATAACCAAACTGATACAAATGAGTGTGTTAATTCTTAGCATTTCTATAGCTCTTTCCATCCAAGGATCTCAAAACACAAACACTAATGCCTAGCAAGACCCCTGTGAAGTAGGTAAGCCTTCTTTTACAGATAGGGAAATTGAGTTTGAGAGGTTTGGAGCCAATTTTCAAAAGTGACCTCCACCTGAGTGTTTCTGTTTTTGGGTGCTCAACTTTGGAATATCCAGGCCTGACTTTTAGAGGCACCAGACACCTACAACTCCTATGATAAGGCCATGTGTGTCTAAATTTGGGCACCCAAAATGGAGATTACCAAAATTAGAGATCACCTTTTAAGTTTGGCCCCTAAGTGACATGCATCAGAGCACACGGGAATTCTATGGCATTGCCAGTACCAGTACTCATGTCTGACTGTCAGTTCTACACTTTAACCAGAAGATGGATTCTTTAAGCCCCCAGCAATTAAATTATTTGAGGCTGTTACTCCTTCCAGATCTGAAGTTCCATTTTCATTGAAGTAAGAAATCGCATATTTTAATTAAAGCCCATTACTTCTTGTCCTGTCTTCAGTGTGCAAGGACAATTTATCCTTTCTTCTTTATAACAACCTTTTACGTACTTGAAGGCTGTTACCATGTTTTCCCCTCAGTCTTCTCCAAGCCTAGTTTCTTTCAATCTTTCCTCATAGATCATGTTTCTAGATCTTTAATAATTTTTGTTGCTCTCCTCTGGACTTTCTCCAATTTAGTCACATCTTTCCCAAAGTGTGGCATCTAGAACTGGTCACATACTCCAGGTAAGATATTAGTAGTGCTGAATAAGGTGGAATAATTATTTATTGCATCTTGCTGACAACATTCCTGATAATACATCCCAGAGTGATGCATCACAGAACTATCTATATCATAGAAATTATCTGTGTAAGGAAAGCAAATAGTGTTGGCCTCTTGTTAGGGGATGACTGAAATTTTGGCATGTGGGGAAACAGTTTGAGACTGAAGGATAAACATCAGCTAATGTGGACATATAAACTCTTGTCTTTACATTCCAACCTTAGCATGCCAATGAGATAAATGTGGCAGCTCACACCTTGCATAGCTGTTGTTTCAGGTGGTCTTCAAACTCTGGCAGACAGCACTATATTGGTTACACTAGGCTCATGTTTTCAAGGTTGTCTTTGCAACCATAAAGGCTAGAAAGAATTATTTTTAAACAAAAGCTCAGAAGTTGGAGTACAATTCTGTGGGAGTAAAGGATGAATTTCACTTTTGTGAAATCATGACATCCAAGGACCTCTCGACTCCAACTGGCAAAGTGCACAAGGATGCATTAGAGTTACAGGAAAGCCCTGAGTCTAGTATTTACATACTAGTTTACCAAAAAACGTCATGTAAGGTTTCCAGTGAAAGCCTGTGTCACACTGGTCAACATAATCTTTGCAAAATGTAAGTGCAGATAAAATGTAAGTAGATAAGTGTGTGTATGTGTATATATAATTATGTTCTTAGGAACTAATAGTTAATAGCAGGTACCCTGATGCAGCATGCCATAAAACAGGTTCCACCAGAGAGAATGTGGGAGACACTTATCTTCGTAGCAGACCATTATGTATTGTTTGCAGTGTTCTTATAGCCATGTTGGTCCCACTGGAAGACAAGGTAGGTGAAGTAATATCTTTTATTGGACCAAATTCTGTTGGTGAGAGAGAGCTTTAGAGCTATGCAGAGTTCTTCTTTAGCTCCTGCATAGCTGAAAAGCTTGTCTCTTTCACCAACAGAAGTTGGTCCAATAAAAGACATTAGCTCTCCCACTTCGTGTGTCTTTGTGTATTATGCATCTTTCAATGGAAGTATATTTGCATTTTAAGTCAAATGCTAATGAAGAGTTTGATGGAACTTCAAAAGAAGAAATTAACAGGAAAAACTGAACAGCAGGGGAAGGAACCGTGTTTACAGGTAAAGAACAAAGGACTGATCCAGGAGTAGGCAACTTATGGCATATTTGCCGAAGGTGGCACGTGAGCTGATTTTCAGAGGCACTCACACTGCCCAGGTCCTGGCCATTGGTCCAGGGGGCTCTGCGTTCTAATTTAATTTTAAATGAAGCTTCTCAAACATTTTAAAAACCTTATTTACTTTACATACAACAATAGTTTAGTTATATATCACAGACTTATAGAAAGAGACCTTCTAAAAACGTTAAGATGTATTACTGGCATGCAAAACCTTAAATTAGAATGAATAAATGAATACATGGCAAACCACTTCTGAAAGGCTGCCGACCACTGGACTGCTCTAAGATATCTAGAGGTGCAGAAAGACACACTGGCGTACTTGATGCCACAAGTACTCCTTTTCTTTTTGCGGATACAGACTTACACGGCTGCTACTCTGAAACTGGTCATACTTTATCTAGAGAGAGAAGCTGCCAGCACACACATTCTCAGGAAAGGAAGGTCTCAGTTATCCTGATTGAAAAGCGCTGTGAGAAAGACTTTAGGTAAGCAGTACTGTATTAGACAAGAGGGCATCTTGATAGTATGCATAAGCTCTAGAATGCATGATATTTTTTAATATATAACCCTGTTTCCATTAATCGTACTTGCCAACATTTGAATCTCAGTTGTTAAATAAACTTATGCTTGCTTTCTCTATAAATAAATTTAAGTGCTGTGTGTTTATTTGAGCTGTGTGCTCAAGTGAAATTGATATGCTGGTATGTATTATTCCTTTGGGATTAGCAAATCTCTGAATACTGTGAGTGTCCAGTGAAATAAGGGCTGGATCCTCCAAGGAGATGCTCAGAAGCCTCTAGGGTTGGAGTCTAACTTGCATAAGTCTCAGCACTGGCTAAGAGAAGAATACTTGTGCTGCCTGTGGCTGGGGATTTCCGGGACACGATGCCTGGCATGCACAGACACGGCTCCATAGTGCTAAGAGCTGGTGGTAGTAAGATGGCTCACAACCCTGACTACCCCCTCTGGAAGCATCACAGTGGCATAGTGAATAGCATCTACACCCAGTTTTCTGGTTAGCTAAGGATCACGCTCCAGGCACATCCATACCAGATAAAAGAGATATGAAGAGATTCACAGTGAGAAGGCTGGAAATAAAAGATTTGCAGTTTGTAGTTTTCCATTTGTTTATTTTGGGAAGGGAAACAGAACAAAAGTAGGTCAGCATAGTAAACCAGAGACATATGCTAAACTTAACAGGCAGTATTTGGAAAGACTGTGTTCAGATTGTGGCTTGAATGCTGGAAAGAGAAATGTGGATGGGATGAGATCTCTAGTTATGGATTTTAAGGAATGGCAAGGAGATCAAAAATGATCCAGCCACAGGGCCTGAGTCTGAGGGAGGTCCAGACTTAGGAAGCCGGTTGAGCCCCAATCTCAGTGAGGCAGCCATAAAGCTTGAACTGGTCATGTTAGGGATCCAAAAGCTGGAGCTAGCAGAGAAGAACAATAGACAGGAAATAGTGAAAAGGAGCAGGAGGCCTAGGAAAGTGAGTTGCAAACAGACAGAGCAAAAACTGGAGGCAGAAAAAGTAAAAGCGGGAGGCAGAGAAGCAACACTAGAAGTGGCCCAAAGAGCAGTGGACCTAGAGAACAAAAAGCACAAAGACCGAGAAACAGAAGCTGAGAAGAGGAGGCAAGAAAAAGAGGAGAGACAGCACACCCTAAGCATACTGGCCTTACAAAAACTGATCCCTGAGACCACAGGTAATGCTCACCAGGGATCACACAGCTGAGACAAGCTGTGCCTGAAATAGAGAGACCGATTGCATTGAAGAATATTTGAATACCTTTGAAAGGATTTGCCATGTACACAGAATCCCTGATGAATACAGAATGATTGTCTTAGTCCCCAAACTAAACACTGCAAAGCTTTACCAAACAATCTAAGAGACATAATGTAACATGATCAGTTTAAGACATATACATTAAAAAGGTTTCAAATGAATCCAGAGGCATATTGCCTCAAATTTGGAAACCTCAAAACTTGATAGAATGTCACATGTTAATAAAATAAAGGGATTATTTAAGAAAACAGATAAAAAGTAAAGAGGCAGACTATTATAACAAGGTTATAGATATATTTGCTCAGGAGCAGTTCTCTGAAGTCTGCTCTGGGATTAGAGGTGCTGTGTGGGAAAAAGCCCCCAGTTTCTATAGTGGTGGCAGCAGTAGACTTGTACTTGTTGGAAGGGTGAAAAGGGAGAGGAAGGAACAGACTGGACTTTGACCACTTGCCAATTTTGCTTAGCTGCATAAAAAGCCAAGGGCCCAGGCACCAAAAGATAGAAAATTTTGTGCATAATCAACCACCTGTTAAATCCCTTGTAGAGAAACCTATTTTTAGGTTGTACTTATCAAAGTGAGAAATAAAAGCTTTTGGCCAAATTCTTCTCCGTTATAGTGGTGTAAATCTGGAGCAATTCCACTGACTTCAGTAGTTACCGCAGATTTACATCAGACTTTAAGAGCAGTTTTTGTCTTATTTCACCTTTTTAACTACTTTCTTGAAATAGTCTTCAATATTTGTTTGTATTTTAAACTTCGGTTTTAAAATGTGCTATGTATCAGTACTAAGTATTTCAATCACAAGAAATAAAGATCTAGGACAAAACTTTAAGCCCTGAGTGCCAAACTAAAGACAGCTTAACCTATACTTAGACTTCTAAATATGTGGCCTAATTTTCAGAGGTGCTGAGCACTTCAAACTTGAAGTCAACTTTGACAGCCTGAGAAGATCTTTAATACATGTTTCTGGCTTGGAATACGAAGGGCTAATTATCTGATACCAAGGAAAGGAATGTGAGGATGGGGGAGGGAAACATGGCATCTTTGACTTCCCTACACACACAGTGACCAGCTTCAACTGGAAGTTGGGGCACCTACAGGATGCTGTAATTTATGCTTGGCTTTGCGTGGCTGCAGAGGGGACCGTGAGAAGCAGATAACAGCCAGGAGTCAGGATGTTCCCAACATGCTAGGGTATTGGAAGAGTGCCAGTATAGTTATACTCTTAAAAATGATGTCCCAAAATGGAATCGGTCAAACCATAAAGATGAAGAGGAAAGATTATTTTTTGGACAAGGAAAACTTTATATATCACAAATTTACATCTTTTATTTATTTTAGTTCATTCAAGGTTTTTACTAACTTTTCACAGGGCAAGGGGGGAGAGACAAGGAAAATGACAAAAGGAATTGGGCTGGCATTCTAAAATCCTGTGTGGGGAGGGAGCATTCACCATCCTCAGTAGTGAGCCACAGGAGAAAAAAGGCTGTTTAAGTACACAACTGTTTTGGAGATAGAGATTAACCAGTATATCAGGATGTCACAGGAGAAAATAAGATTTACATCTAGTACCCTGAAGAAAGAACTGGAAGTTTCAGGGTTGCTCCTGCAGAAATGTGCTCTGTTGGCATGGTAGGGCTTGAGCATGACCTTCCAAAATTTCAGGAGAAGTCGTCGTCCAGCTATGGGATCTTTCTGTGTGGCTCTGCAAGTACAACTGGATGAGAAAATCTTATACTGGCAATTTTTCTAGACATTCTTGGTAAAACTGGACTGCTTTGGCCTATCAGTCTTGATATAGTCCCTAAAAGGCAGGGTTGGCTGTACATAAATAACATTATGAAAGTATCTGGGAGAGGATTTTGTTTTTTTTGATTGCCTCCTTTTATTGACTGCATACAAAGAGGCAGAAGTCACTCAATGGAAGTAGAACTAATTCTCAATCAACTGTATTTCTGCAAGTTTTGGAGAAGAAACTGAATCATATAAAACAAATCAGGTGAAACTCCGGCCCCACTAAAGTCAAAGGCAAAACTCCCATTGACTTAAAAGGATTTCACACATTGTTCTTAAATTAAAGCCAATAAAACAGCACTGTAATTCTCTAGAAATATAAGGTCAACAAAAAGAAGTTAAATTTTGTGAAGGCAGTTAAATTTCTGCAGAGCATACTAATCTTCGAAGCTATGTGTAAAGTATAATACAATTTAAATGTGAAGGCACCAAAAATTCAGTGGAGTTGCCTCTGTATTAAGTGTACTTAACACAGCATTTAAAATTCAGACTGGTAGGTTATGTGATTTAGTAAAAACCGCTTGCCCACCTCTTAAGAAATTTTTCTCTCTGAGTAAAAACACTCCCAACTTTTCAATTTGTCATCTGGACAGTGGCTTACATAAATTTGAAGCTACTGATAAAATAAATGAATAAAGGTAACAGATCAGACTATCTTCTGGTCAGCACTCGGATTAAAACCCTGAGACTGATCTGGGGACTAAGTAAAAGGGAAAAAAAAATTCTGCATACATTCTTCAGTTCAACAGATTCATCACAAACAAGGTTTTCCTCTTCACTTCCTTACTTGGGACCCTTTCTGAGTTCTGCAATGTATCCATGTATCAGGCATTAAAAGTTATTTATTCTTGCCAAAATGAGTGTATTCTTTCAATTTTGTTAAAGAAATAGATGAGATGGCATTGTATCTTAAATACTTATTCTCAGAAACTTATAGCTTAACCAAAGAATTACATTTTGAGCTGAAATTTGTTTTCAGTATAGCAATTTGTTTTCAAAAAATGTTTCAAGACAAATCTGTTCAGACATTTGAAAACTGGACACTGAAAAAATGTATTTCAGTAAGTATTTTGTCAAAATAGCTGCTTTAATTTTTCTTTAAACACAAAAAATACAATAAATATATTAATGTAATAGGTCAAGGTTTTATTTGCCCCAGAAGTTAGTTTCCACATCTTTAATTCTGCCCCACTGTTCATATATAAATGATCATATAAATAAACTGAATAGTGCCTTAAAAAAATATTTTATCTGAATTAAGCCCCATATGTAATCTGTATCTCTTTTTGTATTACTTCATAAAATATTTTGTGCTCATGTAATAAAGGTCTCAGTTGTTATGCATACAAAATAATGGGGCAGAACTGCAAATTATAATAGCAAAATTTAGGATACATCAGAAACTTTATTCTGAATATCATAAAATTTTGTGCAATTAAAATCTCACCCTTAACAATAAACTAATATGGGGCTGTTTTGAATTTACTGAGCATATATTAAATAAAAACAAAGCAACTGAATTTATCAGTGACTGTGCAGGAACAGCTACCAGAGGGTCAAATGAGAATGCACCAGCTGATATGGTCAAATATTCATTTTTAAAATGTGTCAAAATTTATCAGCAAAGATGTCTGAGAGTATACCATCTTCCTGGTCTTTTAATAAATACTAAAAATCAGAAGCAAAGTAGAAATCTACTTAACATGAGGGGGAAAAAAGTCAAGTTAGTATGTGGAACACAGCATGTGGTAAAATTTCCAAAGAGCGTATGTGAATTAGGAGCCTAAATCCCAGTTTCAAAAGTGGCAGGCACTTAGGAGCCTATGGCTCACTAACTTGAGTTAATTTAATTTCCACTGTTAGAAATCTTTAATGCAGGATTCAAAAGAGTATATTACATCCTTAAGTTTTCAAGTAAAAGTTTTTTTTTTTAACATAGGAATACAAAATCTTAAACTAATTATTTATGTATAATAAGATGGAAAAACAGTATCTCAATGACCATGAAAATTCTTTGCTGAGACCATGAAAAGTAATGCTTAGTTTAAGTTATAAGCCCCTGATAATGGAAACTTATAATTGAAATGATGAAAACTAACATTTCTGCAATATTTGAAAGGAATAAATTATGGCAGCAGATATAATAGAATTATATGAGGACACACTGCACATTCCAAGATGTGCTCAGTAATCTGTGGGATCTCAACCTTTGGCATCTATCAATAAATGGCCCAATACTGCAATTCTTGCAACAGTAATCCCATGAGTAAGGAGTAATACCATGAGTTTCAGGGTAGGGTTTATGGGTAGCCTTATATTTCCAACTACTTGAAACATTAACAAGCAATAAAAGATTGGGTATCCCTAGTAAAACTTTTTTGTTATAATCAAGCCCCTTATATATCCCAAGAGAAAAATTCAATCACTGGACCGATGTCCAACAGCTAATCATTTATTTTTTTAAAATACTATGAAGGCCACAAGTTTCCTCCCTCTCAATTCCCAGAACTCGTAATGTGTTTAGTTGACCATACTGCTAACTTAACCTATATACTTTATATGCCTTTAATGGAAGGTAACTAAGGCACTCATTCAGCAAAGCACTCATGCACTAATTACCTCAGTAATAGCATAACTAGAATAAATTGTGTGATAGAATACAGTACTTAGATCAATTTATATAGAGTGATGGTAGGGTTATTTTGACTGGAAGGAAGGGGAGCAGAGGAAAAAACGACTAAGAATTTTGGAATCATTTACTTAGCTGATACATATTTTTAACACTGCTATCAATATGGTAGCTGGGCTCAGTTCTCAATTTTCTAGATCATATTATACACCAAAATCTCACTTTCAACTGGGAAAGTATATGCAGACACAAAGTCTGCTGCTTCCATGCTGCACTCAAGTCTTACTAACCCAAGCCTAAATTAATAAATGTTTTCGCTGATTTCACCAGTTAAGGACTTTAGAAATTTACATTAGAAATTTTTGCACTGGTGTAGCTACATCAATATAATTACACTGTTGCAACCCCAATTCAGATGTACTGCATCCAGACTAGGCAGTCTTGCACCTCTGTGACTTGCTCTAGGTTCATAAAGAGGTTACATTTCTCTGAGTAGCAGTATGTGGCAAATTTTACAAAGTTCACTGAAAAAATTGGTAAAATATCAGATACATGGTAGTGTTATCCCTCATTATATGTATTATGCTGTCGACAGAGGTACCGGAAAAAATACATATAGAAGAAAAAACCAATATTGACAGAACAAGTACAAAAGAAGTGTTTAACTGAGATTACCTACAAATTTCTTCCAATATAACTAAGTACATGAATATGACTTTATCTGACAGTATAATGAGAAAAAAAGTTGGAAAGTTAAATTAATCCCCCCATTTTTAAAATTTCTTCTGTAAATCATGAAAGTCAGCAAACCAACGACAACTAATGTAACTGACATTATAAAAATTAAATATGTATTTTAACTACTTTAAAAGCAAACTGAAGAAACCTTAAAATTGCATAACAAATTAACATGTTTAATTAGTGCATAAATCAAACCTCCCCCTTTCTAATCTTTGACACTATTGCCTCTAAAAGATGGTAAGAGTGGGATTTTCAGCTTAGTTACATGACAACTTGTGTGTGTAGAGCACAAAAGGGTACAATTTTAAGACAAATTAAATTTTATAGTCTACTGACCTCAAAATAACTACTGGTATTTTAAAAAACCTGAACAAGCCAGCCCATCATCAATTAAAAACCCAATTTTGAGCAGTTGCTTTTTTATTAGAGGTCAGTTGTTTAAAAAGATATGATGAGTTTTCTTCAACTTTTTAGAAGCTCTACTTGACATTTTCTTCATTGTAAAACTTTACGTCTAAACTTTGAAATGAACAAAATTTGTTATCAAGTGTCAAAAGCACTGCATAATTTGTACAGAATATAGCTAAATCTGTCAAAAATGAAAACCTTCTAGATCAAACTTCCTTTTTTCCTTTAGATAGAGGAGCAAATGGTTATGATCAAGACAATTCTGTCAACCAGGTATTTTCTCAGCCACCATTCAGGTCCCAGTAACAGGCTTCTATAATACTACTGGAGATGGAACAGAATGTAGTTATAGAATACTAAACAGAAAGATGCTGTTGACATTCCTGTTCGGTTAAACATTTTCATATTTTAAAGCAAAGCAAAAAAATTTAAAACAGGATATGTCACAGATATTGAATCATCAAGAGACTGATTTAAAAACAGAAAGTTCACAAAGGCAAGGTGTGTTACTCTTCAATAATGGTTTGCTTAACACAAAAGTCTGAAAATAATCAACATGTACGAAATAGATTACATTTTGGTATATTTCTATTTGCATAAGTCCAGAGAACTCCTGGTATGTGTTTGAAAAAAGCAACTGATGTACAACTAAAAGAATCAAGTATGACAATTTTAACCAGGAAGGCAAAAATCTTTACCCATTATTATCGATATTAAAAAAAATCCAATGATGCACACACTGCCTTATTTTAGAAACTGATCAGGTTTACTAAATGAAATACATTCATTTCTAGCTTTAATTATTATAGCAGGGAAAAAAGGTTACTATCACTATTTGTTATTTCTAAATATGTTAATAGAAATGTGAAAGTAGGAAATTTGGCATCTAATTTTTGCAGCTCTAAAGATGCGGTGAGTGAAATATGAGGGCCAGTGGAATTAAATGAAAAACAAATGAAAACAAATGAGAATGTTTACAGACATTTGGAACCTCTGTATACTTTCAAATTTGATCATTTAAGGAGACTGATCAACCTACTGCAAAGTCTATCAGAAACATTATGTTGTGAATTTCCTCTACAGGCTATCTCAAAATCTTTTACTTAAATGTGATGCCCACCCTGTGCATTATAGACTAAATTATGGGACCAATACTCATACCGAACAGTACCTAACTTCACAAACAGAACTATTTGAATTAATAGGGTTTTTTTTTGCAGATTTACTAAAGGATATCAGAATCTAGTCTTACACGTTTAATTCATCTAATAATGTTCCACACCACATATAAAAGCTTAAAATAACTGCATATTAAGGCTTGCAGAAAATAGTATCAGTATAGACATGACTATACCATAACAAATAAAGGCCATGATCCTACACTGTGATCGGCATGGGCAGAGCAGTCTGCTCTCACAGATCACAATGCAGGATGGCAGGACACAGAATGTCCAAAAAGGTAACATTTTGCATGTCTGAACTGATATGAGTAAGGTTTTCAACTAAATGTGTATTAGTAAATTTTAATCTTTCCTGTTTGTTAAAACTGTTTGACATTGTTTTTTTTAAACTATAAAACATGCATATTTCTGTTATTTATGCAAATAAAAATGTAAACAGACTCATGCATCAGGTTCTTTAATTGTTGGAATGTGGCAAATATCTTCACTGTCAAAAACAAAAGGGTAGAATATTCTCTTCTTGTAAGAGGATAATCTTTTTCTTGAGAACATTCAAAGACTTTAATCTTGTCACTGAAAAATTTTAACAGCTACGACTCGCTATCTTGAATTTCTAATAAATATTTGACTCAGGCCCTTTCTCTGTTTCTGAATGCTTTTCTCTTGGGGCTATTTTTCTATGCTTAGGTACTACTAAAATTAGAAGGTGTGAAAAAAAAAGTTCTAGCTAGAAACATGATGCAGCTAAAGACTACTTTTCTGTACAATAAAGTTTTATTCTACACAAGAATCAAATAGCTGTTGGAAACTGTAATAGTACAGTGTACAACTACACTAAGTACAGTAGCCACTTTATTAAAAAGACATTTACAGAACAGATTAAAATATTAACACAGTTATGTTCTTTATCTAATGAATATACATTGCAGAGTCTCAAAATGTTTTGCCTGATCCAAACATGCACAAGGAAATGGCAGTGTGATCTGGTTTACAGCATTGCCAACTGAATTATTTAATCTCCCTCACCATGTGGCAGTTTTCCTGCACCATCCTATTATAAACAATGAACATACTGCAAATCTCAATTTAAGAAAAGACAAGGAAGATTAACTTTTCTATTTTGTTTTTTGTTTCACTGTGTAAAACACAATGGTGAAAGCAAACCTTTTGGAAATATTTGCATTTTGATATGACTATTTGGAAAATCAATGAGAATAAGCTTTTTCATGTACAACTATTAACTTAAAAATGTCAAAACGCTATCAAACTGAAAAGAAAGGAAAGGAGTGACTTTAAAAAAAATACTAGACAGCTATTTTATGTTCAGTCATCCTAAGTCATGCACACCTGATTAGCAAATTATTAGCAGGCTGAGAGGCACAACACTGATCAAGTTCCTTGACCTGCACAGTCTGCATTTGAAGGTATTTTTGCCCTAAACATTGTAAAAACCCGTCTGGAAGCCAGTATATCAGCATGGTCCTGTTACAGGCTATTGCTTATTTAATGCACCTGAATCTCACTGCTTTCTAGTACTAAATATTATTACTACTTTCACTGTAGGTGCAAAATCATTCATACCCAAGCTTTTAAAAGTGATATTTTCATCTAATGAAAGCAATTTTAGGGGCTTTTAAAATTAAAATCCTAATTACTGAGAAACAGAACCAGGTCACCACAAAAAAGGATCACATATAACTTCTCTGTAAGTCCAGATGTATCCTTATGCACTACAGCCAAACTCCCAAGTGACATCTTCACACTTCATATCCTTGGCGGAATTTTTTTAACACAATACAAACTACTGATAAATTAGTATTCTTTACTATTAAAGATCAACTCAGATTTCCCTGAATTAAATATTTTCCATTCTACAGAAGAAAGTATCATTACTGACTCTCAGAACTTACTGAGAGAGAAAATTCTCTCTCAAAACTTAGAGGATGCTTTTAGACTCAGTGAATTTAACAACAGATTTTCTAGAAGGGGAGAGGAATAAATGTACTGCAAGTGTGACAAGCTGAAAATCTTCCATTACTATATCATCAAATCTTCCACCTCAGGGTAAAAAGAAAAAAAAGAAAAAAAAAAAGATATGCAAGCAGCAAAACAGGTGAAACAGAAGGGAGCAGTGCTACTGAATTACTTAGGAGGCCAATTCATCTCAACATTTTACTTAGAAATTCTATTGCAGTATTAAGCCTCCAAAGCACGAAGCCTACTTCATTTCTAGTCACAATTTTTTTTTTTTTAAAGAAAAACCAACAACAGCTTTATACTTTTCATGCAACAATTCTGGACTTCAGAGATTCACTGCAAACAAATAACCACAAAGTACTTTAATGCTACCACTATCTATCCAGAACACCAAATATATTACAAAATAAGACAAGGTAAACATTTGCTTCAATTTTGGCTTCATGCATATCTACATTTTTTAAAAAGTAAGCTAAAATCCTACTGTATATCTTTACAGTATATCATGTTCATTTCACCTTCTAAAAGTAATAAGAACAGTACCTAACTATGAGTGAATAAATAAATGTAAATTTGATTTAATCAAATTAATGTCTCGAAATATCTTGCAACCTCAAGAAGGTAAAAGATTGATTTTTATAACCTAATTTCATTTCAGTTTTATTAATCTGTCTTCATTATTCTGTGCGCGCACACAGGCACGCACAGAAATAGCGATATCTACTTACAGTTTACACAAATATTTACATACATGTTATATACATAAACTAATGTGACTGCATGATTTTCAGTATAAAAGCATATGCTTCTTTCTAGCACATATAATTGTTGCATTGGTCTTACAAGAGTAATATAAACCTTTTGCAACAACTAGCTAAAGCATATACCACAGCTGATCCAGGTTTTCATAGCTTGTAAGGTTTTTTTTTTTTTTTTAAAAAAATACAATACCTAGAACACTGTTATCAAACAAATATGCTTTATTGGCATCTAAAAACAAAATGCACCCAACATTAAAATGTATTTTTATCATTTTTTTTAACCCACTGCAGTACGAGGAACAAATCACAGACAGTTACTTTAGAGAAAACAGAGACTATAGTGTGGATTTTACAAAAACACTTTTAATCTCTGTATTATGCTCCTTAAATGACCAGGTTATTTCTTTTTCTCTCTTTTTTTCTTTTTCTTTTCTTCCTTTTCTTTTTTTTGCCAAATTTCAGGAACATAAAATATCACAGCTTTGTCTATGCTTAAAATTCTGCAGCAGCCTAAAAACATGGACAAGATACACCAGCACCTGCTTTCAAGTATAACAATTTCCACAGCCAACCTAATGGTAGTATCTAAAAAAATTCCATTTTCTTCCATAGGAAGTCTCTGTTTGACAAGCTGTTATTTATCATTGTGACATTAAAAGCAACTGGGGGCAAGTCTGTGTTTTATCAGAGAAATAAAAAATGTTTACCTACCATGTTCAAATTAAGAACAGTGTTCTATACAAGTCAGTTGTACAGTTATTTAAGTGAAAGATGAACATGAACATCAGATTAACTTAATTCTGGCAGACAAAAGCGAACTGCTAAGGTCCAGTCAGCCATTTATCTATTACAGAGAGATGACAACTTTACAAAAGGTATCTTTTACCTACTGAGTGATGATTATGTCCCCTCAGTTTCTGTGCTTTCTACCACTGGTTCACTTTCTATTTCAGCTTCTGTGTCACTCTTCTCTTTGTTTATCTCACTTGAAGATGCTAGTTTTTCATAAAGTTCTGGATCATTCTGCACTTGCACATTTGGTGGTTGACTTTCTGTCTCTGTATTTTCACCATTTACCTGGGGCATATTATCAGCTTTGCGCTGTGAAGTGGCCCCTTCAAAATATTCAAAAACCCTTGGATGTGGAGGAGGGATCCAGTTGTTCTGCATTCTGTCTCTTCCAAATCTGTTTCCATTTATTTCTCTGCAAAAATTAAAATCTCTGTCATCCCTATCCCTCTGTCTTTCCCAGGGTCTTCTACGGTCATCAAAATCTCTGTGAGCATCTTGTTCAAACCCCCTATTCCAGTTGGGACCACTTCTAGCATCAAATCTGTAATTTACATGCCGAAATCTCTCTCTATCTTCATGGAAGCTTTTAGGACCACTGTAGATAGGGAAAACAGTGTGTTCTCTTTCATCATAATCTCCTCTCTGTCCCCAGTGCTTTTCTGAATTGAAACCAAAATGCTCTCTTCGACCAATATTATCCACACCTGGTCTTCCAAAATTCTCTCTCATATCTACATGCGGTCTTGCAAAATGTTCTCTCCCATCTATTGGAGGTCGTCCAAGACCCTCTCTTGGATCTACTGGTGGCCGTCCAATAGAATCCCTGACATCGACTGGGGATGGCCTATTAAGAGTTTCTCTGTTTTCCACTGGCGGAAAGCGATAGTCTCTGTCTCCTTCCTGTTGAATGCTATCACCGCCAAGTGGTAACCTTTTTTCTGGATTAGAAATGCTATCAACATTTTGTCTTCCAGGTGTTCCAAAATGTCTCTCTGTTTGGTTAAAAAGATCTCCTGGAGGAGGAAAAGGACCTCTGGGTGGTGGATGAAGGGACGGGTCAAGGATTGTCGGAGGAGGGATATTACGCTGTGGTGGCATTCCAGGCTGTATTAATGGAAATCTTGGTCCAGGTGACTGGGGTATTAGTCCTGGACGGAGATCTAAGAGAGGCATTCCAGGCATCCTTTGACTACTAATATTTAAATGAATCCCTGGTGGATGCTGCATCCCCAAAAGTCCAGAACTACTTGAGACATTGGGTGGTGGCACTATTAGAAGCCCAGAGCTGCTTGAGACATTTGGTGGCGGCACTCCCGCCAAAAGTCCAGAGCTGCTTGAGACATTTGGAGGCGGCACTCCTGCCATAAGTCCTGAGCTACTTGAAACATTCGGTGGCGGCACTCCCGCCAAAAGTCCAGAGCTGCTTGAGACGTTTGGCGGTGGCAATCCCGCCATAAGTCCAGAGCTGCTTGAGACATTCGGTGGCGGCACTCCTGCCAAAAGTCCACAGCTGCTTGAGACATTCGGTGGCGGCACTCCCACCAGAAGTCCAGAGCTGCTTGAGACACCAGGTGGCTGAACTCCTCCTGCAAGTGCGGAGCTGCTTGAGACACCGGGTGGGTGCACTCCTCCCACAAGTGTGGAGCTGCTTGAGACACCGGGTGGCTGCACTCCTCCCGCAAGCGTGGAACTGCTTGAGACACTGGGTGGCTGCACTCCTCCCACACGTCCAGAGCTGCTTGAGACACCAGGTGGCTGCACTCCTCCTGCACGTCCGGAGCTGCTTGAGATACCAGGTGGCTGCACTCCACCCGCAAGTCCGGAGCTGCTTGAGACATCATTCTGAACTGAAATACAATAAAAATATTTAGTAGACTGAAAAAGTCAACATAACATTAAACAGTTTACAATACAAATAATATTTTAATCCATTATTTCAGTTAATAGATACATAGTTGGAATATTTACTCATTTAAATATTTGTAATAGTTTCGAGTTATGAACACAGATTTTTAGTCCCAACGATGAAGACTGGGCATTAAGGCATGGAAACTGATGCCTTTACATAGTAAAGTCTGAGCAGAAGCTTTTAAGGGGCAGGGAAAATCACATGCTCACCAAGCCTACACAAGAAAAAATAAACATATTTGAATGAATGCTTAAAACCATATACTAAACTTAACTACCAGTTCTTGTTCCATTCCACTTTCAGTAAAATTTAAAAAATTTATTTTAAAATACTCTTAACTACATCCCCTGGCCCAGCTTTACATCTCTAGCCTATATGCACACAGATGTGTGAGAGAAATTTCTTTTCCACTGAAGACATGACCTACTAGAAAACATCAATCAAGAGATGCTAAAAAAGCTCATTATCAGCACACTCTGTCACAGATTAAATCCCAAATCCAAGATCATATTTAACCCAAAACATCCTACATTAGGATGAGTTAACACAATACATATGGGTTAACTTAAAAACTTGTATATATAAAGTCAATTTATACGTGGCAAAATATGTAGGCTACAGAAATTTCTTACCAGATCTGTTGTTTTCACTGGAAGAAATCTGAACGTCTGCAAGATGTGATCCTTTTTCTTCTGACTCTGGTTTGTTGCTTGGAAGAGGGTTAAAAACACTTCCTGCTGACAACGTTGGAGTGGCTAGACTGCTAGAAACGGTGCCAACTGGTAAAACAAGGCTACCAAAAGGCACGTCTTTCATTGTCTCTTGAGTAATGGATAGAGGAGGCTGCACTAGAGCTGAAGGGGAAAAAAACAAAAAACAAAAAAGCTCAGTATTTCTTGCCAATTTAGTTTGGCAGATGCTTTATTGTTAGAGCATATCATCAAATATAGTCATCAAAGAATGATATCGCTCACTTACAAATAAATAGTTTTTCAAAAAACATTTGTAATGCTTACAGGCTTCCCAATGCTTCACTCTTAAGTAGTAGATTATAAATAAATACAGAAGCAAACAACACTGGTTTCAACAGGCTTTAATATTTCGAACAATTGAATGTAGCGGACTTGAAAAGATTGAGTAGTGAAAATAATAAATCATAAATAACAAATTCAATGATTGAAAAAAAATACAGAATTAATTTGCTTAATGAGTATTATTTGATCACCTATACAACTCTCGATTAAACAATGTATGTATGAATACTAAATCGTTAACTTGCAAATAACTTCTTCAATGACTCCTAGGAAAATATTAAATATACTGTTTGAGAATATTATTAGACCAACTAAACTATGTACTATAAACTTCTTCTCAATACAATAGTGAAAATAACATATGAATTCCCCATAGAACATGGTATCTACCATAATTTGTATATTATTAACTAAGAACAGGGTAGATAAAAATCAATGACTTTTATTTTTAAATTTAAAAATTAGATTTTTTTACTTAAATACAGGGTGTTTTTTTAAAATAAACCTATTTAAAATTGCATGTGAAATCATGACAATCTATGTTGAGGCCTAAACTTACTATATTCTATCAAAATCATTAAAGTAAATTAAAACAATAATACTGAACAGTACGTTTGCTGCTGAAAGTTAAAGAAACTTGAGCCACTGAATTTATGGGAAGTCACTACTGGCTATGCACCTGGAACCACAGTTTGCTGAAGTGCTACACCAGCTTTTGATGGCAGTATCCTCCTCTGCAGATGCAGAGAGAATATTTTCTTCATTTCAGTTTATTCCACTAGTTCAATTCAATGACTAGTTCATTCAAACTTAAGAAACCAACTGGGAGTTGAAAATGCAGGAAAACTTGTTTTCTTCTTCCAATCTATAAATAAAAACTAAGTGTGAGAGGATGAGATCTACTTTACTATAATTCTGAAGTACAATGGTGACCAGAAACAATTAATTCAATTCACTAACTAGAGATAATACTTTGTTTAATAAATCAGCTTGTTTTAAATGCAAAATATGTTCTGACATATTTTGTGATAAAGTTTTTTTTCTTATGTACCCAGCATATTTTAGGTCACTTTATTTAATAAAAAAAATTATTTTAAAATGATGGTTTTGTACACTTTTAACAGAATTCGCATTTCCAAGTAGAGCATGACACAAATCACAAGTAAAAAATTAATTTCGTAAATAAGAAATGCATCAGTCACCATTTTCTAACATAATAAAAAATGTAAAGAATCTAAAGAAATGCAAATTAAGCTATATAATTGCTTAAATAAATGTGTATTGATCTAGTGTATCTCCTGGTTAACAAATAGAGCCAAATTTAATGTAAAGGCTATATTTAGTTGCAAATCTACATGTTTTAATAGTTATCAACCAATGAGAATCAACTTTTCTTTAAGAAGGTAACTAAAAAGTATATATGCAAAACAAGATTAAAATTGATTATTTAAATCAAAGTTTTCTGCTTGCTGATTTATATCAATCCATTTGGAATAAGAATTAGTACAAACAGCTAGACTTTAATTAACACAAAATTAGTATTTAAAAAAAAAAATAGACAAGCCAACTCACATGTTGGGACTACTTGTGGCACAACAGGCGGTGGAACAACAGGCGGTGGGACTGGTGGAACCGGGGGAGGCATAAAACCTATATGAACAATCAGAAATAATTTAATTATATGGGCAACTCTAATAAAATCTCAATAATAAAAATAGTAAAATCTCACTAATCTGCACTAATCAGGAGAATAATGTCCACTGCAAACTCGCAAGTCAGCAGTGTAGGAAGAGAATCAGCAATGGTTACTGCTTTCCAGAGGGCTCCAACTTTAAACACAGAGGATACCAAAAATACTCAAAGGAACAATTACAGTTTCATCTAACAAATTTTCTAGTTGAAGAAAAATGGTAAAAAGAAACAACTAAATGAAGAGTTTGATTTTTAAAACTAGACTGAAAATGTTAAGAATAAACTAAGGCTTCTGTCCTGAATCTCTGAGTCAGAAATAATTCTAGCACATAACATATGTTTAAGATACTCAGTTAGCATGGATATACTTATTATACAATCAATTAAAATTGTAACTTACCAGGAGGTGGTTGTGAAGGGTTGAAACTTGCCCGCAAGAAGGGAGGTGGTGGAATTGAACTGTACCCAGGAGGCGGGACAGACATTGTGACAGGAAATGATGGAGGAACTAAACTAACAGCAGGCACAGTTGGAGCTACCGGAATCTTTTTTTTGGTGGGAAGGAAAAAAGAAAACAAAAACTTCAACTTTTACATTATTCAATGACTTTGAAAAAGGAATAAAATGATTTGATTGCAATTATTGTTAACTGAAAGCAGTAATTATAATCAAGGTTCTACTTATGCTGTGGCAAGCATGATGAATTACATGGCATTTTGGGGTAGTACACTAGAAATTTTGAAGCAGCTGCAGGTAAACAAAAAATGGAGGGTTTTATAAATTTAATATGGAAAATGTATTCACAGAAGGCATTATTTATGTTTTAACTAAAATCTTAAATTTAAAATTATACCTCATTTCTCTAGTATCCTAATTTTATATCAAAAATAAATTGTATTATAGAAGCTGCCAGATAAAGCTTGGATGAAGGCATTTTTCCTCTGAAAGGTGAGTAAAAATAGCATAATAGCACTAAAGTTTATTGTGTTTTGATTTTCATATCAAATTTGTCCCATTTACAAATAAAACTGTTTTTCTAACTGCTATCTCTGCAAATTCACCTCAGTAACTGACAGTCAAGCTAATTGGTTTCATCTAACACTATCTGAAAAAGTTTCTGTATGTCTAAATTCTGTCTCAATTACATTGGTACAACCCTTCAAACATAGCTAAATGTAGAATTTGGCCCTAAAATTAGTACTTAGGCCCCAGGCCTCACTACAGGTCAGCAAGAATATCGAAGATATTTGAAAGCACACTGGGAGAATGCCATGTGTCCTTCCTTATTCTATTTTAGAGAAACAGTATCAAAATACATATTTATACATTGTACTTAATTCAGGAACTAGATCTTTGCTAACTTGTAGGAAAAGAAGACAACGGGGAAAGGACAGAGAGGAAGGGAGAAAAAAAAGAACAGGTGATAGGTTGTGCAGAGAAGGAAGGGTTTAAAAGGAGTTTCATTATTTTTTTGTAATGCTGTGTCTTTCAGCAACTGAGAGCCTATTTTGGTTTTTGTTTTATAATTTCCATCACCTTTCATTTAAAAATTAAAGTATTTAACTATTTCAGTAGAATAATGGTAACTTGACAGTGCTTCAAAAAAGAAAATGATTTAGTGGGCTAATAAAGAGGTTACTCATCTTGTGCAGGTACTGCGGTTCTTCAAAACGTCCTCCCTTATGGGTACTCAACTCTAGGCGCGTTGCGCCCAATATGCCTCAGATCAGAGATTTTAGGTAGCAGTGTCCATTTGGCCTGCTCACGAGTCCCCCACAACCTTGTGCCCTGCATGAGGCTATATAGAGCTGCATGGGCAAACCACCCTAAGTTCCTTCTCTACCACAGAGAATGCCGTAAAGAACTCTGAGGCAGAGGGGAGGAGGGTGGATAATTGAGCACCCAAAGGGGAACACATGTTGAAGAACCACACAGTTACTGCACAGGTTGAGTAACCTCTTCTTCTGCGAGTAGTGTGCCTATAGGGGCTCCACTCTAGGTGATTATCAAGTAGTAACCTCTATGGAGGAGTGAGGTTTAGGAGAAAACTCTAATGTTGAAGATAAAACAGTAGACCTAAATATGGCATCACAAGCTGATGTATGAGTGACTGCATAGTGTTCAGAAAACGTATGAATAGGCTCCCAAATCACGGTTCTACATATTTCCACGACGGGAACATTCTTAAAGCCTACTGAAGTAGAGAGGGATCTCATGGGAGTGAGTTAGTTCTCTAGAGGGAGGCTGTACATCATGTGACTGATAGCAGTAGGTAATGCAGCCAGATATCCATCTAGAGAATCTCTGCTTGGAAACTGGAGATCCCTTAGTTCTGTTCACAATGGAGAGAAATAGTCTTGGAGATTTCTTAAAGGACTTAATCCTGTCTCAGTAAAAGGCTAATGCCCTCCAGACCTCGCGTGTATGTAGTGTCACATATCCTTTAAACATGGTGTGGTTTAGGGAAGAAAACAAAGATGCATAGGTTGATTTATGTGGAAGTCCAAAGATACGTTTGGCAGGAACTTGGAATGCAGTTTCAGTGTGGCCTTAGTCTTAAACAAGACAGTGAAGTATGCCATCAGAGTGCCCCTATCTTACTCACTGTCAAGCAATGGCTACTAGAAATGCAGTGTTCATAGACAGGTATTGAAAGGAGCAGATGTCCATATGTTCAAAGGGAGGCCTCGTATGACATCTGAGTACAAAGCTGAGGTTCCATACCAGCATAGGACATCTGATTTATGGGAAGAGGCTGTCCAGTCCTTTGAGAAACCTCACTGTTGTAGGATGAGCAATGATGGAAGGCTGTAATAATTGCCAAATGCACTTTTACGAAGCTTAAAGATAACCCTGTCATTTTTAGCTCTAAAATGTAATCTAGTACAAATAATAATGGAGAGGATTTAGGTGAAAGATGTTTTAGGTCACACCAGTCTTTGAATCTCATCCACTTTTTGGCATGTTTGCCACAAGTACATAGTTTCCTACTATGTAACAGCATTCTCTTTACATCCTCAAAATAGGTTCTTTCTAACCCTGCAAGCCATTTATCAGCCATGCCTTGAGCCAAAGAACCCTGAGTTTGGGGTGATGGATTTGACTGACATCGTGAGAGAACATATGGTCCAGAGAGCTATCAGTTCACAAAGAGACAGAAGAGTGAGGTAAGGAAATCATGTGTGTCTCGGCTGCCTCAGAACTATGAGAATAACGTTGCTTTGGTTTTCCTTATCTTGCATAGCACCTTGGATTTCAAGGGAGTTGGGATAGATGTATACAGAAGGTCTGGACTCCACCAAAGGAGAGCAGTATCTCAGGGTTTGTTGTTTTTTTAAAAAAACTACTGGCGGCATGGAGAATTGTTTTCTTTAACTGTATTTGCTTGGCAAATAAACAGGTCTGAGCCACCCCGCGAGTCGGCGCATGTGTAGTCACAATTGTTGAAGTATGGGAAAAATCAGAGTTCCTACGACAAAAAGAACTTTTGAGCACTGTGTATTGAAAGTGTCTTGACACAGAGTGAGGCATAAGAACCTTTTGTGGGAGGAGTGGATCGCTATAGGGAAGTAAATGTCTTGAAAGTCGAGGACCTAGAACCAATCCCCTTGGTCCAATGATGGAATTACTGAGGCAATGATTACCATTTTGAACATCTGAATCTTTATGAATCTGTTGAATCAACTTAGATCTAGAATAGATCTGCTGTTCTTTTTTTGGAATCAGGAGATGCCTGGAATAAAATCCCACACCTGTGTTGCATAGGAACTGGTTCTATAGTACCCAGATTCAGAAAACAGTTGATTTCCTGTCACAAATCGTGCTCATGAGAGGGATTCCTGAAGGTGGGGCAGGAGGTGGGAAGTAAAGTGGATGGAGATGATCTCCAACACCCACTTATCCACAGTGGTATGTTCCCAATTCTGATGGAAATGAGAAAGACAATCACTGAAGTGAGGGAGACATGCAGATTGTTGCAGCAGTTAGGAGCAGAGATCGTAGGTAACTTCGCACCTTGACCAGCCCATCAAAACTGATGTTTTGAAGTTGTGGGTTGTTAGGTCAATGCCTGAGAAGAAGCTAGTCTCTTCTACTGAAACTGTTGTCTCTTATACTGGGGTTTGTAATATCTCTGGAAGGTGGGAAACTAGATGGGACAAGATCTCTGTGCTGTCTGGGACTTACTGAACTATCTTTTTTTTGCAGGGGCATAAATTCCCAGACAGTGCAAAGTGGCTCTAGCATCTTTTAAGGCATGCAGAGATTCAGCATTTTTTCCCCACAAACAACTTCAATCCATCAAAAGGAAGGTCCTCAATTGTATTTTCAACTTCCCTTTGAAAACCAGCATCCAGAGAGAGACCTGGGAGAACTGGGCATAACCTCCCTGGATTTAAGTTTTTTGAGGGGGAGAAACAAAGAAAAATAGATAAAGGTAGATAACAGTCCTTATCCTAAAAGTACAAAATCACAGTTTTGGGGAGGAGGTTTAAGAGTATTTGTTTGAAATCTATAAAATTACTACAGCTAACTCACACAAAGGAAACTCTAAGAACTAAAACTAACTAATAAGAACAAGAGAAAAATACAGTTGAGGCAAGCTCTATTTGGATGCTGCTCAGGCTCCACTGCAGGCTGAGGAGGTTGAGAACGAACTAAGGCTATATAGCCTCAGTGAACTGCATGAGACTGCGGCAGGTGCATGTCTTGCTGAAAAGACATGGCTACCTAAAATCTCTGATCTGAGGCACATAGGGAGCAAGTGCACCTAGAATGAGCACCCACAGAGGCACTACTCGAAGAAAAACTTGGCTCTCAGGCCTGAACTTACTAGCTGAAAATATAATTACCTCAAAACAGGAAGAGTGTGCTCAAGTATTAACAGTATGTCTGCTTTCTCGATTCAATCAGAAATGTAAAACAATAATAAGGAAAGCAGAAATGTATTAGAAATACAAAAGAATACAATATAGAGTGAAATGGTTGAAATAAAAAACTAAGCATAATTCTTGTGACAGAAAATGGAAGACAAAATACAAATTGTGTTAAAAGGATGTTAGTCATGGAAATAGACTAAAAAAAGTTCATCTTCATTCTGAGGTCCCAACAAACTACTTTAACATTAACAAAATTATTAATGCCAAAAGCTCAGTTCTCCAGAGCAGTCATGTAAATTAGCAATCTTGCATCAATGCAAGAAAAAAAAAAACCAGCAACAGGTTTAAAAATTTACCTTTCTGTAGTGTCATTATAAGTAAAACTTAGTAATAATAATTTAATCACTAAATAATTTTGACTGTGAGCATTTCAAGAAATTCTTGACCAACATCTTTGGTATTGCACACACCTGAAAGACTAAAAAAGTTACAATATAGTACCTCCAGCTTTTAAAAAAGAAACAACAAACCTTATTCATCTGTTTATTAAGGCAGAGAAAATCTTTTAGAGATAGAGTAATTCAAACTACATTAAGGCTTAGATTGTCCCTACCAACCTCCATTTAGCAAAAATGTTCAATAAGATCCTAAATCAATATGAAGGCTGCCCAAAAGTGCAAGAAAAAAATAATTTTCATTTATTATCAGATTAATATGAAAGAAAGGGGAAACTAATGTAAAAAGGAACTAAAGCCAAACAGAAGTGATCCCAGGCAAAAGAGAGTCATTGTGCTGGTGGCTCCGACAAAAGGATCCTTTAGTAGCTCACACATTTCAATTTTCTTTTAAACAATTGATAGCAATTTCAATTTTATAACGTTTGCTCTATCACCAACATTTAAGCCTGGATCAGCAAAAAAGGCATGATATTAGAGTCAAGCAGAAATTTAAGAGCTTCGCTGAATAAGAGCATTAGTTTACTTATTTTAAAGATAAAATAAAATATAAGTCCTCCTTGTTCTATATTTTCAATATTTATCCATGCTATTTATTCTAACTTAGCATTTGAATGTATCCATATTAACTACAAGTTAAATCTTTTTCTAAAGATACCACCCAAAATATGAAAACTGTGGGTACAAACATGCTCAATACTAACCTGTAGCATAGTTACAGACTGAGTATAAGCTTCCGTCTGTGTTGTAACAGCTGTATTCTTATCGACAGTTGTACTCTGAGTAGTTTGGATATTTTCTTTAACAGCCTCTGAGCTCCTCACAGTTTCCCATTCTAAATAAAAAAAATGTTTTTATTTATTTTGTAGAAAATGAGTTTAAATGTTCTGTTTCCATTTCTAAATTTAAAAAAACCACCATCAACTTGAAAAATCATATTTTGGTCAGAGCTTACTGTAACTGAATGAAGCTGGGGAGTGGAAAACAAAATAAAATTATATAGATATAGACACACAGAGTTCCTCTCTTGGCAGAAAGACCATCAAACATCAGCAGGAGAACACAAAAATCCCGTAACTTTTTTTTTTTTTAAGTGAACGGAGAAGAAAAAACAAAAATTCTATGTATACAATTGAAATGTTACTATATCAGAAGCTGATTTTTTTTAAAATGTCGATTTAAAAAATTCAAGTTGACTGTCACTTTATCAATGATTCATGACATGTAAAGAATATAGCAGCCCCGTATGTATTGTCATTTATATTTACAACATGTCTATATTACTGAGTGACTAGTCTGACATATGATCACATAGGGTACTTAATAACGAAAAAACCCACTTCCACCAGCCCAAGGCAAAATGAAGTTGGCATTCTAAATGCAAGGTGTTGGATTTAATTTTCAGTATTGATTCAAATTTAAATTTTGCTGCCAGAGTTAAAAAGATTGGCATTTATATACTCAAACATCCCTTGTCAATATTTAATGCTATGTCTACACAGCCCCACAATTTGGACTATGGGGTGTGAATTGCAACTCCCCTGTATGGATGGTGCTGGTGTAAACTAAAAGGTACCTAGTTCACATTACAAGAACTAGATGCCTTTTAGTTAGTTCCTGCAGCATGCACACAGAGGAGAAGTGTGCAATTCACACTCCCACAGTCTGAACTGTGGGACCGTGTAGACAAGCCCTGTGATACAAAACAGATTATAAACCAATCTATGGAGGTTGGAAAGAGGAAGCTCAATAGTACTGAGAGTCTCAACAGACAGTTTTAAACAATAAAGGAATATCCAGATCAGTCTCCTTCCATCATTTTACTTCTACATACAACAATCTAAAGACTTAATTTTGCAGAAGGAGTCACAACCAGATCACAGATTTTGCATGCACTAATATTTGCACGTGTGCTTAGTGAATGAACATAGAAAATCAGAAGCTACTTTTAAAAATATTAATATTTATTGTCTCGCTTTACTCCATTGGTCTGAATGTTGACATAGTGTTATGTTGACTTGCAGTGTTATCATCAGATGTTGACTCAAACACACGATAGAGGCAATCCAAATTTCTGGATTTCAGACCTCAGTGCCATCTGAACTGTACACAGGAAACTAATACTAACAAATGCAAAAAAGAACATGTTCACCATGTACACCAAAAAATACTCAATTTTTGAAAATTAATGTAAGGAATAAAGAAAATAAACAATTTTTACTTAATAAAAGTTACACTTAAGTATCAATACCTGTATTTACAGTCTCCTGGTCGATCATGCCTCCTTCAGCAAAGCCATCCAAATCATCCAATTTTACTTTTTCCCAAGGTATATATGAAACTCCAAGATCCACATCCCAAAATTGCTTGTACTCTGTTTTCACACCTTTATTTAAAGCCCAAGCAATCTGAAAATAAAATCCAATCAGATGATGTAGCTGAATTAAAACACTTTAATCACCCACTTCATTTCCCTGTCAGTGCAGGATTGATCTTCATTGTACATTTACTGTATGCACCAAGCAATAGGGCATGTACTCAGCATCTAAGAGCAGCAGCCACTTGGAAGATCTTTTGGCTCTTTGGTTACAATGAACTATAAGAAATGTTTCAGAGTAGCAGCCATGTTAGTCTGTATCCGCAAAAAGAACAGGAGTACTCGTGGCACAAATGATTCTGAGCATAAGCTTTCGCGGGCTGAACTGGGCTGTAGCCCACGAAAGCTTATGCTCAAATAAATCTGTGAGCCTTCAAGGTGCCACAAGTACTCCTGTTTTTTTTTATAAGAAGTGTGTTAAATATTATTTCTAATTTACAGATGGGGAAATGGCACCACAGAGCTGAAAAGATTTACCCAAGGATCTCAGAGTAAACTAGTGACAGACACCTCTGTGACAGACCCAGGCCAGTGGGGTACAGGAGTCTGGTAGAGGGCAAATATACTGGTCACTGGATGAGTAGTTTTCTGTTCCCTGAGTGACCAGAGCAGGGGCTGCACTAGAGAAATCAGGAACCTGCTAGAACCAATTCAGGCAGACAAGCTGATTAGAACACCTGCAGTCAATTAAGGCAGGCTAATCAGGGCACCTGGGTTTAAAAAGGAGCTCACTCCAGTCAGGGAGGGGGGAGCCAGAGGAGAGGAAGTGCATGTGAGGAGCTGGGAGCAAGAGGCACAAGGAGCTGAGAGTGAGAGGATGTGCTGCCAGAGGAGTAAGGAGTACAAGCGTTATCAGACACCAGGAGGAAGATCCTGTGGTGAGGATAAAGAAGGTGTTTGGAGGAAGCCATGGGGAACTAGCCCAGGGAGGTGTAGCTGTCATGCAGCTGTTACAGGAGGTACTATAGACAGCTGCAATCCACAGGGCCCTGGGCTGGAACCTGGAGTAGACGGCAGGCCTGGGTTCTCCCCAAACCTCCCAACTCCTGATCAGACACAGGAGGAGTTGACCCAGCCTGTGGGGAAGACCACTGAGGTGAGCAAATCTGCCAATAAGCGCAGGATCCACCAAGGTAGAGGAGGAACTTTGTCACACCTCAGACAACTTGAACACTTAATACATGCTTAACTTTCAACACACAGTCCTCAATGAAGTCAGTGGGACTACACACAAGCTTCAAGGTAAGTTTGTGTTCTCTGCATAGTCAACAATAGAACCCAGGTCTCCTGACAACCAGTCCTTGTGTGTTCAAACTTTCCAAGTATTCCCTAAACAGAAGGTGTATCATTTTATTTTTAAGGTCCTTCCTCACTTCCTGCCAAATACACATTTTGTAAGAACATTTCCCACTCTACCTCTTACAAACAGAAGTTATTTTGCCTCCTTCTCGTGCTCTATATTGCACATCTTGATCAGACTCATAGTATAGAAAAGTCATTATTTTTCAGACTACACAATTAAACTATCATAATAAAAATTCTGCTGTATTTTAAGTTGGGCTATGTTACTGAACAAAATATGGCTTACCTTAATAATTTTAGATCCAATTTTGTAGGATCCAGAACTAAGTTTCTGAAGAGCACGATATGCATCTTGTCTGTGAACCATGCAGACATATGCACAACCTCTTGGAGGAATCATCTATGAAAAAGAAATATATCTTATTATTATGGTAACTAACACTTTAGTTTAGACAACGTTTTAATGTGTCTGTGAATTCTAACTTTTTGTGAAACACTAAAGTTAACAGTTGTTAAAATTAATATAATGGGTGATCGCTCTGTACTTTAAGAAGTCCAGGAGCAGTAGAACTGTAATGGACAAGTATTTGTAGCACAGTTGCAAGTTACTGGTCATAAAAAATGTGGAATTCACAGCATTTCTGAGAAATGCAAATAGATGTAAGACATTGTATTTACAATTTAAAGTGACACATATGAACAATAGGCAACACATTTTATTAATCTTTATAACAGCCCTCTTTGCATTTATTCAGCTGCAGAATGATGGATAATGCAATGTTACGGTGGCAAAAGAGTAAAAAAATGCAAATGTTAATGGGCCCAACTCCTTTGTCCTGGCTGAAATTCACCTGGCACAGCTCTGGTGGTGAGGAATAAAGGAGTGAATTGCTCCTAACTTGGTGATTGCTGGGGGTCAGTTCTGCCAAATCCAAGTGAGAGAAGACCCCATAATGCAGCATTTCTCAAAGGGGGTTGCAAGAGCAGAGGCCGCTGGCCAGATGTCCAGGCCTGAAGGAAGCGCTGACGCCAACAGTAGCACAGAAGTAAGGGTGGCATGGTATGGGGGAGGGATTGCGGGGTTGTGGGTGTTTTCACAGTGTGAAATATTTTCAAAAGGGGTCCCAGCAAAAAGAATTTCAGAACCCCTGAGATAATGGTTCCAAAGGACCATTGTGTCAACTGAGGATCACAGTAGGAAAACACACCCACTCATCTGGGCTCTGAAGCTTCTGGGTCAGGCAGTCAAGGATTCCTCTATGCCAAGGAATCTTCACATGGCTTGTCAAACCAACTATACAGTCTGTTGCAATCCAGAAGTATGACAAAGGAGTCTTAGTAGCAGCCAGGATCTAGCCCAAAATTCCTCGAGTATTAACTTGACTAAATTCAATGGTATATTTTCTGTTCTTAGTTCCTCATGTTAAATGTACGCTACACAATACAGAGGGGGTTAGGCACGCAGACATGTTAAGATTGCAGTAACTGTAATTTTCCATTACTTGACTTCCATTTTAACTGCAAAGACTTATTAGTGCATTTCATTTTTAGTTTCCTTAATAAACAAACAAACTCACAAACAACACGCCCAAAACCTGTGCTTAATGTTAGTATTTATATGGTCTCAATTAGGTTTTGTAGTTTACATCAAAATTAAATAACTAGGGTTTTTGTGTGTGCGCATGTGTGCAAACACACTGGTAAAATAACTATTAACCACCAACGAAAATGTACCAGCAGCAGTTGCCTGAAAAACAGAATTCTTGCATTTCTCAAGATGGGAGACAAAGTCTGAACAGTTCTCTCACTCACTTTTATATGCTCACTGAGCATGTTCAAAAGTGATTTTTAGATAGTTTAATTGTTTACCCTAATCCAAAGAAAAGCCCTACTCATTAACCATTATTTACAATACAAACATGGAAATTTGTAAATTTCATTTTGTGCTATAATCAATGTTTCAAAAGTGCGGTTAATTTATCTTTTTAAATGGCAAAAGTACTGTTATATACTCAAATTCAAACAACTGAATTAAATTTCCTTAAGATTTCCATACAATTATTTTTCCCAATAGAGGTTAAGCACAGAAGTTTATAGTAAAAAAAACAAAAAAACATTTTAGACTTCTGAGCATCCAAAATCAGGGAGTTGCAAAAGAATCTGTTTTGCCATATTAATCATAGCTTTCACTATGATGCCAAAGGGACGGCATCTCAGTGATAATATATTATGTAGTGTGGCCAAAACGTATATTCATCAGTTATAAATATAAAAAGTTGTTGGATGTTGTTTAATAACTAAATAGTACTACACAGAGCAACAAAATGGCTAACGAATTCTGCTGTTTTTAAAAGATTGATTTTTATAAGATGTAAGCGTGTCTGTGCTCCAATTTGGAACAAGGGGGTGGGGAAAAGGCTGAAATTGCTTAAAGTGTAGTTCTACTCTGAAAGGCAACTTTATAAAAATGGCACTGTGGGATTCCATGATTATTGCTGTCATTATTTCCATCTCAAATTTGCTCAGCTTAGAAAATATTTTTCTTAATTGCCAACTAAACCTGGGATCTGAAATACAAAAATGCTCCTTCTGTCTTAGAATTAAGATTCCGCAGGGCAAACGCTACCCTCAGCTACTCCTGTGTCACACTGTTGCATTCAGATGTAAATAAGGAAATTATCTGTAAAATAGTACACGTGGCTCTGAAACTGGAGCTTTTTTAACAATTATTTTCTTGAAGCCAGAAAGAACCCAGTTTGCTCTCCTGGAATGGTGTTGGTTCTGCATGACTGACAGAACTAAAAACCAAATTTACCATCAGCACTAAAGTAATCTGATCTGACTGAATACTCACAAGAAGTAGAAGTGTTAAAGAAGATGTTGATTTTACAGTGACTTTTCAGAGTACAAAAAAATGTTACATACCCTACATTAACTGTGGAATCTGTGCGAACAACAGTTACTGTGGGGTAAGCAAGCATCCTTTCTTCTTTGAGTGCTTATCCATAGACTCCACTCTTGGTGACAAACAAGCAGTTGCCCATTCACCTGGAGTTGGACGCAGACACAGCACCAATGCACACTTCTATTCAAATGATTCAATCTCATGGGCCTGGGGAGTATGCATCAAGAGTGGAATCTCTGTAAACAACTCAAAAAAGAACTACATTTTAAAGTGAGTGACAAAATGGAACATTTTATTTTTTATGAGATAAATTATTTTGTTACGATAAGCAACAGCATGTGTCTGACAGGCAACTGAAATTGTTATAGTTTGAAGTAGTTACTGGAGTAGCAGTCCAGGTGCACTCGTCATTAATATTTCCTAATATTGTACTATAATGTGTGTATTGTAACTAATATTTGTGATTTAATTTTTTTTTAAAAATTCTTCTCCTATAGAGTATTTCAGTGTAACAGTCAAAACAACAGTTCCCATGAATAATCTGAGGGAAACAGCACACCCATTTGACTAGGTAGGGTGCCTTTTCCTTAGTGGCTCAAATGCCAACTGTAATACAATAGAAATAAACAGGTAAGGATTATGGCCAAGGTTTGTAAAAATGAATCCCTAAAGGTACGTTCCTAACTCTATATTTAGATGGTTAAATAGGACTTAGGAATCTAACCAGAGGCACTCATTTTTGAAAAATCTAGCATATAATAATAAACTACAAGAAAACTTCTTTTTCTAGAAGACAAGTAATTCAGTTTATACAGCTTATATTTTCTTCAAAGCAACATGCATCACATCTGTCATGTTTTCCTACATATTATGTACATATTATTGTAGACTTGGCAAATGCACCATACAGCATACCCTTTCCTAAATTAGTAATATGCAAACAGTTTTAAAATTTAGGACACTGTGCCCACTTACGTTAATAGATTCTATTTGTCCAAATTCTTCGAACAAATTAGTTAAATCTTGCTGTGTGGCCTTCTTGTCTACTTGACCAACCCAAAGAGTAGTACTGCAGACTGTCAAGGGAGACATTACATAAATTAAAAATGACAATACTTTGCATGACATTGGATTCTGCATCCAGTAATTAAGTCTAAACCACCAATCTGAGGCAGGAATTATAAATATTTTACCCAGGTAACAGAGATTAAGTAAATTTATCCACATAGATTAAGTGATGTGCCCAAATTCACAAAACGAATTAGTGATGAAGCTGAGAACAGAGTCAAGAAGTCTTGACTCCTTGCCCATTGTTCTAACAAATAAACACAACATTCCATTCAAACTAGCCTTAGAAAGATTAAGAAACTTTTACCAACTCAAAACAAGCACTTCATAAGAGGCAGGGAAATGAAAGCACACTGTAGATCATCAGCTAATTTAGCCATTAAAGAACCAAGTATTTTTAACAAGCAATATTTCTACTGAGCATGCAATCTCACATATAAATCTGAAGATTTACAGAACGATTTATAGAACAGATGAATACACAAAAAAATGAAAGTTAAGGAGCATTATTGGAACTGGTATTTAAAAAGAAGTGATCAGTGGGTCAGTTTCCTTCCTTTTCTGAGTGTAAAACTGCAAAGAAAGATTTTTCATATAAAAAGTCATTCATCTGAAAGCTAACTCATGTCTGATATCCGTTTTGATAGTAACCTTCTTATGAAAGTTATTGTTGGATAATGCTTTGATGAATACCTTCATCACTTTAAAAATATATATTTTCTGCTAAGTAGGCAAGACTGCTTGCCCTCACTGAGCATTAATAACATATCAAGTTACAGGTACTAAACTGAAGACTATCAAAAATTATTTGCCAACAATCAAACTTCAAACTTCTAAGATAGAGGTGCACAAACTACAGCCTGCAGGCCACATTGGCCTGTAGGACCGTCCTGCCCGGTCCCTGAGCTCCTGGCTGGGGAGACTAGCCCCCAGCCCCTCCCCTGTTGTCTTCCCCTCCCCCGCAGCCTCAGCTCACTGTGCCACCGGCACAATGCTCTGGGCAGCAGTGCAGCTCCTGAGTCGCGGCCTGACCCAGTGTTTTGTGCTGCGCGGTGGCGTGGCTGGCTCCAGTGGGCGGCATGGCTGCCTGTCCTGGTGCTCTGGGCGGCATGGCTGTAGTGCCGCCTCCCACCGGTGCTCCAGGCAGCGCGGTAAGGGGGTGAGGGGATTGGACAGAGGGTAGGGGAGTTCAGGGTGGTGGTCAGAGGGCAGGGAACAGGGAGTTTGAATGGGGGCAGGGGTCCTGGGGGAGCAGTCGGGGGTGGAGTAGATGGAGTGGCGGGGGTCAGGCAGGGGTTCCAGGGGTGGTCAGGGAAAAGGGGCGGTTGGATGGGGACAGGGGTCCAGGGGGGGAGGTAGTCAGGAATAAGAGGGTTGGATAGGGGGGTGGGGGTGGGGGCAGTCAGAGGCAGGGTTGTTGAGGTGGACAGGGAGGGATGAGTGGGGCAGGGGTCCTGGGGGGGCTGGCAGGGGGTGAGAAGCTGGGGGGCGGGGCGGGGGATCGATAGGGTAAGGTCTGGCTGTTTGGGGAGGCACAGGCTCTCCTAACCAGCCCTCCATACAATTTCGGAACCCAGATGTGGCCCTCAGGCCAAAAAGTTTGCCCGCCCCTATGCTAAGATGTGGTTTAAAGAAAATAACATTCTCAGATGGAAGACAAGAAACCCAGGGGAAATCAGCCTGAAGAGAGTGTGACTATTCTATAATTTGAAAAATGGATTCTTTTTATTTTTTATTTTTTAACAAGAACTTCTCATCCTTAAACAGAGTTAATTAGGGACTGAAATTTTACTTTACTTTGATCACTGATGAATTACAACAGTGTTAATTTACAAACATTTAGTGCTTACTGTGCTGTGGTACTTTAACCTGGCAATAGAATTTGACAGTATTTTCTATTCTTTGTATAGGAAGTATTGTTTAATATCTTAGCACAACGAAGTCCTAAAATGGGTGTATTTTCTCTACCCCTCCTATACCCCAAAATACCCTTTGTCTCCTGAGGGTAAGTCTACATTAGAAACACTACATTGGCACAGTTGTAGCTGCGCTGCTGTAGTGTATATACTTACTACAGCGACAAAAGGGGGTTTTCCATCGCTGTAGTAAATCTACCTCTCAGAGGCACTAGCTAGGTTGATTTCTTCCATCAACCTAGTGCTATATAGACTGGGGCTTAGATTGACTTAATTATGTCTCTCAGGAATGTGAATTTTTCACACTCCTCAGCAACATAGCCAGGTCAACGGAAGTTATAGACGTAGGCAATCCCTCAGTTCTTTATCACAAGAGCATCTTTCCTCCTGATGTTTACCAAAAGAAGAGACTTGGCCTGTGCCTTCTCAGCCAATTTTTCTATAGCTCCAGGTGTCCTTTGGTTCCTGTCCATCTTATCTCCCCAGTAAGCAAAGAAGAGATCCCTGGCTCTCATCCATACTTACTCCTACCACTGGCAGAGCTCCACCCCTCCCACCATTCCCAAATCCCCATAATAGCTCAGGTTCCTTGCACTTTTTCCCCACCTGAGAAAGTTCCAGGCCTCCCATGTCTTTCCAATAACCTGACCAGTTCCAGTTCTTTTGTTGGCAACTCACCTCCCGAGGCCCCAATTGCTGCACTGAGCTCCAGGCTACTCAGCTCACCAGCCTACACTTCCGGCTCCTGCTAAAGCTTTGCTCACTGAAAGCTGAACACCAGCTCTAGATCTCTGCTGCCTAGCTCAACAGAGCAGGAAATATACACTATAAATCTAATTAATGCCTCTTTGTGGAGAAAGCCAAAAAACAAGAGACACGTACACATAGGTCAGGAAGACAAAAACAAATTGTAAGGCATCTGCATGCTGAATTCCTAAACATCCTGACTGAAATGGAAAAAAGCAGTTTACACCTCTTAGGTGTATGTTTCAAACTGTCTGACGGCTGAGATAGGTCATGCTGCATTGGCTTACACTAAACCAATGTTTTCAAGATCATCTCTGCAAACATTAGGATCTAGAGACCATTTACGAAAAAGAAAGCTGAGACTCTGAAGTATACATCTCCTATTACTAGAAAGCTGTTGTAAATTATGCAGCAGCAGAATACGCTCAAACCTAATAACAATGGTTATAAAGTGATCCAGACTATCAGGGGACAAAGACACTTGAATTCATGGTTTCTGGCACCCAGCCCAGTACACATTCTTCCTGGCTAAAGGATATTTTGTAAGGGAGGTTCTTTCTCCCCTCCTCCGTTTCTTCCTCCATCTTCAGGACGCTAGTGTTCCCTGAAGGGATCACAGCTGCCTCGAATAGCACTCCAAAGAACCAGAACTAAAGATGAACAACTTTGAACTAACTGGGATTTTGGATACTGCTCTTGGTGCTGCACACACAAATTTAACAGGGACACCTCAATGTCAGGCTGGATCTTGTGGATCCAGCCCAACATACCCCAATTTAGTCCCTATATACAACAAAAAAGTATGGTAAGAACGCTGATATTTTAGAAATAGATAATTTGAGAATAGGGTGGAATGGGGAACAGCTGTCAGGAACCCATTGATCAAATGACCTCAAATCTGCATCACGAATTCTACCTTGTCCCCTGAACTGATATATCAATTTTCAAGTCAATCTGACTATATATTTTAGAAGAAATGCAAAATTCAACATTAAACAGAAAATACATTATAGTTTTGTCTACGGAGCAGGTATCACTGCTCATAATTTTTACAGGAGTAAAATCTTGGAAGGAACAAAATCCCACTTTCTTCTTTCTTCACGATGAAATGATTGATTTATATTTATAGATTAATTATAAAATTATTTATTAACAATCTGAGATTTCAGTTACTTGACTAAAATTAGTCATAATGGTACTTAATATAAATGTTGTTTCCTTATGAGAGAAATGTAAACGGCTACTTTTTCCCCTCTCTCTTGAATATTAAGATATTAAAACATAAAATAAATGTTACCTACCACTTAGTGTTTTAGATCGGACAGGAGGCAATCCCTTTTTTTGGCGTTCTTTTTCCCTTTCCCTAGCTCTTCTTTCACTAGAATATGACCGAGATGACTTTCGCTTCCTTTCTCTTGATCTTGAGCGTGAACGTTTTCTGTGTTTACGTTTTCGGGAACCAGACCGTGACCTAGACCTCCGTTTTCTTGGTGACCTACAAAACATTTATATTTAATACCCTGAACAGGTGTCAGGGGAGAGATGTACTCAGTTTTTAATTTTGTTTTACTAAAAATTAAGGCTGTCAATTAATTGCAGTTAATTCATGTAATTAACTCAAAAAAAATAATCGCGATTTAAAAAATTACTCGTGATTAATCGCAGTTTTAATCGCATTGTTAAACAATACAATACCAATAGAAATTTATTACATATTTTGGATGTTTTTCTACATTTTCAAATATATTGACTTCAACTGCAAAACAGAATAAAAAAATGTACAGCGCTCACTTTATATTACCGTATATACTCGATCATAAACTGGTTCATGTATAAGACAACCCTCCAAGATGGAGAAGTAAAAATTGCAAATTTTTATGACCCATTCATAAGCTGACCCTATAATTCAGGAGTTGGCAAACTTTGGCTCCCAGCCCATCAGGATAAGCTGCTGGTGCGCCGAGAAAGTTTGTTTAACTTGAGTGTTCACAGGCACAGAGGTAAACCTAAATAAACAAAATGCCCCGGCCCACCAGCGGCTTACCCTGATGGGCCAGGACAGCAACTGGTGGGAAATTTTTGGGGAGGGAGAAAGGGAGAAGTAGCTGGAGGTCAAGGGAGTAACCCCTGTGACACCCCCCCACACACAACCCCACCCCTAACCTGGGACCTCCCCACATGACCCTTCCCCACGTAACCCCTCCCCGCCCCACCCCTAGCCCAGGACCCCCACACTCTCACCATACCATCCCTTCCCACCTTGGGGGAGGCCAGGGGAGGATGTCTCTGGCCCGGCTGGAGCTGCTCCAGCAGGCTGAGCGGCACGGCTGCAGCCTGCCAGCCCTGGAGTGGCAGCTGCTTCGGAGGCTGGGGGGAGAACAGTGTGGCCAGAAGAGGAGACACTCTGGCCCCATCTCTTCTCTTCTGGCTCTGCTGGATGTGCTGCCTCTCCTTGCACTCTGTTGGTAGGGAGGGGCTGGGTCCCACATCTCCCTCTCTATAAGCTGACTCCCTTCACTGATGCTTCCCTTTTTTACTAAAATAATTCGGTTATGAACGAGTATATACCGTACTTAAGATACAGTATTTTTCAATTCATCTCATACAAGTACACTCAGTCCTACTTCTTGTGCAGCCAATCGCTAAGAGAAAAGTTTGTTTACATTTACGGGAGATAATTTTGCCTGCTTCTCTTGTGCAATGTCACCTGAAAGTGAGAATAGACATTCACATGGCACTTTTGTAGCCAGCATTGCAAGGTATTTACATGCCCAGGTATGCTAAACATTTGTATGCCCCTTCATGCTTTGGCCACCATTCCAGACGACATGCTTATGATGCTTGTTAAAAAAAAGTGTGTTAACTAAATTTGTGACTGAACTTGGGCGAGAATTGTATGCCTCCTGCTCCATGGTTTTGACTGCATTCTGCAACATATTTTGTGTTATGGTAGTCTCAGATGATGACACAGCATACATGGTTTAATTTAAGAAGACTTTCACTGCAGAGCTGACAAAACACAAAGAAGGTTCCAATATCATATTTCTAGAGATAGCTACATCACTCAACCCAAGATTTAAGAATCTGAAATGCCTTCCAAAATCAGAGAGAGAGGGTGGGAAGCATGCTTTCAGACATCCTAACAGAGCAACACTCCGATGTGGAAACTACAGATCCTGAACGACCAAAAAAGAAAATCAACATTCTGCTGGTGACATGCGACTCATATGATGAAAATGAACATGCGTTGATCTGCGCTGCTTTGGATCATTATTGAGCAGAACCCATCATCAGCATGAACGAATGTCCTCTGGAATGGTGGCTGAAGCATGAAGGGACATATGAATACTTAGCGTATCTGGCACGCAAATATCTTGCAATGGCGGCTACAACAGTACCATGCGAACACCTGTTCTCACTATCAGATGACACTGTAAACAAGAAGCAGGCAGCATTATTTCCTGCAAATGTAAACAAACTTGTTTGTCTGAGTGATTGGCTGAACAAGAAATAGGACTGAATGGACTTGTAGGCTCTAAAATTTTACATTGTTTTATTTTTGAATGCAGTTACTTTTTGTACATAACTCTACATTTGTAAGTTCAACTTTCATGATAAAGATTACACTACAGTACTTGTATTAAGTAAACTGAAAAAAATACTCTCATTGTTACAGTGCAAATATTTATAATAAATAAAAAAAAGTGAGCACTGTACACTTTGTATTCTGAGTTGTAACTGAAATCAATATATTAGAAAATGGGAAAACATCCAAAAATATTTATATAAATGGCATTCTATCATTGTTTAACAGTGCGATTAATCGTAATTAATTTTTTTTATTGCTTGACAGCCCTACTAAAAATCACAATTCTATATGGTAATATGGATTTTTCTTAGTGTTTGTTTAAATGTTTAGAAATATTAGTCACATTTTATTTTACTACTGTATAGAGAAAATAAATGTACTACCATTAGTGTGGAGGAGAAAAAGTGCATTAGTCTGGCCTCAAGAAAAAAAAAGAACTGTAAAGTTTACAGCAGAAAAATAAGAATTACTGAGGAAAAGTCCATCCTTTTAGCTACTTATTTGAATTACCTGGAAGGTACTTGAAAATTTAAGCAATCCAAATCTAAACAAAATAAATTGCCATATCAAAAAAAGTCTTAAGTTACTATACAACTTAATCTTATGCTTAAATGTAAACTATTTGTTTGATTCCAATGCAACATATAACCATGCTGGAAGCCAAAAAAATTCAGAATGATGACATAGATACGACAAATAATATAACACTGTTTCTGTATTTTAGAATAAAATAAAGTTGCTTATAATTGAGTAATAAGTTTATTATGAAACCTTGAACGAGATCTTGAGTGTGTTCTTGATCTTGAACGAACAGCTGATTTCTTTTCTTCTTGTTCAAAGATCTCTTCCTCAACTACATCTTGTCCTTCATCTATATCCATGTCCTAAGTATGGAAGCAATGAGAAATATAAGCAAAAATATACAAAACAAACATTGGCATACAAACAGATACAACAATTTCTGAAGTTTAATTTTTCCTTCAAATCTCAGTAATTTATTCAGAAATGGTAAATTTTACCTGCTGCTGAATATCCATTGAATCATCTAGGTTTGTTTCCACTTCCAAAAACTGCTGTTGGCTACTCCCTTGTGATGGTGATGCAGAGTGCTCTGATCCAAAATTTCCCTCTTGATTTTCCTCAGGGCTTGCCTGCACAGGACATGAATATTACATTTTAAAAAGTCAGAAGTCAAATTGTATGTTATATCACTGTGCGATACAACACAGGACATACAGACATGACTGTCAGAATATTTTTGCAAAGAGTTTATTTGCAAGTGTCTGGGATTATTTTTACCACTTCGTTTCTGTAACTGCAGATCAAGTTAATATGCAGTAATAACCTGTTATGAGAACTTTGAGTTGAACTTGATTTCCTCCATTCCACGCTGTACTCCAGTACACAGAGAGTTTTAACAGAGCCAATGTGTTTTCAGTTCCCACCCAAAATACCATTATCAAGTCAATGAGTCAGATAACGTTCATCAAGGATGACTATTTTTTCACAATTCTGGTTAATTACAAGTAAAACAAATATATACCTTGAAGGACTATAGTAATTTTGTACAATACAAAGAAGCGTATATCAAAATATTCATATACTTTTTAAATATATAAATATTGTCGGTACATAAGTCATTGATAACTTATTGTAATCACTTCCATCGAGAACCACACATTTTCATTATTAATTATTTTGTTGTGATGTAAATGCAATACGAATTTAAATTTAATTTAAAAATCTTCACTTAATTCCAACCTTTTGGACCAGTATGAGATTTAAGATAAAACAAGTAAGACAAGACAAATCAGGAAGCTGCCAGTTATGCGATATGTATGTATCTTTTCATCCTTGCAAATGGTTTCTGTAACCCCCCATAATCCAAGCCTGACCCCAGATGTACAGTACCTTCCCTCTCAACCTGTGTATATTTCATTTCAAACATTTCCTTTAATAAAATTTTTATGCCAGGATGTTAGTTACAAGAAAGAAATCTATCAGCGCAACTACATCTGAAAAATGTCACAAATCACACTAATTTGAGAATGTAAACTATAAAATTGTTAATTATTAACAAAAAATTAACAACACTTACTGCATTTTAGCTTTAGAACTTAGGCTTGTTAAAGTGAATGTTTACAACAAACAATGTGTATATAGGATGTACAAGCTGGCAGGTTTGGACAACCACCTTCCTATTTGAAATGTCTATTTCATTTGGGAAAAAAAAATTCTCTCCTACAACATCCTTTAACCGAATTAACACATTTTAGAAAAACAAAGGAAACAGCTCTCCAATTTAACTACATCAGACGTGAGATTATGTGAATTTTATTGAAGAAGGCAGATGGCTATCTACATGAAGAGAAAATAGGACTTTTATAGTTTTAGATTCAGTTCAAAGAAAGAAAATTTTCTAAAAAACTGTCTTCATAACAATTTTTTCGCAGACACATGCAATAGAATATTACTTCTCTTCTTGAGACATTGGAAGAAGCTATTATTATTACCATCATTATAATTAATAATAGTAATGCACTGCATCCAAAAAACTGCCAGGGTACCATGATGGAGTCTGCCAGTACTAACAGTACTGGCTATTCATAAAAGGAATGAAAACTAAACTAAAAATTGACAAAAGGAGAGCTCCAAATAAAACAAACTTAGAATTTATATTTTCCAGGTTTTAATTTAGGATTCTTGTAATGACTATTTTTAAATGTCACATCAATTATTAGAAGACAATTTCTAAACTGCTAACCAAATGTATTCTTTAGAAAGATGTGTGGGTCTTACATATCCAAAGAGATAAAACAGAAGTAAAGGATACTGAATTCTGGTGTTTAAGCATTCTTTGAAACATAGAGATGTTTAAACATATAAACAGTTTCTCATTATACTTCCACTCTGCTTAAAAACTCTGTACCTTACACTTTTTAGTGACATCAAGTGGCAGAATGTTGAACAGTACCCAGATTCTTCCACATTACCTTCCTGTTTTCCTGAAGCATGTCATTGTCCCATTACCTTCCTGCTTCATGTATTTGCCTCTCAACCCCTGCATTATTTTTCCTGAACCCAACATTCTGGTTTTAAGAAAAACAATATCAAGAAAACACAACTGTCCTGTGCTCCTTGCTTCCAATTTCTACTTTATGTCTTGCTCCCTCTGTATGTTTTTTTGCCCTCCTACTCCCCCCGCCAATCTTTGCATTTTATTCTTGCTTTCTCACTTAGTCTCTGTGACTAGGGCCTGGACACAAAATCAAAGGTCCTCTTTACAGCGTGCTGTATGCTGGGAGTAACTCCTTTATGTTCCAGCTGAAGCGTGAGCCTCTCAGCTACAATCAGGACTAGATGCAACTCCCTCTCCCATGCTAATCAGATGAGAGGCACTTGCTGGAAGCGCACACAGGATTACATGGGAAATGAGGGAGGCAGGTGGTAAACACCTGTGGTGAGATATGTCACCCTACTCTTGAATGAATTAGAAATGCTAAATTCACAGTCCCCAAAAAATAATTCATTCTTAAAACTCACCCAATTTCACTCTTTCAAGAGCAACACCTTTCACTGGAAGGTATCTAACGTTTTCAATATATTTATTCTAGAATTTTAATCATTACTTCTAGATAATGTATATCAACAGCTACCAAAAACTTCATTACTCCTTCATAGGGATATGCCTCTGTAGTAGTATCTGCTAAATAGTGCAAGCTTTCATTGCTTTGGGGAGAAGGGAATCAGAGCTTTACTCCACTGTACAGAGAGAGTCAATGTACAGCATCAGCTAGAAAATGAGAGTGAGCTATCTAGAGCATGAGTTCTCAGTGGGGCAACAGATGGTGCCTGCTGAGTTGCACACACAGGCTGAGATCAAAATCATTCAGTTGCTAGGACCCAGAATGATCTTGGGAAGGAGCTGAAAAAGGCCCCTTTCACCTGCTGCAGCAGCATGCAACCTACTCTCTCCTCTTCCCAATCAGAGAGTAGCCCATCCACTCAAAGTTTAGGTCCTTCTCTGAACGGGGAATGTTCTTGATTTGTGCATGACTTAATATGATACAGATAGTAAATGAAGTGAACTTAACTATCCCTCTTTTTCTTTCAAGCCAGGGCAGCATGCCATCTTTCCAGCCCTCCATGAAAGAAGTGAAATCATTTAAAAAATAAAATTCTTAGTTAAGAAGTGGACAGGATAACCAAAAGTGAAGTGTGTCTCCAGGTCAGCTGATGACTAGTCTCTCCTAATTTAATAAACACAAAATATATAGCTCATATTTGTTTTGTATTTTTTTCTTTGGTTTATGTTTTTTGCCTTCAGTTACTCCAAGTCTTCACTTTGCAAGCCTAGCCCAGGTAATCAGCCAGTGACAGAGTTTCATTATTATGAGTAAGAGTATTAGGAAGAAGAGACAGTTTCCTGTCCTGAAGCACAGTATGTATTTTTACCAACGTGGAAGAACACTAGAATCAATTACTATGATAACCACAAGATGGAGTAGTTACCTTTTGAGGCTGCTGTTGCTCCAGGAGCTGCTGTCGGAGATGTTCTAAATTTTGTTGTTGCAGTTGTTCAGCTAGCTGATGAAAAAGTGAGTTGTTCACAGACTCTGATACTAGAGGCCTAAAATAAAATAATTGAAAAACCCTTAACATTGAAGTTTTTCTCTTTAGACTAAGTAACCTAATAAACAAATTTCGTGTTTTAAAAAGTAGCAAGCTACATACATTTTCAAACAAATGAACAACTTAGTAACACACACTCCTTAGTTACAATTATTATGCCTCAGAGCAAAATATAAGATTGTTCTCTAAATTACTTCTGACAGAATTCTGTGCCCATATGGGGGCGCAGAATTCATATGGACTGCATATTTCTATGCCCTCTCCTAAATGCAGAAAACCACAAACAAAATCTGTGGGGGATGTCTCTTTCCTGGCAGCCCAGGCGACAGGTCTGTTCAGCATGCCTGAAGCAGCTTCAAAGACGCAATGCATGCATCGGGAGAGGGGCTCAGTGTGCGTGCCTGCAGGAGAAACTTTGACCACCATAGGGGCGAGGCTGGTCAACAAGCAAGAGGGACTCTGTCCCTCTTTATTAATACTGCTGCTCCAGAGGCGTGGAAGAGAGTAGGTCTTTTTGTTATGCTGGAGGAAGGCTCTGTCCCTGAGGCAGAAGTGTAGCAGCCTCCCTGCCTAGTAGAAACTTCTTAAGAATTGAAAATATACTTAATTAAATAGTAGTATCATGTTACTGAAAATTGTTTGTTATTAACTTTAAAAAAATAGCTTTTTTAAAAAACCACCACATTTTGTTAATGTTCCTTTTTGATGGTTAATTGATCTCATTCTCTGAGGCAGAAACGTAGCAACCTGTCTGCATAGTAACATTGTTAATTATTCTATTGTTAGTTAACTGTTCCCATTCTCAGTCAATTCCCCCAGGAGCATAAAAATCTGTAAAAGTTTTAAGGCCCCTACATTGTCAGAGTGAAGTAAAGCCTAAATGAATGACAGTAAGGGAATCAGCTAGGAAGATCTATGCGCTTTCTCACTTTTTCCCTGTGCCAAAGCAGCACAGTGGGGTTAGATTTTTACTTATCCATTAAAAAAAAAAAAAAAGACTTTTGAGGGCAAATAAAACATTTACCAAGCAGTCAATAAAATGTCAGGACAATCAGAACTAAGCATTTCCCAAAGTACCAGCTATGTTCAGATAATGATTAGCAAAACTGTATGAGTTTCATGTGTGAAAGTCTGAGTAATTTAAAATGACATTCTACCTTTTTTTTCCCCCTGTTGGTGTTCTATAATTTAATTTAAATGAAAATCCAGCATTATAACTGAAATGCAGAGTATTAGTTACCAAGTATTTGCAATTTAACTTTCATGTGTTTAGAAGATGCTGAATAGTTAGAGACTTTTTTCAGTATTGTAGTTTAAATAACTTACCAAAATAACTGAAACTGGTGTGATTATATTGCATTATTTTAACAAATAAAATTTGCAGAATTTTGTATCTAAGTAGAGCGTTATCTTCAGACCAAACTCTCACTCTTTCTTTTTTAAAATGGTAGGCATCCAGCTGAAGGGTTCTCATGCAATGGTAGAGATGTTGTATTAAACATTTAAAACATATACATGTCTATCATTCAAATTCATGTAAATTGTTCTCTGTAACCACTGCTCCAGTATAGTAGTTTACATATTCTGAAGGACCAGACAGTTGGTCTACTTTTCACAGTGAATGTTCAACCTCTGTACTGTTTAATATGAAAAATGATTAAATTAATCCAATTTAAAAGGAATGTAACCTGATCTTACAGTTGGGAAGTGGAAGTTTCCTTTTTAGGCTCTTCACTGAGGTCAGGCTCTTCCACAAAATCAAACCTGTCCATCAGCTTCTAGGAGAAAACGAATCAAGCATTAGAAAGAGCATATTTTATAACATGTTCCCTACCAAGCCATACAAAATACTTAGTAATCTAAAAACAGGAAGTCTGCAATGACTTAATGTAGGAAAGCAGACCATTCTTTTAAACAGAAAACGCTTAGTTGTTAATCCAAGAACATGTGCTGCCCAACACTAAATAAATGACTACTCTCCTGAGTTAAAACATTATATATAACCTGTGTGTGTGCGTGCTTATTCCTTTAGCAGTCAGCCAATTACTATGGCCAATGCCAACATCAAACGGGACATTGAAGAAGAATTACCTGTTAGATACTGCTTGAGGATGTTCAAAGAATTAGAATATTATTTTCTTTCAATAATGATTTAATTTTAAAGGGAGGGGGAAATCAAAGATACGAACAAAATATATAGATTAAGAAACACAAGTTATTTGCCTGGGAAACTGCAGTAGTTCTTCAAGAGTGTTGTCTCTGCACTTGCAGTACCTCACAAATGCCCTCTCTCAGCACTGAACATTCAGCAAAAGTTGTATCACCAACCTCCTCAATTCCTTCTGCTAAACAAGTCTTACGAAAGCGGAATTTAGAGAGGGGAGATGGTAAAGAGGTACACAGAGGATGTAATCTTAAGTAACTAGTTAACATGTGTAAATAGCGTTTTTTCTTCCACAGGGTGGCCTCTGCTTATTCTAAATTATGGGAGTCTAGCAAACAATACAAACCTCTAAAAAAGGCTGGCTATACGGCTCTTATTAAGCAAGGATTCTACTGAACTACTTTCCCAAAGTGAGCATCAGATTTAGAAGTAAAAAGAGTAGCGATGTGCAAATGTGTGTATAGAACTCCAGGAAGCAACTCTGTAGATTTCAATGAAGAAAACATTACAGAATATAACATTCTTCATTATATATGAAGAAAACATTATATAAAACATTATATAAGGCCACTGATGACACCTTAGCCATGGTAAAGGTACAACATATACGTCTTGGTGCACAGCCTAATCCACTTAAGACAGGCACTAAATGTAAATGGCATTCCCTTTACATAGGTCTCCAAAGGCTACAAGAAGTCTTGCTCAATTCCTAAATGCTTGAGGTCCTGATTCTCATAGACTAAGGTCAGAAGGGACATCATGATCATCTAAGTCTGACCTCCTGCACATAGACCACAGTACCTCGTCCACTCCTGAAAACTCTGGCTGAGTTACTGAAGTCCTCAAATCATGGTTTAAAGACTTCAAGTTACAGAGAATTCAACATTTAGTTTAAACCTGCAAGTGACCCGGGCCCCATCCTGCAGAGGAAGGAAAACCCCCCCAGGTCTCTGCCAATCTTGACTTGGGGGAAAATTCCTTCCCAACCCCAAATATGGCGATCAGTTAGACCATGAACATGTGGGCAAGCCCGCCTAGGCAGATACTCTATAGTAACTCAAAGCCCTCCCCCATCTAGTGTTCTCATTTGCACTAAGTTTCCTTGGGTATAAGTGCAGTATAAAATAGCCTTAATGTAAAGGGATCAAGCCCTCATTTCTACCAAATAAAATGTCAAGGCCTTCTTGACATCTAAGTTATGGAATCTAGTTTACCCTGGGCAAGGATGATGTTTGGTAAACTTCAGTAGCCCATCATTAACAAAATACAGAATGTCACTGTATTCTTGGATTCCTGGGTGTTGGAACTGCGAGTAAGTCTTTTCTTGGACAGTTTTAATTTTCATTTGTGGAGTTGCCACCATATGTCCCAGCAAATTCTGGAACAATATGAAATCATCAGTTGGTGAAACAAGTGAGATGATCAAATCCCAGGAAAAGTTGAGAAATATTAAATTCTTCTTGCTGGTCAAGAAAGGATTGCCGCTTATAGATAGTCATATTCCTCTAAATCCGACATGTAGGAAAGAATATCTGCCAACAGAGGGAATGAGATGCCATCGATACTGGTACTAGACTGAGTGGCAGATCTCAGGTATCTATGGTTCCTAGACCTAAAAGGGATGAGATCTTGTGTGTAAACAATAGATCATGAGAGGCATTTCTGAGTAGAGACAGGGAAAGGGGGTTGGATGCCGATAAACTGGATAGCATAATCCAAAAAAGTGGCCTCCAATACCCATCTGTCTAACATCATAGCCGCCCATGCTTCACGAAATAGAGAAAAGAGGCACCAAAATTGAAGAATGGAGGTTGTGCCATGCAGCTGAGACAATCTGGTCATTGGGTGGTCTGGACTCTCAACCAAAACATCGAAACTGGCATTTGAAGACACTGAAAGCTGAGATGACAGAGCCATGGTAGTTGTAGGCTTTTTCTTTGAAAATCTTGATATCTGGTGTTCTACGGAAGGTGGAAAATTGAATAGGGTGGGATCTTTGTGCCAACTGAGATTCGCTAAATTTTCACTATTCACAGGTGTGTATAACTTTAAAGACCAAAGTGTTGCCCTAGAGTCTTTTAGGGTGTGAAGTGTCTGTGGAATCTGCAAAAGACTTCTAAACGTTGAAAAGTAAATCCTCCACAATTGATTGTCTCTCTTATGACCAGATGTTTCTTGTCTTTATTATAAGGGTTCGCCTTTTGGGTATGCTGCCTGCCCCTTTCGCTGTGTACACGACCAGAGAGTTTGGTGCTGGGTGAAAGAATAAAAACTCAGAATCCCTGGCTGGGATTAGTATTTTTTTTTTTTTAAATCAGCTCTCTTACATGGCGGTGGGGGAGAAAGGGGAGTTTACCAGATAGACTTGGCTGGCTCAAGGAGGGCTTCATTAATTGGCAATGTCACCCACGCTGAGGTAGAGATGGGCAATATGCCTAGGAGCTTGTGATGGGAATCCTGGACTGCTTATAGGGGACTCTGCAAGATGTCCGCAACACACTTCATCGGGTCCTGAAATTGCCTGAAGTCATCAGCTAATGATGGCAGTGGTGGCATTACTGCCTTATCAGGTGTTTGTAAGCTGTCTGTAAGTGGGTAACCTCCTTGTCAGATCTTGCATCTTTCTCCTCAAAAGGCTCACAGAATGGGGAGGATGGATGGCAGGTACCAGAGAATTAAGTCTTTTGTGTTCCCTGTGGGACTGAGTTGAGGTCCCTCAAAATTGTTGCTGATACATTGCCCATGGATCCCAACAAGCCCAATGGAGAAGACTACAATGTGTGGAGGTGGGAGTGGAGGCGAGGGTGGGAAATTCAGCACCTGTCCTCCCAAGGAAAGCAACGGTCTGGTGCCTGGACTTTGTTGCATTTGTCTGCAACACAGAACAACATCTCCCAGAATAAATTGGGAGATCCTTGAATCAAAAGTTCAGCGTCTGAGTCGGAATGATCCTCATATACGGTAAATGATGTGACAACTCCCCTTTTCCCCCAACCCAGTGGAGAGATGAAGGAGAAGAGGCAGGTCTCCCATAAACATGAGCAGTTGGTGGCCCAGCAGACCTTGATACTGAGAGGTGTCCGGATGTTGCAAGGAGTGGAGATTCAGGTTCACTCGGCACCGCAAGCTTCCTTGGGTACTAGAATTCCTGCGCTACTGGAAATACAAGAGAACTCAGTATCAGTGCCGATGACATTGCAGAGGCCATGACAGGCACTGAGGCTGGTACTGAGGGGGTCAAGGGCTGCACTGAAGCTGATCTCCAGGAAACAGTCATCTTCAGTACGGAGCTCTTTATCCCAGAGGTATGGGGCTCAGATGAAGTCTTAGTGTGCTCCACAATACCCAAAGTACCCAGAGCCTCACCAGCACGCCTCTGAGGGACTGATGTCTCCGGTGACCGTATCTTCTTTAAAAAAGAATACTCTGATGTTTCACTCCTCTTATCGCCTTCCATATACTGAAGAGTAGGAAGCTCTCAGTACCAGTGGCACAGTTATCGGTATCTCAATCATGAAGAATGTTGGAGACCTGGGTTTCAGTGTCATCTTCCCCCTTCAAAGCTTCTGATGACCATGGTCTCAATGAAGACAGGGCACTGACAGACATGGAAGGTCCCTGTACAGGGGGTTTCCCTGACCAGGGGTCTAAAGCTGGTCTTAAACCTTGCTCCATCATTAAAAGTCTATACTTCATTTCCCTGTTTTTATAGGCTCTTCCTGCAAAGGATGAGCAGATTTTATACTTGCATGGAACGTGAGAGTCTCGCAAACAATGAATGCAGTAGGCATGTCTGTACTAACGCGGACTGCTCTTCAACACAAGAGGCACCTTTAAAGTTCAGGGAGCGCTCCATCTCTGACAGAAGAAAAACATTATTCTAACCCTGAAAGAGGGGAAAAGAAAAACAAATTTTCTCCCAGAAAAGGAAAAAAAAGGAACAAATGTTCCAAATATAAGGCACTAAATTCTACTCTACTAGCTAACTATATAGCTAAACATTAATAAAAGAGGTCAACAAGTACAGAGCAAACATGCATATGCTAGACTCCATCTCAGACTGAAGACGACTGAGAAGGAACTGAGGATGGTTCACCCATGCAGTTTGGTACAGGGCACAAGGATGCAGGGCACATGTGCAGGATGAACAGGCACTACCACCAAAATTCTCTGATTAAAGGCGCCTGGGTGCAAGCGCACCTAAAGTAGACTGCCCACAAGGATGCTACTCAGCATAGCAGCAGTAGGTTTTCTGAAAGTCCAGATAAATATTTCATGTGGTTCTCCTTCATTACCATTTTGACGACACTCAAAGTTCTATAAGCATAATTTACTACACAGATGCTGTGTAATTTGATCCTATCTCATATTTCACTTCATTTTTTATTTTTCTTGTTAAACTAAAGATCATGGGTCTATAATTGCCATAATTAATATTAGGTAAAGTTTTTTTTTAAAGATAGATATAAAAATATGTTACCCTCCAACCCTCTGCGGAGACTAAGAGATTGAATATTCTGTTAACAACTTTTGGATGAATACTATCCGGTGCTGGTAATTTGGCCCTATTTAATTTATCATTTTGTTCCAGTACCTACCTTTCTGACACAGTGCCTCATCTTAGTTAAGGCTGAAAATCACTTACTACTAGAAGACCATTATTCTAGGTGCTTTAAAATGTATGTACCAAATTCAGTTTTGTCTTGAAATTTGATGCATCTCCTGGGGATGCAGGGAGGGTGGTCTAAATTTGGGCCACCTGAGCAAGTGGTTCCAGGGATACAGCTCCCTCCCCATACACAAATTATCTGTTTACAAAAATCACCCATTCTGATGACTTTTTGGTGCACACCTGAAGAGCTAATCCTTCCCAAACTCATCTCAGCCATTTGGGATTTACTCATTAATTGTATTATTGTAGCACCTAAGAACCTCAGTCATGGACCAGATAACGTGCTAGGTACTTTATAACACAGAATGAAAAGGTAGTCCTAATCTCAAAGAATTTGCAGTCAGACTGATTTCATTTTAAAAGTATTGTAAAGGAAATTAACATTAATTAGAGGGAAGATGAAAAGATTCTAGTAAGCAGTTACGGCATGACTCATACTCAAGCATTTTGGTCATTTGTTCAAAAGGTTTAAATGATACATAAATTTAAAGTTGCCCTGTGGTGTCTCATGCCTATCCTGAATGTATTTTAGCTAGACTCAAACTTCTGAAAACTAGGAAATGAAGAGTTAGAGTAACACACCCCACTTCAGAAAACAGAAATTAGGAGTTAAGGTATCACCATCTCTACAATGTAAACTAAACGGTGAAGCCCCAACACTACACCTACCACCATTCTATCCTTACAGATGCTATAGACACTCTAGGAAAGAGCAATTGAGCAATGCCTGACAAAGCCTAACATCTCTTTGCTAAGGCAAAACTCTGGTTTAGGTCAGCCATGTCAAAGTCTGGTTTAGTCATAGCTGCCTACACTCAAATTACCACAGACTTATAAGATATCATCACTGCTTCACTCTTGTCTGGGGATTCTTTCTGCTAATTATTTGGAAAGAGATGGTCTGGAATAGGTAGCTCCCAACATCCTCTGTGTTGAAGACTGATGAAAAGATAATTCAGCTTCTCTACATCCTTATCCTCCCTAATAATCCAGTAGAGACTATCCTCTCACAGACTTCCTGCTTTTTATATACTGAAATAACTTGTTTTTATGTCTTTGGTTATTTCATCTCCAAATTTCCTCCAAACCTTCTTAACATTACATTTTACCATTGCCATAGTTTACTGTATGCTCATCTACCTTGCCATTCAATTGTTTTCTTCTTGGCTTCCCTCTTTAGAAAAAAGGGTATGCTTTCTGTGCTCTATTCAGCATACTTACATAATCTCCGTAGTATGTCTAAGGATTTTAATTTCCTCACTTTTGGGGTCTTTTTGATTAGGTTTGTCCCTTTAAAAACAAAATCCCTCTCTAACGTTTAGGTGTCACAGGGCTAGCTTTCATATGATCCTCGGGCTAAGAATGTAAACTTGATTGTATTTGTGGTTCAATTATAGTTAAACTTTGAAGTTCAATTATAGTTATTTCCTTCGGTATTTATGATGTAACAAACCTACTGATTCTCCAAGTGATCTATAGTCTTATTGGAAAACTAGGGTACATAAGACCTGAATTTCTACAGTATTTTTTCCCCTGAGAAAACCTTTCAGACTTTCTTTGTATGCCATAAAAGAAGGGTGAGGGGAGAAGGCAAAAACATATAAGCTCAACCTTCCTTTTTGGGCAGATTATCTTCAAACTCATTAATTCAGATTCTCCTTCTACACAATTATAGAAGGAAATACAACATTGACTTTGCTTTACTAATGGAAATTAACTCTAGCCTTCTGAAAAATATCTTTTGCCCTTAAATTATACAAAATACATCATTTATGTATCTGTATAACTGTCTCTGAAGAAAATAATTTTTGTATTTTGAAAAACTTATGTGCAAAAAACTATTCTGTAGCACAGTCATGCACTTCTTAAGAAGTCACTAAAGATAGAGACACAACCCACGTGAAGACTTTAAATATAAACAGTAAGTGCATTACTTCAAACCTCCAACTTCTACCTTGTTAAAAGAGACATTCTGTTCCAGTGGATTAAGTGTGTTGGCGGCAGCAGCTGCAGCTGTAAGTTGTGCTGTGAGGGCCTGTAACTGAACGACAAGGCCAGCATCCAGCGCTTGAAGTAGTGAAGGCTGTGGCTTCTGTTGTTGTATTTGCAGTGTCTGTATTAACTGCTGAAGCTGGAAGAAAGAAAGCGATAACTACATTCACAAAAAAATAACTTAGCTAGCTTTTTGCCCTTCTCATGAATAAAGATCTCACTAGTGCAGTGTATCTATTCAGGGCTATAATTTCAGTTCAGTCTGTTGGTGGTTACAGCAAATTATATTCCCATTTACTGGCTAATTTGTTTTCTGCAGCTCAGACAAGATACTGTAGACATGAGGTTCCACCTCCTAATTTGCTGACAGGCAGACGACAACCAATCACAATCCAGGATTTTTCTGCTTTCTAGGGTTCCCTCTTCTGCTTCTCCAGTTTAATTCCTTCTGATCTGTAAAATAATCTGTTAGCCTGCTCTACCCTTTTAAGAACCCATCTAGATTAGGAAAAGTTGTACCAATGTAGCTACACTGATGCAGAGTAAGTTACACTGGTACAAACTCCATTTTATGCTGGTGCAGCATGTCTACATCAAGGCTTTGTACTTGGGTATCTATATTGCCTACAAGGCAAGTCTCATGTTGAAGCTTGGGCTTGGCAAGTCTAACAGTGGGAGGAGTTTGCACTGTCTCAACCAAGCCACAAAAGGCAAATTAGCCAGTAAATGGGAATGTAATTTGTCTTTTTGTGGCTTATCTTGTGACAGGACAGATACTGGGTTCTGTACAGCAGTATTCTATGAGAAAACACTCTAGGAAGGGAGAACAGGAGACTCATGATTGACTCAGAAGAGGGAGCCTGAACGCACAAGATGGGTAATAAGAGGAACAAGAACCCTAAAGGACTCCATCAACTCTCCTGACCGAAGTGGTCCAAACACTCTGCAGCTAAGGGCGGCACCTGCACATTAAACAGACAATGAGCAGTTTAAAAAACAAGAAGTACAGGAAAATCTGCAAATCTTTTCTATTGACGCCTTCCCTCTGCAGCCCAGATGTCCATGACTCTGCTGGGATGGGTACAAATCTCAATGGACAAGGAACTTCCACAGTCATATAAATCTCCTGGAAACCGGACTTTAATCATTTGGCCATAATATAACAAGATATCTTGAGCTGTAAAAGAGGATGATACATGGGGTTCTGTTTCTCTGAAGGTTTCTAGACTAAGTACACTATGAGGACCTTCCTGAGATCCAAGGTGTGTCAAAAATGTCTGTTCCTGGTTTAAGATTGGGACAAACTCTAAAGGGAGGTGTCATATTTAGGTGAAAAGAAGCTGTGACTTTTGAAAAAAATCTATGATAGATGTACCACTACAGAATTCTAAATATGGAGGACTACAGGAAAACATGAAGAGTCTTCCGAAATAAAATTACTACTACCTGAAAAGTGCCTTCAGGGCAAAGAACTACAAAATCTACCGAGTGAAGAAGCTCCCCTCAGATAGTACCTATCTACCTTGCTAGTGCAAAGGGGAAAGAAGCTCACTCATATGGAACGAGGCTCTCACCAAGATAACCTCAGACTAGAAGGAGCAGGTGCTTCAATACTTTCATGAGATAAGACCCCAGTAACCTAAAGTCTCTAGATCTTGTTCAGTAACCCTGAAGGGGTTGGGCATCTCTGTTTGAGCGGTCCAGCCCGTACTGACCTCAGGAGGCCAGAGTACTCCTTTTTGATTTCTCTCACCTTAATTCTGATGTGGGAATTTTCTCCTACATAATGCAGGACAGAGGGTTTTTTCCCAGCTGGATGAACTGGAATCTCAACTATCTTAGATTTCATACAAAAGGTTTTTGTCAAACATCTTACTCCTAGTGAACTTAGTTTGTAAGCCTCAGTTTTCCTTAGGGTTCAACCTTCAGCTGGCTAAAGATTCAAGCTGATGAGTGGGATAGTCAGATTCTTTCTCCCTGGTGTCATCCTTCCTGAAGATGGTGACCCTTTGTTACTAAGTGCCACTAGGAAGTCTATATAACCTCACAAAAATTCATGAACTGATGCCTTGCTCCACTAATACTTTGTAGAGAGCCTCTGCCGCTGAAAACGAGTTTGTCTCCCCTTTTAGTGAAATTTGTCATAGGCCACAAAGCACTTCTGCCACTGCTTTATTCCACTAACAGGGAGGAGGCTTTGTTCAATCAGAGCAGAAAATTTCTTAAGGCACTCAGGGGAAAGAACCGACTGCAAGGGATATAGCTGATGTGTTCTCTTTTCTGCATGTGTGTGTTTAAGAGACTATGCACATGTCTAGACACCATTTGATGTCAACTTCTTGTGTGTTGCTTTGAGTGAGGCAGGAATCAAACTGAAGAAGCTGAGGAGGAAGCCCTAGAATGGGAAAATCTTGGATGATTGGTTGCCATCCTGCCTGTCTCTATACTCCTCCTGGGTACCATCTCTCTCTCCTTTTACTATTTATTTCTACACTCTCATCTTACCCATATGTGCCACCATAAACGGAGTCACACATTCTCCTCTCTCATCCACAAAATACAGTCCTAAAATGTGAAAGAAGGAACCATCTAACTACCCAAGACCTCGTTTTCCCTTCCTCTATATATTAATGTTATCTTCAATATATATTGCCATACTCTGACTGCGTCCCATTTTTCCTTTCTCTTATCTTTTGATCCACAAGCTATTTCTGCACCTTCTGCCATCTTTTACAGATTAACTCTCTTCTGGTCTGCATAGTCTTTAGTTTTTCTCCTTTGTTGTTGTTTCTTCTTTCCTTTTTTTTTTTTTTTTTTTTTTTTAAATATCCTCTGGCCAGCAATCTTTGAGCTTTCACACAATTCCTACTCCATATCTCCTCATTCTCACTTTACATCTCTCGTTCTCTAGGACACCACCCCTACCAAATCCTACTTTCCTCTATTCCATATTACCTTTTTGCCCCACCTCTCTTGACAGGCTCTCCACCTCACTCAAGTTCCCATTGTCAATTTCCCTGAGTCATGACCAGACAAAAAATATTCCGCCTCAGACTTCTGGCCAGTTACAGATGGCACAGCTTATCGGAACACAGCAAAATGGTTGCACTTTTAGCCTTTGAGATGGCAGCATCAGGACTGGTGCTTGATACTGTGGCAGTCCCTACTCACTAATTTGGGTGGGATATTTTTAGTGTCCCAACTGAACATCTCCTACATACAGGGCCATCACTGCAGCCTACTCAAATTGGGATAATAGGGACTGCCAGAGTAGCAGTGTATGCCATTATTACCTGAAGATGAGGGCCTACATTTTCAAAAGGGCTACTGATTTTCAGTGTCCAATTTATGGAATGTTGACATGGCCTGATTTTCAGAGAACAGATTCTCAGCATCAGGTACCTAAGATGTATCAAGCTCCACATTCATACACTGAGGTACCCAAATTCAGTCACTTTTGAAAATGTAGACCAAGAGTCATATTAAGGATACTGATAACTTCCTGAATATCCTGAGAATGAAAGTAAACAGAATATTTAAAGGTGAACGGCAAAAGAAAAATTAGAATTGAGGTAATCAGACTTCTATGCTGAGTATCCTCTACTACATAAAGAGACGTGTTTTAACTTACAGGATGTATTCAGCATAGAAATAAGTTTTAACTACCATTTAAGGCATTCCTCACTCCCCAAATTAAAAATATTTTGTTACTTCCTGATTCACTGAAGATATCCTAGAAGGCTCCCTCTGTAACACCGTAAATACCATGCACTGTATGGCCTGCAGTGAATCTTTTTCTGGTATCTAATGTCACCTTCCTGTATACATTCAGTGAACCAAGAGAATTTCAAAAAGGAAAAAAAAATTGTTAAATGTTGCTTCAAACTTATCTCTGGAGAATGATCTCTACAAACTGGTTATACGGAGGACAAATTTTTAAAAACATTAACAACACTGATAAATACTCTCAAGTGCATCTGTCATATACAAACACTGTAGACTACATACAGTACAAAAGTCTAATTACCTACAAAAAGTATTTACCTGTTGGCCTTGGGGACTCTGTAAGATTTGTGCAACAGCAGCAAGTGTATCTGTATTAGCAATTTGAGACACCCACGGATCAGGTAAACTTTGTACCACATTGGCTGGAGTAACAGGGGTCACAGGAGTTCCTGAAAGAGGGAAAACAAGGTAGAGCTAAGTGCTGTTAACATACTATTTTTTATATACATAAAGTACAGCAGTAAAATTTAAACTGCAATTCAGAGTCACACTGAATATGGTAGTTTATTTTACATTATGGACCAACTGCATAAAACAATTTTTGAACTGTAGAAGTCACAGAGGTTACACTTCTACGTAGCAATTTTTAAATGTCTGAAATGAAAGATGGGTTTGTAATTTAAAAAAAAATGTTTTTGTACTAAATATAGTGCTCTGGATAAGTGCCACATCCACATCCATGGAAACCATCAATTCCTTTATCCACAGAACAGCACAGCATGGCAGGAGTAATGCAAACTTCCCCACCAATGTGCCTAAATTGGTGGAAATACCTGTAACTGAGTCTCATGATACATTCTACTGTTGGCCTGTCTTCTGGGACTGCCAACAAGAATGCCACTGAAAGCAAAATGTGGTGGTGTTCATTGTGATCTGAAATTTGGAGGGCGTCTCCTCTATTATGGAGAACTTCTCTTGTGTTTTAGGGGAACTGAGGGAGAGCTCAACTGGCTTCAAATTCATTTTTAGTCATCAGATGGTGATGACTTCTGGTAACTACAGGGATGGCCATGTTTGAAAATACAGGTGAAAATGTTCAATAGTCACTACCATGCTCCAAATACTATTGGACCAATGAAAATCCTTAATACTATTTTAAACTTAGTAGCATTACAAGATGAATGTAATCAGGAAAGATGAGGAACACAGTCAATTTTGATGTTACAAATTGCCTTGGACTAAGTCACTTTAAAGATATAGTATAAATTACAAAACTGTAGTTAAAAATGTTTTTTCTGCAGAAATGCTCTTGTGTTATCAAAGCTCAAGAGTCCCATTCTGCTAGGTGCTGAGCAGATACATAACACAATAGAAAATCCCAACTTAAGAAAGAGAGCTCACAATCAACATGTCAGACAAGACACAGCAAGTGAACAAAAACAGACAAATGGGGTGAGGGTAGGTTGAGGGTATAAGGCAGCAATAAAATAAAAGAGTTAAACAGAAAAGCAGAAATCACATATCACTATTGGCCAAACCAGTATCATAAGATAGTGATCTGTAGACATCACAGAAGAGGTAGGTTTCAGAGTTGGGCTATGCAAAAGACTCAGTTGTCTTCACTGTAGACTACAGTACAGATGATAAATTTTAAAATATTTAAAATATTCATACAAACAGAGAAATTGCTAGAAGAGGAAACAGGTGAACAATTCTAGCTTTGGAGAGATGTTGGCCCTAGAGATGGAAGCAGCTCCTGACCTGCTGCAAGATAAAACTTCAGGGAAGAGAGACATATGCTCCACAGGTAACTATAATGAAGATGTCCAGTAACCTGCAATCTTGCTGTACTCTCCCTGCTCATCCCCGGGCTGGGCCTGCCTACTTTACTCATAATTTCCACCCACAGCCGTCAGACTCCTAGGGTGAGAGTCTCCTCTGTTTTGTCTTTCTCCTATCCAAATTTCTTTGGGGACGAATATTTCTGAGTCAAAAGGTAGAGTTCCCAGGCTGGGATTTTGCTGATTGGTTCCATGCTGTAGTTCTGATGAATTCAGAAGTCAGAGCAACACCCCCTCCTTCCTGTAACTCAGAAGTGAAGGCAAGTGCTGAACAATGCCAAATCCAAACTACAGAAATAATGTTTTAAAAAATAATCCACATCAGATTTCATAAAGTGTTAGTACGGTAATAAGTGATGATACCAGCAGTTTAATGCAGTAAAAAGAATACGAATATAAAAAAATGCACACAAGAGACATGAAGCTCATGCAAAGTGCTTATCTAGTTCACATAATAAACTATACGCACATACACACACACAAACAAATTAATGGATATAAACAAGTTTATCTATATTTTGGATTTTCTACATAAATAGTGCACATTTAAATTATTTCATGTATATTAGTCTGATTAAGTCTACACAAACAGAAGAAATCAAACTCCCTGATTATAGGCAATGTGAAGGCAATTCCTTAGATTATGTTAAGTACGATCATATGTCCAGCAAACAGAAATACAAATTTTGCTTGAAGTAAATGTAAGACAATGATCCTCAATAAGAGATTCTCACACATTTATGGCACCAATACTTAATGAGTTTTTTTTTCCCCCTTTATGATTTATCACTGATCCATTGTTTGTATCTGAAACTATAAAACCATTTCTTACTGGATAAACCAGGGTGGATAAAAAAAATTTATTGAAAAAAATAAACATTGATTTTTTTTATTTAAATTGGATTTCTTAAATTTTAATATATTTTTTTCAATACATCTATTTAAAATTAAATTTGAAATGACAACCTATGATAAAATCTATATTTACAATAATCTATTACAATTTAAATCAAATTACAAAATTAATACTAAGCAGTACAGGTTTGTTGCCAAAGTTTTTAAGAAAGTAAAATACTGAAGTGGAAGTCACTGGCTAAGTACCTGGAACTAGAGTTTGTAGAAGTGCTAAACTAAATTTTGACAGCAGAAGCCTTTTTTGCAGGTGAAGAGAGAATATTTTCTTCATTTCAGTTTATTCAACTAGTTCAGTTCAATGACTAGTTCATTGAAAGTTAAGAAACTGAATGGAAGCTGAAAAAACAGGAAAGCTTGCTTTCCTCTTCCAATCTATGAATAGAAACTAGGTATGAAAGAATGAGATCTGCTAGTTCTAAAGTCTTGAAGGACATAGTGACCAGAAACAAATCAGTTTAACTCACTAACTACAATTAAATACTTCTTTTGATTTATAAATCAATTGTTTTAAATGCAAAAGATATTTTTATGAATTTTTTTCGTATGTATCCACCACATTTAAAATGGTTTTATTTAAGAAATTACATTACAATGCTGTTTTTGTGCATTTTTAATTCCAAATTCCATCCAAATAGAGTTGACACAAATCACAAAAATCAATCATCCAGTAAACAAGAAAATGCACTGTTCACCATTTTCTAATATAATAAAAAAATGTAAAAACTAAGAATATGAGTAAATGTAAGTTAAGCTATATAAAATGTTTAAATAAATGTGTATAGATACACTGGATCCTTCTGGTTAGCAAAAAAATGTTCCAATTTTAGGGTAAAGTCTATATTATATTGCAATTCAACACTTTAATGAGAATCAACTCTCCTTTAGGAAAATAACTTAAAAGTACAAATGCAAAACAAAATTGAAATTATTTAAATCAAGATTTATTGCTTGATTATTTAAATCATGATTTAAATCTGTAATTTAAACTGCTCTGATTTAAATCAATGCAAACTGCATATTACAATTAAAGAAAAAATGTGTGGTTGGGAAGTAAATGCATCTGGCATGGCCACTTTCGATTTATGGTACTTCCCTGATCTACATGCTGGTTAGTTATTAGATGATCAACTTTCGTCCTTCAAACCATTCAATTTAGTTTTAATACTTGCCTGGAGACTAGCGAAAATTCTGGTCCAATTTCAAGCATGTCAAGTTGACAAATGATGATAGCCAAACAGAAAATTCTGTTCCAAATGTTGAAGCAAGCTTTCCAATTCACTGAGAGACTTATATCCCATTTTCCTTTACCTGGTGTATTGTTGCTCATAGCAGCTGTTGTACTGGGCAAGACTGGAGTCACAACTGGAGGAGGAATTCCTGCTGCCATATCCAGGAGAGGCTGAATAATTTCACTCTTGAATACATTATTCTTCTGCCACAAATTTAGCACTCTAACAATTTTACTCTAAAGGAAAAATAGGACAACAAAAGGATTAACGCTAGAAAATTATATGACGACTATCATGTTTGATACTGTCAATTTATGAAGGTAGAAACGCTTGCATATTTAGAAGCATACTAGAAAAGTATTGGTTTGGCTTCTCCAAATTCTGTACTCTTATTCTTGGAGGATAACACTAGAAAATTATCTTAAGGGAATAATTTAAGAGTCATTGACACTTAAAAACTAGAAATCTTTCCTCCCCTCCTAGCATTTTAATACAAGCACATATTAAACATGGCTCAAATTTATCTACCTCTGAGCACCAGCATCATTTCGATCCACCGAAACGTGCACAACTGAGAATAATGAGTTACCTACTGCTGCTGAGACAGAAGAAAGAGCCCAAAACTGTGTGTGTAAGTTATGGTAGAGACTATTTTTAAAATGTAATTTTGTTGATGAAGTAGTATTAATCTGGAAGACCTTCCACATCAAATTACAATAATTATACAGTATTGCAGTAATATAGATGAACTTTGGACTTAGATGTCAGTTTCCTTTAGTACGCTGCAAGAAACTATGAAACCATAGTCTCGGCAAATTCATACAGAGAATTGTGATGTCAATTTAACTAGCTCATTTTAAATCAATTTAAGCTTACAAAAGGTGCTTTCATCCAAAATCTGTTTTGAGCTCTCCAAAACCTTCAATTATATGCTGAAATTTTCTGTGTTTTAAGTCTTCCCAAAGGTGATTTTTTTGAAAGTCTGAACAAAACTACATTTAGCAACTTTTAAAAAACAATGTGACTTGGAGTTGGGAGTGAGGGAAGAGGGGAAAAGAATAATTTTCCATGTTATAAAACCATGTTCTCCCAGCCTTCTCATGAACAACTCTAGCACAGAAATTTCAGGAGACTGAAAGTTGAATCTGGTACAGAAATAGCCTTCACTGAACGCTTTTGTTTGTTCCCAGGAAAACTGCTTTTGATTTGTCAACGTTCTATTGAGCATACACGAAATGCATTTTTAATCAACACCTATACAAGTGTGGAAGACTCCTTGGCTGGGGTAGAGCTGGCTGTGCCTCCTGTTACTTTTTCCTACCACCCGCCTGTGTTGGGACGTTCTGGCAGTGACCCTGGCTCGCTGGAATGGCCCCAAAAGAACTGTTCCATACAGTGAAAGTTAGAACTGTTCAGTCCCTCACTGCCCTAACAATCAAAAGGACTGGAAAGGTACCTTAAAACAACTTAAACATCTCCCGCTCAGCTCTTCAAACATAAAATAGGCATAAGGATTCCATCACAAATAAAAGTGGTACTTTCTTTCCAAGGTATTTCATATAATTCACAATTCTATGCATTTCAAGACTATACTAATTTTACCAATACAATGTTTTCATATATGGATATGGATAAATTTGGAAAGTGTTCTCTCTTCCAATTCTGAACTAAAATGTGTTGGCCCTACTTGAGAATACATATCCAATCACCTCCTCTCATACACCTTGTAGAAACTTCCCATACACTTCCTCACAATAGGTGAGGGGACATTCCTTTGCAGTACACTTCTACATAGATCTTGCCCTCTCTTCTCATATAGATACCTCATTTCAACCAACTGTCTCTCTTCACAAGCACCCTAGGTAGAGGTGCCCCTGGATCTAACTGGATACCGTTCTCCCTCAGACCAAATATGCTTTCAGATATTTTTTTTTACTAGCCTTAAGAAGAAATTATAAGGATTACAATTAGGTCTGCTACAATAAAACACTAATGTTGTCAAACCTTTTTAATTTTCTTTGAAAATATGAAATTCTAATAATTGTTTTAGAAGAAACAAGACATACCTTGTCATCCCCAGGACAACGGTATAAATTCTGGAAAGTGCTGATGATATTATTGCTGAATCTAGGAGCAAACACATCCTTCTCTTGCCCAAACTGATGCCGGGACTGTCGCACAATAGAGTCAATGACATAGAGACCAGGCACCTTGTATTCTGGTTTGCACTATACAAAGAAGATAGTTTAAAAATAATGTATAATTGAAAAAGAACAAAATCATGCAGTTAAGAGCCCAAGGACAGAAAATATCAACAAAATCTCAAATGACTAGATTTCTCCACTCCTTACATTTTATAAATTGACTTACCAATACAAGTAAATGCTTGTGATGGTGCACAATAATTTTTAATTAGTCAAAGTTCTATGGATATCAATATCATAACAATAAGACTTTAAATATATATACTATTTTTTAAAAATACATTTTATCTGAGTTTGCATTGTATACATACATGATAAATCTGAAGCCATCTCAATTATTACAGCCTCACTGAAATTTTCAGCTCCTAGTACCTATATGAATCATGCTGAATATCAAATTTCATATCATTCAAAAAAACGGGACTTATAATCAGTCTGGCAATTTTAAACTAAAACAAGGAAGAGCGTATAGTTTTGAAATGTAATGCTACTGTACCCTGGTCAGATAAAAAGCACTGCACTAGTGATCAGGCAGAAAGAATTTCAACAAAGGGAGTTGGGGCTTGGTGTTAGCAAGTTTCTACATTTTTTTTTCTTTCTTAACACTCACTCAAAACTCTGGCTCATTTTAAGTCCCCGTAAGCAATATGACAAACCTTCATCTGAAATAGAAAATCATTAACTATTTCTGTCCCTAACACTCATACGTTTGTTTACTTGAGAAGACACTAATTGTGCCTGTTTTAAAACTTTGGGAAAATTTGAAACTTACCATATATACCTGTTCATAAGCCAAATATTTTTGGTAAAAAAAAATCACGCATCAAAGAGCAAGGGTCAGCTTATAAATGGGACTACACCAAAATTTGATTATTTTAAGCTCTATGACAGGGGTTGGCCAAAGGTGGCATGCAAGCTGATTTACTGTGGCATGCTGCTGCCAGCCTGGTGTCCCCATCACTGGTGCCGCTCAGCCCGCTGCCTGCCTGGGGAGTGGATGGAACCCTGGGCCAGCAGCAGGCTGAGCGGGGCTGGCAGCCAAGAACCCTGCTGGCAAGGGCCGGCAGATGGAACCGCAGACCGGCAGCGGGCTGACTGGCTCAGCCTGCTGCCAGCTTGGGGTCCCAGCCACTGGTCCGCTCAGCCTGCTGCCAGTCTGGGGTTCCATTTGATGGCCCTGTAAAGGCAAAATGTATTACTGGCACGCAAAATCTTAAATTAATTACTGTGAATAAATGAAGACTTGGCACACCACTTCTGAAAGGTTGCCAACCCCTGCTCTATGGAATCACTGAATTGAATATCTAATACATTGTCGTTTTGTTTACCTGGAGCGTAACACCATTTGGGGTGTATGGGGTTGTCAGGGAGGGGTAGTACCTCTGATGCGGGAGCAGTCGTACTCCTAGGAGCAGCTCATCCACTTTGGTCCCCACTTGACACCTAGCTCTCACCTGTGGCTCCAAGTAGCTGTCAGCATGCGACAGCGGCCACACCCTGGAAACGGTCTCGACTGGCGGGCTAAACCAGGTGAGGGTAGCCGATGAGTCTGTGACCCTCAGTGAGTTAGGGCCTGTCTACCCATTGCATGCGAAGGCTGAATCCAGCTAACTGAGGAAACCTGGTTCAATGGTCAGGAAGGCGGTGACAGCAAGCGTTGTAGAACTCAAGAGCACGACAAGACACGTAGGCGTCCTGGTCATCCACTGCGCCCTGCCCTATCTCCAGTCATCTCGACTCTTGTCTTGCCACTGGATATAGATAGGAACTGGGAAGAGAGAGTGGCAACTCTCCCTCAGTTTAATCCAATTCACGCGCAAGTCCCGACATCATATCATATCACATCATATCAAGTTCTGTGGCAATGGGTGAGCAACGAAGCAGCAGGTGTGGATACAGTGGGAACTGTAACCACGGACCTGCACACAGGCAGCTCAGGTATAATGGTCGTTCCTCACTGACCGAAGCAGCAGCGGAGCTTGGCGTCTTCTTGAGCGGCTGAGCAGCCCTATTCAGGATTGCACTGCTCGCCTCTGTAAAATAAGGAGGGGGCTAGAAAAGATGCCCTAAACATTGCCTGCTTCACCTTACCCTGGCCAGCATACCGCAGATGGCAAGGATCCCACAAAAGCGGTCAAACAAAAACAAAACTTAGAGTGACATCGATCACCATTGGCACATGGAATGTGTGCACGCTACTGGACAACATCACAGCAGACAGACCAGAGAGAAGAACAGCACTTGTCGCCAAAGAGCTCGCACGCTACAACATTGACATTGCAGCACTTAGCGAAACTCGCCTTGCTAATGAAGGACAGCTGTCGAAGTCAGGCGGAGGCTATCCATTCTTCTGGAGTGGCCGCAGCAGTGATGAGCATCGCGAATCTGGAGTTGGCTTCGCCATCAAGAATCATCTTGTTTGGAAACTTGCCAGTCCCCCCAAGGGTATGAATGACCGATTCATGATAATGCAGCTTCCGCTTCAAAAAGGAAAACAAGCTACTCTGATCAGCGCATACGCTCCCACAATGACCAACCCAGAAGATGCGATGCCGCAGCCTGGGAAGGAGTCATCGGGAAAAATGGAATGGGAAAGCACATGACCTTCTGATCACAAATACGGTCTTCCCTACCCGTAACAGGACTTTGTGGATGTATCTCCATTCCAAGCACTGGCATCTGATCGACTATGTCATCATTAGGAGAAGGGACAGAGAAGATGTCAGGGTTACAAAAGCTGTTGGACGGATCACAGGCTCATAGTATCCAAAATGAAGCTCTGTATCATGCCGAAGAGACGACCACAAGGCTGTAAGGCTCTCAAAAGGATCAACGTGTCGAAGCTGAAGAACAGCCACCTCACTGAAAATCTAGCGGAAAACCTAGAGACTGAGCTTGCTGATCTTCGTACTGAGGATGACGCTGAGAAAGAGAGAGCGATTCTGCAACACTGTCCATACAGCTGCATCAAAGGTATTGGGGCCCTCTACACGCAGGCGGCAAGACTGGTTTGACGAAAATGATGCAGAAATCCAGGCCTTACTTGCTGAGAAGCACCGCCTGCATCGTGCATATCAGAACGATCCATCCTCAGCAGCAAAGACGACCACCTTTATCAACACTCACAGAACAGTACAGAACCGACTGCGCAAAATGCGAGATTTGCGGCTGAGTGCCAAAGCGGATGAAATCCAGGTGTATGTGGACAGGAATGATTATAAGCAGTTTTATAAAGTCCTCAACAGACTCTATGGTCCACAGTCTTCTGGAAGCTTTCCCCTCCTGAACTCTGATAGCACTGTGCTCCTTACAGAGAAGACGTAGATTCTCCAGAGATGGGCTGAACATTCTGAAGCAGTTCTTAACTGTCCCTCAGTCATCAATGATGAGGTCATTGACAGGATGCCCCAGGTTGCAGTCAATGACTCCATGGATGCTTCACCAGAAGAGGACGAAGTGAAGAAAGCCATCAACCAGCTGTCAAGTGGCAAAGCCCCAGGATCAGATGCCATACCAGCAGAGGTGCACAAAGTCGGTGGATCTGTGCTGCTATGGAAACTCACTGAGCTATTTCAGTCCTTCTGGAAGCAGGGATCCATTCCACAGGAATTTAGAGACACGTCCATCATGCACCTCTATAAGAGGAAGGGCAATCGCCAGGTATGCGACAATCATCGTGGAATCTCGCTGCTCTCTACAGCGGGGAAAGTTCTTGCACGGGTTCTGTTGAACCAACTGATCACTCACCTGGAGCAGGGCTTACTGCGAAAATCACAGTGCAGCTTCCGCAAGGGACATGGGACTATTGACATGATCTTCGCTGCGCGTCAGCTACAGGAGAAATGTCAAGAGCAGAATCGTGAACTCTATACAACTTTTGTGGACCTCACGAAAGCGTTTGACTCTGTCAAGTCGCCAGGGCCTGTGGAGGATCATGTCGAAATTCAGCTGTCCAGACAGATTCATACGGATGGTACATCAATTTCATCACGGTATGATGGCTTGTGTCCTGGATGACCGTGAAACATCTGAGGCCTTCCCAGTCACCAATGGCGTCAAGCAACGGTGTGTTTTAGCACCCATTTTGTTCAGCATGATACTCTCTGCCACTCTGACTGATGCCTTTCAACACTGCACTGAAGGAGTAGGCCTGAAGTACAGAACTGACTGGAAACTATTCAATCTGAGGCGACTGCGTGCCATCACCAAGGCGAAGGAAACTGTACTTCGAGACTTTCTCTTTGCTGATGATTGTGCTCTGAATGCTAGTACAGAGCCAGAAATGCAAGCCAGTATGGACAAGTTTTCATCTGCATGCAACAACTTCGGTCTCACCATTAACATCAAGAAGACTGAGGTCATGCACCAGCCAGCTCCCCAGGCTCCGCACTCAAAACCGTCCATCACCGTAAATGGACAGAGACTTCAGGCAGTGGACCACTTCACGTACCTGGGCAGTACCCGAGCAGTGTCAATTGATGATGAAGTAAACTGCAGAACTGCTAAAGCCAGCTCTGCATTTGGCCGATCGCGCTCCAACGTCTGGGAACGTCGAGAGATCAGCCTACCAACGAAGCTGAAGGTCTGCTGAGCAGTGGTGCTTCCAACTCTGCTGTATGCCTGCGAGACGTGGACTATCTATCAGAATCATGCATGAAGGCTCAATCACTTCCACATTTCCTGTCTGCGAAAGCTTCTAAAAATCAGATGGCAGGACAAAATGTCTGATACTGAAGTCCTTACCAGAGCCAGTCTGCCGTCAGTTCACACACTGCTGATGAGAGCCCAGACCAGATGGGCCAAACATGTCGTGAAAATGTCAGACGAGCGCATTCCTAAACAGTTCTTCTACGGAGAACTCACCCAGGGAAAGCGCTCCCATGGAGGAAAAAACAAGCGGTTCAAGGACATGCTGAAGACCTCCCTGAAGTCCCTCAAAATCAACACTGCCACATGGGAAACCCTCGCACTGAACCGTCCAGCATGGCACAGCCTCATTCACACAGGCAGTAATACCTTTGAGGCGAGGTGTACTGCTGAGGTTGAAAGAAAGCATGAGCTGCGCAAGTTCAGAGCTGGCCACACATCATCGACAGTGCCATCACGTTTGCCCGATGTGTGACAGGATGTTCCATGCCTGAATCAGACTGATCAGTCATCTTCGGATGCACAGAGCCCGGTCATCGAACAAATGAGTTGTTGAGGTCTTCATCGACAACGATGGACGAACACCACCACCACATCACCTGGAGCGTCTGTAGGCATGGAGCCCCTAAGTATATATGGTATATACAAATATATATGGTATATACAAATGATCCTTGAGGGGACCATTTGAAAATTTAGTTGGGGACTGGTCCTGCTTTGAGCAGGGGGTTGGACTAGATGACCTCCTAAGGTCCCTTCCAACCCTAATAATCTATGATTCTATATATATATATATATATATATATATATGGCATATACAAATATATACCATAAATGTATATGTATATATATGGCATATATATATGTATATACCATAAATGTATATGGTATATACATAAATATATATATATGGTATATACAAATGGTATAATACCTATAAAATCACTGACGCACAAAATATAATCCTAGTTACAAAGAAAATTTTACACAGGAGAAATTACTCCCAAGGTCTTGTGAATGCACAAAGCTGAACCTCTGTAACTAAAATCAGTTTAAAGACATATTTAGTTAAACTGGTGCAAAACTTTGTGTAGCCACTCTTATATCAGTGCATCTTCCATCTGTACATTTACTGATACGACCTAAAACAATATGAACCACGTTTTTAACTTGATTTAAGAGAGTCTCATAGGTATTTATGCTTCTTTAGCTAAATCAGTTTAAACACACAACTTAAACTTGTGCAACTATGTGTGCAGACCAGGCCTAAGAAATAAATGAAACCTAAGACAGTTCATAAAATATTCTCAAATATATCTTGCATTGGTTGCAATCAGAATCTTAAACACAATAGTGCAACTTTCGTATCACTAGAGTCACAGAAATAAGAGACAGAAAACATCTTCTAGTCTGGATTTCCTAGCAATTTGGACAGTCCAGTTTTAAAAGTCCCGAGTTACTGCTGATCCGACCATTTCCCAAGGTAAAGTGGTCCACAACCTAATAGTACTCATTATCAAGACTTTTTCTGGATATTTACCTTAATTTTTCCATTCATTTTATCCAGTTTATAACCCAGTATATGACATCATAAAATTCCTTCCTTTCCTTGGTGTTTACACCCTTGAATACTCATCTTGAATGCCAAGATATTTGGGTATTTTTTCAGTCATTGCTTAGATTTTCTAATCTTTCCTTAAATCTCAACCCCTGCAGCCTTCTATCACTTTCATTGTTCTTCTCTGGAATCCCTCTACTCAATAATATCATCAGCAACATGATGCCCGTGTCATGATGTTCATGAGCAGTATTTCAGGAGTGTTTGCACAGGAGCTATATGTATAGCTACTGTTACCTTCCTGGCTCATGCAGTTCATAAACATATTTATAGCACGTTGTAACTCATGTGTCTAATATGCTGCCCAATCTCAACTCTAAATCCTTCAGCATTCGCTCTTTCCTGGTTTCTCATTTGCACTAATTATCTAAGGGGTAAAGGAGTTCAGGAGAGCTGGCAGTTTCTCAAGGAGATAATATTAAAGGCACTACTGCAAACTATCGCAATGCGACGGAAAGACAGAAAGAGTAATAAGTCAACATGGCTTCATCATGAGCTCTTAGTGACCTGAAAAACAAAATGGAATCCTACGAAAAACAGAAACATGGACAAATTGCTAAGGAGGAGTACAAAACAACAGCATGCACAAGCATGTAGGGAGAAAATCTGAAAGGGTCAGGCACGAAATGAGATACATCTAGCAAGGGACATAAAAAGCAATAAGAACAGGTTCTATAAGTATGTTAGGAGCATGAGAAAGAACAAGGAGAGTCTAGGTATAGTTAGTGGGGAAAGAGCACTAAATTGATGACATCAAGGAAGTGGAAACGTTTAATGTCTATTTTCCTTCAATCTTCACTAAAAAAGATTATCAGTGACCAGATACTCAACACGATTAATTAACAAGGGATAAGGACTACAAGCCAAAACATGGAAGTAACAAGTTAAAGAATATTTTGGTAAGTTAGATGTATTTAAGTGAGTGAAATTCATCCGAGGGTACTTAAGGGACTAGTTGAAGTCACCTCAGAACTGCGAGCAACTATCTTTGAGAACTCAAGAAGCGCTGGTGAGGCCCCAGAAAATTGGAGAAAGGGCAATCACAGTCCCTGTCTTTTAAAAGAGGAACAGAGAGGACCCAGGGAATTATAAAACCAATCAGCCTAACTTCAACACCTGAAAAGATACTGGAACAAATTATTAAATAATTAATTTGTAAACACCTGGAAGATAATAGGGTTACTATGAAAAACCAGCATGTATTTTTCAAGAACAAATCATTCCAAACCAACGTAATTTCCTTCTTTGACAGGGCCACTAGCCTAGTGGATAAGGGAGGAAGCAGGAGAAGTGATATATCTTGATTTTAGTGACGCTTTTGACACAGTTCCACATAACATTCTCATAAGCAAAGTAGGAAAACATGATCTAGATGAAATTACTATAAGATGGGTGCACAACTGAACTGAAATAGTAATCATCAATGGTTTGCTATCAAATTGGGAGGATATATGTAGTGAAATCCAGCTGGGGTCACTCCTGGGTCCGGTACTATTCAATATTTTCAATAATGACTTGGATAATGGAGTGGAGCATAAGTTTATAAAGCCTGTGGGTGACAACAAGCTGAGAGGGGTTGCAAGCACTTTGGGGGACAGGATTAGAATTCAAAATGACCTTCGTAAACAGAGAATTGGTCTGAAATCAGCAAGATGAAATTCAGTGAAGACAAGCACAAAGGACTACACCTAAGAAATAAAAATTAAATGCACTACTACAGAATGGGGGATAAATAGCTAAGTGGCAGCACTGCTAAAAAGGATCTGGAGGATTATAGAGGATGACAAATTGAATAAGTCAATAATGTGATACAATTGCAAAAAAGGAGGATTTCATTCTTAGATGTATTTACAGGAGTGTTGTGAACAAGGGCTTGCCTACACTAGGAAATTGGATCAGTTTAACTACCTTGCTGGGGGGAAGGGGGAGGCTGAAACATCTACACCCCTGAATAATGCAATTATACTGACCTAACCCCTTGCGTAGAAAGCACTGAGTTGACAGGAGAATTCTCCTATTGACCTAGCTACTGCCTTTTGGGGAGGGAGATTACCTACCCTGACAGAAAAAGCCCTCCCATCAGCACAGGTAGTGTCTTCATTGAAGCAGTGCCGCTGCAGTGTTTTAAGTGTAGACAAGTCCAAAGAGTCAGGAGTAACTGTCCTGCTCTACTCTACACAAGTGAGGCATCAGCGGGAGCACTGTGTCCAAATTTGGCACCACACTTTAGGAAATACATGGATATGTCCAGAGAAGAGCAACAAAAACGATTAAAGGTTTAGGAAACCCGATCTATGAAGAACAGTTAAAAAAAAACTTGACACGTTTAGTCTTAAAAAGTATAAATGGGAATGGGGCTGGAGTGTAAATTCCCAGGGACCGCAGAGTGTATCTCAAGTCCTTTAGAGAACAGAGAGACTCACCTATCTTTTTATCAAAAAGGGTGGACTCGTCGAAGGGAAGGTCTTGGACAGTATTTTGGACCTCTCTAGGGAAGCCCAATGATTGAAGCCACAAGCCCCTTCGCATGTCCAGTCCTGTGGCTAAAGATCTGGATGCTGTATCTGCGGTATCTAGTGCAGCCTGTAGAGCCACCTTTGCTACCAAACTCCCCTCATCCAGAGAGTACTGGAACTGGACTGAGTCTTCCATAGGTAGCTTATCCTTAAATGTCACAAGCCTAGCACAGATGTTAAAATGGTTAAAATAAAGGCCTGGTAATTAGCAATACGAAATTTGAAGTCTGCAGAGGAGAAAACCTTACTACCCAGAAGGTCTAGTCTCTTTGAGTCTTTATCTGCCACAGTAGATTTTTAGTAGTGCGACTGAGCTCTCTCCGTAGCCACTTGTACCACTAACTAATTAGGGGCAGAATGGGAAAACAAGAAGTCCACACCCTTGGCCAGCACAAAATAGCATCTTTTGGCTCTTTTTTGGCATAGGGACACAAACAGCTCTGACTGGTTCTAATATGGTCTAGGTGATTGAGAGGGCCACCGTGACCAGTCCCTGTGGTTGCAAAATGCTCAGGAGTTGATGTGAAGGGTCCTGAACCTCCTCTAGCATGATTTATAAATCAACAGCAACCCCCTGCAACAACCCCTTAGTGGTAGTCATCCAGCAAAGACGATGACAAAGGGTGACAGCTTTTGTCTGGGGATGATGAGGAAGTTCCTGTCAAAACTGGTTCTGGTTCTTCCTCCTCATACACCAATGGAACCAGCTAACGAGAAGGGGAGGAGTGATACGACTCCTGAAAGAGCCCAAGCATGATCTTCGACATGCTAAGGGCCTTGGTACCAGACCAGACAAAATGGCCTGTTCAAGCAGGTACTACTTAAGCAAAGATCCTGAACCACCAGAGTTCTTTTCTTGAACAATCTGCAGATTGAATAATGCTTTTTGAGGTGGTTCTCACTCAGACAAAGCAGGTACAGCATATAGGGATTGCTTCTCCTCATAGATGACAATGTTTAAATCCCAGTGAGGGCACCACCGTGGAACAGACCACAACAACTAACTATGGTTGTCAATTAATCACAATTAAGTCATGTGATAAATTCAAAAACATTAATTGTGATTAAAAATTAATCCCAATTAATCACAGTTTTAAACAACAGAATATGAATTTGAGTTTATTACATATTTTGGATGTTTTTCTACGTTTTCAAATTTATTGATTTCAATTACAATACAGAATACATAGTGTACCGTGCTCACTTTAGATTACTTTTTATTCCAAATATTTGCACTGTAAAAATGACAAATGAAATAGTATTTTTCAATTCACCTCATTCTAGCACTGTTGTGCAATCTCTTCATCATGAAAGTGCAACATCCAAATGTAGATTTTTTTTTTGTTACAGAACTGCACTCAAAAACAAAACAATGTAAAACTTTAGCATTTACAACTCCTTTCAGTCCTACTTCCTGTGCAGCCAATCGTTATGAGAAACAAGTTTGTTTACATTTACGGGAGATAATGCTGCCTACTTTTTCACAAGGTCACCTTCAACCAGCATTCCGGAAGACATGCTTCCATGCTGATAATGTTAGTTAAAAAAATTGCATTAATTAAATTAGTGACTTAACTCCCTGGAGGAGAATTGCATGTCTCCTGCTCCATGGTTTTACCCGCATTCTATCACGTATTTTCTGTTATGGTAATGTCGGGTGATGACTCAGCATATATTGTTTGATTTAAGAACACTTTCAATGCAGATATGACAAAACAGAAAGAAGGTTCCAATATCAGATTTCTAAAGATAGCTAAAACACTAGACCAAAGGTTTAAGAATCTGAAGTGCCTTCCAAAATACGAGAGGGACAGGGTGTTGAGCATGCTTTCAGAAATCTTAAAAGAGCCATACTCTGACGCAGAAACTACAGAACCCGAACCACCAAAAGAAGAGAATCAACCTTCTGTTGGTGGCATCTGACTCAGATGATGAAAATGAATATGTGTCAGTCCACATTACTTTCGCTCATTATCGAACAGAATTCATCATCAGCATGGACGCATGTCCCCTGGAATGATGGCTGAAGCATGAAGGGACATATGAATCTTGAGCGTATCTCGCACATAAATATCTTGAGACCCCAGCTACAACAATGGCACGCAAAAATCTGTTCTCACTTTTAGGTGACATTGTAAACAAGAAGCGGGCAGCGTTATCTCCTGCAAATGAAAACAAACTTGTCTGCCTGAGCGACTGGCTGAACAAGAAGTAGGGCTGCCTCACATAGCCAGCAAAGGGGCCACAGCCACGATGGGGGAGTGCCACCTCTCTACGTCTACTGCTTGGCAAAATTTCCAGCTCCCGTGTGCTGGGCGCGCGCACACCCCTAAGTGGAATACACATCTGCATCTACTCGAAGAACTTGCATAAGCAAGGAAGAATGTTCCAACAACCATTGTGGGCAGTAAGAAGGAACAAAGAAGGGGTCGGAGAGGAGGCTCTGCCACAAATAAATTACTAATAATTCATGTAATAAAATGACAAAAGAGTCTCTTTTCAAACAGTAACGAAGGAGGATGCTAAACAGCATCAACTAAAAATCACTTTTTTTTTTATATCAAGTTATCAGGTCTGGGTAACTTGCATCCAAGAATTTTAAAAAAGAGTTGGATGAGCAGCTTTTGGAACATTTGAGTACATTTTTATCAAATCTTGGAAAAGTGAAGAAGAGGAGTCAGAGAACTGGAAGAAAGCCAAAGCTGTGCCACTATTTAGATAAATGGGAATCTCCTTGGTAAATATAGGACAATTAGCCTGACATGGATTTCAGGCAAAATAATGGAATGGCTGATGACTTTAATCAAAATAGGTCACCTCAAATGAATGTAATATAATACGTTGATAAGACTACACATCTGGTAACTGCTGATGTGATATTCTTTAGACTTCTGTAAGATGTATGACTTAGTAGTGCACAATATTCTGATTTAAAATTTAGCACTACGCAAAACCACTATGGTACATATGAAATTCATTAAAAACAGAGATGGAGCTCAAAATGCAACTGTTAATGGGGAACCATCAAGGGAGTTATTTCAATTGGAATCCTGGAGGTAGTGGTTCTCAGTGCAATGTTATTCAATAAACTATTAACGATCTGGAAGAAAATATAAGATCAGCACTGATAAAGTCTGCAAATGACACAGAAGTTAGGGTAGTAATGAATGACAAGGACACATCACTGATACAAGGAGAGAGCTGGATTGCTTTGTAAGCTGGACGCAATGAAAAAATAAACATTTTAATACAGCCAATGTAAGGTCTTATACATCTAAAGGAGCATTTACATAAGGACGTGAGTGTAGAATAAGGTGGAACTTGAATTTAAAGCCCGATATCTATGCCACACTAACTCCCCAAATGACATTCTAATTCTGCACTGAAAGTACCATTGTTAAATTTAGTATAGTCCACAAGAATGACTTGCGGTCTGGAAAACATGCCTTATAATTAGAGAAAGTTAAGAGGTAATTTGATCACAATGCATACCTACCCAGGCAGAAGATATTTTATACTACAAAGTTCTCATGATTTAGACAAAGGCATAACAAGATCCAACGACAGAAACCTGCATACAGAAAAAATCAACCTGGGACTAAGATGCAAATTTTGAACAGTAGGGTAATTAACCATTGCAAAAGTTTACCAACAGACGTAGTAAATTCTCCAGCACTTGGAATCTTTAAATTAAGATTGCATGTCTTTCTAAAAGCTCTAGTTCAAACACAAATTACTGAATTCAATGAAGGAATCACTGAGTGAAGTTCTGTGGCCTGTGTTATGCAAGCCAAAGTACATGATGACAGTTGTCCCCTTCTAAACTTTAAAACCTATGGAAAATATTAGCAGAAAATCAAGGGAAGCTGTAATACATGAAACTCTTTTTTGTTTCAACTGACAGTTTTCAAGTTGACAGTATCCCTTTAACTCTACATAAACACACAAACAGAATTAATCCCAATTCTGAAGATAACTGGTCTAAAAAACAATAGTAATACTCATTCATGCTACAATTTATCTTACATACACCGTCAGCTCAGAACAATAAACTTATTTTCCAGTCAAGAGGACTATCTTTATCCGGAATTTTTGCTTGACTGATATTCCACTGAATTTTATAATTTTATATGCACACAAAATATTTATCTGTGTGTGTGTGTAAAAAACACGCGCGCACACACACACCCAACCATAGAAAAATCTCTTTTCATTTACATTTCATTTCATTTACATTAAGTTCTAGTTTATATCTGTATGTTAATACAAGACGTTCAAGTTACATACCTTTTGAATGAATTTCTCAACACTCTGCACAACATGTTTGTAGAACTAAAAAAATAAGGTATATTTTTAGATTAGGGAACCAACAAAAATGCTTATACATATCTGACCTCCAGTATTATTTGAACTCACAGTTCTGTCAACTTGACTTTAATTTCTACCCTGGATGTTTATTTCTACAGAAGTAGGAGAAAGGCAAAATTCCTGAAAAGCTAAAGTTATTTTGTTGCAAGGAGCTAAAGGAAAAGTTAGACCTATTGCATACAATTCAACATACTAATATCATACCACTGATCTATATTTTTTCCTAAACTTTAAAATTTGCATTTCCCAATCTAAAAAAGAAAATGAGTAAAAGGATCTTATCAAGTCTTCATTTTCTTGAAAATAAATTATTCAGAAAAAGTTGCCCTTATTCATCGCACTTGTTGGAACATCCTATACCAGTGAACATTTCCATCCAAATCATATAACAAACTCGGAAACTTGTGGTGAGTGTCTGTTACACCTCCAGGGGTTGCAATCTACAATGCACAGTTCAGAGAGAGAGAGGGGGGGCAAAGGCGGCAGCTTCTTTAATTTATGGCTGCCTCCTGACTTTTGTACACAGGCAGCTCTGCAACCTGAAGCAATCAAGAACTCTGTAATGCTCACTGCGTGACACAGATTCCCCCTCTGCTCATACTTAAGAGTTATAAAAGAGTTCTAAGTTCATTACAAAATATGGATTTCCATGTGGTGTAACACAAACACCGACAGTGGGTTGCTGTTGTGCTGTTTTTAATTATAACATTTTTTATTATATCATTTAGCACTAATTATGTGTTCTTCTTCAGAGAAAAGTCGTATTTCCCAGACTTGAAGAAGAGCTCTGTGTAAGTACCATATATACTCGATCATAAGCCGTTTCATTTATAAGACGACCTCCTCCAAGATGGATAAGTAAAAATAGAAAATTTTTATAACTCATTCATAAGTCGACCTTATAATTCATAGGTCAGCAAACTTTGGCTCCTGGGCCATCAGGATAAACCGCTGGTGGGCTGAGATGGTTTGTTTACCTGGAGCATCCGCAGGCAGGGAGGTAAACTTAAGTAAACGAAGTGTCCTGGTGCGCCTGCTGCTAACCCTGATGGGCCAGGACAGCAACTGGTGGAGATATTTTTTTTTGGGGGGGGGGAGGGGAAGCTGGGAGTCAGGGGAGTAACCCCTATGACCACCCCCCACATGACCCTATCCCTAGCCCTGGACACCCACATTCTCACCATCCTATCCCTTCTCATCTTATCTGGGAAGGGCCAGGAAAGGATGTCTCTGACCTGGCTGGAGATGGTTCAGCAGGCTGGTCAGCAGGGCCACAGCATGCTCCGGTGGGCCAGGCAGCGGCCACAGCCTGCTCTGGGGGGTGGGGCCAAGCAGCATGGCTGCAGCCTGCCAGCCTCTGAGAGCAGCATGACCAGAACGGGGGAGACTCTGGCCCCACCTCTTCCCTTCTGTCTCTGCTGGCTGTGCTGCCTTCTCCTTGCTTCCTCTATTGGGGGAAGGGGTTGTGTCCTACCTCTCCCACTCTACACCTGTTCATAAGCTAACCCCCTTCTCTGGTGCTTCCCTTTTTCACTAAAAAAATTCGGCTTACGAACAAGTATATACGGTAATCAAAAGCCTGTCTCTCTCACCAACAGAAGCTGGTCCAATAAAAGATGCTACCTAACTCACCTGGTCCCTCAAGTATTTTTATTACTAACCACTTAGTTCAGCAGCTATTAAGTGGTGCATCACACAAACTGCTGTTTGATCAAATTTTGCAGCATTTCCAGTACACTGCAAACTGCTGTCATGCCACTACCTCCCTCTGACTGCCTAACTCCCTAGTCCAGGTGTCACTCATTTCCCTGACACCAAATCACCTCCGAATATTCAGAGGAAAAATTCAGGTGCCAAGGCTTAAAATAATGTCTCCCTTGCTTTTATACTCTCTCTCTCATATTTTTTTCTCCAATTTTCCTTTCTTTCAACTGCATAACCGGCATCTTTTCCTCCATTTTTCAATGCTGTTTTCTATTTTTTTTTTCCATTTAGGGATGTAAAAGCTTACTCATATACTAAGAGTTCTATAATTTGTATTCAAGCATCATGAAAATAAAACTCCACAAATACTGAATACTGTGCCACACCACAAAGTATTTAAGAATTCTATGACTATGAAAAAGAAGGTACAATTGTGACTATTACATATCCTTAAAGTGCACTTCTATTCAGGGGTGCTGGAACCATCTGTATGGTGGAAGTGCTGAAATCCACTGAACCAAACTGTAAACTTTGTATATAATGGAAACCACTTCAAGCCAGGGGGTGCAGCAGCACCCCCCAGTTCCTGCACCTATCCTTCTATTCTGAAAATATAGAGGTGGCTTTGTGGGTTTTGATCTTTATTGTATTTCACTCATACCAGAGCAAATTTGCAGTTAAAAAGTAGAAAAAAATCTTTTAACTTCTAGACCTGGACACTCAAGCTCTAAGGGCTTGTTTCCACTTACCGTGGATTGACACTGCAGCGATCGATCCACCGGGGGTCAATTCAGCGGGTCTAATGAAGACCAGCTAAATTGACCTCCAATCACTCTCCCATCAACTCAGGTACTCCACCGGACCAAGAAGCATATAGTAAGTTGACCCAGCACGGTGTACATACCACAAGAAGCTGAACTAAGGTACGTCGACTCCAGGTACATTGGTCACTTAGGTGGAGTTGGATAATTTAGGTCAACTTAGTCCTATAGTGTAGACATGCCTTAAGAGTCAAGCTCAGGTCTTTCTTTCTCACAAATCGCCGTCAATAACAAAAAAATTTTAAGCCAAAACTAGTCCCTCAGATAAACCTGTAAAATCCCATTACTTATCATACCTGACCATAACTTGGCGATGACATACAGAATGAAAAAAGTCATTAGCAAATTCTGCATTTTATCAGGTTATTTAATAGAAATAAAAATAGAAGTAACTGAACGGAAATAAAAAACAGTCAATTACTTACCTTTATAGCCTTGATTGCTGCCTTGGTGATCTGAGTCATTTTAGCCTTAGAAATAGGTGGTTTGTATTCATTTAGTGAGTACAACTGGAGGGAGGAAAAAAAAAGGCAAGAGCTTTATAAGAAAGGGAAGCATTCACCTATTTCAATGGGAAGTTAATGTTGAAAATTTATGCCTGTGTGCATTCCATACTCATCCTGAAGGGGTTAACATAGGCCAGATAGGCCAATTTACCCATTAGGCTGCAAGGGGGGCGGAGGAGGAGACACATTTAGGCTGAGAGGAAAGCCCTAATCAAGGGAAGCTCCCCTGTACAGGAGCAGGCAGCGCATCAATAAAGGGAGGGAGCTGGTAGCAGAAAGTCACTTTCTCTGGGAGGAGGGAGAGAAAGAGATTTGGAACCAAAAAGAGGGGCTTGGTTAGAAGAGTGGAGAATGTGACCCTGAGATAGGCAACGTAGAAACTAGTACAGGAGAGTGGCAGGAAGGTTTGTGGTTGTTCAGACCCTCACTGCTGGATACAGAGCCCTGAATTGGAACCCTGAATAGAGGACAGGCCTGGGTTCACTTACCAGCTACTGAGTGAGTGGCACAATCTGGGCAGAGAACTTGGAGGCTGTCTGGGACCATGCATTCCACCCACGGAGGGAGTGGCCCAGCCAGGACAGACAACTTAAGGACCACCTGGCATGGTGAGGAAGATGCTGATAGTACACTGTAAGGGGAGGACTACTGTGACTTGGCTGGAGGGCTAAACCCATGAAGACAAGGGAAGACAGCTCCTGAGGAGCAAGAGAGGAACCACAAGGGGGCCATCAGGTTGAAAAAGCTAATCCCCAGAGCAGTCAGGAGGACATACCACCAAGCACTGAGTCAAGCATCTAGTTACAGACCCTTAAAAAATATTATAGTTAAATTTCAAGTAATTTAGGCATGCAATTGTATGCCTCATTTGAGCATGCAGTTATGCAATTTAATCAAGTAACTGCATATAGAGTGGATCATGCTTCCCTGAGTGATACTAAATTCAATAGTAACTTTAATAACTAGAAGTAGACTGTATTCCATCCTCTGTATTTGCACAAACATCCCATTGTCAGTAGTGATCCAACAAAACAGAGTTTATCAGAACTCTGCGGATTTAGGTCCGTATGTAATCCTAATTTTGTAGTCATGACTGATGGACCATAATTACAAATATAATTCATCCCTTTCCCCTGAACATATTGGACAGCCATACTCCAAAACCATTTACTTGCTGTGAAAGCCTCAAGCTATTCATAGTTAACTGTCTCTACATTCATTTTCTTTTCTTCTTTCTTCCGTACTCTCTGTGCTACCAGATGTAAAATAGTCAGATACTGTGATTTTTTTTTTATATTTGTAGTAGCAGATCTGGAGCCAAGCCAGAAACAGAATGCCAAACCAGAATGCTTTACAACTGGCTTACACTGTGACCTAGAATCAATCTACAGTATGTCAGCTTTTCTTTCAATTTACACATCTATTTACAGTTAGACAGTCTGCCTCAACGTTTTATATGCAAGAACTATGTTAAAGTATGTTAAGGTTGTCTAGCACTTAAAAGCCAGGAAATGGCTGCATTAAAGTTGCCTGTGCAAACTTAATTTGCCCCCCCTTGTACATGGTCTTCAATTGCATGATCCTTTCTTATTTCTTTTGGATGTAACTTCCTAGGTTTCTTTAATAACTTTAAAATTCAAAAACAAAAATTCCATCATGTGGAATCATATTGATTCCCCCACAGAGGTCATCAGAAAGACTGGAATGTTTAGAAAAACAGCAAAGTCCTCTCCCACTTGAGCTACTGGAGAAAAAGTAAGAGTAATAACAAGAAGAGTCTCTATGCGGCCCTACCACTAGAAGGGATTAGAGAGACACTTTGCTGGTAGGTTTCATAGCTATTTACTGGACAGCAAAGGAATTTAGAGACTCAAGAATCTTGGATTCAAGTCAAGGTTCTAAAGGGGAGAGCATTCTCTAGTGGTTAGACCCTTGTATCCCTGTCTCCCTCATGCCTCTCCCTGTCCCTTTCTGTTCTTATCCCCCCACTAGACTCCTGCCCATCCCTCCCAACTAGTATATCTCCCTAGGCTCTTTTCAACCCTGTCCCCCCACCTCAATCCACTAAATTTAGCCTCTCTTTCATACAATTCCACCCAAAGTTTGATACAGTTCATATTTTCTGTTTTAGATTTTGTAACATCAGAGAAACTAAACGAGGACCCAAAAGGGACTTCTCTCATGCCAACAGCCAAATTCAAAGTTGTTTCTTTCTTGTGACAGTTGGGTGCACTGTCAACAAATGTATCTGCAGCTGTATTTGTTATGCCGTTCTAACTGTTATTAACAACAGCTGTTCCACACAAAAAACACACAAATCCTGAACTCAATTCTTTCCAGATAAGGAGAAAAGTATTTTGAACTATTTTTCCTTAAATATTTATATAAAGTTTAAGTCTGCACATTAAAACACACTTTGTTTTGATAATGGACTATAATTTAGACAACTGGTGTATTATGTCCCCAATGCACTGTCTAACAGATTGCAAGCCTTCTGGAACAAGAAAATTATTTTCCTCTCTGTGTAGTTCAGCACCAAGGATGCACACAGTCCCATGATGCATCTCTTTTTTTTTTTTTTTTTTTTTTTTTTTGCAATTTAACCAAGTTTAATTTAAGGTAACAACCGTTTGTTTTTTAATATGTTCCATTATATTCCTTATAAGTGAATGAAAACCAAGCCTTATATCCCACTCAACTTCACAACAGTCAGAAGCCCAGTATTATTCAAATAAAAGAGGAATAATGTAGCCAGCGGCCACTTTAATCTTTACTACAGAGGTGTCCTAACTTACATAGCAGCCTTCCTAAAAGGTCGTTGGCAGCATATGTGATCTTAGTTATATTTGCACCAAGCTGAGATATTATACCTCCAATACATAATTGGGAATGCTGCTCTAACTGTTCTACTGAAACAGCACAAGTCTCTGTTAGGTTGCTCAAACTATCCTGCTTGGATGCAGGTTCAGTCCTAAGACTACTGGCAAGTCTCCAGTGTGGTACTTCATTGGTCAAAGTTTAGTTGTTCTTGGGTAAAAGCCTAAGATGCACTGATGTCAAACATTTGGCTGCCAACTAATTATAGTCTATAGTCTATTGAACTATAGTATTATTAGGAGGAAAAATAAGGATCTTAATAGAAAAAAATTGTTATTAGATAGCTTTACTTCCAACACTTGGCCTACAGTATGCATTTATATCGAATTTAGCAGAGTTAAACCGATTTAACCCTGCACCCGTCCACACAACGAAGCCCTTTATATCAATATAAAGGGCTCTTAAAACCGATTTCTGTACTCCTCCCCGACGAGGGGAGTAGCGCTGAAATCGGTATTGAAATGTCAGATTAGGGTTAGTGTGGCCACAATTCAACGGTATTGGCCTCCGGGCGGTATCCCACAGTGCACAATTGTGATGGCTCTGGAAAGTCATCTGAACTCAGATGCACTGGCCAGGTATATAGGAAAAGCCCCGCAAACTTCTGAATTTCATTTCTTGTTTGGCCAGCGTGGAGAGCTCACCAGCCCAGGTGACCACGCAGAGCTCATCAGCACAGGTAACAATGCAGTCTCCTGAGAATCGAAAAAGAGCTCCAACATGGACCGCACAGGAGGTACTGGATCTGATCGCTGTGTGGGGAGAGGATTCCGTGCTAACAGAACTCCATTCCAAAAGACGAAATGAAAAAACATTTGAAAAAATTTCCAAGGCCATGATGCAGAGGCCACACCAGGGACTCAGTACAGTGCAGAGTGAAAGTTAAGGAGCTCAAACAAGCCTACCAGAAAACCAAAGCAGCAAACAGAAGGTCTGGAGCAGGGCCAAAAACATGCCGCCTCTATGCTGAGCTGCATGCAATTCTAGGGGAGTCCGCCACCACTACCCCACCCATCCGTGGATTCTGAAGTGGGGGTGATAATCTCAGTCATGGCTGAGGATTCTGCGGACGGGAAAGATGAGGAGGAGGAAGAGGAGGACGAGCTTGCAGAGAGCACACAGAAGTCCGTTCTCCCCAACAGCCAGAAGCTCTCTCTCACCCTGACAGAATTACCCTCTCACCCTCCCAAGCCACTATCCCATACAATGAAGTTATGGAAGGGACCTCTGGTGAGTGTACCTTTGTAAATAGAAAACATGGTTTAAAAGCAAGCGTTTTTTAATGATTAATTTGCCCTGAGAACTTGGGATGCATTCGCGGCCAGTACAGTTATTGGAAAAGTCTGTTAACATGTCTGGGGATGGAGTGGAAATCCTCCAGGGACATCTCCATGAAGCTCTCCTAGAGGTACCCCAAAAGCCTTTGCAGAAGGTTTCTGGGCAGGGCAGCCTTAATCCGTCCTCCATGGTAGGACACTTGACTACACCATGCATGTAGCAAGTAATCTGGTATCATTGCATGACAAAGCCTAGCTGCGTATGGTCCCGGTATTTGCTGTCATTCAAGCAACATCCGTTCTTTATCTCGCTGTGTTATCCTCAAGAGAGTGATATTGTTCATGGTAACTTGGTTGAAATTCAGTGATTGGCGCTGAGCTTTTTCGCGTTTGGCTAGCAGGGATCTTCCCTGCTATCAGACAGGCAGTGCAGGAGGAGAAGGGGGTGTTTAGCAGTGATCTTCCATGATACCAGCCACGCGGTGGGGGGAGGGGTAAAGCGATCATCCCAGAGAATTGGATGGGTGGGGGGGGTTGTTTCTGCTGCTGCATGTTAACAGGCAAGAAGCAGCACTGAACGGGCTTTGCTTGGTATTTGGGAAAGGAGGGCACTGTGTATATGAAGGCTGCAGAAGCCCAAAGACAATGGCTTACTATGGACGCATGCAAGCTGAATTCTGCTGCCCGGATCTGCGTCTGTGAGATCTCTAACACCAGAGCCGCAGGCACTCAATATTAAGATGCAAAATGCGACCTTGTAGTGATATCACATGTGCTATGGAAGGTGAATAGTGTTGTTCACCATGAAAGAGTATAAGCATTGTTCTGTAAAATGTATCTTTTTAAATACTTCTCTCCCTTTTTTCCCTCCCTCATGCAGCTGCAAATTTTTCAAGCCTCCCTACTCCATCCTGAAGGCTATCTCAGATAAGGCGGCTGAAAAAAAAAGACGTGAGACGAAATGTTCTTGGAAATCATGGACGTGACCCGCAGTGAAAGAGCTCATCTGAATTAGTGGAAGGACGTGGTATCAAATTACAGGAAAGATGTCAGTGAACGTGAGGACAGGAGGGACGCTCGAGATGAGAGGTGGCGGGAGGAAGAGGAGGCATGATGCAACGCTGGGGCTGCTGCGTGATCAAACTGACACGCTCTGGCGTCTGGTGGAGCTTCAGGAACAGCAGTAGGATCACAGAGTGCCGCTGCAGCCCCTGTGTAACCACCCTCACCATGTTCCATATCCTCCTCACCCAGACGTGTAAGAACGCATGGGGGAGCCTCCGTGCACCCGCCCACTCCACCCCTGTGGACAGCCCAACCAAAAGGCTGTCATTATTTTGAAATTTTTTTTAGTGGTCTTCTCCTTCCCTCCTATCCTCCTCCCAAACCACACCTGGGCTACCTTGTCAGTTCTCTCCCTCTTTTTATAATGAATTAATAAAGAATACATGATTTTTAAACTATAGTGACTTTATTTCCTTAAGCAAGCTGTAATCGAAGGGGGAGGGTGAGTTGCTTACAGGGAATGAGTTAATCAAGGGGGGGGCGGGTTTCATCAAGAGGAAACAAACGCAGTAGTCACACCATACTACCCTGGCCCATGATGAAACTTGTTTTCAAAGCTTCTCTGATGCGCACCGCATCCTGGTGTGCTCTTCTAATCACCCTGGTGTCTGGCTGCACATAATCAGTGACCAGGTGATTTGCCTCTGCCTCCCGCCATAAAGGTCTCCCCCTTACTCTCATAGAGATTGTGGAGCACACAGCACGCAGCAATAACAAAGGGGACATTGGTTTAGCCGAGGTCTGAGCAAGTCAGTAATGTGCGCCAGCGTGCCTTTAAATGGCCAAATGCACATTCTACCACCATTCTGCACTTGCTCAGCCTGTAGCTAAACAACTCCTGACTACTGTCCAGGCTGCCTGTGTATGGCTTCATGAGCCATGGCATCAAGGGGTAGGCTGGGTCACCCAGGATAACTACAGGCATTTCAACATCCCCAATTGTTATTTTCTGGTCTGGGAAGTAATTCCCTTGCTGCAGCCGTTTAAACAGAGTAGTGTTCCTGAAGACGCGAGCGTCATGAACCCTTCCTGGCCATCCCACGTGGATGTTGGTGAAACATCCTTTGTGATCCACCAGTGCTTGCAGCACCATTGAAAAGTACCCCTTGCGGTTTATGTACTGGGTGCCCTGGTGCCAAGATAGGGATATGGGTTCCATCTATCACCCCACCACAGTTAGGGAATCCCATTGCAGCAAAGCCATCCACTATGACCTGCACATTTCCCAGTCACTACCTTTCGTAGTAGCAGCTTAATGATTGATTTGGCTACTTGCATCACAGCGGACCCCACAGTAGATTTTCCCACTCCAAATTGAATCCCGACTGACCGGTAGCTGTCTGGTGTTGCAAGCTTCCAGAGGGCTATTGCCACTCGATTCTCAACTGTGAGGGCTGCTCTCACCTTGGTATTCTGGCATTTCAGGGCAGGGGAAAGCAAGTCACAAAGTTCCATGAAAGTGCCCTTATGCATGCGAAAGTTTCACAGTCACTGGGAATCGTTCCAAACCTGTAAAATTATGCGGGCCCACCAGTCTGTGCTTGTTTCCTGGGCCCAAAATCGGCGTTCAATGGCTAGAACCTGCCCCATTACTAGGAGGATCTCCAAAGCGCAGGGGCCCACAGTTTGAGAGAATTCTGTGTCCATGTCCTCATCACTCGTCGCTGCACTGCTGTAGCTGCCTCCTCCTCGCCTGGTTTTGCAGGTCCTGGTTTAGCACAGACTGCACGAGAATGCGCGAGGTGTTTACAATGTCCATGATTGCTGTCTTGAGCTGAAAAAGGTCTATGCTTGCTGTGCTATGGAGTTTGCACAGTTCACCCAGGAAAAAAGGCGCAAAACGGTTGTCTCCTCCTTTCACAGAGGAGGGGTGAGGCTGTACCCAGAACCACCAGCGACAATGTTTTTTGCCCCATCAGGCACTGGGACCTCAACCCAGAATTCCAAGGGATGGGGGAGACTGCGGGAACTATGGGATAGCTACCCACAGTTTGTGAACAAAATCGTGAAAAAACAGATGGCACTGTCATAGCCAAAGTTCTTAACATTGGGCTTAAGAGAAATGTTGAACACATGCTGAATACCCTGAAGCCTATTTCTGTAGCCTTGAACAAAATGCAGGGAAATAGCTGTTTTACTGCTGACGCTGTTGAAATTTGGAAGAAACTGAGTGAGATCTTAAAAAGAGAAATATGCAATGACAGAGTTAAATTGCAAGCATTAAAAAAAATGAATGTGTCAAGCACTATCTCCAGCTCATTTTGTTGCAAATATTCTCAATACTCAGTACCAGGTTCAAACCTTAAACTGCTGAAGGAGAGGAGCTGGTTATGACATGGACCTCCAACAATCATCCCTCCATAATGCCAACTATAATAAACTTCAGAGCTAAGGGTGAACCATTCAAGAAATATATGTTTGCTGATGATGTTTTAAAGAAAGTCACACCAGTGACCTGGTGGAAGTCACTTAAGCACTTGGATTCAGAAATTGTTGAAGTGATAATCTCACTTTTAACAGCAGTAGCTTCTTCTGCCGGAGTAGAAAGAATATTTTCTTCCTCTGGACTAATTCATTCCAAATTGAGAAATCGTTTGGGACCTGAAAAAGCAGGAAAGCTTGTTTTTCTTTTCCAGATTATGAACAAACAGGAAAATGAAGGTGAAGACGACTAAGTTAGCTGCAGAAGCCAATATTTTCAGTTTCTCATGTTGACCTGGCTGACAGTCAATTTAAATGAAATATTAAAAAAAACTATTTTAGTTAAACAATTTTAACAAAAACAAGCTTGATTTTAAAAAACATGAATGCTTAACTAAATTTAAAAAATCATATGCTTGTTTTGTTAAAATATTATGTTTGCTGTTGAAAAAAATCCAGAATACATAATGTTGTTTTAGTTAAACAATTTAAATGTCTGTCTGGCCATGCTGTATTAGGAGGAGAACATCACAAGAAAATCATCCAAATATTAATGATTAACCTGTTGAACTGGAGATAGTTTACCTACCAAAGACTTTAAAAATATCCACTTCAATTACCTTTGGTAAATGAAATAACCAAACAATGATTCATTTTCTGACATAGCTGTAAAACTAATCTGAAACGTTTTCAAAATAAATCACTTTAAAAATGTATTGCATGTCCCATCTAAAAATGAAACCTATCCCTATCTCTGAGTTGTGAAGAATATGTATTAAGGTTATAACAATCAACAAGAATGCATTTTTATGTAGAAATCCATGATTAAATCAAGTCTTCCTGACTAGTGATTTAAATCAAATCCACCTTTCTCATAACTCTGGTCAACTGCCTTCAACTTCACTGACAACAGATAAACTGTTACCTATTCTATATTGTATTTTACTTGACATACAAATAAGTAAACAATCATACTTTTCTATATGATATTTATGTATCATGAAAATCATAGCTTTTCCATGTCAAAACAAAGAATACTAAACAGAAGCTACTTGTGAAAATTTTGGTCTATCCACTTTGACTCAAGCTTTTTAGATGTCATGATGAAAATATTTTCTGTTTTAGTGGCTTCCACAAAACTAACAAGAATTGGATCAATTTTAGTTTAGTGTTTCTTGAGAAAGCTATGAGCATCAGCAGCACAAGCAAGCAATGAGCACGTTCACTGTGTAGGGCTCAAAAATGGAACATGGAGGAGTAGCAGAATAATGGGCACCCCCCCACCATATATCACCAACCCAGCTGGATTCCTGGTAATTGGCTCCTGGAACCTCAGCCCCCATCTGACACTAAACCCTAGGCCAGGGGTCAGCAGCAAGTGGCACAAAAGCTGATTTTTAATGGAACTCTGCTGACAGCCGGGGTCCCAGCCGCTGGCCCCACTCAGCCCGCTGCCAGTCTGGGGTTCTGTCCGCCGGCTCCTGTAAATGTAAAATGTACTACTACTGGCAGATAAAACCTTAAATTACAGTAAACAAATGAAAACTTGGCACACCACTTCTCAAAAGGTTGTTGACCCGTCCTAGGCCAAGATACTCATGCCTCAGCCCTCACACTCTTTTATGCATTTGTTGGAACATGACAACAGTGGACAGAGTTTGAGTGGTATCTTTGAAGATGAGAAATAACAGTTTCAGTCACTGAAAATTCAAATTCAAACTAATAAAAAGAATTCACACAATGTGTAATAAAACTAAAGAACTCACCGCCATAGGAAGTCATTGATACAAAGAATTTAGAAAGATTCAAAAAGGGATTAGACATTTATATGGAAAACAAGAATATCCAAAGTTATAGTTAACAGGAACAAAAATTTTGGAAGGGATATACTTCAGGGCTTAAGGATGAAACCTCACAACTGGGGTAGATTATCTCACATCTGCCTACTTCAGGGTTCTTACACGTGCCTCTGAAATATCTGGTGTTGACCATTGATCCACTATGGCAATTCCTACAACTTATATTAAATTACATATCACATTTAAAAAGTTTAGACCCTCACCGTCAGTCAGAGCTTTTTACTATTTTTCTAGCAAACTTCTATTAAGTGTAACACTGCAAATTGTGTGCTGGGATTCTTTCCCCCCCAGAGAAGAATAAGTTGCCATATATATATATCTTGAAAAGTCCGCTCATCTACTCCCCAGTGATTGGTGGAGATCAGACTATTAATACCTGAAGAATTAAAGCTTTCATTTAAAAAAAAATTTTTTTTTTCAAGTGCCTAGCCATTATGGCTGCAAAGATAACCTTTCAAATCTGAAACAATGAAGTGATGTATTCAAGTCTTCAGACAGCACCAATGCCTCTGTTACTATCAGCAGCACAATGAAGTTAACAAGACACCAATTATCTGTTTTTATTCAGATTTCTGTGTGCAGCAGTGAAATTTTAAGTCATGTCAATTTCATTCTGCCGCTTTTGGTTGAGAACACGATAAGCAACACCCAGAAACTGGAGCCATTTGCAGATGAGAACTGTTTCCCCATCCTCACAAAGGCTTGTGGAATTTTTTATTTGCACTGGGGATGGCCCCAAGGAATCCAGTCATGGACCAGGACCTCATCGCTGTACACACCATTCAAATGTTAAAGTACAGATCCACAAGAATCTGCATGTTAGGAGGCTGAGAGGAAGTAATGTAGCAGACGCCACTTCCCCTCAGGTTTCTTCTGTACTGGGTTTGGATGTAGAGAAAGGGGTACACTCTTCCATCAGCCATAAAGGGGCAAAGGAAGAGAAGTTTCAAGTGTACCACAGGCCTGCTAGTAAATGCCTGATATCAACAACAAAAAACCCACACAAGAGATAAAACAGGGCATGAGAACAGCACCCAGGGACTACATCCCAACACCCTCTATCCTCCCAGCATTTGCCTTCAAACACAGCAGATATGTAACCCTCAATGAAAAAAACTTTTGTAAACATGGCAAATTAAGTTCATAATTTGATATAAAACCCATATCAAACACTATATACTGAATATTAAGTAGATGTTTTCCTTTTCAGTTGTGTGTTTAATTCCATCTGAAAGTACATGCATTGAAAAACATGTCTCAGTATATATATACTCCTTGCATTTCAGCCCACCCCTATTTTTATCTTATTTCATACTTTTCTTTTTAAATGTAATATCAGAATCCATATTTTAACAGTGTGTGTGGAATGTAGAAGAGGACAGATAAGATATAGAACAGAGGTTCCCAAACAGTGATACGAGAGATGTCTCTTGAGGATACGCAGTAGAAATTGTGTAAAGGTTGATGTTTTTATTAATTATTTTATTTATTGCCTTTTCATTATAGGCTATCCAGACAAAGCTTTAAAACTCTGTGGGAATTTGTTATATAAAATACAGCAGCTAATTTACTTAAAAGATGTACCAATGAGAACACAGATACACAGAAACATTGACATACAGAGCCCTCATCTCCAATCACCGTATAGCACGAGTTCAGATGCCAAGCAACTGTCAAGTGTAACCGAGCTCAGAACTTTGCCAAGGTTTTTTTTTTTTTCAGTTGTATATGTCTCACTATAACTTTACTTGTACATAAACAGTGAAACGTAGACAGATGGCTAAAGAGAAGTACTGTTAAGAACAAGACAACGTATCAGTGATGAGAATGGTAGGGGTATGCAGGCAGTTGAAGATCTGGAAAGGGGTACCCAATAAGAAAAGTTTGGGAACCTCTGATATAGAGCTTGTAAACCACTCGCCAGCCTTTCAGGCAGCATGGTTTGGCAGCTTCCCCGCTGGATCTTTTTGACTATGCATTTGAAAAGGCCATAGTTTAAAAGTAGCATGAACTCTGGTTTACGCAGCTTCAAAGAGTGTGGATTTTTTATCTGAATGTGCAACTCAGTGATTGCATGTTCGTATTAACTGCACCAGGACAATTCAGTGTGAGCCGATCAAAATAAAGACAATTTAAATAATCGATTTTAATCATTCATAGATTTTTAAGACCAGAAAGGACCATTAGATCATCTAATCTGACCACCTATATCTCATAGGCCATAGATTTTTACCAAGTTACTTCTGTATTGAGCTCAATAATTGTGTTTGGCTAAAGAATATCTTCCAAAAAGGAGAACATACTATTTCCTTGGTAGTTTGGTTCAATGGTTAATCAAACTCACCACTGAAAAAGAATGCCTAATTTCTAATTATAATGTGCTTGGCTTCAATTTGCAGCCACTGGCTTTTGTTATATCTTTCTCTATTAGACTTCAGACCAAATTAGTAACCAGTATTTTCTCCCCATGAACGTACACACTGTAATCAACTCACCGCTCAAGTCTCCTTTTTTGATAAACTAAATAAATTAAAACAACAAGGAGTCCAGTGGCACTTTAAGACTAACAGATTTATTTGGGCATAAGCTTTCGTGGGTAAAAAATCTCACTTCTTTAGATGCAACATATTTGAAGAGGTGAGGTTTTTTACCCACGAAAGCTTATGCCCAAATAAATCTGTTAGTCTTTAAGATACCACCAGACTCCTTGTTGTTTTTGTGGATACAGATTAACACGGCTACCCCCGATAAATAGATTAAGTTCTTTAAGTCTTGCGGTAAAGGCATTTATCCCAGCCCTCAAATAGTTTTCGTGGCTCGTTTCTGCATCCTCTCCAATTTTTCAAAATAAATTTTAAAAAATATGGGCATGAGAACTATACACAGTATTCTACTATCAGTCTCATCAATGCCATATATAGTGGGAAAATAATCTCCCTACTCCACTGTTTATACATCCAAGGCTCGCACTAAACCTTTTTGCCACAGCATTGCACCAAGAGCTCATGTTCAGTTCATGCTCAAAACGAATTGCTTTCTCACTATGATACCTAAATCCTTTTCAGAGTTACTGTTTTCTAAGATATAGTCCCCCATTCTGTAGGAACAGTCTACAGTCTTTGTTCCTACATTAGGGCTGTCAATTAATCGCAGTTAACGCAAGCGATTAATACAAAACAAATTAACTAGGTTAAAAAATAGTCATGACTAATTGCAGTTTTAATTGCACTGTTAAACAATAACAGAATACCAATTTAAATTTATTATAAATATTTTTGGGTTTTATTGCATTTTAAAATATGTTGATTTCAATTACAACACAGAATACAAAGTGCATGGTGCTCACTTTATATTATTTTTTATTACAAATATTTGCACTGGAAAAAAGATAAAATAAATGGTATTTTTCAATTCACCTCATACAAATACTATAGTGCAATCTCTTTATTGTAAAAATTCAATGTGCAGCCACTTACAAATGTAGAATTATTTTTTTCATAACTACACTCAAAACCAAAACAATGTAAAAAACTTACTCCCAGGGGAATTCTGCGCCACTGCGTGAATGCTTAATTAACGAGCAGTGTGTTTCTTAAATTTTTTGCATAGGAAAAAAAGTTTGTGCCAGAAAATTGCTGCAGTTAGGCCTTTTGCCCACCAGAGGGCGCTGTGGCAATAGAACAGAGCAGCAGCTCCTGGCCAGCTAGGGAAGAGAAAGAGCCTACCTCCTTCACTGCGACTGTCAGGACAGGTCAGGAGATGGGGGATACCGGGGGGAAGGGGGGTGTCAGATAGCATGGGGCTGCTGGGGGCGGGGTCAGACAGTGGTTTCACAAGGGCTAGTGGAGAAGGACAAACTGGGGCAGGGGCTGAATGGGAGTGGAGGTGCAGGGCCACACTGGGACTGGGGAGGAGGTGCAGGGCCACATAGAGATAGGGGATGGCTGAGTGGGGGCATAGAGACAGATGGGGACAGAGGGAGGGGGTGCAGGGCCACATGGGGATGGGGGAGTGGGTGAGGGACACATGTAGACTGGGGGTGCAAGTACACATGAGGGTGCAGGAACACATGTAGACAGGGGCAGATGGTGCCTGACTGAATGTGAGAGGCTAGGGGTCAGCCAGGATCTGCACGGGGGAAGCTCCCTAACAATTCCTTCCCATCCCTCCACCCCCCAAAAAAACCTGTTCCATACTTTTCCTACCCTACCCTACCACACTCCAAGTTCACACCCAGGTTCCTTCCTAGCAATTACTTCCCTCTCCCTCAGCTCCTTCGTTACCCCTGACTCCTCCAACCCTTTGCACAGTTTCTGAGGGATGCGGGAAATACAGTTCTGTATTACAGTTTAAATGAATTATTACTCAGAGTTCTGTATTAATATGCCTAGTAAGGAATCTATTTGTAAAAAATATTTCCTGAATCTTTTTTGTTGTCTGTATTGTTACAGACACATTTGCTGACAGGTATTTTGAAATAAATGACCAAAAATAATTGAAACTGGTGTCATTATATTGACAAAATACGCAGAATTTTGCAGAATCTGAAAATACTGTGCGCAGAATTTTTAAATTTTTGGTGCAGAATTCCCCCAGGATGAAACTCTAGAACCTACAAGTTCACTCAGTCCTACTTTTTGTTCAACCAATCACTAAAGCAAACTAGTTTGTTTATATTTATGGGAGATAATCCTGCCTACATCTTATTTACAATGTCACTTGATAGTGAGAACAGGCGCTTGCATGGCACTGTTGTAGCTGGCATTGCAAGGTATTTATGTTCCAAATATGATAAACATTTTTTCATAACTACACTCAAAAACAAAACAATGTAAAACTGTCCCTTCATGCTTCGACTTGTAGGCTCTAAAATTTCACATTATTTTGTTTTTGAGTGCAGTTATGTAAAAAAAATTTCTTCATTTCTAAGTTGCACTTTCACAATAAAGAGATTCCACTACGGTAACTGTATGTGGTGAACTGAAAAATACTATTTCTTTTATCTTTTTTATGGTGCAAATATTTGTAATTAAAAATATTATGGTGAGCAACATACCACTTTGTATTCTGCGCTGTAACTGAAATCAATATATTTGAAAACGTAGAAAAACATCCAAAATACTTATAATAAATTTAAATTGGTGTTTTATCATTGTTTAACAATGCAATTAAAACTGTGATTAATCGCAATTTTTTTAATCTCACAATTGTGATTATTTTTAATAATTTGACAGTCCTGTCCTTGATGTTGTCCTTGTATTTGTCTGTGTTAAAAAACAGTTTGAATGAGCCCAGCTTATCAAGCGATACAAGTCACTCTGACTGCCTTTTCCTCATTATTCGGTATCACTATCTTTGAATCATACATAAACTGTATTATCCGTAATTTTTTTATTAAAAATAAAAAATATCATTAATAAAAATGTTGAGTACCATCTGGCCTGTTATCAATCTCTGCGGACTTTTACTAGAAACATCCCCATTCAATGACGATCCTCCCTATTGATAACTTTCTTTGAGATCTCTGTTAGTCAGTTCTCAGTCCTTTGAACTTGTGCTTTGATATTATATAGTGTTTCTTTTTAATCAGAAAGTTATGTGGTACTAAGCCAAACTCTTTACAGTCGTTTAAGTATATTACATCTAACTGATAATCTCATTAACAAAATAAAGTCAGGTTTATTTGACAAAAACTACTTTCCAAAAATCATGGTAGCTAGCATTAACTGTACTCTCATTTTTTCATTCTTTATAGATTGAATCCTATATTGGCTTTTCCATTAATTTTGCATGGGACTGATGTCCAGCTAATTGCTCCATAATTGCCTGGGTCATTCCTCATGCCCTTTTTGAATACTAGCACATTAAGCACTCTTCTAATGTTCGGGAATTTACTTTGTATTCCAAGATTTATTAAAATCTATCAGCAGGCCAGATATCTCTTCACCCAACTCTTTTAGGGCTCTTGGGTGCAAGTTACCCAGGCCTGCTAATTTTAAAATATTTATCCCTACTAGATGCTGTTTGACATCCTCATTTCATTACAAATGGAGGATCCTGATTTAAAACAACAATCTAAAATGCTAATTTTAAGCAATATTTACACTGGCGTTGTCAGTCTACAGTAAGAGTTTTCACTGATGCAGCTACACCATTGTATGGTCATGAATGACTAAAATATCCTGTACATACAATGCCCAAGCCAGTTAAATATCTTATTTTTTATTAGCTGACAATAGCAAACATCAAAACCATTTTCTTCTGATTTAGCATCACAAACATACTCTTTATGGAAGGATCCCAGTAAATGGCAAACATATTTTTTTTGAAAAGGCCAAAAAAAGCCAAACTTAGAGATTCTGTCTGTTAGTTTCCAAGACAGGAAATGGTATAATATATTGATGCTATTTTAAAAACTAGTTATTATTTTTAACATCACCTCCCTAGGGGTTCAGAAATCTGAATTTTATACTTCTTTGTTTCTGTTAGGGTGAATGACATCACAAATACAATACTTAACAAAAGAAAAAAGTGAAGTTCAGATTTCTTAAGATCTTGATATGAAGACTATCTCAGGTTTTATTAAAATTGGGAACGTAATAAATACCCAATTAGAAAAAAAACAAATATATCCAATATTTTGTTGATATTTATGTCCATAAAGATTTAAAAATAAACAAAGAGTATGAAAACCAAACACAATGAGATGGATAGGAAATGGGCAACATTTTACAGGGTGTTAATTTTGATGTAGTATCATGAGAATACTGCAATTCTTTCCTCCTTTCATCTCCTCCACATTTTATAAGTTCTTCTATTAGAACTTTTTCTTCCTTAGTCAGCAGCACTAGCAAGGACCAAGTATATATCTGCTCCTGAACATCGAACTAATTCAGCAGCAGCAGCTGAGGCCCATACTGTTCATGCACAGGACACTTTGGTGCAGTAGAAGCTACTAAACAAAACTGTAGAATTATATCAGATTAACTCTGCTGTCCTGCATGTGCTACTGCGGAAGCATTGCGCATAGAAGAAAACAGCACAGAAGCAATTCAGGAGTAAGGGAAAGAGATGTGGAAGGAACACGCACACAGAGCAAAAGGAGATAATGCCCATACAATTACTAACTAAGTTCAAGACTGTGACACACTTGCAGTGTGTTTTTGGATCTGCTTTCTCTGAAATGCGTTTATTCTAAATAAATAATACTTTGCTTTATATGGGCGTTTTGATTACTGGATATGATACCACTGTCATTGTTCTTAGAGAAAGAAAAACTGCAGGTCCTGAACACAAGTCAGACCTCCTGAAGTAATCATGGGTAGTACCAAGAGATGGAAGACCAAGAACAAGCCTGAGAGTGGAAGAATTGAACATTTACTATATCTTGAAGAAAAAATAGCTTTCCTCTCCCATCCCCCTATGACAACCTGGGAAGTTTATCTGGAAAGTGGTCAAGTGCCAATGCACCTCTGCTGCTGCTGCTGTGGAGGCAGCAGAATGACATTTCCAAGAATCTGATCTGTGTAGCTACCGCTACCCCTAGTATTCTGAGCAGCAAGAGTGAAACTGATCAGATTCTTTACATTTCAGTTCACCTCATGTGAAAGTTACCGATAGCAGAGAGATAGACTGTCCTCCTCTACTGAAGGAGCACTCTGCAGTGGGATGAGAGAGATAAAAGATGTTCCTTTTCCACACCCACTACAACCAGCAGAGGACAGACTGTGTGTCTGTTGTCCAAAGTTTCATCAATCTTTCAACAATGAAATATACAAGACTTTAACTGGTTTCACTCTTTCTACTAATTACGGAGCAGTAGCTAAAATGATCAAAAGCTTTAATCTCATTCTGCTACAAAAAACTGAGCAGCAGCAGCAGCAAGCAAAAGGAAGGAGGCAAGGAAGAAAAGACAAAAAAGATCAACACACATCAGTTTGGAGAAGACAGTGGAGTTCCTCTCTCTAGAAAGCAGAGGATGTAGAAGAGTGGTAAACTCAACTTTTCACAGTAGGCAGACTGAGGAGAGAAATGTGGAACTCCTTGCTTTCTCAGCAGCCAAAGAAGCATTCTCCAGATGTACCTGATACATCAACTCATAAGATTAAACTCTGCAGCAGGGTCTAAGAATAATGTCTTGGTGGGAAGCAAATCTGTACCCTCCCCACACATAAAAACAATTCTCAAAAAGCTCTGGGTTTATCTCTGCCCATGGGCACCACTGGCTCCCCTTCCCCGACACATTGTATCATTCTCTACTTAGTGTATTTTTCAGGCTCTAACTTAAGTTTCTTCATCATCACTTGGCTTCCATTTGTAAACAAGTTACTTCAGTGCTTTCTAGACTTCAGCATTAAATGTACAGCAAAGTTCAATTCATGATTTAAGTTTTCACAGTTATATGTGCATTCATTCAGTTTTCTAGTGTAATATACTTAAAAGACCATTCAAAAATAATCTGACAGCTGCTTACTTCCATAGGTCAAGCTGGGACGTGATTTTTATCTTTCTAAAATTCTGAGGGGGCGGGGAGTCTGAATTTTTATTTTTTAATTACAATAGCACTGCAGAAAACTCATGACTAGTCCAGGGTACAGTGGAGGTGTTGACAGAAGAAAGACTGCATCATGTGAGAAAACTTATGGCAAAAGCAGGGGTTCTTAACACCTCCGTCTAAAGCATGGAGAAAGCATTGCATCACTGAAAACCAAAAAAGCTAAGAAAATTCATGTTTAAGGAAACATACTCAGAGATTTATCAACAGTTACTGAACCAAAAATGCTATATACAGGCAACTGATTAACTAGCAAGTAATTAACAAATTCACTGTGTGCATTTTGTTCATGATTTTGAAAAATAATCATTATGGTGTGATGACTGCATTTCCTTCACCATCCCCCAGCACCTTACTTAGTGCTCCCTTTGGCCAAACCGTAGGCTGTTCAAGACTTCATCTTAAGATGATGAACTACATAAGGTCTATAATTTTTATTGCTAATAAGTACTGGACCCTCAAAACTGAGGTCTTTTACATGATTATAATCATGATTCTTTTCCAAAAGATCTATCAGAGACCAGGAGGTACATATGAAGGGATTTAGAAGCTATGCACAGCATCTAAATTACTTGAAGTATGTGTCAGTCAAACACACTTCTAAACTTAGGACTGTAGGACTGATTGTTATTGAAAAATTATTTTTAGGTAAAGATAATAAAAAAAGACAGAATAGAGTCCACGCCATGATGCAACCAAACTATATGATAGGATTCCTTAATCTCATTATACTTCGCTTTAAATGTACCATTAGCTTGAAATAGTTTAAGATAAATGAATCAGAACTATCTCCAGGTGTTATTCCTACCACAGAGTCTTTTTGATAATATTTATGGTTTCCTGTTGTACATTTTTCTCCCCTTTAGCTGTCTGGAAAAAAACCCCCACAAACACACACAAAATAACAGGGAAAAACAGCGATATTGTCTACACAAAGCATTGACAAATGAAAAAAATTCTGAAAAAATATCTAATTTTTTTAGTTTTAGTAATCTTAGATTACTTGTAGTAACAGTACTTAAAACAATTCAAACAAGTGTAATTTTTAAGTTGACAGTGTACTTTTCACATTAGCTCCCCCAATAAGCGGAACAATATGATAGTTGACAAAGTGACACAATCAACCACACTTTACGATTAGAAGTTAACTATTCCACAAATTGCGGGTGCAACAAGTGGAAGGCCAATTATCATGGAGGAAAAGATGTTTTTAGAATTGATTTTCCAAAACATCAAACATTCAACACCAATAGTTTTCGGTTTTGCTACAGCTACCCTTTTACACAATTTCAATACTAGAGCCATCCTAAAGGAGCAGAGTGAGGGTTTGTAAATTCAAATTACTTACCTTCATTTTTTTTAAATGTGCTGAGAAAGGATAAACAACTTTTAATGATTTTCCCACATTAAACAGACAAGCTTTGGGGATTATTTTTAATACAAAGAAAAACAAACAAGCCAACAAAACAGCATGCATAGGCAGTGAGATTTTAGAAAAGGGAGTAGAAAGAGATAAAGTCATAGCCATGTCTCTGTGTCTGAACCCTAAGTTAGAGATGTTTACAAATATTAAGTACACAGGTTCTAGGCTTGGTTGTAGAAAAAAGCAGAGTGGGGCAGTACCCTCTTTACGGTTTTGCGGATATGGGCTTTAAAGTTAATTGATGTTTAATGGGATACAATCAACTTAAAAAAATCATACTTCTGTCTGAAATTATTTTTTACAAGTAATACGGTATTACCAAAAAAATAGAGAAAAAATTAAACTGTTTCAGTTTATTTATATTCACATTTAACAGTAATTTGTGAATACCCATTTTCATTTTTCTATGTAAATTAGACCCCAATCCTGCAAATATAGACAACATGCAGAAGTTTATTCATGTTAGTCCTAATAAGTCAGTAGGACTATTAACCTGGGAAAAATTAACCATATGCTTGCTTAGTCAGTTCCCCATCTGCTCCCCACATTCCTGTAGATTTTTTTTTAACTCAACAATAGAGGAGAAAGATATTTTAAAAGTAGGAGTATGTTATTGTAAAAGCACAAAAATTGAAGAGGAACTCAGGAACAAGTATAGTACCTGAAACTACTTTCCACTAATAGTTGGAAAGTTACTAGGATTTCAGTTGAATGAGTCCCTTTAAAAGTAGAACTGAAATAATATTTTTAAATAAATCTATAAATCAGTTTCTGATTATTATCCTTTTTGCTGCAGGAACCTTGTATGTGTTCTTGCCTTGAGTACATCTCAAATCTTGACTAACAAAATACTTTCCTAGACTTTAAATTATAAATGACAATATTTTAAAAATAAACTAAAAGATTTTTTTCTTCCAAAAGTCCTGGCTCTGAGACTTCTGTGTCTCAGAGGAAACAGTGCCACAACTATCACCCAAAGGAGAACAATCCTTTAAGCAGTAGCGATGTCAAATGAGGTAGAGGGCATATATTGTTGAAAATATGAAACTCAGCAGGAGAATGGCAAACTGATTTTAAACTAGCCTTGCAAAATGTTATTTTCCTGTTGACATAAGCTATGAAAATTAATTTGGTTTGGAAAGTAAAAATCTCATTAGCTATTTCATCATATCAAGGGTGGATGAGCACGCTTTTTATGTAACTTGGTAAACTTCTAGGATTTTACAAAGTTGTTTTAAATAACTGTGATACAAAAGTGTACTCTTCATTTAAATCTACACATGTATTCTAATGAAGATTTGGGATTTTAGAGCCTGTGAATACTTACTACTAGATGGTGCACTTACTATCATGAGTAGCACCTCTAACTAAAATCCAACTATTCACAATAATACAAATTACTCAACTAGGAAATATTTGCAGAAAAAGGCTTTCACTCTTAAAAACAAACAAAAAGGACAACAAGAGAAACCCAATGAAAAATTTCTCTTTAATCAAAACTAACGTCATTGTTAACCACTTCAATGCTGAATGAAAAACCAGATACATGCAATATAAGACCTTGTCCACTGTATGTATTGATCTTCCACTCATGTGAAGTCAAGTTAAACTATAGGCTTGCACAGTCGCTTTTCATTTTGGTTTTGATTTGAGACCCAAATACAACTCCCTCCTCTGTGAGAAAAAGAAAAACACCACACAACTAAAAAGTGTTAGACCAGCGGACCTAATATTTTATATTTGTTTAAATTCTATTTCTGAGCTGTCACCTGAATTTAATCAGTAAGTTACATAAACCAATGTAAAGTTATTATCAAAACTGCAGAAGTGAAAGCATTTCTGAGATCCTTCTACAATTTTAGCCCATGGCATCAGCTGCCCATCTGCCTCTACTTTAAGTCAATATGACCAAAATAGAAACACCTACCTCAAAGAAGGGAAAATAAATGTGACCTTAAAATATAAACATAAATAAAATGCACTTTTTAAACGTGAAGTATAATTAATTTAATTAGTATATTACCACAAATATTAAGGAGTTAGGTGTTGAAAGTAATGCAGCACTGCTTACAGATTCAAAATTCAAGTATTTCAGATGTTCCTTTTTAGTCCTCCCAAAAGTGTCTTCAAAACCAGTTATAAAGCGCATGATCTTTAGGCACAGGAAGTCAGTGCCAAATTCTGCAGAGGGGAGGGAGGCCAAAGTCACAGATTTTGCCATAGATTTTGGCATTGGTTATGTTCAAAGCCCAAATCATGCAAAGTGTTTTGCACCCCTCTATAGTTCATTCCAAGGTTCGGGGCTTTGGTTAATACATTTTTTGAATACTCTTATCAGTGATGCCTGAAGCTCAATTATAAAAGCATAGTTTAAAATGTGACAGAAAAAAAACCCACTGAGCAACCCCCAATACCAATATCTGCTCACAACAGAGGGGAAATGATTTAAAATGTTGTGACTTGATCCTTCATTTCTTGTCCACTCAAAATTCCCTTTTACATCAAAGGTTTTAAATTTAGAACCCACGAGTCCCATGCCTTTCTTTTCTAAAAGAACCCTCAGTTTAAATCTTTATAGCTGTAGACAGAAGCTTTGTGAAGCAAAGTCTCCATATTTGAGTATTCATTTGGCTGGCTGTGTAGAGTTTGTTTTTCAATATGAAATTGAAAACTTTTGCTCATATGTCCCAAGGGTGTTTGAGCAGCGATTCCAAATCAATGTGTTCTTACATAACGCTGTTCTTATGGCAACAATGCTCTTTTACCCATCCTACAACACATATACATAGTCTGACTACAAACTCAGTTGGAAATCAATTTCTAGTGTCTGATTTAAATTTCTCCCCAACCCCAATTGTCAAATTACTATTTCCTCCATTTAAAGTTCATTAAATTATGTAATGGGTAATATACTCAAAGATCAGATGTATTCCATTTGACTGTTCCTAACTATTTTTTCCCATATTCTCTAACTCAGTTGTCTCAACCTTTCCGGACTATTATACCCCTTTCAGGAATCTATGTTTGTCTTGCATATCCCCAAGTTTCACCTCACTTAAAAACTACTTACATAATCAGACATAAAAATACACCTCTACCCTTATATAACGCTGTCCTCAGGAATCAAAACATCTTACTGCGTTATAGGTGAAACCACATTATATTGAACTTGTTTTGGTCCGCTGGAGCACGCAGCCCTGCCCCCCCGGAGCGCCGCTTTATCGCATTATATCGGAATTCGTGTTCTATCGGGTTGCGTTATATTGGGGTAGAGGTGTACAAAAGTGTCACAGCACACTATTATTGAAAAATTGCTTTCTTTCTCATTTTTACCATATAATTATAAAATAAATCAATTGGAATATAAATACTGTATTTACATTTCAGTGTATAGAGCAGTTTAAACAAGACATTGCCTGTATCAAATTTTAGTTTGTACTGACTTCGCTAGTGCTTTTTATGTAGCCTGTTATAAAGGTACGGAAATATGTAGATGAGCTAATGTACCCCCTGGAAGACCTCTACCTACCCCAAGGGGTACACATACCCCTGGCTGAAAATCACTGATCTAACTACTTTACAAAAAATCTATATTCTAATTTTAGTTGGTAGCGGTAATCTGCTGGGCACTCCACTCTACTATAAACCAAATTTAATTGTTACTTGTACTTAAAAAGTATCAAATTACTTCACTAAATAAACCCATAGCTTATCCGTACATCAGGAGAAGACAACAGGCTTCAGGATCTAATAAAAGGGTGGCCAACCTGTGGCTCCAAAGCCACATGCTGCACTTCAAAAGTCAATATGCGGCTCCTTGTATAGGCACCGACTCTGGGGCTGGAGCTACAGGTGCCAACTTTCCAATGTGCCGGGTGGCAGGAGGGGTGCTCACTGCTCAGCCCCTGGCTCTACCCCAGGGCCTGCCCCCACTCCACCCCTTCCCCTGAGCCTGCAGTGCCCTCGCTCCTCCCCACCTCGTAGCCTCCTGCACACCATGAAACAGCTGATTGGAAGGGGGAGGGAAGGAGGGGGAGGCACTGATCATTGGTTGGGATGCGCTGGGAGCAGGGTGGGGGAGCTTCTGGGGGGCTGCTGATGCATTACTGTGGCTCTTTGGCAATATACATGGGTAAATTCTGGTTCCTTCTCAAGCTCAATTTGGCCACCCCTGCTCTAATACTAGGGGAGTTAGTAGGCAGATCTTGGCAAATCTGTACCACCAGAACATTTGAATAGACCCCGAAATCTTTTTATTTACTTATTAACATTATTTTTATTTATTTTCTCTGGAATCTGGACCTTGACTATACCTTAACCAAGAAATTTGGACCTTCACAAAAAAATAATGGACTATTCCTGCTCTAATATGCAGTTTTAATTGATAAGTACACCATTCTGAACAATTTAAAACAGTGTTTCTCAAACAGGGATAAGAGTACCTCTAGGGGTACGCAGAGGTCTTCCACAGGATACATCAACTCATCTAAATATTTGCCTGATTTTACAACATGCTACATAAAAAGCACTAGTGAAGTCAGTACAAACTAAAATTTTGTACAATGACTTGTTTATACTGCTCTATATACTATACACAGAAATGTAAGTACAATATTTATATTCCAATCAATTTCTTTTATAATTATATGGCAAAAATAAGCAATTTTTCAATAATGGTGTGCTGTGAGACTTTATTTTTATGTCTGATTGTGTAAGCAGTTTTTAAAGTGAGGTGAAACTTGGGGGTACGCAAGACATATCAGACTCCTGAAAGAGGTACAGTAGTCTGGAAAGGTTGAGAGCCACTGATTTAAAAGACCATTACATACACACACACTTTTTTCTCACATGTATGTAAACAGGTATAGGAAATTACAGCTAATACCACATATTAGCTTTCAAATATGAATAATCAAATCTCCTGTTGGCCTCATAACAGGAATTCAATTTCCTTCCTCGTTACAAATGTAACTTTTTAACTTGACTATCTACTCCTGCAATGGCCAAGAGCAAAATAAGGTGACTCAGTCTCTGATCCTGCACTTTAACTGCACCTTTAGCTACTGGCCTCAAAGAAAAACTTGAGATACTGCTTCAACACCTTGACTGGCGGATGCCAATTTAGAGACCTTTTCCAATGTCGATGATGTCTTGATATCCCACATAAGTGCTGTGAAACAAAGATTGGGAAATTTGTGCCTGGTTTAACTGCAGTAGAAATACCATTTCTCAGCTACAAAGAAAACCCTCTGAATCTTCAGATTATTCCCTGATTAAAAATTGAATCCCTAAAAGTGTCTAAGGTGCGGGTGGGTAGTTGATAGGCAGCCTGCGGGCGAAAACTGGAGCACCAGATGCTTCTGAATGGACAGCGAAATCTTATTTACTTTTTATCATTGTTAGTATTTTTTTATTATTTTGTCTAAAGTCTAGACCTTGACCCTGAAATTTGGTTCCTGACAAAAAATAATTGACTACCACGGTCTAAGGGGTGTTGAGGTGTGCGGATGTGTATGTAACAACGGACAGAAAGGGCGGTAGGAAACACGAGAGCTTCAATGGAGGAGAGAGACTTGCATGGCCTGGAGAAACCAGTGGATTCGCTTCCCTCTTAGTATAAACACCACAGCACTACATGAAGTTAGACACCACCAACCATTCCCCCGACACAGAAAAGAAATTCTCCCTCCCAAGGAGAAATCTCCCTTCCATTCTCCCCATCCCACCTGCACACAGACCCTCCCCGTCCATCTCCCCGGCCCCATAGGCAAGAACGGGATTTCCGCGCTGCGCCCTCTCCCTGGCAGTGGCACGCCCCTGCCGTCAAACCCGGGGAGATGCCCTGTCCCTCCTCCCCAAGGCAGAGAGATCCCCCCAGCCGCCGAGGGGGAGCCCGAAGCCCACCCGAAGCCGGGGAAGGACGATTCCTCCCCGCGCTGCCCAGGCACAGCCCCACGGGGGTGGCGGACGGGCGAGTCGCGCACGCAGCGAAGGGGCCAGGCCCAGGAGCGCCTCTTCCCCCCCTACCCGCGCCCATCCGCGGCAGCGGCTACTGACCTCGCTGTTAAAGGCTTTCACGGCCTCCATGTTGAGGCAGAAGCAGGGGCCGGGCGGCTCGTCTCCGCTGATGGCGGCTGGGCTGGGCCAGGGAGGGGGCTGGTCTCTCTCAGGGTCCGCCGGGCCTCCTCGCCATGGCGGGTGGCGCAGGGGGCGCGGGACCCGTGGCCCGCTCGTTTCCGTCTCCTCCCTGCCCCGCTCGGCCTCCTCGCCCCGCTTCCCGCCCTGCGGCGCCGGCTTCGCGGGCCCGGCCTGGCTGGGACGAGATGGAGGGACACGGCGCAGCAGCTGCACAGACAGACAGCGCGGACACCAATATGGCGGACACCCGGGCTCCAGGCAGCGCAGCTCGGGGGAGCCGAGAGCAGCGGAGACGGCGGCGGCCAGAGCGGCCCCTGGCGGTCGCGCGCGCACCAGCCCGGCCCTCGCAGAGCAGGGACCATAGAGGTGGCGTCCAGAACGTCGCTCTGGCAAAAGCGCCTGCTCCCTTGGGGGCCTGCGCCTCCTGCAGGCGGAGGCTGAGTACTGCAGGCAGCGGGCAGAAAGAAGAGGGTTCGTCATCACATGTTACTGCCCAGGGAGCTCGCTCTGTAGCCCCGCGGGTGTGATGGGAAAGCGGGGGGCAAAGCGAAGGAGACAAAGATCAGATTATTTCATGTGAGAAGCAACTTAATTTCTGCCCCGCCCCCTTAACATTTCCTGTGGCAGGCTCACGAATCCCTCGGCGGCATTTCCCACAGCACGTCCCGGCACAGTGTGTGTGCGGGGAGACAAACTAACGGACCCCGAGTGAAGAGGGAATTTTGACCAAGAACAGCAGAGCAAGAACTGCATCCTGGCGCCTGCCCTGGGATTGTAGATTGCTGCACCAGGCCCACTGTGCTTTCCGTCTAGAAATAAGGATGGATCACACGCACCAGTTACCGAGACTGAGCAGAAAAAGTCCAGTGCGCTTTTCCAATGTTTTCATCAACACCACGTTTTGCCTTTCGCGATTAGAGGCTACTGCTATCCATTTAGAGCCTCTGTTATACCACATCAAATTAGATTTATGTGCATTAGTAATTATTGCAACAAGGCATTTCATTCTGTAGTTAAGGTGGGCTGAAATGTGGTTAGTGGGGAAGGAGGGAGAAAAATGTTTTTAAAAACGGAAGAGGAGAATTGTTAAAAGATCAAGATGAACTTTGAGGCAGAAGCTGAGCTAAAATGATTATAAAGTGAAATTGACTTTCTAGTACAGCAATGATATTGTCATGAATGCATTTAAAAAGAGATGTGTCCTTTTCAGACAGCCCTTCCTTGAAGGAATCATAGAATATTAGGTTTGGAAGGGACTACAGGAGATGATCTAGTCCAGCAGTCCCCAACAGTGGTGCCCTTGGGCACCATGGCACCCACGGGGGCATCTAAATGCGCCTGCATCCTGGCAGTGGTTGAGCATCCGCCAAAATGCTGCAGCAACACCTCTTGCCACTGACAAGCGTTGTCATTGCTGAAATGCCACAGAAATTCAGCGGACGCTTGACTGCTGCCACGATCCTTTTTCTGGCGCTCACCAGACGAAAAGCTTGGGGACCACTGATTTAGTCCAACTCCCTGCTCAAAGCAGGGCTGATCCCCAGACAGATCTTTACACCAGTTCTCTAAACAGCCCCCTCAGGAACTGAACTCACACACATGAATTTAGCAGACCAATGCTCAAACCACTGAGCTATTCCTCTCCCCAAATGCTGGTGATAGCTAAAAAGAACATGAAAAGAAGGAAGAACAAAACTGCAATCTAGATTGTCTGTGTTTGTACAGCATTTTAGTAGCACAGGACCATTTTCCAATATGATATAATAAAGTAAACCTTATTTAAAAAAAAAAAAAAAAGGTCCTAGCTAGATCTGAGTCTTCCCATTTTTTGTTGTTTAAGAAAGTTTTTCATATCCCTCCATGTGTAGAAATGCCCCGCTTTCTATGTGACTCTGTCACTGGGTAACAGTGAAACTGGCTATACATAGAGACCTTGACCCTACAAACTTGAATCTATACACATGCCTAAGGCCCCTGAAGTCTATGGGACTACTCATGTAGATAAAGGTAAGCTGGTACATAAGGGCTGGCAAGATCAGGCCTAAAGTGATGCCAAATGGTTAAAGCAGCATTTTCTCTTTAGTTTTTCAGTTATAGCAAGAGCTAGGATTACAGTTAACAGTTGAAAATTGTTCAGGTTTTTTAAATTTGAAAGCAGCTTCTGTTATAAGTCCTTTAAGCATGTATGCTGGAGGATAAACATTAGGGTTATAATTATAACCCTAAAAGTGTTATACTGTTAAAATGAATGATATTAAAATGTCATGTTTTTATTTAATATACAACATGGTAACTAAGGAGGCTGAGGTCACTTGTTGAGCTGCTCTTTAAACTATTAGTATTTTAATTTGAGGTCAGCTTCTTGAGTAGAAAGCTAGCAGCAGAAGGAAAATGACTAATCCTAATACTTTAACTTCAAGTTTCTTCCTTGCATCTAGTAGATAAAGCTTTGCACATGTGGAAGGACTGCAGAAGAAGAATACTGACTAGAATTCTAGTCAATTTCCTCTCTCTTCCTTCCACGTGTAAAGCACTACTACTTCCAGACTAACACAGCTACCCTTCTGATACTTGACACCATGCAAGGCACTGCATTTAGCCGTATGGAGTGGAAATCCATCAACCTCATGAAGAAACTTGCACAAATACAGACAGATATCATCTTCCTTTCCAAATGCAAACGGACGGACATCAAACCAAATGGACTAAAGGTAAAAAATCCACTGCTATCTACATACTACAGAGACCACAGTGAGAGATTATGCCATACTCTATCAAAGAAACTGAGGAACCACCTGATCAGCATCCTATACAGCAAACAGGAAAACATCAAAAAAGAGCTCTCCAACCTGGAGAGCAGCAAAGAATCCTGTGGCACCTTAGACTAACAGACGTTCTGGAACATGAGCTTTCGTGGGTGAATACCCACTTCTTCAGATGCATGTGGTGGAAATTTCCAGGGGCAGTATATATATGCTAGCAAGCAAGCTAGAGATAACGAGGTCAGTTCAATCAGGGAGGATGAGGCCCTGTTCTAGCAGTTGAGGTGTGAAAACCAAGAGAGGAGAAACTGGTTCTGTAGTTGGCAAGCCATTCACAGTCTTTGTTCAATCCTGAGCTGATGGTGTCAAATTTGCAGATGAACTGAAGCTCAGCAGTTTCTCTTTGAAGTCTGGTCCTGAAGTTTTTTTGCTGCAGGATGGCCACCTTAAGGTCTGCAATAGTGTGGCCAGGGAGGTTGAAGTGCTCCCCTACAGGTTTTTGTATATTGCCATTCCTAATGTCTGATTTGTGTCCATTTATCCTTTTCTGTAGAGACTGTCCAGTTTGGCCAATGTACATAGCAGAGGGGCATTGCTGGCATATGATGGCGTATATTACATTGGTGGATGTGCAGGTGAATGAACCAGTGATGGTGTGGCTGATCTGGTTAGGTCCTGTGATGGTGTCGCTGGTGTAGATATGTGGGCAGAGTTGGCATCGAGGTTTGTTGCATGGATTGGTTCCTGAGCTAGAGTTATTATGGTGCGATGTGAAGTTACTGGTGAGAATATGTTTCAGGTTGGCAGGTTATCTGTGGGCAAGGACTGGCCTGCCACCCAAGGCCTGTGAAAGTGTGGGATCATTGTCCAGGATGGGTTGTAGATCCTTGATGATGCGTTGGAGGGGTTTTAGCTGGGGGCTGTATGTGATGGCCAGTGGAGTCCTGTTGGTTTCTTTCTTGGGTTTGTCTTGCAGTAGGAGGCTTCTGGGTACACGTCTGGCTCTGTTGATCTGTTTCCTTATTTCCTCGTGCGGGTATTGGAGACTCTCATTAATAACCAAACTTCCATACAAACGGACTTCACTAAAATAAGACAGGAGATCTACATTACTCACTTCACCTCTCTACAAAGGAAAAAGGACTATAAGCTGTCTAAACTCCTACCTGCCACATGGGGCCACAACCGTGGTACTCCCAACCCACCCAGCAATATCGTCAATCTATCCAACAACACACTCAGCCCAGAAGAAAAGTCTGTCATATCTCGGGGACTCTCTTTCTGCCCTGCCACCCCCACCAACATGATACAGTTTTGCGGTGATCTGGAAGCCTACTTTCGCCGTCTCCGACTCAAAGAATACTTTCAGGACGACACTGAACAGCGCACTGATACACAGGTACCCTCCCACCAACAACACAAGAAGAAGAACTCCACATGGACTCCTCCTGAGGGTCAAAATGACAGTCTGCACCTATACATTGAATGCTTCCGCCGACGTGCACAGGCAGAAATTGTGGAAAAACAACATCGCTTGCCTCATAACCTATGTTGTGCAGAACGCAATGCCATCCACAGCCTCAGAAACCATCCTGACATTATCATCAAAGAGGCTGATAAAGGAGGTGCTGTTGTCATCATGAACAGGTCTGACTACCAAAAGGAGGCCGCCAGACAACTCTCCAATACCAAATTCTACAGGCCATTTCCCTCAGATCCCACTGAGAAATACACAAAGAAACTGCACCATCTACTCAGGACACTCCCTACACTAACACTGGAACAAATCAACATACCCTCAGAGCCCCAACCAGTGTTTTTCTATCTACTACCCAAGATCCACAAACCCAGAAATCCTGGACGCCCCATCATCTCGGGCATTGGCACTCTCACTGAAGGACTGTCTGGATATGTGGACTCTCCACTCAGACCCTATGCCACCAGCACTCCCAGCTATCTCCATGACACCACTGATTTCCTGAGGAAACTACAATGCATTGGTGACCTTCCAGAAAACACCATCCTAGCCACCATGGATGTAGAGGCTCTCTGCACAAACATCCCACACACAGATGGAATACAAGCTGTCAGGAACAGTATCCCTGATGATGCCACAGCACAACTGGCTGCTGAGCTCTGTGCCTTTATCCTCACACACAACTATTTCAAATTTGATGACAATATATATCTCCAGATCAGTGGCACGGCTATGGGCACCCGCATGGCCCCACAATATGCCAATATTTTTATGGCCGACCTGGAACAACGCTTCCTCAGCTCTCGTCCACTCACGCCCCTTCTCTACCTACGCTACATTGATGACATCTTCATCATCTGGACCCACGGGAAGGAGACTCTGGAAAAATTCCACCATGATTTCAACAGCTTCCACCTCACCATCAATGTCAGCCTGGACCAATCTACACGGGAGGTCCACTTCCTAGACACCACGGTGCAAATAAGTGATGGTCACATTAACACCGCCCTATACCGAAAACCTACCGACCGCTATGCCTACCTTCATGCCTCCAGCTTCCATCCCGGGCACATCACACGATCCATTGTCTACAGCCAAGCACTGAGGTACAACCGAATCTGCTCTAACCCCTCAGACAGAGACCAACACCTACAAAATCTCCACCAAGCATTCTCAAAACTACAATACCCGCACGAGGAAATAAGGAAACAGATCAACAGAGCCAGACGTGTACCCAGAAGCCTCCTACTGCCAGACAAATCCAAGAAAGAAACCAACAGGACTCCACTGGCCATCACATACAGTCCCCAGCTAAAACCCCTCCAACACATCATCAGGGATCTACAACTTATCCTGGACAATGATCCCACACTTTCACAGGCCTTGGGTGGCAGGCCAGTCCTCGCCCACAGACAACCTGCCAACCTGAAACATATTCTCACCAGTAACTGCACACCGCACCATAGTAACTCTAGCTCAGGAACCAATCCATGCAACAAACCTCGATGCCAACTCTGCCCACATATCTACACCAGCGACACCATCAAAGGACTTAACCAGATCAGCCACACCATCACCGGTTCATTCACCTGCACGTCCACCAATGCAATATATGCCAGCAATGCCCCTCTGCTATGTACATCGGCCAAACTGGACAGTCTCTACGGAAAAGGATAAATGGACACAAATCAGATATTAGGAATGGCAATATACAAAAACCTGTAGGAGAACACTTCAACCTCCCTGGCCACACTATAGCAGACCTTAAGATGGCCACCCTGCAGCAAAAAAACATCAGGACCAGACTTAAAAGAGAAACTGCTAAGCTTCAGTTCATCTGCAAATTTGACACCATCAGCTCAGGATTAAACAAAGACTGTGAATGGCTTGCCAACTACAGAACCAGTTTCTCCTCCCTTGGTTTTCACACCTCAAATGCTAGAACGGGGCCTCATCCTCCCTGATTGAACTAACCTCATTATCTCTAGCTTGCTTGCATATATATACCTGCCCCTGGAAATTTCCACTACATGCATCTGACAAAGTGGGTATTCATGCACAAAAGCTCATGCTCCAAAACGTCTGTTAGTCTATAAGGTGCCACAGGATTCTTTGCTGCTTTTACAGATCCAGACTAACACAGTTACCCCTCTGATACTACTACTTGATAATCCTACAGAAACCTATTATAGTGAGTGTTGCCCTCTTTAAGGCGAAACGAAAAGAAAAACTAGTAAGAGAACAGAGAAAATATTTAGCACTTACCAATAGATATCGCTTTTTCTCTTCAAAATACTCTAAAAGCTACATTAAAATATAAAAAGGAGACCCTGTGCATGAAAGTGCAGAGAAGGCAGCCAGTGAGCATGCAGAGAGATGGGGGTGGAGGAAATAGACTCCCAAAGGGTATTAGGGAATGAATAGTTTGTGTAAGGTTAACAGAGGAGATGGAAGGAGACAGGCAGCTTTAAAAAAAAATGTTAAGAGCCAAAGTGGAGATACTTTACAAACATTATAAAATTATAAGTAATCTGACATTAAGTAAAATACCTACAGTATCAAGTTTTATATATATATATATATATATAAAGTGATGTTTTCAAATGTCAAACAAACAATCAGTTATGAAACTTTGGATGTCGTTTGTTTTTAAATACATACACAAGATTGATAACTTACTACATTTACAATAATCCTCACACTGACATTATTCCCTGCACTCACATTACTACACAATATTAACACTTCCTGTACCCAAAAGAGTTCAGTTGATACTAGCTTAGTCATACCAGTTAACCCCAGTTTCACAAAATATTATACCTCTTTCTGATTCTGCTTTTGCTAGCCAAAGCATAACTCAAGAAATTTTCACGACTGCTTAAAATAAACATGCCAAGCCCAGGGGTTTCTACTTTACCATACAGGAGCCCCAGCTTCAGTATCCACTGAAGCCCAGAGGCTTATTCCCTGAACCACATGGGGTAAGGTGTGGCCTATTTCTGAGAGCTTAACACCATTAAGGAAAAAATCCTTAGATTTGTCAATTGCTGTAATTCAGAGTGCCATTGTACTCCAGAAAAGTGACTGCAAAAATGATAGCCTTTTCCACAGCATATTTGCTTCCACATTCATAGCTGGCAACTCAGAAGTTTTTACTAGGGAGTGAGCTAGATTCTGTTATAAACTGTGCAGTATTAGAATTTTTCAGTAAGATTTAACTGCAGGTCCAGACCATGGGCAACAGGTGAACACCCCGCCTTCGGGGAGGCTAGCTCTCCAGCCCTGCTTGTTCTACCCTTTGCCCTACCCTCTACGACTGGAGGAGCCCCAAGACCTCCTGCCTCGCAACCAGAGGAGCCCTGGCCTGCCAGCCCCAGCCATGCTGGCTGATCCTCTCACCAGTGCTAGGCCAGGCCACTGGCCCGACCCTCACCCTGGCAGGCCTCAGCACTACTGTTGGCTGCCGTCTGAAGCTGAGCCACCACTGGTTTCTGGGTAAAGGGGGAGGGAGCGCATGGCTCCTGGGGGAACATGGGTGGGCCATGGCCTAGGTCAGGGGAGGCTTAGCTTGCCCTGGCCTTTAATACCTGCTGCCCATGGTCCAGACTCTTTTCTTGGGTACATCCACTTAAACTTTGCTAGCATCAATGGATTGCCCTCAGACCTGGGCAACAGTTCAGCATAGATAATCTTTATTACTGATAATACGAGCCAGATGGAACTCTGTTTGACTTTCATATTCCATTTTAAGGCTGCAGGGCTGACAGAAAAAAATGATTTTAATTGTAAACCGAGTAAGTGTTAGATAAAACTAGTAGATTCTAAACCAGGGCTGGGTATGGCAGCTGGGCCAAGTAATCCACCATCTGTGCAATCTCCCTGATATGATCATGAAATTATTGCATGCAAATTAGCTGTTGAGTAAGGGTGGTGATTGATTGACTTACCTGTGATACCACAACAGTCTAGGACTCTTGGTGTGGCATAAATGCACTAAACACATTTTACTATATCTGTACCCTGTACAGTTGTAATTTGTAAAATAGCGCACAAATTAAAACTTAGTAACAAATCAGAAATCCAAGTGATGATTAAACCTGGTTATATTCTTAACAGAAAGAACCCTCAACCATGCTTGTAGCAGTTTCCATCACTTCATACTGAGTCAGACATTTTAGGCTTTAGAGTGACAATCATAGAATATTGTTATAGACCTTCTTAAGACAAACATGAAATATTACCGTGCCAGATCCAGACTGAAACCACACTTCTAAGAGCCTCATTATAGAAACATACTGAAGCATTTCTAAAGGCAGGTTCACTTAAGGCAAAATATATATAAGGATTTTCTATAGTATGCAACAGTTGACTAAGAGCCAATTAGATCTCTTCTCCAACCATAGTTCTCACATTTGAAGGCAACTTACTGTGCTGTTCAGGACAGGACCATTGCTTCTGTTTTGTTATCTCTTTTCCTATGAAAATCTGATAGTTTTAACAAGAGATCAGTTTGAATTGCTGTAGAGACTTTACACTGGATTAACTATATCATAGTCATAGCTAGTAAAATTATTAGCTTATTCATTAATAAGTATACTAATTTGAAAAACTTTCTAAAATTAATATTGAAGTAATTGTAAACATATTACTCTTATAGGATATTAGTTTGTTTTTCAAACAAAGGTAGGCTGGACTTCTGAGCTTTGGCCCACAAAATTGGTGGAATACCACACTACAAAAGCAGCATAGTTTTGCAATTACATTGAATCTGGCCTTGAAGTAACCACAAAACTCCCACCTAGCTGCCTTTGCAGAATCCTTATGAGCAGTTTTAGCACAGGCAAGTGCACATTGGATAAAGGGGGAGCAGAGTAACAGACAAAAACCCACTTCAAGACACATGAACCAACCCTACTGGATGACGTTCTCTCTCCAATACATTTAGACAGACAATTTTAATTTGGGATCTACAAAGATACTTAGGTGCCTAAAGAACAGACTTAGGAACCTAACTCTAAGGTTTAGGCACCTAAATCCCAGTGTTGGCTCCACTGGAATCCACAAAACTGAAGCCAAACCCTGTAGGTGCCTAAACTCATGCAGCACCTAATTTCACAGTAAAAATTTCCTTGGTGTCTAAGTTTCTACCTCTGAGTATATGCTCTGCTGCCTCTCCCCCCACCCAACTGAGTGAATCATGAATGGGGCAAAGGTAGGCATTTGACCACCTATCTCACATGCAGGGGCCTATCCAATAGGCAGCCTCTAATCATGCCTAACAAATCAGGTCCCATTCAAAATCTGGCCACCAGAGATGGAGATGTTGGTGATGCTAACTTATAACTTTTAGCCCAGTGGTTAGAGTACTTGCCTGGCCTATAGAAATCCAGGTTCAATTCCCCTCCCTCCCCACATCTCTGCCAGAGGGGAAGAAAGGATTCAACCAAAGATGTCCCACCTCTTAGGAGAGTTCTCTAACCACTGGGCTATAGGATATTCTGATGCGGGGGCTTTCTCAGTCGCTCTTTTGTTGAAGCTATTCTATTGTGAATAAAGAGTGCTTGAAGCAAAGGAACTGGATCCAGGATCTCCCAGGTGGGTTCTTTGACCACTGGGCTATAGACTCATTCCCACTCTCTCTCTAGCCTAATGACTATTTAATGATTTATCCTCATTGGAACACTCATCGGGCAAGAAAGAGGGAGAGAAATACAACTGTAGTCCAGTGGTTAAGGGCAACTTTTTCTTGGCTTTTTGCAGACATCTCCAATTTCCTCCAGCGAAGAATTGGGAATATTTATATATGCTTTTCTGTAAGAAAGCTTCCCTTAACATACTAGGAGGCACAGAATTGTGGTGTTTGCCCTCCTAGGGAGGGAAGGGCTAAATAAGAGTATCTTTCTTTTGTACGTGTGAGCACACTTATCCATGCTAGTCTAGCTGTCATTAGTATTTTGAGAGCCCCTAGCAAAGTTAGGTCCCACCCTCTGAAACCTCATCCAATCTTAACATCTTGATGTTGCAGCAATGTGTGATGCTGTCATCCCTCAGGCATCCTGTCATGACATTGCTGAAGTCACATTGTGATGACTTTGATCTCCAAAAAATACATTCAAAACTTGAAACATCCTTAACTTAGAGGCCAAATTCTGCCCTCAGATGCATACACATAGGATTCCCATTCAATTCAAAGGAAATTGCATGCTCATGTCACAGAGAATTGGAAAGTGTTTTCAGCACCATGTCATTTCAGGTTGCTCCTAGAAGATTTAGAAAACATGATGCTGGCAACTGTTCTGGCAGTCTAACCATACCCACACTAAAGTTCCCAATGTTATTGCCATTAGTTCAGTGTTTCTAAAACTGTCTTAGTTTAGACAGAGCCCCAGACTCAAAGTTTAACTCTGCACTGCTGCATCCCAGATGTTAAGCTTTAGTAGCCAGGTAAGTAAACACTGTTTATTGCTGTTTCATATGCCACATTTGTTTCTACTACCCCTCTAATAAGAAAGCTCTCTAAACTGCAAGTCAGAAGGCAGGTTTGCTATAGCAATCATCTGTTTAGTTGCAACAAGATATAAGCATTATGAAAGCTGTAACTGAAAGTACCCTCATGATCTCAGCATGCAGATAAAATAAAGATGGGAGAACCAGCATTCAGACAGATTCTAAGTAATTCTAGACATATCTGTCAATATTCATAGGATTCCGGGTGGTAGTATGTGGAAACATTTTTTCTGTAGAAGTGCTCAAACTCCAATAAAGAACGAAATGTAACTTTATTAATATACGTATAGTGAAGAAACACTTATGAAAGTAAAAGAGGGATTAGTCACTCAATTCCATTTATTAAAATAAACCTTTATAGAGTGGGTTCAAGTGTTAAAACCATTTCAGTTAGAGGGGACTTTTATGGAGAATTCAGTAATACTTTCTGCTATAACACCTATTCAGGACTGTGTTGGTTATAAAACAGCAGGCAAACAAACAGCAGTAAAGCCTTGAATAAGAATGCTGGAGATACCTGGTACTGAAAATGCATCTTATTACCTTGGGTTTGGGTTTCTTTTAACAGACTGATTGGCAGCCAGGCATGCCAGTTCTTTACAATTCATAATTTGGCTCTCTTGGTCTTCGGCTTACCTCCAACTTTCTCTCTTGCCTGCCAGGACAAAGTATATGCTCAAATTCTCTTGTATATCTCAGACGTTTATCATGAAATAACAAACTTGTTATCAGAGGCTGCAAAAACAGGAGTCCATTTGCCAATCCCTTAGGACAAATAGATATGACACTACTGACCTCAGCAAAGTCATTCAAGCCTCAAAAGATGAACGGAAAAGATGAAAGTCTCATTTGATCCATTGTTCTCTTCATTGTTTCAGATAATTAAGAAGAGTAGTAGATGAAATCCTTTCCCATTGTTTTTTTCAAGTATTTTTGATTCCTTTAAAGTTAACAAACGAACCCTAGGAGAACATACAGCCACTGATGGTTTTTTAACTAAATATACAATGATGAAATCAGAATGTCATATGCGGCTCTAGATAACCTTTTGTATCAAAGCTCAGAGCACAACATCCCACACTAAACTGAGTTAAAATGAATTAAGTATATGTATCCCATGGATTAGTCTTACCTCAGGTAAATATGAAAATGAACAAAATCTCTTGCAGTGTCATTGGTCCAGAACCATGTTTAATGTATCTCCACCATGAGAGCTATCTTTACAAAAGTGCAGAAGACAAAGAATAAGGGAATGGCTGAGGTTTGTTTCATTCAACAAATACAGTTTAAAACTCACCTGTCACAGTTGGCATAATACAAAAGTCAGAGTGCTCATTAACTGCAGAACATTCTCTTTGCAATGTTTGTATTTACAAATTAACTGCTTATTGATGCTATGTACTTTGGTAAATGCAAACAGAACACACATGTTGCACCTGCCATCTCCTTCATTTTGATAGAATATATGGTGCACACCAGTTGCTGCAAATAGCTAAATCTAATCACTCCAGGATTTTGCTGGTCCCCAAGTCAATTCTAGCTATGCCAGGGTTCTGTCCACATTTCCCATTTTGTATCTCCCAAAAGTCATCTGGTTACCCTAGCCTTGCCCCTTGCTGACATCAGGTCCACATGCAATGCAATATGATGCCTTCCTACCTTTCACTTCCTCAATGAACTGGGTCATGTCCCACACTAGATTACAAGGTATGGTTGGGGTGCCCCATTATACACCTTATGGTAGAGAGATACATTCTCTGAAATAACAGGGAGTGGGTGGAATGAACTTTTGCACAGGCATGCTCAGCACAGCAATCGGGACCAGGCAGAAGGGCCTAGTGGCAGCAGTACTTAATAAAGCTACAACACCAGGGCTCAGAGACAGCTGGACATCAGGGCATGTAAGATAAGGACAGAGAGAAGGTACAATGTATAAGAAAGATGTTGCTAGTTAAGTCTTTATGACTTTGTTACTATAGAACATGTTAAGAAGTGACTGTTACTGTGTAACATTCAGCAGTTAGATATAAACCCCAAACCATAGGTACAGAAATTTGATCTGCTTAATTCTATGGAAAACACAATATATAATTTCTGTGTGTCTATAATTGATAACTTTTGAACATTGCATCTAATCAATTCTGAAATTTCAGGTAACATTCTAGGCATCAAAAGGCAGAAGCCTCTTGGATTTTGGTGAACGCCAGAAAACCAGAAGGGGGAAATGGGGAACACAGAGCCCCTGGGATCTGGTCAGAAGCTCATTAACTTCAGCTAGGTCGGTAGTTATCTATAGATCAAAGAATCTGTTGATGACAGCCATTAACATCTTCATGCATAACAATATCCCCTCAGCTTTACCCGTCATCCCAATACAGTTTAAAATGTTTTGACAATCTGAATGACTTCTCTCTGACTGGACAAAATAATAATAATGGTGGAAAGTAAGGCACAGGGAGCCACTGGCGTTGGGGGGCAGGGGAGAGGTAGAAGGAATAGGAAGGGGGCAGGGCTTGCAAGGAGTCCCTGAAATTGAAGCGACTGAAGGGTAGCACATATGCAGCTTCTGTGGGTGTGGGTTTGAGGAGTGGGTGGGTAAGAAATGGAGGATTGCAAAGAGTCCTAGTGTACATGCAAGGAGCTCAGCCTGCAGAAGTAACTAACACCTCTACACTTCAAGCTAGAGGTGTAAATTCAAGCTTGAGGAGATGTACCTATGCTAGCTCTCATTGAGCTAGTACACTAAAAAAAATAGAGTGCAGCGGAGGCAGTGCAAGTGGTAGGGGAGGCTAGCCACCCCAAGTACATACCTATCCAAGATGCTCGGTACCTACTTGGGGGTATTTAGCCCCTCCCATTGCTCACACAGCCATGGCTACCCTCTATTTTTAACATGCTAACTTGATCAGTGCTAACATGGGTACATCTGAAGCTGAAATTTACACCTCCATCTCATAGCGTAAACATACCCAGAGTGTGTGGACCTCTATTAATGGCTAGAAACACCTTTTAAGTCCTTAGCTATCCAAGAGATTGCAGTTGTGAAGCTCACCCCACTCCCACATGCCTTTATGACCCCCCAGACCAACAATGAATGCAACACAATAGAAAAGCCACTTGGAGGCTTCATCTAACATAGGAAGCGACTGCTCATCTTCTGAAAATAATTACATTTGTGCACCATATTTTGCAGTAGATGACATTTTACTTCCATGTAGCTAAAAAAAAATCTGCAATAATATAATTTTACAAAGAAAATCAGTAGCATTATCCCTCTTCTGCATATGAGGAACTAAGGCCCAGAGAGGTGAAGTGCATTTGCCAAGGTCAGCCAGTGGCAGAGCTGGAAATAGATCAGAATCTACCAAACAACAGAGCCCTAAACAGCCCTATGGCATAGCTAACTCAAATAATTCAAGTCTCTGACCCATATCACATTAGCTGTCCTTATTTGCAAGGCCTAAGCCGACCTATCCCCATGACTAGGCACAAAGGAATTAAGAGCAGGACCCTCACCAGAAAATTTCTGAGCCTCAGCCTGGTTACTTTCAGAAAAAATTCCATGATGCAAATTGTTTGTCCAAATGGCTTTCAAATTTTAATAGGATTAAGGGAGCTTCTCTTTAGTAGTAAATTGTCATTATTCTTGCATGAGTGGCCCCTCATGGAACACCAAATTGACTAATGAGGGTGGAGGAGTAAGACACTTACTGAAGGTCTTAAAAATATTACACAGTATTTTTATTTGTAGACTATAGTAGACACTCAACAAAATGAATGAGATCTGATTTTGAAAAAGAATAGCAGCATCTTCCTGCAGCGGTGTTAGCACACACTTTATAATGTCTACTTTAACTTTGTTTGCTAGTGATACTTCACATTTTTTTTAAAGTAATACTAGAATAAGGAACAGTTGTTTCAGAGTACTAAGAACATTTCTTTTAAGATCTGTAACCAAATAAAAAAATTACCAAGTGTGACATTTTGAAACATGCACTGTCCATGGTGAATTTTCCCTAGTTTACAACCCAAGTACTCTCGAGTCACAGTCAAAATAGAGAGCATCTCATACTGTCTGCACAGATACAAAAAGTTTTCAAAAAATTCTCCCCTGTCTCTCAACCTAATAACAGCTTCCTAGGTTACAAAAGGTCTGGCAGGTGGCAAGCATGGAAAACCAAACCCAAAGAGCCTGGTTTCCATTTACTGAGTGATTCCGTGAATAGCACTACTCAGTCACAACAGAAAAGCTAGTTGTACACAGTTTTTGTACCAATTTAACTTTCAGTTAGGGGTTTGTTTGTTTTTAAACCCAAAATAGAGAGCCTCTCATACTGTCGGCACAGATACATTATACTGGGATAGCTTATTCCGCTACATTTTGGGGAATAAACTACACCTCTACCCTGATATAACATGACCCGATATAACATGAATTTGGATATAACACGGTAAAGCAGTGCTCCAGGGTGGCGGGGCTGCGCACTCCGGCGAATCAAAGCAAGTTCGATATAATGCGGTTTCACCTAAAACACGGTAAGATTTTTTGGCTCCTGAGAACAGCATTATATCAGGGTAGAGGTGTATGTTAATATAAGTAGCTTTATATCAATGTAACTGCAGGCACATTATGGGGTTGTACCCATTTGACCACACTAGTTTTAAATCTGATATAATTAAAATGGTATAAGAGCAGTGTTTGGACAAGCTCCTTGGATTGCACACAGAGTGTAAATCCGGGCAAAACTGGCCTCTAAGCTCCTTTGAGTTTTAATCCAGACTATGTTAGAAAATAGTTGCAATAACATATTGGCTGCCTATAGAGGAAATAGTAATAACTAAATATATTGCTTGGAATAAAACAACGTAAGTGGTCTGTCTCTATTAAATGCTTGCATCCACTTTATTGCATAATCCTAAACCATCTATTTGTTTATCTTTGATATAGGAACTTCTGATATACCTAACCCTGCTAAGTAAATAGATTCTGCTAATGAAGTATGCCTGCTTATCTATGCTGTACCATTATGTACAGCACCTCCATTTCCAAAATGCTGTTGAGGCCCTTAAATGTAAGTTTCATTTTTTTAAATGTGAAAAGGTTTTTACAAACCAGAAACAGTTTTACATTCACTGAAGACTTCTTTTTAGAAACTAGACATTGCAGTTTTATACTAGTGCATGAAAATAAATTGGCAAGAAACTAGTCTATTTTTATTATCCAAATGATGTTTGTTGGTCCTGTATGTATTGTCAATCCAATGCATATATTTGCTTTGTAAGGCACTCAGGTACTATGTTGATATGATAGAAACTAAATGAAGGGCAAAAAGTAAACATATAATATAAATGGTAAACAAGTAGCCTAGATTTATGCAAGTTTTCCAGCTAAAACAATCCAAACTACTCCTAAAACACAAGTTATTTATTTTAACCTGGGTTTATTCTTTACACCTTTTATAATCTGTTATACAAAAAAGATTAAATGCAAGTTCTGAGAACTTTATCACGACTGTTTCCCTGAGTATTAAGAGATACTGAGGTACAGTTATCTATTATATAAGTTTTCCTGAGCAACTCTCATTAACACCTTAATTTCTTCTCACCCACATGAGAAACTGAAGTTGATAAATAAGTTTGAGTTTCTACATACTGTATTTAAAATAACTTCAGTAGCACGTGCTACAGGCCAATGGGTCCTTTCAGCAAATGGAAGGCTGTTCCCCCCCGCCCAATATAATGTGTATCTTATATTGGACCAATTTCTGTTGGTGAGAGAGACAAGCTTTTGAGCTTACACAGAGCTGAAGAAGACCTCTCTCACCAACAGAAGTTGGTCCAATAAAGATATTACCTAACCCACCTTGTCTTGCTAATATCCTGGGACCAACACAGCTACAAGTAGCTTACATATAATAAGAAAAATAGCTGCTAAGGATATATAGGAACGGTTAGACTGTTTATCATGGGAAGGACAACAGTGACATCTAGTGAATAATTCTATACTGAACAGAAGGGAGTTTTTGTGTTTGAATTTATGAAACCTTTGAATACCACTTACGTCAGTTTACTGACTAGGACAGAACAGAAGGAAAGGCTCATTAGATGTTACCAGATTTTAGGTCTCCTTTCCTGAGAGACAGAACCCACTAATGATAGAATTCAAGATTCTAACCCCCAACCTACAATTAGCTATGTACTGATGTAGACTTTAGAGATATTGCAGACCAAATGTTGCCTTCTGGTAGCTGCATGAGACGCTCACTTATTTTATTGGGAATTGCACATGCATAGACAGAATTTCATCATAAGCCTACTAGTGTTTCAATTATGGAAGTTTTCTTTATACAAAACATGAAAACAGAGAAGTCATGTAAGCTTATTTTCTCCTTTTACTTTCATTTAAATTGCAGACGTTAACATCAGAAATATTTAATGTTTAATGACAGTACATGGGCAAGCCACATGACCCACAAGAAAAATAATGGATATTCTTAGACAGTGTTGAAACAGTATTCATGTAAAATGGATACATGGGGTCAGATCTTGTTCCTATGCAGAGGCAGCCACAAAGGGGCTATGGAAATTCTATGTAGATCCCCTCCTGGAGGTTCTTCAGATTTTTTCCACTGGAGGGGAGGGTTGCACCACTATCTTCATATACAGGGAAAGCCAGAGATGCAGCCTACAGACACTGTGAGGTCCAGACACATCTCAGGGGCTGTGGAGATCTGCCAGGGCCACCTGAATAAAGGTGCTGTGCCTCTACATGGGCTTTGTGCCTTCCCACAGCTCTTTTCCCCCGCAACCCCCGCCCTCCCTGGCAGCGGGGCAGGGAGCGAGATGAAGCCACTTCTGCCTGAGAGAGCCTGGCTGGGAGGCAGCGATGGCCTGCTCCCTGCTGGGTCTCAGCTGACAGGGACAGGAACCGAGCATGCCAGGTAGGGGAGGAGGGGCTCGGCTCTCTCTGCCCCTGTCCCCAGCAGCAGAGCCCAGGCTGGGGGTGATGCACTGCCACCACAGCTGCCAGGGATAGGGGCCAAGTGAGCTGGAAACATGGAGGGAGGCAGAGGAGGCTCACAAGTCCCTAACTCCCTTGAAGCTGAACCCAGGCAGGGAGTGGGCTGCCACTGCCTCCCAACCAGGGTCTCTCAGGCAGAAGTAGATCCATCCTGCACCCCTTCTGGCTGCTAGGGAAAGCAGCGAACATGCTAAGGGGGAGGCAAAGAAGGAGAAGGACACAGCCTATCTCCCTGCTGCCACAGGTAATGTGGGGCAAGGAAAGCACGGCAGTGCAGGATGAGGGGGCATGTCACGTGGCTTCCCCTTTAGATTGTGCTCCTTCAGTAGGGGGGGGAGGCTGAGTCATCTAGTAAGTAACAATTCCTATCCCAGAGAATTTACACTAGGACTCTGATCTCAACTGAGGCCTCTTGAGGATACTACAGTCATAATAATGAAACTGACTTATTGGTGAATCTTGAGGCTTCACTTTACATCAGTGAACCTTTTGAGGTGTGCTCATCTCTACTTTGTGCCCAACCTAATGCCTCATGACTGAGTTTCTACATGGATAAAGTGCATAATAACCAAGCATAATATCTGTCAGTTCTAGCTACAGCATTTGCTGGTAAGGCCTGCTTTTGGGGGCAGGGGCAGAGGATCTTTCATCTTACAGTCTGCTGGCACCAGCTTTAAATAAAGGAACTCAGACACTAATCATTACTGCTGATGCTATCTCAAAATAAATGATATACCAAATACAACCAAAGAGACTGGAACTCACACAACACATACATCAAGAGTCACTGAATATTAAAAACAAAATAAAATAAAATAAAGCCTCATTTAAAAAGCTAGAAGACTAAGTATATTAATGCAAGAAACAGTATAGTAAACATTTGAGCAGACAACTGTAAAAAAAAAATAGTGTAACACAGATGTTTCACAGTTGCATGTTTCCCTAGTAGTAAAAAAGGACAATAAAAGGTGACCAAATCTGCCCTGTGTAGCATGACACCTGTACATGAGTTAATTAGTGAGAGGCCAATTTCAGAAACCTGTGCAGTTCATCTAAGCTCTTTAGGGCAAGTATACGCTGAATAACTCACCTCAAGACTCTTAATTTCTTTTGTTTCAGAGTCACATTATTCAGGAAACTGAAATAAACCTTTTTCTTTGAAAAATATCAGTCATACTATGATTTTCAGAGTGAAACTTGCTGTTTACATTTGTTTTTCAAAAGGCAAGTAGCTCAGCAGGATTAACGCTTTTCATTGTATATTTAGTTATTTTAGAATCATTATGGTAGCTTTTCCAGGTGTGAAATTACTGTATTAGGATTTTTGCTAAACTTTTGGTATAGAGAAGCATCTGAAGAAAAATTCCTAAATGTATGTATTGAGTGTTTATACCACATTCATCGTCATCGTATCTGGGCGCCTGATTCTAGAAATACTAACACATTTGCATTGCTTTACTCCAGTGAGTAATGTCAATGAGGCTTCATGTAAGCACAAACAACCATCCACCTTTGTGGATCCAACTGCAGGATCAGGCCCTGGGTGGCTGCAATGATACTGATATTTCATTATTCCCACCACTTTCCTCAAACTTGGTTATACAGAAGGCCTATTGAACATGGATCAGGAACACAAGAAAAACAGTGTATGATTGCCACTTAAGGACAAAGCTAAACTACATTTTTATTGCTGCTGAACATACAACAAATGAATTCTGTTCATCCAGCAAGGCAGATACAAGTCAAATAGAGACTGTTGTGTACTTTTTTGCAAATTAAGTGTAGTGCTCAAACTCCTGGCAAGTTGCCAATGCAGCCCTTGTGCTGCAAAGTTTATCCACCAAAACAGATGAGAATGACATCCTAATTGCGGCAGGGGGTGGAAAGGCCACACATCATATGTTAGATACTCCTCATACTATAAAATCCTACGGAGAAAAAAGAATGCAACTGTAGGGTGCTGCTCATTACACAACTGGTTGCTTTCTCCACTTCCTTTCAGCCTCACTATAAAAAGTGAAGGTCTAGATACTCTTATCTTAGGGGAGAATGTTTTCCTCTTAGAACCAGGTGAAACTAGCTGCAGTTGACTGTAATGCTAGACTCCATTTTAGGTCATGTGAGTGCTAATGTTTTACCTTCACATAACTCTTGCTAGTGGTGGGAATGCAATGCCATTAGCTATAAAGCATGGAAAAGTAGAGAAGACTCATTGGTTGAATCAAAATAGAGCAATCATGAGAGTATAAAGTTAGTTCCCAGCTTCTGTGGAACACAGTCTAAAGTAGAATAACTTAATCTCAAATGGGTTAATAAGTGTTAAAACTGCTCCTTAAGGTAAGATGACCCTGTAAAACTTCTACCAGAATTTTAGTTATTTTATTGGGTTTTAAATTAAAGTATCCTATTTTTTATATATGCACTGGATTCCCTTTCTTGTCTTTTTCTCCCATTCTGTGATGTGATATCCCTCTGAGCATTCTGTTTATTTAGTTTTGGGTTTTTTTTAAGTTACTCAAACATTATTACTGAGCCATAATTCTCCCTTATACAGCTCTTTATAAAAGAATGAGATTTAGCAAATAACTTTAAAAAATAAGCTCACAGCTTCCTGGAGAAATCCTTCACTTACACCTTTGCTGATGTACACCCACTTTTGCACTATTTTCTATCCCATAAGTGAGTAATCTTTTATATCCCTTGATGACTACAACAAGGTCCAACCAGATGGTAAAGGTAGGGGAAATGGTGCTGGGTGAATCATAGCTCTCTTTCCTCTGCTAAAGCAAAGGAGGAATTCCCACTCCTGCTATCTTGTTTTGTGATCGTTCCTTTTCTTTTCAAGTTTACTTTAATCACTGGGCCCAGTTTCTCCAGAAAGAAGTATAGCTGCCCCCTCTTACTCCCAACAGGGCTCTCTCTCCCCACCTCTCCTGTTTTCCTATGCCTCACTAGCTCCTGCCTAGTCCCAGGCCCAGCTCCGGAGCCAGGGGGAGTAATGCTATTAGAAGGATACTTGTACTGCCTAGTAAGTCAGTGCTGCACAGCCTGGAGAAGAGAAGCACCAGCACCTATAGTCACTTCCTCATGTAGCAGCTCACACCAGACACCCTTCTGATTTTTCTCTGATCCAAATCTGATGTCTTTGGTAGAGCACAGACAAAAAAACGGTCAGGACCACTGGCAGAAAGGACAGTATGAGGCAGATATATGGTCCATGGTCTCAATGTAGAAGTTCTGCAGTGTGTAAATGTAAGGCTATGTTTTTAATTTGGGCAAGGAAATGAGGCAAAGCTAAGTCTGTTTGAGGTAACTTAATTTTGTATTTCCCTATGGTAATTTGAAATGGTTGGGTTTGTTGAAGTGTAACTTTAACCTATAGTTTCCTTCTCTCTCAAGTTTTTAGTGACTTTGTTCTTATTAGGATATTTTTCTGGTGTTTAGGGATGCAAGGCAAAATCTTATTCCAGCATGAAAATATTGTGTTGATATTTCATTAGCATGTTTTTATGTTTGGTAACACAACATACATTTTTGGTCTAAAAAGTCCAGCTAAATTTTCCATCTACAGCCTACCCCAAATTCTACTATTTGAAACCCTATACTTTTAGTCTGTTCCTGGGCATATTTTGTGTACCTGTAGAGGAGTCACTCACCAGCCATGTTCACTTGTAGCTGGTTTAGCATGCAGGCTTTCTTCCAGGGGCACTCCCTGCTGATAGTCACTCTAGCTCTACTGCTGGTCCACTTCTTTCTGTGATTCAACCCTCCAGCCAGGTCACACACAGCTTCACCTACCATAGGGTACTAATATCCCAAATAAGCAGCATCCAACACAATACTAGTCGTTCATACAGTCTTCCACCCCTTTTGAGCTATTCTTTATTGCCTCTCTTCTTTCAGAGGGGCAAGTTCCTGGATTTCTCCCTAGCAGGACTCAACCCCCACCCCCAAACAAAACCTAAGCTACTACTGTCCACCCTGGACTTGTGATTTTACTCCATTTGGGCTCTCCCAAATTCTCTGCTCCTTTTCTTGAACACCAACACACAAGGCTACCTCCTTGGAACCTTGCCCCTTTTCAAGTCCCACCATAGGGTTAGCTCCTCTTCTAGCAAGAGGGAACACCTACACCCCATCTCTCCTGGGTATCCATCCTCCTAGGTCTCTTTGCTTAGTCTGAATCCTCAGCTCCAGTCTATTCCCAGGGCTACCTGCCTGTGGAGCACATATCTCTGAAGCACACTTAGAAAGTCTCCTTCACCTCTGCTTCCTTTTCCTATCAGGGTCACTCAGGTATTAACTTCCTCTTCAAGCTTCTTTCCCCATCTTAACTGAGCTCTCAGCCTTTTGTGAAAACTCTTAGTTGGGTCCAATCATTATCCAAGGCCTCCTGATCCCCAGCCAATTAGGATCCAGCCAAGAGGGTAGCTGATCCTCACAGGCGAGGCTAAGCCTGACTTCCCTTAAAGGGCCAGCCAGCTTGTGACAAAACTCTGCCTATTGGAGTAGAAAATCGGAAGTATTTAGCTGTGCCTTTAGATCTGTTAAGTTTTGTCATCTGTGGGTAACGGAAAACGTGGTGTTCATGAAGCTTTGAGGGGAAAAATGTATTGACTTCAAAATTAATGCCAAATCTTACAAAAATCATCAAACATGGTGTTTCTCATTTGAAAAAAAACACTATCAAAGTCTACATTTCTATGCAAAACTGTCATTGACCTGATAGCATGAACCCAAAAGCTCAGGGTTCTATTGGAAGCATAGCCACAGACTTTATTTGACCTTGGGCAAGTCACTTAACCCCTCTGGGCTTCCATATGCCCACCTGTGAAATGAGGATAACACTTCTCTACTTCATGTTGTGAGTGTTAATTAACATTCCTAAAGCTCTTTGAAAATCATGGAACGTACTATTAGTGTGAATTCAGAGTCATAAAGTATAAGCCAGAAAGGACCACCAGATTATCTACTCTGACATCCTGTATTTCACAGGCCACCAACACCACCCAGCACTAAACATAACAACACAAATTAGACCAAAGTATTACAGACCACAGGAGACTAGACTATTACATGCCATAGGGACAGAAGGAGGGATCAAGGTGCATCAATGCCCAAGGCCCCTGCAATGGCAGGGAACTAAGTGAGATAATCCTAGCAAGTGACCCTGCACCCACATGCTGCAGAGGAAGGCAATTCTCTTCGCCCAGGTCATTTCCAATCTGAGCTGTGGAAAAATTCCTTTTTGATTCCACGTATTGTGATCATTTAGACCCTGAGTATGTAAACAAGAACCAGCCTGCCAGCCACCTGAGAGAGAATGCTTGGTGACACCTCAGAGCCACCCCACTCAGTATCCCATCTTCAGCTGTACCCATCTCTGATGGTTCAGAGGAAGAAGACCAAAACCCCACCACCAAAAAAACCAAAACCCCAACCAAACAACAGAATACATTTCTTAAATATAGGTACAATGTTAGCTATTCTCCAGTCATACAGTACTAGTACTTCTGGATAGAATTATTAAAAATGCTTGCTACTGGACTAGCAATCTCATGTGCCAGTTCTTTCAGTATTCTGGGATAGAAATTATCGAGGCCCCTGAATACCTTGCCTCAGGTTTTAGTACAGATGATATGGAACATGGGCATGAAGGTAAAATGGCTGATGGAACTGAGAGACTAGAAATGGAAATTACCACATCTGAGGTGGAAGAAAAATTTAAAGAGCTTACTGAGGCTCTTTAAAGGTATTCATTGAGTTTTTGTGCCAGGCCCTGATTATCTTTAGTCTCCTTCCCATCCATGCTGCATCCTTCCTCATCCTTCCTTATTCACTTTTTATTTAAACCCCCCCTCTTATTATTTTAATTGCTTTCAGAAGAGCTAATTCAGCTTGACTTTTAGCAATTCTCACTTATTCCTACATTTTCTAAAATCCAGGATTTCTTTGCTGATCAATCCCTTTTTCCCACAACCTATAGGATCTTTACTTACTTCTAACAACCTTTTCGCAGTGGTTATTAATCCAGCTGGGTCTGGAGCCTTTGGCTACAAATTGTTTCTCTTGCTTAGGATGCAAATTTCAGATACACCTCTACTCCTCTATAATGCGGTTGTGAGGAGCCAAAAATCTCTACTGCGTTATAGCTGAAACCCCGTTGTATCGAGGTAGGGGCGGCAGGACTCTGGCGGTGATTTAAAGATCTCTAGGCTCCAGCCGCTGCAGGGAGCCCCAAGCCCTTTAAATAGCTGGTGGAGCCCCGCTGCCACAGCCCTGGCATAGGGGCAGCAGGGCTCCAGCAGTGATTTAAAGGGACTTGGGCTCCCCACAGCAGCTGGAGCCCCAGGCCCTTTAAATCACCAGCAAACCCCACTGCTGCAGCCCCGGGGTAGCAATGGCAGGGCTCTGGTGGTGATTTAAAGAGCTCCAGGCTCCTGCTGCTGTGGGGAGCCCAGGCCCTTTAAATTGCCATGGAGCCCCACTGCTGCAGCCCTGAGGTAGCAGCGGCAGGGCTCCAGTGGGATTTAAAGGGCCTGGGGCTCCCCGCAGCAGCCGGAGCCCCGGGCCCGTTAAAGCACCGCCGGAGCCCTGTAGCTACTGTGCTATACGCGAACCTGTATTATATCGGGTCATGTTATAGCAAGGTAGAGGTGTAGTTTTTGTATAGCTGATTTGAAGAAATTCCAAGCCTTCTCCATATTTAGGTCCTTGAGCTCTTCAGTCCAGCTGACTTTTTTAAACTAAATTCCTTAATTTCCCAAAGTCTGCCTGTAGCAGGGAAGGCCAGTTAGGCACTGGGGTTGTAGGGGGCAGCCCATGGTAGGTAGAGGCAGCAGGTCCAACCACCCCTTGCCAGTGATGAATGAGTGAAAAATTTCTCTTGGATTAATTTTGTTTAAACAAAACCAAATGACTCAGTCAAAACTGGGTTTAAAAAAAAACCAAAAAAACAAGCCACAACCTTAATAACAACTTGATGACTGCAGAGGAAAGAGAACCATTTATTTTTGGTCTTAATGAAATTCTTGTTAAATGTGACCACAGTTATAATCTTAGTCTGCCTGTGTACAAACCCTCATTAAATGTGAATTTTATGGCACATATTTCCAAAAACCTACTTCCTTTTTATAGGAGATTTTATAAACAATATCCCCTTTAACCATGAAATGTTATTAGTGTCTTACCCTTTACAAATATTTAGCTTTTCAGTACAGGGAAATTCAGCCTTTGTACACCAGCTGATGAAATCCTAGCAGGAGAAGATAAAGCTAGAGCAGGGGCACCAGAACATGGGGGTTGGGCGCAGGCTTTCTAGCCCCTCACTGCCTTCTGGCTTGGCTGGGGGAAGGACCTCAGGGGGAAGGAGTGGGGCCTTGGGGGCAGGAAGCCCTGGCTCCTCCACTTTTGGGAAGGCTTCGCCACCCCTGAGGTACAGTAAAAACTTTTTTTTTTCCATGGGACTCTGCAACTGAAAGCACAACTTTTGTTCTAGGACACAACTGGAAATAATATGCACATTTTTAATAGTGAGGATAGTTAAGCATTGGAGCAGCTTACTGAGGGATGCAACAAATTCAACATCATGTGGAGGCTTTAACACTGTATATATTTCTGAAAGATAGGCTCTTGTTCAACCACAAGTGTGGCTAAAAGTAGAAGCCATTGGGTGATAATTGATGGCCTGTGTTATTTAAGAAGTCAGACTTCATGATTATAATAGTCCCTTCTGGCCTTAAAAATCTATGCATAGAATATATTTCAAACCTGCTTAGAGCAGTGGTTCCCAAACTTGTTCCGCTGCTTGTGCAGGGAAAGGCCTAGGCCGGTTTGTGTACCTGCCGCGTTTGCAGGTTTGGCCAATCGCGGCTCCCAGTGGCCACGCTTCGCTGCTCCAGGCCAATGGGGGCTGCGGGAAGTGGCACGGGCCGAGGGACGTACTGGCTGCTGCTTCCAGCGACTCCCATTGGCCTAGAGCAGCGAACCATAGCCACCGGGAGCCGCCATTGGCTGAACCTGCGGACGCAGGAGGTACACAAACCAGCCCAGCCCGCCAGGCGCTTTCCCTGCACAAGCGGCAGAACAAGTTTGGGAACCACTGGCTTAGAGGGTTCAAGGCTCTTGCAGTAGGTTTCTCACAATAATGTGGTCCACTGATGGCTATATACAAACATTAGAAATCTGGATGTTTAGGCAGCATTTTGGCATTCAGCACCATGTGACATGATGAACTCTTGCCACCATTTGTATTAATAGCTAGTGGCTAGATTTTCAAAGTTATATAGGCACTTAAAGATGCCTTGTGGGATTTTGAAAAGCACCTAAGTGGGTTAGCCACCTAGCACATACAAACACATACACACACACACATCTATCCGCTTGTATTACAAACTCACTTCCATATTTTTGAGCTCTGCTTAGATTCATGTATTTCAAGGCCAGAAGGGACTAGTGTGAGCCATAGGACTTCCCTGAATTAATTCCTGTTTGAACTAAAGCATTTTTTTTTTTTTAGAAAAAACAACCAATCTTGATTTAAAAATTGCCAGTTATAGAGAATACACCAGAGCCTTTGGTAAAATGTTTCAATGGTTAATTACACTCACTGAAAAATTTGTATTGTACTTCCTGTTTGAATTTGTCTAGCTTCAGTTTCCAGCCATCAAGAGAGCTTAAGAATGATATATTTAAAAACTCTGTATATTAGTTTTTCAGAGAGAAATATGGAGCACAAACCTTGCACCACTGAAAAAAATTAAAATTAAAAAAGTCAGTAGCAACATTCCCCTGGATTTAAATAATTGCAGCACTGAACTCCTAGTGAGACTTTAAAGTGTTTTGAATAATGCTTTTGGACACTTCTGCAGTATCTGTTTAACATACCAAATAAATGTTACAATAGGTCATCATGTCAGTCACTGATATGAAGGCAAAACTGATATTTTTCACTGACCCATCTTGTCTTTTATGAATTTATACACTGAACCTGAAAGGTTCCCCTGAGGAAATCCTGTTATGCCCTTATTTCCGTCTCAATGTCCCCCCATTAGAAAATACATCTTTTACTTCCAAATACCTCCCTGTACCATGTAAACGTGGGTGAAGAGCTCTATCTTTTATGAAGTAACTGTTCTAAAAGATAGGCATAACTCCTGCTGATTTCAATCTTTAGCATAATTATTGTGGTCAGCAGGAGAGTGTTAAACTTCACTGTTCATAATTTGATTTCCCACTTAAGAACATAAGTACATAAGAACAGACCAATCTAACCTAGTACCTTGTCTCCAACAGTGGCCAGTAGCAGAGCTTCAGGAGGATTTTGGAGAAAACCACCCCTTTCTTTCCCTCCTAGTTTCTGGCAGTCAGAGGTTTAGGGTCTCTCTGAGCATGGGATTATATCCCTGACCATCTTGGCTAATGGCCATTGATGGATGTATCCTCTCTGAAATTATCTATTCTTTTTTGAATCCAGTTACACTTTTGGCCATCAAATATCCCATGGCAATGAGTTCCACAGGTTAAATTGTGAATTGTGTGGAAAAAAGTATTTCCTCTTGTTTGTATTAAACCAGCTGCCTATAAGTTTCATCGCGTGACCCCTGGCTTTTGTATTGTGGGAAAGGGTAAATAACACTTCTCTATTCCTATATCTATTTGGACTGTAAATCTGAATTTCCTAAAATGCTCAGCCGCATACCCTGAGAGAACCTTCTGCAATACAGAAATAAAATTTCCTCCAACTGCACATCCCTAGTTGTCACCTAACACCCCACACTGGAACCCATACTTGATGGAGACCCCATCCTGAAAGAAATCTTTCCTGAACCTCCTCTTCTGGCTTTAAAACAATCCTCCAGCCTCTCAAAGTTCATTGTCAGAAGCAAGATGCCCACAGACCAGGATACACTAACTCTAAGTGTCAGCTCTGGTGGCTGACAGCCAGAGCCACACCATCCAGGGGTCACAGCTGGAGTCCCACCAGGCTGATACTTGGAGCCCTACTGCCCAGGGCTCACAGCTGGAGCTGGGCAGCTCTGGGTATCAGCCCTGGGTGGCAGGGATCCGGCTGTCAGTGCCACACAGTACCCTAGACTGAAAGTTAAATTGGTGCAAACACTCATGATGATGTGCACTGCCAACAGAAGGAACTAATTTGGACATGAAAGACCAATTTAATTATGTCAGTGGCTGTACATCGATGTAACTTAACTCAACTTAGTTTTGTAGTGTAAACTTGCTCTGAGTAAGTGTCCCAGACCTGAAAAAGAGCTCTGTGTGGCTTGAAAGCGTATCTCTCTCACCAACACAAGTTGGTCCAATTAAAGATATTACTTCACCCACCTTGTCTCTCTAAGTATTGTCTTGGCATTCAGCCCTAATGCAATAAAACATCAGAAAGGCATACACCCCAACAAGATAAGAAAAAAAAAATAAAAAAAAAACAACTTCCTGTGTGCATCCAAGACAGGGGGGCAGAAGGTGGATCAGAATCTCAGGTGCTGAATGCTAGTGTCAGGAAAACGCTGAAACATGCTTGTGTGTTCAAGAGAAGTAGGGTGATTGCTAGCAGGAGTTTTTTCCCTTTGCTGGGGGGGTCTATGCTGTCTTCATCTCTCAGGTTTTGTACTGTTCTGGCCTCTTTAACTCTTCAGTATCCTCCTCCCTATCTATCCTAGGCCTCAGGAGAGAGAAATGCCTCTTCCTCAAAGAGCTTCATTGCCCAGACTGTAGCTCTGTACTGTGTTTTTAACCTACTGGTGAACTTGTAACAGGTCCCCCTCTGTGCCCAATCCACACAGGATATGAATCTCTTACAGACCTAGTTACAAAGCTTTAGGTCAAACTATGCCATCTCATTAGGATTTTAGCACTAGAGTTCCCCATTTCAAACACAGTGTGTCAGACAAGATGGCAGCAGTTACATAAGTGAGGGCTCGTCCAGGATTAAAACTGCTGTTGCCTCAGACACCCCAGTTCCTAGACACCCCAGTCCTTATTTGAAGACTTGGGGAACTGTTTTGTGAAGTCAATGGAAAACTTCTTTACCATTTCAAGACTGCTGTCTTGATGGAGAAGCTAAGAGCCATCTGCTGGTATAGAAATGTTAAGATATTTTTACAGAGGTTTACTTAATAACAATTATATTTGATACTAATTATTTGAGTTGGTTTGGAAAATTTTGACAGACTAAATTTTTGAAAGCAAATGAAGATTTGTGTAGAATTTTTTCCCCTTGTTTTTCTGACCAGCACTATATATGATCCACTGCTTCCGTTGACTGGTCACATTCTATCTAATTAACTCTTATGTGGGACCTCCAGGGTTTCTACACCACTGAAGTCAACACTGGTGACTCAGCCCTTCTACCACTCCTAACTCTGGGTGAAATCCACCTTAATGCAGAGGGCCAACATAATGCCCTCCACGCGTCTTTAGACCTACATGGAGGGCTCCACACTAGCAGCACAGACTAGGCCAGCATGAAAGAGGCTGTTTGACCTTCACCTCATGGATCCAGTCACCCAATTACTCCACAGAGGGGACAGCTTTGATCTGCCCATAAACTGAAAGGTGAATTCACCCCAAATTTCCTCCCTATGGAGTTTTCTAGAGGGACTCCAACTACTCAGGCCTTCTGAGGGAAGGGATGAATCTCACCCTTTGTGCCTATATAAAAAGTCTGGTGAATAACACTCACTTATCTGATAGAAAAGGGGAAGAACAGGACTGGATCTTGATATGCTGGAAAATCCATAATAGATGTAGAGATTGGTATGTGGGCGTGCACTAGCTTGCTTTCAGCCCCCCTCCCAGCCCCTACCTTCAAAACTGGATATGCTTTATTCTGCCACATGTTGCTATGTTATATCAAAGATATAAAAAGGTCTTCTGACATCATATGGCTAATCATGCCTTCCTGGTGAATAGGACCTGGCCTTTACGCCCTACCCTGAATACGCTATTGACTTGCTGATAGGAAGCCCTGTTGTGATAACATAGGAATGAATGATTCAGCAGTCACAGGAAAGGGATCCACAGCTGCCAATCCATCCATTTCTATGCAGCCCGAGCTGCCTTCACATTAGGGCGGGGTCTAGCATTGTTTTCTATTTAAATCTTTCCCTTTTTTTCAAATGTCACACATTTTCCACACAATCAGTATTTTAAAAAACCCAATCCAACTGCACAATGGGAAGTCTGAAAGCATTAACTGCCTCTCAGCAGTGATAGCAGCAAAGAATCCTGTGGCACCTTATAGACTAACAGAAGATGACATGCATCTGACAAAGTGGGTATTCACCCACGAAAGCTCATGCTCCAAAACTTCTGTTAGTCTATAAGGTGCCACAGGATTCTTTGCTGCTTTTACAGATCCAGACTAACACGGCTACCCCTCTGATACTCAGCTGTGATAGCCACCAAAGTGCTGTATTTGGAATGTCAAGACAATTTATAAAATTAGTCTTAGGAAGTTTGTAAGCTTCAGTTTCTGTCACTTTGGCCTACTGCAGAACTGTCACAGCCTCTAGGATGAGCTAAACACAGTCCTACATAAGCAAAACCAAAATCCTTAATTTATTTTACTTTAGATATGTTTTTTTATAAAAGAAGCTTTCTTCATATTTGTCAAAAGAGACACCTATCCCAGGCTCTTTGTAGTCCTGCTGTAATTTATGGAAACAAAGTAAAAAAGCCAGCAGAACACAGGAATATAATTTTGTCAACGAGATTCCATTCCATTTGCTAATAAATGGTTTATGAATGAGTGCAGCATACTGTAAAATGCTTAACATGGCTATGAAAATATTTTTGCTATATTTGGGCAATGCACAATTAGCAGAGTTTTTTTTCACCCTTATCTGAATTAAGTAGAAAGAAATGGAATGCTGTGCTCCTGACTTGAGAACCCATTCAAAATTAAAGTGTATGCTATACAATTAGCTATTAAAATGATAGTATATGGCAGGCTGAGCACCTGTCCATTTTAGAATATAAGCCTTGTAAGCTAGTAACTGGTTTAAAAATGACTATTGCTAGAAAAGTGTGATGGCTGCAAAACCAAGACTTGGCCTAAGGGTGTTATAAAATAAATAGTTTCTGACCTAGGAACATATTAATCGCCATACAGACCAGTTGTCTGTCTAGTGTTTGCCAGTGGCCAGTATCTCCCAGCATCTTTCACACATAAAACTACATTCACTACTGTTTTCAGTTTAAAAAAAACCCCACACATTGAAAAGTTCCTAAAATTGGGTTCAAAGTGGCCTATTTTTGCTAATTAAATCAATCCAAAGCTCCTTTCTGTGTCTGTTCACAGAAAGGATTGCCCTCCTGATGAAGAAGCTCAGTCTTTCTATTCACTTGTTTTGTGCTGCATTTCCATTTTTGAAGGGCTTGAATAATCTCTTGTATCTGGTAATTTAACCATACTGTCTTTTTCTTGACTTCTAACTTCCCTTGCTGTTTAGGGGCATATATGCTTTTTGTGATTCTGTTATGTTATACTTAAAATCATTTGATTCAGTGTGGAGTCTATTTAACTTATTCACTTTTTAATGTAGGGTCCTTTTGACTAACTTCCTTATATTTTCATAAAAGGGGAAGTAGGTGCTAGAACCCTGCATAAAGATGCAGAGTAATTTACACTGGCTTATACAAGCAAGGGGATGTGGCAGATTGAAGTCTCTGAGATACAAGGAACTAGTCTGGCAGAGACTGAGGAGCTCATGCAGGGGAAAATCTAGGAACAGCCATACTTGGGGAAAAAGCGTAGGCTGATTATATTTTGTTATTTATGATAAAAATGAAAGTAAATCACAAGTTCTGGGACCAGATTCTGACCATAAATAGCATCAGAGAATTCCCTGGTGGAAGGCTACTCTTTGCTGTGTAAAGCTGGTAGAGGTGGCTCTTAGGCCAGGTACCCCAGTATAGGGAGTATGCCAACATAGGGAGAGAACATTTTGATATGCAGTGTGGCAGTGCAAAGATCTACTCCACCATGCCACCTCTTCACTGATAAAAGTTACAGCAACCCATGGGCTGCTCTATGTCATGTTGGGGTGGGGCTGAATCAAGAGTGCCATTACCCCTTCCTTGCCCCCTTTGCTGAGCAGAGCTCAGCCACAGGAAAGAATTTGACTCATATATCCAAATAAGTCTGAATTTCCAACAGTATGACCTCTAGGGAAGATATGACCAGCTTCAGAAAGCATCATTTTCATTTAATTTGGGCTTTTTGTTATGATCTCCACAGGGATTGTGCTTGGGGTCATTCATATAGTCTCACATCCCATCATAGACCTGCTTCTCCTCTGCCCTGTGCTTTGGATAGACATTTACACCTCTGCAAAATGGTTGTAAATGCTAGCACATTAGAATAGAAATGATTTTGCACTCTCTCTAGGCAGGTATAAATAGTTACTCAAAGTGTGAGCCAGTGAACAATCAGGCCGTCCATCTCCATTTTAATCTGCCAAACTCATCCCTGATAGACCCTGGTATAATTTCAACACTGCTCCCAGGTGAAGTTAGGGGTGGGATTGCCAAATCTATTTGCACAAGGGAAGAGTTTACAATCAGTTTATTTGTACTCGTTCAACACTCCCAGTCCTGGACACTAGGTGGCAGTATTAGCACTGCCACACACCACCACCAAACACCAACCCAGCTTAACTCCCTCTGATGGAAAAAAAAAAAGCTTTGTTGCTGAAACAGCTCTTAAAATTTGATAGTGCTTACGATAATTGGTGCCTTGCAATAAAGGAGCACACAAATACAGCCCTGGTGAGTCATTTACATACTTTATACATTTTTTAATGGGAAACCCTATTTTTCTTTTTGTTTCTGCTCCTCACACACTCTAATTACAGAGGGAGGGGGAATGGAGTGGAAGTACAGCAGTGTTTTAATGGCCCTAATGATGTAGTAACACTTAGGTTAGTATTCAAATATGTTTGTGAATTGTTAGAGTACTGTACCATCCTTTCATAATCTGATGTCTGCAGGGTCTAGCCTCCCTTAGAAGCTGCTTTTGGACCTGTTGAAGCCTGTCAGTTGCATTCCCCAGATTGCCTAGAGTGGGTTTGAGTATGCTGCCTATGCAGGGACCAATGCTTAAAGTGCTCTGAAAAAAGTGTAAGTGTGGTCTATCATCACGTGCCCAACCCCCAAATCTATCCTGTCCCCTCCCAGCTCCCATCAATTCTGCCCCATCCAGTCCCATCAGTTCTCCTCCCCTCCTAGCCTCACTCTGATCCTCCTTTAGCTTCTGGGGTTCTTCCCCCCCTTTCAGGTCCAGTGAGGGGACTGCAGTGAGATCCCTTCTCCTCCTTCCCAGACGAGGTGTTGTAGGGAGGAGGAGGGAGAGCACAGGAACTGTCCCTGTTACTCACAGGAGGGAGGAGGAGGTGGAGTTGCCCTGAGCTGCCCTGCTCTTTCTGCCTCTTCTTTCCGCATCCCCTTCTGGGAGAATGATGAGAGCTCCTGAGGGGAGGGGGCTCTGCCCGGTTGCTGCAGCAGCTCTAATTGTCCATTCTTCCCCAGGAGACAGACAGGTGGGGAAAGCAGCCAATGAGAAGGGATTTTCCCCAGGCAGTGCTCCTCCTCAGTGACCTTGTTTTGCTATTTAGAAATTGTATTTCCTGGATCTGTGACCCATTACTACCTGGCACCCTTTAAGCATTGGCTGGGACGGAGAAGAAAAGAGTCTGAGAATCGATCCCAGGACTCTCACATGACCATGAATGCTGTTACCACAGGGCGACTGCCATGGCCCTTGGCTTCCACATCTTGGCCATGCCTCAGTTCTGATGTACGTAGGTATGTATGGAAACTAGTATTAGTGTTTTTTCTGTGTACTTCAACTTTAAATTTCTAGCAGCCTGCTGTCTGCTGGAGGCAGCTGCCTTTTTGGATTCCATTTCAGATGCAGCCCATTACTGGAGAGGTACACATTATGCTTTCTCATATTCTCTTATTTTGATGCTTTTCCCTTAATCCAAAATAAGTCATTTGGACTGAACTACTGGGTTGCTCTTTTTATATGGCACATTACTTTTCTTAGATTCTATTTTGTTCCATTGCCATGCACAATTTATCTTTTTGGTTGTTATTCAATCAATATTGATGAAGGTAAGATGGTTATTCAGTTGTTATACAACTTCCTCTCTGGACCTTCTCATTGTGTGTGGTTTTGTAACTTACTGGAGAGCTACTGAGGCTCAGATACTACCAATGATGTGAATTTATCTATTTGCTGAAGGTCATCTACCATATCCTGTTTAAAGAAAACGCTTGATAATTAAAAGTGTATTTATTATAACCAAAAAGTTTAATTAATATTCATCCCGACTCTAAACATTCCTTGCTGACCTGATGAAGATGAGCAATAATGGTCCAGCTTCAGCACTGTCTTTGAACAATTACAAATATTTTTTAATAAATTTAATTGTCCTATCTAGTCACCTTGTGGCTCTGATGCTGCTTTTTCGTACATTTACACTTCTTTCAGGAAGCTCTTTCCATTTTTCTCTTACTGGACACTTTATCTGCTTTTGACATTGTATTGAACATATCCTCTATGTTTAGACTTTAGTTAGGGGGTCAGTTTTTGCATTTGTTAAAGTGGATCAGTCTCTAGTGAATGAAGTTTTTTTTTTTCCACTGGATAAGAATTAAAAATCCATACTCCGGAGTGGCATAGTGAAGCCGACCTAAGTCCCAGTGGAGTTAGCACTAGGTTAGCAGAAAAATTCTTTCCATTGACCTAGCTACCACCTCTCAGGGATGTGAATTATCTACACTCGTGGGAGAACCCCTCCCGTTAGCATAGGTAGTGTCTGTACTGAAGCACTACTGCAGTGCAACTGCAGCATTCCAAGTGTAGACAAGTCATGAGAGACAACACAAGTCTTGTTTCTTGTAGTTCAGACTCCTTGTTAGCATTTTTGGCACACGGGAATACCCCATTACAGGGGTGCCAAAACAGTCCAACGCAGGGACTGGTGGGACAAAGGACCAAGACCCCTGCTAGCAATGAAAGGAGATGTATTGCAGCCAGCAGCATGGAGATGCCTCCAAGAGGAGATGTCCAACAATCAGAGAAAGCAGGCAGCAGAGTGCGATAGGTCAGCCAATTACCTACTGGCCCTGTAAACAGGCATTCCTGTGAGAATCCCACCATTAGAGAGACACCAGAAGGACTAAAGGAGTCTTGAGGGTGTAGTGGCACCCAGCACATATGAGATGACTTCACAGGAGGGACAAGTGATCTGAAGGAATAGGAGACATTTATGAGCTAGCAGGCACAACACCCAGAGAAAGCTTACAGAGATCATCACAGAATGGAGAGATGGAGAACCATCCAGAGGCCAACCCCACAGGGAGGAAGGAGACTCCACAGAGAGATAGTTTGTTAGACTCAGAGAGGTGACAGGGAGACAGAGATAAGTCACAGCCAGTGTGGTGGACCTTTGAAGATATCAAACTATCTCAAAACCTATGTAGCCAGTTGAGTCCATGATCAAGATAAGATTCCAACTTGGATATAGGCTATCAACCTCTAGCTGAAGGGGCACAAGGTGGGCATCAACTATTTGTTCTTAATGTTTCTATTAAAATGTTGGTATCCTGATCAGTGGAACCGGAGCCAAAAGGCCTGTGTTCACTGAAGGAAAACCAGTGGAACAGGGACATGGTGGGGAATGAGGCTGGAAGCAACTTAGCCACATGGACAGAGCACTGTGCAGGACTTAATGAAGTTCCACTTGTTCAACTTAACCTGCATTCAGCATCATTCTTTGTGACTGAAACAAGAAGGAATTATTTAGAATATATGTCCCAGACACCTATTTAATATCAAGGGAAATGAAATCTGCAATGCATGTAACAAAAACTATACACTTTGTGGACTGTAAATAGTTTTAACCTTTGGACTCAAAATATGGAGAAAGTATGAAGGATCGTGAAAAAAGAATGGAAAGAAAGGGGATGGAGTAAATGTCAACAGTCAAATGGTAACAGACTCTTAAATTAACTAAACTGTTCGAATTTTTTTTATTTGATCTGTCCAATATACAATAAATCCAACATAGCTTCTTAAATTAACGAGTGTTTGGAGCAGGAGTCAGGCCTAGGGGTTAGAACAGCAACCAGGGCCCAGGGTCAGAGCTGGAGTCAGGGGCCAGATGCCAGAGCCAGGAGTTGAAGCCCACATCAGAACTGGAGATCAGAAATCAGAGCGAAGCGTTAAAGTCAGAATCAGAAATCGGAACTGAGGGTCAGTGCCAGGATACCTGGAGTGAGGGAAGGTAGAAGAGGATGGGGGGCAAAGTAGGAGCTGTGACAGTCATGGGTAAATGCTTTGAGCAGCCACTGAAGTGTTGCTGTTGCTGACTGTTCCAACCAGTCAGGCAGCCTACTGTGCTCATTAGGTTGTCTGCAGAGTGGCTCTATTGCAAGCCCTGATTCCTGACACGGTGACTAGGATACATTTCACAGGCAGCTGCCTATGCATCTTACAGTGTTTCATCACTGCAGTTTCACTAGCACAGTAGACACAAATCTCCGAGTGTTTCTGGTCCCACAACTAGGGTGTATTCTTAATACTTCAGGGCCCTATTTACAGAACCGCAGGTGCCATAAAGGCACACTTATCTGCTGCTGTTGAATAAAGCTTTTGATCCTAGGCTATCATATTTTCCTTTGAACATACAGCCCTGAGAGAGAATGCCTTGCTTTTTAAACACCTGAAAGGCTCTCTTTTACAGAAACACAGAGTGCCCACTTCATACCCTAGATCACAGTCTTGCTGGAATAGACTTCTTCTCTTTTCTTTTTTAAAAAAGGTCTGCTGGTCTAAACTTGTAGTACTAGGGAATGGCAGGGGGTTGTTTTGATAGGGTAACTGATTACTACTCAAATCTATATCTCCTTTTTCCAGGATGTAGCTATAGAGGGTTGCTCTGGAACTTCCAGCCCATCCCCCATTCTTTCCCATGTTACCCCCAAAGGCTATTCATCACAATAAGCCTCACTACATCTGAAGGGTGGATACCATTCTACATCCCTTATATCCAAGTTAACAAAGCACATCTGCCTCAATGGGTGCATCTACACTAGGAAACTTTGTATCTGTTTCCCAGAAATGATAGGACTGCCCCCATATGAGCAGATTTGGCAGGTTTTCATAGGATAGTAATAGAAAGAAACAGAAGCAGAATTAGACAGCATGATGGAAGAAGTGCTGGCAGCAGGTCTGCACAAGAACTCCAATCGTTGCCAGTTGTCTTGTAGCTATACTAGTATTAGAGTAGGTCTTCAGTCTTTTCTGTATCTCAATCACTTTTTCCAGATTAGGACTCTCCTTCCATCTAGCCAGGATCTTGTCTGGATCCCCTCTGACTCCTTGACACCCGTTCATGACCCTAAAGCTGAGAGTGCAAATATAAAAGCATTGGTGGGGGAATTTCAGAAACCCCTCCGTGTAGACGCAGCCTCATTATGCTTGACTGTAGCCAGTGAGAGGAATAACCTGGATTATCAGGGAGATATGTGTATGCTTCTGGGAGTAAAGGTGGCAAACAATTGCCAGGAAGAAAAGCATGAAAAAGATGGACAGTGTGAATGATGTGATATACAGAATTGTTTCCTCTTTGAGTGAATCTCAAGTGTCCTGTGACAGTGTCTGAGTGGAACTGATGGAACTGCTCAGAAGGTTCAAATCCCATAACTATACTGCTCAAAAGACAGAGATGTTGCACACTTTACAGACATGGCTGCAAGGAGGATTCTGGGCCTACACAGAAAAGTTTTCCGCCTCCAGTGATAAAGCAATCTGAAACAGTTCTAAGGGGAGCTCTTTGCGTGAATGGAAAGTTTAACAGAATTCTCTGATGGCCATAGTCAATCAAGGTGGATTCTTTTAAGAGCTTAGATCATTATGGGTAATAATCAGGGGGTTCTGAGAAGTTGCCCTAGTGCTGAGTAAACAGCTTTTCTCTGCTTGTTTCCATTGCAGCAAGTGCCACTTAGAGTGTAATATAGTGGGCTGAAATCAAAAGGGAAGCAGCTCAGAGTGCAATGACTCCTCCAGAAGAGCATGGAATGGCCTCTCAACAGAGAAGCCAGGGACTGTGCCAGTTTCTTTCCCACAGCTTTGTCAATGAACTTCAACTGTGATCTGCAACATCCCTGCTGTTCCCAGTCCAAGGTTTCTTTTCTGTGCATAAGTGGTCCACCATGCCGAATAGGTGGATGGGTTTCTAATGCCTCATATAATCAGGCTAGTTTACATGGTACCACACAGTACCAGAAGATCAAAGATAGAAAAGTTTTTTTATTATTATTATTTTTTTATTTTTGGCAGGGATTTTCATGAACAGTGAAAGCTGTAGGCACCAAAGAAAAGAAGCCAGTTGAAACATAGCTTCTTGTCTCTGTAGAAGGCTGTAGCATAATTAACATCACAGTTGTACAGTCTCAGAAAGCCAGAATCTTGGAACTGTGCCTCTCTGTGGTTACATGTTTGGGCGCATGGTACTAGCAAGCAGTAACTGAAACTTAAAGAAACATAAGAGAACAGTGACATTTTCCTGGGAGACAAGTAAACAGCAGATGTAAATGGCCCTTGTTCCAACTGGCCCTGAGATCACCATATTTATCCTATTATTATTACTTATCTGGATTTTCTGAAATTGGAACCCCATTGTGCTAAGTATTGTGCAGATACAATTGATAGAGACAGTCTCTGCCCTGAAGAGTTTACAGTCTAGGCAGATAAGACAGACAAAGGATGAGATGTGGGAAAAAGAGGCACAGAGATGAAGTGACTTGCTCAAGGTCACACAGGAGGTCAGTGACCAAGCTAGGAATCTATCTGAGGCCTTATTCAAGCCCTTAGAAGTATATCTAAGCAGGCACCTGATCTCACAAAGGCAATTTCCCCAAGGACTTCTAGATAAATAAAGGAATATATTTATATGTACCTTATTCTAATGAAGGCCAACAGTTTTAAGAGACTGGACTTGCTTTATTTATGAAGATGAAATGTGTTGATGAAACATGCTTACCACATAAAATTTGGTGGAATTAGTCTAGCAAACAATCTCTACAACATGCAGAAAGAGATCACAACATATAATACGTAAGAATAGAGTAGACGTGGAAAACTAAAATTGCTGGGCCCTGATTTGGTTCTGCTGGCACTGTGGCCCCTTCATACTGGTTCTTCCGGTGCAAAGGAGCCATAAAGCTGGCTGAACCAGTCAGCTGGGAATTCCCCTGCAGGGGGGTATTCCCCAGGTAGTGTTGAGCTGGCATAGCTAGGCCTATGTCACCATCCTTGCAGCTTCTGGAATTGGGGTTGTTGGAGGCATGTCTGGGAAAGAGGGGGCATGGCCACAGTAACTGTGTTCTTCAGCTATTCTTGGCTGCCACAACAGCCCCATGGGTACCGTTGCATTTTATATTGGGGACTCTCTCACCAGCATCCAAATCCTGGGGACTGCAAAGGTGGCACACAAACACGTTCATCCTGAGCTGTGCCAAACAGCCTGGAAAGGGAGGCGGGGCGATGTTTCCAATTGCATAGAGGCCACTGGGCTATTTGATTAAAGTTTTATACAATGGTGAAAATTTTTGCATATATATATTTTAACTAGGGGATATTTTTCTCTTATCAATGTAAAAAAGCCGTAAGTTCCTATTACTATTTTATGAACGGGAGAAGGTCTTGGATCCAAAGCCCTTCCCTTCTACATACCTGCAACAACATGGTGAAGCCTTATTTTAGCATTGTTTCTGCAAAACAAACAGTTCAGTCTTTGTTTCTTTTTCAGCTAGGCTTGGAATAGTTGCTAAATGGGGAAGTTAAGTACAGTAGTTCTGTGAGCTCCTTTGCTCATCCTCCCCCAAGCTGAGGACTTTATAATCATGAAGCTTTCTTGAATATTTTCTCAATAGTTACTTGCTAAATCAGTTCAGATTAATGGATTATGGAGTTTAATAAACAGTCTCTGGGATATTTTTGTCTATTAGCAGTTTTGACAAACATAATATTTGAGTTTGAGGGAAGGCAAGTACAATAATTCCTCACTTAACGTTGTAGTTATGTTCCTGAAAAATGCGACTTTTAAGCGAAATGATGTTAAGTGAATCCAATTTCTCCATAAGAATTAATGTAAAGCTGTGGGTGGGGGTTAGGTTCCAGGGAAATTTTATTTTGCTAGACAAAAGACTACACACACAGTGTAAGTTTTAAACAAACAATTTAATACTGTACACAGTAATGATGATTCTGAAGCTTGGCTGAGTTGGTGAAGTCAGAGGGTGGAAGAGGGTGGGATATTTCCCAGGGAATGCCCTACTGCTAAATGATGAGCTAGCACTCGGCTGAGCCCTCAAGGGTTAACACGTTGTTAATGTAGCCTCACACTCTACAAGGTGGAATGAATGGAGCAAGGGGAGACAGCATGGGAGACAGAGAGACACATCCTGTGTGTGTGTGTGTGTGTGTGTGTGTGTGTGTGTGTGTGAGAGAGAGAGAGAGATGCACATTTCCCTTTCAAGTACGCTGACCCCACTCTTAAGTACATTGCCTTGTTAAGTTAATCAGCAAGCTGAGATGCAGCTGCTGCCAGGAAGCTCCCTCTGTCCTGAGCCCTGTCGTGTGTCCCCCCTGCTCTATGGAGATGGGCTGAGTGGGGTGCAGGAGCAAGGGGGAGGGGGACATCCTGACATTAGCCCCCTTCTCCCCCTCCTCCCCCCGCACAGCAAGCAGGAGGCTCCTGGGAGTAGCTCCGAGGCAGAGGGCAGGAGCAGCACATGACAGTGGGGGAAGGGACAGGTGAACTGTCATCAACTGATAGCCTGCTGGGCGGCTGCTGCACAGGGAACTTAGTGGGGCTGCCAGTCCACTCTGGTTCCAAGCCCCCACCAGCCAGCTGCAACAGGCTGCTCTTCCTGCAAGCAGTGGACAAAGCAGGTGGCTGCCAAACGACGTTATAAGGGAGCATTGCATAACTTAAAATGAGCATGTTCCCTAATTGATCAGCAATGAAACAATGTTAACTGGGATGACTTTAAGTGAGGAGTTACTTGAGGTCTTCATAAAGAGGTATTTTTATACCAAGGATGAAACTTATTAGTAATGGCCAAATCTCAAAAAGTTCAGGCAGCACAGCATCCCAAAGGTTTAATGCTTATCCGTTTTTTTCTCCCATCCATGTGAACCTCTTGTATCTCAATTTTGGCCTTTATGTTTTTGAAAAACAGGCCTTCTCTTAAGATTTCTGGGGCTTCCTATTTCCAATCAGCTAGGAGAGCAACTTATCTGATGATATATTACACTACTTCTGTTTCCAGGGCTAAAGTCCTAATCTGGCTCCACTAAAGTCAATAGCAAAGCTTCTACTGTCTTCAGTAGGGCAGGATCAGGCTCTTGAATTGCAGAGGGACATAACATTAAAAGTAATTGGGTGGCATGGACGGAATAGTTAGCAGAACTTTTTTGAACCTCATTAAAGAACTTTTGAGTGAAGGTTCAAAAGGGTGAGTGGCTTTTTCCTTTTGCCAAATTAGTTTCTCTTTCCCTAGTTTTAACTAGGTATAGCACTAAAGTACACTAGTGTTTTATTAGGTGGAGCAGAAGAGGAGTTTTTGTAATGTTTTTCCTCCTGGTATATTGCCAACTCTATGACAAGTAGAGAGAGAACAACATGAGAATATACAGGAACCTTTATCTGACCTTACTTCAGTATGCTCAGGATTATAGACTGTGTACTTAATGGCTATGATTCAAGATTCCAGATGTTGACACTTTCATGGTAAGGGGACCCCTCATGACTTTTAAAAATACCCCTGCATCACAGCAGCCTGAATTACAGCCAGCATCCGAGGAGCTTTGTGGGCACAATGTCTACTATGGTGTCACTCCCATGATTAAATTAAAACTTAGTGTTACTGAAGACAACTTCTCTGAGGGACCTCTGCATTGGAAAAGGGAATGATAGTATGAAATGGGCTTCCAGTGAATAGATTAAATAAAAAATGACATTATTCATCTATTATATTAAAGAAATAGTCTTCTAGAATATGACGACATATTATTATGTGAGCTCCAAAATAACTTTGTAATGATTCGAGGTGGGAGGCATGGAATTTTCTGGTTGCCTTTTTTTAAGGTAGGATTAATTTCCTATTCAGTGTCACCTACAGGTATGTACTTTGCCATTCTTGTCTGTTGTTATGTTTGTTTCTTTGTTAAATGCCAATTTTGAACTTGTACTATGTCATACGACAACTGTCATTGAATCATGTGTCCAGTTTTGAAATAATAGCAGAAGATTCACCATAATCTCTCTTCATAAAAACACCCAAGCATAAAGACCTATGTGTGTCTTCCAGATGATGGTTTCTGTATTATGTAAATACATCAAAGGTCATAAAATGTACAGTGGTAACTTTAGCTTCTGCATTTCAGCCTCTACTAACCACATCTGACCCAATGTGCACACGAAAATGGTGAATCATCGTCATTGGCTTTGACCATGAGGAAAGAACTAATGTGTTGATCATCTCTGTACAGAGAGGGATCTGTTCCCAGTTAGTTGTTGTTTTTTACATTTCTCTTTGTTTTGTCAGTGCTGCAAACATACATAGTTTTCTGCTGAGTGCTTTGTTTGTATGGTTGAACTACTCTTTAATTACCTGTGATTGGATGGTTTTGCCCTTCTGCTTTTAAACCAGAGTTCACATGCTGTATGTAGTCAAAAACTCTTCCCTTCCTGGTGCTTGATTTAAGCAGTAAAGAAATTAACAATAGAAAAACATAGGGTCTGATTCTAATTTACATTGAAGTCACTTTACACCACTTTGGCATATAAATGTATACTGAGTTTAAATGTATTTTTTGCTCCCTGTAAAGGTCCTTTAAATTGATATACTAAGGTCCCTTTAAAACTGTAAAATGTCCTTAGTGTGAATTAGAATCAGGCCATAAAATTCAGCACCTGAGGGCATGTCTACACTTACCTCTGGAGCAATCGACCCCCGGGGGGTTGATTTATCATGTCTAGTGAAGAATGTCTAGTGATAAATTGACCACTGAGTGCTCTCCCGTTGACTCCGATACTCCGCTGGAGCGAGAAGCATAGGCGGAGTTGATAGGGGAGCGTCATCAGTTGACCTACCGCAGTGAAGACACTGCAGTAAGTAGATCTAAGTATGTTGACTTCAGCTACGTTATTGATGTAGCTGAAGTTGCATAACTTAGATCAGTTGCCCCCCCACCTCCCGGGTAGACAAGGCCTTAGACTTCTCCTCAGGTATGGCTGCTACTAGGGTTCTGACCTCAACACTAATCAGTCTACATCCTCACTCCTCTCTCTTGCACTCTGCTTAGGTAATGAAGCACTTGCCTCAGTGAATCAGCAGAATCCACTTAATCCTTTCCCAACAGAATAAACATCCGATAACAGAGTGGTGTGGTTCAGGTAAACATGGCTAGCCTGTTCTATTACCAATTTCCATACTCTCTAAGAATTTCAAAGTAACATAAAATGTGATGTTTTTAAAAAAGCATGTGGATTAAACAGATGGAGAAGGAGAAAGAAAAGCAGTGTGAAAAGCTAACAAATTTCCAAATTCTAAAATAATTTTAGAACATTTCCAAACTCTTCTAGTTTTCCCTTAAAATGTTATGAATTTTAAAAGAAAAACATTGTCTTTAGAACTTCTGAATGAAATAAAGTAATAACAAAATCTGACATTTTATACTCCCAAACTTTAAAATAATAATAATAAAAAAATATTCTGGGGCTCCTGGAGTGGCCCAGTTCTGCAGCCCTTATTCACCTGAATTAAATAGGATTATTTATGTAAGTATTATTAATAGGAGTAAGGGTTCATAGAATCATGGAATATCAGGGTTGGAAGGGACCTCAGGAGATCATCTAGTCCAACCCCCTGCTCAAAACAGGACCAATCCCCAACAGAATCACAGAATCACACACCTAAAGAGGTTCCTGCTCTTACTTAAGTTCTGGTTTTTAGGCTAGGGGTTCTTGTCTGATCTAAACCAAGCCTCTCTGTGTTTATCAGACCTCATTTATTTGCCTCTTCTCTCTAGGGCCTGATCCTACCCCATTGCTATCAGTGGAAACAGGGTAAGACCCATGCAGCCAGTTTCTCAAAAGTGGCCATTAATTTGGGGTACATCAATTTTTGGGTGCCTAACCTGAGATATCTAAACATGATTTTAAGGGTGCTGAGCACCCACAACTCCAACTGAGGTTAATGGGAACTGCGGGACATCTCTGAAAAACCAAAGGTGTTTCAGATTGAGTACCCAGAAGCAGAGGCACTCAAAATCAGTAGCTACATTTGTAAATGTTGGCTTTAGCATCTATTAGGGGATATGTTCTCTTGCTTCCACTGTGTTCAGGTGAAGAGTCCCAGTTTTGTTTTGTATTTTTAGAGAAGTGTTTCTCTTCTATCACATTTAATCCAACTCTTAGAAGAGTCAGTGGCAAAACTCTATTTGATTTCAGCGAGAGCAGGATTGAGCTCCAAATAGTCTGTTGATTTCTTACCATATGGATCATGCACACATTACAATATGTTACTTCACTTTTTCTGCATACTTATTTTCCCAAGGGAAGAAATAATGTGTTCTAATCAAGAATTTTAAAGTTCTTAGTTTCTTTGTCTTAAAAAACAACATCCTTTCCCAAAAACAAAAACAAAAAAAACCCTTGAGCTGATTGAGTGATGTGATAGATTGCTATTTGAGCTGCTAAGAGCCTAAAAGTACATTTAGGCCTTGGCTACACTTGAGAGTTACAGCGCTGTTGGTAGCTTTATAGCACTGTAACTCACTCCCTGTCCACACTGGCAAGGCACATACAGCGCTGTATCTCCGTGGCTACAGCGCTGCTTGTACTCCACCTCCCCTAGAGGAATAAAGAGTATAGCGCTGCTGCTGCAGTGCTGGGGTGCCAGTGTAAACAGGGAATAATTTTAATATGCTGTAACTGACCTCCTGAAGCTTCCCATAATCCTTTTAAATGAAGGTCCTGCTCTTTGTTTTGTTGTGAACTCCTGGCTCCTGGAGCTGCTTATATAAAAAACAAACACAGCCACTGTTTGCTGTGAATGAGCAGAGGCAGGGGGGCTCCCTTTGGAACGCCCACAGCTAGTGTTTGCTTGAAGAGAGGGGGAGGGAGAGGGCTTGAGGAAAGAAGCAGCACAGCGGGCGGGGGGGGGGGGTCTGTTTTGGTGAGCGACCGCTTATCTGGTCTGTGAGGGAAAAAACCAAACAGCTGTTGTTTGCTTTCAGTGAGTGAGAGAGGGGTGGGGAAGGGGGTCGGAACTTGCAAGGCAGGGAGCTGGCACAGCATCGGCTCCAAAAATCCACTCTCTCTCTCCCTCATGCTCCTTGTCACACTCCACCTGCCCCTTTTGAAAAGCACGTTGCAGTCACTTGAACGCTGGGATAGCTGCCCAAAATGCGCTGCTCCCAACACCGCTGCAGATGCTGCAAATGTGGCCATGACAGTGTGCTGTCAGCTGTCAGTGTGGACAGACTGCAGTGCTTTCCCTACTCAGCTGTACGAAGACAGGTTTAACTCCCAGCGCTGTACAGCTGCAAGTGTAGCCATACCCTTAGTCAGGATCAGCTCTAGCCATCAGCAAACGAAGCAGGTGCTTGGGGTGGCACAAATTCAGGGGTGGAATTCCGGCCACCTTTATTTTATTTTATTTATTTTTTTTGTTGCTTAAGGCAGCAAAAAACCTAGAGCACTGAGACCATTTAGAGAGAGAGTAATGAGGAGTCTACTACAGCCTTAGCTAAAGGCCATGTGGCTTTTGGCTCATGCATTTAGCTCCAGATTCAATCCCACCTGCTGACGACTGGGGTCTGTCGGTGTTACACATGCTATGTCCGTCTAACCCAGGGGTGGGCAAACTTTTTGGCCTGAACGCTGCATCTGGTTTCGTAAATTGTACGGAGGTCCGGTTAGGGGAGGGGGTCGTGGCCCGGCCCCCACCTCCTATCTGCACCCCCGGGACTCCTGCCCCACCCAAACCCTTGGTCCCTGATGGCCCCTCTGGGACCCCTGTCCTATCCACACATATCTGCTCCCTGTCTCCTCACTGCCCCTGGACTCCCGCCACCCCATCCACTCCTTCTTCTCATTTCTGATCCCCCTTGGGACCCCTGCCCCATCCAACCACCCCTTCTCCCTGTCCCTTGACTGCCCCCGGAATCCCTGCCTCTGACTGTCCCTTGCCACCCCATCCAATCCCCCCTCCTTTCTGACTGCCCTCCTGGGACTCTTGCCTCCATTCAACCCCGTTTCCCCCCCGACCACCATCCACACCCCCGCCCCTGATCACCACCCCAAACTCCCCTGCCCTCTATCCAGCCCGCCCTGCTCCCTGCCCCCTTACCGCGCTGCCTGGAGCACTGGTGGCTGATGGTGCTACAGCCGCACCGCCTGGCTGGAGCCGAGTCCCGCTGCCGCTGCCACCACCACCATGCAGCACAGAGCAGCGGGTCAGGCTGGGCTCTGCAGCTGTGCTGCCCCAGGAGCTCACTGCTGTGCCACTCAGAGCATTGCGCTAGTGTTGGAGTGAGCGAGCTGAAGCTGCGGGTGAGGGGGAACAGTGGGGGAGGGGCCAGGGGCAAGCCTCCCGGGCCCGGAACTCAGGGGTCGGATAGGATGGTCTCATGGGCCGGATGTGGCCCATGGGCCATAGTTTGCCCACCCCTGGTCTAATTGGTTCTAAAATAATGACCAGTAGCATGCACTATTGGGAAGGACAAAATAAGAGAAACAGTTTTGGAATTATTTTAAAATCTACTTTTCTCCCCCTTACTATTAAAAGATTATATTGGGGTATGAGATTGCTGCCTCAGCGGGGCTAAAGAGGTGGGGGGAGTTAGGTCAAATGAACACACTTTCATTTACTATTGGTGAAACACCCAATAATCCTCCAAGATATGTTACACGTGTACTGTAACTTGGGTTGGTGTGTGCTGGGAACTTGCATTGGCATAGCTGTGTCTCAGGGATGTGGATTTTTCATACCCCTGAGAGAGACATAGCTATGCCGAGAGAACCATCAGGAATTCTTCTGTTGACATAGCTGCCACCTCAGAAAGGTGGCTTAATTACAGTGACAGGAAAACCCCTCCCGTTACTGTAGAGTTTACACAGAAGTGCTACAGTGGCGCAGCTGTCTGTGTAGACATACACAAACAGGTGCTAACTGTGATGTTTCAGTGCTAATTACTACATCTTTATAGAAATTGAAAAGGAACATGGCTAAGGGTAGGATGCTTCCCTAAACAACTCTTCTGCAGCAACAGTTCTATGGGGATGAGATGGTAACTTTCCAGTCTGCCCTGAGAAATGGGCAGGGCGTAGCAGCAGCATCCAGGAGCAGGCCAGAGAGCACATTGAGATTCAGTCACATTGCTTCACTGCTCCCACCCTTTGCTGTGCATGGGAATCAAGTTACTTCACCCCTCTTTGTGGAGCTGCTTGCTTGACCTGTGCACCTGACCAGCTACTCTGTCTGATGTGAAAGGGGGGCGGAGAGTGGGAGGAGTAGTGACTCTGTCTCTGCCTCCTCCCTGTATGAAGTTTATTGGGTGAATGGCTCCTGCTGTCTTTACTAGGGCCAAGGTAACAATGTGAGTGGCTAAGCAGGGCTTTTCTTGGTCTCCTGTGCCACACAGTGACTGCTGTAACAATCTAGTCTGTAGTGTTAACAATTAAGATTGGTGCCATTATCTGCAGTAATGCGATACAAATAATTCAAGCTTCTGCAAATAAACTGGGCCATGCTCCTAGCTTTATGTATCTCCTTTTCTCCACTTTCCTCAGCTAGAGTCATCAAAAGAAACAACATGCCATGTCTAACCTATTGTGAGATCATGGGATAGGCTCTGCATCCCACCTCTGCACTTCATCTCCATGTTAATCTTTCACATCTATCTCATGCCCTTCCTTGGTACTGTTCTTTATAATTGTTTTCCTTTTTGTCTCCCTGTGTTCTCTCATTGGGCTGACTTGAAATTCAGACTCTCAGCTATCACTGCCTCCATTTATAAAAACGACACCACCACCCCGCAATCCTTTGATTCCTCAACTCTGCACTAGAAACAATATAGCCCAGAAAAAAGTGAATCTAACTTTGTGTAATTCAATCTTCTGCTTCCTCTGATCCTTGGCTCCTAAGTGTGCTTTTGTGGTTTGTGATGTCAACAGGACCCTTTAAACTTAGATAAAAACTTGCATAGAATTTCACTAGCTGGCTTTGTTACGCCATTGAAAAGTGTTGCATATACTTTCCCCTTTGCCAGATAAAATCTTAATTGTTGTTTTTGTTTTTTTTTTCCAAATCACTGGAGAAAGCCACAGCTTCATTCTGGATTAAGTGTTTCATTATATCTGTTACTAGAGCTTCAGATTTTAATTCCTACTTGTCAGAGTGAAACAGTGGAGGAATTTATGGACAGTCTTCAAGAGTTTCCTCTCTCTTTTTGTCTCTTTTCCCTGGACCATTAACAATAAATTTCACATTACTACTGATGTGCTTTTTAGGTGCAGAAATGCATGAGCTCTCTGTCTTTGAATCATTGAAAAAATTTTATCTGTGTGCTAAAGGGAACCCACAAGTTTCAGACATGGATATAATGGAAACTAAATTGCATCCATGTTTGGGCGGACTATTGCTTTGGCTGTGGGAAAGTTTAACATACAGGGAAAGCAGCACATTTTCCTCTGTTAGTTATTTATCTATACACACCCAAGATGACAAGGACTCCAACCTTTTCACAGAAACTGTTTTTATTTTTGTCTAAAGAGAAACTTTCTCCCTAGTTCCTATAATGTGGTGAAGACTGATCCAGCCCTTTGTCTTGTATGTAAATAACCACTACATGGTTCCAACACAAGAAACTCAATTATGCGTGCACATGGTCTTATACATCAGTGCAGTTACCAGTAAATATCACTAGGGATTTCTTCTCCATTTGCTCCCACATATATTCCCATAAAGGAAGAAAAACTTTCTAATGTAAAAAACTTTTTTATTTAAAACACGCCAAGTTTCCCAGGGAAACTACATTCCCCTCACAACCTTAATACTGACACCATTTGAGTGACAGAGTAGATCAGTGTCCGACCACATTCAGTTTTTAATCTATAGTAAGCTATCCAACAAGAGTGCCAATTAGTGCCTATTGTGATATGGACACTTGTCTTCTGTGGTCTGAGCTGAGACCCACTAACTCATTTTACCTGAGCCATTAGACAATCATTACCTGGTAACAAAGTTTGGTCTCTTAATGACTAGGGTGAGATTTGAAACAGTGATATAGTAGAGGATAAATGACACCTGATTTTATCTTTCCTCTGGCCAGCCACCAAAGCTCCAGGGCAATGTTGGTTTAACCTTGCATCCAAAGGTTAGCACTGCTGACACTGCAGCATCTCTGGTTGCTGTAGGCCAAGTGATGTGCACAGCCCTGCCCTTCCTCTTGTTGCATGCATCCCAAAACAGATGGATAGGTCCAGGGAATGGGGGGAAATCCACTGCCAGGTTAATGGAGATAAATGACAGTACTACTTATTCTGAATAAGATGGAAAAATACGTGCTAGAGATAGGCAGTCCTGATTATTCACTTTTCATGCATCCTTGGAGTTTCAGGTTTAGTGTCTCATCTCGGGGTTCTTTTGGTGAATGGCATTTTACTAACCATTTTGTTGTTGCCTAATGCACCAGGTATTTGAGACAACCTCTAGTGTTACCTCAAGAACGTGAACCACCTGGTTTATTAAGTTCTAGTGGTGTTCCATATACCCAGTATGTCCCTCTGGAATGCTTCAGTTCCAATGAAACGTGCGGCCTTATTGAGCTATACTTGGTCCTGTCAACAAAAGCTTAACTCAGCTAATAAGGAAACAAGCATTCCTTTCTCTCAAATATCAAAATTCCTTGAGGAACATCAGGAAGAATAACAAAAAGAGGGTTTATTTCTTACATAAATAAAGTTTTGTTCCTGCACTTGTGAAAAGATTCTGATCCATCTCTTTGATTATTGAATATCATTGTGATAACTAGTGATCCAAGTAATGAAGCAATGAAATGGATCAGAGTGTCTGCCACTGTAATTCCATGTTGAGGTTATCCATTATTTTTTCAGCAGCGTAGCACACATTTCTGCATTAGGAATAAACTTTTTTTGTGAAGAGGATCTTCAGAATTACTTTGTTCATAATTGCAGCTAAAGGTTTATACAATCAAAGAAGGAAAATTAAGCAATTTACAAATGAAGCTTAATATCTTTAACCTGCAATTTTTTTGCCATGTACTTAATAACAAGACATTGATTTTAAGGCCAGATTCTTAGCATTCAACCTGCCAGTTTCCAATTGGCCATTATTATCCTGAGGAACAGAGAAGAATCAGCAATTTGGTAGAATAAGATTTAATAATAGTCTCTCATTTTAAATGTAAAAGCATAGTCATGACCATTTGTGGTCATTTAATGTCACATGGCACTTTTCATAAAAATAAAAGTGTTGGTCCTAGGGTCCTGGACAAGTTAGAATTTGTCCATCTGCATTTGGCCTGCCTAAAATCTTGCTTTTAGTGTCAATTGATAAGGTTCTCTTTAGCTTCTGCACTTCACTAAAGTAACACTCTTCACTTTGCTTTGTGTAATATTGCTGTGAGTCATAAAACAAATAACATGTGTAACTCAGAGTTGGCTATATTTAAGTGGAGGATGAAGCAGGGTCTCCTGGGAGGGGCAAGTGGGGCAATTTGCCCTGGGCCCCACAAGGGCCCCTGGAGAGTTTTTTGGGGCCCCTGGAGCAGGGTCCTCCACTTGCTCCGGGGACCCCGGAAAACTCTCATGGGGCCCGGGCCCCTGGAGCATCTTCCACAGCAATTCGGTGGCGGGGGATCCTTCCGCTCCGGGACCTGCCCCCGAAGTGCTTGGTCTTTGGTGGCAATTCCGAGACGGGGCCCTCCGCCACTGAAGACCCCCACCCCCCTGAATCCTCTGGGCGGCCCTGGGATGAAGCAATTCCTGTAAGATATTACAATCATTTATTATACATGAAATTTTTTATAAATAAAAAATTATAAGCAATGCAATGTAATTAACTTACAGCTAAAATAAAGGGATAATAGATTTGGGTCATTTGGGTTTAAGTTAACTACATTTGACAGGTGAGGCTAGAGCTGAGACTGACTATAGGTATGGATCTATGAACATAAAAATGTAGAGAGTTCCTAGGCTGGAACTGGAAAGTGTAGTATGAAACAACTTTCCTTCTAGATGTGCCATCAAAAGTGACCTGCAAAACTAATACAAAACTTAAGACCAGAAATATATACTATATTTTGCTTCTAACTAGATGTATTCAGCAGAGAAAATCAGTTTAAATTCCCTTTTTAAACGTTCCTTTTCAATGTCTATGAAGTCCACCTCTGGCATATTCTGGTTTGTGAAATCCTCCCAGAATGTATCTTCGTGACAGCAATTATGCCAAAAATGCCATACAATCTATGGTAGCCTTGATGTCCCAGAATGATAAATTTCGGGATGTCTAGCTATGTAGGACATGCCAGAGGATTTCACAAGTGAGGATAAACAACTTTGTACAATGTAGCTCTGCTGAATATCCTTGACATTTTGGATTGAGGTAGCATTTAGCACACATTTTTGAGTTAATTCCATTTTTTATTCCAGCTTTGTAGTCCTCGTGTAATATAGACATCCTAAGTGTGAACCAGCTAGAACCTGGTAATCTTATCCAGCAGCCTCAAGAAGGCAGACTGAGGAGGAAAACTGGCTTGCATCTCCTTGAAACAGCATTGTGAGCTGAAAAGAAGGAAGAAAGATGCTCTATCTGGCTTCAGGCATAACTGGGATAAAAGGCAAAAAATTGTGCCGCATGATGTCTTGTATTTTCTGAGATCTTCATGAAATTCCCCTCACCCTGATCCCACCTGTTACCTATTGTGTGTGAAATGCTTATGGTTTTCATTATAAGGGGCAGTGGAAAATCTGTCGACATTTTTGGATAAAAACCCAAACAGATGAAGTCAGTGGGTGGTCTGTGTTCATTGTGACATCTCACCCAATGACTGAATGCTGAATTTTTTGAAATCGCTCACTTTTTAATATAGAAACTGGGACAAGGGGAGAAGAGGAAAGAAACTAATGTTATGTACCAAGACAATATGTTCTTACTTACCCTGATAAAATAGAAGAATGAAAAAAGGCCTTTTGGGAAGGGAAACACATAGCTGCATATTGTTAAGAGTCAGACAGTTTATCTTTTTGTGTCACAGCCCACTCGCAATGCTGTAGTGTCAGATCTCTTCATATTGTTGCTAATGCCCTCTTGCCTTGTTTTATTAAATGATGCTTTAAATCAAATGCTTGTTGTCCATTAAAGAAAAGCTGGTCTGTCATAGGTCTTATCCCAATGGAAATTTCATCTCTGTTTCCTACATTCAGCGGACTTCCCTTGGCTTTCATTAAGGAAATGTCTTGATTACTGTACTCTTGCCAAACCTGAGGCACAGTAAGCCTTTTCAAGGGAGGGGGTCAATATGTGTGTGACTACTATGCTGTTGGACAAACGTGTTAATGTTGCTTTTCAGATGTGTGGCAATCTCTACATCAATCAGTTTCCTTCTCTTTAAAAAGAAACCCCAAACCAGCAAAAGCAGCCATTCACAGTTCTATTAATGTCTTCATTCAGGGCTGCCTTGGCTTCAGTAGTCAGTAAATAAAGTACTTGGGCCAAATGCAGGCCCTCTGCTTCAGTGGAACTCCCTTGTACAGTAACCGAACGCTAGTTGAGAAGGCTTTTAGGAATTCTCTCCATTCTTTTGTGTGGAAACAATGCCCCTGAAATTTTCTCGACTGAGATTTTAAGAAATGTCCAAATCCCCAATTTTATTTGATTTTTCAGCACCTGGAACAGGTAGGGCATCAGGGCCAGTTCTGTTATGCAAACTCACCAGTGTATATGTATAACTGTGGTGCACGCACAACACAACAAAGCCCCAGTTCTTGATTAGGGCATCTAGGTGCTATTATAATATGGATAGTTTGCATTTTCTTTCCAAAATCAATGTTTAGTGTTACTATGTACTGCTAATCTATCCATCTACACATTGATGTTACTCTCTCTCTTCGTTGTTAAATCTGCGAGCTATGCACAAATCATACATAGTGTAGAATTCTTCATATACCGTAATCTAGGTTCCTATTTCCTTCACAGTGGCAGACAGAAATCTTTGTGTGTTTGTCCTCTTTCCTCTGTGTTGTATTTCTTTTGTTTCATTGAAGGAAAGCTGAAGGAAAGTAGTCAGTTTTACCCTCCATTCCAAAGAAAGTAAGGTTTGTGGCAACTCTAGCCTACTGCAGAAATGAATTTCCACTGTTGGGCTGGCTGTCAAGAACGCTCTGTTTCCAGCTGCTAAACAGCTGTTGCATTCCACCCCAGAGCGGGATGTGTTTTAGGTGAAATAATTCATCTTCCTGTCACACATGTGCACACATATATGTGTGTAAAATGCTTTGGGATCCATCTAGATGAAAGGTAACAACTAATAGGAAAGGCATGTTTATTATTAACATTACAACTGTAATCCTTCCCATGTTTAAATAAAATAGCTGAATAAAAAGTACCACCTACTTAATCTAAAAAGGAAAAAAAAAACCTACTTTTACTAAGCAGCCACATCTACCTCTTACAAAGTTTTCAAGGCTCAGATGCTTTTATAGTTATTGTATGTTCCCTATAGTGCATGCTATATGACAGTGAGGTGATTTAATACAATTGTCTTATTCAATATGTATATCACACTTTCTTAGAACTATGATAAATTAAGGTAGACAAACCTTGTTTGTATATATAGAGAGGAAAAAATTCAGCATCTGACCTCTAATATTTTGGAGTAGATTCTCAGCTGGTGCAAACTGGTGATTCATACTGACTGGGATCTGACCCTTGGTATTTATATTATTGAGTACAACTTTCTTTTTTAAATATTTTGGGCCTGATGCTCATTTACACTAAGGTTCTCTTTACGTTGCTCTGGCAGCATAAATTAAATTTAACTCACTTTAAGACTCTGCCAGAGTGGTGTAAAGGGGCCTTAGTATCAACGAGGTTCAGGCTCATTATTCTGATAGGCAGGTACACCTGTATAAAGCAGATGTCAAATAGGACACAGAGACTTTTTTTTGCAACACTGTACAGATTTCTTGTCATCTGTAGTTTATATTAAACACAAGCAGAGCTCAAATGCCAATTACATATTAACTCCAGAGGTGAAATCCAGGCCTCATGGAAGTCAATGGCAAAACTCTGATTAGCAGTGGAGCCAGGATTTCAGCCCAGGGTTTTTTTCCAGTAGTTTATGTAATAAAACATACGTAATTTTAAGAGGGAAGGACTTTCCCTTCCATTGTTTCAGGCCCCTTTATTGCATTTGGCAGCAGCTCAAACAGCTTTGTGACATCCATCCTATTCAGAATTTTGAATCCTTCAGCAAGGATACAGCTGGAAGTTGTTTCTGCTGTTACAGTGAATTAATAATGACACAGCAACTTTTTTGGAGGTGGGGACTGATTTATTTATTTACATATTGCTTTACCCTTTGTCCAGTGAACCAGAGCTCTCTTTGACTCAACTAGCCCTAACAAGCAGCAATATTACTGAAGCTGGCTAAGTTTCACTGAGACAAGATAACCTCCAGCATGCACATCTCCCATTGACTTCAGTGGGAATTTTGCATACCAGACCTCTACAGGATCAGGGCCCAAGTCAGCAGAGACTATTGGTGTTAATGCTTCTAGTAATGAAGCTGCATACACTGCAGAATAGCAGGAGAGAGTGGCTGTGCATCAGCTGATGCTGCTAATGGGGTGATGGATTAGTGGAATGAGAAGAATTTGATTTGCTCTGAAAACTAGAGGATTAACTGCTGCCCCTGTTAACTCTGGTAGTGGGAGGAGAAGGAGATGATACCTTAGTCCCAGATTTGGACCTTAGCGTCCAAAATATGGGGGTTAGCATGAAAACCTCCAAGCTTAGTTACCAGCTTGGACCTGGTACTTGCTGCCACCACCCAAAAAATTAGAGTGTTTTGGGGCACTCTGGTCCCCCTGAAAAACCTTCCCTGGGGACCCCAAGACCCAAATCCCTTGAGTCTCACAACAAAGGGAAATAATCCTTTTTCCCTTCCCCCCTCCAGGTGCTCCTGGAGAGATACACAGACACAAGCTCTGTGAAACTACACAGAGTGACTCCCCCTTTCTGTTTCCAGTCCTGGAAACAAAAAGTACTTTCCTATTCCCCCAGAGGGAATGCAAAATCAGGCTAACAATCCAACACACAGATTTCCCCTTGATTTCTTCCTCCCACCAATTCCCTGGTGAGTACAGACTCAATTTCCCTGAAGTAAAGAAAAACTCCAACAGGTCTTAAAAGAAAGCTTTATATAAAAAAAGAAAGAAAAATACATACCAATGGTCTCTTTGTATTAAGATGATACAATACAGGGTTAATTGCTTAAAAGAATATTGAATAAACAGCCTTATTCAAAAAGAATACAAATTAAAGCACTCCAGCACTTATATTTATGCAAATACCAAAGAAAAGAAACCATATAACTTACTATCTGATCTCTTTGTCCTTACACTTAGAAACAGAAGACTAGAAAGTAGAAACTGCTTCTTCAAAGCTCAGAGAAAGCAGGCAGACAGACAAAAAACTCAGACACTAAATTCCCTCCACCCAAAGTTGAAAAAATCCGGTTTCCTGATTGGTCCTCTGGTCAGGTGCTTCAGGTGAAAGAGACATTAACCCTTAGCTATCTGTTTATGACATAAGGCATTTACCACAATACCCCTCACTGCACTGGTCTTTTGCTTCGCCTACATCTATCCCTGCTGTCGGCATCTTTCTCTGCCAGTTGCTGTGATTTTTACCCTTCTTTTTGCAATGAAAGGAATATTTTTGTGGGGCTTTGCTGGTAGCAGAAAAGGAGCACTTGTATTTCCATGTTTGTCCCACTCTGTCCTTGGTTGCTTTTGCTTTTTAACTCTCTTTGGTGGTGGTTTTTGTTAGACACATTCACAGACCCTCAATTTTTTACACCCTGTTGCTCTGAACTTCCTTCCAAACCAAAAAAGAATTAAAGATGGGTCTGAACTGAAAAGCTGGGTTCCAGCCTGAACTTCCCTTATGCCAGGGTGTATTTGGATTTGAAGTTTTGGTTCAGGCCTGTCTCTTAGGAAAAAAATAATAATTAAGCAAACCATGTGTTAATTTAATTTCCTTCCAAGGAAGCAAAAGCAGGCTGCTCAGTGAAGGTGAAGCTTTTGGATGCAATGTAGCAAATATTAATTGCAGTACTTTGCATCTCAAAGGCTCTGTTTTCCTATGTCTGACACAGTTCAGCAAGGTACCTGTGCAGGAGCCTATCATTGAGCATATGCATAGTTCCATTGTAGTTAATAGGGCTGCACACTTGGTTATAAAATAAGGAGAGTACTTGAGTACCTTGCTGAACTAGAGCCTTTGCCTCACCAACTTCCAGTGCCAGTTAATCGAATACATATTACTTGAGAAAACAAATGTATAATATCCAGACAGCTGAATCCCAACACAGACCCAAATCCAGCAATTGGATCTGCACAAGCAGAGCCCCACTGATTGATCCCTGTGCCATATAAGGCACGAGGATCAATCAGTTTGTATGTGAGTGCAGGGCTGGGGCCTTTACTTATAGTTGACAACAGGGATATACATTATATAAATCATAAAGCACTATAGAATCTGAGCAAATGGTGGGCAGAGGCATGATAGAGTACCCTGAGCCCATGCAGGACTGGGAATAAGGTGAGCAGATGTCCTGATTTTATAGGGATAGTCCTGATTTTTGGGTCTTTTTTCTTATATAGGCTCCTATTACCACCCCCTCCCCTGTCCCGATTTTTCACATTTTCTGTCTGGTCACCCTAACTGGGAACCACTAACTCATTGGGTCTGATCATCCAATCAGTTGCATATGCAACTCCCACTGAAGTCAAGAATTCTCTGTGATCTAGAACAGGTCCCTGAACCTCTCTTCCCCCAGTTTCTGGACTGCAAAATGGGGTTATGTACTATCACACAGGAATCTGGTAAAGCATTGTTAATGTCTGTGAAGTGCTTTCACAACTAAGAGTGTTATACAAAGGCTAATCATAGTTATTCTAACAAGCAATAATAGAATGGTAGAATAGGGTATAATGCTGTAAGAAGTATCCTTTTGTACCAATTTCTGCTGTTCATCCCGCAGTATCTGTTTTCCTTACAATAGAATAAACCTGAACTGTAAAACACAAGGGCAAGAGTTTTAAACATGGGTGCCTGAAATTAGGCACTTGAATCCCTATTTAAATACCCAAATAAGTGGCTGGGTTTTCAAAGATGCTGGTGCTACAAGAGTTCAATGCCTCTGAAAAAATTGGGCCACTTATTTATTGCAGGCACTCCAGACTTGAACTTTTTTTTTACCCTCAAATTATGGGATACTCATGTAAGATCATTACTTTTGTTTAAAGCTGTAATCAAAGAAACCAAAAGAAAAGCTGTTTTACATGTAAGTATTTTGTTTTAAAAAGTAAGTGTAAAGATTGACAAACGGGGGCCATTGTTTAGATGAAGTAGATCATTCTCCCTGCCCTATGGCAGGCCAGCTCATTAGTAAGGTGAGTTCAGCCAGTGAGTGAGAAACAGTTGAAGATGAAATATTCCCTTTCACCTGTGGCACTCATGATATGCTGCCTTGCTTCTTCTCACATAATAATCTAAAGTGCTGTGTCACAACAGGGAGTGGAAGCAACCAGGAGCAAAACTTGTGAGAAACGCTGAGAAGAATTTGCTGAGTGAGACCTTTTTTATTATTCTGTTTTGAAAAATGTATTTAAAGTTACTTGGTTTTGCTGGGTGAGGGAGAGGCTGGGGAGGACTTGGCCGGGCCAGCTTTTAGATTTTCTTCTTTTGAAGTGAGAGAAATCCTTTTAACAACAAAAGTCAGAGAAATGGAAAGGGGACGGGGGGGGGCACGATCCATTTGAGAAAACCACCAAACTAATCAGTTTTATCCTTCTATTGGATCTTTCACATTGTTCTAAGACTATAGGAAATCATTTCTCCTCCTCCCCATCCTGAAGAATTCTAGTTACATGAGTTCATTACAGTGGCACCTGGTTGCAACTGTAATAGTTAACGCTGCATCAGTGAATTGCTGCTGCCAATAGTTTGAAGAGGGGCTCCTGCAAAAATTTCTCCTCATAGCATGAGATAAATCCTGTGAACTGGGCATGGTTAAACATGCTCAGACCTGCAAAGAGGAAAAAAGACATTGGGAATCCATTTGTCTTCTCATTTTCAGCAAAAATGTTTTCTCACAACCACAGCCAAGGAAGGAGACAAGACCACTTGGCAAACAAATTTTATGAAGCTGCATCTGTTGAAATGTTTATATTGTCTTCCTGAAAACTACACTCACTAGACTGAAGGTAGTGTGTGTTGTTCAGCTTGAACAGTTAGAAGTGGGTGTGGGCATAAAGACCATGTAGGGAGTCTGGGGTTTCTTTCCCTGTGAAATTTTAGAAAAAATACCTTGCATTTGGTTCAACAGCTGTGTTCATGAGGCAAGGTATTTGTCCTTCAGAAGTATTTTTATGAGCCCCAAGGATAAACTATCCCTGGCAGGGACAACTACACTGTATTCAGAAAGGAGTGAGCCCCATCAGAGGCAGGGAAAACACCCAAACTTCCCTTCTACTAGGTGGCAGCATTTAACAAGGTGACTCAATAAGCTGCCATAAACCTCTGCAGCACATCACTGGGTTGTAATTGTTTCCATTTTAATCCCTAGTTTGATAATCTGCATCTTCTTTAATCCAACTACAAAGGAAGTACAAATGGATTTTGATTAACCTGACTGTACTGTAGTAAATTCCTGTGATAACGGGACTCTACTGTTCTCCTGCTTACTCTGTCCAAGACAAGATTTATAATTCTGGGGAAGAACACCCTCTTTATAGTGCCCAACTCATATACAGAAGGACTTGGATATGTGTGGCTCATTGAGATACTTCTATGATGCACATGGAGTTCAGGCTATGCGCCTTGTTAAGATGTTTTATCTTTCTGTTCACCAATATGACGAAAATAATCCATTTAAAAAAGAACAAGTGATCCAGCTCCCTCCAGGGAGAATGGCTGTGTCTGATGTACTAAGACCCTGGAGTTGCATCTAGAATCTTTAGTAAATCCTGATGTATGTATTTTTCTGAGTTAAGCTTAGCTCTCATTGGAGAAGAGAAATGACGAAAGGTTTTCTGGCTTTTGATCAGTAATTTGAGTTGTTTGGAAGATAAAAGCTATCCAACAGAAGTCTTTCCAAGGATTTGCTGTGGGATCTCAGATTCCTTGCTCTATCTCAGTTCAAGCTGTTCTATAAAGTATCACTGTAAAAAATGATGGTTTAAATGAGTTCAGAGTGAAACAGAAGGTTGATTTAACCCTTTTGTGGGTCTCTTCCAACATCAGACGTTTGTTTCCTTCTCCTCACAATGATAAAAGAACAAATAAAAAAGATCTTTTAAAAACATAGACTGCCTCTTACTATGCATGCGTACAGTGCCTAGCATAATGGGGTCCTGAATTTGGAGGGGTCCCAAGGGGCTACTCTAATACAAATTATTATTAAGAAATAAATGAGTGTTACTTACCAAAACCAAAATCACATTTCCCTTCCTGGATGACAGCTGTTGGAGCTGGCAGTGTACCCACTGTGCCAATGTACTGTGTCCACCTTGGCACACACAACTGAGCCTGCATTAGTTCAGGCTACCCTAGTTCTTACCCATATAAAATTTTGAGGTAAGTTACAAAGAATGTTGCTTCCCCGGCAATCAATGGAAATGCTCTTGTGCATGAGCCAAAGATGCTTTTCAATTGATTGCTGTAACTTCTGTAGTGTATGAGCCCTTACTGTGCTTTACATACCTGATCATTTTGCTCCTGTTCCAGGAACCAGTCCATACCCCAGCTAGCTATCATGCCCCAGCTGTGCTGGTGGATGTACCAGTTATGCCTTAAGTTTCTATTGATCTCAGTGGAAAGTGGAGAACATAGGAGGTGCTGCCCTGGACTAGCAAGGGTTAACTTACTTTTAAAAGATCTGCCTTCCTGTCAGTTTGAGGGCTTTGAGATTTTTTTGGCATAGCTATGAAATATCTGCTGCATGAACTCCAAAAACTTGCCTGAGGCTTATTTTAAGGCCGTGATATGGACACTTTAAAAGGCATGTTTAACACTTTTGCTTCCCAGCAGGGCCATATCCAACACTGATATCCTTTTGAAGAATTCGAACAGTGTACAATCAGCGCTGCTAGTATTCTGTGTTGCTCCCTTTCATTTCTTTCCCTCTCTGACAGTTCTGCACATGCTTCATCACAAATAATAATAATAATACAGTTGGGGGCGGGGGGGCAGAAATTCAAAAGTCCTTTGCTCCAAGTCATTGAAGAACTTTTGAAAACCCCACCCTAAATGTAACAAGGGCCAAACAGATTTGTACAAAGAGCACTCTATTTAAAGAAATCTAAAGCTTTGAGGGTTCTATCAACTACCACATCATATTGGCCTTAATATTTTTGGAGATCGATTGTGATTTTCTTTTTTAGCAAGGATTTGGAATATGTGGAAATGTAAGACCCTGGGCCTCTGATGATAATGCATTGCGTCCGTCTATTTTAGTTGCTGTTGATAGCAGCTTCACTGGAACAAGAAGCCCCCAAATCTGAATGGGGTATGTCTTGAAACAAAAAAACAAACTGGATTGTGCTCCCCTGCCAATGCGAACCCCTTCTAAGGAACTACTGCCAATGTAATTGGTGCGCTTGGCTATTGGTTTTGTATATGAACCCTTCCAGGTAGCTGTGATCTATGTGGATCCTGACCACACACACAGTTTTCTGATCCCCATATTTGCCAGCATGAGTTCTTGTGCTCTGTTCAGTTTGTGCACATTGCCCTTGTGTTACAGCGTTCAGAGTGAGGGTTTTGTGCATGGGGAAGATTCTTTATACTGATAACTTGAAAAGAAAGTTGGCTCTAGAAAATTTGTCATACTGATGCCAAAGGCATTGTGCACATGCTCTAAGTTAAGCAAGTGCTCTCAGGGGCTTTGCTACACTGGGGCCATAGAGGGCATGCAAATAGATTTCCCTCCTCCACACCACCGCACCATTTTTAGGTGTGCGTTAAACCCTCTTTAAATGGAGGCCTTGTTTTGAAAAAAAAAAATACAAAGAAATGCAATGTCCTGATGTACCATGTCCTTCACTGGAACTCGTGTTCTTCTGCTCTAAGAGTAAGGAAAATAATCCACCTTGGGTTTTGTTGTTGTTAGAAGAACAGGGATCTCTGATACAGCTGAACTGACAGAAGCTAAAGTGAAACAACACCACAAAGTAGAACACCCAGATACTACAGGGAAAAGGGCTAAAATAATACACTTATCAGACTGGTAGCCATGTTAGTCTGGATCTGTAAAAGCAGCAAAGAGTCCTGTGGCACCTTATAGACTAACAGACGTATTGGAGCATGAGCTTTTGTGGGTGAATACCCACTTCATCAGATGCATCTGACAAAGTAGGTATTCACCCACCAAAGCTGTCATGAAACTTAAAATTTGTTACTGCTTGTCCCTGTTTTTTGGCATGACCCTGGTAATGACTGTGTACAATACATCTTGGTTATAGACAGCCATCTTTCTGCTAATGAACCACAGGACTCTTTGCTGGTAATACACTTAATTTATCAAAATATGTACAGTCATTGTTTTTGGGTTGGCAAAAGAATATTAAACATAATAGTTGTCTGTACCCAAAACATTATAATGAACTTTAAAAAACGAAACCAAATCCTGTGCAGCTGAGTTATCTTTTGCCATCACTAGTATTATTTAAGACTACTGGCCTTAGGTTGTTCTCTACCTTTTGAACCAACAACATGTTTAAATATTGACCTTCTTTAAAGAAACTCTTGTTCAAACTCTGTTCTGAAGCTAAGGATGGTGGCTAGCTCTAGTCAGCAATGCTACTGCAAGCATCTGGCTCAAATTCAGGTATGCAGGAACTTAAGGCTTCATTTATCCAAAAGCTTGAATTGTCTTCCCATATATCTAAGTAGTCTTAGCTGGCAATCAGTCAGAAAAACAGAATTCTTTACCAGCAGAATGCAAGAGGTGAAGATATGGGTTACAGGCATGGAGGATGTAAGATGTCATGGAAGGTCAAGGAGGAGCGGAAATTATGCTTTTGCCAAGATAAAGGAATACGAACAGCTGCATCAGTTCAACAGCCCTGAAAATAATGGCATAGCTTTGAACCTCTGCAGTCCCTGAAAATTCTGAAGTCCCACACCTGGAAGTTTTCCTTGTTTCACTGGTAGCCTGAACTTTTGGGGAGTCATTTGTTCTACTAAGTCTTTTGTATGCCAGCAGCACTATCAACCAACACCCAGATCCTCAAAGGTATTTAGCTGCCTAGCTCTCATTTATTTCAGAAGGAGCTAGGCACCTAAATACCATTCATGGACCTGGGCTCAATTCCATATCAAACTCTTATTGACTTTGTTGGGCTAATGTCTGGGAAACAGTTCAGTAAAAACCTCAGGATGTAGACTTAGATATTGATTCTTAAGATCTGTCAGAAGCAAAGCTACTCTGTTGTATAAAGATTCTGGAATTGAAAGGCAGTATGCTCTAATATGTGGTTCTTAACCTGTGGATTGTGATCCACAAAGGTGTTATAAACATGCGTTAAGAGGCATAGGCGTGGAAACTATAGGTGTGGGGGGTACTGCAGCTCTGGGGGATACGGTAAGGGGGTTAACTTTCAGCACCCCCACTACTGAAAATGTTCCAGTGCCACTGTCAAGAGGTTGCTACCACCCTGCTCCTCTTATATTGCTAAATGGGAGATGGCAGTAGTCATGGTGTGGAGGAAGGTTGCGGTATGAAAAAAGCTGAAAACTACTGGTCTAATGGATTTATGGGACTGAGAGACTGGCATTAGACTTCTAATCCTGGCTCAGCCACTGCCTTGCTGTGTGGCCTTGGACAAAACAATTTACAGATTTGGGAAGGGAGAAGGGGGAACTGACACAGAAGTGTTTTAAGGATTAACTGATGTTTATACAGTGCTTTGAAGAGGCTTTGAAAATGTTTTGTGCTTTGAAAATGATGCAAGTATTATTAATGCCAATCCAGTCTCTCTGCTCCAGCATAAAATGTTCCTCGGCTGAATCTGTTGCTTTACAAAACAATTTACATATGCATAAAGGAGACACTATACCCAATACAAGTTCTAACCAGTTACAGAAGTCTTGTTATCAACATCTCTGCACCTTGGGAATGCAATGGTCAGAAAAGGAATGGAATCTTAACTTTATAAAAGAGAAAGTAGGAGATATCTGGTCTGACCAGATCTTTGTCAATATGACACTTATTAACAGCCCAGTTAAGATTATATTTATTTCGTTGGTGACTTCATTTTTGTATGTGACAGAAGACACTTTATCTATTTCAATATATACCTTTTTCTGGCACTAATTTGTATCTCCCAGACTATCTTCTGTAGATGTCCCTGACCTCCCTGGAACTGGTGCTTCAATACCACACGAAGCAGTATTGGAGGAGCTGCTGAAAGGCACTGCTAATAGATTGTGGCAGAGGGAGATTATTGGGGGTTGAGAGCAGGTTCATTTTACACTAACATATAGCAGCTAACTGTTTAATAATGTCATGAAACTTAAAATTTGTTACTGCTTGTCCCTGTTTTTTGGCATGACCCTGGTAATGACTGTGTACAATACATCTTGGTTATAGACAGCCATCTTTCTGCTAATGAACATGTTCATAAATTTCCAATGATCTGGCCATCTTAGGGTAATAGCCTGTAAAGAGCAGCATTTGGCCGATGAAGGACAAGAGAGGACCGTGCGAGAGTGAGTGAAGTACTGTCAGTCATTTATATTATACAAAATTGGTACAAAAGAAGGAAGGCGGGAAAGATACAGAAATAGGAATGCACAATTACAGACTCTGTACCCGCACAGAAAAATCAGTCTATAATAAAGAATAACCTTTAAGAACACTTAAAGAATCACGCAAGGTGTTTGTGACCAGTTGTGTATCCTGGAGATTATTACTACAGGGTTGATCCACTGCAGGTCTAGAAGTGGTCCATGTACAAAAGCTGTTAAATGGTTCTGTGCTTACCCCATTTTCCTTATTGGCACATAGACACAGGTACATCGGGGGCTCGGAATCACTAATAGCTATCGTGGGCCAACCCTCTCCAACTTTGTGAGTGGGGCTTACAGCTAAATGATGTTTGACATTTTGGATTACTTTGTGTGGCTGTCTTCCCTCTGTTAAGCTGTCTAGAGTGGCTAACCACTGTGATTGCTATAGTTGCAGCGCTGTATGTGTAGACAAGCCCTAGCAACTATAGCTGTTACCGAAGACGCTACCTGTTCTGACAGGAGAGCTTCTCCCATCACTGTAGGTACTCCACCTTCCCGAGAGGAAGTAGCTATGTTAACAGAGAAGCCCTCCCATCAACACAGTGCGGTCTCCACCAGCAGTTTTGTTGGTATAATTGCATCACGCAGGGATAGGGATTTTCCACATCCCTGAGCAACGTAGTTATACTGACACAAGTTTGTAATGTAGACCAAGGTCCAGCCTCAGGGCAAACTGTCAAAAAGCAGGGCACAAACCCCAAACTGGTTGTATGTTCTATACTTAGATTTTACCAACCAAGTAATAAGTGAACTCCTCAAGCGCTATAACTGCCTTAAAGTGGAGTCACAGACAGTCCCCTTGGGTATCCCAGTCTATTTTGCCACCCAGGCAAGCTTGCCTTTGTGATCAATGGTCCCTTACACCATAAATCACAGAAATATTTGGGTTACTCCCAGTCCCACAGGACTAGTCACTTACCTTGGTCAAGAGCATCCTCAGTTCTCTCACCAAGACAACGCTTGTAGCCAATCCTATAATAAACTAACTAAATATTTATTAACTAGCAAAAAGAAATCAGAGAGTTATTTACAAGGTTAATGCAGGTAAACATACACACACAAATGAGTTACAGTCTTAGGATCCAAAAGGTAATAAAAGCTGCTGCAATATGCAAGCTTTCTATGTCCTTTAGAGCTAACCCAAGCCACGCAGCTCGGGGATCCCTTGCTTATACTTAGAAATATTGTCCTTTCCAAATTGCAAGCAGCATTGTGATAAAGTTCTTTCAGGTCAGTGATTTTTATTCCCTCTTCCCAGAGCTCAAGCTCATGGGATGAGTTCATGTGCAGATGGTCGCTTCTTGGAGACAGGGGAGGGAGGAATGCAATTAACAGAGTCTTTGTTCTTTCATGTTTCACAAGGGTTCATTTGGTTTTAACGGCCTTGCTGGTGGGCAGGACCAGCTTTTTACATTTACCAACACTGCTTTTCTGTTTGGTGAGTTACACAGTTACAGAGATTTACCATGTAAACACTCAATATAACTTTATACCATGGGATACAGATGTTATAAGTGAGATCAATATATGCAGCATCCTACAAGGATTTCATTAAGTCTAAACACTAAACACATTCTTATAAATTTAACATCTATTTTAACAATATTAACACATAGATGAGCCAGACTGGTTTCTAGCTATGCATTTGTCAGTGCTCAGTGAGGCCTAGGAGCCTTGGCATCAGCTAGCACCTGGTCTGCCAGCATTACACCCTCATTTGGACATTTCTAAGAATGCTTCTTACAGGGCTGCTCTTCATATCAGGCTGGCTTAATCTTTTGTGGGCCATGGCACCAGGACCTTGGCCCCACCCCCTGCTCTGCCCACACTCCACCCCTCTACCTGCAATCTGCCCTGAGGCCCCGCCTCTGCTCAGCCTCTTCCCTCTGAGGTCCTGCCAGGCACTTGCACTGGGGCAGGGCTGCCCAGAGGATTCAGGGGGCCTGGGCAAAGCAATTTCGGGGGGGGGGCCCTTCCATAAAAAAAGAGTTGCAATACTATATTCTCGTGGGGGCCCCTGCGGGGCCTGGGGCCAATTGCCCCACTTGCCCCCACCCCTTGCACTGGGGGATGGGGTGGAGGGGAGCAAGCGGTGGCAGGGCTTTTGGGGGAAAGAGGCCAAGTGAGGGCAGGGCCTTGGGACAGAGTGCGGGGGGAGTGCAGGTGGAAGGGAGGTGGGACCATGGTTTGGGCAATGGGACCCCTTCTGAGTGTGGGCACAGTGCCACAGCGCCATTGTAAACTTGGTACTGCTGGATATCCAAACACACTACTAGTATGATTGTGGGTGACTAAAGCCCTTGGTAACTTTCCGGAACTTTCAGTTGATTTCGACTCCTGAAATGCCGTTCTGCCTTTAATCAGCAGGTGGAGTGAGCTGGCAATGCCAAAGAATGCAGAAACCTGCAGAAGGGAACCATGTAGCTCCTGCACTTTTGATAGCAGTTTCCTACTCTTGTGCTTTTCAGAATAACAACATCTTCCAATCTGAGTGCCTAAAGTTAGGCACCTAACTAAGTAGCCTGATTTTTCAGAGGTGCTGAGCACCACACACATCCCATTGACATCAGTGAGAGTTGTGTGGTGTTCAGCATCTCTGAAAATCAGGCCACGTTTACACAGGGACCTAACTTCAGGTGCCTAAGTTTGAAGACATTGACCTACCTGCCCAGAAAATAGTATCACTTAGTAACTGGCACTTGGCTGGTTTGAACTGAAATCCCTGGTGCTGCAGCCCCTTTGGAATGCAGCTGTTGTTACTGCAGCATTAGTGCATAAGCCATTCGCAGGGACTAGACAGTTCTCTCTCAAATGTATCTCTTTATTCAGTTTGTCTGAGGTACTTCTTTTGTGTCTGTCTCCTTAGTATCTAGGTCCCAAGATGCTGAAATTTATTCTGGGAATTGCCAGAAACAGCTTAGATTACTGCTTGTGTCCTCTATGTTGGAAGTATGAACTCTTTCTCAGCAGCCTCTTAGTTCTTAAATACCCATGAAACTAACTGGGCTCAGCTTTTGGTATCTGGATTTTGTCAAGCTTGTACTTGTATTTATAAGCTTCATTCAATCCTCGTGTCTGTGAGTGTTGTAGGATCCCAACTCATAGTTTCTGAAGTTATAAGAACATAAGAATGGTCCTACTGGGTCAGACCAAAGGTCCATCTAGCCCATTATCCTGTCTTCTGACAGTGGCCAGTGCCAGATGCTCCAGAGGGAACGAACAGAACAGGTAATTATCAAGTGATCTATCCCCTGTCGCTCATTTCCAGCTTCTAGCAAACAGAGGCTAGGGACACCATTCCTGCCCATCCTGGCTAATAGCCAGTGATGGACCTATCCTCCATGAATTTATCTAGTTCTTTTTTTTAACCCTGTTATAATCTTGGCCTTCACAACATCATCTGGCAAGGAGTTCCACAGATTGACTGTGCGTTGTATGAAGAAATACTTCCATTTATTTGTTTTAAACCTGCTGCCTATTAATTTCATTTGGTGACCCACTAGTTCTTGTGTTATGAGAAGTAGTAAACAACACTTCCTTATCTACATTCTCTACACCAGTCACGATTTTATAGACCTATATCGTATCTCCCCTTAGCCAAACTGAAAAGTCCCAGTCTTATTAATCTCTCCTCATACGGAAGCCGTTCCATATTCCTCAACATTTTTGTTGCCCTTTTCTGAACCTTCTCCAGTTCCAATATATCTTTTTTTGAGATGGAGCAACCACATCTGCACACAATATTCAAGATGTGGGCGCACCATGGATTTATATAGAGGCAACGTGATATTTTCTGTCCTATTATCTATCCCTTTCTTAATTATTCCCAGCATTCTGTTCGCTTTTTTGACTTCTGCTGCACATGGAGTGGACGTTTTCACAGAACTATCCACAATGACTCCAAGATCGCTTTCTTGAGTGGTAACAGCTAATTTAGACCCCATCATTTTATATAGTTAGGATTATGTTTTCCAACGTGCATTACTTTGCATTTATCAACTTTGAATTTCATCTTCCATTTTGTTGCCCAGTCACCCAGTTTTGAGAGATCCTTTTGTAGCTCTTGGCAGTCTGCCTGGGTCTTAACTGTCTTTAGTAATTTTGTAGCATCTGCAAATTTTGCCACCTCACTGTTTACCCCTTTTTCCAGATCATTTGTGAATATGTTGAATAGGACTGGTCCCAGAACAGAGCCCTGAGCAACACCACTGTTTACTCCTCTCCATTCTGAAAACTGACCATTTATTCTTACCCTTTGTTTCCTTTTAACTAGTTACCAATCCATGAGAGTCATCTTTTGGTATCTCACTGTTGTCCCCATCTCACCAGGTAAATAATCATGTTACCTGAGGTCTGTTCCAGGATGAGAGATTATAACTGAGCAGAGCACTTCCTGCAAGTATTCACTGCTGGATTTCTCCAAGTTTCTTTGAGCTGTAGTTGGAGGGTCTTTGTGCTTGTGCTGCTGTTCAAGAGGCTCTGATAAAAACAAAAAGTTCTCTGTGATAAGCCCAGCCAGTGAGCATACATCTGGTGGTAGTCCCTCTTAGGCACCCATGCAGTCTTTACATGCTGTCATATCTATTCCAGCTCTACTTAAGGATTAACCACTAAAAGGAAAATGTAAATACACCCAGCCTATTTGAACACATGCCAGGTTTGTTCTAGGTGTGTCATTTAAAGACTGGAAGTAATTTGCGGGGTAGTGAGGGTGAGTCTGTAGATGAACTAGAGTTGTGATGAAATCTGGAAGCTAGAGCTGCAGGTGAGCATTCTTTCTCCCTTTCACACTATGATTGGTTCTGCTTCAGCCCTTGCTGACCTGTGATGCATCACAGGACCCGGAACCAGTTACATTAGGCTCCCCAGCAAACTTTAAGGATTCAAGTCAGCAGGCCCAGGTGTGCAACCACAACTGGTGCTGGACTTGGATAATCTTCTACAACAGATGCAGCCCTAGTAGTTTACTCAGGCATCAGTCCTAACCGCTAACACGCTTGCACATTAGATGTAATAGGTGCCACTGCATTAGCAATATGCTATATAACTATTCTGTTATAGCTGTTACATAACTAGTGATATCAATTGCTCTAATTTCTGTGTTTGTTGATTCCACAAGAATTTAAACCAAGCTGGCCTTGCTTGGCTTTGGATTAGCATGCAAGCACTTTGCAGAGGTATTTGCCTTCTTGCTAGACTGACAAGACATTTGTAGTGTATATAGGTTTATAGGTGAAAGAGGCCTTCTCATCTTAGAAACAATGGCAAAGCCTTTTTTGTCTGAGCAGGCAAAGCTTTTAGAAGGAGTTTTAGGGCCTAATCCTGTGAGGTGCTGAGAACCTTCAACTCCCATTAACTTCAAGAACAGTGAAAGTGCCCAGCACCTGTTTGGTTAGGACAATTAATAAAAAAGAAAAATTTCCTTTATTAGTATCAGAAAACAAATGCTGCAACAAATGCTTGCCTAACTTATATTCCACTAACGAGCTGATATTATCTGAATAGCACAGAATACAGTTGCTGACTGTGCCATGAGGCTTCAAACAAACTGCTACTTTCCTCTGACTGTCCTCTTTCCCCTGAGCCAAAACTGAACACTGCAACAGGGGTGCTTTATTTTTTTTTTAACGTGTAGACTATATCTTAATAGACTGTTTCATAGATCCTTCCTTTCATATTTGGGATAATGTGTACCTTCCACCCTCTCATACCCAATCATGTAACCTCCTTATGGCAGCTACAGCAATTGCTTACCTGGTAACATAACATTAGAAAAGTATTTGATATTAAACTGTCTTGTCACATGACTTATCGGATGGAAATTAGGAGAGCCAGCACCATGTTACCAGCTTTCAGACCATCACCAAGTGCTCCATGGACCATCAGTGGTCTACAGACTTCAGCTTGAGAACCATGGTTACAATAGGGTCAGTGTACAAAAAGGTGATTCAGATTCTTACTGTCTCTCACCAGAAACGGTATCAGATACAACTGCTCTAATGGTACTTTCAGCCAAATACACCATGAAGCTGGCTTAGTCCATTGCAGCAGAGAGTCCATCCAAAGGATGTCTGGAATTCTGCAATGTGGTCACCATCTCTCCTCCTCGGGAGCTTCAACAACTAGCCAGTGACACCACAGAAATAGGTGATGGTGACTGGGAAAGCCCAGGGTGAGAACAACCCTGCATCAAACTTCACTAATGGGTCTTTTACAGAATCCCAGATGGTACCGCAAGAGCACCTTTAATCTCCCTCACCTGTCATTTCTCTTGTAACTTTCCACCCTGAAGTGCATTGAGCTAGGCTCACAAAGGAAGGTGCAATCTGGACCTCCCTGTGCCAGTTAGAATGAACCTCGCCCCATGGAAGTAGTTCATAACCCAATTTTTGGACTTGACTCTGACCGTTGGAGAATTGCTGAGGTGAACATCCTAGTGCTTACTTGCTCCCTTTTCATTCAGCACTATCACAGAGTGTTTACACTCAGCCTGCAGTTGGCTTCTGCCTTATTTATGCCTAATTTATAGCTTGTTAACCTTGAGTTTGTTGATATCTAGCAGCTAGGTTTGCTTTTCAACTTATAGTTTGTTTGCACCTAGGCTACAGAATGTTAACAGGCAATTTATCTCTAATTTACTATTTGATAATTAGATGAATTGTTTATATCTACTTTATTTTCAGTTTACAAAATCTAACAGGGAGACATTTTATGATGTAGCACAGGTCCTGATAGAACAGAACAGGAGCTTCATTCAAGTTCAGGAGTGCATGTATTTCTGTGTTTTGCTTGGCTGAACTGCTGAATAACCTGCAGTGTTTGTGGACTGGAGAAGCAATCCATATATTTTAAGAAGTGGAGAAAGTGAATAATTCCACATTAAGGGTCAAATTGTCCAGTTAAGAAAAGTCCACTGTGGGAGAGTGAATAAGTTGTTATTTGTATTATGAGGTTCCAGATGAAATCAGGTTCTTCTTGTTCAGGTCTCTGTAGAAATGCAAAGCAACAGTCCCTGCCCCAATGAACTTAGGTACTAAGTTAAGACCAAACACAATAAGCAAAGTCACAAATATTTGCAGAAGAAGGGGGCTAGAGGGTGAGGGTAAACAGTGATTGGAAAAACATGGTTATGTTTGCTAGTCATGTGACAATTCGGAAGGCTAAGTGAGTATATATACAGATGCTCCCTGACTTACTCAAGAGTTCCGTTCCAGAATGCCTTGCATAACTCGAATTTTGCATAAGTCGGAAATGTATCTCCGACCATTACACACAAAAACTCCACAACTCCTATTTCTAGCTTATGGAACTTTTTCCATAAGCTTGGATTTGTATATGTTGGGTTTATGTAACTCGGGGAGCATCTGTATAAGAAATATGCTTGGGCAGATAAAGAGTTTAACTCCACCTAAGTATAGGGAAATTGGTGCCCTGGAATCATCAGGTTATTCAGCCAAAACAGGCTCCATTTGCACTAAGCCAAAGTTTTATGGGTTAAGCAGACTTGCGAAGTCACATAATGTTATCTGGAGTCTCATGATATTTGTTTATTCTTAAAGAAACAGTTCCTGTAGTCAGCTGGTTATGTGAAACTCTCAGCTCTCATTTCAAAAGAAAAGTAAGTTTCTAAGCCCTGGTCTACACTACGAGTTTAGGTCGAATTTAGCAACATTAGATTGATTTAACCCTACACCCGGCCACATGATGAAGCCATTTCTGTCGACTTAAAGGGCTCTTAAAATAGATTTCTGTACTCCTCCCCGAGGAGGGGATTAGCACTGAAATCGACCCTGCTGGGTCGAATTTGGGGTAGTGTGGATGCAATTCGACGGTATTGGCTTCCGGGAGCTATCCCAGAGTGCTCCGTTGTGACCGCTCTGGACAGCACTCTCTCAGATGCACTGGCCAGGTAGACAGGAAAAGCCCCTCGAACTTTTGAATTTCATTTCCTGTTTGGCCAGCGTGGTGAGCTCATCAGCACAGGTGACCATGCAGAGCTCATCAGCACAGGTGACCATGGAGTCCCAGAATCGCAAATGAGCTCCAGCATGGAGCATGTACGTGCAGACGAATCTGTGCTATCTGAACTCTGTTCCAAAAGACAAAATGCTGGAATATTTGAAAAAATCTCCAAGGGCATGAAGGACAGAGGTTATAACCCGCAGCAGTGCCGTGTGAAGCCTACCAAAGAACCAGAGAGGCAAATGGCCACTCCGAGTCAGAGCCCCAGCCATGCCACTTCTATGATGAGCTGCATGCCATTCTAGGGCATTCCCGTACAACTACCCCACCCCTGTGCTTCCCTTCTCCCCCACCCCTCCCGGGCTACCTTGTCAGTTATCTTCCCGTTTGTGTGACGAATTAATAAAGAATGCATGAATTTGAAACAACAATGACTTTATTGCCTCTGCAAGCGGAGATCAAAGAGGGGAGGGGAGGGTGGTTGGCTTACAGGGAAGTAGTGTGAACCAAGGGGGCGGGTTTTCATGAAGGAGAAACAAACAGAACTTTCACACGGTAGCCTGGCCAGTCATGAAACTAGTTCTCAGAGCTTTTCTGATGCACAGCATGCCCTGCTGTGCTCTTCTAACTGCCCTGGTGTCTGGCTGCATGTAATCAGTGGCAAGGTGATTTGTCTCAACCTTCTACCCCATCATAAATGTCTCCCCCTTACTCTCACAGATATTGTGGAGCACACAGCATGCAGTAATAACTATGGGAATATTGGTTTCGCTGAGGTCTAACCGAGTCATTAAACTGCACCAGTGAGCTTTTAAACGTCCAAAGGCACATTTTACCACCATTCTGCACTTGCTCTGCCTATAGTTGAACTGCTCCTTACTACTGTCCAGGCTTCATGAACCATGGGAGTGAGAGGTAGGCTGGGGTAGGTGCGATCGCACGGTGCTGCCAACTGGGAGAGCAGCCTGAGGCAGAAGCCTCCAGCTGGCATGATATTGCAGGCAGAACTGAATCTCCATTAGACGAAACTTAAAGAAGAGAATGACCGGGAGTCATTCTCATTTTTGTCCAGGCACCCCTGACTGACCTCACTGAGGCCAGCCAGGAGTACCCATGTCTGCCCAGGTGCCCCCGGCCAACAGAAAGAGGGAGGGAGGGGGGCCTGATGATATGTACCCAGAACCACCTGCGACAATGTTTTTGCCCCATCAAGCATTGGGAGCTCAACCCAGAATTCCAGTGGATGGCGGAGACTGTGGGAACCAACTGTGGGTTAGCTACCACAGTGCAATGCTCTGAAAGTCAACGCTAGCCTTGGTACTATGGATGCACACTACCGACTTAATGTGCTTAGTGGGGACACACACTGTATCAAATCAATGTCTAAAAAATCGACTTCTATTAAATCGACCTAATTTCATTGTGTAGACACACTCTAACCTTCAGGGTAATGAAGAAAAGCTTGAAAATGTGAAACCTAGTAGCTCAGAAGCAAGAACACAAAATGTAATTGTTTAAACACTTCTGGGATTTTTAGAGCAATTTTTTTATTTTTGGAGGGATCTGTCTCCTGATATTGAGGGGTTGGGTTTGGCAATAATGCTTAAAATTGGTTTAAAAAAATCAGCCTGTGGCCAGGGTTACCTGGTGAAGTTGAGCGGGAAAGATAGTTAGAATCTTGAGGAGAGTGTCCCTAGGAGCACTTAAAAAAAAGCGCTCAAACTAATTTTAAAAAGTTTTAGAATAGAAGGCCCCAAAATCTGCTGTGGCCTCTTCATGCCACCCCAGCAGTGCCATAGAGAAAGAGAGCAGAACTGGCTCCCTCAGGAATTCTACTGTTTAAGGAAGGTTCCCTGCTTGGCATAGAACTGGTGGAACAGCTCTAGGCCACCCTACCTTGCAGCCTTTACTATAGGGCCATGCCAGAGGGCATGAGGGGTGTGGCTGGAGTGCACTGTGCTCCAGCTATTCTCACCTGTCCATGCTTTGTAAGGGGACTATGGGCAGGCCAAGTGAAAATCTGGGGAGCCTTGATTATATGTCTACATGGGACTGAGCAGGTCTCTGGGCACTTGCAGAATTCAGGAGGTGCAAAGGTGGCTTTCCCCTCTTTCATTCTGTGCCCAACACATATATGGGGAAACAGAGAAATAGGGCCTAGGAGTATAATCTTGAGCGGTACTAAGCATCCATATGTTTATTTTACCTCAATAGGAATGGCACATGTTCAGCACCTCTTGGACAGTAGCTCAGAAGAAATAGATTTTCAGGATAAGTTTAAGGAGGAAGCTGTAGCCTGGTGGCCCAACCATCCCCTGCCAGTAATAGTGACTCTTCCCCTGAAGCTACCTAGGAAAACACCTCTACACACACTTCCTGTCAGTATAACAAATCATGTCCAAAACAAATGTACGTGTGAAAACATCAGAAATGCCTTCTCTGTGCCCCAGGAACCAGTGAGTTGCCCCTGTGGGATAACTGGAACTATTGCCAGAACCTTACTGATATAAATTGACAGAGCTTCACTAATTCGTTGTCTCTCTGCTTTCTCTTTAAAAGGGCAAATCCAAACACAAAACCATATTTAAAAGTACAACAGAAATGAACCAAACCAGGGGGTTGACTGGTCATTTTTGCCTCTGATCCTGTTGGTGAACAAAATGTATGTTGATTCTCCGTTGTGCCTCTTGCATCTCCCTGTACTTCTTCCTTGAGAAGGTGATTAGAGACAATGGTTGTCTGTCTTGATCTTCCTGCTCCTGAATCCTATGTTGGATGGGCGCTCCCCTCTAGTTGACTTGTCCCCTGCCGGAAGAAAAAAAAATTTCCTTTTTCTTCTGCTCCCTAACCTTTAGAAGTAGAGAACATCTTTTTCTTCTCACTTGCTCCCCTGCCTGGTGGAGTGGGAAAGGAACTTCTCTCCTCTTTCCCCTATAATAGAGGAGATGATGATGGAGACTGAGGGGGAGTGGATGGCAGGGGGAAGGGACTTGTTCTCTTTCTCCTTCCTCCTCTGTGTGTGGAGGGAGCATATCTTGTCTAGTGTGAAAAGTGCCATCAGAGCAGACACAACTTTGGGCCTGATTCACTGCTCACACCAGTGTAAACTCTATTGAGCCCACTTTTTCCACTGCCTTACACTTTGTGTAATCATTTAGATCTGTGAAAGGTGAGTGTAAGAAAAAATGCTTCCAATGGTGTGAGTGAGTGAAAAATTCTGATTTGGCAGTATTTTTCACTACTTTGTATAGCTGTGACAACACAAAGTGCGGGGCAGTAGAGAATCAGACCCACAGACTAATGTCAAGTTACTTATGGGTGGAAGTGAGAAGAGAATCAGATCCTTTGTTTTTAAGGTTTCCCCTGCAAGACGTAAGTACTTGTGATGGCCTAGACCTAAATTCTTGGTATTTGGGTCCCAGAGTTTTGTGTTGGGCCCAGCTCTAGTAAGCATGGGAAGGGGAAAGAAATATCTGCACTTTTACTGAAAAATAGGAAGCTATCCGTAACCACAGCAGAAATAAAATTAATTACAGTATAAAATATGCAGTCATGAAAGGAAAACATTCCACTGCCTGCATGGTGTCTCCTCCACATGAAGAAATGAAGTTTGAAAACTGACATAGGTATTCCTAATCCTGCTTTGATGACTCCAACTTCCACACAGTAAGGGCTGACAGGTCACAGGGTGTGATTAAAATAAACAGATCCAAGTTGAAGAAGGGGTGTGTGTGTGAATTGTGTTTTTGACAGACCTACATGAAACCTGTGAACTTAAAGTTTTGGGATAGAGGTCTGAAAAAACAGGCATTAGGAACAATCTTGATTTTTATAAAAGGAAACTGAGAAAGTCATAATTTCTGACCTCCTTAATTTGTTGTGATACACTAACATGCTGGCTAAAGGAAATATTGAGATATGTAATGACCAAAAGGAGTTCACTTAGATCATTGACAGAGATAACAATACTACATGCACTTAAAATAGTAATTGTTGATATTAAATTTGGGTTCCCAAGTTTAGATGCAAATTAATAAGATGATTATTTGCATGTTGCTAAAGGAATAGTGAATTGTTAAAGGCTGTTTTCCTCTCTTTTCTTTGTGTGTTTTTCCATGGGAAAGGAGGTCTGATTCTACATGTTTCTGGTGAAAGAAATGCTTTTCCTGTGTTACAAGCCCCACCTTCAGTTATTAAAAAGTAGGAGAGATTATATCGATTTTACTTTTCATCATCTGCCATTGGTGTTCTTTTTCTATTTTGCTGTCTTTAGACAATGAAAAACTAGTCTTTTGGGTTTCAGGCATTAACAGAAGGTGATAATTTTGGCCTTAAAGTTTTAAATTAAAAAAAAATCATTATGAATTAAAAAACAAAAAACTAAACATTTCTATAACCATTTTATATTTATTTTAAAAAGCCTTAATTTTGAGCATAAACTACCTGACTTTCTGTCTTGTCTTGTCTTGTCTGTCTGCCTCTCTCTCTCTCTCTCTCTCTCTCTCTCTTTCTCTGTGTGTGTGTGTGTGTGTGTGTGTGTGTGTGTGTGTGTGTGTGTGTAAAAGACTGCAAAGTGTTCATACTTATTGCATAATTATTAGTCCTCATGCATGTTGTGTGTGAAATGAAATTGATTTTTAACAATAACCATACTACTCCATTTAAAGAACTAACAAATTTTGTGTGCATATGTTTTCAACTCCATGAAAAGCTGTATGACTTATAAATTATGAGCCTGATCCTGTGAGAAGTTGAGACCCCTCAACCCTCTGAGGTTGCTCAGCACCTCTCAGGAGACATTTTCCCCTTAGTTGGTGAGGCCCTTGGAGAGCTCCATAAAATAATCAGCAACAGAAGATAGCTTTATGTAGGGTTGCTATGCAGAAAAACATAGCAAAATGGGAATAGTTGGTGGACATAGATGTTTCACACCCTGATCTCTCAGTAAGTTCCATGTGGCGGGATCCATGCACCTGCACAAAGGCCCACTGAAGTCACTGGGGTTCCATGTATGTGCTGGGGGTTGCCTGCATGGAGCTCAATGCAGGATCAGGGCATTAGTTTCACTTGAGATAGACTTGTATAATGGAATTCATAGGTGGAGTCTTGGCTTGGCCCCTTACAAAGAGCAGGCCATTCTTGAGGTGTACATCTAGACTTGAACTTTGTGGGTGCTCGAATGTGGTGGTTTAGTATAAGCCAATCTTTGTTTCAACTGATTGTTCCCTAAATTTCCTACTCAAATGTATATAAAAGACACTTCCTAAGTCACCCCTGCTGAATGTCAGCTCTTGGTTTACTGTTCAGTTCTAAACTGGACTCAGTTGTTACTGTTGTGCCTATAGTGTAGAGGCCTGCCAGCATTAGTTATACATTTTTAATGGGTATTGTAACTTGGCCATCAAAAATCACTTTTAGCTGAGGTGTTAGCCTCTGCGAGCCAACTTCTTGTGTTTATGGTGGTGGGAGGGGATCTCAAAATTAGTCCTTTTGGCCACTCCTATTCATTAAGCAGAAGTTTCCATGGAACTATCCACAGAGATTCCAAGATCTCTTTCTTGGGTGCTAACAGCTAATTTAGAACCCATCATTGTATGTGTATAATTGGGGTTATTTTTTCCAGTGTGCATTACATTTCACTTATCAATGTTTAATTTCATCTGCCATTTTGTTGCCCAGTCACCCAGTTTTGTAAGATCTCACTGTAATGCCTCACGGTCTCCTTTGGACATAACTATCTTGAATAATTTAGTATTGACCGCAAATTTAGTATTTGCCACTTCACTGTTCACGGTGGAAAAAGCTAGAGAGAGAGTTTTGGGCGGGGAATCTGGTGTTGACTAAAAAGGGTTGGGGTTGTATGCTAAGAAACTATTCTTTTGGTTCTGGTTCCTCTTGTATTTGGAGAAGCAGGACCTCGTATGTTCCTTGTAAATAAATAAGATTGCATCAAAGTAAATACTAGACTCCATCAATTTCCATTCCTAACTGGAATATCCCTAAGGCCCTAAACTTTGACTAGCCAGTCAGATCAAAAACATTCAACAGTATTTTAACTTTCAGTTGCTGTGCTGGCCCAAATAGGTCCTTTTTTCCCTATCAATATCTAAGTGCTGAATGATACATATTGACACTCTGAAACCAACCATTAAAGTCAACTGGATGATGAAACCATTCTCTGAAAAATCATTAGAAGATGTACATGATAGATGCAATGGATTAAAAGATGTTATGCCTATAGCCGATCAGCTAAACAATGTACTTTAACACCTTTAAAACGTTTCTTTCCCTTTGTCGAGAAACACAACTATCCAGCCCTTATAAAGCTTGAATCATATCTCATACAAAGTCTCAACAACACTTTACAAATATATTGGTGGATCTGAATACTTGAGATGGGTTGACATTGGGGGGGTGGGAATGCAAGACTTTATAACCTTCATCTTCTGGATAAAACTTTTCTGTTTTTTCCAGTGGACATTTCAGTTGAAAGTACCTTCAAGTTCTGTTTCTTTCACATGAAGGCTGGGCCAGAATAGCAATGACCATTTTAATTACTTTTTATTTCATTTTCTTTCTGTTATTTCTTTTTCCATAGGAAAGAACATCTTTAAATCTGTGTTTGGATTTATGGTAAAGCAAATAGTTTTTTTTATTTTTTCTTATGATTATAAAAGAAAACCAAATATAATTTTAGCTCTTTAGGAATTCCTTATTTTATATCCGAACATCTAAGATGTCAGCAGCAAACATATCGTAAGTAGGTCGGGCATGTCAAATACTCAGTATATCTCCAGGTCTTCCAACATGTCTGTGATTATGTGCCTGCCTTGAATAAGCTAGGATTAAAGAAAGGGTGGAGTTAGTGCACACACAAAAAAATTGTTTCCTGTGTTTGTGTTCACACACACAAAAAATTAGCAAATTGAAACATTTCCAAAAAAGACAGGTGTGCAAATTCTTCCTTCTGAGAGGAGGTGTGATGCTGTTTAAACTGCTGCTTTTAAGCAGGGTTCATCTCATCACTTTTCAGAATGTAAATATTATGTTTTTAATGAAAGCAGCTGCAGGACATCTGAGAACAAAAATGTTATCATGAGATAAGAATATCACAGCCCAGGCTGCAGTGACCCCACAAATCAGGCAACATTCACCACTTGATGCATTTGTTTTTGGATGTATATTTAACTGCACAGTTTACAAAAACAAACCAAAAAATATGTGCCTGTACATTTGTGACCATTGTACCTCCACTTTTTGTCAACGTAATAGAGATGTGAATACATGATGAATAATGCAGCTTTAGTTGCCAAATTTATTGGGCAAAGCCTGATTTATTAGTCTTACTCCATGTTCATTCTATATGGGCAGATACTGGGGAGTCTGTGGGAAAAGGGAAGGCAACAGGGAGTGGAGTGTAGACTGTGATCACTATATAAAGTAAATTAACTATTCATGGATGGTGAAATGTTGTGGGAAGAAACAACTTCAGCTTCTGTTTCCAGAAAGAGTATTCTCATAGCAAATGCTACATGCAGTATTGTATTTATAAATGGACAAACAAAAAACATGGTGAATTATGAAGGGCAGACTGATAAATTGTATATCTACAGGTATCCACTTAATTGCACTCATTTTTGCTGGTATAATTTTAAAATGTTAACATAAAACAAATTATTGCATAAAGATATTAGAGAAGTTAATGTGAAGAAGCATTTAATAGCTCTTATCACAGTTATGTATCAGAGGGGTAGCCGTGTTAGTCTGGATCTGTAAAAAGCGACAGAGTCCTGTGGCTCCTTATAGACCAACAGAAGTATTGGAATATAAGCTTTCGTGGGTGAATGAATCCCATGTGTCTGATGAAGTGGGTATTCACCCATGAAAGCTTATGCTCCAATACTTCTGTTAGTCTATAAGGCAGGGGTCAGCAACCTTTGGCACGCAGCTCGCCAGGCTAAGCATCCTGGCGGCCCAGGCCAGTTTGTTTACCTGCTGCGTTGGCAGGTTTGGCCGATCGCAGCTCCCATGGGCTGCAGTTCACCGTCCCAGGCCAATGGGGGTGGCAGGAAGCTGCGGCCAGCACATCCCTGAGCCCGCACCGCTTCCCGCAGCCCCCATTGGCCTGGGATGGCGAACCGCTTGCCAGAGGTTGCCGACCACTGCTATAAGGTGCCATAGGACTCTTTGTCGCTTATCACAGTTATTTCTTTACAAATTGCAATTTAATTCTATCACACGGCACATGGCAATTTAAAAAACAGGCATCCAATGTACTTGTTGGCACTGCGCTATTACTCTGATGGACACTTTTTAAATATGTGATGTGAATAATGAAATTATCTAACAAAAGGTGTCCCAGTTAAACAGATGTGAAAACCTACAAGTTAAATACGTTACATAAAATCAGTTCCTAACACCATGTCCCAATTAAGCAAATGTCCCTATTAGCTAGACCCTGATTAAATGGAACCAATTGTATTATTTTTTAATACTTTTACCTACCGTCGTACTGCCAAATATGTAAATCCATCAAGATACAATATAATCTCAATATAGTATCCGAGAGGATGTGAAAGATTTTTAAAATAGCCACAATTTAGATGTCTTCATCAGTCTGATAGTAACCAAATAGAGAAGAAAAGGGTAAGAGAATAAGTAAAGAATGCTTGATCTAAGCCTTTGGATCAGAAGCTGATTGTCTGTGGAGGTCAGGGAAGGATTCACCACCACCAGTGCAACTGGTTGTTCCCTACATTTCCTACTCAGATTTACACCAATGCAAAACTTGGCATAACTGACATTAGGGAAAGGTGAGGAGGGTTTATTTTCTTCAAAGTAGCAGATACTGGCAAAGGCAAGTGTTAGTGTTCCATACCCGCCTAGGAGAGAATAGTACCCAGGTTGTAATGGTATTAGTTAAAAAACAAATATCTAGATTAAATTAAATTTGTTTTTCTCTACCACTGGAAAAGTTGAGTGGAGTTAACTGCTCGCACTCTATTCTGATGTCAGAATGTCATCACTGCTATGCTCTACTGTGATGCCTGAGATCAATAATGAAAAGAAAGAACTAAGTTTCATACATCCTTTTGATATTAGTATTAATAAATACTGTAAATTTTAGATTTTAAGACCTACATATTACTGTCTCATAAAAGGCAGATGTGAACTGGTTTGGATTTTAAAGTCTCAGGATTATGTTATTTCAAAGCTAGTAAGAATTTTTTATTTTAAACCGTCACAAATCAGGAACTATTCAAAAAGTATTCTACATGACATGATACAAATATGTCCAGTCACAACCTGCAATGGGCAAATATTTGTCTGTATGGTTTGAATGTGTATCTAAAAATCTCAATTTGCTTTGATCTAGACAGAAATCCAGCAAGGAAATGTGAAGAGGCTTTCTCACCAGACTTTTGGTAAGAGAATCAGTCCAGCTGGGTCAGCAGTATCTCAGGAATAGCATCTCAAAGTATTCCAGTAGTTCACCACTAGGCCAGTGAGAATCAGGAAGTAAGAAAAAGGGGTATGTTTGGGGTGAGGAGGAGAGGGAACAAGGAAGGCAATTCTATCTGCTCCCATAGATTTAGTTTCCACCTTTGTTATGATGACTCACAAATCTAACCCTGACCTCTCCCCTGTCATGTCACCTAGGCTTTTCTTGGTGTCATCTTCACATTTTTTCTTCCTCCACCACACCTTGCAGGATCTTGCCAAATCAGGCAGCTTCATACTATCTCTGAAATCTGTTCTCACAGCTAATCTCCTGATTCAGGCTATGACTGTTTCTTGCCTCAACTCCTGCAACTTCTTCCTTTCTACATGACCAGACAGACTTGTACAGTAGGTCTTAAAGTCTGTACTTATACAAGGACTTGCAGTATCCTGCTATTTGGAGAGACCTTCATTTATTTCAGAGGAACAAGAGTGGTGACATTTGACAGAGTATATAGTTTGCAACCTTGCAAGAGTTCACTAAACCTGAATGGCTCTGTGCTTTTCTACCTCCCCCACCGGAAAAAAAAAAAAAAATGAAGAACAGAGTGAGGTGATGTCAACCCTTTTCACAGTACAGGCTGAGTGTTGGGTGCCTCCACCTCGCTTCACAACCATATAGCACCAGGTCTGACTCTGAGCTATAGTGAATGGGAGATAGAAATGATATCATATCATCTGTGAGAATTGTGCAAGTGATAGAACTCAGCATTACTACTCTTGACACTGCACCTTGAGTCTGACTATACTGCAGAATCCCAGTTATTGCTGACCTCCCAGAAAAGGAAAGCAAAAGCTGGTCAATCAATGTCCTCCTCATTAAGTTCCCAGTAGAGTATTTTGGTTGGGGGAGAGTTTTCCATTCTGACCTTCCTCTGTTTCTGCTATTGTAACAACTATTGAGGCCTTCAAATTGGGATTAGAGGTAATTCCTGTTAAAGGATTTATTATTTATATTACAGTAGTTCCTAAAGACCCCAAACAAGATCACACTTTGTTGTGCTAGGCACTGTACATACATGTAGTAAAACAGTCCCTGTCCCCAAAGAACTTACAATCTAAACAGACGGGAAACAGAAACACCAGAGAGGTAAAGAGACTCGCCAAAGGTCACAGAGTAGGTTGTTAGAAGAGGTTAGAATAGAATCTAGGTCTCCTGAATGCCACTCCAGGGCCTTATCCACTCATTACCTGAAGGCATGGCTTGTGGCCTAGGCTGGGATCATCCCCTCAAGCTCTCAAAAAGTGAGACATTACAGTAGAACAGTCTTACAAAAGTGCCTTCCTTTAGCCATCCTCCTTACTGCCCTTAAAAAAGGCACCAGATTTTAACAAAAAGAAAAAAGGCAATATTCAAAGGAACAAGCCTTGGAGCTAGTAGTCAGCCTCAGCATCCAAGCTACATGCTGGGGATCTCTGGTGAAGCCAGAGAAATGGAATTTGATTCCTGGGCCACAAAGAGGAAGCCTCAGGGCTGCAGTACATCCTGCTGTTATAGGCCTAACTGCCTGTATTGCTCCACAGCAGAGAATGGTAGTTGTCGGTCTCCTCATTCCTCTTTTTTCCTGTCTCCAATAAACTTGTAGCTGGAGTGCAGGAAGTACCAATAAGAGCTCTGTGGTGCACATGGTTTGTGGTGGGCTACATACTGCAGTCAGTGCTGTAGAGTTGGAAGAGAAGAGTAAGTCACAAACAATTTATTGGAGCTTTTTAAGTTAAATTATTCAAGTCCTCTTCTTGGACCCTGGACTGACCAATCAGTACAGGATAATAAAGAGACAATTGTATACATCAGAAATTCAAGGACCCAACTGACTGCTCTTCTGTTGGACTTGTTTATCATGTTACTTTCATAGACAGCCACTCCCCTCCTTGACTCATTCATTAAGTCAAGTTGTTACTCGAATCATAATTGAAAAGGGCAAGAACCAGATGAGATGACTTGTTTGCATCATCCTCTCTCACCCCTCCTTGTAGCCTGTAAACATTTGGAAGCCATTTTTGGCCTAAGTTTGGGTCAGCTGATGTTTGTCTGTTGTCCACTGATTAGACAGATTCTGTTAGGGAGCACAACTCTGCTGCTATAATGATACAGTACTATGCACTTCTTTAGAGCCTTGCCTATGAGAATCAGAAAACATCTTGCACTTATCAGTGAATTCCATTTCACAGAACCCCTGTAATGTAGGTTGGTGGTGTTATTCCATTTTACAAAGGAGGAAACTGGCACAGAGATCAAGTGAGTTACCCCAGGTCATGTGACAGTGCCACATATAGCATGCAACTCTCCTGACTCCCTGTGCCATAAGTATGTAAAATGTGAAGACTTCTCAATTTGGTTTCCTTTGCTAACAAAACAGTTGGGTACTAGGATGAGGAAGGTCACCGTCAATTTAATCCATAGTAAATGAATTAATGGTCAAATTTCTATGGTTGTGTAGTGGACACTGTATGGAAAAATTCCTAAGAAGTCATAGCATGTCTTAGAGGATGAAGTGCTATTTGTGAGCAGTGGTACCAAGACATGAAGTTTTTGTTTATGCTTAATGGGCATATTCCTAGCAAGTCAGTGCATATTTGGCAAATTACTGTACTTATCTCTGCATCAGGGCATATTTTGAAGTCCCGCTTGAGGTAGATCCTCAGTTTCCTTAAAGAAGTTTTGAAGATTCCTCTCCCCACCATTTTTCAGAGTTTAGACCCTCATCTACTTAGAATGTCAGCTCTTCGGGGGCAAGAACTGATTTTTGTTCTCTGTATGTACAGCACCTAACATAAATGGGGTCCTGGTCTATGACTGGGGCTCCTAGGCACTACTGCAATACAAATAATTAACAGTCACCCAAATTTCCCATGTGACAGCCACCATACATTCCCTTCCATCCTGCAAAAGGACCAGGGAAGGCTGAAACTACTGAGACTAAGATTCTGGAGGAATTAGGCCATAGTGATTTAAACTCGCAATGTATTTCTATAAATCCTCAAAGATTCAGAAGTTAGTTGTCTGAACCTAGAATCATCTAGTGCCAAACACTGATCACGAAGCAATTGTCTTTTGGTTCAGATCAGTTCCACAACCGTTTAGTAGGGACATTGAATACAAATCTATTCCTTGGGGATATGACACAGGATTAAAATATGATTTAATTAGATGTAATGGCTTCTTCTTTTCTTTTTCTGCACAAGCTTCTCTACCTAAGGTTGCCACCTGTCCATGTTTTGGCTTTTGTATCTGGGTGCCATTTAGGTTTGCCAGGTGCCAAGTTTTTGACTGGAAAGTCCAGAAAAGGGGACCAGGCAGTGTCTGGTCAGATGTGCTGACCGGACACAAAAAGTCTGGTTACTGCGAGGCAGGGGAGGCCCCAGGTCATTAACCCACACCAGTCCCTGCTCAGTCAGGGCTACCTCCAACCTGCAGGCAGGCTCCTTGTCAGGTGGCAGCAGCTGCTGTCCCAGCCCAGGAGCAGAGGGAGCCTAGCTGGTGCAGGAAGGGAGGTGGAGACAATCCAGCAAGCAATGGAGAGAGAGAGGGAGAGGAGCAAATAATGGGGTGTAGTCTTGGGGGAAGAGGTGGAGCAGGGGTGAGGCTTTGGGGGGAAGAGGCAGAGCAAGGGGCATGCCCTTGGGGTCTGGTTACCAGTAATTAGAAAGGTGGCAACCCTAGCTCTACCAGGCAATGTTTGTGAATGAATGTCTGTTAAAGGTAGACCCTAAAACAGTAGTTAGACTTCCATTTTGGAAATGTGGTTCTTTTTTTTTTGTTTTGAATTAATGAATGAGAAATGCTATCAGAGTGGAAATTGTTATTCATTCTTCTTGGCAAGTGACTGACTTCTGAATGAATTCATGGTGCTTACCTATTTGCTCTATTCCATTTTAAAAAATGTTTGAGTTATAATGCTGTTAATTCACATTCTGGTACTCTCTTACTAGAGAGACAAGATGGGTGAGGTACTATCTTTTACTGGACCAACTTCCGTTGGTGAAAGAGACAAGCTTTTAAGCTACTACACCGAGCTCTTCTTCAGGTCTGGGAAAGGTACGCAGAATGTCACAGCTAAACACAAGGTGGAAAAGATAAGAAGTTAACAAATATTGCAAGAGACCATTCAAGGTGAGTGGGTAGTTAACACCTCTTCAGTCATAGGATAAAGGAGGTGTGGTGGGTTACAGATTGTTGTTCTGAGTCATAAATCCAATGTCTTTACTGAGTCTGTGATTTTTATTGTCTAGCAAAATTATGAAATGAAGCCCCCAGGCTTATCTTTTGAAAGTGATGTGCAGGTTTCCTTGGAGGATGAAGACTAAGAGGTCAGATATGGAGCGACTGTTTTGTGAAAAGTGTTTGCCCATGGATGGTAGGGTGTTTTTGTCTTTTATTGTTTTTCTATGTGAGTTCATGTGAGAGCATGGTGAGTGTCTGTTTTCACCCACATAGTGGTTATTGGGGGATTTAGTGCACTGGATGAGGTACCCCACTTGTTCTGATAGGCATGTGTAGGACCCATGGATCTTGAAAAGTATGTTGGGGAGCGGGGGAGTTGCATCTGTTATGGTAGGGTCTGGTACTGCTTGGAGTTGATGTGTACTGGTCTGCGGGGAGCTTACTTCCAATGATGAGCTTGGCAAGGTTGGGTTGTTTGAAGGTCAGAAGAGAGGTTTGAGGAAAGATGTCTTTCAGGATACGGTCCCCGTCAAGTAAGGGTTGTAATTGTTTAATGATACTGTCAGGCTATCTAGAGTGGCTCATGATAGTGAGTGCCAATCTCTGGGCAGACTGTCAAGAAACAGTGCATAAATTGCAAACTGGTTGTGTATTCTATACCTAGATTGCATCAATCAAGTAATAAGTGTGAACTCCTCAAGCATTATAGCAGCCTTAACATGGAATCACAGACAGCCCCCTTGGGCACTGTGGTCTATCTTGCCACCCAGGCAAACTTGCCTTTGTGATAGATGGTCCCTTACACACCACAAATCACAACCATATTCGGGTTACACCCGGTCCCAAAGGACCAGTCACTTACCCCATGTCAAATGTACCTCATATCTCAAACACAACACTTGTAGTCAATCCTATAATACTAACAAAAGATTTATTAGCTAAGAAAAATAAATGAGTTATTTACAAAGTTAAAACAGGTAAACATACACATACACATGAGATACAGTCTTAGGGTATGTCTACACTATGAAATTAGGTTGATTTTATAGAAGTTGATCTTTAGAAAACGATTTTATACAGTCAATTGTGTATGTCCCCACTAAGCACATTAAGTCGGCGAAGTGCGTCCTCAATACAGTGGCTAGCATCGACTCACAGAGCGGTGCACTGTGGGTAGCCATCCCACAGTCCCCACAGTCTCCGCTGCCCATTGGAATTCTGGGTTAAGCTCCCAGTGCCTGATAGGGCAAAAACATTGTCGCAGGTGGTTTTGGGTACCTGTCATCAGTGTCCCCTCCCTCCCTCCCTCCGTGAAAGCAACATCAGACAATCATTTTGTGCCTTTTTTCCTGGGTTACCCGTGCAGATGCCATAGCACAGCAAGCATGGAGCCCACTCAGCTAACCGCTGCTGTTGTGAGCATAGTAAACACCTTGTGCATTATCACCGACATCAATGTGGAATGGTCGGGAAAGGTGCATGATGCTCGCATCTTTAGGAACTCCAGGCTGTTTGAACAGTTGCAAGAAGGGACTTACTTGTCAGACCAGAAAATTACTGTTGGGGATCTTGAAATGCCAATAGTTATCCTTGGAGACCCTACCCCTTACTCCTATGGCTCATGAAGCCGTACATAGGTAACCTGGACAGTAATAAGAAGCAGTTCAACTATAGGCTGAGCAAGTGCAGAATGGTGGTAGGATGTGCCTTTGGACGTTTAAAAGCTTGCTGGCACTGTTTGCTGACTAGGTTAGACCTCAGCGCAACCAATATTCCCACTGTTATTACTGCTTGCTGTGCACTTCATAATATCTGTGAGAGTAAGGGGGAAATGTTTATGGCGGGGTGGGAAGTTGAGGCAAATCGCCTGGTGGCCGATTTTGAGCAGTCAGACACCAGGCTGATTAGAAGAGCACAGCTAGGTGTGCTGCGCATCAGAGAGGCTTTGAAAACCAGTTTCGTGACTGCCCAGATTACGGTGTGACAGTTGTGTGTATTTCTCCTTGATATAAACCCGCCCCTTTTGTTGATTTTATTTCCCTGTAAGCCAACTACCCTCCCTGCTTCGATAACAGCTGGCAAAGGAAATAAAGTCACTATTGTTTTGAAACCATGCATGCTTTCTTTATTAATGACAAAAAAAAAAAGTGAGATAACTGACAAGGTAGCCCGGGTGGGGTGGGGAGGAGAGAAGGACAAGGCCACATTGCCTATTGTAGCCACACTATAAATCAAAACTGTTTGAATGACAGCCTTCTGTTGCTTGGGCCATCTTCTGGAGTGGAGTGGCTGGGTGCCCAGAGCCTCCCACCCCCCGCATTCTTGGGTGTCTGGGTGAGGAGGTTATGGAACTTGGGGAGGAGGGCAGGCGGTTATACAGTGGATGCAGTGGTGGTCTATGCTCTTGTTGCCTTTCCTGCAGCTCCACCAGACTCCTGAGCATTTCTGTTTTCTCCCTCATTAGCCTTAGCATCGCCTCCTGCCTCTGCTCATTGCGGTCACTGTATGCTTTCCTGGCCTCTGTCACTGTATGCCTCCATGCATTCAGCTGTGCCCTATCAGTGCGGGAGGACTGCATGAGCTCGGAAACATGTCATCGCAAGTGCGTTTTTTTCGCATTCTAATCTGCGATAACCTCTGTGACAGAGATGATAGGGGGAGTGTAGAAACATTTGTACCTGCGAGGGGATAAAAAGGGAGAGTAGAATTTAAGAAGATACATTTCTGAGAACAAAAGAGAGACTCTTTCACAGTGAATCAAGCAATTCACAGCAGACAGCACATGTGCTTTAGGTACAAGGTTGCATTTTGCCTTTTATATTGAGTGCCTGCCAGTATGGTGACACATCACACATGGCTGGGCAACAGAATTTGGTTTCCAGGCAGCCATGATAAGCCAAAGGGTACGCAGGGTTGGCTTCTTCCTCCTTCATGATGTGGGAATGGTTTCAAAGCCTAGTGCCCTCCTTTCTCAGAGCAAGCAATGCCAGTTGGGTTTGCCGTTTAAAAGGAGGGGCTGTGGTTTTCGGGGGGATGTGCAGCACACCCCTCCCCCCATCCCACCGTGTGGCTATTCTCTGGGATGATCCCTTCACCCCTCTCGCCACCATGTGGCTATTCTCAGGGATGATCCCTTTTAGCCAAGTGCAAACAGCCCAGCATGAATGGGGACCTTTTACTGTTACTTTACAAAAATTTTCCTTTTGAACCAGGTGACCATGAATAATATCATTCTCCTGAGGCTAACAAAGGAAGATATAGATTGAATGTTGCTTGAATGCAACCAAAACCCAGAACCATTCACTTTCATGCTCTGTGCTGCAATGATTCCAGACTACTTGCTACTGGCTTGGCATGGTAAAGTGTCCTACCGTGGAGGACGAAATAAGGCAGCCCTCTGCAGAAACTTTCTGCAAAGGCTTTCAGAGTACCTCCAGGAGAGCTTCATGGAGATGTCCCTGGAGGATTCCCACTTCATCCCCAGACACATAAACAGACTTTTCCAGTAGCTGTACTGGCCACAAATGCATCCCAAGTCTTCAGGGAAAATCAAACATTAAACACAATTGCTTTTAAACCCTGTAGTGTAGTTACAAATGTGCACTCACCAGAAGTGCCTTCTCCACCTTCAGGGTCCGGGAACCAACCTTGGGAGCGTATTGGCTCCAAGGTGATGAAAAGGTGTTGGTTGCCAGGAAGAACGGATTCTCTGCTTACCTACTGCGGATTCTCCTCCTCCTCATCTTCCTCATCCACAAAATCCTCCCCCTGTTGTGTGAGACTCTCTCTTTGCAGGTATCCACAGACAGTGGTGGGGTAGTGGTAGGGTCCCCCCCCTTGAATGCCATGCAGCTGATCATAGAAGCGGCATGTATGGGGCTCTGACCCGGAGCGACCGTTTGCCTCCTTTGTCTTTTGGTAGGGTTGCCAGAGCTCCTTCTCTTTCATGCTGCACTGCTGTGTGTCCCTGTTGTAGCCTCTCTCTTCCATATTCTGTGGGATTTTGGCATATGTATTAGCATTTCTTCTTTTTGATTGGAGTTCAATCTGCACAGATTCTTCTCCGCATACAGCAATCAGATCCAGTGTCTCCCATTCGGTCCATGCTGGAGCTCATTTGCGATTCTGGGACTGCATGGTCACCTCTGCTGCTGAACTCCATGCTGATCAAACAGGAAATGAAATAGAAATTTTCCCAGGGCTTTTCCTGTGTACCTGGCTAGTGCATCAGAGTTCAAAGTGCTGTCCAGAGTGGTCACATTGGAGCACTCTCAGATAGCTCCCGGAGGCCAATACTGTTGAATTGCATCTGCACTACCCCAAATTTGACCCAGCAAGGTCGATTTTAACGCTACTCCCCTCACCAGGGAGAAGTACAGCAGTCGATTTTAAGAGTCCTTTAGGTTGGCAGAATGGGGTTGGATGTGTAGACCCATTGCTTATAAAATTGACCTAACGCAGCTAAATTCAACCTAACCTCATAGTGTAGACCAGGGCTTAGGTTCCTAAAGGTGATAGTAGCTGCTATAATATGCAGGGCAAGCCAAGCAGCTTGGGGTCCCTTTGCTTATGCCTAGAAATATTGCCCTCTTTGAATTCTGAGCAGCATAGTGATGATAATTTCTCCTTGACAGAGATTTTTCTGTCCTTCCTTCCCCCCAGTGTTCAAGCTGTGATAGGACCAGGGTTTGTGAACTATGGGTGTAGGTTAAGCAATCAACAAAGTATTTTGTTCATTGAAGTTCCACAATGGCTTATCTGGTGTCTACAGGACTTCTTTTGTTGGGGAGAAGATGACGTCCCCTTGTATTAAATTAGAATTTCACGCTTGGTAATGCTTCTCCAGTGACTGTGGGGTTTGACAGTTTTAGCAAACACTTCCATTGTTACAAAGCAAACACTTAAATATAACTTTATAACATGGCATACAGATATTATAAGTAATATTAATACATGCAGCATCCTACAATCATTTCATGAAGTCTAAACACATTCTTATAACTCTAATATTCACTTTAACTATACTAACACACAGGTAAGCCAAACTGGTTTCCAGCTATGCATTTGTCAGTGTTCAGTGAGGGCTAGGCACCTTGGCATGAACTGGCATCTGGTCAGTCGGCGGCACAGATATCCTATATGGGTTCCGGTATGGGATAGTAGGTGACAACTAGAGGTGTGCAGTCAGAGGGATGTTTTTTTCTGTATTGAAGGTTCTCTAGGGTATTTGGGTGGCCTGTTCCATGATGTGATCTGTTTCTCTGGTGGAGTGTCCTTGTTTGATGAAGGTGGTTTTAAGTGTGTTCATGCATAGGAGCACCCACCAGCATCCCCCCCATCAACTCCCCTCCACCACCCCCAGTACCTCCCACAGATCAGTGCCTCCCCCTCCCTCTCCGTGCCTCCCGCCCACCATAATCAGCTGTTTTATGGTGTTCAGGAGGTTCTGGGGAGGAGAGGGAAGAGCGAAGACATGGCATGCTTGTGGGAGGGGGTGGAACTGGGCACGAAGAGGTGGGGTGGGGCTTTGGGGTAAAGGTGGAGTGGGGGCGGGGTCTGATGCAGAGCTGGGGGTCGAGCAACCCCCTGGCACTTTGGAAAGTCAGCACTTGTGTGTTAAGGTGTGTATCCCAGACTTTCTTCTTCGAGTATATTCTGTGGTATCTGAGGGCTTGTCTACATCAGAAAGTTGCAGCGCTGGTGAGGGAGTTACAGCGCTGCAACTTAGGAGGTGTACACATCTGCAGGGCACCACCAGCGCTGCAACTCCCTGTTTGCAGCGCTGGCCGTACTCCCGTTTTGTCTCGGGTGTAGAGGATCCAGCGCTGGTGATCCAGCGCTGGTAATCAAGTATAGACACTTACCAGCGCTTTTCTTGACCTCCGTGGAATAAGCAGGTATCCCAGCATACCTGAGGAAGCCTCTGGTAATCAAGCTGGTCTCCTTCCCCGGCTTGCTCTCGCGTTCCCCGAACCCCGAGCAAGCAGGTCTCCGTCCCTGCGGTTTGCAGGGTGGTTCCGGGAACGCGAGAGCAAACCGGGGAAGGAGACCAGCTTCGCCGCGGTTTGCTCTCGCGTTCCGCGAACCACCCTGCAAACCGCAGGGAAGGAGACCTGCTTGCTCGGCGGTTCGGGGAACGCGAGAGCAAACCGGGGAAGGAGACCAGCTTCGCCGCGGTTTGCTCTCGCGTTCCCCGAACAAGCAGGTCTCCTTCCCTGCGGTTTGCACGGTGGTTCGCGGAACGCGAGAGCAAACCGTGGCAAAGCTGGTCTCCTTCCCCGGTTTGCTCTCGCGTTCCCCGAAACCCCTTGAAGCCGCCCAACAGCGCTGCAGTGTGGCCACATCTAACACCACTTGCAGCGCTGGTTGCTGTAAGTGTGGCCACTCTGCAGCGCTGGCCCTATACAGCTGTACTAATACAGCTGTAACAACCAGCGCTGCAAAATTTTAGATGTAGACATGGCCTGAGTGCATGGCTGTAGATAACAGATTTCTTGATGCGTTTGGGTGGTTACAGGATCTGCAAAGGTAAGAGTGGTGATCCGTTTCTTGTATACGGTTGTCTGTAGGGGTCTATTCTTGAACCTGATCATGATGTCCAGGAAGTTGAGGCTAGTGTGGGAGTGTGTAGGAACTGGATTTTATAATGTACTATGAGAATTAATGTATGATTTGATTTCATCCTGTCAGCCACCCTTTTTGAATAGCAGAGAGGAATGACAGACCAGAACAATCCTTCTAATTGATTATGATCACCTTTTGTTTTAGGATAAGTTATAAAGTCTACTATGGTTTCCTATATTTATTACAAATTAGGCACTCTAGTTAAATATACATTTCTTTGTTTTAAGGTTTAGTAAGTAAAAGACAGGATTCTCTATTGTGTCTATGTTAAGTAGATTAGAGAAACATTGAAGGCAAGGTTTAATTTGCAATGCCTTTCTGCTCGATATAAAATACTACTGTTTGTATTCTCAATCTGTTTGTGTGAATGAGGATGTATGCATCAGGAAAAGATAAGGTGGGAAGGCCATTGTTATAGCCAGAGTCAAGGAAAAAGTAGTAAAGAGACATCAAAGAATCTCAATGTGCATCCATAATGAAGGGCAGATTGACGACCCTGAGGTAAAGGCTGGCACCCCTGAGGACAATTGATTAAATCAAAACAAGAACAGGATGACCCTCTCGGAGGTGTATTGGAATGTTTATACCAATTCACAAACTGGCACAGCAAAATCCATAGACTTCAACAAAGGAAAACAACCTATAAGAACCAGGGTGCTTGGCCATGGAACTTGGGTTCGTCTTGCCACACTCCAGGAGCATCGGATTGTGACTGACAAGAGCCCACCTCCACACTAGTGCTCAGTCTAACTGGCCATTAGATTGATTCGAGCTACAACAAACTGGTAACTATGAACATCACTGGCAGGACTCTGCGTGTGTGTGTGTGTGTGTGTGTGTGTGTGTGTGTGTGTGTGTGATTGAAAAGCATATGCTAACTGTTATATTCTCAATAAATGCTGCATATTTACCTTCCTCTATAAAGATCCCGTGTGCTTTGTATGAGCATAAGAACAGTTGTACTGGGTCAGACCAAAGGTCCATCTAGTCCAGTATCTGTCTACAGACAGTGGCCAATGCCAGGTACCCCAGAGGGAGTGAACCTAACAGGCAATGATCAAGTGATCACTCTCCTGCCATTCATCTCCATCCTCTGACAAACAGAGGCTAGGGACACCATTCTTTACCCTTCCTGGCTAATAGCCATTTATGGACTTAACCACCATGAATTTATCCCGTTTTCTTTTAAACACTGTTATAGTCTTAGCCTTCACAACCTCTTCAGGTAAGGAGTTCCACAAGTTGACTGTGCGCTGCGTGAAGAAGAACTTCCTTTTATTTGTTTTAAACCTTCTACCTATTAATTTCATTTGGTGACCCCTAGTTCTTGTATTATGGGAATAAGTAAATAACTTTTCCTTATCCACTTTCTCAACATCACTCATGATTTTATATACCTCTATCATATCCCCCCTTAGTCTCCTCTTTTCCAGGCTGAAGAGTCCTAGCCTCTTTAATCTTTCCTCATAAGGGACCCTCTCCAAACCCCTAATCATTTTAGTTGCCCTTTTCTGAACCTTTTCTAGTGCTAGAATATCTTTTTTGAGGTGAAGAGACCACATCTGAACACAGTATTTGAGATGTGGGCGTACCATGGATTTATATAAGGGCAATAATATATTCTCAATTTTATTCTCTATTCCCTTTTTAATGATTCCTAACATCCTGTTTGCTTTTTTGACCGCCTCTGCACACTGCGTGGACATCTTCAGAGAACTATCCACGATGACTCCAAGATCTTTTTCCTGACTCACTGTAGCTAAATTAGCCCCCATCATATTGTATGTATAGTTGGGGTTATTTTTTCCAATGTGCATTACTTTACATTTATCCACATTAAATTTCATTTGCCATTTTGTTGCCCAGTCACTTAGTTTTGTGAGATCTTTTTGAAGTTCTTCACAATCTGCTTTGGTCTTAACTATCTTGAGTAGTTTAGTATCATCTGCGAACTTTGCCACCTCACTGTTTACCCCTTTCTCGAGATCATTTATGAATAAATTGAACAGGATTGGTCCTAGGACTGACCCTTGGGGAACACCACTAGTTACCCCTCTCCATTCTGAGAATTTACTATTAATTCCTACCCTTTGTTCCTTGTCTTTTAACCAGTTCTCAGTCCATGAAAGGACCTTCCCTTTTATTCCATGATGGCTTAATTTACATAAGAGCCTTTGATGAGGGACCTTGTCAAAGGCTTTCTGGAAATCTAAGTACACTATGTCCACTGGATCCCCCTTGTCCACATGTTTGTTGACCCCTTCAAAGAACTCTAATAGATTAGTAAGACACGATTTCCCTTTACAGAAACCATGTTGACTATTGCTCAACAGTTTATGTTTTTCTATGTGTCTGACAATTTTATTCTTAACTATTGTTTCAACTAATTTGCCCGGTACCGATGTTAGACTTACTGGTCTGTAATTGCCGGGATCACCTCTAGAGCCCTTTTTAAATATTGGAGTTACATTACCTAACTTCCAGTCATTGGGTACTGAAGCCAATTTAAAGGACAGGTTACAAACCTTAGTTAATAGTTCCGCAACTTCACATTTGAGTTCTTTCAGAACTCTTGGTTGAATGCCATTGGGTTCTGGTGACTTGTTAATGTTGAGTTTATCAATTAATTCCAAAACCTCCTCTAGTGACCCTTCAATCTGTGACAGTTCCTCAGATTTGTCACCTACAAAAGCCAGCTCAGGTTTGGGAATCTCCCTAACATCCTCAGCCGTGAAGACTGAAGCAAAGAATCCATTTAGTTTCTCCGCAATGACTTTATCGTCTTTAAGCGCTCCTTTTGTATTTTGATCGTTCAGGGGCCCCATTGGTTGTTTAGCAGGCTTCCTGCTTCTGATGTACTTAAAAACATTTTGTTATTATCTTTGGAGTTTTTGGCTAGCCGTTCTTCAAACTCCTCTTTGGCTTTTCTTATTACACTCTTGCACTTAATTTGGCAGTGTTTATGCTCCTTTCTATTTGCCTCACTAGGATTTGACTTCCACTTTTTAAAGGAAGTCTTTTTATCTCTCACTGCTTCTTTTACATGGTTGTTAAGCCACAGTGGCTCATTTTTAGTTCTTTTACTGTGTTTCTTAATTTGGGGTATACATTGAAGTTGGGCCTCTATTATAGTGTCTTTAAAAAGCGCCCTTGCAGCTTGCAGGGATTTCACTTTAGTCAATGTACCTTTTAACTTTTGTTTAACTAACCCCCTCATTTTTGTATAGTTCCCCCTTTTGAAATTAAATGCCACAGTGTTGGGCTGTTGAGATGTTCTTCCCACCACAGGGATGTTAAATGTTATTATATTATGGTCACTATTTGCAAGCGGTCCTGCTATAGTTACCTCTTGGACCAGCTCCTGCGCTCCACTCAGGATTAAATCTAGAGTTGCCTCTCCCCTTGTGGGTTCCCGTACTAGCTGCCCAATGAAGCAGTCATTTAAAGTATCGAGAAATTTTATCTCTGCATTTCGTCCTGAAGTGAAATGTTCCCAGTCAATATGGGGATAATTGAAATCCCCCACTAGTATTGGGTTCTTAATTTTGATAGCCTCTCTAATTTCCCTTAGCATTTCATAATCACTATTACTGTCCTGGTCAGGTCCATAATAGATCCCTAATGTTATATTTTTATTAGAGCATGACATTTATATCCATAGTGATTCTATGGAACATGTGGATTCGCTTAAGATTTTTACTTCATTTGAATCTACATTTTCTTTCACATATAGTGCCACTCCTCCCCCTGCATGACCTGTTCTGTTCTTCTGATATATTTTGTACCCTGGAATGATTGTGTCCCATTGATTGCTCTCAGTCCACCAGGTTTCTGTGATGCCTATTATATCAATATCCTCCTTTATCACAAGGCACTCTAGTTCACCCATCTTATTATTTAGACTGCTAGCATTTGTGTACAAGCACTTTAAAAACTTGTCCCTGTTTATTTGTCTGCCCTTTTCTGATGTGCCAGATTCTTTTTTATGTGACTCTTTATCATCTGATCTGGCCCTTACATTATCCTCCTCCATCCTCTGCTCCTGACTATAACCTGAAGATTTTCTATCATCAGATTAAGCAGCAAAGAATCCTGTGGCACCTTATAGACTAACAGACGTTTTGGAGCATGAGCTTTCTTGGGTGAATACCCACTTCCTCAGATTGCACCCACGAAAGCTCATGCTCCAAAACGTCTGTTAGTCTATAAAGTGCCACAGGATTCTTTGCTGCTTTTACAGATCCAGACTAACACGGCTACCCCTCTGATACTTATCATCAGACTCTCCCCTAAGAGAAATCTGTGTCTGAACCACATGTTGCTCTGCAGCAGTCGGCTTTCCCCCATCTCCTAGTTTAAAAACTACTCTACAACCTTTTTAATGTTTAGTGCCAGCAGTCTGGTTCCACTTTGGTTTAGGTGGAGCCCATCTCTTCTGTATAGGCTCCCCCCATCCCAAAAGTTTCCCCAGTTCCTAATGAACTTAAACCCCTCCTCTCTACACCATCGTCTCATCCACGCATTGAGACTCTGAAGCTCTGCCTGCCTACCTGGCCCTGCCGTGGAACTGGGAGCATTTCTGAGAATGCCACCATAGAGGTCCTGGATTTCAGTCTCTTCCCTAGCAGTCTAAATTTGGCTTCCAGGACATCTCTCCTCCCCTTCCCTATGTCATTGGTATCTACATGGACCACGACCACCGGCTTCTCCCCAGCACTACATATAAGTCTGTCTAGATGCCTCGAGAGATCTGCAACCTTTGCACCAGGCAGGCAAGTCACGATACGGTTCTCCCGGTCATCACAAACCCAGCTAGCTATGTTTCTAATGATCGAATCTCCCATTACTAACACCTGCCTTTTCCTAGAAACTGGAGTTCCCTCCACTGGGGAGGTAACCTCAGTATGAGAGGCAGCCCCAGCACCATCTGGAAGGAGGGTCCCAACTATGGGAAGGTTTCCTTCTGCTCCCATTGACTGCTCTGCTTCCCTGGGCCTTTCTTCCTCCTCAACAGCGCAGAGGCTGTCTGAGCAGAGGTGGGACAATTCTACAGTGTCCCAGAAAGCCTCATCAACATACCTCTCTGCCTCTCTTAGCTCCTCCAGTTCTGCCACCCTGGCCTCCAAAGTCCGTACGTGGTCTCTGAGGGCCAGGAGCTCCTTGTACCGACTGCACACATATGCCACCTGCCCACAGGGCAGGAAATCATACATGCTACACTCAGTGCAATAAACTGGATAGTCCCCGCTGTCCTGCTGAGCTTCTGCCTGCATTGTCTCCTAGTTAATGAAAGGGTGGTTTAAGGAAGGAGGTTTTGAATGTAGTTTGGTTTATAGGTTTTAAGGGGACTAAAGGGGCACAGATAGAACTGACAAGAGACCCCCGCTCCCTTCTCGCTCCATTCCCAAACTCCCTTATGAAACTCCCTGTTAGCAGCCGCTGGTCGCAAAGCTCCCTGGTTGCTTGTGCGCAGCTTTATAAAGCCCTGGCCTGAGTGAATGCCCCGTCCACTGATTAAGGCTGAGCCAATTACCAAAGGCTTCTAGCTTTCAAACCTTCCTTTGAAGCTCACAGCCTCCAACTGCCAGCCACAGCACACGGTCCTTCAAACAAACAAACAAACAAACAAACACAAGCTCAGCACACAGCAAGTAACCCCCAAACACAAACAAACACACACTGCAGACAGTCACTTACCCCACAGATACTGTATTTGCTCCTCCTTCACCTGGAGAACTCCCTTGCAAAACTCCCTGTTAGCAGCCCCTGTTCACAAAGCTCCCTGGTTGCTTGTGCGCGGCTTTATAAAGCGTAACAAGTGTTCTAGAGAGAGTTTGATGCATGGGTGGTGGTAGCTGAAGTTGTGATGGAAGTGTATGAGGCAGTTTAGGTCATCTGTTCATAGACTCATAGAAACATAGGGATGGAAGGGACCTCAGGGAATCAAGGCAGGATCAACGGCAAGAGGATGAAAATATCATTGATGATATACCTCAGGTATATCATTTTTTGGTGCATTTGTCTAAAAAATCTTCAAGAAATCAGTGTTCTATAAAGATGTTGTGACACTGGCAAACCAGGTGCCAGCTTATGCCAAGATCTCCATGCCTCATACTGACAAATACATAGCTGGAATCAGTCTGGTTCATCTGAGTGTTAGTATTGTTAAAATATGTATTAGAATTATAAAAAGTGCTTAGTCTTTAGACTTTATTAAATGCTTGTAAGTTGCTGCATGCATCAATCTCACTTATAACATCTGTACTCTATACTGAAGATAATATTTAAATGTTTGTATTATAAGCCTCTGTGACTGTGTAAATCACCAGATAGGAAAGAGACATTATCAGTGGAATTACATTGATTTGCACCTGGTGACAGATGTGTACCATTGACTTTAATATCCGCAGTAATAGAGTCCAGTGAAGGATCAGGGCTGTAATTTACTTTCTGTTGCCAGAGAAATGTTGGCCCACCAGGGCAGGGACTTTCTCTTACTATGAGTGTGTACCTTGCCCAGCACAAGGGGGCTAGAGCATGGCTGGGCATCTTGATGTTACCCTAATACAAATAATAATATAGTAGGCTTTACTTTTTAAAATTCTATAACAGGGATATCATTCTCTATTTTTCCATAAGAATTAGTTCCAGGTACAGTGCTTCCTAGAATTATAGTATTCATAGATCCATAGAATTTAAGGCCAGAAGGAATCATCTTGTCTGACCTCTGAATATCACAGGTCATTAAATTTCACCCAGTTACCCCTGTGTGGAGCCCAATAATTCATGTTTGGCTAAGGTATATTTTCCAGAAAGCATCCAGTCTGGATTTGAAGACATCAAGAAATGGGGAATCCAACACTTCCCTCAGTAGTTTGTTCTGGTGGTTGATCATCCTTGCCTTTAAAAATATGTGCCTTCTTTTCCATTTGAATTTGTCTGGCTTCAGCTTCCAGCCAGCAGTTTTTGTTATGTCTTTCTCTGCTATATTAAAGAGCCCTTTAGTATCTGGTATTTTTTCTCCATGAAGGTACTTATACACCATAATTGCATCACTTCTCAATCTTCTTTGCACTTGGAGTTCATGTTCAGTTGCTTGTCCATGATGACCAGTGCATTCCAGGATATCTGTTCTGTAGGTATGGTTTGCATTCCTTGTACCAAGATGAATGACTTTGCATTTGGCTGCGTTTAAACGCATTTTGTTTGAATGGGCTCCGCTTACCAAATGGTCCAGATCACTCTGTATGACTGCCCTGTCTTCATCATTATCCATCACTCCACCAATCTTTATGTCATCTCTAAGTTTTGTGACTTTATATTTACTTCCAGATCACTGATAAAAATATTGACTAATGCTAGGGTTAATGCCAATCCCTGCAGAACCCCTGTAGGAACACTCCCATGGGATTATGATTCCCAATTTTTGAGATTTGCCAGTTCTTAATCCACTTAATGTGCTCTATTAGTGTTGTATAGAGCTATTTTTAAAATCAGAATGTCTTGCAGTATGCAATTTCTACTGACCAGGACAGTCAGGCCAAGGCTCAGTCTGGTGAGTTACTGAGTGCCCTCAACTCTGCCTGACTTCAGATGGCATCACAGGATCTCATGGGAGTGTTCAGCACTTTTCAGGATTGAGCCCTGCTTCGTAGCAGGGCTGTTGCCTTCAGAAGATAGTGTGGCAGGTCTCAACACTGAGTACAGCTATCAAATGGAGGGTTCTGCTAATGGGTTAAATTTAATTTCAGTGTCTCGATATCCATTGGCAGATAACTAGTTGGATAATAATTGTCCTGTGTGTGGAGGAGGCACTGAAAGATTAGAATTTCTCTTGATTCACTTTTACTGAGTTTTGCAGCCACTTGCTTATAAGCCCTAGAAACAGATGTCCTTAAAGTTTGTGTTTTGGCTGCTTTTGGAGTGTCTGCCATAAGGTCTCTCTGACTTGGGAACACAGAGTTTAACTGTCCTTATTCAGCATGACTGACACAGTATTGTCAACAAACAAGCTTCCACTGAACAGTGCATTACAGAAGGAAAATATAAATGTTATATAAATGTTGTGCAAATGATCTGGTTAGATTATTAATAATTTTTATTGTCATGGGCCAAGAAGTGCTTAGGTCTGTGAAGTGTTTAGGTAATGTGAAGCATAGAATCAATTATTAGAGCTGGTTTTGGCTTTAAAAATCATCATCCTATACATCCATAATGGTATTTTATGAAGCATAGACGGTTTGGTTAGAGCAGTGGAAAACCTTGGATGAAAGGTGCCATACAAATACAAAGCATTATAGTTCAACAATTACTGAACTAAATGTTCCCGAGTCTTCCTGTACATCAGCATGTTGGCCTACATGACTTTATTTTGGTTTGTAAAATGTGTCTGCTTATAGAACTGCTGTAAAGTAACCTATTTACCTCCAGAAGCATTAAACCGTACAGTAAACTGCTTGCCACAGTGAAAACCTGCAGACAGATGTTTCCTAATGAACAGTGAGTGTTGTTGCCAGTTCCATGTGAATGGCTTAAATAAGAACTTTTCAAAACAATACCCATTTTGTGGATGGCTTCCCCAAACTAGCAAATGTCTCCACCAAAAGCAGAGAGCTTCCTGGCAGAATGTAGGGATGTGACAGCTGTTGGAGCAAATGTTCCCACTACTTAAATGTGTGTTCATGCACCCACAATAGGGTTTTTTTAAAAGACCACCCAAATACACTGGGATTTCAAAATGCAAAAGAGGGAAAGGAAGTGCCTGAGTAGGATCCATTATATACTGTAGCTGAGAGATCCTTCTTGTGGTAATTCAGTAAAAATGTCTCTTCTCCTGTATTTCTATAATTATTGATCTGCAAGCTGAATGAGAAGATAGTTGCCTTGGGGTGAAGCACACTTGCCGAGTGGAAAAGTTGATTCTGTAGCTCGGTAGACTCTTGGTAGAATAGGCCTGATTTTTAGAGGTACTGCATACCTCCAGGTTCCATTGACTTCAGATGGTGGCATGGGTGCCCACGCAGCGGTTCAGGAAAGCAGACCCTAATTTTTTTTTTAAAGGAACGCCATCAACTTAAAATGCATATGGTGTAAACAAACATGTCTTTAGGATGTTATTGCTGACATAGGTATATTATTACTACAAAACAAAATTCAGAAATCCAATTTACTTGTCATGATATGTGCTTTTCGTTTGTTTTTATGTATTTATCTCATCTTGGCTCCAGAAAATCAGTGAAGTCAACTTGTATATAGTAATTTTCCCAGCAGCAAGGTAGGAGGGTCTCAGAGCTTGGGCTGTACCCCGAGCTTGAAGGTCACCACTGCAGTTAAGCAGCCCCTTAGCCTGAGCCCTGTGAGCCCAAGTTAGCTGGCGTGGCCTAGCTGCAGGTGTCTAATTGCAGCATAGACTAGCCCATTACCTCTCAGTGCCTCAGATCCCCCTCTGTAAAGAGCAATACTACTACTTCCCTACCTTACAGGGGTGTTTTGAGGAAAACTACATTGAAGATTGTGAAGCTCTTTGAGATCTGCTGATGAAAAGTGTTATATAAGAGAATGGTTTTATTATTATTATACACGCTAGCTTCACACACTGTCTAGTTATGTGAAACATAGACCCAATGATTAGATCTGGTTAGAACATTTTTAACTAAATGAAAATATGCTGTTTTGTCAAAGCAAAATGTTTCATGGGGATGTCTCGATTTTGGAAAAGTTTTCATTTGGAAGGTGAAGTCCAGGGCTTACTGGTCACTTCTGATGAGAGACACTTGAATTGAAATCCTGAGCTTTTGGAACTGAAAACACCTATTTTGACATTATTCCCTGTTATGAAACATTCAGAAGGTTTTGTTTTTGCTCCAGCACAGAATTAAAACCTCAGACGTTCTTGTAAAAGAAGATTGGCATCCTTCTGCAAGCCCTACCAGTGATGTACACTCACTCCATTTTCTGTGCACAGAAAGATGCAGCCTTACACTGGAAATTTGGCTGTATTCATTGAATTCTGAATTTCTTGCCCCTTATTGTGTATCTCGCCTCAACACAAAAGACACAATGGAATGGGCCAGATTCTGATCTCACAGTAGTAAAAGTCAAGAGTAACTCCCATGACTTCAAAGATGTTATTCCTGATTTACACTGGCGTAACTGAGATCAGAACTTGGCCCATAATCACATTCATTTTGTGATGGGTTAAAATATGGGCCCCTTGCCTCTGTCAAATCCTAATTACTACACGTCCATGTGTAGTTAGAATGGGAACTATTTCAAATGGTCTTTTTTTGTATCCACTGCTATTTTGGGTATGTTCCCCTTTGATGTACATGCCTGGTAACAATTACAGCTGCTCAGCTTTGAGTAAAATTAAGGCTGATAGCTAAGGATTTTAGTTATTTATTTAATTTTTTTTTCAATGTTCATTTTCATACAGGAAATACAAACGTAGGGCTTGATTCTCCTCTCACGTGGGTGTAAATCAGGAAGGACGATGTATATGATGAAATAAAGGGAAGTTTTCCTTTTCAAAGTCAAAGGTTTTTTTCACCTGAATGGCAATTAGATTAAGTGATATAGCGATAGGGATGGATTTTGCCCTAGTGAAACCTAACTGTAGTGCCCAGCTGTGGGAAGAGTTCCTGGCCATCCACACCCTTTATCCTACTGAAGAGACCAACAGCACAGCCTACAAATGCCATGGTGACAACTGAGGTAGAGAAACCTAGAGAACTAATAAGAATAACCTTGATTTGTAGGGGGAGGGTCAGCTGGCATGGCTCTTGTGATCCCGCAGATAAGATTTAAAACTGCTGTCCTCCAATGTACATCCACTCTGACACAGCTGTACCTGTAGGTGCAGGTGAGCGCAATGCATAGGTACTGGTATTAGGGAAGCTAGCTGGAATTAGCCGCAGGTGCTGGCTCAAAGTGATTTCCATTATACACAGTGTTTACAGTTTGGTTCAATGGCTCTCAGTGCCCCCACTATACAAATTGTTCCTGCACCTTTGGTGCAGTGTGCATTCCCTGTATCTGCAGCAGGTGAATCTGCAAGCGAAAAAGGGATTGGGATCTAGACTTTTAAATGTCCATCAGAAATTCTCAGGTTAATTTACAGGGCCAACATCTCTATCTTAATGTCAGGGGGCCCAATTGTACAGTGCTGAATCCTCTGAACTGAGTCCTCTGGACTTCATCTAGCAACTTTTGGGAAGTGCTCAACCCCTTTCTGGATTAGACCAGAGTGCTGGCTGGTGAGTCTTGCCCACATGCTCAGGGTTTAGCTGATCGCCATATTTGGGGTCGGGAAGGAATTTTCCTCCGGGGCAGATTGGCAGAGGCCCTGGAGGTTTTTCGCCTTCCTCTGCAGCATGGGGCATGGGTCACTTGCTGGGGGATTCTCTGCATCTTAAGGTCTTCAAACCACAATTTGAAGACTTCAATAACTCGGGCAAAGGTTAGGGGTTTGTTATAAAAGTGGATGGGTAGGGTTCTGTGGCCTGCTTTGTGCAGGAGGTCAGACTAGATGATCACATTGGTCTCTTCTGACCCTAAAGTCTATGAGTCTATGAGTCTGTTTTGAGGTCTCTTCTCCCCATCTGAACTGAAGTGGCCAGTACAATTGGCTGAGATGATCTCACAGTCACTCCATGGGTTTAAACTACTGGGGGTGGTGGCAAGAGGTTCTCAGTGGAAAGTCCCTAAATCAATAGTTCATCTCTTGACTCTCAGAATATTTCTATAATTTAACATTCCCTGGATTGGGCAGGTAGCCAGAAGCAAGGGAATTTATTTTATCAGTGGGTGGGACTGGCAGACCATGGGATTGGTTTGGCTATTTCCCAGTAGTTGGCAATATCAGTTTGTTTGTTTTTCTCTGACTGTGTCCTTGCATGGTGGTATGATATAACGGAAGCAATAGGATTTTTACAAATACTGCTCAGTAATAGCTGAAAACATTGGTTTCCTAGAAAAAGCTCCATTATTATGGAGTGGTTGTTAAACTCTTGGCTTCCAGATCAAATCAGTCCTATGCGTTAATTTCAGATATCCTAGTAGCCTGAAATTTATGCAGTTGAAAGCATTCCTGTTAAGGAAAGCATTTATTCACATGCAATGGAGACAATGGGACTTAAGCACACACTTAACTTGTTTCCTGAATCAGGATCTTGGTGAACTGTTTCACCCAGTCCTTTCCAGCCAAAGCCTTCACATTTTAGTTTTTTCCATGGGGGGAAACAAATGTGGGGGGTTAGGATGACTCTTTCCTTATGTAATTAAACTCCTGCATATAGAGTTATGGTAGCACCCAAGTAAGTTGTAGTTGCGTATTGAAAATGCAGGAAGCTGTTGCTGGCCACAATGGAAAGAAAAATTGACCCATTTCCAGAGCACTGACTGAAGTAAATGCCACTTCTAAAAATATAGTCACCAGTGAATGAAAGGCTTGCTGTTCTTTCAAGCTGTGTATTGCTAGTCACACTGCTTGCCTTAACAGCTAAAGCATTATACTCTACATCAAAGAATAAACTAGTTTCATACGTGGTACGACGTGTGAAAGAAAGTATTAGGTGGCATGAATACAGATGGCAGAATCAGGCCCTAACACTGAGTGGCATGTATCATCAGATGTTTACTGAAAGTTGTATCTTAGCATAGTTAGTATTTGAAATGATGCCAGTGTTTGGATACTTACCACACTCCGGCATGCAAATTTATATATAAAGTAATTTTTAAGATCCATCATTGTCCAAAATCTGTGACACTGGGATTTGCCATGGCAATTTCCCAGGAGGCGGAGGTCTGCACCTAGTTTCCATGGAAATCCCATCAATGTTTTTATCAGGAATAAGTACCACTGCCCTCATGTGTGCAGGTATTTGCATGTTTCTGGTTAGGTTAATAAAAATTGCTTGCTGGCTGAGTTTATTATTAATAAAAGTCTGCAATTGTTTAGCTTTGTCCTAACCCTGAAATTTCAGGGAGAGGGTTGTTAATGGACTGCATTTAAGAATGCCAGGAGCTGCATTTGCCCCTTAGGCCATGCTTTTGGGTGCTCCTTCTCCAAATTTCCACTGCAGAATGCTCACACCATTATTTGTATAATGTTCTAATTCACAAAACCCCTTCAGTAAATTATGTGGCTAAAAAAGTCATGTGGAATAGAGCAAGATGATATAAGGTGGAACACTTTGGGTGAAATCCTGGCCCCATTGAAGTCAATGGGAATTTTACCCTGGACATCAGTGGGGCCAGGATTTCACCCACAGCTTTAAAAAATGGGAAGAGGGCTTAGCAGGCTAATCTCTCTCTCTCTCTCTCTCTTGCTCTAAATGTAGCAATGTCCAGACCCATCTTAATAAAGTCTGCTTGTAGTGGTCAAGCAGGACTGTACAAATTGTTGGCAATAATGTCTGCCACTGCTGGCTCTGCCTTGTCCACCATAGACTCTCTTCTCCTGCCTCACGGTACCAGGCAATTCCATTAAAATCTTTCTGCAGAGGCTCCCCTTCCAACCCCATTGTGTGTAAAGAAGCTGACATGTAGGGCCGTACAATACTAGTACTACTACTACTAATAATTTAGGTGAATCACAGTTATGTAAGTGCACACTGGATCATTCTCCATTTCATGGAATGAAAAGTTCCAAAAAAATTTGATCCAGAAATTAATTAAACGTTTCATTTCAGCATTTCGTACCGAAACAAAACTTTTTGATATTCCACAATCCAAGTATTTCATTTCAGTTTATTGAACGGATGCAAAATGCTTTGTTTTGAGTCATATCAACATTAAATTGCATTTCCTTATGGTGGCATATTGCCTCATGAGAGTTGTGGTTTGGAAGCTTGATGCCCCTATCCTTCCCATGGCACAGGTTCCCTGGCCAGACTACAGCTCCTGTCATGTATCTTACAATCATGTGACTCCCATGATGCACCATGCTGGTCAGTCAGAACAAAGACTGTATTGCTTCATAGGAGAAATAGTCCTGCCAGGGAGCCCAGGGCCCCGTAGGACAGAATGAGGACCTGAACTCCAAAACCCAATGTAAAAGCAGCAAAGAATCCTGTGGCACCTTATAGACTAACTTATAACTATAAGGTGCCACAGGATTCTTTGCTGCTTTTACAGATCCAGACTAACACGGCTACCCTCTGATACTTAAAACCCAATGTACTACAACAAGGGAAAGCAGTTTAATGTGGAACTGACCTGAAACGAAATACTTCAGGTGTCAGTTCAACAATCTGAAATATTCTGATGCATGCTGAACCCACTTGAATTGAAATACTTCCTTTTGGTTTTTCCCACAGCATATTGAAACATTTCACAAAACATTTGATTTTGCAGAAACTGCATTTTCCATTGGAAAATCATCCCAACAAAATATTCTCCAGCACCTTTAAGCTTAAACTCTGTACATCCAAATGTCTCATTTGACCTCTAAGCATTATGGGCTTGATTCAGCAGTGGCTACATAATCAGCTGCTTCAGATAAACAGGGCTGAACTATACTCTCGTTTTTCTCTCCTCAGTTTTTTTTTGTGGTATCCCCCTTTCTTCTTCTACACTTCCACAAAAACCAGTGGCACTGAATTCTAACTAGATAACATATGGTTTAACCTCACCACCTAATCATTTTCAGGTAATTATGTTCCAACACCCAATCAATTTTTATGTAATTGGGCGGACAGGTAATGTCTCCTTGTGGGTAATTTCTCTTCCACTCTCGAGCTCAGGCAGGTGCTGGTTTGTTTGGTTATTTGTTTTGATGTGGTTCTTATTTTTATTATCACTCACTGCAAGTCATTAGTTTAGTAAACTGCTTTGATCTATTAACTAACTTCAAAACCAGCCCTTCTAAATAGCAGTTGACTCCCCTATGTGCGTAATTGATTTGTTTTCAACTTGCATAAAACATTTGTAAAGGAGGCTTGGCCTTGTTCAGTTCCCCTCCATCCAAGCTCAAACAGATAAAATCCCTGCCCTGAGTAAGAGTGCCAGACCTTTCTTTACCCCCCCCCCCCCCAAAATACAGAGCATCTCATGGCAACAGCTGTCAGGTAAAACCCTAGCCTAAACCTCATTAGGGATGCATGTACTCCATGGTGATTTCATGAAGAATTCCTGCAGCCCAGCATAAAAGCTCCGTTAAGGCAAGCCACTCTGGGGAGATCCAGCTGTTTCAGAAGAATGCTAAACATGTCTGAGGGGAATAGCCCCTCTCAGATGCAAAGCCTCAACTTGCACAAGGGAAAAAATAAAATAGATTCCAATTTGGTAAAGAGATGTGTGGAAGTCTTCCCCCTGCCCTGCCTGTCTTCTTACCATTCCTCTCTCCAACACAGACCCAGTGTGGCTTGCCTTCTGAATGAGTAGTGTTACTTGGTGACTATATTAATTCATGTTTCAGAGTAGCAGCCGTGTTAGTCTGTATCCACTCCTGTTATATTAATTCATGTTACTCTCTTTCAACATCCCATAGCAACAACAGGCAACTAATCTCCTAATTTCTCCTAAGTATCCAAGGAATTTTATAGTGCTGGAGGGAAAGCAGCGTGTGTTAATACGTGTTATGAAGAATGTTAAGAAAACCTAAGCTTACTGGATAGAAATGTAAGGTTTCAAAAATCAAATCACATGTCACAATGTATCTGAACAGATTATAATGCTGTAGCTTGTGTCTGTTATGGTTGCTGCCCGGTGAACATTGTCTCCAGACATATTCAAATCAGGCTGAAAACTGAAATTACTTTAATCTGTCTGCAACTCTGAATTAATTTTGTACTGGTTATATCCAAAGCACCTTCAGAAAAATACAAAACTTGACACTAGTTCTTTAAAAATGTTGGGGTGCAGGGAAGGCATCAAGTTAAAATGCTTTGGGTTTTTTTATTGTAACTAATAAAAAAAATAAAGACTGGAGATGGGATGGCTGAGGGAATTGATAATGGAGTAAGAGGCCTTTCACCTCATTGGCCAGCAGTTTGAATCTGGACCGGACCAATAGTGACCTCAAATCATTAGCATTTCACACCTTTTCAGTGAAATAAATTGGAGGTGTCAGTTCTGCCCCTAATGGACAAATATCGACTGAAAAATAAAAAAAAACTCCATCATAGTTGTCATTAGTAGCCTCCCTGTTGGCACCCTGGTGGAAATTCCATTGCTCTGTATTGGTTTCTGCTGCTCTTTGTTGGTTTAAACTGAAGTCTGACCAATAGATAAACTGACCAGTAGAAACATTGCTAGGTTCCAAAACCCAGGTATCCACTGGAACCAGATGAACATTTTCAATTAGTATTTCCACAAGAGCTTTTTCAGATGAGAAGCCAACCACAGAATGTGGACAGAGTGTCTTACAATTTATTCCTACAGGTGGTTTTGACTTGGAGCAAGAGTAGACACACCTGGTAACCATGGGGAGTCTGTTCTTACGTTATTTCCACCTCTGTTTAAAACCAGTGGGATTTCCATGCTATGAAATTTGGGTCAATGCTACCATTAGTGTGTGCTTAACTGTGCCTAAATTCACTTCCCAAATGTTTGAGTCTTGACCACCACTTGTGATGACACATGGGAGGTGAGCCTAGAAGAATAAACTCCTTTATGTAACACAATCAACTCCACTCCATAGCCAGGCATTTGCATGGCTAAACAGTCAGCAAGTCATTCGGGGCTTGGAGTGGGTATTTTTTCCATTTGAAACAAAGTATCTAAATGCAAGTATTTCTTCCTTCCCAGAAACAAAAGTCACATGGATGTGATTTGACTTGACAGTAGAAACAGAGCTGACCTGACCTGTGGCATCAGGGTCTAATGGACTAATGCTTTAATCCACTAAACTACCACGTCAGCTCGGCTCTCCCTTTCTATCTATTGTTATGCAGAGAGCTGTTCTCCGAATTTCTTATGCCAGGCTGGTGTAGGTACCCTTTGTGTAAATGTTGTGGGCCTCAAGCTAATTCGCTACATATTTTTACTGGCCATCTTCTTTGGATTAGTTTATTCATGGATATTTTTACTCTTCCTCCTTTTCTGTGTGTGCACATGTTGTAATGTGTGTTTGTGCTTGTGTGTGTTGAGTGGCATGTTGTATCTATGTAGCTATGTGTGCTGCGGGAGGGGTAAAGGTCTATGGTGGATGAGTACAGTATCTGTATTTTTAAGTGGGACAGTTTGATATGCACACACTGTTTTTAGTGACCTTATAGAAAAGTAGCCACTTGGATCTCTGTGTGGCTTGAGCTTGAGCTATCCTTTTTTGTAGACTTCTGAAAGTAATTAGGATTGAATTAGTTGTGAAATGTATTGCAGGGGTCTTTTCCCTCCCCTACCTCCTCATGGTTTCCAAATCTGTTGCTAGAGTAAAAGCATCCTTGGCTCAATGATGTTCAATATCTTAACTAATTTCTAAATCTTTTGTTTCCTTGAAATTTTGTTTCCAAAGGAGTTAAAAATCTGGAACAAATCTGCTGACTGAATATTTTTGTAATTATTTGAGCCAGGAAGGAATCTTTGTTGATGAAAGACAGTTGGAAACGGATCCTTTCAGCTAAGTATGTACTAAGATAACAGTCTCCTATGACATGCAAAACCTCTCTTTGTCTTTATAAAATGACCTTGCCTTCTTTAATAGGCAGTCCCTAGGAGAACATGGAGAAATGGTGAAAAGAATGTATATTTTATTAATGACTACAGTTCAATGATTTAGGGCCAGAGCAACAGATAGCTGCCTGAATTTACTCCAGATGCTGGTTATGTTATCCTGATTTCTGGCAGATGTTTTAAAATGCAGTATAGGCAAAGACAGCAAAGAACTTTTGTATATGTAATCCCCTGGCATAAATTTACCTCTCTAGTGCAAAACCTATTGTAGGGGAAGTGAAAAACATTGGAGATCCTGTATCACTGGATAATTCTACAACAAGTAAATCCACTTAAGTTCCATGTTTTTTAAATGAATTGTTATATTACATACATCATTGTTAAACCCCTCTTTTAATAAAAAATAGAGCAGCAGTTGATTTAGAGTGTTGCATTCAAGACAGGAAGTCTCTGAACATTGTGTTAAAAATGGGAAACAATATCTGCTCTGATTTACTCTATAGCTTTTTTTAAAATGGTGTTATACCTGCAGAGTACATTCTGTCTTGGAGTCTGGCCCTCCTGGGCGTCACAACAATCAGCACCTGTGAGATTTCATACATTTCACTCAATCTGTTGATGTGTGGGATGATTTTCTCTGGCTTGTGATCGAATGTTTTTAAAAGGGAATTTTGTGTTTGTAGTAGACAGGCCCAGAGGTTGAAGTTCTTTGCTTACTCATTGAACAGATAAAGGAGTCAGCTGCAGTGCTTCCCCAAGCTACCAGACAATCTTTTCTGGTTGAGTTTTCATGTTCAGGTCCCCATTCAGGAAGATACTTAAACATATGCGTAAATTTATGGCGAGTCTACACTGGCGGGGGAGGGGGGCGGTCGATGTAAGATATGCAACTTCAGCTATGAGAATAGTGTAGCTGAAGTCAACGTTTCTTATTTTGACTTAGCTCCAGTCCTCACAGCACAGGATTGATAGCTGTGGCTCCCCTGTCGACTCCGCTTCCACCTCTCGCCCTGGTGGAGTTCCCGAGTTGACGGGGAGCGTGTTGGGGATCGATTTATCACTACCTGCCAATCTGGTGGGTACTGTGGACATATCCTAAGAGTCTGTGTAGTCTCAGTGGACTATTCAAGTGCTTAGATGCTTTGGTGAATCAGGGCCTCAGCTGCGGTTGAGTGGGTTGAACATAGGAGTTGGAGTCAGGAGACCTCAGCTCTGTTCCTTACTCTGCTTCTATCTGACTATGGCCAAGTCAGTTACTGTTTATGACCATACCAGTCTCATTTGAGGTTTAATTAATTAGAGCCTGGGATGAAAGATGTTATGTCATGACATGACACAGTGAAAACGAAATGCCCTTTGTGCTTTACTTGATAATTTGTTTCTATATCTTACATTGTCTGCGTTATAATTGTTTTTTATGACATAATTGGTTTTGTACTTATAGGGAAGTTCTAATTTCCTTGCAGCTAACTGAAAATAATTAGAAATGTACTATAACTTTGCCAGTGAACATACATTTTCATAATGTAAACTTCACCTATTTTCAACCTTATAGCAATGCAGTTGTTTTAGCCTTATGTATTATATAATGTATGTGGTATACTCTTCTTGTGATGTGTAGTGCTTTGGCTGTTCAGTTTCCATTAGTGCAAAAAGCTCCAGGCATCAATTTTTAAAATATAACCCTTGACCTGTATCTGCACTACTGCAGAAGCATTTGAGAAGAAAATTAATACTGAACTATAACTGATAAAAATCAGTACCTTTTACATTTTAATCTTGAAGCAAACCCAGAACTAAACCTAATGACAATCTATGTCACATGGCCACTAGGAACCCTGATGGACAAGGTGGAACATGAAACAGCCTGGAATTTAGAGACGGTGCAGAGAAGTCACCAAAAAATTAAAATGGGAGAAGTTTTCATTCATAAAGATGGCTGAACTATTCTTCTACTTTTTAGTGTAAATGAGAATCATGCCTCCCTTGTGGACACAGAGATCCACAAATGTACTTTTAGATGAATATATAGTAGTTATTGCACTCCTTACAACCAGGGATGCGTCCATGGAGGAGGCGTAGTGCAAAAGTTCTAATTATCCACCAGCAGGCAGGCAATGCGTGTAGCAGAATAACTATCCCATTATCTTATATTACTGGACCTGCATTTATCAATTGGCCTTTCTGTACCTGCATTATATATAAGCTCTTTTTCCTGACCTTTAAGCCTTGGCCAACTCTGCCCCGGCTCCCGGTATACATCTCCAATCTTATTTCCTACTACTATCCTTCATTCCTCCAACACATCATGCCTCACTGGCCCCTTTATATGCTTCCCCTACTCTCTTCTCCATTCCTTCTTTCACACTGTCCCTTGTTCCTGGAATATTCTCTCCATCCTCGTATAGTAAGCTGCATCCTTTTTCTTTCAGTTCCCTCTTTAAAACACACTGGTTCTGCAAGACCCAAGATCTTTACTGGTCGAAATCTACAGCTCACTAAAACTAAATAACACTTCCCTCCCCTCTTTCTCCAACAAAAAGTGACTACTGCGTCACTATCCAACTCAAGTATGTGCTTTGTGTTTCATATCTATTGCTGTCTTAGACTGTATGCTCCTTGAGGCACAGTTTGTGTCTTACCCTATATTGTGTACCAGGCCAAGCACACTGTCAGTATGTTACTAATAATAAGAGCAGGCACAAAAGTCAAGATATCTTAAGATAAGATTTCTCCATTTCAAAATCAATGCTCAAGTACAGGAACTGAGAGTCACACTGAAACAACATAAAGAAATCATGTGAAAGCTTTATTCATATTTATTTAGAAAAATATATTTTTTTAAATAATCATCTAACTTCTCGCAGCAGAATACAGATAAAATTTATGCTGTTAGTGCCCTCTGATTGGCTTGAATGGTTAGGTCTCTTTCCTCCCCCACCCAAAGTACGCAAATAACCAGATAGCTGGATAAATAAAAATAGAACAATGCTTTTAAAGGCATCTGGATATAATTCTGAACATAATGGAATTGTACAAAGAATTATCTGTCCACAGAAAACTTCAGAAATGCTGTCTCCTATCTGAACCTCCATAAAGAAGAGCTGCCAAGTTTCAAAAACAGCCTAGTAGGGAGATTTGGAGGAGATTGTCAGTTCTTCCTGTTCTGCAGGAAATAAAAAGTGAATGTATAATGCAAATAAAAATACAGTGGCAATACAAGATAGTTGAAACAAAACCAGAAAACTTAACGGACTCGGAAGATTTTAATATCAAACACAGCCCATCCACAAGCAGACTAAGGACAAGATTTGAAAAGATTGTTAGGTTCCTAGTGGGATTTTCAAAAGCTTCTGGCTGCCTAACACCCAGTGCTTTTGCAAAATCCCACTAGATGCCTAAATACCTTTAAAAATCTGGTCCTATGTGATTACAAAGGAATGGACAACCTGAATGGATCGGCAATGCAGGACCATAATTAACTGATGACAGATGATGGAAGTTTTCCAAAAGGATCAGATTTTTGGCTCTGTTCAGATAAACTCTTAAAAACTTGGCTGTTTATCTATATCTCTTGGGTGGGATACTAAAAAACTGGGCCTATTTTTTCTCCCACTGTAATCAATGGCAAAACTTCTGTTGACTTCAGTGGAAGCAGAGTTATGCCATCATTAAGAGCTGTTGAAAATGCCACCCTTTCTATCTAAAAAATGGAGCAGTATGGCGAACGCCACAGTAAGGGCTCGTTGGTTTGATTTGAATCCACTTTGGTAAAGACAAGACCCAGAACAGAAGTTCTTTATGTTCCGTATTGGTTACTGGGGTGTTAGTGAATACATAGGTATAGGGCATATCATGTTAATACTGTATTATACCCAGCATGTGGCAGTTACGTTAACCAAATTATATTGTGTTTTTCCCACCACTCTATCCACTTTGCTCACTTATCTATCCCACAAGACTCTGCAATGCTCATTGTGGCTTTTGACATTAGCAAATATAAAGCCTGTTATAGGCAAAATACATTTGTTGCATGTCCTGGTACAGGCACTTTCATGGGCAACTGGTTTAAAATGTAGTATCCAAAACAGAGACAAGGAAAGGTACCGATCAACATGTTAAGGAACCGGTACAGACTGGTGAGTTGGCTCATCGGTGATGTACAAAGTACTTTCTAACTTGTAAGCTACTGACCTATAAATATAAATGGTTTTGAGGGTGCCTTTTGAAGCACATCTACTGTGTAAGGTGAACAAGCTGTGAGATAAGAATTGCTTCCCAAAAGCTGGGGTATGTGTGTCCCTTTCACATTGTACTACTTTGTCTTAGACAAAGGCTAAATTTTGTTATTCAGTCTCTTGAACATTTTTCATAGCAAAGCCCAAGTGTAGTCAATCAACTGGCTATATTTTTAGCAACAGAGGTTTCAGAAGTGTTCGCAGGGGTTGAACAAAGAAGAACATAACACATCACCACATCACCAAGTATCAGAAGCGTCATGAACCACAATGAAATCATGACTTTCAGTCTTCAGTGATAAGCAATTAATTTTGCTTTGAATTTCAGCAAAGGGCCACACACCAAGAACAGAGGTTCACACAATACCCTGTGGGTTTCAGGTATATATATGAACTCCACATGTTTTGCAGTCTGGTGTGAAAAGTTCACAAAGCTCCAATAATGAATGCATATAGGCAGGAGCCCACTTGTTAGATTCAAATACATTAATCATTTTGGGCATGATTTTATTCCCATTCACTTCATAGGGAGCAGAACTGGGCCCTTTAAATGATTTATTGAAAATACCCTGTGATGGGATAGTCTTTGCCTTATGGGTAGTGGTGTCTAGGGGTTAGCCCACCTCCATCGTGGTGTGGCCCTTTAAGATTTTGAAAAGGGCTGATGTATATACAAAGACCTAGGAGATCTTGATAGAGAAGAAACTGTCCAGGGAATAAGTACTGTTTGGGAGGAAATCCTGTCACTGTTTCTTTAAGGGCTTGTGAAAATTCCCAAACCTGAGAGGAAAACATTATGGGCCAAGAAGGCCAGTACTAAAACCCTCACAGCTCTAGAAGGAAGGGCCGTTAAACACCCCTGAATTTAAAAGGGAGCTGTATTGAGGAAGGTATAGGAACTAAATACATTAGACCCCTGAAAAAGAGGAATATTGTTTAAAGACTCTTGAGCAACATTTCTCAAATGTGACCATCGTGGCCGCATGCGGAAACCAGGGGCTTTTTGTGCAGCCACAGCAGCCTTCTAGGTGGTGATGGGGGGAGTGGGGGCTAAACATTAGCCCCTGCCCCTCCCTCCGTGTTTGCTCCTGGATGTGCAGTGCCCTACACTGCCTCTGGAGAGAGGTGGGGCACAACGCTGCAGGAGCAAGGTGAGTTCTTGACCCACCTTGGGGGAAGGATGTTTGGGTGGCAGGCTCCAGGGGTGGGACTTCAGGGACCTGGCCTTGTGGCCCCGGTCTCCAACTGTGGGGCAGTGGGTATTGACTCCCCTCGGCTATAGCCATGTGGCTCAGGCCTCCAGTTGTGGGGCTTCGGCCTTCAGCTGCATGGCAGCAGGCGCTTCCCCCTAGCTCCAGTCTCAGGCTCCAGCCACAGGCGCCGACCCCCAGCCCCAGCCACATGGCAGCAGGCTCCAAGCACAGGGCTCTGAGTACCAATCTCTGGCTCTGGCCACAGGGCAGGAGGTGCTGACCCCTGGCTCCAGCCTTAGAGCTTCAGTCAGCCTCTGGCCCCCAGTTCTGGCTGAGTGGGGATGGGTGCTGGCCCTGGGCTCCAGCCACATGGCCCCAGCTCCATGTGCTGATCCCCTGCCCCAGCTGCCTGGCTGCAGGCGCCAACCCACAGCTCTGTTCCCAGGCTCTGGCCACATGGTGGTGGAAGCTGGCCTTGAGTGTCGATCCCTGGCTGCACAGCAGTGAGCACTGGCTCCAGCCATGCAGCAGCGAGTGCTGACTTCTATTTCCAGACACGCACTTCTAGGCTCTGGCACCCAGCGCTGGGCTCTGGCCATGTGGCAGTAGGCACTAGCCTAGGGTGATCAGAAAGCAAGTGTGAAAAATTGAGACGGGTTGGCAGGTAATAGGTGCCTATATAAGAAAAAGCCCTGAATATTGGGACTATCTCTATAAAATCAGGAGGTCTGGTCACCTTACACTAGCCTTGGGCGCTGACCCACAGCTCCAGCTGTGAGCTCCGATCCCTGGTTCCAGCCACACAGTTCCTGTCCCTCACTGCGGGCTCTGGCAGTGGGTACAGAGCCCCAACCCTGGCCACATGGCAGTAGACACCATGCCCTGGCTCTGGACACGCAACAGTGGGACTCATCATTTATCCTCATCACCCTTGGCTCCCGCTGCCTCACAACCCAGTATCCATCCTCCTGCCCTCCCCAAGATCCTACTGCCTCCCCCTGCCCTGCATCCATCACTCCATCGCCTCTGGCCCCAGCTGCCTCCCTCTTTGCCCCCCAGCCCCATCCAGGGCTTAATGGATCCTGGGGCTTGCTGAGAAACGTGATATCAACAAACGTGCAAGTATCACTTTTCGCATCAGACTTACCTGTGAAAACTGATACTTGTATGTTTGTTAATATCACTTTTCATAGCCTCCCAGGTAACTACTAAGTGTGCTGTGAGATTAACAAAGATACAAAGATCACTTTTCACAGCAAGCCCCAGGACCCACTAAGCCCTGGATGGGGGCGCAAAGGGGGATGCAGCATTATTTTTGTTATTGAGTCTGCCAAGAAACTCTACAAATACACATTACGATTATTTGGATGTGAATCTGTGCATATTTAATTGTTTTTCCTAAGTTAATTATTTTAGGGGAAAAGTGTCAGTGTGGCTACAGTGAGAGTTGGTGGCCGCACGCTGTGGCTACCAAAAATGTGTTGCAAGAAGCCCTGCTGGAGGGAAGTGAGGGGAATGTGCCAGCAGAGACTTGGGGTATGTCTACATCTACAATTTTACAGCGCTGTTTGTTACAGCTGTATTAGTACAACTGTATAGGGCCAGCGCTGCAGAGTGGTCACACTTACAGCAACCAGCGCTGCAAGTGGTGTTAGATGTGGCCACACTGCAGCGCTGTTGGGCGGCTTCAAGGGGGGTTAGGGGATCGCGAGAGCAAACCGTGGGGAAGCAGGTCTCCTTCCCCACGGTTTGCTCCAGTGTTCCCCGAACACCCTCCCCCCCGCAAGCAGGTCTCCTTCCCCGCGGTTTGTTCTCGCGTTCCCCGAACCCCCGTGCAAGCAGGTCTCCTTCCCAGCGGTTTGCTCCGGTGTTCCCCGAACCCCCCTGCAAGCAGGTCTCCTTCCCAGCGGTTTGCTCCGGTGTTCCCCGAACCCCCCTGCAAGCAGGTCTCCTTCCCAACGGTTTGCTCCGGTGTTCCCCGAACCCCCCTGCAAGCAGGTCTCCTTCCCAACGGTTTGCTCCGGTGTTTTTTGAACCCCCGTGCAAGCAGATCTCCTTCCCCGCGGTGTGCTGTCGCGTTCCCCGAACCCCCCTGCAAACCGCGGGGAAGGAGATCTGCTTGCACGGGGGTTAGGGGAACGCGAGAGCAAACCGCGGGGAAGGAGACCTGCTTCCCCGCGGTTTGCTCTCGCGTTCCCCGAACCCCCCTGCAAACCGCGGGGAAGGAGACCTGCTTGATTACCAGAGAGGCTTCCTCTGGTATGCTGGGATACCTGTTTATTCCACGGAGGTCAAGAAAAACGCTGGTGAGTGTTTACACCTGATGACCAGCGCTGGATCACCAGCGCTGGATCCTCTACACCCGAGTTTCAACGGGTGTACGGCCAGCGCTGCAAACAGGGAGTTGCAGCACTGGTGATGCCCTGCAGATGTGTACACCTCCTAAGTTGCAGCGCTATAACTCCCTCACCAGCGCTGCAACTTTGTGGTGTAGACAAGGCCTCGCTCAGTCAGCTGAGGGCACTACAGGGTGGGCATGCCCTATGGCATACCTCAAAAGCGTTACTCCCTATTATGGATAAATGGCCTGAAAAATTATAGTGTTAAATGGTAAAATCATTTTAAAGATTCCAAAGTGCCTGAGAGAAAATACATCTTTAATTAAAAATGCTAAGTGGGTGTGTTTTGCTTTTTTAAAAATATCTAAATACAGTTCTAACTTTTCATGGCCAATTTCTAACCTCAGAAAAGTAACAGTTTGTATTTTGAAAATCTGACAGTCCCTACACTGTGCTGATACAAGCAGGCATTGGTACAGATATAAGGCCACACAGATGCTTAGTGCAATCCAATAACTTCAGTAGATTACACCAAAGATTAATTTGCCCCGCTGATTCTGTGTGGGGTGGATACTGCTCCCTTTGAATTCAGTGGTAGGACTCGTGTTAACTTCAGTGGGAGCAAGATCAGATTCTATGTCTTTAATTCAGAGTGAGACAGACTACAGCTGTAAGATGCTTTGGTTTATTTGGCAAAGGAAGACAGGCATTACTCAAATATGTCTCTTACTTTTGTTTCATTTTTGTGTTCATCTGTATTTTTGGCTTATGTCTGTGTGTGCGTGTGTGTGTGTGCGTGCGCATAAATATTGTCATTGGAAAAGCTAGCTATTGTATATGAATATATATGATCAATAAGACTTGAGAATGCATATTTTTTATTTTTAATTTAATTTTTTTCCACACAGAAAGGAGAAAATATATATTACATGACAATAGCTCTGTATGTGAAAACTGTACTTTGTCCTACATGAAAATTACTAAAATATGAAAGGAAAATGCATTCTCAGGTCAGACTGATCTTGTAACAATTCTCAAATAGTGCATTAGTAACTGTTTACATAAACCATAACAACTGTTCACCAGTTAAAGACTTTACCTTTCTTCACACAGAAACAGCAGGGAAGCAGACATGTGGCAGAGGAGCTTGCTATTCCAAACAACATAATTGATCATTTAAAGGACCATCTGGAAAACTTGCCTACAGATAAACTGCTGATTAAGGCTACAGGATGTTTAACACTTAACCACAATACTACACAATTATCACACAACTTGCAGGGAAATGGGCACAGTAGCATCAGCAGTTATTGGTTCACCCTTTAGTATTGCTTCACACCATGGGCTTAAATGTTCAGATTTGGTTTTCACTTTGCCTGGCTAAATGGATTGTTCTACTGTATTTTGCATTATGAACCCAACAAAAGGTCTCTCACGCCACTGGTATCAGTGCTTATGGGATTATGTTCTCTTAAATCATTTAATATTATGGAGGTTCATTCTTGCAGATTTAGAGTATACAGTGAATTGAAAGCAGCTCACCTTTGGTTTTTAACAAAAGCAACTATTTAATGACTCACTGAGTGGAAATGTATGATTACTTTCCCCTAAATGAAGTATTCCAGTTGAGAGCAATTCCTCAAAATTAAGGTTTGATTCAGCAAGGTATTTAAGCATTTGTAACTTTAAACATAGGAGTAGTTCCATTCCATGGGGACTGCTCACGTGCTGAAGTACCTGTATCAGCCCCTGCTTGAACAAAATTCCCAAACTTTCTTATGCTATGTCTACACTAGTGGGTTTAGAGTGGCACAGCTGTACCGATGCAGCTGCGCTGCTGTAAAATCTTGCGTGTAGCCAATCTATGCTGACAAGAGAGACCTCTCTGGTCGACATAATAAAACAACCTCAAAGAGTTGCCATAGCTATGTTGGTGTTTTTTTCACACCCCTGAATGACATTAATTTTGCCGACATAAGTGGTAGTGTAGACATGGCCTTAATCAACAGCATGGCTGGTTGCTTTACATTTTTGAATGTACATTTGTTTAAAATAAAGTCAATGAGAAAAAGAACAAGCAACTCTGATGAGAATTGTAAAATAAGGCATGATGGGGACCTCATTGTTAGAAAGTAATTATTTTAGAAGACACAAAGACGTGATGTGCCAAACCATCTCATGCCTCACCAAGCGAGTAATACATTTTTAAACCTGTTTTGTTCAAATACTATACTGGCAGCCTTAACTATGGCCTTCTCTACCATGCACATGCTATCACAAAGAAAGGCGGGAAAAAAATTACATTGAGCACCATAAAGCTAGAATGTTATCAAAAGACAGGAAAATATTACTATAGAAAAGGATTTTCCAGTACAATAACACTGAATGAAAGAGGGACTTGTGAAGCCTTCGGGATATGTATTTTTTCCTATTGAGTTTTTCTCCTTTCAGAAAATAAACAAAGGACTAACAATATTTTCTAGGTAGCCCTCTGCTTTTTCAAGGCAAAAGGTACTGAGATTGCCGGCCATCATTTTAATTTGAGCTATTTGATCAATACTCTCAATGAGAAGAGGTTTCTGTTTTGACTCAAACATGCTGGCAGAATTGCCAGGAGTGAAGATAAGTTAGGACTTGATCCAAAACCCACTGAAGTCAATGTCGACTCCCATTGACTTCAATGGGCTTTGGGGCAGGCCTTTAAAGGCCAACAGTGAAATCCTGTCCACCCTGACTCTCACTGACTTCAATAGTGCTGAGATGTCACCCCCAGAAATCTGCACGTGCAAAGGGTCTTGTGTTCACATAGTTTTCTTACATCTGACATTAAAACCTTGGGGGCATGGTTTGAAGAGTTCCTGAGCACCCACAACTCTAATTCAAGTCATGGCACCTTTTGAAAATTGGACCCTTGTTTATGTACTCTTGATATGTCTTTTGGGAGCAAGCTCCAGAAAAGATCTTAAAGAAAAGTAGAAAAATTAAAGAAAACCAACTTAAAGTTATGTGGAAAATGCTTAAGGAGCCTCAACAGAGTTGTTGCATTTCTTAGCCATTTCTCATGTAATATTAACCTTATAAAGCAAAACAGTCAATACACATTAAGGAGATGATGTTCAAAAGCCCCTGAAGAATTTAGGAGCTGAAGTCCTGCTGATGTTCAATAGAACTTATGCTCTGCACTCACTTATTGAATATCTCACTCTAAGGCGGACCCAGTCTTAAAAGTATGTGTGTGTGTGTGTGTGTGTATGTGCGTGTGTATAAGATATATAACTAAATATTGTGGTGAATTAGGTGTTCATGAAAGAGAAGATATATAATAGCTGCACAAGGTACACATTCCCCAATAGCTCTGCTAACATAACATCTTTTATAAAAGACAAGGGGTCTATCCAAAGCAGAGTGAAAATTGTGCTGATTTGTTCTCATAGAGTTGTGCTGTGGATAAATGTCCATCAGGAATCCTCCGGCTGAGCTGGCTGATCTCCTGAAACTGCTACATATGGAATGACTGCAAAGACTAATACCAATACCTTCTCTGTTTTACGGTGCTCTCTACATTAGCATGCACAATCCTCTCACAAATAGGTGGTCCTGCCAGAATGTGGTTGAGGCATGTTAGCAATGCAGCACGGGAAAAACTTAGGGGCCTGTTCCAAAGCCCATTGCAGTTGACTTCACCTCCATGCTGTATCCATTTTGTGGATATGAAGAGGCTTTTAAGTCTTGAACTCTGTCCATTTTCTGAACATGCTTTTTAAAAAAGTGAATTTCATCATACATGCAGAGATAGCTCCCAACTAATAAATGTCTGCGTGGTTCTGTTAATGTGGAAGAGCCAGAAACTCATGCTGAACCACAACTTTGACTCATGCCTGATGCTGACCATGGCAGTACTTGTGTAAGGAGTAATACACTGGATATGCCAGACATGCAATGTTTTAAATATTAAAACAATTCTGCCAATCCCTGGTGGCTCTTGGAAAGAATAAATGTCTGTTGTCTGGCTCGTGCTGCGATAATACATACTACAGACATATTGCACACACAAGAAGCCAAGGACTTCAAACAACTTTGTCTCATTATGGCCTCAGGCATAAGCAATGCAAACACAGTTGAAGTTGATGCTGAAATTTCTGCCCATTGGATCTCCCATCATTAAGCTGTTTTTGATGTTCTTGACCTATTCACATCCTGCAATTTTTCCTGTACGTCTTTCTTGTATGCAGTTTGGTTCTGAGGATTCTGTTATTGAGAGGGAAGTCACTGCTGTGGTTTTTACACAAAGGAAGAGAAAAGTTTCTGGCATCAACTTGATTCCTGCACAAGTATATAATTCTTTCCTTGTCTGGTGGACTCCTTGCCTGTTGTTCAACATTTTAATTATATTAGCATATTTGAAACAATTCCTCTAAGCTTAAGAAAGGAAATATAATTATCACTGCATGGGAGACAGGGAAGACTTGTAGACGTATGTGTTTACTGGAAGTAGTTTTCAAAGTTTTTTTTGCCAGATTTCTGTTATGAAAATTACTGTCCTGAGAGGAGACAGTAAACCTATTTTTGAAGAGTAGATAGGTTTCAAGAGGGACTATTGTACTTCAGATAGTTGCTTTACCCTTTATTATATGATTAATAAGGACTCCCTAAGAATGAACCAACAATTGTTTGTGACTTTTATTGCCCTCAAAGTAGTCATTGATTCAACTGACAGTCTTACTCTGGTCCAAATCAATAGAGCTGTGCAAGCCAGTTCCAGTTCATAGATAGACAGAGACCTTTTTTTCCTGTCTGTCTGCATGGACTTCCTCAGCCAGAGTTTCACTTTGAGTTTTAACTTTGAAATAAGGAAAGAACTGGCTCTTCTGCAAAAGCAAGAAGAAGCTGGAAAAATCTGTGAAACACATACAGTAAAATTACTGTATTTCACTATTGCTCTTCTGATTATTTTATTTAAACAGAGAAGTTTAAACATCTCAATGCTGATGAGTAAAAAAAGAACTAATCTATAAAAGTTAAAACAAACCCATGAGTTTAATTTTAAATTCCTATTTGAAGCAAAAGACAAATGTGTTATGGTAGTGATACTTTCACAGCACAAACAGAATTGCTGGTGCAGACTGATGGCAAGTCTCATAACTAGGGAGTTCAGCTCCAGGTTCTGCTAAAGACTTCATATGGGACCTGAATAAGTCATTTAACCTCTAAGGGTACATCCAGACTACCCGCCGTATCGGCGGGTAGCGACTGATTTACTGGGGATCGATATATCGCGTCTCGTCTAGATGTGATATATCGATCCCTGAACGCGCTTCCTGTCGATTCCGGAACTCCACCAGAATGAGCGGCGGTAGCGGAGTCAACGGGGGAGCCACGGCCGTCAATCCCGCGCCGTGAGGACGGGAGGTAAGTAGGAATAAGATAGGTCGACTTCAGCTACGGTATTCCCATAGCTGAAGTTGCGTATCTTACATCGACCCCCACTCCACAGTGTAGACCAGGCCTAAGTCTTGCAAATTTTCTCTTATCTGTAAAAGGAGGACAATACTTTCCTATATGTCTATATACTTGTAGGGCCCCATTGCTGTAGTACCAGAGCGCCTCACAAGCATGATCAGATTTAAACTTGGAACACCCTTGGTGAGATCCCTTCATTATAGGTGAGGAACTGTGCATAAAGAGATTAGGGGCCTTACTCTGGAAACTCTTGGGGCAAGTCTTCACTACAGCACTGCATCGGTGCAGCTGTGCCAATAAGTACTTGGTGATAAGTGGGTGTGGACAGTGCAAGACTTGCATCGCTTGGAGGGGGGCTTTTTCACACCCCTGAGATGTAAATTATATTGACTTAGGCTGTGGTGTAGACCTGCCCTTAGGATATGTCTATACTGAAATTAAAACCTGTAGCTGGTCTGTGCCAGGTGACTCAAGCTAAAGGGCTCAGGCCAAGGGATTGTTTCTATGGTAACCAGACAGCAAGTGTGAAAAATTGGGATGGGGGTTAATAGCCTATATAAGAAAAAGACCAAAAAATCAGGACTGTCTTTATAAAATCGGGACATCTGGTCACCCTAGCTGTTTCATTGCAATCTAGATGTTTTGGCTTCAGTGCTGTAAGACCCTGCGAGGTGGGACAGTCCCAGAGAGAATATCTACACCTCAAATAAATTGACCCTTAGCCTGAGTCAGCTTGCATGGGTCAGTCATGGGTGTCTAATTGCAGTGTAGACATACCTTTGGACACATGCTTCCCATTGATATTAATGGACCTATTGTCAGACCTCAAGTTAAGTAGGTGTGTAAGATGTTCTAGAATCAGGATATTAGCAACTTGTCCAGTGACTCGGTGGATAATGACAGAGCAAGGAATTGAGCCCCAGTTTAATGTCTTACCCACAGGGCCACATGTAATTAGTGAGACAATTCATTAAATTTGCAACATGGTTCGAGAGACACTGTAGCAGTACAAAGTAGTAGTATAAGAGCTGTGGATTTGCCTTTCATTGTAGTGGTTTGACTGACGTCTAGGTAAACTGTTTATAAACTAGTGGGGGCTTCTATTCTTAGTAATACTGCATTGTTTGGCTACAGTAATCAGTTGTAATATGTTTGTCTTGCGATCTCAATTACACTTAAAACACACATCAAACCATGTGAGTCAGTGCAGGAAAACGTCAAAACATCTGCTCAGATTATTTGAGGTTTGTTTTAAATAGGCAATTGAAATATTTCCTGTTTTTCCCTTATGTTTGAATCCCCCCATCCTCATAACTAACTTTTATTTTTCCATGTAAAGCCCCAGTGGAAATAATTAAGTGTTTCCCCACAACTAGCTTGTATTCCAACAAACTAGAGTCTTGAAACAAATGCATAATAGTAAGAATGACAGGCATCTGAATTAAAATGTTTGCTTGCCTACCTGGTTTATCCCCTCCAGAAGAAGAGGAAGAAGAAATATATACTTGCGGGAGTGTGGGGGAAGCAGAGGTGAAGAGAAGAATTCTGCAGTATGTTTGAAAGCGAGCTCCTATATAATTTTAAAAAATCTATCTATTTCTAGCGCTGCCATCACCAGACCATCTCTAGTCACAAATACAAGAATTAAAGAACCATCAGCACTCTCGGTTAGATTGGCCTCCTGCTCTTCCATTAGTGAGACCTATTCCTAAGGTCTTCCTTTGAGTGAAAAAGAAAACAGACCAGCCAGAGGTGGCAGAAGGTGTTTCTGGCGACTGCTGTAATACGTGGGAGCCCTGGTATTCATCAGTAAGGGTTAGGCTGTAGCATGTGCTGCTGTTGCCATTCTGGTGTGTGTAGCATGCTATAGGCAACACCAAGAGATGGCTTGAGTAGTCCCTTGGGCTGCCTAAATTATGCTGGAGGCTGTTTCAGCCCCTGAAATAGCCAATAATTGAGAGGGTGCAAAAGTGGCCTAAAGATATTCCCCCTCTCCACCCCCAGTGTTGTCATCTGTGCTTCACCTCTTGGAGGCACTGGGTCTACATGGAGGGCAGAGTTGAGTGTGAGTCAAGGTTTGTGCACCCTCTGATAAATGATTGCTGGACAGACATCCCTGACAGATGGAGTAGGCATGGCTTCTGCTATTTTCTCAAGGTATTTCTCCGTTTCTGCCAGCTCTTTTTCATCCAGGGGCATAATTCTTCTGAAGCTGAGGAAGCTGGCCGTGATGAGAGTGTCTTTCTTCTTATGTGTGGTCCAAGGGCTCGTCAAGCGACTGAGGGTCATGATGCCAGGGTGAATCCTGGTCCCACTGAAATCAATGGCAACATTCTCATTAACTTCAGTGGGGCCAGGATTTCACCCTAGGCTTCTATTTAAGGCTGATATTGACAGGCTGGCAATTATTCTGTACTGCCATTTATCCACCCCTGAAGGATGCTGGGAGGCTTAGTTGTAAACAATGTTGAGATCCTTGAATGAACAATGCTATATAAATACAAAACTACAAAAGAAAATGGTTTCTACTCAGTGATTTGAGACTGACTCTCTAAAATAACTCTGAGTTAAGCAATGCAAATAGATTATAAGGCAGAGGCCATTTCTACACTGTTACTGAGGCAATTTGCCATTAGAGTCAAGGGGATTTCACCTTGAGTAAGAAGTGCAGGAGGAGGCCCTCCATATTTTTTAGCTGTGTTTTGCAAAGTTTCTGCAGCCAATGTATCTATAAACAGCTATTGCAGCAAGCAGGTCCCAAAACTCACTACTGGGAGATTTAGTTGTGAACCTGCTGACTGAAACCTCTATTAAAGAAAACTAGGAAGATCCAGGTATAAGACCTACCTGATCCAGACTGCAATGAAGTCTATAGGAAATAAGTAGGAGAAAAACAGTCTGTTCACTGAAGAGCCTGGTAGTCCCATCAACAGCTTTTGATAAACATCGCACTAGATTGCTGTGGTTATTGATGGCACACTCATAATTACTGTTCTCTTCATGGTAATAAATATAATTTTATGATCAACTGTAAACCCATAGAAAATGAAACTAATTTAGCAAAGGCAAGAAAAAGTCTGACCAGTCTCTACTTTAAAATCATAACAACACTTGGCACTTAGTCCTCTTCAGAGCATTTTACAAACATCAACTAATTAATTTTCACATTAAGTAGGTGAGTGTGGTAAGTATTAGTAACCCCATTTCAGACATGGGGAAACTGAAGTGCAAGGGGTAAGTGATTTATACCAGTCTGTCAAGAGAATCAGTATCAAAATTGGGATTAGAGCTCAAGAGATCCTGATGCTTCCAGCCAAAGGGTCAGTCTAATACACCTCCTCCTTTCTCTTCATTGCATTCAATATTTAGCCTATGGAAAAACCCTTTATATTAACATTCTGATTTAACATGTATATTGTGGTCTTACAGAAAGAAACGTCATAGTTTTATAACTAAATAAGATTCAGGACTTAAAGTGAAATGACTGCATACATTTTGGTCAATTTTATTTTGCTGTTAACATCCCCCTACCAATTTCATTTCACCGTTAACATCCCACCCAGAACACCATGAGTTGAAATCCTCAGCTGTGGCCATGTAGTATAAATTGCATTTTGGGAAGAAAGGACACAAAGGTGACTTCTGCACTCCCCAATGCTGGGCTGGCTGTGGGATGAGGCAGTCCACCGGTACAGTTTAGATTAACAACCCTCAAATTGCTCTAAATTCTGCCCACTCCCAACACCCCTAAAGGGCTGAAATGGTAGGTTGGGATTTCTGGGGCATAGAGAAAACATGGCCACATTCCCTTTATTGAAGCCCATGGTACCGCACAAACCAGCCACAGAGCAGTCCAGGATATTCTTCTGAACATCTCAAAAGGAAAATCATTCCAATGGAATATTCCATATTCAAAGTGCAGACAAAACAGAGCTATTGCATGCAGTGTGGAACACTAACATCTTCATGTTGTAGCACATATACAAAACTTCACCGACATAGGGTGACCAGACAGCAAGTGTGAAAAATTGGGACGGGGGTGGGGGGGCAATAGGAGCTCATATAAAAATAAGCCCCAAATATCGGGACTGTCCCTATAAAATCGGGACATCTGGTCACCCTACCAACAGAGCACATGATGATTTCAGATATCAAGGTAGGGAGTGGGATATAAATGCCCATGCAATCTTGTCCCCCTTCTGCATATGTATTATAATACAGTCATTAATTACATGATCACATGCTAGTTTTTCCATAAGGACCAATCCCAGTTCTGAGGCTGATTCACTATGAGTCACTTAATCTCTCTCTCTCAAGTTTCCCAATCAGTAAAGTGAAGTTTCAAATACTTACCTACCTCTAAGGGTTGTTGTGAATGCTAGTTAATTAGGGTTAAATCCTCTTCTTATTCTGTGAGTGGTCCCATGATTTCACTGGGATTATCTGAATGAGTATGACAATGCTTGAAAAGCTCTCTATAAATGCTAAACTGTTGTTTTGTTGTTGTTGTTATGAGGAGTAATAAATGACATGCTACAGTATGAATGGCATATGTTCAGGGAAATCATTCCCTGATGATAATCATTAATGACAAAGGGAGGCACATGATTTCTATTTTTCTGCTTTTCAAAGTTTGCCAATATTTCTGGTACACTGCGAATCCCACATTAATAAATAGGTAAACCCTTTAGACACATGCAGTAAAATACAATGACGCTCTCTAAGACAAAGATTTGCTGAAGGAACAAATGGGATAAGGTCAAACAACTCCTACATGCAAAGATATACATTGTAATATGCTGACCTTTAAAAAAAAAAAAAAAGTCCAGTAACAACAACTTTCCTGTGCTCTGAACTGAAAACATTTACGTTTTTTTAATTTGGTGTGTGATGATGGGCTAGTCACTTAACCCTTAGGTTAAGTATGTCCACACCTCTAAACGGGGATAGTAATGCTTACCTACCTACCTTTGAAAAAGGATTTTGAGAGCTAAGCCCCAATCCTGCAATTGGATCTGTGCAGACAAAATCTTACGCCTATGTAGAACCTCACTGATTTTGTTGGGACTCCACCTGCAGGGATCTGATTTTCAGCTTCAGGGATTTTCAGATTAGGACTAGATCAGGGGTTCTCAAACGGGGAGTCGGGACCCCTCGGGGGTCAGGAGGTTATTACATGGGGGGTTGCGAGCTGTCAGCCTCCACCCCAAACCCCGCTTTGCCCCCCACCATTTATAATGGTGTTAAATATAAAAAAAAGTGTTTTTAATTCATAAGGGGGTCACACTCAGAGGCTTGCTATGTGAAAGGGGTCACCAGTACAAAAGTTTGAGAACCACTGGACTAGATTCAGTCTCAGCTCTGAGTATACGGCAGCCATAGCTGTATCACCTCTGGAACAGCACCATGAAGGATCCAGATTCAGACACACACACAGTTCCTCCCGTGCTCCTCCCTTGCTGTGGCTGGGGGTATATGACATCATTTCACCCCCTTTTCAAGGTGCACTTGACCCGTTTGTTGGCTGTGTGGAGGAGGGAATGGAGCCATGGCTCTGCACTCCCGAGACCCTTCCTGCACACGTGTTTGTGGGTGGGACTGTTAGGCATTTGATGGCTGGGACTCAAGATTCCAGATCCACTCACAGTAAGGGGACCCCCTCAGGACTTGTGAGAATACTGTGCATCACAGCAGCCTGAGTTACAGCAGGCATTCAAAAACTCTGTGGGCACACAGTCTGCCATGGTGTCACTCCCACATGACTCCCTCCCACACCCAGAGCTCCAGTCCAGAAGCCATAATGCAGCTGCATGGCTAAAAGGGAGTCCTTATTCCCTCACACTCCCCTACATAGTCACCTTAGGGTTAGGGTCAGTCTAGCCCTAAAAGTGCTATATATACTAATTATAATTAAGCAATTATTATAATTCTTTTGAGAGAATACAGTTAAAATTAAACCTTACTGGACTGAGATTAAACATAACTTTTAAATTCATTATATAAACAAGGACGGCACATTTTCAAAAAATTGTAAATTATAAATGGTGTAAATTTGCAAGTTTGATTATTTGCATGTTCAAAATCCCCATGTTTCCACATGCAATCGCAGAGCATACAAATTGGGTAATTAGTTCTCTATGGTTATCTGATCTGTACCCACACTTATACATGCAAATGCTTGCAAGACCAAATTTTCAAATATAGACACTAGGTTGATGCCACTGGGAAACGTGGCTTTCAAATACTCATCCGTCATTGTGGAAAAACTTTTATGAATGAGGACTGGACGGAGACAGCAGACTATTGATTGGCATGTTTGTCTGAATGAAATCGGTGCGATACATTTTGAGTGAAATTCATATAATTGGACAGCCCTTGTTTTGGCCATCAGCAGAGGATTGAACTCCATTCTCCATGAATATACCAGATGTAAGCAAAGAAAGAGCACTAACATGTTTACTGACACCACAATGCCCCAAATGAGGTCCTAAAGACCTCCTTCAGCATCGTGAGGGTGAGCAGGTACAGTATGTCACACAGATACAGAGTCAACACAATCCCATCTTGTCTAAGAACACTAAATCAACCATTTAAAAAAACTGTCAGATATACAAGTGAGGAATAATTAAGAACCACGTGGGAATGTACCACCGTGCTTGTCTGCTGACAAGGGACCTGATTTGTATGCCTTAAAAGGGGGTGGGGGGGGCGGGCTTGATATCTAAGTGGGATTGGGCCCAAAGTTGATGACAAAGGAGATGCTGCTCTGCAGATGAATGCTCTAAAGCCAACAGAGAGAATCATTTGCTTTTCTTCTTACAATCTGGGGAGCTCAGCACCTGTGTAGGCAATACAGAATCATTGTTACGTTAGGTTAATCATTGTTAAACTGCTAAATGGGCACTGCAAGCCCCATCTGTTTATTCAGTCTTTTGCCGGAGGTGGGTTGGTTAGGAGGGAGTTGCTGTTTTGTTGTTTAAATTTAAATGACATAGGTACTATGGGGAATCTGTAACTTCTGGCTTTTGTACCAATATGTGGATTTTAACTAATCGCATCGTAGTCTTTCCAAAGTGCTTGGAGACTAACTGACAGGCACATGGTTCATAAACTGAATAGCAAATAAATGAACCACAACCTAACTGAAAAACTGAGCAAAATGATGGTTCTCTGATAAGTGAAAAATAATTAATATTGATAGGGGTTCACTGTTTGTTTGTGTGTGTATGTGTGTATATATATATATATATTTTTCCTCCTCTCCCTCAAAAGTCTTAACTTTATGTTGTTTCTGGTTTTCAAAACTATATTTCTAAAATACTTTATCCCACTATAAGCCTCAACAGACTCTGCAGCAGGGTGTATGCATATGGATCTGTTCACGTGCATGCTGTTGCAGTAGTGTCTGAAAGCCCCAGTCATGGACCACAACCCTATGTGCTAGGTGCTATACAAACACAGAACAAAGAAACAGTCCCTGTCCCAAACAGCTCACAGTATAAGTATCTGACAAGAGACAAAAGATGGATACAGTAAGATAGATGGGGAGGGTGGGGGATCACAAAAAAACAATGAGACATTATTGGACAGCATGATAGACAGTGGGCCCAGCATGTCAGCTGCCTAACCATTGTGAAGACAAAGTGGGTAAGGTAATATCTTTTACTGGACCAACTTCTTGAGACTGACAAGCTTTTGAGACATGCAGAGCTCTTCTTCAGGTCTGGGAAACTTAGGCCTACACTATAGAGTTCTACACTATAGTTCTACCAAGTTCTACACTATAGAGTTAGGTCGATGCAAGGCACCTTACGTCGACCTAACTACGTAAGTGTCTACACTAAAACTTCTCTCCCACTGATGTAATTCATCCACTACACCAACTTAACACCACCTCCATGAGAGATGTAGAGTCAATGGTGAGGTAGTTAAGTCAATGCTGTCTCAGTGTAGACACTGTGTTGCCTACGTCGACAGTTCAGTTGGTGCAAGCGCTCCTGATGAGCATGTACACTAATGACACAAGGAGCAAAGTATAGACACGTCACGTGCATCCGATGAAGTAGGTATTCACCCACGAAAGCTCATGCTCCAATATGTCTGTTAGTCTATAAGGTGCCACTGGACTCTTTGCTGCTTTTACAAATGTTATAATTACTGCAGTGGCTGTCTGCTGACATAAATTATGTCGACTTGATTTTGTGGGGTAGACATGCCCTTACCCAGAGTGTCACAAGGTGGAACAGATTGTTCAGCATAAGTAGTTAACACACATTTCAAGGGACCATTCAAGGTGAAGTGGCCTGTTAACACCCCTCCTATCATAGGGAGGAAAGAAAAGGGGTGAGTGGGTGGGAAAGCAACTGGAGGAGAGAGGTTGTAGATTTTTGTAACAGGCCATAAATCCAGTGTCTCTATTCAGTCCATGATTTTTAGTGTCTAGTAAAGTTATAAATTTAAGCTCCCAGGCTTATCTTTTGAAAGTGTTTTGCAGGTTACCTTTGAGGATTGGTCTGATAGGTCAGCTACAGAGTGATTGATTTGTAAAATATCAGAGGGGTAGCCGTGTAAGACTGGATCTGTAAAGGCAGCAAAGAATCCTGTGGCACCTTATAGACTAACAGACGTTTTGGAGCATGAGCTTTCGTGGGCAGGAGCGGCCCCAGGGTTTCTGACACCCTAGGCGGATGGCCATTTCGCCACCCCCCGCGGGTCCGGTGGACCTACTGCAGTCATGCCGGCAGACGGTCCGCTGCTGGAAAGGCTCCGGTGGACCTGCTGCAGGCATGACTGCGGTAGGTCTGCCGGAGCCTTTAGACCAGCGCACTGTCCGCCGAAACGACTGCGGCAGCTCCACCGGAGCCTTTCCAGCAGCCGACAGTCCGCCGGCATGACTGCGGTAGGTCCACCGGACCCGCGTGCCACGCCGCCCGGCAAAATAGTGCCCCCCAAAAATTCTGGCACCCTAGGCCATTGCCTAGGTCGCCTAAATGGTAGCACCGGCCCTGTTCGTGGGTGACAAAGTGGGTATTCACCCACGAAAGCTCATGCTCCAAAACGTCTGTTAGTCTATAAGGTGCCACAGGATTCTCTGCTGATTTGTAAAAAGCATTCACCCACAGGTGATCAGTCCGCATCCTCAAAGGAAACTTGCACAACACTTTCAAAAGATGAGCCTGGGAGCTTAAATGTATAACTTTGCCAAACACTAAAAATCATGGACTGAAAAGAAACACTGGATTTATAGCCTATTACAACATCTATAACCCACTACAATCCCGTCATCTGCTTTCCCACCCCCCTTCTTTCCTCCTTATGACAGGTATGTTAACAGGCCACTTCACCTTGAATGGTCCCTTGAAATATCTAACTACTTATGCTAAGCAATCTGTTCCAGCTTGCAAATAGCTGTGACACTCAGGGCTTGGCTACACAGGAGAGTTGCAGCGCTGGTGCTGGGTTTACAGCGCTGCAACTTACTCACCGTCCACACTTGCAAGGCACATACAGCGCTGCATTTCCCTGGCTGCAGTGCTGGCTGTACTCCTGTTCTGCCTGGGGTATAACGATTGCAGTGCTGGTGATGCAGCGCTGCTCCGCCAGTGTGGCCATCAAAAGCGCTGTAATTGGCCTCCAGAGGTATTCGGAGGCATCCCAGAATGCCTGTTCAGCCACTCCCAACAGCGCTGCAAATGTTGCAAGTGTGGCCACACTGCAGTGCTGGTAGCTGTCAGTGTGGCCACTCTGCAGCGCTTTCCCTACACAGCTGTACGAAGACAGCTGTAACTCCCAGCGCTGTACAGTTGCAAGTGTAGCCATACCCTCAGTTAGGGGAAGTCTACACTACAGCTGTGCTACTCTAGCGCTATAATGAAGATGCTCTAAACCAAGGCATAGTTAATCCACTTCCCCGAGAGGAGGTAGCTATGTTGGTGGGACAAGCTCTCTCCCCAACATAGGGCTGTCTGCATAGGGGGGTATAACTATATTGCTTTGGGGTGTGGATTTTTCACACCCCTGAGTGACGTAGTTATACCGATATAGGTCTGTAGTGTAGACCAGACCTATGTTTCCCAGTCCTGAAGAAGAGCTCAGTGTAGGCTCAAAAGCATGTCATGGGGGAAGGGATAGCTCAGTGGTTTGAGCATTGGCCTGCTAAACCCAGGGTTGTGAGCTCAATCCTTGAGGGGGTCACTTAGGGATCTAGGGCAAAAATCAGTGCTTGATCCTGCTAGTGAAGGCAGAAGGCTGGACTTGATGACCTTCCAGTTCCAGGAGATTAGCATCTCTCCTATTATTATTTTTCTCACCAGTCAAAAATATTACCACACTCACCTTGTCTCTCTAATATCCTGGGATCAGCATGGCTATACCACCACTGCATATACCCATTGTGCAGTTTAATAGTGTTAAACAAGAAGTTTCATGCACACATGCATCACATTAGAGTTCACCATTCTGCTTGAGTTGGAAGAGGAGCAGTGAGAGCTTCATGCACTTGACAAATGGATCTCAGGTACGGAGAGCAAGAAGCTGTTGCTGAGCAAGAAAGCTTGGGGATGAACATGGTATAAACACCCAGTTTCCCCTATCTTACTCTAATGTTGGTTAATGGAAAAGTGATTCTGAGATTAGTGACATACTTGGTAATGTGGAATAGTTGAAGAAACTGGGCTGTGCACTAGTTCATACAGACCTCAGAACTTCTAAGTATATTCTGTCAGTCACTGGGGATTTGCTCTGACCACATGGAGTTGCCTTGGACAAATTATAAACATTTCCTCAGAAGACAGTGAGCCTGAAAAACATTTAAAAACTTAATGTAGCTTCCAAAATGAGGGTAATAGTGAGAGAAACAATTTACTGAGATGGATCTCCAAAACCAGGAACACCCAGAACTGAAGGGTTTAGCGTAGGAATATCAACTAGCATGCTAGGGTGCTAACATGGGAAGGGAACAGTCCTGGGGAGCCTGCAATTGCTGCTGATATCTTGAAGAGCAGTTCCATCTCAGGCAATCAAAGATTCTTCCTTCCCTGCTCTCAGCCCAGCATCTACCAGCATTTTGTGGGGAGGCAAGGTCTTTTGTTCTGTGTTTGTACAGCTCCTAGCACAATGAGGTCTTGGTCTTGGCACCTATGATAATACAGCTTCTACTACTACTAAGCATGCAGCAGCCTGCCTTGTCTGATGCCCTCTTCTTCCTTGTTCTGACGTTACCACCTCCAGGCATTTGAAAATCATATGTCAGGTCCCCCCAGATCATGAGACTGTCTTAAAAAATCATGAGTTTAAAAAAACTCCCCAAAAACAGGATTCTTTTAATTTGCCTTCTGGGTTTTGAGCCTTTTAGGGTTCATGTTTTCAAGCTTTTCTCTGCAACTATGAGGGCTAAAAATGTACCTTGTTTTTATGAAATCTGAGATTTCATGTAATCACAACTCCAAGAGCCAGGGCTTTAAGAAAAACACCATAAGAGTTGTGATAAAATCTTATGAGTTGGCAACACTGGGGAGTGTTTCTTGCTCCACTCTTGGTCTTTGTGGTGCTCTTCAATGCAGACAGTGGCTCCCACTCAGTAGTAGGATTCTGGCCACCCAAAACTAAAATTGAAGTGAGAATGGAGAGGGAAAGCCTTTCTCTAAGGCCTGGTCTACACTGGGGGAAGGAATCTAAGTTATGCAACTTAAGCTACGTGAATAATGTAGTTGAAGTCGACGTACTAAGATCTACTTACCGCGGTGTCTTCACTGTGATAAGTCGACAGCTGACACTCTCCCGTCGACTCCGCCTGCGCCTCTCGTCCTGGTGGAATACTGGAGTTGATGGAGAGCACTCGGTGGTTGATTTATCATGTGTAGACTAGATGCGATAAATTGACCCCCGCTGGATTGATTGCTGCCTGTCAATCCAGCGGGTAATATAGATAAGCTCTAACACATAGACAGTATCCTAGCATAGTCTCAGGCTTGGTCTACACTAGAGAGTTGGGTCGACATAAGGCAGTTTATGTTGACCTATGTCAATATACTGTAGTGTCTACACTACAGCCTTGTTCCCACTGATGTAAGTGCCCCTACTACCCCGACATAATAACTCCACCTCCATGAGAAATGTAGGGCTTATGTCAGTGTAGTTGGAGTGGCGCAGTGTCTGTGTAGACACTGCGTTCCTTATGTTGGTTGTTGGCTGTCTTGTCAATTTCATGGCTCTGCTGGATCTGTGAAATGGACAAGAAAGCAGGCTTCTGACTCCCCAGCTAGATTGCTGCCGGGTCTCTACTTCAAGCTGGGTTGCTATCTGGGCTCTCAACCTGGGCTGCCGCCCAGGCTCCCCACTGGGAGCTCTACTGCCCCCCAAGGTCCTGGCTCCTCGCTGGGAATATGGTAGCCGTATGGACTCCAGGTGTGGATCTCCCTGCTGGAGGCGAGAAACCCTGGGCAGCTTCCCCCATTTCCAGCTGGGAGCAGGGAGGCAAGAAGCCTGGGGTGCAGCTGGGCTCCGTGAGGAGAACTGTGTGGAGCTTAGAGCCCTGGTCCTCACAGAGAGATCCCCACACTGCCCCTCTTCAGTCAGTAGAAGTGCTCCTGGTCAGGACGCACACCACCGACAGAAGGAGGGTAGTGTGGACATCAGCCACCACAGTAATTACCTTGCATGACTGGGTCCAAACAGGTTGTGGTTTAGGCACTACTGCAATATAAATGTTAAATAATAAATAATACTGCCAGGTGGTTAGAGATGTTCTTCCCCACAGACCATCAATATCCCCAATTTCTGCCATCAACCAAGAAGCAGAGGTAGGAGTCAAGAGACAGCAAACATAAAAATAAATAATTTTTTCCAAAGATGAAAAATAATCTCCCCCGAATTGTTAACCTGTGTGAGTCCCTCAGTTACAGTGTGGGTGGACTGTATGGCATTCCTTAAAATGTTTACTGCAACTACTGGTCTTGCAGGCTTGGAATTAAATTCCTCCATTTCCTTACATTATGCTCCTGTAAAAATCCCTATGGTATAGCAAATCCTTGCTTGATGATATATTTTGGAACAGAGCAACTGAAATTGTTTTCAGAGCGAGTACCCATTTTAGAGTCCCTGTGCAAGAAATTTCATTTTAAAACACAACATCCAAATACTTTGTAGATGGAAAAAGAATCAACCATTTCTATCTCTAGTCCCATTCAGGGCTTGGCTACAATGCAGAGTTGCAGCGCTGGTGGTGGCTTTACAGCGCTGCAACTCACTCACCGTCCACGCTTGCAAGGCACATACAGCGCTGTATCTCCGTGGCTACAGCGCTGGCTGTACTCCACCTCGGCCTGGGGAATAACGACTGCAGCGCTGGTGATGCAGCGCTGCTCCGCCAGTGTGGCCACCAAAAGTGCTGTTATTGGCTTCCAGAGGTATTCGGAGGTATCCCAGAATGCCTGTTCAGCCACTCTGCTCATCAGTTCGAACTCTACTGCCCTGGCCTCAGGTGACCCACCCTTTAAATGCCCTGGGAATTTTAAAAATCCCCTTCCTGTTTGCTTAGCCAGGCGTGGAGTGCAATCAGTGAATCTTTCCAGGTGACCATGCCTCAACACGCCAAACGAGCCCCAGCATGGAGCAATGGTGAGTTGCTGGACCTCATCAGTGTTTGGGGGAAGGAAGCTGTGCAGTCACAGCTGCGCTACAGCTTTATGATACCTATGGGCAGATATCAAGGGCCATGCTGGAAAGGGCCATGACCGGGACGTGCTGCAGTGCAGGGTTAAACTAAAGGAGCTGTGGAGTGCCTATTGCAAAGCCCGCGAGGGAAACCGCCGCTTCGGCGCTGCCCCCACGACCTGCCGTTTTTACAAAGAGCTGGACGTGATACTTGGGGGTGACCCCCACCACCAATCTGAGGACCACGATGGACACTTCAGAGTGGGGGTGGAGGGAGGAGGAGCAGGTGGGGGAGGAGGAAACCGAGAGTGAGGGAGACACCCCGGAGTCCCTGGAGGCATGCAGCCAGGAGCTCTTCTCAAGCCAGGAGGAAGGTAGCCAGTCGCAGCAGCTGGTACTTGCTGGAGGACAAACAGAGGAGCGGGTTCCCAGTAAGCGGCTTTTATTTTCAGGATGGAAATTTTTCAGGAGAAGAGGGAGGGTTCTGCATGCATGCATGCCTAGATGTGGAATAGCGCATTGATGTGGTCTATCACGTCATGGTAATCAGCCTCGGTAATCTCTTCAAAAGTTTCAGCCAGAGCGTGGGCAATGCGCTTGTGCAAGTTTATTGGGAGAGCCACTGTGGTCCTTGTCCCAGTCAGGCTAACGCATCCGTGCCACTGTGCTGTGAGGGGTGGGGGGACCATTGCAAGACACAGGCAAGCTGCACTGGGGCCAAGGCAGAATCCACATTGCTGTAGAAGACCCTCCCGCTCTTCCCAGGTGACCCGCAGCAGCGAGATATCTTCCAGGATCAACTCCTGTGGAAAATGTTGGGAGAGTGTTCAGTGTAGGTGCCCCCTGCAGCTGTTTGCTTTCCCCAATGCACAGAAACCCTGAGGACAGTACAGCCCTGAAGCAATCAGTCTCCCTTACTTACCATTTCGGGGCTCCTGTGGGTTATGTGCGCTCTCTTTGGTATGGGAAAATTATGCTATTGTGAAGACTGTAAACTCCTTCACTGTGTGGGAATAACTGTCTGATATAAACAATGCTGCCTCTGTTAAGTGTTGCCTTTTTTGTTTTTCCACAAGCAACCTTGAGATCTTGGCTACCCGTGTTATCAACAGCTCAAAGACTCCAAAACCTCCAGAAGAAGCTGCGAAAAAGCAAAGAAGCATGCTGCAAGCAGTTATGGATCACTCTGTCACAGAGAATCAAAAAGTGCAGGACTGGAGAGAAAGGGAAAGCAGGATCCGCCAGAAAAACGCAGCGGCCAGGAAGAAAAGCACAAAGCAGCTGATAAGCATTCTGGCGCGTCAAGCGGACTCTATCCAGGTGCTCGTAGCCATGCAGACAGAACACTACCGCGCCGGCCCCCGCCGCGTCCCAAAGCTCTTTCTCTTGTGCCCCAATGTCAGCTCAAAACCCCCTTCCCCAGCATCTAGGTTCTTACCACCATCAGCTGCCTCCAACACCTGTACGTTCACCAACCAGACCCGAGATCTAGGACCCTTACCCTCTGCACTCAACCCCCATTACCATGCAGTATTTTCATCCTGAAGTGCAGCAGTCATTGCACAGCACTCCAGACAGGACATATTCAAACCTGTGACTGTTCAGTTCCCCACCCCACTCCCCTGCCCTTTTAGGTTCCCAAAATGTTGTGTGTCTGTCAATAATGTTATTTTCTTTTCAACAAATGAATTCTTGGCTTTGAAAACAGTCTTTATTATTGCAGAAAGTCAAAGATACCTTAGCCCAGGAAAGAAACAGGCACTGCAAATCAGCTTAGGAAACACAGATTCCTACTAACATTGTAACCACTGCACTTCACTCCTGTGCAAGGCACCAAACATTACTGTTGGTTTTCAGCCTCAGATTCCTCCCTTAAGGCATCCCTAATCCTTGCAGCCCTGTGCTGGGCCTCTCTAGTAGCCCTGCTCTCTGGCTGTGCAAATTCAGCCTCCAGGCGTTGAAGCTCAGAGATCCATGCCTGACTGAATCTTTCAGCCTTCCCTTCACAAATATTACGGAGGGTAAAGCACGCAGATATAATCGCGCGGATGCTGCTTTTCCCAAAGTCTAGCTTCCCATACAGAGATCGCCAGCGCCCCTTTAAACGGCCAAAAGCACACTCCACAGTCATTTGGCACCAGCTTAGCCTGTAGTTGAACCGGTCCTTGCTCCTGCCAAGCTTCCCTGTATACGGTTTCATGAGGCAAGCAATTTAGTGTCATACGTGTCAGGCAACTCGCTATCATCGTCGGACTTCTCATCACTTTGGATCTTCAGGAATAGCTCAACTGCCAAATGTGATGTGCTGGCGAGACTTGTCAGCATACTCCTCAGCAGTTCGGGCTCCATTTCCCACAAAAATCATGCTGCACAGAAATCGTTGAGAGTCAAGATGGCACCAAACGTGGACGGAAAAACAGGGATTGCTGGGATGTGACGTGATGCATCAAGGGGCGTTGGGACAGGAAGCAGAATGACCCGCACCCTCCACCCCCTTCCTACAACCCACGGCACCAAAATGTGACGATGCGCTCTGTGGGATAGCTGCCCATAATGCACCACTCCCAACACTGCTGCAAATGCTGCAAATGTGGCCACATTGCAGCGCTGATAGCTGTCAGTGTGGCCACACTCCAGCGCTTTCCCTACATAGCTGTATGAAGACAGCTGTAACTTCCAGCGCTGCACACCTGCAATGTAAAAGGATTAAATTTTAAAGATTAACTGTTTTGCTGGAATAGTCTCAGGGCTTGACTACACTGGCACTTTACAGCGCTGCAACTTTTGTGCTCAGGGGTGTGAAAAAACACCCCCCTGAGCGCTGCAAGATACAGTGCTGTAAAGCCTCAGTGTAATCAGTGCTGCAGTGCTGGGAGCTCCCAGCGCTGCAAGCTACCCCCGTAAGGGATGTGGTTTACGTGCAGCGCTGGGAGAGCTCTCTCCCAGCTCTGGCGCTCCGACCACACTCACACTGCAAAGCGCTGCTGCGGCAGCGCTTTGAAATTTCAAGCGTAGCCATACCCTCAGTCTAAAACATTTAAAGGAACTACCTGACAGAATAAGTTAGATTATAATACTTCTTTGTATCTCTATAATTCCTTCCATACAAGGATTCAAAATGCTTTAAAACATGAATGAATTAAACCACACAATGCCCCAGTAAAGCTGTTTTGATATTATCACTGATGGGAGACCTGAAGCAAAAACGATGAAGTAACGCACCCATCATAAGGAACTAAGTTAGTCTATGACAGGATCAGAAGCAGAATTTAGATCTCCAGCTTTAACCACTAGACAATACTCCCTCTTATTGACATGCCTTAATTTCCTATGCTAAGGGTTCTTCATTTCCCAAATTACTTAGTGGGTTCCTAAAAGTTTTTATGCTTTAATACTGGGTGACCTTTTTTCTAATATGAGCGCTCTGCAGCAGACTTTTCCTGCATTGCAGCCCCACCCCATAATCAGCTTCTGGGAGAGTGCAAAAGTGTGCTTCAGCTGCACTTTCTCTTGAGCCTAAAATCATTACCCGTCCATTTGCTCCTTGCTGGAGAAACTGACTTTTTAGATTTGTCCAGGTCTCCAGGTTCTGTGGCAGTACACAACGTAGAGCTGGTTGGGGCAGTTTTCTGTTAGAATTATTTTCCAAAGGAAAAATCACTTTCTGCTAATCAAAATTTTCCACAAGAAAATTTCAATTTTGCCAGACAATTTAGATTTTCCATTGGAAAACCATTCTCACCTCTGAGGCCATCCTGCTCTTCAGCAGCCTACCCGGCTGTGGGCAGCCTGTCAGGGGTTTTAGGTCTTTCAGGGTCCTGGCTCTTTGGCAGCCTAAAAACCTTAGCTCCCAAACTGTCTGGCTTTCCAACAGAGCAGGCTCCTGGAACTCTGAGCAGCTTGGGAACCTCAGAAGTGTTTAGAGAAATACAAAATGAAATGCCCTTTTGATTTTTTTTCTAAAATTTTTTTTTAGAATTCCTGTTCCATGGGAAAAAATTTATTTTCATTCCATTTTAGAATGGAAGCTTTTTGAAATTTCAGAATTTTCCATGGAATGTGAATTCCAGTTTCTGACCAGCTGTAATACAGTACAACCTCAGAGTTACAAACACCTTGGGAATAGAGGTTGTTTGTAACTCTGAAATGTTCTTAACTCTGAGCAAAACGTTATGGTTCTTTCAAAAATTTACAGCTGAACATTGACTTAATACAGTTTTGACACTTTGCTATGCAGAAGAAAAATGCTGCTTTTAACCATTGTAATTTAAATGAAACAAGCACAGAAACAGTTTCCTTACCTTGTGAAATCTATTTTTTAAACTTTTCCTTTATTTTTAGACACTTACATTTAAGTACTGTACTGTATTTGCTTTTTTTTTTTTTTTTTTTTTTTTTTTTTTGGTCTCTGCTGCTGCCTGATTGCATACTTCCAGTTCCAAATGAGGTGTGTGTTTACTGGTCAGTTCATAACTCTGGTGTTTCTTGTTCTGAGGTTCTACTGTATAATGCTTATTCAATGGGCCACAAAATAGGGCTGGTTCCGTCTGTAAGTGCTAACCTTCAGAAAGGGAGGCTTGATCTACACCAAGCCTGCACAACTTGTAAAGCGGTGAGGGCCATATTACTCCAAAGAAAACAGCTGAGGGCCGAACCCCTCCGGCCCCACCGAAACACCCCCCCAGCACCGCCCAGCCTCCCCCCAAACACCCCTAGCACCGCCCAGCTCCCCTAAAACACCCTGCCGCCCCAGCACTGCCCGGCCCCATGGAAACACACCCCCGCCACCCCAGCGCCACCCATCCCATGGAAACAACCCCCCCTTCTTCAGTGCCGCCCTGCCGAAACAGAGGTATTGAACCTTGGTATTATGTTATAGCGGGCCCCTAAGGTAGTATAATTCAGGTAAAAGAAAAATGTCTTTTTGCTAGAAGTAGAATAAGATCTTCCCCCCACTTTGTAATCAATTGCCCTGTTGAATGAATGAGGTGTGAATGAGGAAGGCGTGGAAGGCAGGCACATCCAGACAGCTGCAACCCTCGGAGAGGGGATGGGAGCCAGACCAAGGAAAATCAAACTTGTCAAGTAGGCTGACTAGAGAAGAGCAGACATACTGACGGCCTGGGGGGGGGTGGGTGGGTAGAAGTGAGTACCTTCCTTTGGAAACACTCTCTTTGCAGCATTGGGACAACCCCCATCCCAGAGAAAAGCAGCAAAAAGGACCAATTTTTATGAGAGACAAGATCAGTAGAACAGGTCAGCCACTGACTCGCTGCTTGCCTCCTCACCCCACCCCAAGTATAAAGGCCCCCCCGCCACTCCCTGCCCGGCTCATCATCCCCCTCCCCGGCTTGCCTACTCACCTCCTGCCGCCTGCTCGCCTCCTCAGCCCCCCTCCTCTGGCTCACCTGCCCCCCTGCCACTGCCCACCCAGTTCATCATCCCCCCTCCCCCGCCTGGCTGGTCTACTCACCCCCTACTGCCCGCTCACCTCCTCAGCCTCCCACCCTGCCTCTTGCCTAATTACCCCCCGCGGGCCACAGAGTGAGTCCACGCAGGCCACAGGCGGCCTGCATGTTGTGCAGACCTGGTCTACACTACCAATTTATGCTAGCATAACTATGTCACTCGGGGGTTTGAAACAACCACACCCCTGAGCGACATAGTTATACTGATTTCACCCCCAGCATAGACAGCACTATGTTGAAGAGAGGTCTTCTCCTATCAACATAGCTATCACATCTTGCGGAGGTGGAGTATCTATGCCAGTGGGAGAAGCTCTCCTGTTGGTGTAGGTAGCGTCTTCACTAAGCACTGCAATGGTGCCACTGCTCTAAGTGTAGATAACCCCAGAGTGTTGAATATGGGAGCATAACTTTTGTTAGTAGACTTAAGGGGAAAATAGGGAGTGAGGGAAGGAGACTAGTGGTTTGAAATCTCTGAAAAAAATCATAGAATTATTTTTCCGCCTGTTTGTTGTTGAAACTGTGACTGATTGAAAATGTTCCAAACAGCTCTACTCTACTTCAAGTTGAGCATGTGCATGAGTGTTTGCAGGATCAAGGCCATAAATCCTTTTTTACTAAAGAGTCTCTTCTCTCCTGGAAGCACATCTGAGCCCATCAGTGAGAGAGATGTGCACTCTAGGGCCCTGCTTTGGCAAAGACTTAACATGCTTCACTTTGGGCAATCCCACTTTGATAGTGCTACTTGCAATGCATAAAGTGGGTTAGGTCTTTGCCTGTTTGAGGCCTAGGTGGCACTTTAAATTCTCCCAGATTATTTTCTGGAGCTGGGGACTTCTGCCCCGCAGGGTGTGCTGGGCTCCTCTGGGTTTGAAAATATTTACTGAAGCTCCACTCCAGATGGGTCTGGCTGAATTTAAGCCCTGGGTCTTGGGTTGAGTATTTACAACAGAACATTGACTTACAACTGAACATGGGGGGAGGGGTCCTCCCCCAACTCCTTGCGGGATCCAGTGCTTAATTTGTAATGGAAAAGGTGCTGGGCCTCAAGCAATTGTTTTATTTCATAACTGAGGTGAGGTTGCTGGCAGGGCCGGCTTTAGGAACTGCAGGGCCCGATTCGAATACCTGGTCTGGGTCTCCGGCAGCACTTCGGCGGAGGGGGGTCCTTCCCTTGCTCCGGGTCTTCAGCAGATCCCCCCGCCGCAGAAATGCCGCCGAAGACACAGAGTGAGTGAAGGTCCCTTGTGCTGCTGAAATGCCAAAGACCCATACCGCTGCTGGGTGAGTAAAAAAAAAAATTAAAAACACTCCTAAGGTGCTGGGCCATCTTAGGTGCGGGGCCCAATTCCGGGGAATTGGGGGAATTGGCCTAAAGCCTGCCCTGGTTGCTGGGACCAAACCTAGAAGTGCCAGGGCTCAGCCTTGCCTAGGGTGACCAGATGTCCTGATTTTATAGGGACAGTCCTGATTTTTGGGTCTTTTTCTTATAGAGGCTGCTATTACCCCCACCCTATCCCCATTTTTCACATTTGCTGTCTACTCACCCTAGCCCTGCCAAACATTAAGCACCGCTCAGGCCCTCTAAGAGAAAATGAGACCCAGGAAAAGGAAAGAAAAACCCCAGGGGAAACGGGTTAAAGAAAAAAAAAAGTCCATGCTGGCTCGGGTGCTGGATTTAGGGGGCTGCTGCTGCACTCGCTGGCTTGAAGTGGTTTCCATTACACACCGGGTTTACAGTTTGGTTCACTGGCTCTCAGCACCCCTCCTATGGATATGGAACGAAGCCAATCCTGGGACAGTCCCTATGCCCGCTCCTCTGGAGCCCGGAACCCGTGCTCTGGAAACCCAGCCGTGCAGAGCCCATAGCGGTTGGGAAGGCCACCTAGGCCCCGGCCGGGCCCGGCCCTTCTCAGGAGTTTCACTTCAGCCCCCGCTCGGGCTGGAAAAGCTGCACACGCAACCTGAACAACTGAGCCACCGGCCGCTCCCGGTCCGCCTCCGCTGGGCGCAGGCTGCGGAGCCGGGAGAGGGTGGGGGCGGCGCTACAGGGCAGGGGGCGGGGCTGGCTGAGGCCGCCGCAGCTGGGCCGGGACTCGCGGCCGAGCCGGGGGAAGCACGTGGAGGAGGAGCCCGCGGGAGGCAGGCGGAGCTGCTGGAGGGGGGCAGCCCGGCCCGCCCAGCCGGGGATGGGCGCTTGAAAGGGGAATCTGTGGCCGGCGGAGGGAGAGCGGGACAAGTGGCTGGGGCGAGCGTGCCCCGCTGGCGCAGGCTTCCCGGCAGGGACCTTTGTGGCGCGGCTCAGCCCGGCGGGAGAGCGCCCAGCATGGAGCCCGTTACCAAGTGGAGCCCAAAGCAAGTCGTGGACTGGACGAAAGGTAAGAGAGACGCTCAGCCGGGCTCGCCCCGCTCAGGGGAGCCCCCGGGGCTCGCAGCCAGGAGCCCCACGCGCGCACCGCGCTTGGCACAAACTTTCTGTGCAAGGGAGCAGCTGCCTGGCGGGGACTTGCCGTGTCCAGCCACCCCCCTGTTTGTGGGGCGCTGCCGAACAAGTTCTCCCTCTTCCTCTTCAACCCGCTGTGTGAAGCTCGGCCGCCTGCTAGCTCCCCGGCTCTGCACCTACCCCTTCTGGGGACTTGCTGGAAGCAAACACGCCGCCTCCGGACATGTTGTTCTGCGGCTTGCTGGGGGCGCCTCGGCTCTGGAGTTAATGTTAGTAGTTCTCGCCGCCTCCTGCTTTTGTATATACAAGTGCTCGTGCTGCACAGCTCTGGCCTCCTGCTGGTCTCTGGGCAACGCTCCAGTTGCTGGTGGTTGGCGTCAGGGACGTATTGTGACTCTCGGGCGATCCTTTTGAAGAATCCTGAAATGCTTATTAAGCAACACACTCTAGACTCGTAGGGCTCCCGAATGCCCGGCTAAACAGTAGTAGTTCTGCTTTGAGCCACTCAACCCGCCAGAGGAGGAGAGGAGCTGATAAAATGACCCAATTTTGCAACTTGAAGGATATGTTTGATGTTGACTCCAAGTTAGTCTCCTGGGCAGGAAAAGTTATTTTCCATGAGTATGTGTAAGCTTGGCACTACTTGTTTAGGATTTCCAGAATCCTGCTGGAAACCTGGCAGTTTGCTGGGAGATTTCCAATCCACTTACATGACTTGGGTCTCCTAGCGCCATAGTTCCGAAACCAGTGAAGTTATAGTGTTATTTTTGGGGAGGAGTACATTTTGACCTGGATTTGCTTTGGGTTGAGATTGAGAGCTGCATGGTACTCTCTGTGTGTGTGTGGTGTTCTTTAATTGGATTCTGCCCAATGCTCAGTCCCTTTGACCCTTTCACTTGTGGTCATATTCTTTTGTTCAAAGAATGTTACAAGTATTATGTGACTCATTCTGCAAAGTTCTAAACAAAGCCAGTTACTCTCAAAAAAAGGCATAGAGTCTGTATAATTTTGATGGCAAACTGCAACTAGCTCTAGTAAGCAAGAATTATTAATCCCAATTTACAGATGGAGAAACTAAGGGACTTAGTGTTAGATCTGGGTTTGGAATGCTGAGCTCTAGGTTCTGTGACTATACCACTCATCTCTCTCATTTATCCACCAAAACTCCCCACCTCATTTTGAGGCTTCATCAACGTGTTGACATAGCTGTGGGATGCTTCAGTGTTGCTGTTGTATTTGAAAAGAGTGCAGAGCATCTTCAAAGCTGAACAAATGGGCAAGTTTTTTTTCTGGAGGATGGGGAGGCAGGCACCTGGAGAAGTCACACTGCAACCAGACAGCCCTGTGTTTGCAGCTGTAGGATGACATAACTTTATGATCACTCTGGATTTTTTGTGTAATCATCCCTTACCTGTTGGTAACACTGTTTTGGAAAGGCAGCTTTAAAGTGTTTAATGCAGAGGTGGGCAAACTATGGCCCACAGGCAACATCCGGCCTGTGGGACTCTCCTGCCTGGCTCCTGGCCTGGGAGGCTAGCCCTGCCTCATCCTTGCTGTTCTCCCTGTCGTGCAGCTTCAGCTCACTGCGCTGGTGGCGCAGTGCTCTGGGCGGTGGGGCTGTGAGCTCTTGCCGGGCGACACAGCTGCAGCGCCATGGCCTAACCTGGTGGTCTGTGCTGCATGGTGGCGTGGCTGGCTTCAGCCAGGTGGTACAGCTATCTGTCCTGGTGCTCTGAGCAGCCTGGCTGTAGTGCCACCAGCCACCGGTGCTCCAGGCAGCGCAGTAAGGGGGCAGGGAGCGGGAGGGTTGGATAGACGGCAGGAGGGTTTGGGGTGGTGGTCAGGGGATAGGGGTTGGAGTGGTCAGAGGGAGGGGAACAGGTGGGTTGAATGGGGGCAGGAGGTCCCAGGGGGGCAGATAGGAAGGAGAGGGGGAATTGGATGGGGCGGTGGGGGCCAGTCAGGGGCAGGTGCTTTGGGAGCAGTCAGGCACAAGGGGTGGTTGGATGGGGCAGGGCTTCGGGGGGGGGTGTCAGAGGGTGAGAAGGAAGGGTTGGATAGGGGGCAGGACTAGGCCACGCCTAGTTGTTAGGGGTCCCCTAACAGGCCCTCCATACAATTTCAGAAACCCGATGTGGCCCTTAGGCCAAAATGTTTGCCTGCCCCTTTGTTAATGTCTTGTTATGTTTTTTCATAGTCAAATCCTGGCAGCTCTAGTTTGACTTACTTTATAGTCCATTTCTTAAAAATCTTGTCACATCATAGAGTATTTTATGAGCTGCTGTTTGTATATTGCAATATGCTACACAGAGAGGAAAATGATTAAGAATTGGGTGAGAGTTTCATTTCCTGCAACCTATCATTTACATCTTTTTTTGAGAGTTTATACGTTATATTTCAGAGAGTTTTTCATATATTCCATATGTTAGATGGAATTGGATATAGTGAGATGGATCAAAATGTTCTGTTGGCATCAAGCTGACTTGAAGCTGTGATTACTTGTGGAGAGAAAGCTTCCCATTGACCAGAAGCCCTCACTTAAGTATCTTAATGCTGATTGAGCTGCATGGCTGTGATCAGTTCTTGGCAACTTTGTCTGAAGACTAAATAGATTTGGAAGCCATGCTAGTGTTCCGATGTAGGATAACATGGGTAATTTCAGCATTTGAGTCTGAACTCCATGTAAGAATGCTACAGCACCTATGATGACTGGGCATGCAAGCAGCATCTATGAAAGAGAATGCTGTAGAAATGTGATGTGATGCATAACTTCACAACCCAAATAACTTCCATAGAAAGATCTGTTTCTTTCAGTGGTGTTGATTTAAAAGGAGTTCATTGTTTTAATGAAATATGTCTTGCTTTGTCATATGGAATATTTACCTAACACATTCTTTCCTCTTCTAGTCTGTCTCTCCTGCATTTTATCTTGGCATTGAAAGTTTATTGCCTTACTTGATAAAGGGATAAATCTGCTAATCATTTGAAAAGGTTTTATTGTATGCCTTAAGTAAACTTGGTTTGTTTTCTTGCATAATTTATTTTAGCTTGTCTATTCCTTTTAACAGGTCACTCTTTACTTGGGCTCTCACTTAATTAGTATTACACAGAATAATCAAGGTCTGGTTGCAGCTTAATCATCTGATTGACACTAAGACATGTGTGCTTTGAAACGAAGAGGCTCATAGCAGTGAATAAATTAAAGACTCTGTCATTGATTTTCAATTTCACAGTGTGAATTTGACCTCTTAGCTTCACATCAGAAATCTCCTTCTGGTGCCACTCCATGCATGACAATTTTGTAATAAGGAAATAGGCAGGGAAAAAGTATTTCTTTATGGGTACGAGTTAACTTCTGTCACTGTATCTGAATGTCAGAATTGGCACTTAAAAACCTGTAAATAACTGGGTAATAGCCATGTTGGCACAATGTTTCATGTTTAATTTTTAATCCAGAATAAGTCTGCCTTTCAGCCCAGCACTGTCAGATTTTATTTCTGACCGAAGACCAATATTTTAAGTTTTATTCTGTGATTACTATTACTCACAAAGCTTAATTTTCTAGGACTGTTTTCTAATGACAGCATGCATGCACAACAACAACAAAAAAAACCAAAAAAACCCCTCCAAGCCTATAACTAGGTTTGGCAGGATTAGATATTTTTCAGTAAATGTTGGTAAACATCAACTTCACTGTACACTCAAACTGATGAGAAATATTTCTATCAATCAAAATGTATAGATAGGCAAAGTAAAAAAATGCTACTTGAGAACTTAACCTTTAATTTAAGGATTCTTTATATATTTTGACATATGATGTTGACAGTTTGTGTTAATGGTTATAAAGGTTAAACGTTTTGAATCAGTGTCTGCTCTCATTAAATAATTCTGACTTGCCAGAACTTTCACAGTTGTGGGAAATTTTAAAATTGATAAAAACAAAAAATGCTTACAAATAAACAGCCATAATATCCATCAAAACTATAAAAGGAATACCTATAGCGTTTGTTTAGGTTTATGTGCGCCACTGAGTAATAGCTAAGATAATCTTCAGCGTAGCTGAACAGACAGCACTGTCTGAGGAAAAACTGCCTTTGTTTTGGTGCTCTCTTCTACCTGTCCCCAGAACTGTGATGGCATAGAGATGAATCCTGACAAAATGGTATAAATAGATGCAATGGGGGATGGCAGTTCTCAGTGGGGCATTCAGGTTAGCAGATACTGATGCATTCCTGTTAGACGACGATTAATAAACTTTAGAAAATGTCAGGAATAAGGGGTATAACCATTTAGATCTGGCTAATCCCATTTGGAAGCTCAACAAAGACTGTGAAAGAGGTTTTCTTTTCTACTAAAGCCTCATCAGCTTCCAATTCTTCTAGAGCAGAACTTCTGGAATTCCTTTCTCCTTTAAAAAGGAATCCAGCCAAACAAAACTTTTAGTAGAAATATCAGTAGAGGCACTTAGTTAAAGTAAATTTGACCTTTCTTTTTAAGGGGGAAGTGTGGCTAGGGTATGTTTTCAGGCTTTTGCACTTGGATTTATTGAAAGGATAACTATTGGCTTAAGAAATGATATAGAAGCTTATATTATAGGATTTAAATTGATTTTGAATATGAGCTTTAGGTGCACACAGTTTTGTGTAAATATGTGTATGGCCTTATTCGTTGGGCATCAAAGTTTAGCAACTGATACAGACCAGTTACTGTCACTTGCTGCGTCTTGTTGATTAAGATTAATACTCTTTCTCCTCGACAAGTGTATTAATATAAATGTTTTTGTGATTAAAGTGTGCTGAATTGACAGTACTGGACACTGCATGCAGTAAAAGCAGAGAACCATGCTAGCTAGTTAAACCTGTTTGAAAATAACAATGTTTGATACATGTCTTAGTCATGGCTTCATTGTTCAATGTGCACAGAATTTTTCTCTGAGCTGTGCTCAAGATTACCCTCTGACAAGTCTGTAGTGCTGCTTCTGAATATTTGTAATGATAGCTGAAAACCATATTACTTTTGTGTTTGCTTACAGTGTTTGAAAACTGTTTGGGGCATGCTTACTGGCCGTAGTGAGGACAGTGCTTCGGACTGCTCTTCTCTGCTTACAGGAAAAAGTCCTGAGTGGCTGGGAAGCGTTTTTGCATTGACCCACAAACTTGCCTCAACCCCATTCTGGGGCCCACCTTTAGCAGTGAGAGCATACTTCATTGTCTAGGTCAGTAGGCCCCTTGATCACTATGGTGACCGCTAGGAAGGGTCATGCCAGTTGTCATATAGTCACCTGTTCACTGGAAACTGATTGGTCTGAGGTCAACAACCCGTCTTACATACGATGTCTGACCAGCCATTAGATGAGAGTGAATTCTGGTTCCATTGAAGTTGGTGGGAGCTCAACCACTGACTTCAAGGAACTGAGGATTTTGCTCTGAGGGCTTCACTGCAGAATCAACTCCATGCTCTTAGGCGTTGTCCCTAACCTGATTTCTGCTGATAAACACATCCTTTCACCCAAGTGCAGTGTTGCTTTTATACCAAGGGCAGTTGGTCTGCCCTAGCGTGTTCGAAGTACTGCTTATGCTCCAACTGGTAACCTGCTCACTTTGCAATGTGGGCACAGGCTGAACCACTCAAGTGCTGATAGTCCTTCAGTGCCTTCCTGCAATTTCTCTGTGTGCTCAGAAGGACAGCCAAGTTTTACCACTATTCACTGTGAAAGAATCATAGCGTGGTTCAACTTTAGCCCTAAAAACTGTGGGAAATGATGCCAGGAGTCCTAGCACCCTCAGATGAATGAGTGCAGCACCTGTGTGAAAGTACTCAGCTATAACTTTGACAACAGCCACACTGCACTCAAGGTAGGCCAACCTGGGTACTGATAACTGAGGCAACTGTGCAGTAAAGGTATACCCTTAGTCTCTTCCAATCTGGGATAGATTCCACCTAGTTACCAGAGAAGTTTAGTGGCATGATTATGCCAGTATAGTTAACACTAGTATGGCACTTCTGTGGACACTTATTCTAGAATAAGGCTGTCCATGTGCGGAGTTATACTGGTACAACTATAGCGGTATGATTTATTCTAGTAAATTTCCCTGTGTAGACAAGTTCCCGGAGGCCTCAGATCTGATTTTAGCCATTTTGTATTCATTCTTCAGAAAAAATGTTGCTAGAGAAGAATGTAACTTTGTTCTTTTCCGACTTATTTTTTATGATGTGAGTCTCTTTTTTTGTGTAAAAGCATAGTTGCTATTACTACTTCCTGAAACAGAAAGGAATATCACCTGTATTTCTTTTTTTATTCTATATAGCCATGTTCTTCTCTCGCTGTTGACATGCCTATATTAATTGTTGGTTTCAGAGTACCAGCCGTGTTAGTCTGTATCTGCAAAAAGAACAGGAGTACTTGTGGCACCTTAGAGACTAACAACTTTATTTGAGCATAAGCTTTCGTGGGCTACAGCCCACTTCATCAGATGCATAGAATGGAACATATAGTGAGGAGACGTATATACATACAGAGAATTGTGACCAAACGAAACTGCATACAGCAAGGATAGTGTGATATTATACTGGAGTGTAGACTCTTTAATTGTGTATATCTGTTATATTACAAAATAGATTCTGTGTTACAAGTCTAGACTCAGGTAGCCCTGAACCAAGATGACATTTCTTTCTTTTACTGCAGTTCAGGTTTAGTTACTCTGCGCATCTAGTCTTGGGTGTTATTGGCTTCTGCCCTCTGGTATGTCATAAACTACTCTGATTTTTGTTCTTGCTACCTGTAAATGTAGTTTTACTAAATATGTCTTAATGCATTTCCCTTCTTTTTCTGTTTTCTTACTAGTTAGCTGCAATTCATCTTGAGAGGCTCTTCTTGACTATTTAAAGCTCTTTGTGTTTTATGTTGCTTAACTTATGTAACTTGGAAAAGGTTACTTGTACCACACTTGTTTATGCTATTAAGTTGGAAACCATAGCTGGAACAACCATGAATGGCACATGGGCACCCATCTTCTCTAAGCCCTCACTTTTTGTAACGCTTTCTTGGGAAAACTGAATAATGTTGTAAGGTAACAAATAATGTTAAGCACAATATTGTGGGGATTATAGATTTTTACTTGCATCTCCAGTCTTCTGACTTAAAAGTTACCTGTAGTTGGGCTGCAGAAGATTTTTTGTTTTTCATCTTTAGAAATAAGAGGTTTTGCGTAATAGACCAGGAAATGGCTTTGAATGGACACTTTCTGTCTATTGAAATTATGAATAGAGCCAGCCAGTAAATGCCCTGTTTGTGAAGGTTGACGATATTTAACAGATCACTTATCTGGATTGAAACTGACAATTCTTTATTTATTTTTTTTAAAGTTGCATAACCAGTTTCTATTTTTTTTAAAAAGAAAAGTTTTATTCATTTACCTCCACTGAGATCAGTGAATGTGTACCAAAAAACAACTGAAGAGGAGGAACTAGCCTTTGCATTAGTATATTTAGCTCATATTTTCAGATTTTGCTGTGTTACAATTTCTTGAGCAGCTCAGGGGTTCCATGAATGAGTGGGTTGTGGTGTGTGTGTGTGTGTGTGTGTGGTGTGGTTTTTTTTTTTTTTTTTTTTTTAAGTAAATGTGAGTGTACCCAGTCAGTTCTTTCTGTTTACTTTGCCATCAAATGGCTGATATAACTTTTAACCAAGGATCAGAAGTCTACAGACAAATACTAGCAGGTTATTTTAAAAACATGTTAAACTTTAAAACAGGGACTTAATAGAAAGTTGTTTGTTTTTAAAAGTTTATAATGTAAATATTCTTTGCAAATGGAAATATGCAGGAGTGAAGACAGTGTATTTAAGTGTTTTGGGAGCCAAAGTTGTATGCTCAATTTTAGCTTCCTGGAGATGTCAAGTGTCTTAGTTGAGAGAGACCCTGTAAATTTCCCAAAAGCAGAGAGGTAAATAAACCCAAGCCATAGCTTTTCCCTTTGAAAAGCTTTTCAGTGACAGGATCTATTATTTTATCTGGAGTTGAAGTAGGGGAAGCTTTGTTTCTGTTTTTAAAAAGGGTGCTTGCTAGTTAAAGTGATGGGCTCTTGCTTTATGCTTTTATCCTGATGTTTTTTTTCCAGAGTAGAAGAAAGCTGGTCTCTTTTAGAATGTAAATCTTTCTGGGGCAAGACCATACTTCCTTATGCTTGTACAGTGCCTGGCACATAGCAAGGGCTACAGAAAACCAATAGTGTGTCTTGGACAATGTGCTGTCAATGTTGCCACAATCTTGGCTGAAAACAAACAAACAAATCTCTACTTGTAGCTCTTTTTCTGTAACAGATGACACAAGCCTCATAAATGCAGTTTGAAAGGGTATGTGTGTATACATGTATATAGAGAATTCCTACAGTTTTGCAATCATGTTTTAAGTTGTTTTTTAAATATCACAGTCCCTGGACCTGTCTGGAGTGAGCTGTTTTCTTTAAGGTGTGCAAGAAACAAAAGCAGACAATGACTACTAGTAACCAATAATCTTAAACTCCAGGGAAGTTCAAAAGAAGTGACTTGACCTCAATTCCCCTCCCAAAATATCAGGTTACCACTCAGTTTTCTTTGTCTATTGTATTTTCTTGTTGCAATAGAACTTGCATGGATAGGGAAATAATACAGATTACAAGTATTAATGAATTAATCCAAATAATGGCCCTGTTAATTGACTTAATGAATCAATAATACTTGTATTTAATATTCATAATGGTGTTATCTGACCTGATTTGTAGGCCTGTTCTGCAGGCCTACCCCTGGCTGTTTCTCATGTCTTAGATGTTATGGTTTCCTGGTCTGTTCGCAAGCAGGAGAATATGGATTGCAGGTCAGCTTGGTTGCCACTCAGGAAGCTATTCTTGCTGAGAAGTCAGCTTCTCTGTCTCCTTCACTGACTTCTCCCCCTGCTGATCCCAGCCATGTGGGGTGGCAAGGATGTGGCTTAGGCAGGAGAAATGGGAAGCTCTTATGGGGACCAGGGGCTAAAATGGACTGCCTTGAAGCAACCCCTTATCCATCTATAGTACTTACATGGCCCCAATTGTATCTGAGCTGCTCATGATTTCTTCTCTTCTATTTTTTAAACTGTTTAGGGAGTATTGACAGATTCACAAATCCTTGGTGTGTAAATATTGGAAACAAAACAGTCATTAAAACAGTGAGCTTTTGTTTAGCAACATTATATAGTAAGGTCATCAGATCTTTCCATAGAACAGGGTGTTACCCTGTTACAGAGTGTGCATCCTTTCAACACTTGTTGTCATTTCTAGTGATTTTTATCAGGGGCAGAGATTGGGAGGAGTATGCAGGGACATTCTCTCCCCGCCCCCCCCCCCATGGATACATCACAGGGGTGATGTGTGGGGGTGGAGGCAGATTTCCCCCTCTATTTGGCTCTGTTTTCTCCCTGCAGAAGAACATTTAGGGAGTGGGGTGTGAGCGGTGACATCGCCAGGTGCTCTGTGTGTGTCAAGGTCAGTTTCCCCACTTGGGTTGCTAAGGGGAAGGCAGGAGAGCAGCACCTGATGCTCACAGCAGAGCTCCAGCTTGGAGCCATTTTAGTTTGACTAGCCTATAAAGTAAGAGACTTGCTCCAGAAACACAGGCATCTAGACATTCTAATCAGCACCAGTAACCGTTGTAAGAAAGTGAACATAGATCTGAGCTGCTCCCAAGCATCTGAGTAGTGTACAGCATTGAGTGGGTGAAGCCCAGGAGAGTGACAGAGTGAACAGAGAAGGTTAAATGTGAATGCAGTGTGCTTAGAAAGATGGGCAAAAGGGACAGGCTTTAGTGATTTTTTTTTGTGTGTGTGCGCGCATTGTATGTTTATGTATCTCTAAAGCCAGGCAGACGTTATTCATGGTTAAATGAAAGTGCTCTGTTCTGTTTATTCAAGAATTGGTTTTTATACTAATGTTGATTTTTTAAGTGGCAGCTGGTAGACATGGCAAATAATTAAAGGTGATTAAATAATTAATGTAAACTGTATTTGTGATTTCAAGTACACTGTAATTTAAGTATCACTAACAATCAGTAAATCCAGAAGTTAGATGTATATCTATTATTAATAGTATTAAGCCCCCTGCCCTCCCAAATATAGAAATCAAACTACGCCTATGATTTTTATTAAATTGAGTGAAATCTCTGATAGATATTTAACATATTGTCCCATTATTTTGAATAGTATGCTGTTTTTTTTTTTTTTTTTTTTGCTGGTGAATGTATTTCGAGTATTTGAATAAAAGATGATAAAGTATTTATTTGTTCTCTGTTTATTTTGCTGGTTATATAATTGGTGGGTTCGATTTTTCCATAACAACCACCTCCCATACTTCTAGAACCATTTCTCTGCCGTTGGATGACATGATTTTTCTAATGTAATTATCCTCATCATCCCTGTGAAGTAGGGCAATGCCAGTATCCTCATTTTAAAGATGGGGAATTGAGGCTCATGGAGACTAAGGCCATGTCTATACTAGAGAGCTTAGAGTGTGATACAGCTGTACTGATGCAATTGTGGTCCATGTAGCTGCTTTATGCTGACGGGAGAAAGCTTTCCTGTCAACATAATTAAACCACCCCCAATGAGCGGTGAGCATGTCAGTGGGAGAGTGTCTTTCACTGACCTAGCACTGTTCACGCTGGTTCTTCTATCTGTGTAACTTACCTTGCTCAGGAGTGTGTTTCTTTTTTCACACCCCTTAGTGGCATACTGACAAAAGAGCTAGTGTAGCTATAGCTTAAGTGAGTTGCCTGAGGTCACAGAGGAAATGTATGGAAAAGCAGAGAATTGAATGAGTCTCCTGATTCCTAGGTTAGCACTCTTCACTGCTGGGCCATGTTTCCCGCCCACCCAGCAACTGTTCCCCCTCAAATCCTCTGATTATCTGAGGCTTCCCATAGACCTTCCCCTGCCCATCTCTTAAGTAGGGTACACACACCTGCACCCATTTGCTCCCTGACCAGGCGGAGGTGTTGCAAGGGAAATCTGGTGTCATCTTGACTCTTTACCCTGGCACTAAATCAACAGAGTGTTTTCAAAACTGATGTTTATGGTTTTAGGCAAGCTATTTGCACACATGTAAATGAGCTAACTTGCATTAAATGTCGCGCACAATGCTGGACAAAACTTGGAAGCTATGAGTTAGTCATTTGACAATGGCTAAACTACACTTGTATGGGTCACTTAGGGTATGGCTACACTTGCAGCTGTACAGCACTGCTGCGGGAGCGCTCCCGCGGCAGCACTTTGAAGTGCGAGTGTCGTCGCGGTACCAGCGCTGGGAGCCCCATGGGGCACTGTTTACACTGGTGCTTTACAGCGCTGTAACTTGCTGCACTCAGGGGAGTGTTTTTTCACACCCCTGAGCAAGAAAGTTGCAGCGCTGTAAAGCGCCAGTGTAGCCAAGGCCTTAGCTGTGTACTGAATCAGGCTGTCGAATAATGTGTACGATCTTACTGCACCAAACAGCAGGGTATGTGTCAGTGTAATTACTCATAAATCCCTTTACATGAAGATGGTTTCCTCCCAGTGGAACATCAGTGATTGATCCTTCTTAGTGCTTTGTTGGCTTTGTTTATACCTATACCTGCAGTTATTTGTACCTAAACTGGTGCCTGAAAGCACAGTTGCTGTCATTGTGTCTTCAAAGTGAACTTGCTCTTCATTTGCTGCTTGGTCAATGGAAAGAAACCTGTTAAAATCTCTCCTGCCCCATATGCTTGATGTACACCAAATTAAGATCGTTCCATTGAATTAGACTGCAGCACACATCCATGCTAGCATGATCCTGATTCCTCTGTCTCTTTCACATGCAAAATGGGTAACAACTGGGTTGCCATCCTATTAATATTAATGGATAGGATTTTGTTTGTGGTGTTCTCCTCCTGTGCCACCCAGAAAACCAACCTCCATGCTACAGGAGTGAAACTTCCTTCACTTCAATCAGCCTTTTATATAACAGCTCCCCAATGCATCCCTTCCCCTCCTTGCATGAGGATCTTGCCCTGCAAGGACAGAAGCTTGTGCTCGTTTAAAGGACATGTCAGCTCCACTTTCCCACTTTTCCCAGCTAGCCTGGGACTGCAGGGGCAGGTCTACGAGTGTGGCTGCCACCCCATCATCCCATCCCCTCCTGACTGTCTTGTGGCAACAGTAGGCCAGTGAGGCAGCTCCTTCAAGAGAGGGATCTCATTAGGTGATTGAAGTTGCATTAGCAGTCTGGGTTTGTTAGCTGGGGCGCAGGGCAGTTGGTTATGGAGCCCAAAAGGGATCTGCCCCCAAATTTGCCCTCCACTGCTCAATGCTGGTCCAAGATACTCCTGTTGCTGCCATTGTATTTCAGAATGTGCATATGTTGTGACTCAAACATAACATTTTACTCCCATTAAACTTGCTTATCAGATTAGCAGTCATTCTCATTATCTGCTAATCGCCCCCTTGAATGGCTGGTATGGACCCTTTGTTAAATCAGTCTGTTTCTGGAGAGAGGTAGTATTGAAGCTTCCGCTAGCATCTTGAAAAGTTAGTTTGAAAGTTGGCTACTGTCACGTTGCCCAAAAAGAGGTACTGTGGTGAAGTGCTGTATCTGAATGGATAACTTGGCACTGTCTGCTCAATAATATCCTCGTTTTCAGTATTTACTTTGGCACATGGAACTATGAGTTTTCTGTGTAGGACTCCCCCCGCGAGGAACTCCAGAAGGCAAGAAGGAACAAGTTCAGACGTGCCTTAAGAATGTGGAAACAATACAGGGAGACCCCTTTTGGAAGATGAGAGGATGGTGCTTGGCCCGAGGCAGCTTATGAACTGGGGAGAAAAAGCAAGAGTGCAGTGAAAAGCACAAATCTGAATTCTGATGTGAGATTGTTAGCAAAAATATTCAGGAGAAAAAGGTGTTAGACTTTCCCCAGACCATTACCTTAACTATAAAGTGTCAAGATATAACGTTTGAAAGAATTGTTGTTTGCTCCAAACTAACAATATAAAGACCAAAAAACTGCGTTGTTAATACATTTACCAACAATATGAAACACACGAAAGATGAAATTTTCAAAGACAAGAGCTCACCAGTGCTACTGGCCCATTAGTTTGCTCACCTGGTAACTTTTGTTGAGAATGATTTTAACAAACTATATCTGTTGACTGCTTAACTTCTCTCTTTCCCCTCCCAAACCCTCAGAACAAAATTCCTGTTCCTCAATCTCTAGAAAGTAGTAGTTCAAAGTCAATTTTAAAAGAACAAACCACAAACAGAACTTTAAAAAATTCCTGAAGAAAATAAGAGTGGGACTTCAGATGAAAGAAGAAATAAGACTTGATGTACTGTTGTAGAGTGTGTGTTCGCGCGTGTGTACAGACTTGTACTCAGATTCATACTTTCACCTGTGATGAATGCTCAGCTAGATGTAAAAAGACTGACTTAAAATATTTGTATTTAATAGCCATTGGGTATCTTTTAATGAGATCTAATTAACATTGGATGAAATGAATTAGGTATATGTAAATATATACAAAAAATGAACAAACTCTGTATACAGTAACTCCTCACTTAACGTTGTAGTTATGTTCCAGAAAAATGCGACTTTAAGCTAAACGATGTTAAGCGAATCCAATTTCCCCATAAGAGTTAATGTAAATAGGAGGGGTTAGGTTCCAGGGGAATATTTTTTTTGCTAGACAAAAGACTACAAACACACACACACACACAGAGTATAAGTTTTAAACAAACAATTTTAATATTGTACACAACAATTATAATTGTGAAGCTTGGTTGAGGTGGCGAAGTCAGAGGGTGGGATGTTTCCCAGGGAATGCCCTACTGCTAAATGATGAGCTAGCACTCGGCTGAACCCTCAAGGGTTAACTCATTGTTAATGTAGCCTCACACTCTACAAGGCAGCACGAATGGAGAGCGGAGAGACAGCATGGGAGGCAGACACACACCCTGTGTGTGTGAGAGAGAGAGAGGCGCATTTCTCCTTTAAGTACGCTGACCCCACTCTTAAGTACATTGCGTTGTTAAGTTAATCAGCAAGCGGAAACACAGTTGCTGCCAGGAAGCTCCCTCTGTCCTGAGCCCTGTTGTGGTGTGTCCTCCCTGCTCTATGGAGATGGGCTAAGTGGGGTGCAGAGGGGAGGGGCACATCCTGACATTGCTCCCACCCCTCCCCCCCGCATAGCAAGCAGGAGGCTCCTGGGAGTAGCTCTGAGGCAGAGGGCAGGAGCAGCACATGGCAGTGAGGGGAGGGACAGGTGAACTGTCAGCAATTGATAGCCTACTGGGCGGCTGCTGTACAGGGAACTTGGGGGAAGCGGGGGGGTGGCTGCCGGTCCACCCTGGTTCCAAGCTCCCACCAGCTAGCTGCAACGGGCTGCTCTTCCTGCAAGCAGTGGACAAAGCAGGTAGCTGTCGAACAACGTTATAAGGGAGCATTGCACAACTTTAAATGAGCATGTTCCCTAATTGATCAGCAACGTAACAACGAAACAACATTAACCAAGATGACTTTAAGTGAGGAATTACTATATAATCAAAATATAACAATCTAAAAAACCAAACCCACAGATTAACCTTTGGAAGATATTTTGTGTGACTCGCTGGAGTGCAGCTTTGCTCAGTGGTATTTACACATGAATAAAGCTAAAAGACTATTTTTAATTCCCCTTTTTCCCTTTTCTGGGACTGATTATCGATCAACTGTAATCTGACTGTAATTAAGAGAGCGTGTGATGTCAGTCTGTCCTGGGTGATGAGGCTCATCCGTTGGGGGAAAAGCCAATAAGTGGGAGATCACAGCAATGCCAAGCACAGAAGAACCCTGCCCTGAGTATTACATAGATAATTGCCTGGCGGGGAGGGAGGGAGTGGCAGGTGGCGCTTGTAGTGGCATAGCGGATGCCCTTTGACCTTAAGGTCATTAAGATGTGAGGACCTGTTGTTAGTCACATTTGAGAGAGGTTTTCATACTTGTTACTGTCTTTTCTGTGATTTCCTAACCACTTTCCCAGGCATCTGTGGTAACCCACCAAAGCATATGCATGTGCATGATCTGTCTGTGAATGGTGGGATGCTGGCATATTAGGATTTGTTTAGTCTAATTAAAAAAAACCAACCAATCAAACAGAAACAACCCCCCTCCACCAAAAAATAGGTAACAATGTAAAAAGACTCTACAAACAAACTTCTTGGGGACATGGCCAGTGTCATCTGTGTTTGCACAGTGCCCAGCGCCTATTGTAGGTATTTATATGGTCCCTCATTACTGTAGCATGTGAGAACCTCACAATCTTTATTGTCTTTATCCTAACGGTATCACTGTGAGTTGAGGAAAGACTGTTACCCTCATTTTACAGACAGGGAAATGAGGTACTGAGAAACTAAGCAACTTGCTCTAGGTCATACAGGAAGTTTTGGCAGAGGAGGAAGTTGAACCTGGCTCTCGTAAGTCTCTGGCTACCATCCTAACCACTGGATCAGCCTTTTTTTTTGTGTTAGATCTCTAGGTCAGGGTTCGCCAGGAAAAAAAAAAAGAGATCCACTTTCACATCACAAGCCTCTGAGTGCGACCCTCCCCCCTAAGTTAAACATACCGTTGAATATATTTAACACCATTATAAATGCTGGAGGCAAGCGGGATTTGGGGTGGAAGTTGACAGCTCATGACCCTCCATGTAATGACCTTGCAACCCCCCTGAGGGGTCCCAAACCACTGCTCCAGAGGCTGCCATAATACTATATATAAAGAGTGACATTTTGTCCAAGCCAGCCAGGTACTGTTGAGTGTAAAGAACTTAGCCTGACTGCATGTAGGACAGGTGAAATATTGCTAATTGACAGACCTCAAGATGGCCTGTAAGAAGGCAGGAAAGCAGCTGCCGAATAGATTCAAGGATAACCTACTATACAGAGATGCTGTCAGGTGTTTTCTGCTATCAAGTTTCTGTTAATTCTAAAATGTATAGGTCTACTTATATTTTTCAGAATGTTTCCCATTTTTACCTTGATGATATTTGTTGGACCCCCTTCCAGAGTTTAATTTTAATCCATGCTATATCTAAACTCATGCCTATTCTACAGAATTGGCCATAGAAGTGGAACTAGTTGCAACCTGGTTATCCCTGGACATGACAAAAACATAGTCAGTGAAATACCTTCAGTTGTATGCTTTAAAAAGTAGCTTTAAAATGTATCCTGTTAGAGAACTCTATTATATTCTTGATCTACCTGTTTTAAAAGTAGTGCAAATCTTGTATTTCTAAGGCTCTTCTCAACTTGGTATCTAAGATAGTGATCGTAGTAACGTGGCAACATTTTTTTTTAAATGGCAGAGGTTTTAGCCCAATAAGAATTGTATTAAGCCAAATCCCAAGGCAGTCTAATTGGAGAGGAATTCCAGCTCTCTGGAGACAAGTCACATGCCTGACATGCTTTGGGGCCTTTTGTTCAGTAGTCATTCACATAAATATTTACTTCCCAGATCCTGAACTCTTCTGAGAACTACGTATACTTCAGTTAATAGAACTTGGTTACTGGAGGAAATGCTGGATGATGAATGGTCTGTCCATGTGTCTCAGACCCATCCATGTATGTTGTACATTCAACTAAATTCTTATTGGTCAATACTGTATCATTGTCAGGTTTCCAAGGATTAAATGTGTTGCAGTTACAGCCAGTGGCGTAACCAGGTTCTAAGTGTTGGGAGAGCAAACATAAAAAAGGTGCCTCGCCCTTGGCTCCTCCCCTGGCCATCACCCCCTTGGCTCCTCCCATTTCTTACCCAGATTAACCCCGGGCCCGGTTCAGGACTCCTGGGGGTTTCCCGGGGGTGCGGATACCCCTGTCCCCCCATGGTCCTGGGAGAGTTTCTCCTGCCCAGTGCACTCTGCAAGTGTCCCCCGCCGGGCTACACCGCCCAGCCCCACCCGCGGGATCCCGTCCCTGCCGCTTCAGGCTCCTGCGCCGCGCCAGGGCCCCCCATCCAGACGGCGTGGCCTGCGCCCCTGCCCTGCGGCCCCGCGGAGCCCCTCGCCCGGACCCCCCCAGTGCAAGGTACCGGACACCCGCCGCTCACCTTTCGTACTGTGCCGTTGCCTGTCCCCAGCCTGCTCCCGGTGCTCGGTGCGCTCCACGTGGGGCTCGCCAGCTAGGTGGCCTTAAAGGCGCAGGGGCCCTTTTGCCTCCCCCCGCCGCATTAGCAGGGGGCAGGGAGCGCTTGGCTGCTGAGCCCTGAGCCTCCGTAGGAGGTGGCTGTGGCGATGTTGGGGCCGCGCTGAGCATGGGGCGCAATGGCCGAGGAACCGGCCACCTCGCTCCTCCTGCCGCGCCTCCCACCCCCAATGTCTCCTCTGGCTGTGCTGCCGCCAGCCCAGCCCAGCAGGTGCCGCTTTTTGAAAATGTGCTGAGGGGAAGCAGCTGCTTTCCCTGCACCCCGCTAACTATGCTACTGATTACAGCATATTAACAGTTGGTAAATTCTGCTAAACACCTGTTGTAGCTATACTAAAGAGCAGAATGAATTTTGGTAAAAATTGCTTAAAACCAGGGCTTTGGAGCTGTACTCCAGCTCCAGGCAAAAACCTGCAGCTCCACTGCTCCACGCTCCAGTTCTGGGCTCTGCTCCAAAGCCCTGCTTAAAACCGTTGTGCCCTCACACAAAATTGCTAACTTCTGAAACCTCCGTTTACCTTGAGTGCATTCCCAAGAGGTGCTCAGCATCTTGCAAGATTAGCCCTTTCGAGCTTATTACCTTGTGTGTGTTTGAGTGACTATTTTCTGCAAACTTCGGCATCCCACTGACTCTAGAACACACACCACTAAAGAAAAATAATCTATGATAAATGTTGCCAACGTAACGTGTTTAAGCACGAACTGGTACTAAAGAAAGTTTATTACAACAGTAACTGCACATCAGATAAGTAAAATTAACCAGGCTTCCAAATATTTGATATGAATTGGTGTTTTAAACATTTAAGTCACAAGTCAGCTTTCTTACAGTTAACAGCATTGCACATGTGCTTGTATGCAGGCAAGGTCTTTGGCCATATTGAGAAGTAACAATCAATGTGCACCTCACCTTGGCTTTATGATGTGGAATAATTAAAGGATAGATAGGTAATTATTTATAGCAACTATAAAAATATGGGAATGAAGAAAGATTTGTACAGCTCTTGTTTGATCTCAGAGTCAAACACACTGGAGTCTAGTAAATCAAATTTCTAATGCTGTAGATGCTAAATTGTACTGTGATGGTTTGCCTCCTTTTAAGGTGCCTCCTGATGTACTGGGATACCCCACCTGGGCCCCTTTTGCCCTGTGTTGATGAGCCAGATTCTTAAGCCTCCTTTAGTACACACACATGCAGGGCAACATTCAGCTGCAGAAAGACAGACACTGAGATGAGCTCTGGGAAGACTCCGCTTAAGGGACTTGCTCCAGCACTCAGATGCCTACCTCCCTTGGAGTGCAGACCCAAAGGTATATTGTCTTGCTCTGTATAGAAAGATCCACACAGCACAAGCTCATAAAATTTGCCCTCTCCCTCAATGTGAAGAGAGAGATGCACAGATTCTTGCCCCCCCTCTACTCAGATATGGATTGTTATAAACAAGAAACAAGTTTATTAACTACAATAGACCAATTTTAAGTGATTATAAGGGATAGCAAACAGAACAAAGCAGATTACCAAGCAAATAAAACAAAGCACACAAACTAAGCTTGATTCACTAAAGAAACAGGTTACAAAAAGTAATTTCTCATCTTAAATGTTGTTTTAGGTAAGTTTCAGTATCTTAGAGTTCCAGTTATTTCTTCAAACAGACTGGACCCCTGTCTCACTCTGGACTCACCCATGCCTTTCCCTTCAGGTTCTTTCAGCAGTCGTCCTTCTCAGATAGGGAATGGAGGAGAGTCAGATCAGCCCTTAAAAAGGATTTACCTTTGACCTCCATCTCCCTTACAGTGGGAAAGTACCAGCAGAATTCAAGGGGGTATTTTTCATCAGGTGACATTATCACCTGACCTTGTAGTGTCAATGCAGCATCCCAGGAAGCAGCTCAGGAAGGTGGGAGACTAGTATCTTCAGAGTTCTATTGTCTTTCTTAATTGGGTCATTCTGGATGATAGTCTACTGTCTGGTGGGCGTTTCCCCAAGTACATAAACAATTGTTACATAGTCAATATTCCTAACTTTTTAGATTCAGAAATGATACATGCAAATGAATGGTATAAACACATTTGTTAATCATAACCTTTCCAATGATATCTTACATGAGCCATCTTGCATAAAGTATATCTTAGTTATGCCATATTCATATCATAACCATATTTTTATGAAGAATATGGGGTGTAATATCACACATACTACATGTCTTAGGATGTCAAACTTATCAAAACTTAGCATATTGCACCATGCCACTTTATTTTTGTCAACATAAACTACTGCCCTGTTGTGGTGTGGTTTAAAATGTTTTTCCAGCATGGTAAATTGTAAATAGACTAGTAACAGCATGGCTGGTTCCAGAACCTTGCATGTTGATGGAGGGCTTGGAGTCAGATGCAGAGCAGTGGCAGGTGGCTCTTGTTAAATCTCCTATTTGGCTGAAGTTGAGGTCTGTCTCTGCTGCAGAGGACTTAAGGAGCTTGACAGAGGGGTCCTGCAGGGAGAAACCCTAGGAACAAGCCTGACTCAGAAGGAAATTTAGGTTGACGATTGTTTTGTTGTACAAGTTAACACTAAAAGCAACCCCCAGAAAAGAGATGAACTTGGAACAGTAACCTGTTCTGTATTGAGGGCAGAGTAGGGGCTCTGTGCTTCACAGGGCCCCAAAGAAAGTAGTTGCTTGTGGCTATAATTTATTTATAATTTATAAAGGTCCAGTTCTGTAGCTATTCCATGCATTGAGCATCTATATAATCTGCCCCAAAGGGAAGTTTTGTGAAGAAATAGCTTTGGAGTGCAGACTTGGATTCTACAGAGGGACGGTAGTTGTCAAAACTCCACAGCACAGAGACTCATGGCTACCCTTTGGCATTATTTCTTTTTAAGCACAGTCTTTAAAAATAAGCTAAAATGCTTAAAGTACACTTCAAAATCCCAAATCATATATGTCTGTGTAGACTTAAAACGGCAAATACACTTCAAAGCAAAATACTCAAACACTTCAGTTCCTCTTTCTTCCGTGCTGAGAGATAAGTTTCTAGCATGATTTGGGAATACAGTTTGGTTCAATCTGTGCCACAAGACTAAACTGAAAGCTGTGAACCCTGTTTTAACCAGGTTTCACAAAACGAGTGTTCTGTAGTAGTGGGATGACTGAAGACTGGTCTCTGTGCAAATTAGGATAGGGATTGTGATATCACATGTGCAGGAAAAATGTACTTCGCTGCAAAGATCATTTTCCTAGCCCATAGCTATGACCGTGCATCCCTGGCTCCCCTTTTCTATCACATCAAACAGGAGCTACTTCTCCATTTTCAAAGCCCTTTACAGCCTATTCCCTTGCTACATATCCTGGTCCTTGGCCTAGTTTTCTATCCAATCCTCCATTCACCTACACCTCTACTTATTTCTAGAGTCATTTAAAAGAAAAAAACTTGTTTCTCTTTCATTTTCTTATACAATTGTTCATTTATTGTTCTATTTGTTTAATGACTAGGGGGTTTTAGTGTCATTCATAATTTTCTATTTGATTTAGCCTTCTGTTGGTGCTCAAAGGTCCTACATTGTCCATTAATAGTTATCCCAAAATACTGAGTTAAACGTACAGACCTAGCAGGAGTGTAACTTGAGGGGAGCAGTATCCCTAGCACAATGTAAGAACTATCTATCTAATCTATAAAAGATGCACAATTCCCTAAGAAATCAATGCAGCGTGATCTTGGATGAGAAATAGCAAGACACAGGGAGAATGGAAGGTAGACAGGTGGGAAAAGGAGAACCATGTTGCATATCTACTATTCTAAACACTTATAGCTTTGTTCTCTTTTTTTTTGTAACAAGCCTAGCTGCCTTTAACTCTCCTTAACGAAACAATATTGTATCTCTAACACATTTTCCAGGTTGAACAATGTTGCTAGAACAATATATTAAGCTCTCTCCTTCCCCCAATCTTTTATAGGAGTAATATTCACATCTATCACAGAGTGGTTTTATTAGTGCTACTACCTCAAAACAAGTAAAAAGCTATAAAGTCCCTAGCAAAATTAGAGTGTTGGTTTTGGGTGTTTTTTAAACCTGCAAACTACACATCACTTTTTAAAAGGTTGCATCTGTTGGTGATAAAGTCTGTATAAAACTTAAAGGCATGGAAACTTATAGCAACTGACGTATCTGCTAATCAAAAGATATTACGTTTGAGCCAGAAATTTTGTGAGCTTTGTGAATTCGAACAATATGGAAAGATTTAATTTTGACGACCAACTCGAAGACTGGACTATTTCCTCATTACCCACTTTGTCTCAGCTAAGCATTAGAGGGCCTTATATTTTCCGTCTACCCGAAAAGATGAAGAACCCAAGGTAACTAAAATCTAGGATTTATTTTTGGATAGTCACCTGTACATTGGTGTGATCATATTAAAATTTCCAGCCTATGTTCACATTTTCACTGTTCCAAATCATGCAAAGTGCTCATCATGCCAAATGGCACACATGTACCAGTATAAACTCAAAGTAGTACTTTGGTGCAGACATACGTGTTACTTTGGGAGAGAAGAATTTAAAACCAAAGAGAACTTCAAGGTTAGAGGACTAAAGTCACTTTGACATTTAAGAGGTTTCAGGATTCTTTGTTACCTCATATTTAGCACCTGAATTACATGATGATTGATTTTATGTAGTTTCTGGACACTGATCACTGAACAGCTTTGTTCTCCCATGCACTTATTTGCCCTATAGTAGCCTTCTTTATATCAATATAACTTTTATTTGTGAGAGGTCATGATTTCTAGGGATTTTTAGTGGCAGTTTTAAAAGAGAGAGGAATGTTTTTGCAAGATGCCAAACTGACAGCTCTGGAAACTGAAGCCTCTACCCACAGGACAGCAACAAAGCAGCAGTAATATATGCATCCCACAACCCTTCCGTGATGAGCTTCAGCACCAAGTTAGAGAGACTGCCACTAGGAGCATCATTCAGTTGCCATTCCCACTACGTCCTTAGCCTCTCTTCTGGCAGGTTCAGTACGGGTATCAGTTGTGATGCTGGTTTCTGCAAAGTGGATTCCATTCATTAGAAAGGGGACATACTACTAGCTGGTTTGAGAGTTGTCGTCATAACAGCAACCACATAATAATGAATTTGGCCATCACCACCTGCGAAATGATGAAAGACTCAGTCCATATCAGCAGTTTCCAAACCATGTTCGCTCCATGAACCACTGCTGTTCCACAGAGCACTTGCTAGTCACGTGGCATTCCTCCTCCCTTGTTCTTCCTACGCTGTCTGGGTTCTTCACTGCAAAGAGCTTTGAAAACAACTAGGAGGCAGCCAGGCTGGCTCCTAACTATGTAAAAGCAAAGAAGAGAGGGAACAGAAATTACTGCTTCAATTACAGGAATGCCAGTAGAGAAGGAAATAAGATAACTGGGCAGTTTATTCAATAAAATGGAGGAAAAGATGAAAGCTATATATCTAGAGGGAAGCAGCAGGGAAGCTTGAGCATAGGGAAGAGGGTTGGGATAAGGAGAAAGGGGAAGCATGTTGAGAAAGAGGATTAGTAGGCAGAGATGTGTTCAGGAACAAGGTGGAACAACATTAGGCGGTGTAAGACTTAAAAATCACATTGCATTGAAGTTTGATAAAATGCATTACTTCCCTCATCTTATTTTTCCTCATTAGCAATTGATTTGATTGCCAGAGATAGCATGATCAGGAATAGAAAGAGAAGCTGCCCACAAGACAGACAATGAAAATTTTTATAGAATATTGCCAGATCACTTTATCCATGTACAATCCTTTTAACTCATTGTTTTCTCTCTCAATGGAAATCCACCTCTCCCACGTGAAACAGGAAACAAGTATGAAATTTCCCCGCATCCCAGAAGTTTACCATTCTGGGTTTAATGGAATTAGAAACAACCAATACTTGGGAGTATGCAGGAACTAAATCTCTGCAATTACCATTTTTCTCACTCAGCTTCCACCCCTGCACCTTCTTTGCATGTGTGAATTTAGTGCTTGTCAAAGACACTGAACTGATACCCCTAGCAAATCAAAGTCTTCCATTTACTCATATACAGTGATGGCAGTGCATGCTTCACTATACTCTGACCTGGAGGGACCAGTTCTAGGACAGAGGAGATAGGTCAGCTTCCAACCCATTCAAATCCTTCACTGCTTACTCCTGGGTGAATTCTGTGCCAAAAAATTAAAAATGCTGCACAATTAAAAATTCTGTGCACAGTATTTTAAAAGTCTGCATATTTTATTTGACAAAACAACAATATAATCACTCTGGTTTCAAGTATTTTGGTAATTTATTTACAACACAATGGATGGAGAAAGGGAGTGGGGAGCAAACCCTCTTGCCTAATAGTAATGTAGCTAGGTTTGACCCTTTATTTCTAGTTATTAGTCAACAAATATGTGCAGCCATATGCTCAATGTTACAACATAGGCAACTGAAGAGCAAATGAGGGCTGGGGGATAAAACTCACAATTTATACTGGCTACTGACCATCTCCAGAAAGGTCAGTAGCAAACAGTTCATAGAGTACATTTTGACAGGAATTTTTTTCATTCCAAAAATTTAGACTAGTTAAAATCACTGAAGCACCGTAAGCATTTATAAGGCCATACTGTCTTTTACACCGCTCTGGCAATGTAAAAGAGCCTTAACTTTTACACCTGTTTTATACTCTGGAGGAATTCACAAAGATATTGGGAATAATTCACTAAGCAGGTAGGCTGCTACATTCTGCTTTGCCTGAGGGAACAGAGCCTGCCCCACACATAACTCCTCAGAAACACCCCAAAACGCTGCCCCTCCACACGGCACATGCTGTTATAGCAAGCGAGAGGGACACAGTGTCTCCCTCTCTCATGCACAACTGCCCAGCCCTCTCCCCCCCCCCTCCCCCGGTGGTGATTTACATCTCTACTGGCTGCTTCCGGTGCCCAAACAAACCTGCTTATGCTGCTGGGGAGGGGCACATGACCGCTCTTGTAGCTTCCCCTTGCTTCCCTGTCAAAAGTAATTTTTCTGCAGGGAAGCAAAAAATCTGCAGGGGACATGAATTCTTTGCGCACAGAGTGATGTAAAATTCCCCCAGGAGTAACTGCTATGCTGAGACTCCCAACAAATGAGCAACTTGTGGCAATGGCTTTTGTGATATGTCACCGACAAATGGACTGAAAAAACAACCAACCAATTCCACTTAGGTCAGTTAGGCAGACGTCCATGACAGCTTCTGTCATAATAATGCATCCCATTTACCCAACCTCTAGCAATCTGGTTGTCCTTGCTCATCATTGCTTATAGGAGAACTTTAACTCAAGACAGTTCTTAATTGCCTTTAAGAAAAAAAATGAGATGGAGAAGTGTGGAATTCACTTGCTTACAGTGCCAATACTCTTTGGTAACTTACGGGCTACTGAAACCAAAAATGTTCCCTTTGAAGCATGCTTCTGAGGGATTTACCTTCATGGCTGGTCAACTAATACTTTAATATTTTAGGCTCCAGCTACATGGCCCAGCGAAATTAGGTCAACACCTTTCTTCCAGGAAGAGACGTGTTTATGCACTTTGGCAAACGTAGCTAGGGCCTTTGTTGACCTTTTAAAAAAATAAATAGTAAGTTTATACAGGTCAAGCCCAAATTTATTTTGTTTTAAAACTGTATTAGTATACTGTGTGTTACTTGTTTGTATTTCTCATACATTAAGTTTGTGTGCTTGGTAACTTCATGTGGTTACTGTGGTGCAGCAAATCCCTGCTCTAAGGCCTTCATCTAAATCATGCAATTAAGAGCTCACTCTGTTCAAAAGGGTATGTATTTTTATGGTTTAAGAAGTAGTTCATTAGTCACAAGAGCTCCTTTTCCGAACTCCAGTAATGAAGGCTCTGATGTCTTGTTCCCACAGTGGAAGCAGGCGTAAATGTTGCAAAACCATTTCTTGGCTCCCAAGAAGAAATGGGGCAACCTCCTCTCGTGCTACCATGTGGAACTGTTCTGGTTGATTGCAACAAGGTCTATTACTCACATTTCCCCCCCCTTGTGTATGCACATATGAATAATGTACATATGTGGGAATCTGCCGTGGCTATTGTTACATCCATGAGCTAGTCAAAGAATATGATGCAGTAAGGCAAAAGCTGCTGAAGTTGACAGATAACCAGCCTTTGAGATAGCAATCTAGGAGATGACTAAGAAATGTCATGAAACATTTATGAGTAGCAACCCTACAATTTAGTTATCACCAGATGTTTTGTTTATGCTCCTCCTATAAGAATCACTAGCTATCAACCGCTGCTAATCACTTAAATATGGCAGAGCAAGACTTATGAAAATACTGTTTGAACTTCCAAATTAAAAACAAATTGTGAATACATTCCTTATGACAAAGAGACAAAGGTTTTCACTTACTAGAACCAGAGTTCTGACTCCAATGGACGGTTATTATTTGTATTACTGTAATGTCTAGGAGCCCCAGTCACGGAGCAAGACCCCCATTGTGCAAGGTGCTGTACTGACACAGAACAAGAAGACGATACCTGTCCCAAAGAGGTTACTATCTAAGTATAAGACAAAAGACGACAGGTGGAGATGGACTGAGGAATACAAGAAAACGGACAATACTGGTCAGCAACAAAGGCAGTGGTCTCAACATACCAGCAGTCTAAACCATTGTCACGTTATTTGTAGGCATCACAACAGGAAAGTTTTAAGGAGATTGCTGGAGAACAATGAGTAAGTTTTGCAGCTATTTATGAGGCACTTCTCCTAAGCATGAGGGGCAGCATGGCAGAAACACCAAGAACTTTGTTAAAAAATGTTACAAGTGAGCAATGGTGGCTGGCATCGTTGGCTGATCAGACAAAGGAATCAACGTCTCAATAATGAAAGACCCAGACCCCTTTCTTGTTTTCAGTGCTGATTGGCCTATGCTAGCTCTGTCTGGTTCTTACCTTTGGGATAAACTACTTCTGTGCAATGCAATGTTCCCCCCCCTCCACCCCCTTACTCTCTCTCTAACATAGCACTAAGATGTGAAAATGGAGATTTCTGTTAATGTTATTAACGTGTGTAAATATGACTATGTAAAAACTCTTGTTTGCTTAAGCCATATTCTGGATTGGTAGTTATCCATGTCCTGAACATTAAATTGCTTGAAGGGCTTCCTGCAGTAATTGGCACTTTAAAAGATGGTTCTGTATTAAGTTACAAGTCAAGCAGACTGAGGAGAGCAGTTAGATTTGAGAAAAGCGACTGAAACACTGCCTGTTCCTGCAGTGCTTAAGTTAATAGAAAGCTTCTCTTCCACCAACAGAATTTGGTCCAATGAAAGATACTACCTCACCCACCTTGTCTCTGTTAAGTGAACAGATGATCTTTTGGTGGCTGCTGCAACATTAGAATGAGCAGAACTACTGTTACACCTCTACCCTGATATAACACTGTCCTTGGCAGCCCAAAAATCTTACTGCGTTATAGGTCAAACCACATTATCTTGAACTTGCTTTGATCCGCTGGAGTGTGCAACTCTTCCCCTCTCCGCCCCCCCCATCCCCCCGGAGCACTGCTTTACTGCGTTATATTTGAATTTGTGTTATATCGGGTCGCGTTATATTGGGGTAGAGGTGTATTACTAGTACTTAACACTGAGGTTGCAGTAGTGGCAAGTGGCTCCAGTCAGGATCAGGGCCCCATTGTACACCACAAAAATTCAGGAGGTCAGGCATGTGATTAAACTATCAACCATTTATAGGATACTGTATTCCCTCGTACATGTGTGTAGTTAAGAATTCTGTGTTTGCACAAAATCTTAGAGACACTGCCAATTAAAATGTTAAAATGACTATACAAAAAAATTCCAATTTCTAAAAAAGCCCCTTTTAAAGTAATGCCATTTAAAAAAAAAAGTTAAAAAAAATCCTGTTTGCATAAAGGTCTTTTTAGCAGGTGAAAAACAGATTCACTATACAGAGAGAGAGAAACTGACTAGACACAAACTGTGCCTGTGTTCTCCCTCTGCCCCCAAAGATGGCTGTGTGCGTGTGTGAGAGAGAAATTCAAAACTGTGGCAAGCCTTCCCTTGTATTAATATTATGGTGGTGACTCGAACTGGGTGTTACAAGTTTGTTTTAAAAGGTAATATTAACACTTAAATTTGTTACAACTGTGATTTGATGAGAATATTGCATTAAGCTATATAGGAGAGGGATGAACCTTCCTGCTGCTGGTGTTTCAGTCTGTGGCTGTATTTGAAGTGATTTACTCGAGCTTTACTTTCACAATCAGGCGAGCTGAGAGAATTAAAATAGTAGAGGGTGGTGCTAAATGTGTTTTCATTGCCTCTTTCAGCAGGTCTCATATTAAATGTCACTTGGTCTTTGCCTTTTCAGTGTAAAATCAGAGCACTTGGAACAGGGAGAGAAATGGGCTCATTTGAAGAGCTACTCTCTGATGATGAGGCATAAAAGTGATGTTCCACGTCTCTTTAGTGCAAGCTGAAGGCAGGCTAAATACCACTTCACAGTGTCCTGACTGACCTATTCTTCCAGTAACTTGGGAATCTAAGGTGTGAGGCTGCATGATTGTATATAGTGCATAACATGCATCTGATATCTAGCTAATTGTTTTATATTATCTTGAAGAATGTGACACTGTTTGACCTAGAATTCACCTCAGGTGGTGGCGACAATGGTGTAGTCCACAGTGTAGACTTGAATTAGGTGCTGCTCTGTTGGTAGCACTTTTGGTGGTGGTAACGCAGTGATAATAAGGCCTGAACTCTGTGTGCAGTTTCCGCCACTGGAATTATAGGGCATACCATTCTTACTGCAAATTCACTACAGGAAACCAAAGCCTGTTTGTTCTATAGAATTTTTTTTAATGGAAAACAATGCTTTGGTTTTCATAACCATGGGAGTAAATTTCTTTAGTAGGACCAAATTAATTTGGGCATAAGCTTTCGTGGGCTAACACCCACTTCATCAGATGCATGGAGTGAAAAATACATTATGCAGTATAGCATCTGATGAGGTGGGTGTTAGCCCACGAAAGCCTGTGCCCAAATAAATTTGTTAGTTTCTAAGGTGCCACAAGGACTCCTCATTTTTTTTTTTTTTTTTGTTTTTTTTTTTTTTGCTATTACAGACTAACATGGGTGACACTCCGAAACGTTTCTAAGTAGGGATGGTATTTTGAGCTCATTTTTGAAAGTGAAATGATGAAATATTTAAACATCACTCTTGAGGGGGGAGAGTTCTCTTTTGAGCCTTGTGCATATGATAAAAACTGAGTGATATGAAAAGGTTGAATTTAGTATGGTTATGGGAGCTGGAAAAATTTGAGAAAAACTGAATTCTCTGTAGGTTACAGAAGTTTTGGCTAAACTGAAATATTTGCTAGTTGTAGGAGTGACATCTTCTCCCAAACTTCTTTGTGAGGCAGTGACTGCTGCTGGCTTAGGGAATGTTTTCCAGTGTAGCAGAATCTTGCATGCTTGGCACTAGCGACTGCCATGGTCTCCAGTTGCGGACCCACTGCTTTGAATTTTGGGAAATGTTCACTCTGTGACAAGGTGCTAGGCTTCATATTGTATGGCATGGGCTATGTATAATGAACTCTGAAATATATATGAGACAGATTTGAAATCTGGTTACAGAGAGAGTTTGGCAAAATTTTGAATGTTACTGCACTATTTGTCCAAGGATCTGTAAGCTGATGTTGGGGTAGTCAGCCCCACTGATAACCTAGGAAAATTCCTAGTAAGTTTCCTGGGAAATTCAGCAGCCCAGGAGATACAAACGCCCTGGGGCGTTCTTTCCCCACTGCCCTTGTGGCACATGCGCAGATCGTGCAGTGAGGGGCGGGTAAGAGGCAAGCTGTGGTAATTGTAAACGGGTTGAGGTGCTCCTGGATTCACTGTCCTAGCCTGCTTGGACTATGTTAATGCACTGTAGGCACTTAGAGTGCACCATCAGGGTCAGTGGGGCAGTTAGAGCGTAGCCCAAGGCTTTGCCTCCTCTCAGATAGTCACTCAACAGTCAGGAGCGGGAGGGGTGGATTTCCAAGCAACCTCCATAATTTTTTTCATAAACTTCCTTAAAATTCTGAGTGAAGTGTCATCTTGGTAGAGTAGGGGTAATTGTCAGTTTAAAACTTAGTTTAAAATGTGTTAACTAACATGTCTTAAAATGCAAGCTATTTTTTTAGTCTAGACTCAGCCTTAACGCAGAAGCGATGCCAATGTCACTCTGTTCCTGTGCACAGGCTTCTATTTTCTGCTTCCAGCTGCCAGGGGAGGATTCAGTAGCTCTTTGACCCCACTCACCTGGGAAAACCCTCTCTTCTTCCTGGATAACTGAGTTTTCAAGCCCTCTGTGGAACAGAGTTCTTCCTGGCAGTCTCCAAAATAATAATAATAAAAAGATGGAGAATAGGGTTGGGTCCTGATATAGGAAGAGATCTACGAAAAGGCATCTCTGTTGCTGAACGGTTCATTGAGTAAAAAAAGCTATAATCAAGATCATGCATTACATTGCTGAAGCCAGTAGAGAAGATCATGCTGATGTTCAGTCATGCTGAAAGTAGTGCACTGGGACTTGTAGCCTTGTTGATTGTGCCTTGTATTTCATGTAAACTGGAAGGGTCCTTTGAGGTGAAAATCAGTCTACATACCACATAAAACTGAGGAGGTATGTGGGTTTGGAGAGAACTCCCATGTGGTTTCGTCTGAATGCACAAGCTGCACTGAGTTAACTAAAATCAGTTTCTTTAGTTAAACTTGTATACTTTTTCTGTGTAGACAAGGCTATAGTTAAATCAATGCAACCTTTTTTTTAGATATGTTACCAGTCTTGCTAATTGTTCTGACTGGGTCTTGTTGATCATGGCGCAGTCTGTGAGGTCTTGTTAGATATATCTATATGATCATTATCTATATTACTTCTGGCATATCTTTTAATAGAATATTTCTGTTTTGCCTCCCCTTTATAAAACACATGCATAAAATTGCTTTTGATGATTGTTCTGTCACCATGCTAAAAGCTATTTATTTGCAGATAGTTTTTCCTAGCCATGTGTTTTCGGTCAGCCAGATGATTTCACTAATAGGCTGTGATAAACAGTAGGCTACATCACAACAATTACTTGAGATGATTACTGTTGGAAGAGCTTGAGTGAAATTGTTAATAAGTTCTTCACCTAAACTGAGTGTTCAGCATACAGAACATTTTTGTAGGGTGTAATGTGTATATGGGTAGTTATTGTTTTTGTTTTTCTGGGGAAATGAGTGGAATGTTAAATACAAGTGATAATGAACTGGGGAAAGATACAGAATGTAACCAGATCTGGGTCACATTTTTGGCTTGATGGCAGTATAACCATGTCAGCGGCACTGGTTATAATGACTCATTAAAACACGACATTTAATTATGTTAAAAAAAAATGGAAAGGGATGTTTCTTACTTTAAAAGGTAGTCTCCCATTTCCCTTGAGCTCTGCCTCCCCCACCCGTCATCCCCCTTTGCTGTGAAGAAATGTTTGGGTATTACCAACAGTGCTGCAGTTGGGGCTTACATCACCCCCGGCCATCTAAGCAGCACTGTATGTCAATTTAAGTAAAAAGTCTGGAAATGCCTTAATAGTGCTGGGATGTGTGCCCATTCATTTGATTTTTGTCTCATTCACGCTGTACACTAGCTAGGGATGCAGGTGAATTTATTTTGGCACAAATAGGGTTGGTTGGTTTTTTGTTTTTGTTTTTTAATCTACAGAGTCATGTGTAATGCTGTCAGCAATGCCACTTTGTGGTGTTTGGTCATGAGACTGCCTGGGCTTGCCTATGCAGTGCAGATATACTTTATTTTAATGTGTATTGCATGCATTTGCTGAAAGCTGGTTTTGTAGTTTTTATTGAAAATAGAAGTGCCAGGTGTCTGCAGTGAACATGTGGACACGCTTTGTTTTCATCTGATTTATTACGTTTGTTAACCTTTCCACACATTAACAAGTTTGGTTTAAGATTTAGCCATATGTAGCAGATTAGAGAAATGCCAGAGCAGCCCATAAAGCCGCTTCCTCTAGTGACATTTAAATTCGATGCAAACACTAGATGCAATTTTTTCCTCGTGTCATGTGCATGTGTGTTAGTACAAACTGTGTGTAGGGGGAAGTGGAGGAACATTGAGGGAGCGTGTGGTGGGGCCTGGGTTGGTGGGAAGGGAGTGCCACCTAGCGTTGTTCTGCCTCCAGCCCACCTTTGACTCCAGCCTCAGCTCTACCCTGGCCCCAGCTCTGGCCCCATTCCCCCTCTGCCCCAGCTCCTCCCACACCCCCAGTTTAGTTCCCAGCTCCACTTTCAGCCCAAGCTCCTCTGCTGAGCCAACTATGCAGTAATGGAGAGTGGGGTGGGGGGCCTGGGCAGATTCCATTACTGGGGACGGGGGTGCGACAGGAAAAGTTTGGGCACCACTGCTCCAGTCAATTCTCCTGGTTTTGGCAGAAGTAGGAATTAGTGAGGAGTTAGCATTGAAGAGCTGCCAACAGCACATCCTGCTGCCAGCACTTTGAGACCTGGATGTGGGCCTTGTTTATAATTCCTGTGCTTCCGCCTGTTACAAGTTGAGTATTCAGTGTCTCAGGGAAGAGTCTGGCTACTAAAGTTGGGAGTGGTAAATCCTTAAAGAGGGGCACACTCATCTTTTCCATCTCACTGAGCCATTTTCAACCTTGGTGGCTAAAGCTATTTAAAAGTGAAATCAGTGGTTTTGTCTTGGCTAGGAAAAGTGGCCAGCTTTAAGTCAGGCTTAGTTAATGTGTGCTAGTTAATCCTGACCTAAACTTTCCTACAGCTGCTCTAGGAAAAAGGTTGAGGTTAGATCCGCTTTAGTTAGCATGTAGTAACTAAGTCCAGCCTAATAAATCCACTTTTCCATAGACAAAGGCTATGGTTGGGTGACTATATGCTCTGACAATTAGGCCACATAATAGGCATCTAAAGTATGGTGCATTCAGGTGCTTAATTTTATTCGACTAGCCTTGACAATTTTGTCTGTATTTGTGTTAAAGTAATTTAATGAGGGAAATAATGCATATCCCCAAGATTATGCTATCCTTGCTAGCTGCCTTCAAACCTCAAAAGGGGGGAGAGAGAGATGTGGGAAGTAACCAAGCAACTTGTAGGGCCTGATGTAGAGCACTTTGAGTAAAACCAGCCTTTGTAGAGCGCAGTAGGGAAAGCGCTGCAATCTGTCCACACTGACAGTTGCAAGCGCACTGTCGTGGCCACATTTGCAGCACATGCAGTGGCATTGGGAGCGGTGCATTATGGGCAGCTATCCCACAGAGCACCTCTTCCCATTCTGACACTGTGCTTTGTGGGAAGGGGGTGGAGAGTGTGGGGCAGTCTGGGTCCTGTCCCAACACACCATGATGCATCGGTTTGCATCCCAGCAATCCCTCTGCTTCTGTGCACATTTGGCACAATCTTTCCATGTTTTTTGTGCTGCACACTCTGTCTTCCCTTTTGGTCTGCGGAAATGGAGCCCCAACTGCTGAGGAATATGCTGACGAGTCTCATCAGCACGTCACGTTTGGCAGTCAAGTTACTCCTTAAGATCCAAACTGACAGTGCGGACTCAGACGATGATATCGACTCGAGTAACGCATACAACACAGACTTTCACGGACATGCTCACTACTGTGGAATGCCACTTTTGGGCTCGGGGAAACAAGCAAATCATCATGCAAGTCAATGGCGAGTAGTGGAACTTTCGGATGAGAAAAGCTAGTTTCATGGGACTGTGTGAAGAGCTTACTCCCAGACTGCAGCGTAAGAACACGAGTTTGAGAGCTGCCCTGATTTTGGAGAAGCAAGTGGCTATTGCAATCTGGGAGCTGGCAACTCCAGACAGCTACCGATAGGTCGCTAACCAGTTTGGAATGGGAAAGTTTACTGTCGGAATCATGTTGATGCAAGTTTGCAGGGCCATTTAGTCACATCCTGCTCAGAAGAACCATGAGTCTGGGTAATGTCCATGACATTGTGGCTGGCTTTGCACAAATGGGTTTCCCTAACTGCGGAGGGGCGATAGATGGAACACGTATTCCAGTTCTGACACCACCCCACCTAGCATCCGAGTACATTAATCGGAGGGGAATTTCTCTGTGGTTCTCCAGGCGCTTGTGGATCACTGTGGGCATTTCATTGACATTAACACAGGCTGGCCTGGAAAGGTGCATGATGCAAGCATCTTTCGGAACACTGGCTTATTCAGGAAGATGCAGGCCGGGACTTTTTTCCCAGCCCAGAAGATCACTGTAGGTCAAGTCGAAATGTCCATTGTGATCCTTGGAGACCCCGCTTACCCTTTAATGCTATGGCTCATGAAACCCTACACAGGGAGCCTTAACAGGAGCAAGGTGCAGTTCAGCAACAGGCTGAGTTGGTGTCGAATGACTGTGGAGTATACTTTTGGCTGTTTAAAGGGCCGCTGCTGCTTTCTGTATGGGAAGCTGGACCTGGCTGATATCCGCATGCTGTACCCTCCATAACGTTTGTGAAGAGAAGGGTGAAAGCTTCACTCAGGCATGGACCTCAGAAGTTCAACACATGGAGGCTGAACTTGAATAGCCAGAGAGCAGGGCTATTAGAGGGGCCCAGCGCAGGGCTGCAAGGATGAGGGATGCCTTGAGGGAGCAATTTGAGGTTGAAAGCCACCAGTAATGTCTGATGCCCTGCACGGGAGTGAAGTACAGTGGTTCCAATGTTAGTTGGAATCTGTGTTCGCTACGCTTACTTGCAATGCTTGTTGCTTTCCTGGGCTAAGGTATCTTTTACTTTATGCAATAATAAAGAATGTTTTCAAAGCCAAAAAAATCCATTTATTGAAAAGAAAGACAACTGCTTTGGAAACAGAAAGGGCAAGGGGGTGGGGTGGGGAACAGTGCAATCACAGATTTGCGTATGTCCTATTATCATACTCAACCTTCCTCTCTGGAATGCCGTTCAATGAATGCTGCACTTCAGGATGGCTATACTGCATGATGATGGGGGTTGAGTGCAGTGGGTAAGGGTTGTAGTTTCCAGGGCTGGGTAGTGAAGCTACAGGTGTTGGAGGCAACTGATGGTGATAAGAACCTGGATGTTGGGGAAAGTGGGTTGGAGATGACATGGGGGCTCAAGGAAAAGAGTTTTGGGATAAAGGCTGCAGAGGGGCGGCGGGCGCCGTAGTGCTCTGCTGCTGCATGGCTACGAGCGCCTGGATCGAGTCCACTTGGCACACCAGGATGTTTATCAGCCGACCTGTGCTTTGCTGCTGGAACTCTACGCTTTTGTATCAGCAGTGCGCGTTCTGCTGGTGGATCCTTCTATCATTCTCCCTCCACTTTTAGATTCTCGTTAAGTGACTCCTGCTTCACTTCATGCAGCATGTCTTGTTTGCTTCTATGTGGCCTTTTCCTAAGTCTTTGCAGCCTCTCGGCTGGTGATAACATGGACGGCTGAGATTTCAAGGTTGCATCTGTAAAGGCAAAATGCAGCACTTAACAGAGGCAGCATTGTTCACACCAAACAGAGCAATGATTTCCCCGCACTTAAGGAGGGCAAGCAGTCTACGAAATAGCATAGTTTGCCTATCCCAAAGTGAGCACACACAATCTACGGGATCCCCAAAATGGTGAATAAGCACAGGATCCAGGGGGAATGACTGTTTCATGGCTGTACTGTCCTCTGGGTTTCTGTGCCTTGGGGAGAGCCAACAGCTGCAGTGGGTCCCTATACTGAACACTGTCCCCACATTTTCTACAGGAGTTCGTCCTGGAAAATATCTCGCTGTTGAGGGTGACCTGGAAAGCAAGGGAAGGTTGTCTCCTACAATGCAGCTTCTGCCCTGGCCCATATGCAGTTTGCCTGTGTGCAGCAATGGTCCTCCCCCCGGCCCCTCACGATGTGGACATGTTAGCCTGACTGGGACAAGGACCACAGTGGCTTTCCCAAGAAACCTGCGCAAGTGCATTGCCCAAGTTCTGGATGAGACCTTTGAGGAGATCACTGAGGCCAATTACAGCAATGTGAGAGAGCACATAAACATCCTATTCTGCATCTAGGCATGCATGCAGCCCTAACCTTCCTCGCCCCAAGAACCTACACTGAACAATTTTCTTCCCAAAATAAGAGCCACTTACCAGGCACCTCCTCTGGTGTTTGTCCTTCCCCAAGCACCGACCGCCACGACTGGCTACCTTCCTCCTGGCCTGAGAACAGCTCCTGGCTGCATCCATCGAGGGATGCCGGGGTGTCTTCCTCCACCTTAGCACCCTTGCTCTCGCTTTTCTCCTCCTCCTCTTCCTCCTGGCTTGTTGGACTGGGCTCTGAAGTGTCCATGGTGGTACTCAGAGTGGAGGTGGGGTCACCCCCAAGTATTGCGTCCAGTTCTTCTGTAAAAATGGCAGGTCACAGAGGCAGCACTGGAGCGGAGCAGCAGTTTGCCTTGCAAGCTTTGTGGTAGGCGTTCTGCAGCTCCTTCATTTTAACCCTGCACTGCAGTGCATCCTGGTCATTGCCTCTTTCCATCATATCCCTTGATATCTGCCCAAAGATATTGTAATTCCTATGGCTGGAGCACAGCTGGGACTGGACAGCTTCCTCCCCACAAACGCTGAGGTCCAGCACCTCACCGATGCTTCATACTGGGGATTGCCTGGTGCGTGGAGGCATGGTCACCTGGGAAGATTTGCTGAGAGCCCTCCACGCCTGGCTGAGCAAACAGGAAGGGGATTTTCAAAATTCCCAGAGAATTTAAAGGGTGGGTCTGATAGTCACCTGAAGGCAGGGCAGTAGAGTTCAAAGTGATGACCTGAGTGGCTAGAACAGGCATTGTGGGATACTTCTGGAGGCTGTTCAGAGCGCATTAACAGACCAGGGCATCCACACTGGAGCCGTGGTGCTCCAGCGGGGGTGCATCAAACGAGGTGGAGTATCCGAAGCGCTCTAGCCGCGGAGTCAGAACACTCTGTGTCTTGCCAGTGTGGACCGGTCATGAGTTAGAGCGCACTGGGCTGCGTTAATGCACTCTAACTTGCAATTGTAGCCAGGCCCATAGAGTTGTCTTTAGTTCTCTTCCTGCATAATGCACAGGTCTGATGCTCTTGATGATCCTACTGCAATGCTACATGGTGCCGCATCGTTGCCTTTCATGTGACTAATGTAGGTAACTCTGGCCATCTTTGTGTCACTGTGTACAACTTGTAACAGGTAAATACAGTCTTATAAATGTGTGAGATACAGATTAATATATATTAAGGTCAGACAGGATCATTATTATCATCTAGTTTGATCTTCTACATAACAGAGGCCATTTCACCCAGTAATTCCTGGATCATGTCTAAATGTTACCCACAGTGCATGTTAAACTGATTTGGGCTGAGGAATAAGATGAATAGCATAGCATGGCTTTTAGAAGTCCTTGCTGTCTCATACTGGAAAGCATGTGTCTCTCTTTTTCTGTGTATGCACATGCTAAATAAAACCAAAACAAGCCAACATGTGCAGATATAATGATTGGGGATGATCTTTATGCAGAATGCATGCAATTGACAGGTTTTTTGGCTTCTGAAGCCCCTGGGAGATGTGTGTGTACTACATGACTCTCTCTGCTAGCAATGTTTATATTTTCAGTGTATAGCCAATGGTTTCTTGCAAACGTACACAGCTGCACTTTAAATCTTGTAGTATTACATTTGTGGTGGTGTTACGACCTATTTTTCAGTGTCAGGTGTGACGAAGGTTCATGGTTGGCTCTTAATTGATATCTTCATGCCAAATAATGTTTTTATTAAGTCATTCTGGTTAAAGCCAAATTAAGTTACATCATTACTTTTTAAACACTGATGTGACAGTACAGTTCATTTTTCTATTTATATAGCTTTCCAGGTATTAAAAGTTCTATTTTGTTTGTAATTCTAAATCTTAAAACTAGGCCATAAATAACAGGAAAATCCCTATGGAAATGACTTATAACTCTAGCTGAAGGTAACGAAAGAAAGATCCAGGGCTCCCATAATGTTATGTCTAAGATTTCTCTGAAAGTGAGCAATTTTAAAAATGAATTTTGATTGCGCTTTAGCCAAGGTTTCCCTGGGAATGGGCCACAGGTCTTTAAATCATCATTTCTCCCAGGGATGTCTTTCACTCAGTATAGTATTGTGCTCTGATACTGTCTGCCTCTATTGAATACATGTTTGTCTTGTTGGTGAAAACTCTGCAGTTAGAAATCATGCTTCAATCTGGTCCTATAAATCTGAGTGCATTGCTGCTTGCTGTCTGTATCACAACCTGGATTAAAACCTGCATGAACAGCTGTGCAGTTCACCCATCTGTGTTTTTTCGTAGCATTATTTACAGGGACTGGTGTTTACTAGCCTTTTTCGCTGGAGTGTGAAACTATGGCTCTATTTTTCTCATTAAATTGCCATGCTACAATTCAATATTAAACCTTTAGCCTTTTTAATAAATTATTTGAGATTATAGAAGGATCTTATGCCACTGTGGTGGTAAATATCCACATATTTAGTTCTGTTAAATAACAAAGCTATGAAAAGAGTAAATAGTTTATTTTTTACAACAAAAAAGTTGATGTTTGCTCTGCATTGTCAAACCTGTAAATCAGTCCTATAGGTACAGCATGGAACATAGGAATGCAAGTTTCCCTCTACTTCCCTGCTAATGCATGCTATCCAGAAAGACTGCCTCTAACTGCTTCACTACCACAGATGCTGCTTCACCAGTTGTAGCAATGGTTGTAGCACCAGTGTAGACAGGACCCATGGATTCTTGCTAGTGTGTTGGCTAAAGCTGCTTGGTATAGATGCAGTCTAAGGGGCGAGAGGTAATTCCGTCTGGATAGGCATTCAGTTAATTCAAAATAACAAGTATGCTAATGCTGGTCAAGGTGATAAGCTTTATCAGGGGTGGCCAAGCCGCATGTGGCTCTTTTACAGTTAAAGTGCAGCTTGCGGAGCTCCCTCATACTGCGCCCTCCTCTATTCTTCACTCACCAGACTGGAGGGAGAGGGGAACTTGGGGCTTCTGCCCTGCAGCAGGGTAGTGAGTGCAGGGGCTTTTGCCAGAGACAACTGGTGCCTGCTGTGTGTGGGGGAGAGTACAATTTAAAGGTTTGCCTCTTTAACAGCTTGAGTCAGACCCCCTTCTTACCCTCAGCATTCCCTCCCTGCAGCTCCTGTGTTAGCTCTGCTTGGAGAGGTAGTGGCAAACGGCTGGGAGTTGTAAGGAGGGGCTGCTGCTTTAGCTCCATGGAGAGAGGCATTAGCAAAAGTAGCACCTCTCCCCATGGCTGCAGCTCCCAGTTTGCTGGCTCCAGCACCTGCCGTACAAGGAGGGGGCCCAGTGGCACCATTTGACCAAGTGGGGCCAGCAAACCCTGACAAAAATCTGGGGGGAGGCATGTGACCTCCACATACTCCCCGCTGACCCCCCTGCATCGCTTCTGGCTTCTGCACAGTGGGGAGGGGTATCTTGGGGCTTCATCCCCATGAGGCACACCTGCCAGGGCTCAGGGCTTCAGCTGCAATGGGGCTGGAGTCCCGGCACGTGCGCCCTGCTCTTGAACTTCTGAAGATTGTTTCATGAGGTTCAGAGGGTCAGTAAATTTGGCTACCCTGTTATGTACAAAGCTTTTAGTTTTATCTTGTAAAAGGGTTATGGGTGAATGTGGATTCTATGGATTTAATTTCTGGGAAAACTTTTAATAAATAGTATTTTCAAGTCAAATATGTTTATGTACAATACAGTATCCATCATATTCAAGGCAATGATTGTCGCACAAGATGTATCCTGGGACCTAGTGGGACAGGAGGTGTCCATTAGCAAAGCCGAAGATTGGATACCTCTTCTATCCCTGTTGTGATCTGCGTGACGTGAGGAAATGAAGAGGGAGGCATTCTCCTACGAGTGGCCAAGCTGACAGGCAAACACTGGCAGTCCTTCCAATCCCATCTCTGAATGACAAGGAGAGAGAAGAAAGAACCCATACACCAGGTCATGCTGTTCTCTGCAATGTCAGCAGCTAGTAAACCCAGACGTGATCATACAGCACCAGATCTTGTTTGCATCACCAAGACCTACTTAAATGATTTGACAAAAATTTGGAGGAGCTAATATGCCCATAAGTAAACTTGACCGTGTAAGGTATAGGAGTTTTATAAAAATTATTTTTATGCAGCAGAGAGTCTATTATGTTGTGACCAGACTATTCTTTTGCTCCTAGCTTTTTTGTAATGTGATACTTAGGCCTGGTCTACACTACGGGTGGGGGGGATCGATCTAAGATACGCAACTTCAGCTACAAGAATAGTGTATCTGAAGTCGATGTGTCTTAGATCGACTTAGAATCACTTACTTCGTGTCCTCGCGGTGCGGGATCTATGGCTGCCGCTCCCCTGTCGACTTTGCTTCCGCCTCTTGTCGAGCTGGAGTTCAGCAGTCAATGGGAGAGCAATCGGGGATGGATTTATTGTGTCTACACAACACGCGATAGATTGATACCTGATAGATCGAATGCTACCCGCTGATCTGGCGGGTAATATAGACGTTCCCTTAGGATCAGATAATGACTGACTGTGAAGTAATTTACATATACAGCCAAAAGCACCTTGAAAGAGGTTTGTTTTGCCTGATATGCTGGAACGGGGGTCAGCAATCTGTGTTAGAAAATTTGTCAAATGTCTCCTGGAAGCTTGCATCTTCTTTTAGCGAATCCAAAAAGCCCTCTAAGAAATGGCATAATCTGATGATACTCGAAGTGAGAGAATATTTTAGATAATTCAAGATGAATGGTAAAGCAAACATAACAAGAAATACCCAGAAGCAGGTGCTGAATACCTATTGCTAACTCTGATTTGGGGGTGGGGTCAGGTGGGGAGGGAACATGAATTAACACGGAAATTAGTTTCAGCTTGCTCCTTTAAAAAACAAAACAAAAAGCCTGTCAAAGGAACTCGAACTTTTTGGTTTGCTGAAGATTTCTGTGGCTGAATCATTCCCTGACATTCCATGGGTTGCATATGGCTTATGGTGTCAGTGATGTCACTCTATAGGGTCCTACCAAATTCAAGACCATGAAAAATGCATCACGGACCATGAAATCTGGTCTTTTGTGTGCTTTTACCCTATGCTATACAGAGTTCACAGGGAAGACCAAGTTTCTCAAACTGGGAGTCCTGACCCAAAAGGGAGTAGCGGGAGGAAGGGGAGGGGAGGGGTCACAGTATTGCCACCCTTACTTCTTCTCTGACTTCAGAGCTGGGCATCCAGAGAGCAGCAGCTGCTGGCCAGGCGCCCAGCTCTGAAGGCAGCGCACTGCCTGAAGCAGCGCGAAAGTAAGGGTGGCAATAGGATGGCATGGTATGGTATTGCCACCCTTACTTCTGTGAGGCTGCTGGTGACAGCTCTGCCTTTAGAGCTGGACTCCTGGCCAGCAGCTGCTGCTCTCTCCAGCTGCTCAGCTCTGAAGGTGGTGCTGCCACCAGCAGCAGCGCAGAAGTAAGGGTAGTACCGCAAACCTCCCCCTACAATAACTTTGTGACCCTCCCCCCCCACAACTCCTTTTTGGGTCAGGACCACTACAATTACAATGCTATTAAATTTCAGATTTAAATAGTTGAAATCATGAAATTTATGATTTTTTAAAAATCCTATGACACTGAAATTGACTAAAATGACCATGAATTTGGTAGGCCCCTATCCATAACATAGCACCTCCACTGTGCTGCAGCCTGCCTATATTAGAGCCAGCTGACACTCTCCTGAGCTTGCTGTGTAGTACCTCCCTCTAATATACACTTCTTCCCTGATATAACGTGACCCGATATAACACGAATTTGGATATAACGCGATAAAGCAGTGCTTTGGGCGGGCGCGGCTGTGCACTCTGGCAGATCAAAGCAAGTTCGATATACGCGGTAAGATGTTTTTGGCTCCCCAGGACAGCATTATATCGGGGTAGAGGTGTATCTCTTCAACCCTACAACACTCAGCTACTTCAGTCTGAGCTGCTTCTCTAGCTTCACCGAGCTAGCTTGCAGCTTTTCTAGGTCCTGTTCCCTTTTCCATCTACCTGCTATGGTGCCCCTGTGCCTACTTGCTGCTTTCCTACTGTCACCCCCACCTACATTAATCATACCACATGGTCCTCCTAACCACTACAACTTTCATTCCCTTCAATGCTGTAGTTAAGAAAATGAATTAATGGGGTTAAATAACAATAATTAATAATGAAAACATCATATCAAATATAAGACTCCAACATATACTATCACCAAACATGGGATTGGTGAGGCCCTTAGCCGATGATTGACATTCTTTAAAACAAGTAGAGGATTGGGTTGAGAGGTTTTTTTTTTTTATTTTTTCTTCCTCCAGGAGTGGTTTCCCAATGGTAGGTGTCAGTGCTGCAGTAAATGCTGAAGTAATTGAGCAGAGAAAGACTGTAATATCCTCAGTTAGGAAGGTCAGATTTTTACAATGTCAGAATGTTTGCTTGAGAGTGACAAGGAAACAGATAAGGCTTTGGCAGTCAACATGAGAACTAAAATGCTATCCAAATGTCAACTTAATTGGTTTCTCCAATTAGCACTAGAGTTTAGCTATTCTTTTACAGTCAGATGCTATATTGGTGTTAACGACTTTGGCAGATCAGATAATTTGTTTTACAGAAGGGAAACCAGGTACTGGTTTCTAAGTTTTCAGTCTGTTTCCATGCCATGTCCTAATTTAAATTGTCTGATATCAACCAAGCATATGGATTAGGCAAAACAAATCGCTGTTGCATATATGTGTGTTCATGTTGTGTTGACAAACCTTTTTGTCCTCTATTAATATTGAGTCAAATTTTCTTTCTTTCATTGCTGAGTGACTGGTCTTTTAAATAGTGGGAATTTTAATTCCCTGTGCACAGTGAACTGTTGGCTAAGGCTGGAACCCAACTTTATTTTTTTCCTTTCAATAGTTCTGTTTGTTTTTATGATTCAGAATGACCTCCTTAATCATGACAAAATGAGACTGGAAACTAGCTATAATTGTCTAATGACTGGTATCAGTGTGAATCCATAGACTCAAATATTGTCCTAATTTTCTTTCACTGATACAGAATATCGGGTAACTCCTGGGATGTTTTGAGTGGTGATGAAGGGCTATTGTAGACAAGAGAGTCTAGACTGTTGTAAGGATCTGTTGCATATCCCCATTCTCCAAAAGTGTAAGGGGAGAGATTTGTATGTTTTAAAGAGACACTTCGGGATTCCTTGGAGGATTTTCCGGATATTAGTAACATGAAACTGACTAGGATTATTTTAAATAACTGGAAAAGATGTTAGCTCTTATGGCTAGCCTCTTTGGTTTTTAGTACACACATTATAAAGCTATATCACGTATAATCATTTTCTATTATAAACCCTTTTTCCATATCCCATACCTTGCTGACGTTCTAGAGCAGTGGTGCCCATACTTTTCCTGTTCTCCTCCTCCCCCCCCCCCCCCCCCCGTAGCGGAATCTGTCTGCCCTCCTCCATTATAGCACAGTTGGCTCAGCAGAGGCACTTGGGCTGAAGGTGGAGCTGGGGGCTGAACTGGGGATGAGGGCAGAACTGTCCAGCAGTTGTAGCAGGGGGTGGAGTGGAGCTGTAGCTGGGGGTGGAGCTGTGGCCTAGCCTAGAGTTGGGCTGGGGCTGACCTGGGCCCCATCACGTGCCCCCTTGTCCCCTGTGGTAGCTGAACCAGACCCTGCTGCGTGCCTCCGAACGTTCCTCCATTTGCTCCCCCCAACCCCGGTGGCATGCCCCATGGTTTAGTGACCACTGTTCTAGACACACATTTGAAGTGGATTTATAACACTGAATATAGACTCTTTCGAACTTCATATTCTGAATTGGATTTTATGAGACGCAAGAGGAAAACTAGCTTGCTTTTCTGAATGGGCTACATTTTTTTCTAAATTACAGTGGTATACATTTCGAGTAACTCCATTGAAATCAATGGAGCTAACTATTTACAGCAGTGTGACTGAGATCAGAATCTGGCTCTGGATGTGCTACTGAATGATTCATTAATTTTCCAGAAGCTAGTCTACTTTTATTTTTCCATTTAGTTTTTTTTTTTTTTTTTTTTAAAGTTGCCTTACCACATACCGTACAGGTAGTGGGTTGCCCTTCCTACTAGAAGCACATATATTCGGTGTAGGTTTGATGCTACTGTCCGTTGTGTAAATCTGCTGAAACTGAACTGGAAAGCAGGAGATAAAATATTGTATTTCTTTTGAAGTGCTCTGCATCTAAAGAGTATCTGAAGAACTAAGCTTTCTGGAAAATCCAAGTTCTCTGAAGCATCCGGTTTCTGCAGATGGAAAAAACTGAAGTGTATAAGAGAATCTCTGCATTGCACAAACTACATATATAAACTGATAGAATCTGGAACATTTCAGGTAGTTGGAGGAGATGGAATGTTGCTGATGTATCAAGATTCTCATCACATGATGCATTTTGAGTGCTGTTTTTAAAAATGTTTTCCAAATTCTTTTGTTAAGCAGACTTACATGAGTTTGTTTGAAACTTCTTTTGCCCTATTACGGGAATATGAGCTCTTTTGGCTTACATACTATACATAAATATTTCATTCACACTATGGGAAATTAAACAATAGGCTATAAATCTGGTTGCAATTTCAATTTAAAATATAAAAAATATCTCTAACATATGTTCCTTAGTGCCAAAAAAAAAAAAAAAATTAAAAAAAAATCAGTGTGAATCGTTGCTATAAAAATGCTGGGTTTCAAGGTCTTCATTTCCTGATTTCTTTTTCATAAAAATTATTACCTTTTCATGACTTTGGTCTTAAACATGTTTCCCTCCATGAATAATCCTTGTGCCTTGGGGTTGACTGTTTGGATTAATAGCCACATAATTTCGTAGCATTATTTCAGTTGACAAATATTCTCATATAGTACCATGAAAGTATTGTTCTTTAGGGTTATTTTGAAAAGCACAGAATTTTTTCTTTTAAATACATATTTTCAGAAATAGATGTGATTGAACCTCTACAAGAAGAGGAAAAAATGAATAGGGAAAAGCCCCAAGGAAACTGAAAGGCGCAATTGTATTTCTCATGGGGATGTGCACATTAATATGTCTGGTGTCTCTTTGTGTAGAGTTCATTTAAAAAAAAAAGCCAAAGAATCAGTCAAGAAAACTGGGTCAGCACCCAGGACAGATACTAAGAACACGAATATTATGTCCAAGAAATTAAAAAAAAAAAAAAAAAAAGTTTTAGTAGTCCAAGTAAAATGTAGTTGCTTGAGGTGTCTGTACAATTTGTAATGGAAACTATGGGCTTCCAATGGGAAGTGATGGGAAACAGTGGTCTACAGAAGAAGCATTAAAAATGAGGAATGCCAAATATGTACTGTATATTAGCCTTTTTGTTTTTAAAAAGTGAATATTTTAAACAATGAAGGCCAGATTTTCTGGGAAAAGAGTTTGCATACCCCAAAGGAGAATTTGGCACACATGGAAGAGAGAGAACACTGGACTCAATTTTCAGAACCCTCAAGGACTCGTCAAAATAGACTGCAATTTTAATAAGTGACAGTGCACTAGGAAATTCGTGCTTAGCTAATTTGCATCTGGGCACTAATGCAGGTGTTGGCAGCACATAACAGCTTTTTTTTTTTAAGCACATGTATGTCAACAGTCATGTGTATGGGTACATCCACACAGGGTTTGACCTATCACAACAACTAAGCGTGCATAATTCTTGGAAAGGGACAGACTGCCTCATCCCACTGGTGCCTATTGCTGCTGTTCATTGCTTGCAGGGGGCCATCAGAGCAAGTTGAGTGCATTAAACAAGTTCCAGTCCACATGAGCTTGCAGTCTGCAAGGATCCTGTCAGGGGTGGCTGTAGCTTTTTTGCCGCCCCAAGCATGGCAGGCAGGCAGGCTGGCTGTCTTCGGCAGCTTGCCTGCAGGAGGTCAGCCGGTCCTGTGGCTTCAGCATACCCGCCGCTGAATCCACGGGACTGGCGGACCTCCCACAGGCAAGCCACCGAAGGCAGCCTGACTGCTGCCCTCTGCAGCTTGCCGCCCCAGGCACACACTTGGAGAGCTGGTGCCTGGAGCTGCCACTGGATCCTGTGGCTAGAAATTGTATGGCAGTAGTCACTTTACACTTAGCTGCTATTGTGTGAACACATTGCATTTGACTTGCAAAGTCCTCTTTCATTTCTCACAGATATGAGTGTGGCAAGCCTATATGTCTGGAACACTTGGTTTTCTGTCACCTCTGGCAAGTTGATGAGTTGTACTCAGTACTCTCATCTTTCATCGTTTCTGTTCAGGATATTGTTACTGTTTCCATTGGTGATATCTGGAACTCCCACTCCAAACTCAATGAAGAAGGAAAAATAAATATTAATACGAAGCTTTTGAAAACATATTGATACATTCTTGTCAACTTTTTTACAATATATGTTGGATATTATACAATTGTCATGTATATGGGCTATATTTCAAATATGTAGCTTTCATGTCTAGCTGTATATTTTGTCAGTCACAGTGATGCATCTGTATAAAGCTGACTGATTTGTGTGATTTGTTTTCCTTTGTTCTGTTTAATTATGTCTACAAATTGGAGAAGGGCATTAAGAGGACCGCAAACACTTTTTTGTTTAAATATTTTTTACCTTCTATTCTTATAACAATTTTAGATGTTAGTGCTAATTGTAAGGGATTAGAGAAGAGATTTTTCTTCATTTGATTACACGATGTATAGTTGCTTTTCATTGGTTCCTTTTCATAGTCGGTTTCCTCTGTTTTTAAAGATCTTGCATGCAGCACCAAGAGATGGAATTTATTTATTTGGCAAAACTAGGAAAATTATAATTGTAAAAAATCAACAAGGGAGCTCAGACAGCAGGTGTATTATCTGGAACTACTTTATATATACATACAAAACCAAAGCTAACTAGATTTCATGGTGACTCGGGGGCCTTCAACTTTTGCAGTGAGGAATGGATGATTCAGGGAATGACAGTAAATGCAATTCGTCTCCTATAAATCATGGAAATATGGAGATGTGAAACATCTTGATTACTCTGACTTTTTATTGTGTCCTTTCCCTTCAGTGTGGTGGTCTTCTGTTTTTTAAACTGGACTTTTTTTCCAAAGTACACGCCTCGATTTTTCTTGCTTCCTAGAAAGCTCATCGCTTATCTCGTCTGCTAAATAGTACAGATTGTTACTTGCTGTGTTCTTCTTCTGTAAGGGTCTTGAGTCAGTCCTAATAACTGATTTCAGGGTGGGCTGAACAACATTGCAGCAGGCCTTGTTCCTTAATTGAAAAGATCCCAATAAGGAGTACAGTCCCCCACAGTGCTACACTAATCTGAAGCTAAGGGGAGCATATCTATTTGGGCATACTCCTGGAGTGTGCACTCAATTGAGAGCATGTTCCATGTTAGGCATGTCTCTGTTTTGTAGACCAGACTACTTGGTGTGCTTATTCCCTTTTTTGCCAATATGCACCCTCATGTTAGGTGGTGATTGCTTGATAAACTATGTTGGTGACAGCATTTCTTTGGGCTGTTTACAATTAAAGAAAAATTATAATTGGTTTGTGTGTCTCACTCTCTTGGTAGGCTTGGATGATTGTCTGCAGCAGTATGTCCCCAAATTTGAACGGGAGAAGATAAATGGTGAACAGCTGTTACAGATTTCCAATCAAGATCTTGAAGAGTTGGGTATCTCTCGAATTGGACACCAGGAACTGGTTCTGGAGGCCGTGGATCTTCTTTGTGCACTGGTCAGTTATACAGTGAACATACAGATGTGGTTTAAGAAACTTCTTGTACTGAAAATGAAACTGTAGAAAATTGTTTAATTCAGATCAGTGCCATCTCAGTAGTTTTTTGCATCTTTTTCCCCCTGTTAACATACTAAGTTAAGGGTTGTATTTGAAGAATGAAGTTATTTGGGTGGCACTAAGGTAAAATCATGTGGTTCCTGTCACTTTACACATTACCGAGAAAAATAAGTACAGTGCATTGGTCATAAAAAAGACATGGTGGAAATGGCACATGTTAATAATTGTTGATACGAACTGAACTAGGCTGGCCGCATCCCTTCTCCATAAACTAGCAAAACTATACAACTCTGTATTCTTGTAGCTAATTATAAAGAGGCTTTTAAAAATGATTTAAAGAATATTTTGATGGTAGGAGTACAGAACAGGAGGACTAAAGTCATTGTATCTGAAATTTCAGTTATTCCCTCCTTCCTATTGCATAATTGTATGGGTTTTAAATGTAGACCTGCTCTGGAATGAATGCATAAATTGCTGTCTGTGTTGGTGGTACAGTGTTAGATACGGTTTATTTAAAAGCCATGATTTGGACACACTTTGAGTATGTGTGTGATGTAATGCTATGAGCTAGAGCCAGAAATATATACAATTACATCACTGAGAATGGTGGGAAAGAATTCTCAACAATTCTTTTGCCATTACTGGCCTACATTCCATTCATTATGTAACATTTGTTGCACTGAGTGTATTCTTCTTAAAATGGACAGAGCTTTTACTTCGTATGAAATGTGCTATTCTTGTTTGAGAAAGGTGGTACAGAGATCGTTTGTACTTGATTAAAACAAGGACAAATGGGATATCCTATAACAAAGCAACTGTGTTTCATCAAAAGAATTTATAAATATTTTGTTCAAATACTTCAGCCAAAACATTTGTACAATAGCAAAGGCTTTTTTCCTAATTATTTTTGTGTACCAATATTTTTTTAATGTTAAGTGAAGATTAATGGAAGAACTGAAACATCATTCATGATGTAGGGGTGGAGTATAGTGTGTCAGGCAGGGGGGAGAGTCTCTAATGAAGTAGTAAATGTACTGTATACTGGCTTGAGTGAAATAATGGATGTGGCAGCCACCCTAAGGCATTTTTTTCCCTTACTATTATAATATTAGAATAAAACAAAGCTGGATGACTGCCAGAACCTAAAGCTGTGTTTTATCTCCTACAATTTCCTCCTAATTTCCTTTGTAGACAAAAGTTTTGACCTCAGACCAATTTCTGGAAATACTTTGTGTAGTACAGCTCAAGTTAATGCATTAGACAGAGTTCATATGCTGTAACTGAAATGTCCTTGTTCTTTTTTTGGGTGGAGGGAGTTTTGGGGGGGACTTGGTTCCTCTGTTTTAGTTGTGTCCTTTGTCGTCATCTTAATTTCTTTTTTGAGTTTTAGGAAAGGCGTCGTATCAAATCAGCTTTAATTTTGTGCTCCAGTGTTTCTGCTTCATGTTTGGATGTCAGTCAGTTTTTCATGACTTTACTAGCGCTTTCACTTTTCACGTGAGGGAGAATGTCTCCGCCGCCCCCTCTTTTCCCCTACCATCCTCAGGTCCTTCAGATACAGTTTTATGCATTAATGCATTCTGGTATTTTGTGCTGAAGTGACTGTTTGTTTGTTTTTCACTAAAATTTTAACCCCAGAATTAAAAATAAACCATAATTACTATTAGAAGCATACCTTCTTCCTCTACCTCCTATGATCTACTCCTGTGTGACCTGGCACATACTAAATGACCTCTCTGGGTTTATACCCCACAATGTGGCCTTGTCTAGGATCTTGATGCTTTTTTGCCTTTATGAAAGATAGCCCTTTCCCCTAGTCCTGTCTAGCATGGTTCTTTCCTGGACCTCTTTCAAGAGTGTCCTCTGGTCCCACTTGTCATAGTGTATTTCCCCAATCTGAACCTTAGAGTCCAAAAAATTGGGGTACCAGCATGAATTCCTCTAAACTGAATTACCAGCTTAGATCTGATACACTGCCACCACCCAAAAATATATAGTGTTTTAGGGCACTCTGGTCCCCTCAAAAACCTTCCTTGGGGACCCCAAGACCCAAATTTCTTGAGTCTTACAACACAGGGGAATAAACCATTTCCCTCCCCTTCTCCTTTCTTCCTCCCAGATCTTTCCCGCCCTGGGTACACTAGGAGATCACCGTGATTCAAACTCCTTGAATCACAACACAGAGAAATCAGGATGGTTTCCCCCCTTCTCTCCTCCTCCCTTCTCCTTCCCTGGGTTATCCTGGAGAGATAATCAGATTCAAGCTCCGTGAATCTAAAACAAAGGGATTCCACCCTTCTCCCCTCCCTGTTAAGTACAGACTCAATTCCCTTGAGCCTCAACAAGGGGAAAAAATCAGACAGGTCTTAAAAGCAAAACTTTTAATAACTTTTACTTTTTTTTTCCCCTTTCTTTTTATCTCTGTAATTTAGATGGTAAAAGTTACAGGGTCATTCAGCTTATAGACACTAGAAAGAAGCCTCCCCCCAGCAAAAATACAATTTAAAATACTTCCAGCAAACTACACATTTGCAAATACAGAAAACAATCTAAAGACTATAACTGCCTTTCTTACTAAATACTCACTATTCTGAATATATAAGAGACTGTAGCAGGGAGATTGGCAAGAAACCTGGTTGCACGTCTGGTCCCTTCCAGGACCCAGAGAGAACAAAGCCAAACCCAAAAAACGCAAACAAAGGCTTCCCTCCACCGAGATTTGAAAGTATCTTGTTTCCTGATTGGTCCTCTGGTCAGCTGTTTGGTTCCCTGTTCGTTAACCCTTTACAGGTAAAAGAGACATTAACCCTTAACTATCTGTTTATGACACCACTGCTTACCACAATAACTCCTGTGACCCCCAAAGAAAGAAACGTAGAGTTGCCTTTGGAGCATCTTTCTCCTTAAATGGTCGCCAGATTGTCAGCCTCTGAGATTTTTCTAGGGCCGTCCAGCTGCTGAATATAGGAGAGTCTGTGGCTAAGATGTCATTATGGAAAGGACATCAAAGAAAATGTACCACATTGAAGGATGAGAGCTAATGATATTAAAATGCCACTGTCAACTTGAAAATAACTTCCACCTGTAAATGTCTGTTGCTATAGGAAACCGCCCCTAAGATAGTATGTGAAGATTAAAGTAGGTCTGTTTTTTCCTGTTTATTTACGTTGTGCATTTGACAGTTCATTGTGTGAAATCAGTTTCATGCTTTGATTGTATATCCTCCCCCTAGTCTTTTCAGAAGGGTCTTTACCAGTAACACCTGCAGCAGTACTGTAACTCAATAGACAAGACAGCAGGCAAATATGCGCTCTGAGGCAAGGGCAAAGGGCTCCCCTCTGAGCATATATGTTTATTGCTCTTGAGCCTGCCTAAAATACCCTTCTCAACAGGTAGATGGGGGCAGAAAAAACTTTTTTTTGTTAAACTTGGATTAAAAGGGGGCTCTGTCAGAAAATGAACTTTTTTAAAAAAGTCAAATTGAGTATTTTTGGCTTTACGTACATTAAAGGAGGAGAAAACATGGTTGTACTTGCTGGGGAGCAGACACTTCAGTTGACTGAAATTGTAAAGGGACATACATTTGCTTTTTAAACTCCAGTTAAACCACAGAAACGGTGGCACATATTTAAAAAATAAGATGTCACCGTGAAGGAGAATTGTGTAAAAATCACCTGGAAGGGTGGTAAAATTGTGGAACATCTTGCTGAGGATATGATTAGACTTTGGCATAGGTTCAGTGAATGAAGAACAATGCAGGCATTAATGGGAAATAGCTTCATCTTTAGTTTGCTCTCAGGATTAGGGTCCTGAATTCTCCTGTATCTTTATAATACTCCTATATATATTACAGTGCAGTCTAGAACTTCAACCATCGCAGAAAGATGCAGCTGTGTTTTTTCTCTACCTTAGAGTTGAGGGATCTTGGTGTGGCGGATCTGCCTTTTAGTTTTGCCTGATAGGGCAAACTCTTCCTTCATGCTGTAGCAATGCTTGTGATGTTGTATCTGTGTGGTACATTACAGTGTAATGATATTTGGTGTGTCATTGTCTTCAGCACCATGTGAAAAATTGATCAGATCATGCATGGCACGAGACCATCAGATCAAGTTGTATCACGACGGCATTTTTAGAGGATTCCAATGCCAAGTGACATCATATAAGCAGTTATTGCAGAATTGACCTGAAAAATTAAAGATGAACCAGGATGGATAACAACCTTTGTTTTAGGTTAAGTGTACGGTACTGTGCTTGTGCGGTAACTATCCATGTATATAAATTTATAACATTAGTTCGTGGAGGTTTCAAGCCAGCAACTTACCCCAGCACTACATTCACTTCAATGTTTTGAGGCTGAAGGAAATTGGAATCAATGTATATTCAGACTTGACACTTTATTGGATCTTTTGCCCCTCCCCGCAAGACTTTATTAAGTCTCCAGTTGAAAAAGAAGTAGCTGACATTTTTAAAAAAATATTTTCAGTTACCTTAAGTAGTTGTCAGATCAGTGTATTGTTTAGTAGACTGTTGTCTCTATAAACTCTGACATGGTTTGGTCAGGGTGGGGGGAGTAGACACACTTTGAGGTGTGTTCTTTAAGCTGTAACCGTGCATATCTCTTCCCAAACTAATGAAGAACCAGATAGGAATGTCTGACATAATGTGCTCCTGAGGGCCCACTTCTTTGTGTGTTTTTGATGAAAAATGAAGTTTGTTGTATTGAACTAGAAAACAGTTTCCATATACATAAGCAATAAAACTATTTGTTGTTTTTTTTTTGAAATAATAATCAGTTAAAACACTAATATCGAGTTGTATTAAACTTTTTTTTAAAGCAAAAAGCTAAATTTTTTGGGCTTCAGCTACCTGCCAAACATCAGCGACTGATACTGTCTATAAATAGGGAGGGGAGGCATGTTGGAGCATGGGACTGGGTGCCAGCAATTCCTGGATTCTAATCCTGACTCTAACTCCTTTGGTGGCCTCTGGTGAGTCACTTAATTTGTTCGTAAAGATGGAGAAACTAAAATGAAGTGGATTATATTTAGCCAGCTCCTGGCAGTGTTGAAGATTGACTGACATTTGTAAAACATTTTGAAGATTAAAAATGTTAATTCACATGAAAGGTCTGATTAAATCCAAGAATTAATTGGAGGGAGATCAAGCATCAGAATAACATAGGTGTTCAGATACCATGATATTAGGTGCAGAATGAGAACTCAAATAGAATGGAACAGAATTAAATCCAATCTGGAAACATTCGTTTTCCCATAAAAGCTGTGTGAGAGAGTGATTTTTCTTTCAAGCAGTTGTGAAATTGCAAGTTCTTCTTTGAGTCGTGTCTTGATGGGTGCTTGGCAGCATTCCGGAGTGAATAATGTGGGACAGATGGGTTCTAGAAATTATCAGCTCTAGATACACCATCTAGTTCCCCTCTCTACGCCCCACAACACCCTCCGTTGTCCCTCTTCAGGGACGCTTTTCATGAGAGTCGACTATGTCAGGGAGGTAGATCAACTCTTACAGTTAGGAGCTATAGAACAAGTACCTCAACATCTATGAGGCAAGTAGTTCTGCTCTTGCTAAACTTACCAATTCACAAAAGGAAGGGAGATTGAAGTCCTGTCCTAGATGTCAGAGCTCTCAACAAATTTGTTGAGGCTCGAAAGTTCAAGATGGTCACTTTATCAATGATCAGTCTCTCTATTCCAATGATGGACTGGTTTTCAGCCTACAGGATGTCTACTTTCATATTTCAATATTACTGGCTCTCAGATATTTATCAGATTTACTCAGATTTTCTCAATTACCAATACAGAGTCCTCCCCTTCAGACTTTGATTAGCCTTGAGAGTATTTTTCACAGTTCTCTCAGTGGTAGCCACTCATCTACACTCACAAGGGATAATGATCTACCCTTATCTGGACGATTGTCTCCTGAGAGCCTAGTTGCTCCTAGTGGCTTGTCAAGCCACTGACATCATGATATGCTTGTTCACAGATCTGGGCCTTCAGCTCAACACCAAAGCCTTCCTACCTCAAGACAGGTTCCTATCCCCTGATGTTACTCATAGATGCAGCTCAATGAATACCTCAAATACTGGCCAGACTCTGCCTCCAACTTCTGGGGCATATGGTGGTGAGCACAGCTGTGGTACCGCATGCCTGACTCCACATGCAATGCCTACAAGTATGGTTCAGTTCGGTTTACAGGCCGAACAGAGACAGTGTGGACAAACCCCTGTCACTGCCTACCAGATCAAAAACTGTCTGGCCTGGTGGAAGAACCCAACCAGTGCATGCAAAGGAATTCCCTTCTCGCAGGCGTCACCATCATTGCTTCTTATCACTGATGTATTGCTTAGAGGATGGAGCAAGCCTCTAAACAACCATACGACGCAAGGCAAATGTTCATCTGTGGAGATATCCTTACACATCAATCTCTTTGAATTGAGAGTTGTCAGGAATGCATGCTCCCATTTCTCCTGTTGAGAGCAGGATCACATACGAAGATCCTAATGGACAACATAGCCTACATGTACTACGTGACCCGCCAGTGAGGTTCCAAGTCACCCTCTCTGTGCACGAACGTGATGAGGCTATGGAATTGATGCATCTCTCACGGCATCACCTTGTCCACAGCTTACCTCCTGGGCTCGCAGAAGTTGATAACTGACAAGCTCAGTTGCAAATTTCTGCATGACCACGAATGGGAGATGCACCTGTCAGTTCTTCACAATTTGTTCATGCAGTGGGGAACGCAGTCCACAGACCTGTTCACTACTTACCAGAACAAGAAGTGTCCATGATACTACTCCAGGGTAGAGATGGGACAGTCACAGTACTCTCTGGGAGATGCTCTCCTTCTCCCCTGGGACAAGGACCTTCTTTACACTTTTCTTCCACTTCTGCTTCTGCTGTAGATAAAGAGGGATGGAGATCGCATAATCCTGATTTGCTCCTACTTGGCCAAAACAGACCTGATACCCTTAACTGATGCAGCTTGTGATGTGCTTGCTGATCTCCCTTCTGAACTCTCTGCACCTCCTCTCACAGGACAAAGGTCGTACCATACATCCCAACTTGGGGATTCTCTGCCTCAAAGCATGGCTCCTACATGGTTCCAGCACCTAGAAAGGTCATGCTTAAGGGAAGTGCGGGAAGTTGTGTTACACAGTAGAAAGTCCTTCACGCAACGCACTTACCTGCAGAAGTGGTTCCAGATTTGGTGCATGTCCTAACAAATATTTCCGGTGTCAGCAACTCTTTAGCATATTCTGGAATGTGCTCTGACGCTTAAAAAATTGGGGTTATCTCTGAGCTCTCTCAGGGTCCACTTAACAGTCATCACAATGTTTCACTGACCCATAGGGGGATACTCAGTACTATCGCATCCAACCACTAAAGGTTCCTTAAAGGTATAACTAACCTCTTCTCTCAACCTTGACTTTCTACCCCGCATGAAACCTAAACCTGGTACTGAAAGGGCAGATCAGGCTCCCCTTTGAACCTATGGCTACCTGTTCACTGACATAACTATTGGTGAAAACGACCTTTCTGATAGCAATCACCTTGGCTTGAAGAATAGGGAAGATAGCTCCTTTAATGGTGCAGCACCCTTACACAGTATTCTTCCCAGGCAAGGTTACGCTCAGGCCGCATCCAAAGTTCATTGCTAAGATAACATCCTCATTTCATATGAATCTGTCTATCCACCTTCCCATCTTCTACCCCAAGCCTCATCGAGACAATAGAGAGGCCATACTGTATACCTTAGATCAGTGGTCCCCAACCTTTTTGGCTGGTGGGTGCCAGCTGAAGGACCACTGCAGCGGTGGAGCACCCGCTGAAATGCCATAGAATTTCGGCGGCATTTTGGTGGTGGCGCCTCTCGATGACGCCGCTTGCTGTCGACAAGCGGCATCAGCGAGAGGCGACACCGCTGAAATGCCGCTGAAATTGGGCAGCATTTCGGCGAGTGCTTTCCCAGGGGCCGGGGGCACCGTGTTGGGGACCACTGCCTTAGATGTTAGGAGAGCCCTTGCATTTTACCTTGATGAGACAAACACCTTCAGGAAGTCCCCTAAACTGTTTCTCTCCATGGCGGAAGGATCAAAGGGCTCAGTAGTATCAGTCCAAAGACTCTGTAAGTGGGTCTCGAATTGCATGAGACAGTGGTACCAAATTCGTAACATGATCCCTCCAGATGCTATCCATACACGTTCCATAAGATCGATCTCCTTATCTGTTGCCTTCTTTAAGGATGATCCTGTTGCAGAGATCTGCAGAGAGGTGATTTGGGTGTTGGCCCACACCTTCACAGATCACTGGGGACTCCACCTCTGATTCCATCTTTGGCTCCACAGTACTGTCATCTGTGACTGACCCAACTCCGAAGTCCCAGCCCTCCAAAAGGGCTGCAGCTTTGTAGTTACCTACAATGGAGCATCCATACGGACACTCCTCGAAGAAGTTGCTACTCACCTTATTCAGTAATGATGGTTTTTCGAGATGTGTCCCCCTACGGGTGCTCCACAACCCACCCTCCTCCCCTCCACTTGGAGTTCTTGTTTATGACTCTGTGGTAGAGAATGAACTGAGGACAGTTAGCCCACATGCGCTGACTAGCCTCGTGGCGCAGCACAAGGAAAGAAAGCTCATGCACGGGCCCAGTGGACACTGCTACCGAAGTACTCCGATCAGCAGTGCAGGGAAGCAGTACCCGTAGGGACCCACATCTTGAAGAACCATTGTTGCTGCACAAGATGAGTAACTTCTTTGAGTGCAATAGTGATAACTGTTTGCACAAATTAGTCATGCAGTTACATTCTCATTTTTATGCATGAGTGCATGCCTGAGTGCTTGAAACTCAAGCCTTGGGAATTCTGCAGTTGTCCCGCACCCTGCCTCATTTGAAAGGATCACAGCTCTTTATAGAGTGGTTCTAACCAGCTAATCACTTGCTGTCCTTGAGGGTTGAAAGGACCTATAACCTTTTCAGTCCCTAGTGAAGGGATATTCTGTGTGTCCTCTCCTCTTGCCAGAGTAATTAGGCTTTCATACTCTTCTGGCACACTGCTATTTTCACATTCTTGTGGCTGCAGGAGCTGGCTCGGCACTCAGAGCTGGTGGTGAGGAAGCAAGCACACCAAAAACAAACTCTTGCAGCATTGTGTAAGAGAGGATGAAAAAACTTGGCTGCAAGAAACTCGTCAGAATGATGTTCTCCTGTTTGTTTTTCTTTAAATCGAAAGGTGGCAAGTTTATATGGCTACAGAATGTAATGCTCAGACTTTGTTTATTAAAACCAAAATTTTTCCTGCTCTAGGATGATGGAAAACTTAAGGATATCCTCTGCTCTTCGAAGGGTGTTGTTTCTTAGACCACATCCTCTCTTATTTCAGCAACACATCTCTAGCTGTAGTCTAGATACTATGTGCTCCCTTGTCAAGTGCTTGAGTAGACTTGTGCAGTGTATACCCGGTGGACTCTGGCCAGAAATGGGAGGCAGTTTTAAAGGCAATTGGGTGGCTGAAAAATCCCATTAAGTTTAGCTTTGTGGATTCTTGTGGGGAGTCCTGTAGACTTTTTTGGGGAGGAGGATTTTCATTTTATTTTAAAAGTTCCCGGTCATTTGTGCTAGTTTTTCAGTCCAAGGTATCCCAGACTTTGTTATGCACATTTGACCGGGAAAGCCATAGAGTACATGAAACTTGAGTAGAGTGGAGCACAATCTGCATAAGAGATCCTACATCAGGAATATTGCCAGCAAAGCTGGAGTGCGGGTCAAGTAAGCTTAATGGAGTGGGAAGAGGCATTTTTGAAGGCCATTGAAGAGGGCTGCTGGGAGAAATGCTGTGATTGAGGGGAGGAAGAGGAGGAGGAGGAGGACTGAGATTTGTACGGGGACAACTGGTTTGTTGTCTCTCATCTCTTACAAATCAGTATATTAGCACTTAGATACAGAGTGCAGTTGAAAATCATCAGAAGGCTTCCCCATTCCCAGCATGTGTTATAATCCATCATGTTCCTATAATTACTCTTGAGTTGCTGTGTAGGTTTTTCTTTCTTCTAAGTGATCTTTGTGCTGGAGTGGTGCCCTTGGGCTGTGTTTAAACAGAGGTTTTTGTAAAGTCCATTGTTGCCATGGCATTGGTGTAGCTCCAACTCTGAGCATAGCTAGTCTACAATGCTAGGGATGGTGGAAATTCATCTGAGCAATAGCATTGTTGGGAGAATTTTCACAAAAATCTCAATACAAACAAGACCTAGAGACTAGGGCCAAGCTTTTTCAAACATGACTAGTGATTTTTGGATGCCCATGTTTTTTCGATTCTCAACCTGTGATACCTTAAAGGGACTTTTTTTTCGGAAAGTGCTGACGGACCTGTCTGCCTTCTGAAATCAGAATTCTTTGTCGTCTCCAGTGAGGTATCCCAAATTATTAATCACATTTGCAAATCTCGGCATTAACCTATGTTGTCTACAGAACAGATACAGCATGGGTTTTGTGACTGACATTTGGACTGAGGCAAAATGATTTTATATAAGCCAGCTGGATTTTAATTTTTGTTACTAGAGACTTGGGCTGCATTTGAACTCGTGACCTAGATGTTGCAGGTTTTCTATGTATTATTGCTCTCCTGAGCCATCTAGTATTACATAGGTTTTGCCCTTTGTGAGGGGAAAGGTGTAAGGGATTTCAAAGGCAATTTGCACTCATGCATAGTGTTGATGCTGTCCATACACTTGCAAATAAATGCCCTTCCTAGTAGGGGGAACACTTACTCAGAACTGTGAAATTATTAGCCAAAACCCTGGTGTAAATATTTAATCACATCTGTTTCCTGGTAGTTCAGCTTTTGTCCCCCAGCAGGTTTAAACTCCCCCCTCCACTCTTTTTTGCTGGAACCTAGCTGTGCTCCTTCTGGTTTTCCACCATAGTCCTGGGAGCAGCCAGACTTCCGTTCCCTTTAATGGGAGAAAGTGAAATCAATGCTACTGTTTTCCAGTAAGAATCAAGTGATGTGATGGGATTTGGGGCTCTAGTATTTTGAGATTCTGAGTTCCCTTCAACTCCCAGTGACTTCAGTGGAAATTGATGAGGTTTGTTGCATAGTAAAGTCAGGCCTTCAGTGAGGTAGCTTGTGATGTCTTTGCGTGGCATTTTGCTGCTGGAAGTCGAACCCTGCTACATCTGAATGTTCAGAAATCTGTGGACTGCTTTTCAAGTCCTTGCATCTGGGACAGCACCTACACCTGCTTTCAAAACCAGTTACCTACACACCCACAACAGGATTTGGGGATTTCCTGCGTTATCTAGGAGTTAAGAGTTTTGAGGATAACTAGGATTAATAGCATACTTTCAAATGTCTAATATAGCTCAGACTGCATTTCACAAGGCAGGTTGTCCAATGTGTCTAGTTCAATCAAAAACGAGGAGTCTTGTGGCACCTTAAAGACTAACAAATTTATTAGAGCATAAACTTTTGTGGGCTATGACCCACTTCTTCAGATGTAAGATTTGAAGAAGTGGGTCGTAGCCCACAAAAGCTTATGCTCTAATAAATCTGTTAGTCTTTAAGGTGCCACAAGACTCCTTCTTGTTTTTGCTGGAACAGACTAACACAGCTACCCCTCTGAAACTAGTTCAATCAAGTTACTTTTTTCCCAAGCAACTTTTCTTTTCTCAAGAGAGAGAAATTATAGGCAACTCTGTGGATCCTCCATCCCAAATAATCTGTTTTATGGTGCAGTTAGCTTAAATGGGATCTCTATAATGACTTAAACTATTTAAAACAAATCTTTTTCTTGCAGAATTATGGCCTTGAAACAGACAATATGAAGAACTTGGTTCTCAAATTGCGAGCTTCTTCCAACAACCTGCAGAATTATATCAGCAGCCGGAGGAAAAATTCAAAGTATGATGGAAAAACATCACGCAAACCCCCCAATGAATTCCTCACTTCAGTGGTGGAGCTCATTGGTGCTGCTAAGGCCTTGCTAGCATGGTTGGACAGGTATGAGATTGGTACTCGCATTTAAAAAAAAAAAAAAAAAAGAAAAAAGTCCATATGGTCACTTGCATTAGTGAAATGAATTATTTCTGTTTGCAAAGGCAGCTTCTAGAGTGATGTCTGGATGTAAATATCTTTATTCCCACTCAGACCCCCACTTTATTTAAATCTTAGATGTCAGTAATTAGCAAGTTGAATTGCCAGACTCTTGGTGGCTGCGGGGCATGGGGTGCTGATATTGCTAAAATCAATGGATTTGACCAGTATTTACAGTGGTGGAAAACTTCCCCCTCTCCTCCAGTTTCTCTAGCGCAGACAGGGCTTTAAAACAAATTCTCCCTGCTCCCCCTATACAGATGCAGCTTTCTGCTCCAACCTCTCACACAAAATGATTGTTTAAAAAACAGCCATTTTTTAACCTGTCTCTAATTTTTGACTGAATTTGCTCTTTCCCGAATGTGTGCTTCAAGGGCCTGGAACAGGACAGGCAGCAAGAGAGACTCCTTTGCTTTTCCTTGCATGGGCTAGGGTTGCTCTGTGACAGCTGCTGCGGAAACAGACAGGCAACTGAGCAGATAGTGTCCCAGCAGTGATGCTGGGACAGGATAATAGATGATTGTAAATTATCTCGCGTGTTGCCAGCTTTCCTAAGGACCCAGCTTGTTGGGAGGGAAGTCAGGAGGAGATCATGGGGAGGAAGAGCTGTTATCTCATGAATGGCCCTGCTGTCACTGTCAGGTGCTGTTCCCTGGCAGTAGCTTGCTCTTCTCACTTAGTCCTTTCCTCTGGTCACGGTCAGCCTCCACCAACTTTCCTGTCTGCTAGCCCCAGCAGCAGGATGGCTGACTTATCTAACTTTGAGCCCGGTCAGTGTTTTTGAACTTTTTCCCCTTTTCTCCCTGCCCCTCATAAAGTAGCCGGGGGGGGGGGGGGGAAGGCTGAGATGCCCCTCAACAGCTCTCTAAAGCTATCTCCTTTAAGGGAGGGTATAATCACTGAACTAGACTTGAGTCCTTTGTAAACAATGCTAAAAGGTTAGCAGCTGTTCAGATTTACCTCTTAGAGCAGAGCAAGCCATTACAGAGGCTGATCTTGGCTGAGATATTTTTCATGGTCGAGAATACACTTGTTATAAGGGTAGTTTGTTCCTCACCATGTTAAATGGCACTTTAGTCTATTTACTGCGGCTATGTTATTCAGATAACATTTTTACTGTATTAACGTGATAGTTCCAGCATGTCCCAGGTTTGCTACTGACCTGCAGCTGTGTAAATCTATGTGCTATGCCCATTAACAGCCAGAGTTGGAAGCTGAGAGGGCTCTTCATTCATTCTAAGAGGATTTTGTCTTGTTACAGGGCCCCATTTACAGGGATTGCTGACTTCTCAGAGACAAAGAACAGAATCATTCAGCTCTGCTTGGATCTCACCACCACAGTTCAGAAGGTCAGTTGACTTTTTCCCTCCTCCCCGCTTTTTTTCTCACCTCTCCAAGAAGGAAGGAAGGTGGGTGGCTGGGGAAGTAACTGTGCACTAGTTATGTACAACTTGTTAGTGAGGAAAACACATGCTGGAGTACCATACACATAATGATAATGAGCAGGTGCATACTGGCTGCTACCAACTTTGGTCACTCTGTTCTCCTGCAGTTGAGATTTTTGTTCAGTTAATTTCAAAACTTTTCAGCAGTGTTGATCTAGCTGTCTGATCTGGCACCCATTTTAAAGTCCATTAGTGTTTTCATTAACTTTAAGAGTTGGGTTAGGCCCCGGGATAGCTGCTTTGAATTTGAAAACCTGCGAGCTGCCTTTTTAACTCCAGTTAGAATCAACATTGGTAACTTGTTTTAATAAATACAATAGCAACTCAAATTATACCCTGGAAGAGAGCAATAGCCGCTGGGTGTGGACTGCAACAGGTCACTGGAAGAGCTGCCTTTCCCTCACGTTTCTGCTTCCACCAGGCTGGCTTCCACAAAGTTATATTACAAATTAACTGTTAGTTGTGATTGGCTTTAATCATAATGGCTGGAGGGGCATTTGGCATGTAAGTGACTTTCAGCAGACCAACTCATTTTCATGCTTTGGGTATAAGCTAGGGTCAGAGTCGCTGGCTGCCACTCTCCTTTGATGCCTCAGTATGTACCATACTGTGATATGCAGCTCCCACTGATGCCTGCTGGAGCATGGAACTCCCTTGTAGAAGGTGGACAAGTAAGTGATGTGTGTGACTGGGGATTTTATTGTGGTTTTTTTTGTAGGTGGGGTGAAATCTATGGCATGGGCTTGTGCACTTCTTTGCGTGTGAGAGACTTCCTGCCCAAAAGCTATGTCATTTTCAAAAACTTTTGAAAACCATGCATATATTGAAAGAAAATGAGTTAATTGCCTCTCCCCTTTTGGGATAACTCCATGCTCCTGCAAGTGACCTCAAATGATTCGTGCTGGAGTGTCATAGGAAAAACAGGAACAGGGTTTATTGCTTAGTTGCTCAGTGGCCTTCTTACCCTTGCTCTAGGGCATTCTGTGCATAATCCTGTAGCTAGCTAGCTAACTTTTAACAGTGCATTTGCAGATCACTATTCAAGGCTTCTCAGTCTACCTCTGCTTCCTTCCCTCCCTCCGAATCCTCTCCCCAGCAAGTTCACAAGCTTCCATTTTTAACCAGTGTGTGGAAATTAATAAGATGCTGCTGCTTTTAGAATTGTTTCTAACCATGGGGAACAATCAGTGTTGGATCACATGTATTAAACAGGCCAACTCAAATTGAAATAATTGGGAATGGGGATTGTGATTGTGTTTGGTGGAGGAGGAAGGAATGGAGACATGGGCCCATCTGCCTTATCAACTGTACAGTTTGAGAGTCATGTTTAGAACATGAATTTTAGTAACATGGTTAAAGCAGGGTTAGTCACTGGCAAAAATTAATTCCTGCACTGCTTGCATGGTTTACAGGGGCTCACTGATTAGTTATGTTTTTCAAATCGCCAAAGGAAATTCTTATTAAAAAACTTACAACTTTGACTCCGGTATAAAGTTATTTCTATCAATTACTGAAGAGACAGCCCTTTCGGGGAACCTGGTGGTTTTCTCAAAAAACCTTTCACAACTAAGTTTTTGCAAACTTTCTACTATTTAATTTACACTTAAAACAAAACCAAATAATGCAGGGCATAGTTAGGCCTGGTCTACACTAGAAATTTAGGTTAACACAAGACAACTTACATCAACCTAGGTGTGCAAGTGTCTTCACTTTAAATTGGTTTCCCACTTACATAAGCACCCTCTTATCCCAACATAGTGACACCACCTCCCTGAGTGACACAGTGCAAGTGTAGAGACTGAATTACTTATGTTGACCATAACTGTCCTCCAGCAGCTGTCCTACAATGTCCGACGCTGACCTCTCAGATCATCATTATGAACTCCACTGTACAGGCGTCATGGAGACAGAGACTGGAAGCCCTCCTTCCCTTTAAAGCCCAGTGAATTTTTGAAATTCCTTTTCTTGATTGTCCAGCTTGATGAGTGCACCTAGCAGCTCTCCATTGTTGAGTACAACTGCCCAGCTGCCCACGTTGGCTACATGCTCCAGAAACACTCCAGCTTGGAGTAGACAGGAGATACCCTAGGTCTCCTGGGCCTGTGGGAAGAAGAGGCTGTGCAGGCACAGCTCTGAATCAGTCATAGAAATGTTAACATCTATGAGCAGATGGCTCAGGGGATGCAGAAGAACCGGTACGATGGGGACCCAGCAGCTGTGCAGTGTGTGAGCCCAGGAACTGCAGCAGGCATACCAGAAGGCCAGGGAGGCCAACAATCGATCTGGTGATGTGCCACTTGTACAAAGAGCTAGAAGCCATACTCGGTGGAGGACCCCTCCCAGTCCACAGCACTGTGGATACCTCTGACGAGCCCACTGAGTCACAGGCCCCTGCTGTGAACAACAAGGAGGTGGATGAGGAGGAGCAGTAAGGGGGTCAGATGACCTGGGATCCAGGTGCGCAGCGAGCCAGGACCTGTTTTTGACTCTGCCACAGTCTCACCAGTCGATCACGGGCGAACCCGATGCAAAGAAAGGAATCTCAGGTAAGCGTTTAGGTAAGCTTTCAATTACAGGGATGGCAGGACATATCTTTTGACTTTTTTCATTAATTTACTCATGCTAGAAGAGGTAGTAGTGCAACAAAGATGTTGAGTTGCTATTTGCTTTTCATTCCTATCTAGAGTTAGGCAGGGGCCACACAGAGCAGTTTGTTTATGTATGCAGGGTTGTCCCTTGAATCCTCCTGAGAGCTCCATGAAACTTTCATTGAGATACTTGACATTCCTCTCCTGAAGGTTTCTAGGGATGGCTGTCCTATTTCATCTTCTGTGGTAGGCCATTTTCCCACAACACTCAGCAATAACTTCAGTAGGCACCATTGCAATAGCAGTACAGGCTAGCAGCATATGGGGTTGGGCAGCTTTAGGACACCGCAGGAGCTGTGCGGTCTCTTCCTTTGTAATCCTCAGGCGTGAGAGATCAGCTAAAATCTCCACTGCCTGTGGAAAATGGTGCCAGTAATCAGTGCCATTGCCCTACACTACTTGAATCATGCAATCAAGCAATTGCTTCTCATTTTCCCAAACCCTGGTGGGCCGTACTCACCATGGCTGGTGCTGTGACTGGCACCGTGCACAAACAAACCCAAGCAGAAGTGAGAATGAGAGGGGAGCAGGTTTCCCTTTCTGTAATGAATATACTGACAATGGTACCTCTGTGTGTTTTATCTTCAGCTGTTGTCATTGCCACCTTCACGCTCCATTTCACACCTGCAGAATGCCTGAGCCAGATACAGATGAGAAAGAAGAGGACTCAGGATGACATGTTCAGTGAGATCCTGCAAGCCATTGCTGCATCAGACTGTGAGCACAGGGCCTGGAGGATGAATATTGCGGACAACTTGAAGAAGGAAAGAGTGGAGAAGAGAGAGCTCCAGCAGGAAAAGGAGAGGGAGATGGACCAAGACATAAGAGCTTCTAAGGCAGAGCAAGTAGGTGCTGCAGACTGTGGTGGACCTGCAGGTTCAACAGTCGCAGGCCACCTCACTCTGCAGCCCATTGAGAACTCCATATCAGGACTGCTCTGTACCTCCCCCCTACCCCTGCAATATTCCATGTGGCATCAGGGGCCTCTTCACTACCCCTGCCATGCCACCTAAGGGACATTCAAGACAATCATAGCTAAACATATCTGAAAGCCACAGTTGGTGTATGTGTAGCTGAAATAAGCATCAGTGTTCTTTCCCCTTCATAAGTTCTCTTCTCTCTATTAAATTTGCACTGGTTGTGTTTTTTGGAATATACTTCATCTTTATTAGTTGATACCATATGCTGCCAAATGCTCAGCCGTTCTGAAAGCAGCGAGTTACCTATTATTGCACAGTGCCACGTAACTCAAGAGATGATTCACAAACAAAATTAATAAGTGCCTTGACAATGTTATATTCCTACACGTACAGCAAACACCAAATGACTTCTGCAGAGCCAGGCAGAGCAACTACAACACACACTGTTCTTGCTCAGGGTTAAAATGGTCTTTCAAAGCCTCCCGGAGCAATATAGCTCTGCACTGAGCTCTTCTAATAACCCTTGTGTCTGGCTGTTGAAATTCAGATGACAGCTTCTCCACCTCTGCCCTGCAGCCCGATGGAAACTTCCCCCTCTTCGCTTCACATATATTATGCTGGACACAGCAGGCAGCTATAACCACTGAGATGTTTCTCACTGAGGTCCAATCTTGTGAGTAAACTATGCCAGTGACCCTTCAAACAACAAAAAGCATGTTCAACTGTCATTCTGCACCTTCTGAGCCAGTAGTTGAATTGTTCCTTGGTGCTGTCAAGGTGGATGGTATATGCCTTCATGAGCCAGAGGAGCAAGGGGTAGGCTGCGTCACCCAGAATAATTTTTGACATTTCAACATTTCCAGTGGTAAACTGCTGATTAGGAAAAAAAATCTTGTAGCTTTCTCAATAGTCCTGTGTTCTTAAAGAGGTGAGCATCCTGCATCTTCCCTGACCAGCCAACACTGATGTCAGTGAAGAGTCCCCAGTGATTCACCTGTGCTTTCATAACCACAGAAAAGTAGCCCTTCCTGTTTGGTGTACTGAATGGCAAGGTGATTTGATGCCAAAATAGAGATGCAAGCCATCTATCGCACTGCAGTTCAGGAGCAGCACTGGTGCAAATCCATCTTCTATGTCCTGCACATTGCTGAGAGTCACAGTCCTGCGTACTGGCCCTGTACACTTGCCTCACAACAGCCCTCGTGGTGGATTTCCCTAATTGATTGCCGACTGGCCAATAGCAATCTGGCATTGCAAGTTTCCACAGTGCGATTGCCACTTACTTCTGCACAGCAGTACAGCTCTCATTTTGGTTTCCCTGTGCTGGAGGGCTGAGGCAGGATCACTGCACAGATCCAGGAATGAGGCCTTGCGCATCCGAAAGTTCTGCAGCCCTTGTTCATCATACCAAATCTGTATTATGATGCGATTCTACCAGTCAGTGCTTGTTTCTTGGGCCCAGAAGCAGCACTCCACCATCTGCATCTGCTCCCTGAATGCCACTAACAACCTTGAATTGATTCTCACCATGTCCCACAGCAGTCTGTCCTCCAAGGAATTGTTGTTTCTCCCCACTTTATTTGGTGGTTCTTGTAGCTCTGGAAATATTTCAGGATCGTGCAATCTGTGCTTGCAATGCTTGTGATAATAGTGCAGGCTCCATGCTTCTTTCAGGAATGGTGGACAGAGGCGGCCATGCATGTTTGTAGGATTTAAAAAAGGCATGAAAATTATGGGATACAGATGATAATATGGGATGGAGACAGTTGCAAAATGGGACATTGACCCCATGCTTCCAGTCACCCATGAGTGACTCATTTCAGCCCCATCATACATTGACAAAACTTCCCAAAAGGTAGTGTGCTGTATAGTGGTGAGCTGCACAGTGAGATACCTAACCATGGTGCACTGCACTCTGCATCAATACGAGTGCTCCTGGTGAGCACGTACACTGCTGACACAAGGAGCCAAGTATGCATGAGCACAAGCGATGTACTAACTGTGGCATCTGTATGACAACATAACTTTGAGTCAACTTAAGTTTTGTAGTGTAGACATGGCTTTAGTCACCACGCAACCTTTATTCTGTCCCTGTATGGCTGTCTACAGAACAGCCAAAATTCGGAAGACAATTCTACATGGAAACAGTGCATATTGTCATTACTTCAGTGACTGAAAATTGAGAAGCGATCTAAAAGGCTTTTTAGTATCTTACTCTTGTTGATATATTGTTGAAGCACTTAAAGTACATCTCTCTTTACATTCGTATAGCAATGTACTATAGCAACTGTCACCAGAAAAAGTGAGGTTTCTGTCTGTTCGCTAAAAGTGACTGCCTTTGAAGCAATTTTCAGGAGAAGTCTCAAAAGCATATGGAGTATAAAATGTAAAAGTGTGGTCAGACTTGGTATAGATATGTATGCCGTGGCTCTAGCCCCCTTAAGAACCAGGTCAAAAATTAACTTAATGCTAAGGACTCAGAGTATTGAGCTCACGCTTCCAAAACATGTACATTTATGTACAAAACCCAAGTTGTGTGCTAAGTTCTTTTGACTTTACGGCAAACTATATAAAATAAATAGACTTAAAGATTTAAGATACCTGCATATGCAGACTGTGAATACTTAGTCTTCAGCAAATCCTTCTTCATGAAATCTTTGTTAAAATGTTTCAATCTTTTATAATGAGATGTGATAGTTAGCTGGTGTGATATGGGTCAGTGTTAAGATTGTTCAAGTGATTTTTGTAATGTTTGTTTTTTCTCCCCTCCCCCCCAAAATATGACCTTGAGATGTGGGTTTTTCTCCAAATAGAAATTTTTCTAACATCTTATTATTTTTGAGAAAATAATAGTGTTAATGTGGGTTTCTTAAATAATTGATAAATATTTACAAACGTACCTGTAGTTTAACCTTTCCGCCCCTTCTTTTTGTCTGGGAATGTATTGGTGTGTTCCAGTTTTGCTGTTTTTTTTTCAGAGAACAATGGTCTCTTCTGTAATCTACTAAATGAACTCTTTTTTCAGTTCAAAGTCTTTTGTACCTGGGCTGTGTAAATAATGCTTTGTGTGCCATTCCCTTGCCTTCGTGAATGCCATCAATAGCATATTTTAAAAGTACTTCTGAAGCTATTTTTAACCAATTTTTTTATCCATTTTGAAATGTTGAATACAGTAATAGCTGGCTCAGTATTTGTAGCCATCTAAAACAAGCTTGTATGGTTTACCTTAACAAAGTCCATCTTTATTTGTGCATAACTCATTTTTCCTGGAAAATGTTTCTGCAGTAACTGAAGGCTTGTATTCTTTTGACATTTTGAACGTCTGTATTCTCTTTTAGACTAGGTGTCAGAAAATTGTTGTTCAGTGGTACATTTGATCCCTAGAAGGCGAAGCAGATGTCTGGTTAATCCCTGCTCCAAAGATACTACCCTTTTTGCTTGATGTCAGGGGTAGCTGTATTTCAGTATTTTGCAATCTAGTTTATTTACACAGTTCTGCTAATTTAGTGCTTGTTTTCTCTTTTTAGGATTGCACTGTGGCTGAAATGGAAGATAAAGTTCTACATGTAGTAAGTATGCATTTCAGTTACAGCCTAGTTATTTGCATTTGTATTTATTTCAATGACTTCTTGATTACTCAGACTGACAGAGCTGAAATGTAAAAACCCTGTTGCAGGCTGTTTTTATCATTCATTATTCTCTCAGAAGGGATAATGGTGAGTTTTTAATGGTATAGAAGTCAGCACTGCTATATACAGTAGATGATCCGTAAGGTTTTATTCCATAGGTATTTCTTCAAGTCCGATGTCTGGCTCAGATTTTAAGGGGAGGGGAAGGAATGTAAAAGGATGTTAGACCAAGTAAAGCAAAATGTCCATGATTCACAGCGTGGGATGTATCACTTTATTTAATAGATAATGTACTGTGTGGTGGTCCTTGTAAAGGCACTCCTGCCTATGGACCTAGAAAGATCTATGTCTAATTATACTTCATTTTGAAAGCGCTGAGTTTTCAAAAACGTTTTGAAGCAACCTTGTGACCAACAGTGGGACGTAATGAAATGCTTTTAATATTTTGTAACAGTTAATCATCGCTTCCTGCTTTTGACATGAGCCAGGCTGTGTTCTTTGATAAGGCCTTCCGTTTGCTGATAGATGCTTAGGCATTCAGTAGCACAATAGCTAAAAATAATTTTGTCCATAAATAAGGAAACCAAGCAAATAAGAGTTTTCAGTTTCTCATTTTTCCACACCCCATTCCATATATGTACTGTTGTTTGGAATTCCCTTGTTTTAGCAGTTCCTTGTATTCATGCTTAGGCATTGTTTTGATTTTATTTAAATTGCATTATTTCAGTTCTATAAATCTGGTTTAGAATAAAAAACCTTGAGAATATTTTACCCTGTGCCCACTCTGATTCGACAGAGCTATCTTTATACAAAGCCGCATTTTGTGCGGCCCCTTAATTACTTACATCTCCAATGAGTGAGAAGTCCCAAGGGCACTTGGACATATTTACTGTCTCAAGTGAGCTACCTTCCAGTTTCACAGCCAATTACAAATAAATGCTATCCTGAACATTTTAAGGCCTTTTTTTTTCTTAACTGTTGAGAACAACTTTAACTTAAATACACTGTATTTTGTGTCTTGATATAAATTTAAACAATGTGGAGTGTATGGGAAGAAAGTAGATGTTTTGACCATTGCATTTTCTCTGATTAAAGAGTCATTTTTCCTGTTTGAAACTTTCAGAATGTAAAAGACAAATTACTCCCTTCTGATACATAAGCCTGACTCTCACTGACTTCATTAGTCCGAGTTACATACATGTGTTTAAGGTCAGAATGTGTCCTTTGAAATGGTATTGGTTTGGGATTGGATATATTTTGGTAACAAGCAAATATAAGTTTGTAAGGATCCTATGTAAAGATTCCAGCAACTGGCACAGAGGAGATAAATAATGCTAAAATACTTAATTGTTAAATGCCTACCCACTCAAAAGCTTGGTGTAGAGTACTCATCAGTTGTCATTGGCTTCTTTAGCACCATCCTGACTAACCCTTCTTAAAGCAGATCTAAGTAACTCTTGGCAGCTGTTGGCACTAAAGATAGTCAAATGTTCTGGATTTCAAAATAAAAATTCCAAAAAAATATGGACTAAATTTTTGCAAGAGTGTGATGGTGTCGTAGTTGCTTTTTTTCCAGGCAATTGTAGTGGCACCTTGTCTACATTAACTGTCCCAACGTTCCTGTCACTGGTGGTAGCAGTAGTGGCAGATTTTTACCACAGAAGCCTAGGGTAGACAATGCCATAGAGGAGAATTCTCTGAATGTTCTCCTATTCTGCTAGCTGCTCTATCAAGCTTTCTTAGTAGGCCAGATTTTATAATTAAATAACTTTTGCTTTATTGAGAAATGGAGGTGGGCTGTGGGAGAGGAATTCTAGAATATGGCTTTCCTAATGAATTTTTGTTCATTTTCAGTCCAAGATTTTAAATGGAATTTGTGATAAGATGATCAGATCAACTACAGATCCATTGATGAGCCAGAGTGCATGTCTGGAGGAGGTTCATTTAACCAACATTAAACCTGGGGAAGGCCTGGTAAGAACACAACTGTGTCTACTGCTCTGGCTATTCTGTGGTTACTATGTCTGCATTGTTAGTGCCTGGTGCTGCAAGCCATTACACTTATGAGTATTGTTTACTTCCATTAAAATCAGTAAGGATTCAGCGTGTGACTAACTAGACTCATGGGCAAAACTGTCTGCAGGATCAGTCCCTTGTTCATAAAGCCACAGCGGAGTGTGTGCTGGAGTGAGAGCCAATGGTGGGAATAAAAGTGTGTTTTTAAGGCATTTTTGAGGTGGTAATATGCTGAGTCCACCTGGTTATTGGTGGGATTCATTGATGGAGGTGAACTTAAATCAGTGACATAGAGACTTTCTGAAGGACTTTTTTTTTTTTTCCTTGGTCTGTACTTTTGTGAGTTTTTGATCTATAGTTTTGGTTGGGTGTGGGATGTCTTTGGGAGTTCTTTCTTTTTAGCAGGGGTGTGTGGCAAACCTTTGATCATGCAATGGCATATCGTGTAATTTCACTAGCTGGATCTCAGCACTGCTGAATATGGTTGGTCCAGTTGGATGTTCCATTGACTGGTGTTTACAAAAAATGGGACCTTTCTGGCTGGAATGGAGGTGATTCACATTTAAATGCCTTAAAGGAAACTGAAATATTTATCTGAAATTATTTAACTTGCTCTTAAAACTAGGAAGAAGTGAGAAAAGTCTTTTGTTGAACAGTTTTTAAAAAACACTTTGGGTGCTATTATGGAGAACCTACAGTGTTTTGAGCTACATTATTGCAGGGCTAACTGAAGAGATACAAATGAACTAATCATGTTCCAGAACTATGGTAACCTCTTCAGTGAGGTTTTTGGGTATCAAATAAGGGCATTCACAGAATAGTAGCTTTGATAGCTTGTGCTCTGCTAGAAATGGGGGGATGGCAAAGGAGGGCAGGGAGGATAAATCTTCGCAAATGGAGAAGAAAATCAAGAACGAAAAATGTTGCGTTCATGTTTCTAAGTGGTCGATGGTAATTCCTGGCACATAAATAGCACTTGCATGGCACTGCATAGCTAAAAAGCACAGCACAGACAATAAGTAATCTTAAAAACCTCTTACAGGAAGGAAAACTACCGGTTACCTATATGAAAATTGATATACAAGTCTCCTATGCTGCAGAAGTCTACCATATGTAATTACAATGTTAGTGTTGGCCCATTTGCAGGTGGTATATTAGAGAATTCACATGATCACAACCTATTCCATTAGCACTTATCCTTGCATCCACACCCAGTTGTATAGTAAAGTGGTGCTAGTGCATGGTTTGCCTGTGCTTCTGGTTTATGCCAACACTATTATGTTACAAGATGGCTTGCATTAAGAACAGGGATTATTTGAGCTTAATTGTCTGTAGAATATTTGTAGCACACTTGTGAGGAGATGCTTGGCATGCAAGGGACTCTAAATGACTTTATCTAAAATTCTCCAGGATAGTCAAGGCTATAAAGAAGTTAAAATATTTTATTTTTAAATAGTGTAACTTAAAGATCATCTGTGAAGGGTGAAATATAAAATTCCAATCTCTTTAACTTATATGTACTGAATGCCCAAGAATTCAGGAAGAGAGGAACATTTTAGCACATTGATACTAGATCACACTACTTACAAATGTGAGTCCATGAATTTTCATATATTTGATGTTTTTTACACAGAATGAGTCTTAAGTTAGTAAGATGTTGCTTAACCTGTTATATAATTAGTAGCAAGTTTTTATTTTTGGCACTGCCGTTCTTAAATTTGACTCTTTCAATTTCTTCTCCCCACCACCACCACATTAGGGAATGTATATCAAATCAACTTACGATGGATTACATGTAATTACTGGAACTACAGAAAATGTGAGTACGTTTAATTCAATTTGAAGTAGATGTATGTTTAATTTAAACTATTCTGGATAAAGCTATGTTTAGGCAGATTCCTGAGGCTTTTGTTTCTGCCACGTATGGGTCTCAAAATCCTATTGCCTGCGACTGTGATATACACCATTGGTTTATCCTGGATTTGTAAAGAATATGCATATGTATATGTTTTAATAGAATAACACAAGGACCTCAATCTTCTGTTGACATAATAGCTTGGTCAGGTAGTCACATTTTGTAGGAGACAGCCTTCTACATTGTGATGATGTACATCTAGGTATGATCCTATGTTTCTCTTTCGATGATGGCCCTGAGAAGGGCCGTTTCACTTGACTGTCACTTGAGATGCTTTTTAGACTGTGAGGCCATCGATTGCTGTTTGGTTCCCATGTTGATAGCATTGGTTATGCCAAAGCACTTCACAAGAGAGACTTATTGTATAATGAAAAAGCATCAAAATGTGTAGCATTACAGAATAACTTTTAGTGGGGAGCCAACAGCCTCCAAAACACGAACTGGCAACATTTGAGAGACAAGCTCTGGAAAATCTGCTGCGTGAACTTGAACTCTTCAACACCATATGTAATCACAAAGAGAATCGGTGAGTTTGCGATCCCCAACGTCTATAAGCCACCAATGTCTCCTGTACCACACAGATTTTTACTGAATCACAACCACCCTTTAATATGGGTTGGAGACTCAATAGCCATCAGACATCTTGGGGTTACAAGACAATGATACTTCAGATGAACAACTTTGAGTGGGCTTCGAATCAAGACAAGCATCTACTGTTCAGTTCCAAGCAGCAATAAACCTTCCGTTCTGCCGGACAGAGACAAGACTATTTGCTGGATGCGTGGTTTGTGTTCTGTGGCCAGAACACGTGGCCTCTAGTTGTGGAACGAACTGTCCTTCACAATTTTATGCATAGCGAGCACCCTCCTGTCGTCATATACATTGTTGTCCAAATCCCCTTAATCACATTACTACCAAGGCCATGTTGGAACTTTAGGAAGGCCTATGGGAACAGCTACTCAGAAACCACAGAAAAAGTGGTTCACAGGATACCTGCAAACATAGCGAGCTACATCAGGTTCATCAGCCTTCTTAAAGAGGGCACAAAATGGAACATCACTCTCCCCCTCCCCACAGCTACAGAAAAGCCACAATTCTTGTTGGTTGACAAACAGTGAGGCATTCCTAAAGGAGTACTGGATAACAGGTGACCCTGGTGCTTCAACTCCTGGAATCACTGAACTCCACGTAGCTTTTGCCCATCACCTTCATCTAGCAGAACCTAGATTCCACTCACTCAAGCAGGAAAGCCAGAAGCTGGAAATAAGTGACAGGAGATGGATCACTGGGTGATTACCTGTTCTGTTCATTCCCTCTGGGGCACCTGGCACTGGCAACTGTCAGAAGACAGAAAACTGGGCTAGATGGACCTTTTGGTCTGACCCAGTATGGCCTTATGTAAAGCCTGGAGGCATCTCCGTAGTCTGGATGGTGTGAACTCTTCCCAGTGTAGAATGCCACATGTCCAAGCCAGTGCCATCACCACCCAAATGTTCCTGAATTCAGAGTCTGAAACAGATTGTCATCACAAAAGGAAAGTGAAAAAAGAGCTTCATTGCTCCTTATCTGACCTCCCAGTAATATCAAAGTCATTCATGAGAATATGTGGACAAGGCCATAACACTATCAACTGTGTCAAAGCTGCTGGCATGCAATGGTATCTTCCCACAATTTCTGAAAAAACCTAGGTCAGCATAGCTGTGTGCATGCCCTTTGCCAAAGGCTCAAGGTATGGCAACAAGCAGAGGTCACTGGCATCCTAAAACTGGGGAGAACGATCCAAAAAACTATCTTATTATGGATAACATACAAGCTCTTGGAAAGCATCTTCTGAAGTCTACATCCCTAAAGAGCAATCTGAGTTTCAACCAGGACAAAGCACCTGTGATCAGGTAAACTGGTAACTCGGATCAAAGCTGGCTGTCAATGCAAGCTCACAACAGCAGTGGCCTTTGTGGACCTGTTGTCAGCATATAACACAGTTTGATGGGACGGGTAGCTTCTGAAAGTGTCGAAAATAGTGCATTGCAGAACACTGCTCCTACTAACAGTTATGCTCACCAACTGCAAGTTTCGCATATATCTAATAGAACAGACCCAGTAGATCTCATCTACTGAACAGCAGGCTCCTGCAAGGTTCTGTCTTGGCACCATCGCTCTCGTTAATGTTAATATCAGCATTATGCCATCAACCCAGTCATGGAAATTTGGCTATGTGGAGGATCTCGCGCTCATCATCCAATTGAGCACTTTCACTCCAGTGGAATGCATCCTCGCAGATGATCTGAAAAAACTGCAGGAGTTCTAGTGGCGAAGGTGACTCAGACTGAACCCTAAAAAACCCCCAAACAATACTTTGCATTGCCATGCGAAGAATTGCTTGACTGTCACACCAAACTCAGGCGCGAGGATTTCCCACAATATCTTGGAGTGGATCATAGCCTCACATGTTGCCAACATCTGAAATGACTGCTGCCAAGATAAAGGCTAGGAACAATATAATCCACAAACTAGCTGGACCAGCTGGGGAGCAGATGCTCATGCCTGGTGGACATTCACATTCACCCTTGTTTTTCTCAGCAGCTGAGTGTTGTGCACCAGCATGCACAGGTAACATAAGTATGAAACACTGCTATGAGAATTGTCACAGGAGTGCTGATGTCAATCCCAACGGTCTCTCCATCCTCACGTATATCTTAATTCCATCCCTCTGAAGAGAAGCAGCAATAATATGATTGGACGATAACAAACCCAAACTTGCTCATCTACAAAGACTCCAGTAGCCTCGGAGATGCTGCCTTAAGTCCAGGAACCCTTTCTGGTTAGCGGCCAAAGGACCCCAAACCTGAAGACTGTCACCAAAAGACAAGTGGCGTAGACTGTGGCAAAATAGCAGGATGAAGAATCAAGACCTGATCACTGATCCCACAGCCCAGCCACGTGGCTTCACCACGTAGGATATGGATCACAGTGAACCACGTCAGAACATTGCTGCGGCACTGCAATTACCTACTACACAAATAGAAAAACAGCCTGTATTTGAATGTGGAGAAGATATTCAAATTATTTAACATCCAGTGAGCTGCTGCCCACTAAGATCTTTCTCTGGTGGGATAGCCTTGATTCATTCCATGTCTCTGGAAGCTATAGCAGGAACAACAGTCTTGGACGTTGACCCTGATGGTTGCTTTTCAAGTTGCCAGGCTAAAGACTATCATAATAGTCACATAATGGCTTCTGTTTCCATCATAGAACTGGAAGAGACCTAGAGAGATCATCTAGTCCAGTCCCCTGCACTCAAGGCAGGACGAAGTATTATCTAGACCACCCCTATTTGCCCAACCTGCTCTTAAAAATCGCCAATGATGAAGTTCCACAACCTCCCTAGGCAAGTTATTTCAGTGTTTAACCACTCTGACAGTTAGGAAGTTTTTTTCCTAATGTCCAACCTGAACCTCCCTTGCTGCAATTTAAGCCCATTGCTTCTTGTCCTATCCTCAGAGGTTAAGAACAATAATTTTTCTCCCTCTTCCTTGTAACAACCTTTTTATGTACTTGAAAACTGTTATCATATCCCCTCTGTCTTCTCTTCTCCAGACTAAACAAACCCAATTTTTTTTCAGTCTTCCTTCACAGGTCATGTTTTCTAGACCTTCAGTCATTTTTATTCATGCAGATATATAAATGCCTTCAAAATACCATTGGTATTAGAATATTTGCCTTATGGAATTACCAGAAATTATTGTGCAGTGACAAAGTTTTTATGGTGTCTTGTGTAAACAAATGCTTGCTGAGCAAATATGCTCTTCTGTACTTTGCTCTTATTAGGACAACTTCTCTGTACCAAAGGAGATCAGGGAGGGTAGTTTAGACCAGGAATAAACTATGTGCTTCTCAGTGGCAAAGTAACAGCAACTAAAAGTTTTTTCCTCTTGGGTTTAGGATGGTGCTGTCTAGATACTAGTCCACTGGTGTGCTGAAACTGCTGCCTGTTTATTGTGTGCTTGTACAGCACCTAACACAATAGGGTTCTGGTCAATGACTGTGGCTCCTAGGTGCTAGTATAATCCAAATAGATAATAGTAGTAGGAACATATCTGTGTGGATGGTGTGGTTGCTGAAAGGAAGAACCTGTGAAGTGCAGCTTGTGTGATGCTCTTTACTAGTTAAAGAAAGGCCTAGTTATTCCTTCTGGACCCTTGCTAAGTTATAGTGATTAGGGAGGAGTGGGTGGAAATCTATACTTACTATTTATCATGAAAACGGTTATCTTTTATATCTGCCAATTTTAATCTTACTAGTTTATTAGGCGTAACTTGTCACAATAGGCTGAAAGACTGAGTCTACTGTGCAGCAATGTCAACATTTGATAGATGTGAAAGATTGTAACTTGAGTCGCCACTAACTTGTATAGGTAGTTGAGACAAAGGCTGAAAGCTCTGAGTGAGATTCTGCTGCAACCATAAACCAAAACTCTGAACCCAAGTGCATCTGTAACTACCAATTCTTCTCTTAGGGAAACCACATTCTCCCTGGAGAAATAACATCAACTAGGAGATGAAAGTGAGAGATGTACTAGCAATAGTTAGACTCTTTCCTTCTGTCCTTTCTGATGACAAAGGATGTAGTTTATATCTGGCTACAGATTACCTTTCTGACAAAAGTGGTATCTGTATTTTATTTACTATTCAAAAAATTATTTTTAACATATGTGAATGAAACCTTTTGCCAGGTGGTTGTTATCAGAACACTAGGACTGCACCAACCACACTGAATGGTTCCAAGAAAGCAATACACTATCTAATTTCAGTCAGCTAACAGGACAGGATTTCCAGGGTCTTCCTGCCTATTTGTGATTTCCTGTGTTTTATGAGAACACACTGGCCAAAACAAAACTTTCCACTTTCTTCCATGTTGTCCATAGGAGTGGAATAGCTAGCTGCCTTGTGAGCTGAAACTGAATTTTAAAATCACAGAAATGTAAGGCTGCAAGGGACCTTGAGAGGTCATCAAGTCCAGTCCCCTACACTGAGGCAGAACCAAGCAAAAATCTAGACCGTACCTGACACGTCTTTTGTCTGACCTATTCTTAAAAATCTCCAATGATGGGGATTCCACAACCTCCCTTGGAAGTCTGTTCCAGAGTTTAATTTCCCTTACAGTTAGATTAGCTATTAGGGAAAAAAAAATTAAATCTTCCTGGCTGCAGTTTAAGCCCATTACTTGTCCTACCTTCAGTGGACTTGGAGAACAGCTGATCCCCATCCTTTTTATAACAGCCCGTAGCATATTGGAGACTGTTATCCAGTCCCCCTTCAGTATTCTTTTCTCAAGACTAAGCAGGCATAATTTTTTAACCTTTCCTTATAGGTCAGGTTTTCTAAACCCCTTATTTTTTTTGTTGCTCTCGTCTGGACTCCCTCCAACTTATCCACATCTTTCCTAAAGTGTGGACACCGTACTCAGCTGAGGCCTCACCAGTGCTGAATAGAGTGAGACAATTGTTGCCTGACTCTTACGTGTGATGCTCCTGTTGGAACATCTCAGAATATTAACCGTTTTCGCTACTGCATCTCATTATTGCCACTCATTCAATTTGTTATCCACGATAATCCCCAGATCCTTTTCAGCAGTACTGCCACGTAGCCAGTTATTCTCCGTTTTGTAGGAGTTCATTTGATTTTTTTTCCTTCCTAAATATATAGTACTTTGCACTTTTTTGAATTTCATCTAATTGAATTCAGTGTCAGACCAATTCTCTAATTTGTCAAGGTAGTTTTGAAATCTAACCCTGTCCTCCAAAGTGCTTGCAACCCCTTAATATCTTCCACAGATTTCTGAGCATACTCTCCACTCCATTATCCAAGTCATGAATGAAGATATTCAGTAGTACCAGACTCAGAACTCACCTGTGTGGGACCCCCTTAGAATGTTTTCTGCAAGCATAATCACACCCTAAAAGATGCCATTAGCCTTGGTTTGGACAGTATTCACCCCTCCAAACAGACATTTCCTTGATGAAGAAGCAAGAGGACAGCAAAAAAATGTGGTTACTCATAGTAGGTGGAGCCTCCGTTACATCTACAGCATCGTCCTCATTGCACAGTTTACTCCTGTAGCGGCCCTCTACTATACTGAGTTTTGAAGGTCTGGTGGTGATGAGAGAGAAACTTCCTTCCAGACTTTCAGTTCTTCAGTAGCTTAGGGGTATTGCCTGGCTGTCCATGTTGTTGTTTGAAGAGAGAGTGAGGCTTGTGCTATGGTGAGTAGCCCTCCCTGTGTGAATTGCACTGTGGACACGTCTATTAGTGTATCTCTGTTCTGCCTGTGTTGCCACAGTTTCATCAGAGTTGATATGTTGTTATGGTAGCAGGAATATTTTTTTAAATAACTGTAGCAGTAACCTGTGCATGGCACCAGCTTTAGATAACTTAAAGTAAATATTTACATGTTTAACAGCTGCTTGGTAATATCTAGCTGAGCATGTTGTCTATTTTGGGAGGAAATTAGTTTTTAAATGTTTAACACCTATATCTCTCAGTACACATCATGCACACGCATAATGTTGTCCTTTTACTTAAATATAATTTGCTTATTTTTTTTGATGCAGGCATTTGGATTAAATGACTAAATTAGGGACTTCAATTTAAAACATGCAGCTTTCATTTAGTAAGCAGTGAGGGGAAAAATGAAATGGCCTCAGCTGTACTCATTACTTTTCTGTCATACATCTTCAGTATTTGAGACTTAAGGCTTTTAGTGAACACACTAAATGAAACCAAGTTATTGTGTTTAGATTCAGTTATAACAAATGGCAACATAAATAACTAACAGTGTCCATATTGTTTCTTAATAGGATATGTTTAATCTTTTATTATCTACTTCAAAGCTGTGTTCTCTTCTAAAACCATTTATTCAGTGTAGTTTGGGTAGGCATTTTGTTTTTAAATCAAACTTAAAATAGCATAGAGTTAAAAACTCTTTGTAATGCAGCTAACTATTCCATCCGTGCAAAACCAAACTATTTGTGATGCTCTTTTTAGTGCATTCCTGGGTTTTCTTAGCACTTACTAATTGCCACTTTTTCTTTACTTAGATTTATGTTGCTATTGATGATAGCTAACAGCAGATCAGATAGTTAACACAGACTCTAGAACATTCAAATTGAAGTATCTGAGATGACTGATGTGTGTGTGTTGGGGGGCGGGGGAGTCTTCTGAGTGTGAGGCTAGGATAAGAAATTGGCATACATGTGTGTATATTAACAGGAGCTTGGTGTTTTCCTGTCTCATGAAAAATTTAGAGGTTTCGGATGTGTTCCTGATCCGCATTGGGACCAAACTGAGATCTTTTTCAAGGATTTTCCCAGAAAGAGAGAGCGTGCTTATGTGCTCCTCCTCGAATAGCCCAGGGTTTAGGGTGCTCACTTGGAATATGGGACACACAAATTCAAGTCTCTCCTCTGCCTGATTTGGACTAGACACTTGAACATCATTCTCCCACATCCCAGCTGAGTGCCCTAACCCATAGACTGTTCTGGAGTCCAGGGGGTGGGGAGGGGGAATGTCTCAATTGCTCCTATTAAAGCTGAGTATTTATACAAAGCTGAAGAGATCCAACAGGAGAGATTGAGATCTCAAAACAGCCGGTGGTTAGGGCACTCTGCTGTGATGAGAGACTGATGTTCAAGTGTCTGGTCCGAATCAGGCAGAGCAGGGACTTGCAGTTCTGATTCAGGCCAGGAATTACATCCTAGACCGGAGAAGCTGTTCCTGATAGTTCTGTCAAAACTGGTACATTCCTGCAAAACAATACTATTTTGATTAATTGATATTTTCCAGTGAAAAACCATTTTGTCAGAAAATTCTCTCCACCTCCAGTAGTAACCCCAGAAAAGCACTATTTTGTTAATTTTTTCCTTTATACACACCCACACGAATGGATGACGTACAATAATTCCACTGTAACTTGACTTCTCCTGACCCTCTGATGTATATGGATTTTATGGATCTCAACTATCCTATTTTCCTTCTCTGGTGAGATGGAATACTGCTATGATCCTTGAAAAGACTCCCAGGTGTAGTCCATGCTGCAATGGAGCTAGTGCTATGCTTGGTAGGGTTTGCAGGATGAGGACCTGTGAGTTTACTTGATGACAGAATGTGTTTTAATATATATGGGCCATTGTTTGTCACTTAACCACATGGGTACTGGGGACATAATATACACTTGAATATATATACACACACACACACACACACACACACACACACACACACATTATCTGCTGCTGCTTTAAATATTCCTTTCACAATCTGAGTTTTGGCATAAAAGAGCTGGGGTTTGGTTTTTGGTTTTTGGGTTTTTTTTTTGAAAAGGGAAAGCCTATTGAAACACATGCCTCTTATTTACTTCTCTGTAGTCCCCTGCTGATCGATCTCAAAAGATTCATGCTGGTGATGAGGTGATCCAGGTTAATCGTCAGACTGTAGTAAGTAATCAAAAGCCCTATCAACATTTTCCTAAGCCTTGGTGGTTCTGCAAGACTTTTCCCTCCAATATAATAAGTGGGTAACAAGCTATGTTGTGTTTAGGGTTTTTTGGTGTGTCCTTATTGCAATGTATGTAAAAATGGTTTGACTTTAATTTAGAAGTCATTTCTCAAAACACTTGAAAGGTTTGATTTTTATCACACATTGTTTTTCAGTAAATCCTTGCAATGTTTTTGGATAAAATATCTTATTTAGGGCCTATGTTTAAAGTGAAATGTTGCATTTATGTATGTTTAAAAAGTTGGTATTTTTAATTAATAATTTTTTTTTTTGGCAAATACCTTTTAGCCCCTCAGAGAGTTGAGGGATTCTCCCTCTCGCCCCTCATTTTAAGTTCCCTGTCCCATAAACAGTCACGTTTGCATTTAACTTCACACACAAGAGCAGACCCATAGAACTCAATGGCTTTAAAGATTAGGTATAATTATATTGGAGTAATTCAGTGTGACTGTTCATGTGTTCGAAGCTGAATATGCATAAGCCCATGCTGGATTAGAGCCTGACCTATCACAAATGATGTGCACTTGAAAGAATTGTGGTACATTTTTGAGACACCTCCTAAAGAAAAGTTAGCATTTCAAGTTTTGTACCCTTTTCGTCTGCTTCAGTGGGTTTCTTCTATTTTTTGTGTGTTCGTTTGTGGTGTTTGAGAGAAACAGTCTGACCTGGTTATAGTCTGTTCATTTTGAATGCATGTAAGAGGTACTTTTTATTCTTTTTAAGGTGGGATGGCAACTAAAAAACCTTGTGGGAAAGTTGCGAGAGAATCCTTCTGGAGTTAAATTGCTACTTAAGAAACGTCCTACAGGCTCTTTTAATTTTACTCCAGCCCCACTGAAGAACCTACGCTGGAAACCACCACTTGTACAGGTGATACACTGACGGAAGAATTGTGTTTATACATTAATGGTTGGATATGAATTACTTAAAATCCCCCTCAAGATAATTTATTCTTTAATATCTGACATCAGTCAATGTGACCATATATCTATGGACTTTTGGAGGTGTTCATTGTGAAGTGGCTGTCCCTTTTGGATCAAAGTTAAAATGAGAAGGGATCCTTTTTTAGCCAAATAATCTCATCTAACATTCCAAAACAATAAGAGTATTTAACGTTGGCTTTCATAATCCAAGTTATCAAGGCACTGATTTTAGGAAAAAAACAATTTGAGGCTGAAAGGCTGATAATCTGCACTGATGAATTTTGTCAGTAAACAATAAATACTGAGATTGGTTTGGAGAATTGATACGAGATTATTTTTGCTGGATAAACTAATGCTATCCAATGTATACTTCCTTTTTAGTCTGCAGAAGGAAAAATAGTTCAAGCACTGAAAGAAAAGGGAGTGAGCTTCTTGTTTGATTTGGATGTTGAGAAAGCCAGGGGTTAATAACTTCAAAGTCTAGTTTTGGAGGACAGCACATTGTAGCAGAAAGCAATTTGTTTAACAGCTACAGGAAGAGACAATTAATTACATTCTCATCTAATAAATTACCTATGACTACAGGTACTGTTTTTTCCTTTGTTCCAACCTCTGTTCTGGCACAGGATCCCTATATAGCTATGGGGGTGGTAGTTTCTCAGCAAAGTGTTTAGATGGCTATCTGGAGTGCTTGAGGGGTGTGTGTATGTGCATGCATGCTCCAGAAAGCCGTAAATCTTAATTCCCTGCTACTTTTGAATGAGACTATCAGGTTACACCTGTGTGCTTTTGAGCAGCATTATTTTACATGGTTTACAATGTGTACGCTATTTATAGTACAGAGACATTTAAAATGTGACCAAAGATCTGGCTGCATATACAAAATACTAATAAACAAATCTATCCAATATACAAACTCTGTCCCAGTGTCCAAAACTAACCCCCTGCCCCCACACACACCATGTTCTCTCTAGCACACCCTCCATTTCAGGCACTTGAGTGCTATGGTGACAGGTTATAAGAAGAACCAGATAGTCTCCCTCCTCGAGAGAGAGAATAATTTGAAGCTTTCCCCTTAAGGACATCAGATCCAGGGTCTGACAGACCACAGGGAGAGAAGTTTACTTCAAAGCTTAGGAGATTCTGAGACTGTCTGGCCCCTCCTGCAGCTTGTCTTGTTAAACCAGGGCCTGTTAGCTTGAGTGCGTCAGCTGATCACAGTTCAAGTAGATGCAGAGGTTTATTCCATTTAGGTGTGTCTGTGCCCATCACTCTGGAGCTGGAGACTTCTTTTAGAAGTACCCGTAGAGGTGGGGTGGTCATGCCTCGTGGCTGTGGCCCCTCCCCGGTTATATGAGGTGCCGTTGCCCTGACCCCCCCCAGTTCCTTCTCTCTGCCATTGGATGGAGTCAGAGCTCTGTGTGGTTGTAGACTCTCAACCTTGCATTAAGTTTTAGTCTAGTTAGTTAGTTAATTGCTAGATTGTGTCCCTGGTTTAGCCCTTACCGAGGTTTGAACACTGTCCTTTGTGTGTCTCAGCGAGGCTTACCTCAAAGAGCATTGTGCAATCTGTAGAAGTGGACTCAGGTGGCATGAGACTGTCACATCAAACAGCACTTCCTTGAACAGGTCATGTAGCCTGTTCTGGTACTGAGGTCCTCCTTGGGCTGAAGATCATCCTTGTGCCTGGAGAGTGCTGCCACCTCTGGTTCCAGGGCAGGTGCCTCTCCAGAGAGGCAGAGGAGCCATTCTCCATAATCAGTGCCAACAAAGAGATCTCATAAGACCAATTGGGGCAGCTCTAGGTCACGAGATGACTCCTCTGCCTCCACCAGGAAAAGAGCGGTCTGGCCCGGCACCACTTCTGACGTGCAGGATGACACGGGTACCTCTGACCCTTCTCTGGTACCAAGTGGGAAGGGCAGACACCCTGTACCATCTGGTCTGTTTCTGGCCTCTGAGCATCCATTGAGTCCAGTACTGACGAGAGAGTGCCAGTACCCACGGTGTCCATTTCGTTGGCATACCAGGCAGCCACGGATCTACTCTGCCTTTTGGTCCAGGACTTTCCCAGGGCTGCCTCACCTACGTCCCTTCTGATGGAGTGAGCCACTGAATCCTTGTCTGTCAGCACCGCATCCAGATGCTCCCCTTCCCATGATGGGGATAGAGCCGATGCTGGAACTGGGGATGCTGTCACACACCCAGCTTGAAGGTTTCCATCATACACAGGGTTTCGTTCACTGGCTCTCAGCACCTCCATTATAAAAATTGTTCCAGTGCCTGGATCAGAATCCATACAGGGGACCTCGTCACTGGGAGCATTTTCGTCCCTGTTACATTGAACATTGCAGATACTCCCATGGCGGCTCTCACCACCCTCGACGTCAAGGCACTTGGGTGCTCTGGTACCAGTGTTTGCACCGGGAGCAACACTGCCTGCAGCACCAACATGCTCGGCCTTCACCGGGGGGCACAAATTCCATTCTTCTTCTGGATGACGGATGAATTGGACTGCCTGTTGGCTCCCTTGGGCATCACTCCTCCCATGTCTCCGAGATCTTGGGGCTTTTCTGATTCTGAGGCAGCTTTGTCATCGTCTTGCCCTGCATCACATGATGAGCTCCGAGGGCCACCAATGGGCCAATATGACTCCCAGGGTTGGCATATGCCCGGACTGGGAAGAATTTCCCAGGTCTTGTTCCTACTGGCCACCAGTATCATATCATATCATGTATCGTATCTGGTATATCATATCAATCTCTGTGACCTCCTTGGGCTCAGTGGGATGCTCCTCATTCGCAGTGATCTCATTCCTTGTCCTGTTCAAACCTGAAGTCACCTGCCAGGTCAACAGTAGTGACTGCAGATCAGCCGCAAGCCTAGGCATTGGCAGTCTTCCTCCCAATAGAACCTCCAGACTCCTCCCTCCCTCCTGAGTATGCCTTCCTGGGAGTAAGAGCAGGTTTGTCACTCAGCCAAGATCACCATCCTCATTGCTGGACTATGCTGTGCTGCTTGGTTCTGGAGGACTTTTATGCTGTGTAGCCTCATCCCTTGATCTCCAGGAGAATATACACAAACTAGTAGATATTCTGCAGTCCAACTTCCCTATGAGAGTGGCCCTCCCGATTAATGCACTCCTCGCGCCAGTGAAACACCCCTGGAGTACACCTGCCTTTGTACCACTGATGGCTTAGTATATGGAAAAGTGCGATTTTGTCCCCAAGCAGGATTTGAGGGGTTCTGTTTCTGCCTGGCTCTACGCACCCCCGCCTTCATCCCCAGCCCCTCCATCTCTCTTCAGGGACCTCTCTCACAAGACATTGCTCATCAAGCTAGTCAGCTCTCTGACATTAGGAGCAGTAGAGGAAGTTCTGCAGGAACACTGGGCCACAGCTTTTTCTCCTGGTATTTCCTGATACTGAAACCGAAGGGCAGGATGAGACCCATTTTCAACCTTCATGGTATCAACAAATTCATCAAGTACTTGAGAGTCCTCATGGCCTTTCTATTGGCTATCCTCCCTGTGCTGTCTCAAAACAACTGGTATGCTGCTCTATCTTCAGGATGTTTATGTTCATGTGGCAACTCTGCCGAGCCACAGAGTTTCTCTGTTTTGTAATAGGAGAATGTTACTTTCAGTATGTGGTTCTCCCGTTTGGTGTCTCTTTTCTGACCCTGAAGTCTTCACCAAATGCATGGTGGTGGTCATGGCATATCTCAGGAGAAAGGGAATCCACAACTTCCTGTACCTTGATGACTGGTTACTGACAGGTGGCTCCAGAGAGGAGGTTCTAGTGCACATAGACACCGCATAGTGTTTGCTCAACCCTCTGGGACTCATTTTAAACACCACAAAGTCAACCTTGGCTTCTACTCAAAAAATCAAATTCATTGGGGCCTTGTTAGATTTTGAGGTCAAGGGCATTCCTGCCAGCTGACTGCCTCCAGGGATTTCAACGGCTCTGACTCAGTCTGCAATCTCAGTCCTCCATGACAGTCTGCATGTGTCTGAGCCTGTTGGGTCATGTCTGCTTGCATGCAAGTGGTCCAGTTTGTCAGGCTGTGCCTTCGCCCTCTTCAGATGTGGCTCAGGACAGTTTACTGCCCTGCTCTGCATACTCTGGATAGGTTGCTTCACCGTCTTTCAGTAGTCCTAGATTCCTTGTGCTAGTGAGAGTCCCCGCTCAATGTGTGCCAAGAAGTCTCCTTCGCTCGGCCATTGCCAGCCAAGTCAGTGGTTTCCTTCTGGATTGGGGGAGGGAGGGGCGGACATCGGGACTCATTGAGGGTGCAGGGTCTGTGGTCAGGACAGGAAGCCTCACTCCGTAACAACGTGTTGGAGCTTTTGGGCCATCTACAATACATGTCGTGCCTTCCAAAACCACATCAGCCACTCAGTGGTTCACTTACTCACCAACAATACCATCAGGACATAATATGTGAACAAACAAGCGCATTCCATGTTACTCTTTCTCTAGGGATGAACTTGTAACAATTTTGTATTGAAGACATCACTACAGTAGCAGTCCACTTGTTGGGAGTGCAAAATTGTCTTATGGACCACCTCAGCAGGGTTTTTCCCCTGAGCCATGAGTGGTCTCTGAAGGAGAGTGTCTTCCAGGTTGTCTTTGCAACATGGGGCATCCCCACAGTTGACCTGTTTGCAAGAAGGGAAAACAAAGTTCTACTATTTTGCTCTTGGCGGGGCCCTCAGCACATGCGCTCTCTCTAATACCTTCCACTGCAGCTGTTGGACAACTCTTCTGTACGTCTTTACACCTATTTTGGTCATTCCTCAGGTCCACCCTCAAGCTTAAGGTGGATTGGGCCAAGCTCATCCTCATTGCTCCAGCACAGCTCAGACAGTGCTGTTTCTCAGGTCTCCTTGCTCTGTTAATTCAACTTCCCACCCCCTTTGTCTCCATCCTGACCTTGTCACTCAGAACCACAGCTGGACGCTGCATCCTGTGATCAGCTCCCTGCATTTTATGCCAGGGCTGCGGCATGGCTGAATGAAGAGGAAGAGCAGTGTTCAGAGGCTGTCCAACAAGCCTACTCAAAAGTAGGAGGAAGTTCTCCAGTAGGGCGGCCTACTTAGTGAAATGGAAGAGGTTCTTGGTGTGGTCTTTGGCCCATGGGATCCAACCAACAGGGACTTCCATCCAGGGCATCTTAGAGTACCTGATACATCTTCAGAAATCAACCCATGAGCTCAGTTCACTGAGAGTGCATTTGGCCGCAATATCAGTGTTTCATCCCCTTATTCATGGGAAGGTTGTTTTTTTCCTAATGCCATGGTGATGAGATTTCTGAAGGGGCTTTTCCACTTGCATCCTTTGGTTCAAGATCCAATTCTGTCATTCAGCTTAAACATTGTTCTGTCGGCTCTGATGGGCTCCCTATTTGAGCCTCTTGTATCCTGCCCACTTCCCCTCCTGTCTGAGAAAACTGTTCCTGTTAGCCTTCACTTCAGCAAGAAGGATATGTGAGTCGCAGGCCCTAATGGCCGAGTTGCCTTACACTCAGTTCTCGAAGGGCAAGGTAATACTGTGACCACACCCAATTTTTTTTTATCCAACGTGGTCTCTTTCATCTGACTCAGCCGATTTTGTATTTACCTGTGTTTTTTCCCTAAACTGCACTCTTCCCTGGAAGAACAGCGCCTCCATGCTCTGGACGTCAGGTGATGTCTAGCCTTCTATCCAGACAGGACTAAGCCATTTTATGTCATATGCGCACGCATGAAGGGGCGAGTAGTCTCTGCACAGACCATCTCTAGATGGATATCCTGTAACAAGACTGTCTATGAGATGGCGTCGGCTATGCCTCGTCAGCGGTCCACGAGAGCACAAGTGACATCCATAGCATTCCTCAGTGGCATTTTCCAGACTGGACACTTGCAGGGCAGCCTAGTGGTCACTCATAGGTATGTTTACAGACCATTATGCTATTATCACATCTTCCAGAGCGGATGCACACCTCACAAGGGCAGTCCTGTGATCCCTATTTCAGTAGACTTCGAGTCCCACCTCCAGATTGGGGTACTACTTGTGAACCGCCTATGTAGATTACACGTTGGCATCTACTCAAAGAAGACGACAGTTACTTACTGTAACTGGTTTTTCATGATGCAGATGTGGATTCCACAACCTGCTCTCTGTCCAGCCTGCATCAGAGTCTCCTCATGGGCTTTTGGTATGATGGAACTGAGCGGGGTTGAGGTGGTGCTGCCTCATATAGCCAGGCTTGGGGCCAGAGTCACAAGGCTCAAGTGCCACCTCTCTGCGGCAAGAGTGTCTGGCTCATCATGCTGGGTGCACACGCCCCTACATGGAATATACATCTGCATCACATCTCAAAAACGATTATACTAACTTTTTTCTTGCTGTGGTATCACAAAGAGGGAGAGGTGGTCTCTGTGGTAGTCAGAAGCCAAACCATTTGTTGGCTTTCTAGGTCAATCTGAAACTTCACAGAGAAATCAACTGGTGCAGCTTTTATATTTATCCCTTTGGAAAATACCACTTGATAAATGAGCAGTCACTTAGTGCACTAGCAACTTGGGTTTCAAGGTGTAGCTTTATGTAAAATGGGTACTATTGATCTAACCACAAGGTGACAAAATCATGGATAGCTGTGGAAAGGTCTTCATTCGAAAGTAAAGGATACAAGCAAAGATTAAAACACTCCTTGTAATCTCTGCTGCACTAAGAGGTTGTGAAACTGAGTAAGAGGTAGCAGGGCAAACCTTCCAAATAGTGGGGCAAATACATTCCATGCTTTTCTTCCTCTACCCTAACAACGTTACCTCAGTGTTACCTACATTGTCTGAGATCTTGCTCTCATCCGTGCCCCTTAGACATAGGGTAAATTGTTCAACCGTGCCAATGGGTTGAATGAAATATTTCTTCAGCATACTGAAGACATCCATCACAGTCCCTATATCAGCAATAACTTCTGTAATCTCATATACACATTGAATAGTCTGTTTCAACAGTGAATTCCACAGTGGGTAAAATATGGTAACTCTGATAATAAGAGAGGCTTCTCCTGGTGGGTGGTAGGAGATGCTAGAGAAGATAATTTCTAAAATATCTTACAGGTATTTTATTGCTTTAAAAGGGAGGAGGGATAGCTCAGTGGTTTGAGCATTGGCCTGCTAAACCCAGTGTTGAGAGTTCAGTCCTTGAGGGGGCCACTTAGGGATCTGGGGCAAAATCAGCACTTGGCCCTGCTAGTGAAGGCAGGGGACTGGACTCAATGATTTTTCAAGGTCCCTTCCAGTTCTAGCAGATAGGATATCTCCATTTATTTAATTTATTTTAATAATTTAATTTCAGACCAGTCCTCCACCAACTACAACTCAGTCACCAGAAAGCACCATGGATACCTCAATGAAAAAAGAGAAGCCAGCCATCCTGGACCTCTATATACCTCCACCACCAGCCGTTCCATATTCTCCTCGGTATGCAGATATGCATGAACTACTGAACAAAAAGCTCCTGCAAAACTCTGTGCAGATTATCTTGAGGAAATTGCAGATCTTGCAGACTTTCTCTGGGTTTAGTAAATGCATAAGCCACTAAGAGTATAACAGTACTACTTATTGTTGGAGAAAACAGTTGTGTACAGTTTTAGAAAATCACTCTATGCTACATAGAGCAGAATTGCCCAAAAACATTAACGGATGCTATTATAGCATGTGAAAAACCACTGAGTAGCAAAAAATAGCCATATTTAATCTTTTTCATGACATACTTTTTTTCCAATGTTCTGTTCTTATCAGCTTCAGTAGCTACTTGGAAGAATTTTATGGTTGGAAAACTGGTTTTAAATTTGTTAGACATGAAGAACCCTAAAACTCAGGAGTACTCTAGGCAGAGTGAAAGAGTCAGTTGGCAGGCTGTATTTTTGTCTTTGAGGATCTAAATCCATAATAAAATTCAGACTTAGTCACGTGAGAGAGAGAGAGATTGGGGGTGGAGATCATGCTAGCTTTAGGCTGTTCCCAAATCATTGGTGATCTGACCTACCTAGTCTCTCATGGTAATACTCCTGAGAAGCTGCTGGGTGCTCAGCACTTCTGAAAGTCAGGTCACCTGTACATAAATACAAAATGTAAACGTAAATAAGTAAGTATTTAGCAGCCTAACTGAGATGCTCGGATTTTTAAAACATTGGTCTTCAGTTCTAAAATCTGTCAGACTAGATATGCTTTGACTAGCATTTGTAAACAGTTTTAAGGTTTTTTGGGACCAGAATAGCAAATCTAAGCCCAACTGCCTGCACCTTGAATGAGTGTTTGTAGGGGTAGAGTTGGAGTTAGGGGATGGCGGGGGCAACGAAAGGTAGTAGCTAATTGTGTGCTAGTTTTGTTCCCTTAAGGAAGTAAACATGAGAAGCTTTTGGCAGCTTTTTTTTGTATTTTTTGTATGCTGTTGTCATTTCTCTCCTCTCATCCTTAGAGTGAAGAGAACCATGGGCATTTGCCCAGCGTGATTCAGTTGCCTCTTGCTTATAGTGGTGACATAGCTGAGCTCTCTGTAGGCCAGACACTCGCTTCAGTTCTATGTAGCTCTGTCTTTGAATCCCCATAGATATGACTGTACATGTGGCTCTTAGGCCTCATGGAAGTCTGGATAGGCCTGGAATTATATGAATGAGGGTTTGGGGGCCCTAAGGTGCATATGTACTCAGAGCCTGCTGTCAGTTTCACGGCTCAGCTGGCTGGCAGCTCCTTCAGATGGTCATATAATAGTGGGTGTTAAAAGTGGGTCAGATCACAGCTGTGGGGGGGGGTGTTTGGTTTTTTTATTTTTTATTTTTAGAATTAAACAGGTGCTTCTGGTTTTCATGAACATATGGTCACACTAGGAAGGGAAGTTCATGCAGAAACCACCGTAGAACATGTAAAAATCTAATTGGAGTATTTTTTTTTAAATAATTAAAAACTCTAAGAGAATCATACTTTGGTAAGTGGGCAGGGAACGTGATATATTAGCTAATGGGAGCATCATTTGTAATGACTGAAATGCCAAACCTCGCAAATAAGGATACACACCCAAAACTGGAAAAGAGAAAAAAAAATCATTATTTTAACCTGCACTTTTCCCTTCAAAGAATTTTAATACATTCACAAGAGAACCACGGTATCCAAAGTACTTCATCTGCTCTGTATGTTTGACCACTAGCGGATGAGGGCCCTGATGTCTTTATGATAGAACTTTCAGTTCTGGTCCCTAAAGTTTTGTCTGTAGGTGTTTATAAGGTAACGGCTACGTTTTACATGTGTTCAACTACTAGCTCATAACTGATTTTTTTTGGAGGGAGTAACTTTTTCTTTCCTCCTTGATAAATTATGTTCAATGAAGTCTTCCCTCTCTAAACATGCTGCATTTTCTGCAAGTTCTCGGGACTTTATTTGCACAGCAGTCAATTGAAAGAAGCATGATTATCAGCTAGAATAATCATTCTGGATTCATGACTGCAGTACTAAAATACCTTTCGCATTGCTAATTGAGTCAAATGTCCTTTCAGGGATGAGAAGGAGAGTCTCGTTTATGGAGGAGGTAATAAACCTAAGCTGCCATTACCTGGCTCCAAGGGTGCAGAGTCTCCTAATTCTTTCCTCGATCAGGAAAGCCGAAGGCGAAGGTTTACTATTGCGGATTCTGATCAGTTGCCTGGGTATTCCATGGAAGCAAATATACTGCCAACAAAGATGAGGGAAAAAACACCGTCTTATGGTGAGTTCATGCCTCTTTTTATTGTTGCTCTTCAGGATTTAAATGCTTCGGAGAGTGTGAAGAAACAATGAGTGTGAGAGAACTGCTGGCTGAATTTTAAGATAATCTGAGGAAAACATAAACAACAAAATTCTAAATTTGAAACCACTTATTCATTTCACTAAAAATTTAAATCCTGTTGTTTGTTACTTTAATGACTAGCATCAAAGCCCCGCTGGATGAGATCAGATTTTGGTTTCCCATTTGTGCATTGGTTGTAACTTTTGGTGGTCATTTTTAGTAGAGTTGGAGATAAGCATTTTGTGTAGCTGTCAGATCTCCTCATAATGCTTCCTTGTTTTATAAGCCAAGTGTCTTGAATAATTTGTGTTCCCACAATACTGTGATGAGATTATGTTCTCCTAAACTTAATGGTACATTCCTTTTATAACCTTCTCCATGTTGCCCTTAGGAAAACCTCGCCCTCTGTCGATGCCTGCAGATGGGAGCTGGCTGGGAGCTGCAGATCCTTTCTTGAGGCCCCGAGCACCAGGGAGAAAAGGCAAGACTATTAAAACAAACAAAAACTTCCTTCTGTCAGGAGGTGAATGAGAGAGAAAAAATCTTAAATTTAGGAATAAAGGATTGTTATTTACAGATAGATGTTCAGCACTGATATTACCATTTTATGCTTTAATAAGTATTAATAGCACGAGGCAGCGGTTGGACAACTCAGGCTTACTTTGCATTGAGACCAAAACCTTTATTTATTCTGTCTTGCAGTTGACTTAAGCATTTGTGGTGGGTTGGACTGATTAGGGCAGATCTGTACTTGTATTTGTTTCTGCTTTCTACTAACAGCTGTTCCATTTCATACATACCCTTCCTGTCCTTCCCACATCTGTCCCGTGAGTGTTGAGGTTCAATCTGAAGTAGGGGCTGGTTTTGAAGCAAACTAGAAGCAGAGCTTTCCAGGAATTATCCCCGCTACAACTGCTGCCAGTGTCAAGCACGAGAAGCTTGAAGCTCTTAGAAAGTGGTTGGGATGTGGGGGATGACTTAGCCAAGTGATTGCAGGGAGAGGAGACCAGGCGAAAGGAAAGGGAGAGAAAACCAGGAGTGCTATGGACGATGCTTATCTCAGGAGAGACAGTGCACCATTGTCAGACAGACAAGAAGCACTTCCTCTGGAAATGCCAATTCAAGCCTCAGCAACTGTCAAGGTAAGAAATCCAAAACAAAGTTGGGTCATTGGGACTCTTCTAAAATTCTGGACCCAGGTTTTTTGTTGCTAATGGGACATGGTTCCATTTGAACAATTATTTTAAAATGAAGCCAGGAGAAAATCCAATTTTTTTTTTAACACATACTCATGCTGGAAAACTGATTAGTGATTAAGCATTAAGGCTTGACCTGCTTGACACTTTGGGGTCAATTAGGAGGTGATGAATCCTAAAGCAGCAGGCACAGAATGGGAGAGAAACTTAATATGATGATGTTGGATGCTAGCTTCTGGTTCGTGTGTTAATTTAGCATGATTCCTATTGTTCCTCCTAAATTCAGGTACTGTAGTGATGGGGGTTGTATAAGAACCTGTGCAGAATAGGAAAGCAGACAGGATGAATATGGTTACCTGGTCTTGAAGTCAGTTACAGAAGTCTCTGCATTTCCAAGAAAGGTCATTGCAATATAAAGAAGCTCATTTGAGGTTTGCAAAATGCTGAAAACTGACTAATTAGCCAATCCAACAGAATGATCAGCAGGTGGCAGGGCTGCTTTTTGTTTCGATTTTAGGAGGTTTTTAAATGTACCTGAACTGTTAGTACAATATAAATGTACAATCAGAAGTAAAGAGCTTAAATTTATATCTTCAAAATATTTGATTTCAAGTGTCCAAACGAAATATTGTGGCTTTAAGAGGGTTATAGCATGTTCAACTTGTCATTCAACTGTATGAAAACAATATTATTTCATTCACCTAACATGCATCGTCATGGTACTAATTAATGTGAAATGTTGCTTTACAGCAGGTCTGCCCTGTTTGAGTCTTCCACTTAACCTTCAAACAGTGTTCCATGTTTATCAATTTGATTTTGTTTTGGGTATTGAATAACCTTGCCATCTTGCCCAAAATACCTCTTAGTGGCTAAGTGTGCACAGATAGGGCAGGTGGTTGAATACCAGCTCTCCTAGGTTCTGCCACTGACTTCATGGTCTAAGCATGGGAAAGTCACTTGAAACCTCTATAGACCTCAATTTACCCATGTAAAATGGGAATAATATTTATCCACCTCATAAGCACACTTTGTTCCTTAATTGATATTTGTATCATGCCTTGAGATCCTCTCAATAGTTATAAAAAAGCAAGACTGTTACTTAATAATGAATTTTAGATGCAAAAACTACATGATTTCCACCTTCTGTTTTACTGCAGGTGAAGATGTCCTCTGCAGGTACTTCAGTAATGAGAGGATACCCCCAATCATTGAAGAAAGTTCCTCCTCGCAGCAGCATTTTGCAAGGCCAGTGGCTGACAGGCAGTTAGTGAGGGGCGCAGACTACATCAGAGGCAGCAGGTGCTTTGTGAACACAGATCTTCATAACAGTGCGACTATACCTTTCCAGGAGGAAGGCGCTAAAAAACTCTCTGTTACATCACCCACAAAATCTTCCTCCACAGAGCCCTCACTACTGGTCAGTTGGATCACAAGACTTAAACTGTTGACTCACTGATTGTTTGATAGAATGTTTTCTCATCTTCTGTTACCAAGTGCCTTTGTTCCTCAGTCAGACTTCTTGCTTTTCAGCTACAGTATTACATAGTGACTGGTGTGTTGATCTATTCCTGGAGAGTTGTACACATCTCCCCTTTTTTGGCTCTAATATAGTGGAATGGAAAGGATTGGATAATGTGAGATGGAAGTGGGATAAAGGTCTAGTTTGTTTTTCCTGCCCCAAAGTTGAGGGAACTCATTCCTCTGGAAACAAGTAAGGCTCCAGTGAATCAGAGGTCATATTTGGTCTGAAATCTGTATGAGCTGTGCAGAAGCAATCGTTGCATTAAAATGAGGTCCAGTGGCACTTCATTTGCTAAAATGCGCTGATGCTGCACGACCTACTGGCTTGCCGAATATGTAGGGCTAAGCAAAAATCCAGAGCTGTTCTCCTGACCAGAAAGGCAAGAGGGTAAACATCTATTTTGTATAATAATGTGGTGTTGTGGCAAGTACTGCTGCAGCTTTAACTTGTTAAGGAATAAAGGTAGCTTCTTCTCTGTGATAACCAGAGAACTGTGTTAGGAATATATTAAACCTGGTTTATAATCCAGTTATTGAGATCTCCATACAGGCAAACGAGTGTTCTCTGATTTGCTGCAGTGCTCATCCATGAAGATGTGGATTGCTACAACATGCCAAGAAAGAGCATCTGTAGAGGTGGTAAAAGAAATGTATTTTTTCCTTCATTGTTTAATTTGCTGTTAACCAAAGTATCCATATAAGAATAAACCCTGTTGGTTTTATGGAACCTCTACGGTGGTTCAGTTTTTGAACTGACAGATGTGTTTTCAGAAAGAAAAATATGCTGTGATACGTTACAGTAGTAAGACACCTGGCTATTTTTAAATGTAGCTCCAATTTTTCACCTTTAAAAGTCTCAAGTAGCAGCTGGTATTTGGGAAAGGAGAAAAAGCTTGTAAAATTATGGTTATTAAAGAATCATTGTTTAAAACTGAATGTACAAGAGGTTGTTAGTATGCAAAAAAAGTGTTTAATTTAAGTGTTAAATATAGCTGTATATTTTTTTTACTCTTAACCATATGTAGTTTGTATATTCCTATCTACACCACTGTGCACTAATTAACCAGTGCCAAAAAACATACTGTTATGTTCTCCATTAAATCAACTGCCAAATGCTGCATTGGGTGATCTTGCAGTAATGACAGAGCCTCCTGTGTTCCATCTACATTAAAGAAAGGAAAAACAGTTTAACAGTTTTTAGTGTCTTGTCTGTTCTATGGATTTTAGCATGTTGGGGTACTGCCCTGACTATGTTATGACATAGCATGGTTTTGCCTATGTAAGTGTGACCAAGCTGATGTTATGAAAATGTTATGGAACTCTGTTATGGCCCTCTAGAGACCAGGTGGTTAAATTCAGGTCTCTAGTAAGTTAGTGCAACTTTGACTTCAATGGTGATTTATACTAGGTTGGAATTTGTCCCTAGAGCTGTAACGCCGTTCTGTAACACGGTTATAACACAGTTTGGTCCCATCTTCATAGGCATGACCATACCACGTTATAATGGAGAGTAGTGTAGTAGTATCTTCACTTTCAACATGACAGAACTGGTAGTGCAGGCAAGGCCAAACTCACTTGTAGTTCAGTTAAGTTCCACCTGTGTGGATGGGGCAGAGCTGAGTGCAGAAACTGCTTTGGTATAAACAGATCTAGGCAACCAACTCTGTGTGTTAGACGCCACTTACAACGTAGTCCAGCCCTGTGCACATAGGCTAGGCTGGCTGCTGTTGAACTATGGTCCAATTCAACAACTGCTGTTAAATTCAGTGTAATGCATAGTATACAAGTTCTGCTTGCCTTTGATAGACTACGTTTGATAGGCTTAAAGGTGTCTGTAGAAGCACATGTGTTTGAACAGACTCTATGTGTGTTCCGATGGGTGGAATCAGAGATGTGTGCTGCTTTTTGTTGTTGCAGGATTGCCTCCAGAGAACACTTTGCTCCTCCTGGGTCTGGTAGTGGTGGCTCATCCAGTCTGACTCTCTGGAAGCCACACTCGGTCCAACAAGAATAGTGAGAAAAGCTTGCTCTAATTTAGCCAAACTGTAAAAACTTCGGTAGCCATTACAGCTTAATCTGCGCTGGCTTTTAAATTGTGCTGAGAATGGTTCTTAACCCTAGTTTGTATCTTAGGTTTAGTTTACTCTGTTCCAGCGTTAGTACTGATCTGATTTGGCCAGTTAGCATCCTTATATTTTGAACACTATTATAACAGTTTGGTCACTTCCACACCTGTCAGACAAACCATATTAGAAATCTAAAAATCTATCTCCCAGCTATTCCCTCTTCCTCCTCTCTGCCTTTTCTTTAAAGTTAGGCTGCAAAGCAAAACTAAACTTTCGATTTTGCTCTTTACTGCATATAAAACATAGCTTCAGACTTTTAATAAAAACAAATGATATTGCAAGTCTCATACTTCTTTCTATTTTTTGGAGCAACCCAAAAGTGATGTCGCACACAGCTGTAGCAGCATTGATCATTCCCCCAGTGAGAGGTGCTGTGACACTGATTCTAGGGGACAGATTTTTAAAGCTATTCAGCTATCTACAGATGCAGCTAGGCACCTAATAGATTTTCGCAAGTGCCTAGGTACCTAATTCCCATTGATTTCAGTTTTGACCTCCCTTTGATTTCAATGGGAATTTAGTGCCTAGGCACTTCAGAAAATCCCACTAGCCCCTATCCGCATATGTTTGCACCTAACTACCTTAAAATATAGTTCTTGGCCTTAATTTTTTTTCATAAACATCATGAAATGTAAGGCCTGAAGATGCCATTAGATCATCTAGTCTGACCTCTATATTATCACAGGCGATTGTGTGTATGTCTGCACTACAATTAAAAACCTGTGGCTAGCTTGTGCCAGCTGACTGAAGCTTATGGGTCTCAGGCTCAGGGGCTGTTAATTGCAGCATAAACGTTGGGGCTTGGGCTGGAGCCCGGGCTCCAAGACCTTGCAAGGTGGGAGGGGCCCAGAGCTTGGGCTGCAGCGTGAGGCCACTGCAATTAAACAGCCCCTTAGCCTGAGTCCTGCTGAGCTGTGGCAGAGACTGACACTTTTAATAGCTAAAATCATGGTCCTACTAAAGACACTGAATTTATGGCATATTACAACAATCTGTAACCCACTCACCCCCCTTTTTCTGTCCTATGACCACAGGGGTGTTAATGGGACACTTCACCTTGAATGGTTCCTTTAAAACGTGCTAACTACTTACGCTGAACTATTTGTTCAACCTTGTATTTAGCTGTGACACTTTTGATATGGTGTACACCAGACTTATATCAATATAACAACATCCCTTAGGCGTGTGAAAAATCCACACCCCTGAGCAACATAGTTATACCTACCTAACCCCTGGTATAGACAGTGTTGTGTCAAAGGGAGGGCTTTTCTCGTTGACATAGCTACTCCCTCTCTGGGAGGTGGATTAACCAGGCTGACATAAGAGTTCTCTCCTGTTGGCATAGGAGCATCTTCATTAAAGCACTACAATGGTGCAGCAGCGCCAATGCAGGGTTTTAAGTGTAGACCTGTCCCTAATACCTTTCGCAGACCTGAGGATGAGCTCTGTGTAGCTTGAAAGCTTTTTTCTCCAACAGAAGTGGTCCAGTAAAAGATATTTCCTCACCTACCTTGTTGTAGCACTGAAGCTGCACAAGGGGGGAAAGAATGAATGCAATAAAAAAACCTCAGTTCTGCAAGAAACTGAGTTGGAGGAAGCTGCCTCTGCCAATTCCACCACAAAGAAAACTGCTTTTCGGAGAGCAAGTCTGCAACACCTTCTTCCTAAACATAACTGCTGTGAAATAATAGATCACCCCATATCAGGTCCACCAAGGTTAACGAGCACCAACAGGCATACACTGGTAGCAGAGCACGGTGGACTGGCTCCAGATGCTGGAAAAGGCACATGCTTATCAACCATGCTTTAATGTGTGTTTGAGCAAGCTGCCTGAGCTTGCCCCTCTCTTGGGGAATAAGTCTCTTAGCCCCAGGCTTTGCTTACCTTGTTTCAGTGCAGATTGCAAGCTCTTTTTGTACTATTGCTTTCTTTGTGAAGCTGGCATTTTGCAGGCTTGATAGGAGGTGACTTTATTTAAAAAAAAAAAAAAAAAAGTACTGGATTGCCGGACGGGGAGGCTACACCATATTTCTTTCCATGAGAGCTTCTGGGGAGCTTTCATTTGAGGAGGGGCTGGCAGAGGATGTTGGAGAAGGAAAGAGACACTAACATCTTACCAGCCCAGCGGTTTCAGTTTGTAGACATAAACTGCCCAGCACAGAAGTACCTAAAACGCAGCCCTGCTTTTGGTTTTCTGTATCTTAGAAAAGACTAAACTTACTGCTGTTCTGACATCCTTGTGAACGGCCTACACTGGCTCTTTGTTTTCATTGCTGGTAAATCCAATTAATAAGGAATGCAGCATGTCACAGAAGCTAGACATATCACCAAATATAATGGTTGTGTATGTTTATATATTTGATAGTGTATGTAAATTAGACAAGGCGGGTTCCTGGCAGTCTGCCACCATGGCCTTCTTTGGTGCACCTGGCCTACCCTTTTGCAAGTGTGTTCCCTTCCTGAGGACCCAAACTTAATTTTCTGCCCAGGAACATGATTAATAAGTAAAGCAATCACTGAAAGTTTCCGATCCAATTTTAAATTATTGGTGTATATCATTAAACTGTTTCTGGGAGCTGGGGTTTTGCAGTGCAGTATGTTACTGCACAGACTTTTTACCTCCGGAGACCTGGGTTCAGGGTTCAAGTGTCTTCTCCTAGAGCTACAGCATGGGGAAGAGGCTGAATAGGGAGAACAAGGGGAACAATGCTTCAAACTGGGTTGGGTTACAGGAGAGACAACAACCTTCTCATCGTGGCGGTGGGCAGGGTGTGGGAGAGGAGGCTAGTAAAACCCTGGAAAGGGGTGTAGCTATTAAAACATCTTCAGTCCAAGAATCTAGAGAAAATCCCAGGCCCAACCTCTGAACACCTGTCCTTTTGTTTTTTTGCTCTGATTAAGGCTCTTCCATCTCTTGGGCAGCATGGCCAGGTGTTCACTTCCCACAGTAGCTGTGCTCTTGCTTCCTTGGGGAAGGGTAGGGAAAGCAGCTGGTCAGGAGTTTGTGCAAGCAATGTGGTTAACTTCTGGCTCCACACCTGCTTTGCTAGGAAAACACGCCATGTTGCCCCATGGTCATCTCTCAGTTCCATGAGCCCACGCTTTATGTGGAGAGGCTGAGTTGGTGCTCTGAGAGCATTCTGTTTGTATTCTGGCCCATTATTCATGTGGAAGTGATCTCCCCCACACCAAGGCAGGGAACATTTAGCCCTTAATACCTTGTTATACCTAAAAAATGGACATACAGCTGGAACTCTGTACTGAAGGAGGACTGGAATGGCAGAGGGGGTAGTTCAGGCTATAATTGGGGGGGCCTTGTCAGAGCTGTGAAGGAGAAATGTACACACTGGTGGCCTGTATTATTGACACTGGTAGAGCAGTGTACCAGGGGCCTTAGCGTAAATGACAATCGAGCCCTGCATCTTTTTCAAGCCAATGTCAAGTCTCTCTCACTTTTCATGAGCATTAAATGAATGACAAATCCCAAAACCAACTCCTGGGGAAATGCACAGAATAAAGAGCAGGAACATGAAGATAGCATAGTGTATCATCATTGCCCCAAGCAAGGTTATCTGGTGGTTACTTCCCTATCTGATCTTCCTTTGCTGGCAATGAGAAATTAAAGCATAGACAAGATAAGTCTTACTTGAACAGCTCTCTACCTCCACCTCAAGCTTCGGTATTAATTAGCTGATGTTTAGCAGATAGCAAGATGATACAGAACAAATGCAACTACTGGTTTAGCTAGAAGTATTTAAAATACAGAGAAGAACCTGCAGCAATGAAGGCCAGATTATGGCAGAATCTGGATTGTTTATTCTGTACCATGACTGCCTTTGTTAAAAGTTCTAACTTTTTAACATTGTTTGTTTGTAACATGGAAAAGTATTAAAAATGTGACTTATACAAAACATTCCTGTCCCTTCTTAGTTCTCAGCTGTAGAAGGGAGCCTCACATCTGATGTGTATGTATGTCTATGTGACTAACGTTTTTCTCTTAGACTTCCATTATCTGACACCACCCACCTTATTCAAATAACTGAGTCTGACTCAGAAAGGGAAACTTCTGAATGTTTTTGTTTCTCATGGGTTTAATGCACACATGCTGCAAGCTTAAGTATATTTCCTGACCTACATTTGTGTCATACAGCCTGAGAGGTGCTGACCAAATGTAACAGCCATTGACGGCAACAAGTATTATGGGTGCTCTGCAGCTTTTGGGATACGGACAAAACTTGGGAAACATACAAGTTCAAGTTTGTCTGTTGGTACGAGCTTGGCTGCCATGAGTTTGACTATTGATACGTAGGCTGTGTGTATGGTAGTGAGTAATACCTAGACTAATTTTACTAAAGACTACAGCAACAGTTGACCTTTGTGTATGTAATAATACTAAATGTACAGGAAGCTGGTAGTATTTATTAGCCTGTTGTGGTACAACAATGCAGAATCACTGCATCTGTTTGAAATATCATTCTGGGGGATGGAACATCACATTTTGATGGAACAACATTAGACAAATCAGTTACCATTCCACAAAAAAGGCTAGTGTTCTGAATTTTAGCATTAGTGAGTGGTGTGTGTGTGTGTGTGTGTGTGTGCGCATTGTACATTGAAGTTGCAGGAGTGTTTACATCAAAAGCAGTGGAGAGGGATAGCCACGCCAATAGAAGCCTGCAGAGTTAAAGTGAAATAAATGAACTGGTAGAATGTGGACAGTCTGTAATGCTATAGTCAGGACAACGATAAAGCAGTTTTGGTTTTCTAGTATTAGGGATGACTAAATTTATAAGTGTTCTGGACAACTGCTGTTTGGAAATGGGCCGCCAACAGTGACACACATACAGGGTAAATTTTGTGTGTGTAGTTTCTTTAAACCAAAGATTAAAGGAAATTAACAAGATGTTTCCTCTTACTAAGCAAAACTTGCTTTAAAACATTATTCTGTGTAGACTTGTGTGTTCCTTGAATGCAACATGAAACCTAAAACTCAGCCAAATCAGGAAGGAGATGGTAAAAATTGGACAGCTTTATATTTGGAGGAATGACTGGACTTCTCTCTGCGGGAATATGATTTAAGTGACTTGTTTTTCAAGTACAAGTTGTAAAGTCATGGGTTTTTGTTGCATGCGGTGAGCAGGTGTCCTTCCTCTACTGTCCTGCACTCACATTCACTCCCATAGAGTCCAATTTAAACCAAATTCTGGGCTTCAGTTTTAACCAAGAATTCAATAGTAAGTTCAGCTCCCACCTATTTTCTGGTTTTGCTGCTGGTAGGATTCCTTCCTAAGAACTGTTCAGCTTTCAGTCTAGGTCTTCTTTCAGTTCTTCTGCCTCCCTTTTATCTGAGTAGGGTAATGATACCTGGACCTATCAGTCATCAAAATGTACCTTCTAAACAGCCTTATTGCACGTGGTTTCTAGATTTTTTTTCTTTTTTTTACTTGTTTATCTAACTTTCTCCATAACTAACAGCTTACACAGTCTCAGAGCATGACTTCAACATCAGGTACTCTGATATGGAAGTGAAGTGTTGGCTGGATTATTTGATTCTGTACAATATGGAAGGCTCTCTACTTTACTTTACCTTCCTCTTTTTGGCCCTGGTCCTGCATCAGACTTGCTGTGCCCATGCAGAACCTAATAAAAGATCTGTGCAATGGTATGGATGTGCTCTTTTCTTCTTGTAGCCTTTGCATTGTATAATGGGCTAGAATGCTTAAAGCCAGAGAATTCATTAAAAACATTAAGTGTAGGAAGAGTGCTCAAAAATAATTAGTTACACGTTTTGGAAGGTAGGGGACCAAGATCTGCTCTAGCCTACTACGAGTAAATATCTCCATATTCTCTCTATCATAATTTTAGCAACATAGTACCAAATCTAGAAAAAGAACCCACACAAGTTCTAAAGTGATTACTTTCCCAGTTGGCTTATTTCTGATTTGTGTGGTGTTAAAATATATGAAACAGGGACGCTCATTCAAAGTGGTTATATATAGCTCTGTACATAGGACTTGAGCTGTAAAATATATGACAAGAGCAGTAGAGTGCTTACTTTTAAGTGTAATCTCATGGAACTCAACTGCCTGCAGTGCTGCATCAGTTTTAAATAGAAAACTCACAGCAAGCTGCACTGTGAGAACTCTGCACTTTGACAACCGTGTAATAGGCACATTTGCCTTTTTCGAGGGAGGGAATAAGGGACAATTAGATTAGATAGAACAACAGGGTAGTTGACTTGTTTGCACACTCAAAACATTGGGTGATGGTGAATACCTGTCATCTGAGAAGTAGTGGAAATCAGTTAATTTCTTTAGAGCACCAAACAGCAGGTGATTGCTACTTCTGGTCACTATGGACTTAGTCTAGAGCTAAAAGATTGAATTTCAATAACAATATCGCTGACCTAACATTCTTCAGAGCTGTGGTGTACTGAGGACAGTTTGGAATGGCAAGCTCTCACTTTAAGAGCAGGGTGAAGGGCTTTCTGGGTCCTGAGGCAGCCCCTGAAGTTTGTAAATATGGGTGTAGGTTTTCTTGGCCGTAGGAGGTGGTGGCCAAGAGGGCTTTTGTTGGAGGTGATCCAATGCAGTCCTCAGTGTACCACACAAGCCAAGCAAGATGTGTATATTTCAGTCTAGTTAGGCACTAGACATGAGATGGCTGACAACGCTATTTCTCTGATGAGGAGAATGAGGATTATATATTTAGTAGAGAAAATAATCAGACCTGAATTTTCTCCAGCTCTGTGCCCAATAGGAGAGAGACACATGGTAGCATGACCTAGAACAGCTGTAAATAGACCTTTTTACAACTCCCTGCATGATTACCTCAATCATCCCTTGAAAGAATGCACGCACATCATTCCCATGTGGAGTTTATGCAGTAAAATCGATCTCTTTGTAAGAACTTGTCTGTTCTTAAGTGCGCGTTTATGAGTTAATGCTAGAGCCTGAGGCGGCGGCTGTTCACAGAAACAAACATCTCTCTCCTGACCTGGAAGGACCCCCTCTAGTGTCAGATTGTAGTTCAATTCTTGTCCTCTGATAAGGCCACAAGTTTGCCAAATAATGGTGGTTTGGAATGAGGAAATCTTCCCCTTGGGAAATGGATTGAAGTCAACCAGCCATCACATGGCAATCATTTAAATTCACTAACAGTTTAGGCTGGGTCTGAACTGATAAATTGGTTACCAGTCACTCTCTTTTAATGTAAATGAGCAATAACATTTCACATGTGAGTAAGGTCATCCTTCAAGACTGATCCGTAAGAGGAAATGTAGTTAAGAAAAGCTTGCTAACTAGAACACACTTGGAGAGTCTAGTGAACCCAATGGACTATTCCAGCTGAAGGCAGAGCTGCTGTGGCTTTGGGATTGGTCAGAAAGGGTTTTTTTGTTTTTTAAATAGTTAATAGGCTTCAAACCATTCCTCTGTGGCTTTAAGAAGTTTCTATTGTAGAGGAATATTTATATTGGACTGAGGTATGTTCTGTGGTGCTGAATAGAGATTCAAGTGTCTGTTCCTACACTATGACCTTTCACTTTTCTGGATATTGCTGGTCCAATGATCAGTGATAAAAAAGTTCATGCCAACAAGTACGCATAAACTTAGGTTTTAAAGGAGTCCAGAAGCTGGAAAAAGTTTTTGAGGTGCCATATACTATTGTCCAAGGATATATGCACCTGGCAAAGTGAATTCTAAAGCTGTATCCCAAAACATTTATTTGGGTTCATTTATTGGATGATCGTGGGAAACAAGACTGAGTTTATTACAAGTATTTATGGCAATTATATCTATTGTATACAGGTTCCCTCCACGTAGTTTAAAATAATGCTAAATATCTTTGCAATGGCTCTGAATATAGCACAAGCCTATACCCTCTCATAAATTAATTTCTGGCGGAGAGAGAACATAGCTCACCTCTCACTAGACTGTAATGAGGTGGTGGGTGGAGAGTCATCAACCAGCCTCATCATGTAGCTCTGAGAGTGTTGAGTGGTTAGTAAGAAATCTTATCCTCTTACAGATGGGGGAGTCATTTATTCTCTTCTGCCTCCATTTCCCTCAGTTTGCCAACATCTAGTGGCTCTTAGATTTGTCTACTGGCCTAGTTCTGCAAAAGTCCTCCTGCTTCCTAGATCACAGTGTCTAATGTGGTGTACATGTAACTGACTGACTCACCCATGATCAGAGTAAAGCATGCCATGGCCTGTATTAGAAATTAGGTCTTCTGGCTTAGAGGTCTGTACTTAAAATTCTACACTATTCCTCCCTCTCATGGTACATTTGTAAGAATAAGTTCCATTTATAGATGTACAAATGAAGCTTTTTTTTAAATTAGCTATGGGTTTGTTTTAGATGAACTTTTCACAACCCAAAATCTTCTACAGAAGTACATTCCACTCAATATATTGATGTTTTAGAATAGTTTGACATCAAAGTTCTTGATTAACTGCTTCACATAAGCATCCACCATTTTTTTTAAGTGGAACCTGAGTACAAGAGAATCTGATGTTGATCAGAACTTCCTGCAAACTAGAATTATATTACATTAATTCCAAATGGTCTCTTTCCAAGAATTTATTACACAAACAGTTAACTATAAATTCTATTTTAATTTATAGTGTTTATCCAGCCATTTGTTTTACTGCCTAAGATAACATCAGCCAGAGCCTTACTGTTCTTTTCAGTAATAATAGCGTTGCCTGGAAAACAGTGTTTCCAGGAGCAATCCTCATTTCCAAGCCTTTGATTTTTCTAAAAATTCCTCTCATACTTAGTAAGCAGTCAGTTTTGACTCTGCTTAAGAATTGCTTGGACCACCCTGAGTAGCTGTTGTGTCTGGAAGCTTGGCCCTTCATCTTGAAACACACAGGTCTCTACGACTTGAGCCAAAGGAAAATCTGCTTTTTTCTTGGTTGCTGAACTACAAATCCTGATTGCAGCCCCTGGTAGTGAAAGGAGGTGGAGCTATAATCCTGATCTCTCTTCTTTCCCTTTTCTGAGTAACAGCCGTGTTAGTTTGTATCCACAAAAAGAACAGGAGTACTTGTGGTACCTTAGAGACTAACAAAATTATTTCAGCATGAGCTTTTGTGAGCTACAGCTCACTTCTTTGGATGCATAGAATGGAACACACAGACAGAAGATATTTATACATACAGAGAACATGAAAAGGTGGAAGTATGCATACCAACAGGAAGAGTCTAATCAATTGAGATGAGCTATCAGCAGGAGAAAAAATTTTTTTTGAAGTGATAAATATGGTGACCCATAGAAGGTGTGAAGAGAACTTAACATAGGGAAATAGATTCAATTAGTGTAATGACCCAACCATTCCCAGTCTCTGTTTAAGCCTGAGTTAATTGTATCTAATTTGCATATTAATTTGAGTTCCGCAGTCTCTCTTTGGAGTCTGTTTTTGAAGTTTTTTTGTTGTAAAATTGCCACCTTCAAGTCTGTCACTGAGTGGTTGAGAGGTTGAAGTGTTCTCCCACTGGTTTTTGAATGTTATGATTCCTGATGTCAGATTTGTGTCCATTTATTCTTTTACGTAGAGACTATCCATTGGCCAAACTGGACAGTGTTGGCGGTTTATCTTTATTCACTGACCAACTGACACAATTTCCATAAGAAGGACTTAGAGTGTTCAGCCCTCTGGCAGAGTTTATATTTTGTGTATTTGTCCTGAAAAACAGTACTGAGAGTGAGCAGTTAGTCTGGCACTGAGTGCTTTCCCACAATGCACTGGGCCTGATTCTTCCTGCACACTGCTTTTACACCAACTCCATTGGGTTTAATGGAGTTGCTCCTGATTTACACTGGCACGAATGAGAGGAGAATAGGGTGCAGTGTGTTAAATTGAAGGTTTCAACAAAAGGGCACTGCAACTAGAGAAGTAAAACAGGCACTTCCTCGTGTTTACTGAGAGCTTACTGCATGCAAGTTTGTATTAGCTAGCAGTTCCCCGCTGCCCAGAAATCTTCAGACTTAATGCTGCTCTAATAGGCTATAATATTAACACTTTCTGACTTCAAGTATCGCAAGCTTTCAAAATGCTGCTACGGAGAGGGAGAGAGAGGTTTCAAAACAGCGCTGCTTCTCAGCTTGCTGCCTGGTAAGTATGAGTCTTCACTGTCTTTTGACAGAGAAACAGCCTGATGTGTTTGTTTTTGTTTTTTTCCTAAAATCAACCCATGTCACAGGCAGCTTTAAAATTGGTGAGCCCTCAACTGGATCTTCTTTTATACATTTTTATTTTATTATGCATGTTTTAAAATAGATTTCTATTAAATAAGTCCACTACCCTACGTATACACTACAATGAGGGAATAACTCAGGGAAAAGGTTATTAAAAACATTGAACAGCAAGAACTGTAGCTGTTGGCAGCCACTGATCTGAATGTGCTACTCTCCGGATAGTTAAACATGCCCTTCCTCTGTTTCTCAAATAGAGATTGTGTTGATGTGTACTACTTAGACTATTAATTATGGACTTGATTCAGAAAAGCACAATGTACCATTTGTGCATTTTCTGCAAAGTTCGCTTGGAAAAACTGCATAAGCAGAGTGGTCTGAATAAGGCACGCTCTATTGGACTGCTATTTTCTTCTGCATGCAGCTGGAGATACCTCCCCTCCTTTTGTCACCCAGGAGAGACTCAAAAGAGAACAGGGAGTCAAAGGAAAAAGTGCCATGCTCTAGCTTCAAATGCAGACTAGTTAGAATCAGTGGGGGCTCTCTCTGGTTCTGGTAAAGTAAAAAAAATATCCAGTGGAGTGGAGTGTGTGGTATGGTTCTGAGCTGCCCCGAGGAAGCCTTCATTTATAGTTAAGAAGTATTTCTCCGCCTTGTTTTTTGTTAAACGTGGGTATACCTCTAGCAACCTTCCTTGGCCAAGAGCCTCAGCTTCACTCAGGCCATGCCTCTTTGAGGAATGAGCATGTTCTGCGCTGAGCCTGGGCCACTTAAGAGTAGCACAGGGGTTGCTGTAAAGCAGAGGTTTTCAAACGGGGTCATGAGGTTATTGCCTGGGGTGTCACGAGCTGTCAGCCCTGCCAGGTGTGGTGCTCACTGCCAAAGTTAAAATAAATGAAAATTTAATTTAAAATTAAATTGAAATCCCCATTTTTAATTTATAAAGGTGGGCGAGGGGGCACTCAGAGGCTTGCTGTGTGAAAGGGATCACCTATACAAAAAATTAGAGAACCACTGCTCTAAAGTCAGCCAAAATATAGCGGACCCTAAGCCAGGAAGTGTGAGAGTGCAGCAAGCCCCACCTCCAACATGCCCCCTATGTTAAGAGGTGCAGTGGGAGGGGATGACATAAAAATTGTCTGTGCTGGCTCTGTATCAACTGGAAGTGCACCATGCTGAGGGAATCCCACTTGAATGGTACAAGAGATCAAATGATGTGGATGACCAATATTCCAACTCTGAACTGATTGGGTCTCCTATTGAAACGGACAGTAGAATGGGAGGCCCCAGGAGTAGCAGCCTGCATTTCCAGAAGATTTACTGCAGTTCCACATACAGGCTTGCAGGACCAAAACCCACAGAAGGAGATGTAGGGAGGGGGAACAAATAACATCTTGTGTGAACTGATCAGTGAAGAGTTTCTGCTCCTCACTGAGTTATTCACGCATGATGGGGATGAGTAGGTCAATCATCTGCACAATCTTTTAGTGAAGTTAGTAAAGCACTTTGAGCTCCACATGGATGAAGGATGCAATAAAAATCTTCAGTTCACTATAGCTTATTAGCAATTGTCATAAACAGATAAGAAAAGTTAATAGCACAGAAGTACTTTATATCTCTTTGACTGTAAAGGGTTAACAAGTTCAGTAAGCCTGGCTGTCACCTGACCAGAGGACCAATCAGAGGACAGGATACTTTCGAATCTTGAGGGAGGGAAGTTTTTGTGCTGTGCTGTTAGTTTTTGTGATTGTTCACTCTGGGAGCTCAGAGGGAGCAGATGTGCAACCAGGTTTCTCTCCAATACAGGCTCTTATAAGTTCAGACTAGTGAGTACTAGGTAGATAAAGCGAGTTAGGCTTGTGGTTGTTTTCTTTATTTTCAAATGTGTATTTGGCTGAAAGGAGTTCAAATGGGTATTTTGCTGAAAAGATTTTAATTTATACTTGAATACTTAAGCTGGGAGGGTGTTCCCAGTGTCTACAGCTGAAAGACCCTGTACCTATTCCATTTTAATTTACAAAGATAATTTTTACTGTTTTTCTCTCCTTAATTAAAGTTCTTCTTGTTTAAGAACCTGATTGTTTGTTTTTTATTCTGGTGAGACCCCAGGGGACTGGGTCTGGATCCACCAGGGAATTGGTGGGGAGAAAGGAGGGAAGAGGGAGAGAGAGGCTGATTTCTCTCTGTGCCAGGATTACTTTCTCTCAGGAAGAGTCTGGGAGGGGGAAAGAGAAGGAGGGAGGAAGGTGAATTGTCCTCTGTTTTGTGATTCAAGGAGTTTGAATCACACAGTGATCTTCCAGGGTAACCCAGGGAGGGGAAGCCTGGGAGAGGGAACAGTGAGGGAAAGGGCTTAACTTTCCTTGTGTTAAGAACCAGAGGGTCTGGGTCTTGGGGGTCCCGGGGCAAGGTTTTGTGGGGACCAGAGTGTACCAGGCACTGGAATTCCTGGTTGGTGGCAGCGCTACAGGTTCTAAGCTGGTAATTGAGCTTAGAGGAATTCATGCTGGTACCCCATCTTTTGGACGCTAAGGTTCAGAGTGGGGAATTGTACCATGACAGCAAAAAAGAAGGATGCCTTGGGATAAAGCAAACTTGCGAGATGCATTGTCAGAGCACCAGTTTACTTTGAAAAACAACAGTCATCTGCAAACTACTCATTTTTGTAATTTAACAGCTTGTTAGACTAAAACCCTCATTTCCTACGGGCAGAAATATTGCTCCAGAAATGACTGTAGCCGAGGAAAGTGAATAGTATTTTCCTTAAGAGCTAGTTAAGTTGTTTGCACTGAAAGGGGAGGGTTTGGGATTAGATGGATCCTCTAGTGAAGAAAGATTGACAATGCCAAAATGTTGTGTTGCTTTGCTTAAAAAAACAAAAACCTAACCTCTTCCCCCCCTTCCCCATATTTTTATTATACTGGCCTTTTAAATCTTCTTTTCATACACTATAGATACCATTGAAGATCATCCTTCATACAGAAGTGATCAGGCAAGAGAACATTTTTTGCCCACCCCCATTTTGATTCTCACTCTTGTCTAAGTGGGGAAATAAAACAGAGCTTGAGGGCAGCTAGAATATTAGCCTTGCGTTTCTCTAGATGCCTTATCAGTTTTTACAGCTGTCATTTAAAATGAATTAAGGTCAGGGCTGCCCAGAGAGGAGGGGCAAGTGGGGCAATTTGCCCCGGGCCCCGCAGGGGCTCCGAGAGTTTAAGGCCCCTGGAGCGGGGTCCTTCACTCTGAGCCCCCGGAGCTTCTTCCGCTCCAGGTCTTCGGCGGCAATTTGGCAGTGAGGGGCCCCCTGAATCCTCTGGGCGGCCCTAATTAAGGTTCTATCCCCTTTGATTATTGAGGGGAAGAGAACTATCCCATTTGGTGTTCCAAGAGGAGAAAATATATGGCCCAAGATCCTGACAAGCAGTTGAGGAAACCTGAATTCAGCTCAGGAGTGTGCATGCGAAGGTGGCTTTAAATCATCTTTGGGCTCCCTCATCCTAGTTGGTTGCTTGCTGGTGGCCCAAAGGGGAGTGAGTTGTAGGGGTGCTGCTATGGTGGCTCCATGCAGGATGAATCCATTCCTCAGTAACCAGAGTCACTAAATTTAGGGCAGCCTCATTCAGATGGAGCAGCACAGAGAAACCCAAGTGGGCCTTTGCTCAAAAGTAATACAAGAGTAGCAAGTGAAAGAACCCTTTTATCAGGTGGCAAAAGCACCCCAGAGGCATCAGAGGCCTGGAATTTTATTTCACTTTAGCGAAACAGGTGTGTTTCAAGGTTCTTTGCAGCAGTAGTGGGTTGAGACATGCCTGGAATCTAGGATCGACATATTTGCGTTCTACTAATTAATAGACTAGGCCAGCCTTCCTTTGAGAATCAGTGAAATTACTCAGCAACATCCAGCAATGCCCTCCGCTCCTACACTCTTTCCACAAAGTAACATGTATGCCTCTTCAGGCCTGTCGTCATCACTCACTAGGCAGATTGTAAGCCTAGGGCAATGCACTGATAAAGGGCCTATTTCGTTTAGAAGGCAATCGTTAGGTGGCTCTGTGCGTTAATGCACATTCACCTATAAGAACAATTTCTTTCAAAATGAAGATATGTTTTTGGGTAGCTTTTCAAATAGGGCATTTTAAGTGCAATTAGCTTGGAAAGTGCTTTGATGATGAAAAAGCTATGTTCATGCCAAGGACTGGTTACGCAAGCAAAGAAGTGGAAGATTCATTACAGCAATTTAAAGCTGACTTGTACAGGAGGAAGGAGGTCATATTACACGTATTTAATTTGTTCTTTGTCACAGTGGCTTGTGATTGGGGGCTTGTATTTTAAACTTTGTACATACACACAAAACCAAGATGCAACGCAAACAACGTTTTTAAAAGGATTTAAAAATCAAGGCCCAAATTCTCAGTCTCACTAGGTTCAGATAGGGGCAGGGAGCTGCAAAGCAGCTGGTTGGGGTTTCCTGATCTATGCAAAGTCCAGCATAGGTTAGTACAATCCCAGGGTTTCTACAGTACAATAGCAACTGTGGCTTTCAGCTCTTGCCAGGTGGAGATTATTGGAGCACCATAGTGCTATGACTAGCGGGAAGGATAGCTCAGTGGTTTGAGCATTGGCCTACTAAACCCAGGGTTGTGAGTTCCCTCCTTGAGGGGGCCATTTAGGGATCTGGGGCAAAAGTCAGTACTTGGTCCTGCTAGTGAAGGCAGGGGCCTGGACTCGATGACCTTTCAAGGTCTCTTCCAGTTCTAGGAGATTGGTATATCTCCAATTATTAAATTAGAACTACCCTCCCTTACCCCTCTTCAGGTGCTCTGCACTGGGGGCTATAGGGAAGCTGGTGCTGTGTCAGTTCTATGCCAATAGAATCATTAGCTGGGACAATCTGCAAACTTTCCAACCCAAAGCAGCACAGAGGTGCCAGACCAAAGAAGAGAATCTGGCCCCATACACCTTGTGCAAAATGCTGTCAAAGTATAATGGTAGCATTTTCCAACCACTTTACAGAAGCATACAAGACACCTCATTACAACAGTGTAAAACGGGCAAAAAGTAGAGAGTTAGTACCCAAGTTTCTCCCTTTCTTGAGCACAGCCTCATCCTGTGACCAATGAAGTCTATGGCAATGCGTCCTGGCCCCCGGGAGAGCACCCGCATAAATGCCGCTGAATGCCGCTGAAATTCAACGGCATTTTGGCAGGGATGCCTCTCGATGACTTCGCTTGCCGCCAACAAGTGATGTCATCGAGAGGCGTTGTTCCCAAATTTTGGCGGGGACGTCTCTCAATGACGTCGCTTGTCGACGGCAAGCGGCGTCATCGAGGGGTGTCCCTGCTGCTGCAGTGGTCCTTCGTCTGGCGCCTGCCAGACGAAAAGGTTGGGGACCAGTGAACTAAGTAGTTACAGTAGAAGTGTGACTGAATACACATTTGAACAGCCTGCCATACCCCCAGCACTGTCCAGGAGTGTATGCACTGAAAAGCTTCTTTGCTATTTGATGTCAGGTGCCAGCGCTTGATAACACTGGAGCTTGCTTGAGTGCAGCCAGATGTCCACTTAGAGACCTGTAGCAGCAGTATCTAGCTTGATCTGATGTCAGGCCCATCCAATGTCTCAGTTTACCTCTTCCAGTCAAATGGCCTACAACGGGGGCTTTTGAATTAGTTCACCATATTGGTGTCTAGTTTATTCATATAAACTATCAGCTTACCATAAAGCAGATCTCCCAACCCTCATCCCCAAGCTCACTAGCTTGTATTAGGACTTTATAGCCAAGGTTCAAACTTTGCCTCTAGCCTGGTCAAATAGACCAGAGAAAGCACTTCCTAGATGTTTCTCTTGCTTCCTTCAGAAGAGAACTAAATCCCCTGCTTCCACTTTTTCACCTTTATTACATCCCCTCCTTGCAGGCTTCTTGTTCTCATTATATACTGTAGCTAAGTCACATGACTGTCAGGTGACCCTTGGACTCAATCCCATTACCAGGGAAGCAGGTTAAACCAGCCACAGCTCATCTTGTGACATACTTCAATTACTATTTTAAAATGTGTGAGGGAGGGTGAAACTCTTTTGTTTTGGAATATACAACAAATATTCTTTATAATAGTTCAGATACAATGTTCTGAAAGTGTTTTAATTTTTGGTCACGGCAGCCTAATAGTATATACAAGGTTCAGTGCAAGAGTTTCCCATCAATCACTATTTGGCATTCCTATGCAAAGGATTTGCTTCTCTATGGCAGCTGTCTGACTTTAAAAATGAGTCAGGTTGAATGTTGACCTTGCTAGAGTCTGCAGATTTACACTTTGTTTTGAGTTCTGCTTTGGAAATATTGGTATCCTGCTCATTTTAAACACAGAGCTTCATGTGAAGGAATTTACAACAGATTTTCCTTTCAGTCCTTCACACTTAGATCCTGGCCTCATGCCAGAATTTAGAAACTAGATTTGTAATCACTTTATTTACAAGGTGAGGTTTTTTTCTTTTTGTTGGCTTAACCTGACAGATTGTAGACTATAAGGCGCCACTTGTGCTTCTTAAAATATGTTTTATTTTGCCTCCTTTGGTCGTATAGATACATTTATCCTCTGGCTCAACCCCCTCCCCCCTCTGTGCACTTGGATAAGGTAAGGCATTTCAGATTTAATGTAATGTTACAGATAGTTTTTCCTGGTGAAAAAACTATTTGGGAGACCCCCAGTTCCATTCCCTTTCTGCCTGAGGAGATTGGAACAGGGCTTAGGCAGGAGAGAGGCATCCAGATGCCTAGAGTGAGGCAGCCATGTGCATGCAAACAGGCAGAAAGTTAAGTGCCTAGGGAACCTTTATAACAGAAATGTAGGTGCCCAGTGAGTGTAGGCACCTACAGGGTTAGGCAGCACCAAATGAGGGTTGTGTGGATCACAGATATGCTTAACATTGGGACTTAGGAGCTTAAATCTGGGGTTTATTCACCAGAGCCGGCGTTAGTTATAAGCAGACTGAGCAATTGCTTAGGACCCCGTGTATCTCAAGGGAACCCCCTGTTTGCTTTTTATTATAAGAACTTGACTATTTCAGTTGTGTGGGGAGCAGGGAGGGGTCAAAAATATTCCTGTTTAGGGCCGCCAGTGGACTAGCATTGGCTCTGCTGTACACTGAAGTCCTTTTGTGGATCTGGCTTTCTGTATCTCAGTTCCCCATCTGTAAAATGGGGATTTCAATACTGTCCTACCTCATAGGGATGTTGTGAGGATAAATACTATTAAGGATTCTAAGGTGCTCAGAGACTACACTAGTGGGGAGCTAAGTAGATCTTAGCTGGATGAGTATTCCTGTTTGAAATCAATGGGACTACTCAGCATGTATGTAACTTATTGCAGGAGCAGGGCCTAAGAATTATTGAGAATAAAGACCCTTGGATCTTATAGTGAGGAGGTGATCTCAGTGCATTTATGGCCCTGTCCATATAGGAAAAACCACAGCCTAAGCAATCACATTTTAAAACGTGGAGCTGAACTGTGACTGGATCGGGTTTAGACTCCATTTGTTTGACTGTGTGGACAAAGCCAAATTGTATTATAAACACGTTTAAAAAAATATGATTTAAGTTCAGTCACAGCCAAGTTTAACAACTATTCTTAATCACATTTGTTTTGGCTATGCATTCAGGACCTGTCAGAAGTGGCTTCTTAACAGATATGATCTGTACTTTCCCACCATAATTGCTGCAAAATTATCAAATTTCACTTGTTTCTTCAGGATTTTTTTTTCCAGGTTGGGTATTTTTTGGATGCTGTGTGTATTATCTTACTTAAGTTTTGAGTTTATAAAATACTGATAAAAATAACACATGATTGATCCCTAATAAAAGTTGCAGGAAGTGATTAATAATAAGAAAAGATCGTGAGGGAGAACAGGAAATCTAATCTTCAGTTTTTCTATATATAGAAAACACCTCAAGGACAAGCACATAATGTTTTTTGTATAAATACATTTAAGATTTGTTTTGTAGGCACATATTTTCTACATATTGTCATGATCTGAAACACATGTAGACCCTGAAAAATTATGTGAAATATGCTGAGCCCTTGCCCATACGCATAAGTAAATGTTATGCACAGTGTATGTGTGTAAATATTTAGCTAACAGAATGGCCACATGAGAACTCCTTCAGAATGATCCTGGAATCAGGAAGCCACAAATTATAGCTCTGAAATTTACCACACTTGTGTCTCTACATAAATAAAACCAACTGGAACAACTGAAAAAAGTTCACAAATAGTGGCATTTCAGAGCGTGGAAACTGTTGTTTTTTTTAAACTATTTTCTTGGCTCTGATCAGAAGGCATATGCAAGAACATAAACAGCATCCTCAGTTCTGAGTTTGATTCCTGATAGATATGCAAACACACTCAGGTTTCTAAATATTCCTGTTCATTTCTTCATTATTATTTTGGCAGAGGCCAAAAGTGGGCTAGTTAGGTGGCTCCCTTGGGGAAGGCTTTGCTTCTAACCATTGCAAAGACATCAATTGATGGTTATCTCACTTGTTCTTGCAAGCTCATCTTTGTAAGATCTTTGGGGCAGGATGACATATTTCTATGTGTTTGTCCAGCAACTAGCACAACAGGGCCCTGATCCTATCTGTGGGTTTTGGATAATAATGTGCTATCAATGTTTGATGCTGAATTAGGAAACAGTATTAGGAGGCCTGACTTCTTGTTCCTTATTTTAGCTGGCACCAGTTCAGCCAAACACTAAGGGTTACAATCAATACCTGGAAAGTCTCTGACAGCTATTGGTTATCAAAAGTGCGTATACAGACAACGATAACTCAAAGTATTCCAACCAATGGATTCTCACAGTGTTTTTTGGCTTAGCTATCTTAGTCTGCCCATCTGCTCAGAGCCTATTCAACAGTGGGCCTCTTATTGCCTCCATTCCTGTTATTGTCACGCCTGAGTCTTTACATTAGCTTCAGCTGGGTTAGTACTGGCCTAACAGCAGTAACTGCCAGGAACATCTGGATGCTTCAGAGATCTAGACTCTGGAGCAGGCTGGAGAGAGAACAGCAGGTGAAATTAATTCCTTAAAGGGCAAGGGGAAGGAAGGAAAAAGGAGTGTTTTCTCTGTGGCAGGCTTCAGGATACAGATACCTATATCATTTTGAAAGGAAAATTTGTATCATTCATATTTTTTGTATTTCTTTCTCCCTCCCCTGAAGAAAAGGTTCTTTGAGCAGAGAAGCTTAAATCAAAGGGGAACATCACTGTGTTTTAAAAGTGGAAGAAAAGATGCTGCTACCCACTTTCTCAGGAGTTTTGCTCTCTTTCTGTATTTCAAACAAGCAAGCTGGTGGCAAGAAATCCTCCTTTTCTAACTTATGTTCCAGGAAGCCCTTCCCCGCCCTGCTGACAATCTTAAAGAGCAAAATGGAGAGGGAAATCAATTATTTGGAGGGGTGAATACTCCTATCGCATCTGGCAACATTTGAAAATGTTTTAAGTAGGGAATTAAAACAACCCCCCCGTGTTTTTACTATACTGAGGTTAACGGTCCTGGGAGATGCTTCTAGAGGGAAAGTGACAAAATACTAGATTGAATACTGGTGAAAAATAGGAAGAGTTGGCATCTCTCCACTGTTACCTTTGGTATCTGGGAAGAGGGGAAACATTGTGTCTTCAGTTGGGCCAGGGAAATTGTTTTATTTCATTAATTTCAGACAAAGGGAAACTTGCTTGGTATTTAGGCCCTACCTCTGTAATTGGATCAATACAGGTTGATGCTTGCAGCCCCTGTGTTCAGCAGGGCTCTGTGTGTACATCAGAATCAGCCTGCATGGGTCCCATTGCAGGGTTAGGGTCTACGTCCCTGGTGCTGAGGACAAGGACTTCTTTAGCAGTAGGATCAGCTCCGTTGCATTCTGTTGTAGTCAGACCTAGCTGGAAGTCTTTCTGTGCAGTTTACAGTGCCTAGCCTTTATTAATCACACTTTGGCTGAGCAGTATAATATGCTCTTGTATTTCTTTGAATTTGTCTAATTTCTATGGTGGACTCTGCTATTGATGAGATGACTGTCACTGACTGGGTCTTCATGCAGAATGGCTATCTAGTATTTAAGATACTTATATGGTCCCTGTAACCGTAGTGTCTGAGCACTTCAGTCTTTATTGTATTCATTCTCACTATTGCTCTTACACCACTGAAGTCAATGGGAGTTTTGCCATTAACTTTAATGGGAATAGCACGAGACTTCATGTTATTTGCTCAAGGTCACACAAGAAGCCCGTAGCAGAGCAGAGAATTAATCCTGGGTCTTCTAAGTCTTACTTTAGTGCTCAGACAACTTCCATTCTTCCTCTCAAGGGTCCCTCAATTTAGTGTCTGCAGATTATTCATTAAACTCCGATGGTAGGCAACATCAGTCACCTAGTCCCTGATCCTGCAGCGACCTCTGGCTACCTAGTGACAGATGATGTGGAAAAAGCTGAAGTACTCAATGCTTTTTTTGCCTTGGTCTTCACCGACAAGGTCAGCTCCCAGACTGCTGCAATGAGCAGCACAGCATGGGGAGGCAGTGAGCAGCCCTCAGTGGTGAAAGAACAGGTTAAGGACTATTTTAGAAAAGCTGGATATTCATAAATTCATGGGGCTGGATGTGATGCGTCTAAGGGTGCTGAGGGAGTTGGCTGATGTGATTGCAGAGCCATTGGCCATTATCTTTGAAAACTTGTGGCAATTGGAGGAGGTCCCGGATGATTGGAAAAAAGGCAAATATAGTGCCCATCTTTAAAAAAGAGAAGAAGGAAAATCTGGGGAACTACAGACCGGTCAGCTTCACCTCAGCCCCCAGAAAAATAATGGAGCAGGTGCTCAAGGAATCCAATTTGAAGCACTTGGAGGAGAGAAAGGTGATCAGGAACAGTCAACAGGGATTCACCAAGGGCAAATCATGGCTGATCAACCTGATTGCCTTCTATGATGAGATAATTGGCTCTGTGGATATGGGGAAAGAAGTGGACGTGTTATTCCTTGACTTTAGCAAAGCTTTTGATATGGTCTCCCACAGTATTCTTGCCAGCAAGTTAAAAAAGTATGGATTGGATGAATGGTCTATAAAGTGATAGAAAGTTGGCTAGATCATCGGTTCTCAACGGGTAGTGATCAACGGTTCAGTATCTAGTTGGCAGCCGCTATCAAGCAGAGTGCCCCAGGGGTCGGTCCTTGGGTCAGTTCTGTTCAACATCTTCATTAATAATCTGGATGATGGCATGAATTGTCCCCTCAACAAGTTCGTGGATGACACTAAGATAGGGGAGAGGTAGATATGCTGGAGGGTAAGGACAGGGTCCAGAGTGACCTAGATAAATTGGAGGATTGGGCAAAAAGAAATCTAATGAGGTTCAACAAGGACAAGTGCAGAGTCCTGTACTTAGGGCGAAAGAATCTCATGCACTGCTACAAGCTGGTGACCCACTGGCTAAGCAGCAATTCTGCAGAAAAGGACCAGGGGATTTCAGTGGATGAGAAGCTGGATATGAGTCAACAGTGTGCCCTTGTTGAGAAGAAGGCTAACAGGCATATTGGGCTGTATTAGTATTGCCAGGAGATCGAGGGAAGTGATTATTCCCCTCTATTCAGCACTGATGAGGCCACACCTGGAGTATTGCCTCCAATTTTGTCCCCCCCCCCAGCCCCCTGCCACTACAGAAAAGATGTGGACAAATTGGAAAGAGTCCAGCGGAGGACAACAAAAATGGTTAGGGGGCTGGGGTGCATGACTTACGAGGAGAGGCTGAGGGATCTGGGCTTATTTAGTCTGCAAAAAAGAGCAGGGTGGGATTTGGTGGTAGCCTTCAACTACCTGAAGGGGGGCTCCAAAGAGGATGGAGCTCGGCTGTTCTCAGTGGTGGCAGATGACAGAACAAGCAGAAATGGTCTCAAGTTGCAGTGGAGGAGGTCTAGTTGGATATTAGGACAAACTGTTTCCCTAGGGGGGTGGTGAAGCACTGGAATGGGTTACCTAGGAAGGTGGTGGAATATCCATCTTTAGAGGTTTTTAAGGGCCAGCTTGACAAAGCCCCAACTGGGATGATTTATTTGAGATTGGTCCTGCTTTGAGCAGAGGGTTGAACTAGATGACCTCCTGAGGTCTCCTCCAACTCTAATCTTCTATGATTCTGTGATCCTGCAATGCCCTCTGGCTGGACAGACCCCATGCCTGCAGAGGATTCAGTGCATGGTCAGAAGTCTAGTTTGAGAACATGTGAGGCTACGAATCTATATATCACATCACTGAGAGAGAGTGAAATCCGACCCTACATCTATCTAGAATGATTTTGATTTTCCAGCCACTGTTCTGCTGTCAGGGCAATTCCATAGCTTATGTTTGCATTCCCCTCCCCATCCCCCTTTTTTAATTTTTTTTTTGGCAGTGACAACAATGATCAATGTCTAAATCTTTTGAAGTTCTACTGGAGCCAAGTCAGTGTAAGATGTTTGTCATTAACAAATTGTAGTTTTAGATGCATCTCAGACAGCCTTGTACCCTTTTGTCATTTGTTTTTTGCTAGTTTTCAGCTTTATTTTTCTTAATAATATGGAGTGTCTGTATTTTTTTCCCATTTTGGAGATGGACACACAAAAACCGCCAAATCCTCTGTGTGTGTGTGTGTGTGTGTGTGTGTGTGAGAGAGAGATGATATTCACAAATTACTGGAAAGTTATGTGTAAGAGAGGCTTGAGATTTGTAGTTTGCTGTCTGTTACACATAGAGGGTGAGTTCTACTTAAGTTCCTAGATTGTCTACAGAAATTGGAGCTTTGTATTTGGTTATAATTGTTCAAATGAGATTGAAGTAAGAACTGTATATAATTTTGCTAGGATCTTAATAACCTTCTTGTGCCCTTTCTTTCAAAGTATCTCTTTGCCGTTCATTTCTTCTTCCAGGGTTGTTTCGCTGGGTTCACAGAAAGTTGTGCTCCCATATGTGTTGTAGGGAAGGACTATGTAAGGCCCTTAAGCGCTTAATCTGAATATTGTTCAGGGAATTTAGAGCCGGTTGTAACTAGCACTCTCTGGAAAATCTTGCATAGTGCTGATCATAACCTCTAAAATATAACACAGCTCAACACTGTTCGAACTTAACCAGCTTTAACCACGGTTTGGCCAGCTGCAGTGGATGGGATCATCATGTTTAAAAATTATTTTGTAGCCTCCTGTAGGGACTAATAGCCTCACTTGTTGCCCTGACTCTCTGGCATTTTGAACTGAGATCTGAACAAAGGAGCACATGATTGAAATTTAAATTCTCTGTAGCTTGTGCCTCCTTGGAGAAGAGTGGGTCCCCATGGTCTTTCTGGTTGTTCAAGTGGGTCACTGGAGCCTGTCACGTCACAAAAATACTTTCTTTTTAAAACACTGCTTTCTCCAGTCCTAACACACTGAATAAAACAGAACTTACTCTGTGCCTGTTAGAAATCCTTCACAGTCCAGCAAGTAGTTAATAGTTAGACGTTATGGCTGCAGGAGATAGGGTTGCAGAATGCTTTACATTTGTCATTATGGGGTCAGGATCTAGAAAAATCTTGGGAGTTACTCCATTTCAGTGCTTATGGCAGACAGCCCAAAGATTTGGGGTAGGAGGCCTGATGATTTAAATATAATACTAGGCAATAGCTGCTTAGAGTGTGCATGCAATGCATACAGACAGTATAATGTCTGTTAATCAAGCCATCTTGCATAGCAGCACTGGCATGTAACTGTTTCCATTTGTCTGTGTGTTTGGTGTGTGCAGCCACTTCCCAGCACAACATTGCTAGTGACCTTTAAAGCTCCTATGAATGCCGCAATGTAAACATTAACCGGAGTAGTGTTCTGAGGTGCTGCCACCTTGTGGAAGTTCCAGGGCAAAACCATGACAGACAAAGTCCAGTTGCTCTCAAGGAGAGGCCAGGACTGTTAGTGAAACATCAGCTTTTGTTGTGAATCTTAGTGCAGTTCAAGATCTTTAAGTTACATGCAGTGTAATAGAATTTCTGTTCAAGGTGATGTGGACTCTTACTTACCCTGAGATGCTCTTTCTGAGGATTGACAAGGCCTTCTGGCTTGGGAAGCCTTATAAAGAGACTCACCTAGGATGAACTTGGCTCAGCATTTTATTGAGTGGGGAAAATGTTATAGGCAAAACGTTTGTTCTGGACATGAGGTAGCCCTGAGAAACAGATTTTGGGAAGGTGGGGGGAAAGGGTACATGCTACAGTCAGTCCCACATATCTCACCTTCACTAGACTTGACCAGATATAGATCTACTTATTCAACACTTATTTCCTTTCCATTAGGAGTGTGTGAACTAACTCAGAAAAACATGGAAGCAATGTACCACAACTCTATCCTCTTAAAAAAAAGTATGAGCTTTAGGTCTGCATTATTTTACAAATCCAAACTGCCTTCTGCATGTAGAGGATAGCATTAAAAGTGTAATCCATGCATTGAGGACAGCGCCGTAGTTGAATGAAGTCAAAGCGACTTTCCCAATCAAAGGTACAGCACTGCAATGCTATCCCCTTGAAGCCGCTGTTCTCTTGTATAAGGGAGATAGGTGCTGCAGTCAGATTTTCATAAGTGCATTGGGTGAATATTGGGTGCTGAGCACTTATGAAAATCTGGCCTCACATACCAGTTGCATGGAGCTGGAAGCCACTGGGTCTGCACAAATGTGGACCCGCATGTCAACTTTCTGTTCTAGTTTATTTAAGGCTGGTTCAAAGACCCAGGAGGTACGTGGGCATTTCTGCATGACTGCTCTCCTCATGGTCTCGTTGCCCGGTCCTGCTGTGGGGCCAAAGGGTGCAAAGGACCTTGTGCTGTTTCTCCACACTCTGGGTCATGTCGGCTCAGATGAGTACTGCTTCAGGAGCAAGATTGCAGGAACAGTCTGAACTGGGAGGCAACTCTAATTGAAGGCTAGGGACTGAAGTGGGCATGGTTTAGTGTGAAACACCTGGTAAGGAGAGGAGGTATCCTGGGGTCGGTCGACTGGGGCAAGAGAGAATTTCTGTCATATTGCCTGGTTAGTTTTTGACTGTGAAATTCTGGAGCTGAACCTACATTGTTTAATCCCAAATGGATAGGAATTGGGGCTAGAAAAGACCTTAGCAGGCAGCATTCAGGACAGGAAGTGCCCTTGAAATGGTGAAATTTTTTTTTTAAAAAAAAGCTCTCCTAAGAGGGTTGGGTTTAGAAAGCAGGGAGAGGAGTGACTGGAGCTAGAAACTATCCAGAGCTGTGCTGAGCTCCCAAAATATGTTGTTACCTCTCTGGCTAAATGTCCAGTACTTACAGACCCTTCAGGAAGGGATGGAGATGTTGAGCCGAGGGGTGGAACCAGGGCCGGTGCAAGGATATTTTGCGCCCTAGGGAAAACTTCCATCTTGCATGGCCCCTCCCCCCCCGCCAAAATCACATACATTATACACAATACATGGTCACAGAGTAACATGTTAGAATTTAGAGTTTATGTTTCCGCACTTTAAGTTTAGCAAATTTAGAAAGAAGTTCCTCCAAGTCAATGCTGTGAGCAATGTCATGTTCTAGTGACCAGGTAGATAGCCCAACAAGTCTTTGTTGCAACATTGATGTTCGCATGTATGTTTTTATCAACTTGAGCTTCGAGAAGCTTCGCTCACCACTGGCCACAGAAACTGGGAGAGTCAAGAGGATGCGAAGAGCAATAACTGTTAGGGACACTATCTGTCAGCTGGGGGCCAGGGCTGTGGGGAGGATGGGGTCAGGGGTTTTCCGGCTTGGAGCTGGGGGTCAGGGCTGTGGGGGGGATGGGGTCGAGGGGGTTTCCAGCTCAGAGGGACTAGGCTTGGAGCTGGGGGTCAGGGCTGTGGGGGGGATGGGGTCAGGGGGGTGCCTGGGGGCACTGGGGCAGCTCAGCTCTGCAGGTTGCTGTTCTCTCCAGCTATCCAGGCACAAGGGGAGCAGCAGCAGGGACCAGCCAAGGACCAAGGGGGCAGGAGCACAGGCACCTGAGGCCAAGCTGTGGGGAAGCACTTGCTTACCTTGCCCAATGCATGAGCATTGGGGTGTCATAGTATAATTCCCAATTCTGAACCTTAGCGTCCAAAATATGGGTACTAGCATGAATTCCCCTAAGCTTAATTACCAGCTTAGATCCTGTAGTGCTGCCACCAATCAGGACTTAGAGTGCCTGATAAACTCTGGTCTCCCCCAAAACCTTCCCTGGGGACCCCCAAGACCCAAATTCCTTGAGTCTCATAACAAAGGGGAATAAACCATTTTCTTCCCCTTCTCCTCCCCTCCAGGTGTTCCCTCCCTGGGCTCCTGGAGAGATATACAGATTCAAGCTCTGTGAATCTAAACAAAGGGATTCCCCTTCTCCTTTCTTCCTCCCAGATCTTTCCCGCCCTGGGTACACTAGGAGATCACTGTGATTCAAACTCCTTGAATCACAACACAGAGAAATCAGGTGGGTTCCCCCCCTTTCTCTCCCCCTCCCTTCTCCTGCCCTGTTAAGTACAGACTCAATTCCCTTGAGCCTCAACAAGGGGAAAAATCAGACAGGTCTTAAAAGCAAAACTTGTAATAAAAGAAAAAAAAGAATAAAGAAAATCTCTGTAAATTCAAGATGGAATATTACAGGGTCTGTCAGCTTCTAGAAATTGGAGAAACAGCCTCCTCCAGCAGAAATACAATTTAAATTACTTTCAGCCAAATACACATTTGCAAATAAAGAAAAAACAAATAAAAAGACTATACCGCCTTTCTACCTTTATACTTACAAAATTGGAATAGAGGATTAGAGATCCTGTAGGTACGTGTGGTCACTGTCAGAGCCCAGAGAGAACAAAGCCAAACCCCAAAAACACAAACAAACAAACAAAGGCTTCCCTCCACGGAGATTTGAAAGTATCTTGTCTCCTGATTGGTCCCCTGGTCAGGTGTTTGGTTCCCTGTTTGTTAACCCATTACAGGTAAAAGAGACATTAACCCTTAACTCTCTGTTTATGACACGGGGTCCCCTTTCTTCCTCCACTCCACCAGACCACTGCTGAGGCTCTTTTCTTCTCCATGCCCCTCGCTCGGGCTGACGTGTGGAGGCTGAGCTGGGGGGCAGCCCCCGCTTTCCTCCAGAAGCCCTGGTGTCGTGCTGCCCTCGCAGGGCTCCTGCCACGTGCCCTAAGCAGAGCTGCGCAGCTCTGCCCAGCCGCCGGCGCCCCCGCCAGCAACGAGAAAAATGGCACAGGCTGGAACTCCTGCTCTGGGAGGGAGAGGGATTCTGAGCCTCTGCCTGCAGCCCAGCAATTCCCCTGGGTCAGCACGCCACGGGCAGCCTGAACCTCTGGGCTGCTGCGGCGGCGCCTTGACCCGGGGGGGCCCTGGGCTGCTGGCCACTTTTTGGCACCCCCAAATCTTGGCGCCCTAGGCAACCGCCTAGTCCGCCTAAATGGTTGCACCGGCCCTGGGTGGAATGCATGCAGTGTGCAGCAGAGAAGCAAGACATCATGGAAGCAAATGCAGTAAAGCAGGAATGAGCAATACAAAGCCAGCCCAGTTAGAGCCTTAATTGTCTCTGGCCTTTTCTCCACCACCCTCAAAATCTATTTCCTTTTACACTCTGTTTCAGTCTCTTAATTGCTTCACCATTTTGGGTAGTTAAACAAGGAACTATTTTAATCATGGAAAATAGTAGTTGAATGCTGCTGAAAATAGTACAACACCCAGAACACTATGTCACGGGTAGGTGGGGGCTCAGCACTTGGTTGCACTGAAGAAACAACTTCTTAGGAGTGTTGACTGGGTGCATGGGTTTAACCCCTACTTGATTTGAGGGTAGGCAAGTCACCTGGAGGGAGCACCTTGTAAGGTGAGTGGGTGAGGAAGGACTTTGCATCTGCTTGCTTTGAGCAGTTGGAATCATTGCAACTCTTAATAGAGGATCTTACAAGATACAGTCCTCAGTGAGTCACCAAGTTTCAGTGTTTTGTAGGTATACTGAAAGCAGAGTTTCTAAAGGGTTTGTACTTTTAGGGGTTCTCATCATTCCTACACTGTAGAAGGCTTAAGCAGTGAAAAGAAAATGTGCATCCCTTTTACATAGACAAGCAATAGGAAAGTTCACAATATAAGCAGCAATGGTCACCATTTATAAACTGTAGATTGTGTCTTTGTGAAATGTATTCTGATTATTGAAAACTTGTTTTCATGTCAATTCTTCTCATGTGCTGTCAGCCTCTCAAATGACCTCACTTTCATGAAGATGGCCCCCTCCACCAATTGGATCAGCAGTGCCAACTTCAAAGACCTTTTTATAAAAATAATATAATTCACAGGTTTTTTTTTGACTGGTGGGCTGAGAAAAATGCGTGCAATTTTCCTACATAGCCGTTCATGGGTTTAATTTGTATTCCTTCACATCAGTAAGAATGACACACACATGTTATTTGAAATTAAACCAGGATCTAAAAGGAAAGCAGATTTCTCCTTTTGAATGTAAGGTGTTCATGAGTTAAGAGCAAAGTGAGCTATTGTGTTTTTTATGTCATATTGATGAGATGATCTTGAGTATGCAAATGATATTGCCTTTTTTGAAGAGACTACAGCTAATGCTGGAGTTGCTGTGGGAAAACTGCAGAATCTATGGGACTTAAGGTCAACGGTAATTAAACTAAAGCTATACGTGTCTCCTATAAAACAGAAATGAATGGCCTGCCAATGCTGAATGTAGATGGCAATGACATTGAATGGGTGTATAGTTTTTAATCTTTCTAGGTATTTGCTTGACAGCAGAAGGTTTTACAGTCAAAGAAGTTGCACATTGGATTGGCCTTGCGTCAATGGCATTTCAGTGTCCTCCAAGGTGTCTGTTTTGATGGGATGTCTGTGTGACAGCTAGGATATGAGTGTTCAACACAGCAGAGATGACAACTGTCTTATATGGAGCAGAGACGTGGTCATTAAAAGCAGAGAGGAAACTAAAAACAATACTGAATGTGAAAAGTTATGGTGTGTTCTTAATGTCCGCTGGTTTAATATTTTTTTTGTCACAAACGAGGAGATATTTGGACGATCCCGGCAAGTTGGAGTCTTGCATCAGCTGAGAACAAGATAACTGCTATGATGGGGTCATGTCTGACATGCAGAAGAAGGTATGCTTTTATAGAAGGTTCATAGAACTGAAGTTGAAGGAAGTAGTGCATAAAGCCAGTGAGCTTGGAAGATGCAATTTTGAAGGATTTAAGAAGCCTAACTCCTCCTATATGGACTCTTGCCAAAGGATGAAGATTGCAAGGGACCATTCAAGACAAAAGTCCATTATGCATGCCACTATGGCTGTATAATAGTCATGGGAATCTGAAATTATTTTTTTAAAATAAAAGATGGTTAAGGATTATTCACATTTTACATATGGGGAAACTGAGCACCAAGATGTCATGTGTCTTGCCCAAGTTCATGGAGTGAGAATAACTATATTAGGAATTTCCAGTGCTTCTGCCATTAGTCTAGTATGAGTGCATCTTCATTACTGGTAGCAATGGTGAAAGTGCCAGTGTAGAAATGGCAGTGGTTTTTATTTTTAAGCAGGATGTCATCTAACACTAATACAGGGTTTCTCAAACAGGGGTCGCCACTTGTGTAGGGAAACTCCCTGGTGGTCCAGACCAGTGTGTTTACCTGCCCTGTCCGCAGGTCCAGCTGATCGCGGCTCCCACTGGCCGCAGATTGCTGCCAGCTTCCATTGGCCTGTAGCAGTGATCCACGGCCAGTGGCAGCTGCAATTGGCTGGACCTGTGGATGGGGCAGGTATACACAGCGGCTTGGCTCACCAGGGGCTTTCCCTACACAAGCGATGATGCCTGTTTGAGAAACCCTGTCATATGCAAAGTGGGAATAATACAATACTGAACCATACTTTAATGTTGCTTTGAAATCTCCAGTTTTAACACACGAGTGGTAGGCAGCACACTAGTGGAAAAAGTTTGCTCCTTCTCAGTTCTGTCATTCGTGCTGTTGCTACTGCTAGTGGAGATTTCACCAGTGATAAATCAATGGTGAGAAAAGTGCTACTCTAAACAAGTGAATCAATGGCAAAATAGAGAGAACTCAGGTGTCTTGATTCTTGGTGCATAAATACTATAGTAAGGGGCACATTAAAAATAAATAAGGCTCAATTCTAACCACTAGACCACGAGTCTAACATTAGCAGGGTATTTCTTGATGTGTCTGAGTGATTAGTCCCTTCCTCTGCCTCGTGAACTGATCTTTAATAATGGAGAATGCAAATAAGCTAGGGGTGGAGGAAGCACAGAAAAAAACCCAAAGAGAAGGAACTTGTCATTCTTTGTATGCTAGAACAGTATTTGCAATGCTCAAGAGAGCAATAAAGTGGAGGAGTAAAGTATAAAAAGAGGAACTGAAAAACATTTCTATTTGCAGTCTCAGCAGAAAGTGCTGACAAGAAATGAAAAGTGAACAGTTTTGGAGGGTGCCACCTGCTAAGCCTGCTCTAACCAAGAATTTATCAGTATTTCCATTATAAAGCTTTTGTTTTGGGTGTTCATTCATTTTGATCTGTACATTTTCACAAAGGGTTGCAACTTAGGTGTTAATTTGGCTTTGGCAGTCGCTCTCGCTTTCTATATTATAGAATCATAGGACTGAAAGGGACCTTGGGAAGTCATCTAGTCCAGTCCCCTGCACTCAAGGCAGGACTAAGTATTTTCTAGACCATCCCTGACAGGTGTCTCACTTCCTCTTAAAAATCTCCAATGATAGAGATTCCACAATCTCCTTAGGCAATTTATTCTAGCGCTTAACCATCCTGAGTTAGGAAGTTTTTCCTAATGTCCAACCTAAACCTCCCTTGCTGCAATTTAAGCCCATTGCGTCTAATCCTCAGCGGGTAAGAAGAACAATTCTTCTCTCTCCTCCTTGTAACGACCTTTTATATACTTGAAAACTGTTATCATGTCTCCCCTCAGTCTTCTCTTTTCCTGACTAAAGAAACCCCATTTTTTCAACCTTCCCTCATAAGTCATGTTTTCTAGACTTTTAATAATATCTGTTGCTCTTCTCTGGACTTTTTCAAATTTGTCTACATCTTTCCTGAAATGTGGCACCCAGAACTGGACACAATACTCCAGCTGAGTCCTAATCAGCGAGGAGTAGAGCAGAAGGATTACTTCTCTGTCTTGCTTACAACATTCCTGCTAATATGTAGCAGAATGTTGCAAAAAATGCTAACATCAGTGTTACACTGTTGACTCATATTTAGCTTGTGATCCACTATGCCCCACGGATCCATTTCTGCTGTACTCCTTCCTAGGCAGTCATTTTCCATTTTGTATGTGTGCAACTGATTGTTCCCTCCTCAGTGGAGTACTTTTCATTTGTTCTTATTGAATTTCATCCTATTTTCTTCAGACCATTTCTCCAGTTTGTCCAGATCATTTTGAATTTTAATCCCATCCTCCAAAGCACTTGCAACCCCTCCTAGCTTGGCATCATCTGCACACTTTGTAAGTGTGGTCTCTATGCCTTTATCTAAATCAGTGGGTTTCAAACTGTGGGTTGGGACCACAAAGTGGGTCGCCGTCCCATTTTAATGGGGTCGCTAGGGCTGGCTTGGGCTTGCTGGGGCCGAGGGCCGCAGCAGAAGCCCGAACCCTACTGCTTGGGGCTTCAGCCTGGGTTGGAACATCCCAGGTTACAAGCCCCCCGTGAGGGCCTGAAGCCCTTTGGCTTTGGCTCCCCCACCCAGGGCAGCGGGCCTTGGGTGGATTCAGGCTTTAGTCCCCCCTCCTGGGGTTGTCAGAAGGGGGTTGCTGTGCAATAAAGTTTGAGAACCCCTGACCTAAATCATTGATGAAAATATTGAACATAACTGGACCCAGAACTGATCCCTGTGGGACCCCACTCATTATGCCCTTCCAGCATGACTGTGAACCACTGATTACTGCTCTCTAGGAATGGTTTTCCAACCAGTTTTGCACCCATAAAATAAATATATGGAGATATGCCTATATCTCATAGAGCTGGAAGGGACGCTGAAAGGTCATTGAGTCCAGCCCCCTGCCTTCACTAGCAGGGCCAACTATTGATTTTTGCCCCAGATCCCTGGGTGGCCCCCTCAAAGATTGAGCTCACAACTCTGGGTTTAGCAGGCCAGTGCTCAAACCACTGAGCTATCCCCCATCTTATAGTAGCTCAATATAGGTTGCATTTCCCTAGTTTGTTTATGAGAAGGTCATGTGAGACAGTATCAAAAGCTTTAATAAAGTCAAGATATACCACGCCTACTGCTTCCCTCCATACACAAGGCTTGTTACCCTGTCAAAGAAAGCTGTCAGGCTGGTTGCATGCAATTTGTTCTTGACAAAACTGTGCTATTACTTCTCACCTTATTATTTTCTAAATGTTTGCAAATTGACTGCTTAATTATTTACTCTTTCTGGGTACAGAAGTTAAGTGACTGGTCTGTAATTCCCCAGGTTGTCCTTATTTCCCTTTTTATAGATGAGCACTATATTTGCCCTTTTCCAGTCTTCTGGAATCTCTCCCATCTTAAATGCTTTTTCAAAGATAATCGCTAATGGCTCAAACATGTCCTGAGTCAGCTCCTTGAGTATTCTAGGATGCATTTCATAGGCCCTGGTGACTTGAAGACATCTAACTTGTTTAAGTAATTTTTAACTTATATCAGAGGGGTAGCCGTGTTAGTCTAGATCTGTAAAAGCAGCAAAGAGCCCTGTGGCACCTTATAGACTAACATGGATGTAGAGGCTCTCTACACGAACATCCCACACACAGATGGAATACAAGCTGTCAGGAACAGTATCCCTGATGATGCTACAGCACAACTGGCTGCTGAGCTCTGTGCCTTTATCCTCACACACAACTATTTCAAATTTAATGACTATATATATCTCCAGATCAGTGGCACAGCTATGGGCACCCGCATGGCCCCACAATATGCCAATATTTTTATGGCCGACCTGCAACAATGCTTCCTCAGCTCTCGTCCACTCATGCCTCTTCTCTACCTACGCTACATTGATGACATCTTTATCATCTGGACCCATGGGAAGGAGTCTCTGGAAAAATTCCACCACGATTTCAACAGCTTCCACCCCACCATCAACCTCAGCCTGGACCAATCTACACGGGAGGTCCACTTCCTAGACACCACGGTGCAAATAAGTGATGGTCACATTACCACCACCCTATACCGAAAACCTACCAACCGCTATGCCTACCTTCATGCCTCCAGCTTCCATCCCGGGCACATCACACGATCCATTGTCTACAGCCAAGCACTGAGGTACAACCGCATCTGCTCTAACCCTTCAGACAGAGACCAACACCTACAAAATCTCCACCAAGCATTCTCAAAACTACAATACCCGCATGAGGAAATAAGCAAACAGATCAACAGAGCCAGACGTGTACCCAGAAGCCTCCTACCGCAAGACAAACCCAAGAAAGAAACCAACAGGACTCCACTGGCCATCACATACAGTCCCCAGCTAAAACCTCTCCAACGCATCATCAGGGACCTACAAACCATCCTGGACAATGATCCCACACTTTCACAGGCCTTGGGTGGCAGGCCAGTCCTCGCCCACAGGCAACCTGCCAACCTGAAACATATTCTCACCAGTAACTGCACATCGCATCATAGTAACTCTAGCTCAGGAACCAATCCATGCAACAAACCTCGATGCCAACTCTGCCCACATATCTACACCAGTGACACCATCACAGGACCTAACCAGATCAGCCACACCATCACCGGTTCATTCACCTGCACGTCCACCAATGTAATATATGCCATCATATGCCAGCAATGCCCCCCTATGTACATCGGCCAAACTGGACAGTCACGACGGAAAAGGATAAACGTGCACAAATAAGATATTAGGAATGGCAATATACAAAAACCTGTAGGAGAGCACTTCAACCTCCCTGGCCACACTATAGCAGACCTTAAGGTGGCCATCCTGCAGCAAAAAAACTTCAGGACCAGACTTCAAAGAGAAACTGCTGAGCTTCAGTTCATCTTCAAATTTGACACCATCAGCTCAGGATTAAACAAAGACTGTGAATGGCTTGCCAATTACAGAACCAGTTTCTCCTCCTTTGGTTTTCACACCTCAACTGCTAGAACAGGGCCTCATCCTCCCTGATTGAACTGCCTCATTATCTCTAGCTTGCCTGCATATATATACCTGCCCCTGGAAATTTCCACTACATGCATCTGACGAAGTGGGTATTCACCCACGAAAGCTCATGCTCCAAAACGTCTGTTAGTCTATAAGGTGCCACAGGGCTCTTTGCTGCTTTTAACTTATACTTTCTCTATTAGCCTCTGCTCCTACCTCATTTTCACTGTCATTCACTATGTTAGACGTCCAATCACCACCAGCCTTCTTGGTGAAAATCAAAATGAAGAAGTCATTAAGCACCTCTGCCATTTCCACATTTTCTGACTGAGTAATGGGCCTACCCTATCCTTGGTCTTCCTCTTGCTTCTAATGTATTTGTAGAATGTTTTCTTGTTCCTCTTTATGTCTCTAGCTAGTTTGATCTTGTTTTGTGCCTTGACCTTTCTAATTTTGTCTCTACATACTTGTGCTATTTGTTTATATTCAACCAGTGTAATTTGACTTAGTTTCTGCTTTTTGCAGGACTCTTTTTTGAGTTTTTAGATGATTGAAGATCTCCTGGCTAAGCCAAGGTGGTCTCTTGCCATACTTCCTATCTTTCCTACGCAGTGGGATAGTTTTGCTCTTGTGCCCTTAATAATGTCTCTGAAAAACTGCCGTCCTCAATTGTTTTTCCCCTTAGACTTCCTTTCCATGGGATCTTGCCTAATAATTCCCTGAGTTTGCTAAAGTCTGTCTTCTTGAAATCTATTGTCTTTACTTTTCTGTTCTCCCTCCTACCATTCCTTAGAATCATGAACTTAACCATTTCATGATCACTTTCACCCAAGCTGCCTTCCATTTACAAATTCTCAGCCAGTTCGTCCCTATTAGTCAAAATCAAATCTAGAACAGCCTCTCTCCTACTAGCTTTCTCCACTTTCTGAAATAAAAAAATAGTCTCCAATACATTCCAAGTACTTGTTGAATAATCTGTGCCCTACTGTGTTATTTTTCCAACAGATGCCTGAGTAGTTGAAGTCCCCCATCACCACCAAGTCCTGTGCTTTGAATGATTTCGTTAGTTGTTTAAAAAGCTTCATCCACCTCTTCTTCCCAGTAGATGGTCTCTGGTAGACCCTCTAACATATCACCGTTGTTTTTTACCCCATCTGTCTCCTATTTCCATCTCAACCTTCAGTTCAAGTGTATACCTTTTTTAATAATAAAAGGCAATACCTCCTTCCTTTTTTCCCTGCCTGTCCTTCCTGAGCAAGCTGTATCTTTCCAGACCAATGTTCCAGTCATGCGTATTATCCCACCAAGTCTCTGTGATACCAACTGTGTCATAATTGTGCTTATTTACTAGCATTTCAAATTCTTTGTGTTTCTTCCCCATACGTCTTGCATTATATATATATATATATATATATAGATATATATATATATATATATATAGATATATATATATATATAGATATATATATATATATAGATATATATATAGATATATATATAGATAGATATTTAAAGCCACCATTTTAGAGCTTGGGATGCAAACATAAAACTTACACAATGTTACATCTCTGCTTTGTTACTAATATAAAAATAGACTTTTTGAAAATTTAATATTGTCCATAATGGAGATGAGGCCTTACATGTTAAAACATTCACATCATATTAACATTGAGAGGTGACTGCTGTGTATAGGGCCTGAACCAAAGACCACTGAAGTCAATAGACTCCAGGTCAGGCCTATATAGAGTAATAATTGATAATGGTTTAATTGCATATCCATATCAGTATAGTGGTTCTTGTTCTTTGTGTTACCATTGGGCTGGTATCCCATTGTGCTAGGTGCTCAAGAAAAAAAAAAAAACTGCTCCCTACCCCAGAAAATTCACTGTCTCATTTTATGACAAAAAGAGCTGGTTGAAAAAATTATATGTAATTATTTGTTTTTTAAAAAATTCTCACCAAAAAGTTTTCATTTGAAATTTTTTGTTGGAAGCTTTTTTTTCAATTCATTTGGCAGGAAAGTTTCTAAATGCAAATATTCACTAGGAAATAGATTTTTTTTCATTTCTAGTTTTTGAAAATTGAACACTTACATTTTTTTTCCTGTACTTTGGGAGGAAGAGGTATATGCTACAATGCATCCATTTTTCATAATAAACAGTCTCAGTTCACCATCTGTCTAGCCATTATGTCCATACTGTGTTACTTTGGCTAGTCCTACAAGGGGCTGTTACAACCTGTCATGTCAAAAAGGAGCATAAGCAGTTGATATAGCTGTATTGTAGTCGGGCTAATCCAGCAAGCGGTTTGTGTGCAGAGTGATTTTCATTGTTTTTCTATGTGCAAAAGGCTTGCTGGATCAGGCCCTACTGGTATGATGAATAAATTGCCTGGGGAGGTTGTGGAATCTCCATTGTGGATTTTTAAGAGCAAGTTGGGCAAACACCTGTCAGGGATGGTATAGAAGATATACTTAGTCCTGCCATGAGTGCAGGGGACTGGATGACCTCTTGAGGTCCCTTCCAGTCTTACGTTCTATAAGTTTGCACTCCTGCCCACACATACACAGCCGTCCTTACCTTTACAGTTTCTTTAACTCCTTTAGAGCAGGTCTTCAGCTGAACCTGATGTGCTGCTATCGTTCTATTGAGCCTACTGTACATTAGAAAAGAATGCTGGCAATTGTGTACATACAATAGACCGTATTTGTGTTAACATGTGACTGGAGCTGCTGGAGTCTACTAAGTTAAAGGTGGTGGGAGGGGAAAAAGCAGCGATGTACTTTATGAAATGAAAAATTTGAAAAGATGCATTGAGATTTAGGATTCTGTTCACAAAATTTTAAACGCCTTGCCCTGGCTAGTGCTGCTGTTGACCTGGTATTTTATTCTCAGCTAGATTCACCCACTACTGCTTGTTTACAAGTCATTTAATCAAACCTCTGTTTACTCTGGTGAGATTCTCTTTCTCCTCCCTCTCGTTCTGTTGTTGTCTTTTTAACCACTGCAATATATTGCCCTCATATAGATTCACAGACTCTAGGACTGGAAGGACCTCAAGAGGTCATTGAGTCCAGTCCCCTGCCCTCATGGCAGGACCAAATACTGTCTAGACCATCCCTGATAGACATTTATCTAACCTACTCTTAAATATCTCCAGGGATGGAGATTCCACAACCTCCCTAGGCAATTTATTCCAGTGTTTAACCACCCTGACAGTTAGGAACTTTTTCCTAATGTCCAACCTAAATCTCCCTTGCTGCAGTTTAAGCCCATTGCTTCTTGCTCTATCATTAGAGGCTAAGGTGAACAAGTTTTCTCCCTCCTCCTGATGACACCCTTTTAGATACCTGAAAACTGCTATCATGTCCCCTCTGTCTTCTCTTTTCCAAGCTAAACAAACCCAATACTTTCAGCCTTCCTTCATAGGTCATGTTCTCAAGACTTTTAATCATTCTTGTTGCTCTTCTCTGGACTCTCTCCAATTTCTCCACATCTTTCTTGAAATGCGGTGCCCAGAACTGGACACAATACTCCAGCTGAGGCCTAACCAGCACAGAGTAGAGTGGAAGAATGACTTCTCGTGTCTTGTTTACAACACACCTGTTAATGCATCCCAGAATCACGTTTGCTTTTTTTGCAACAGTATCACACTGTTGACTCATATTTAGTTTGTGGTCCACTATGACCCCTAAATCTCTTTCTGCCATACTCCTTCCTAGACAGTCTCTTCCCATTCTGTATGTGTGAAACTGATTGTTCCTTCCTAAGTGGAGCACTTTGCATTTGTCTTTATTGAACTTCATCCGGTTTACCTCAGACCATTTCTCCAATTTGTCCAGATCATTTTGAATTTTGACCCTGTCCTCCAAAGCAGTTGCAATCCCTCCCAGTTTGGTATTGTCTGCAAACTTAATAAGCGTACTTTCTATGCCAACATCTAAGTCGTTGATGAAGATATTGAACAGAGCTGGTCCCAAAACAGACCCCTGCGGAACCCCACTTGTTATACCTTTCCAGCAGGATTGGGAGCCATTAATAACTACTCTCTGAGTACAGTTATCCAGCCAGTTATGCACCCACCTTATAGTAGCCCCATCTAAATTGTATTTGCCTTGTTTATCGATAAGGGTATCATGCGAGACCGTATCAAATGCCTTACTAAAGTCTAGGTATACCACATCCACCGCTTCTCCCTTATCCACAAGGCTTGTTATCCTATCAAAGAAAGCTATCAGATTGGTTTGACACGATTTGTTCTTTACAAATCCATGCTGGCTATTCCCTATCACCTTACCACCTTCCAAGTGTTTGCAGATGATTTCTTTAATTACTTGCTCCATTATCTTCCCTGGCACAGAAGTTAAACTAACTGGTCTGTAGTTTCCTGGGTTGTTTTTATTTCCCTTTTTATAGATGGGCACTATATTTGCCCTTTTCCAGTTTTCTGGAATTTCTCCCGTCTCCCATGACTTTCCAAAGATAATAGCTAGAGGTTCAGATACCTCCTCTATTAACTCCTTGAGTATTCTAGGATGCATTTCATCAGGCCCTGGTGACTTGCAGGCATCTAACTTTTCTAAGTGATTTTTAACTTGCTCTTTTTTTATTTTATCTTCTAAACCTACCCCCTTCCCATAAGCATTCACTATGTTAGACATTCCTTCAGAATTCTCAGTGAAGACCGAAACAAAAGTCATTAAGCATCTCTGCCATTTCCAAGTTTCCTGTTATTGTTTCTCCCTCCTCACTGAGCAGTGGGCCTACCCTGTCCTTGGTCTTCCTCTTGCTTCTAATGTATTGATAAAAAGTCTTCTTGTTTCCCTTTATTCCCATAGCTAGTTTGAGCTCATTTTGTTATGAAACATTTAATCTAAGCAGATTATGAAACATGTAATCTAAGCAGCATCCAACACTTCATCACAAGTATATATTAATGAAACCATCCAACATTCTTCTGAAGTAGGTAATTATTGTTTACACCCATTTTACAAATGGAGAAACTAAGGTGCAAAGATGGTCAGTTGTTTGCCCTAAATCACATGGTGAGTCAGGGGCAGAGTTGAGACTAGAACCTAGGAGTTCTGATTCCCTGTTCTAACCAAAAGAAAATGAATCCCTCAAAATCTATTGAGATTATATTTTCAAAGACAAGAACTGGCTCTGATGGGAGTTGCACAGCCAAATCCCTCCCAATTGCTTTGAAATAATACTCCTGGGGGCTTGACTTGAACCCAGAAAGTAAGGAAAAGTAAAACTCAGGCTACAAATGTGTTTTTAAGTCCCATCATCCTCTTTGTATTGAAGTGTTGCTAGAGTTTTCAAACGCTGGTTGATTTTTATGAGCTGCAAAACCTCTTCACGCATGTAAGTAGAAACAAGCCCAAACAAACAAACGACTTTGTATATGACTCAGAATTTCCTGGCTTTGATGAGTAAAAGTAAAACCCTTTAGAGTTATCTGAATGGGGTGTGTGTGTGTGTGTGTGTGTGTGGTGGGGGGTAGGAAGAAGTGAGGGTGGTGTATGGTTTTTAAATATAAATCTTAGGTATGTGATGTGACTGTTTCCCTGCAGCAAGTGGGTGTGGCAAATCTGAGTCATATTGGTTGAAAACAGTTGCATCTTCTCATTTGTGGTATGTAGTAGTCAGCAGATATCAAACCAAGTGCAGAATTTGGGAAGTGTGCTGAGCAATTTTCCTTCAGTGGCTTTCTTGTTTTTTTATGCATCACCACCAGTTATTAAATTGGATAGACAATCAGGACTGGATGGGAAGAATTGATTTTCCTTTCTGATGAGAGATACAGCAATTACCAGATTTTTGTGCTAAAAACATTTATTGAGCTTTCCTGACAAAGCATTTAAATTGAGTATATGTGTGTGTGCGCGCGTGCGCACAGGATGGGGGTCAGTTTTTTTCTCTTGAGATATGTGTAATATGTGGTAATGTTAGTAGGATTTATTTTTTGCTGAGGGAAAATGGTTTTGATTCTTTTGGGGTTTGCATCATTCAGCAGAATCAAAACCACACATGTTCAGTGCACAGAATCTATCCCCTGACCCAGAAATAGCGTTTTATTTTGCATGACCATTTGAATCTGGAAAACTATGCCTATAGCTAACTTCCTATATTTGAGTTATTGCCTGTTAGACATGTGGGATGTAATATTTCTACTGAGAACTACTTTCTCCCTGACTGTCCCATACACAGTGATCCACCATGTGTTATGCTTCACAGGTATAATAATTCTGCTTCCATGCCAGCTTCTAGAGCTCTAGATGTAGCACACAGTGGCTGTTGCCTTCATGCACCTAGTAAACCCCATGGGTTCAATCTTCCATTCCAGCTTCTGTGTTTGCAAGGAATCCCCTTCACGTTATCTTTACTTACACAAACTGCAATGCAAATCTCCAAGGAACTATCTATAAAATACTTGGACTGCTGCCTGATTGCAAGACCGAAGGGGTCCATTTTCTTTATTATGTCCCTCATAATAATAATATGTCCCTCCTTTAGGAACATAGGAATTGCCTGACTAGAGCAGACCCAAGGTCCATTTAGTCCAATATGCTGTCTCTGACTGTGGCCAGCACGAGATGCTTCACAGGAAGACCGTAGTGCTGGAACTAGGGGTACTGGAGGGCACTGCCGATCCCTCACCCCCGCTTGAAGTAGTAATAGCAACCCAAATACATGGTTTCCATCACCAGCACTCACACTATAAACATTGTTCCAGCACCCTTGGAGAAAGGTGTCAAAACCTTGCAGAAGGCCAATATGAGATAATCTGCCTCAGGTCAGGTCCCACCCTGGTCTCTTATAGTTAGTTTGATTTAAACTCTGAAGCATAAAGTTTAATATTTCTTCCACTTCATAGGTCTGGATATTCTTGATATCCCTCTAGAGACACAGTCTCTTTAAAACATGGGGGGAGGGATAGCTCAGTGGTTTGAGTATTGGTCTGCTAAACCCAGGGTTGTGAGTTCAATCCTTGAGGGGGCCGATTTGGGGATTGGTTCTGCTTTGAGCAGGGGGTTAGACTAGATGATCTCTTGAGGTCCCTTCCAACCCTAATAATCTATGATTCTATGTTATGTGTTTGGCCTCAATGACTTCTGTGGCAGTGAGTTCCATAGGCTACACAGTGTGTGAAAAAAGTATTTCTTTTTTCAATTTTGAATTTGCCACCTTTTAATTTAATTGAACAGTCTGTGTTCTTGTGTTACAAGGCAGAGAAAACAGAATTTCCTAGTCTACCTTCCCTAGACCAGTTGCTATTTTATCACGTCCCCTCTTATTCATCGCCTTCGTAAAATGAAAAAATCCCAATCTTTTCAATCTCTTTTCATATGAGAGTTTTTTTTCCAGGCCCTGGATCATTCTTGTGACTCTTCTCCTGAACTCTCTCTAGTTCTGCAGTATCCTGTTAGAAACAGGGTGCACAGTACTGCTCACAATATTCCACAGGAGGTCACACCTTCAATTTCTCTAAGGGCACTGTAGTATTACTTGTATTATTCCCCATGCCATTTCTTGGGCATCCTAACATCCTATTTGGACTTGTAATTGCAGCTGCACATTGTGCAGAGGGCCTTCATTGAGCTGTCTAATATGACACTCAGGTTCCTTTTTTGAATGGATACCTTCATGGCTCAATTGGTACAGATTACTCTGCTGAATACCCTTCAAATATTTAAAATGGTAATGCAGAGCCAAATGTGCACACACTTGCCCATGTCTTCATATATACCCTCAAATTATACAGTGGAAAGAAGATGTAAATGGACTTTGCTCTCTGGAAAGTCACTAGTACCTTAGATAGCTAGGGACTTCAGAAAATGGAAAATTTCTGATATTAATGTCCACACCTGTTTCAAGTTTTATTTCTCCCTTGAGTCAGGTAGGGGACTCAGACTGACTAGTCATAGTGGGATTGGAACCTTTGTCAATATAGGATAAAAATATAACAAATAGACTAATAAATACAACTGCTTCTGATTAAAATATTAGTACCCAATAATGCTTAACTAGCACATTCCCATTCATAAAATTCCAGTGGTGCTTCACAAACAGTACAAACTTTCAAACACAGATGACTTCATCCATCATGGAGATGTGGCACAAGAACAACTAAATATTTAATAATAAAGCATATTTTTACTCTGTTTAAAAAAGTAACCTTAGTGCTGAATTTACATACAGACGTGTAGACTTCAAGGCCAGAACGGACATTCATGATCACTTAGTCTGACCTCCGCGCATTGCAGGCCACAGAACGTCCCCACTCACTCCCTATAATAGACGCATTAGCTCAGCCAGAGATTTTGGCATCCACAGATCTTGATTTCAAGTTTTCAAGTTATACCATTTGCTCTAGGTCAAACCAGCCAGTGAGGATGCCCACACTGCAGAGGAAGGTGAAAAAACCCTAATGTTTCTGCCAATCTGACCTGGGGGAAAATTCCTTCCTGACCCCAAATGTGCTGATCAGTTAGACCCTGAGCATGTGGGCAAGACCCACCAGCCAGACACCCGGGAAAGAACTCTCTGTAGTAACTCAGAGCCCTCCCTGTCTACTGGCCTATCTCTGGCTGTTGGAGATATTTTCTAATAGCAGAAGTCCTCTATTTAAAGAAAATCTGACAGCAGCAGCAGCAGTGCAAACTTTTGCCTTATTAACCTGTCTCAACCTTGGCATAGGCCTAGTCTGAACATAGGTCTGGCATAGGCCTAGTTTGCACTTGGAAGTTATACCATATATCTATGTTGGTTAGGAGTGTGACTTTTTACCGGTTCAGTTATACCCGTACAAACCCTAGTACAGATGAATTGTAATGGTGTAAAGGTACCTTACGCTGCTGTAGTTATTCCTCTTCCCATATTGCATTAATTATCCTCGTATATAGCACCTTTATGCCAATATAACAGTGTCCACATGGACATGCTTTAACCATGCCAATATATTTAAAGTGGTACAATCTCCCCAGTGTGGTTAAGGCTTTAGAATGACTCCCATTACGGTTTGAAATGAGTCATTCATTTTCTGTGGTCATTAAATCCTGGGCTTCTGCTTAATTGCCAATAAGTGTGATAATCTGTAATACGGTCTTTCTGGCCAGATCAAAGCAAACCCAAACATAATTTGTCTTTTGAATGGTCTACAAATGACATCAATAGTGTCAATGATACCAATAGTCAAAACAATAAATGTGCTGTGCTGTAAAACAAACCCAAGAAGCAGGTAACCACAGTAATATGGAACCACTAGCACTGAAAGCCCCAAATCCCCAAATGTAAACCAAGAAGGTTGGAAAGTTTTTCATGTAATTTCTGTCCCCACACCCCCATATCATTCTACACCTTTGGCTTACAGGACTAGATGTGCAGGAATACCATGAGAGAACTTGTTCATGAAATATCCATCCCAATTTTGCAGGCCCAGCTAGCATGGTCCTGGTTGGTATGGCATTCAGCAATTGCTATGTCAACTGATTTACCACTTAGTTTGCATAGTCATGACTTTTAAAAAACACACCAGTTTCCTCTTGGGCAACTTGAGCATTGCAACTAATTTGAGTAAGAATTTCCTCTCCATTTTGAGATGTATAGGAGTTGGCAGGGCAAGTGTGTGGCAGGTCACAGGAATTCCTAGCTGGTGAGTATGTAACTTTCAATCCTTTCCTCCTAAATTGGATGTTTTCTTGTCTTTGCTGAATGACTATTATGGTATTGAATTTTCACTTCCTTTCAAATGATCAGTAATACACTTATAAAATAAAGGAAGCTGTTCACATAGGCACAAAACTGCTCTGTTCTACAAAGGTCTGCTTAAAAGAGATGTGCTACTTCCTTTTTTCCTTTGGTTAAACAAAGGAAATAGATTATTCTGAAATTTTTTTTAAACGAATGTATTTCTACTTTGTAGAAGATCCTACTGATTATCTCTAAGCTGCATCAGAGGTCAGTGTGAGAGCCTCATTTTGGTTACTTCACTGAAATATTTGATAATGAAATAAACAAACTGCAAAACCAATTTCAGTTTCTCAGAGAAAAATGAGTCTCTCTCAACATTATGTGGATTTATGGTGCTATATAAACAATGGGATTTAATCTGCTGTAGCAATAGCACTAAGTAAAAGGTTTTCTATTTTTTTAAGAAGGAAGGAATATGTGAATCTTTCATCATTCTTGCTCATAAAAATGTGTGTGGCGGTGGTGGTGGTATGCAAAATGACAGGCATGTATTATGTGAGCTTAATCACTCAGCTAAGGCTTTAACAGTCACTCTCGTATTGTTCAAATCCCGGGTTTCTCTGTGAATAAATTATTCCCGATTACAAAACACTGGGTCCAAACCTAATACCAATTCCCCTAAACTGAACTCAGACCTATTTAAGGTTCAGACAAGTAGCATCTCCAAGCATCTCTGACTTCCATAAGGTGCCCTTTGGGCAATATAATAGTCTCTCTCTCTGTGCTTGGTTGAATTTAAATCCTAATGTACACCTTGCTAATATATTCTTTTATTTCAGCTAACAAATCTGAATACAGTTATCAAGTATTTGTTATTTTCAGTGTTGGAGTTATGTTGGTCTCAGGATATTAGAGAGACAAGGTGGATGAGGTAATATCGGTTATTGACCTTTCTCAGACCTGAAGAAGAGCTCTGTATAGCTCAAAAGTTTCTCTCTTTGATAGAATCATAGAACTGGAAGGGACCTCATCTAGTCCAATCCCCTGCACTCAAGGCAGGACTAAGCATTATTTAGATCATCCCTGACAGGTGTTTGTCCAACCTGCTCTTAAAAATCCCCAATGATAGAGATTCCACAACCTCCCTAAGCAATTTATTCCAGTGCTTAATCATTCTGACAGTTAGGAAGTTTTTCCTAATGTCCAACCTAAACCTCCCTTGCTGCAACTTAAGCCCATTGCTTCTTGGCTATCCTCAGAGGTTAAGAACAATTTTTCTCCCTCTTCCTTGTAAAAGCTTTTTATGTACTTGAAAACGGTTATGTCCCCTCTCAGTCTTCTCTTCTCCAGACTAAACAAACCCAGTTTTTTCAACCTTCCTCATAGATCATGTTTTTTAGACCTTTAATCATTTCTATTATTCTTCTTTGGACTTTCTCCAGTTTGTCCAGATCTTTCTTGAAATGTGGCATCCAGAACTGGACACAATACTCCAGTTGAGGCCTAATCACTGCAGAGTAGAGCGGAAGAATTACTTCTTGAGTCTTGTTTACAACACTCCTGCTAATACATCCCAAAATGATGTTCACTTTTTTTGCAACAGCGTTACACTGTTGACTCTTATTTAGTTTGTGATCCACTATGACCCCCAGATCCCTTTCTGCTGTGCTCCTTGCTAGGCAATCGTTTCCCATTTTGTATGTGTGCAACTGATTGTTCCTTCCTCAGAGGATTACTTTTCATTTGTCTATATTGAATTTCATCCTATTTTCTTCAGACCATTTCTTCAGTTTGTCCAGATCATTTTGAATTTTAATCCTATCCTCCAAAGCACTTGCAACCCTCCCAGCTTGGTATCATCTGCAAACTTTATAAGTGTACTCTCTATTTCATTATCTAAATCACTGATGAAGCTATTGAACAGAACTGGACCCAGAACCTGTCAGTGCCTCCCTCTGCCTCCCAGCACCTCCTGATCAGCTGTTTCATGCCGTGCCAGAGGCTTGGGGATGGAGGGGGAGGGAGGAGTGAGGGAATGGCAGGCTCAGGGAATGGGTGGACTGAGGGCAGGGCCTGTGGCAGAGCCAGGGGTTGAGCAGTAAGCACTCCCTGGCACATTGGAAAGTTGTCGCTTGTAGCTCCAACCCCAGAGTCAGTGCCTATACAAGGAGCTACATCTTAACTTCTGAAGGGCTGCATGAGACTCTGGAGCCACAGGTTGGCCACCCCTGGACTATGGGGTCGTAGTACCTGCCAGTGTTTGACTTGCTATCAGGAAATACACTCACTTTTTTTACAGTCCCCATTTTTTGCGCCTCAGCTTACCTCTCTGAGGCAGCACAGGCCAGAGTTCTGTCTTTTCACAACCTTTTTCAGAGAAGTGTTAAATAGAGTTAAACCTCAGAGCTATGAAATGCAAAACTCTAAATGTAAGTGTTGTTAATAGCTGTCACACAGCCTCAAAGAGAGAGTACCATTCAAGTTCTTACTGACAACATGTAGTACAAACACAGACATTTGCAAACAGTATCAGGAATACTTTTGAATTACTTCTTAAAAACATCTATCGGGCAGTAAACCTGTTGGTGTTCCTTATATAGACTTCCCCACTTTGTTGCTGTTGCACCTATTTTGGAATAAGGTTTCAATAGATCAGTTACAGTTTGGGGCTTGTCTACACAGGCAAGTCATGGGAAAGTTAATGAGAAATGGCTAAGGTGTGAATTTAAAGTGCAAAGCTATTCTGCACAAACTCCTCATGTGAGCACTCTTATTCTGCACTAAAGCTCCATCTACACTACAGAGCGTGTACCATCATAGACCCCTTGTGTAGTTTTTCTGTTAATGTTGGAACACCACCTCTCTGAATGACAGTAGCTACATCCATGGAAGTGCTTTTCTGTCAACACAGCTGCATCTACATTAGGATTGTTGTCAGCATAGTTATGTTGGTTGGCATCTGTTCAGTTTTTTTTTCAACCCTTGATTGCTATAGCTATGCTGATATAACTTTTAAGTGTAGCCCAAGCCTAAGACCGCACTTTCTCCTGAGTGAAAGCATCCACGTGGGTGTTTGTGGAGCCAGAGGGTTTTAAATGTGCTTTAACTCATGATTGATTTCACACCTTTACTAGATTCACTTTAACTTTTCTGAGTGTCACCCTGTAGATGTGCCCCAAGAGTGCCTCTGTGTTGTTTAAGGCATGGCTATGCGTGCATGTAGAGTGCTGTGAGTTAAATCAGCCTTCAGAGACCACAATAGGGAAAACGCTGCAGTGTGTCCACACAGTCAGATTCAAGCGCACTGGCATGGCCGCATTAGCAGCTTTTGCAACAGCCACAGAGAGCAGTGCATTGTGGTAGCTATCCCAGCACGCATATGGCTGCAACATGCTTTTCAAATGAGGGGAGTGGGGTGGAGTGTGACAGGGAGAGTGTTTGTATGTACGTGAGAGAGAGTGGGTTTTGTGGGGGCTGAGAGCATGTCAGCATGCTGTCTTGTAAGTTCAGACATCAGCAGACCCCCCCCACCTCTCTCACACACAGCATTCCACAGTAATAATTGCTTTGTTCTGGAGCAGATAAGCAGCCGGCTGTCAGAAACGGAGCTTTGAAAGGGCATATCGGCATTCCTGCAGTGATTCCAAAACAATGACAAGAGTGGCCACTTGACTTAAGGGGATTATGGGACGTTTCCAGAGGCTGAGCAGAGCGCAGCAATGCAACATCTCGTTCACACTGACACTGGGGCATTTCAGCCGAGGCACAGCAAGTGTTATGCCTCTTGTGGAGGTGGATTACCAGGAGCACTCTAGCCACGGAATCAGAGCACCCCAAGTGCTTGTCAGTGTGGATGGGGAGTCAGTTAGGGTGCCCAGGGCTGCTTTAAATGCGCTCTAACTCGCAAGTGTAGCCATGCCCTTAGATCAGTTCACTTTGGAAGTGGGGTAAGCTAAAGCTCACAAAGGCACTCTTAGGCTTGGTCCACAATTAGAAGTTATTTCACCATAGCTATGTCAGTTAGGGCTGTGAAAAAAACACACACACTCCAGCCAGCATAGCTATGCCAGCACTTTCCCCTCCTCCTCCCCCCAAGTGTAGACGGAGCTATGCCAATAGAGTTCGTCTGTTGACATAGCTAATGTTGTTTAGGGATGTGTTTCTACACTGTTAGAAAAACTCCTTGTGTTGGTATGGTTTGTGATTACCGTATGGGGCTGTGCTGGCATAGGCTCCGGTAGTATAGGCGTAGCCTCTGTTTGCTGTAGGATGAAGTTACAGCAGTTTAAGATCACTTTACTCCCGAGAGAGAGAGCTGGTGGTAACAGGCTTTAACTCAGGCACATTCACATCACACCTTCAGCTGAGTCACCTTCAGTTCCCTGCCTGTCCCAGTGTTGGTAAGCGCTTAGTGTAGAATAAGAGTATTCACATAGGGAGCTAATGTGGATAGCTATTGGGCAAGAGCAATTCTTCATGAGCTATTCTGGGACTTTTCCCTGTGTAAACAAGGCCTTGTGTAGTGCACTCCTCTACACACATTCTGCTCTGACTAGAGCTGGGTGAAGAATTGATTTTTTTTGGTTTGGCCGGCTCTTACTTCAACTGATATGATTTAGATTTGTGAGATTTGCATACACAAGGGTAGAATTTGTCCCTCAGTTGTGATTTTTGTCATGTGCCTTTTCATTTTCCTAAATATGTCTTCACTATTTAAAAGCTGGTTTGAGGACATGCATTATAGCAACCCTACCTCAGGAAGACTGGCTTTTTGCCCTTATTGAATAGGAACCTGGTTTTCTGCAAGTGCACTTACAGCTTTCTGTGATCTTTTAACTGTCTTCAGTCAGACTCAGGCATCAGAAAGGCATCATCACTGGTCCCAAGGCACTACTTCAGTTATGGTAGGGTACTAGTGCCAGCCGAAGACTGGACTTAGATGAGCTACATCCAAAACATTAAATAATAGTAATAATACCTAGTGCCTATATAGTGCTTTTCATAAGTAGGTCGCAAAGCCCTTCACAACTTGTAATGTATTTATCTTCACAACATCCCTGTGAGGTAAGGAAGTGCTGTTAAGCCCATTTTGCAGATAGTTTTTCTGTGCTGCAGTTAAAAAAAAAAAAAAAAAAAAAAAAAAAAAAGAGAGAGAGATACCTATCTCATAGAACTGGAAGGGACCCTGAAAGGTCATTGGGGCCAGCCCCCTACCTTTACTAGCAGGACAAGTACTGATTTTGTCCCAGATCCCTAAGTGGCCCTCTCAAGGATTGAACTCACAACCCTGGGTTTAGCTGACCAATGCTCAAACCACTGAGCTGTCCGTCCCTTCCTAAAGTCCCTAAGTCTACATAGCAACTAGACACCAGTAGCTGGTATGGGCCAGCTGACTCGGGCTTGTGGGGCTCAGGCTTCAGGGTTGTTTCACTTCAGTGTAGACTTCTGGACTTGGGCTGGCACCATCCCAGCTTGCACAGTCCTAGAGCCTGGGATCCAGCCTGAGCCTGGAAATTTACACTGCAATGAAACTGCCCCACAGCCCATGTGCCCAAGTGTGCTGGCACAAGTCAGCTTTATTTTTTTTCACTGCAGTGTAGACATAGCCTGTGTGGCTTGGCCAAGTAACTTACCATTACAGTACTTTGTAAGACATTGCTATTTGTTTATCACCTTATGCATGATAACACTTTTGAAACATATGCGCTAGATTAGAATATCTGGTCAGAAGATGAGAAAAGTCATGTAGCGGCCAACAAAAACAGGATGCATAGCAGCATATACTTGGATGGGCCATTAATATTAGATGGGAGGGACAAAAGTGCCATTCCATATGTTAGGCAAGAGTTCAGTCCAAAAGTACTGTCCTGCCAGGTGGATTGGTTTCAGTCAAGGCAACTTAAATCACTGGTATTTAAAATATTGATATTAATCTTTTTTTAAAAAATCTCTAGTTGATTTAAATTACTGCAGTTGAAATCAATGTACATGACTGTTGGATGTATTGAGTGTGGGTTAACTACCTTCCAGGCATTTACTGCTTTTTGATAACAAATATGTGCCATGTTCAAGAAGTGATGTGTCTAAATGAATCTCTTCAGTTTTCATTCCTAATTCTATTCACCATGTGTCATTCTTCTTAGCGTATGCACAACACACCTCAGGTGGCACGTGACTAGGGTTGATCAACGAATTTGATCCGCTGGTTGGATCATTAGCTTCCCCGGCTTGGACTGGGTACTGACAGGGTGCGATGTGATCGCTGATCCATATCCCCTCACGTGTCATTGTATATGCAAGCTATATAGTTAGATTTAAACTGCACAAAACCCCTAAACAGTTTGTTACAATGCTTTTATTTTGTACTTTTTGTACTCAACAAAGTAGTTCATGCATTTATCACTCAAAAATTTTGAAAGTATGCTTTCTTTTCCCACCAGAATTGTAAAAATAATAATCTCATCAAAATTATTGAAGTATTTGAGGTTCTGTACAACAGTGTAAATTCAAATAAAATATCTCCTTAAAATACAAACACACACAAACAAATTGGGTCCAATTTAGAGAAAAAAGGGGTCTGGGAGAGAGGGAAGGTGATAGAGGGTCACCTTTAGTCATTCAAAAATTACTTTTTTCCCTCTTTTAAAAAATAAACTCTCAAGTTGTGTTTCATGTGGAGAGAGATGTAACAGGTTAGATTTTAGAGGGGAATGAGTTCCACACTCTAAAGCCCATGAGAGCAAAAGATGTAATACAGACCTGGTCACAAAATAGTAAGTATTTTTAATTTAAAAAATTGATCAATTTCCAGGCTTTTCACAGAAATTTTCCATTTTTTTATGGGAAAAATGATGAAAAAATTTCCACTAGTATTTTCATTTTGTTTAAAAAAAATCATTTACAAAAAGGGCCATTTTTGGTAAGAGACGAGTTTTGATCATTATTTTGAACCAACTTCATTAACCACCTAATTTCAGGTGCAATGGTGGCAATTCTTAATCTATGTTGAGTGTGTTCATAAGCTATTCAACAGTGCAAAGTTCAAAAAGCAATTGTCTGAGACAGGGCTACACCCCTATGAGTGGTAATTAACCATCTTCTATTGGGGATCCATTTCTGTGCATTTTAGGTTTAAACATGAAACTATAGCTACAATAGATCCAGTATGTTCAGTATGGCTGATTACAACAGTAAAATATCTCCAACTACCCTTGCCATTAGCAATGAGCTTAGCTAACGTTTTATTCTTGCTCCTAGGCCTCTCTGGTGGTGGTGTTTTTTTAAACATCTGGTACACATGTGATCCATTTTCCAGCCTGTCAATAGGTATAGGAATTTTTCCAGATATTTCTACATAGGCCCTTTGTGTGATCTATAGACACAGCAGGTTTTCCCCTCTCCTGTCTCCTCTCCAACATCACTAACCTAACCAAAAAAGGCACAGGGCATGTCTGAGATCTGTGAAGGGTACAAGTGAACAAACATCTGGTAATTTCGGGCCTGAATCTGCTGCCTTATACCCACTGATATAACTCAAATAAAGCCATGGATTTAAAAGAATTTATTCTGGATTTACTCTTGTATATTTAAAATCTGAATCTGGCTATTTGCTGCCTTTCATAAATTCTTGGACTTTAACTCAGAGACAGAGGAACGGCTTGGTTAGCTCAAGTTTTGCAGAACAGTAGTAAGAGCTCAAGTTTAGCAGAGCAAAGCATCTCCTTTGGAGATATTTCCATCTCTACAAAGAGGTGCCTCTTCCGAGTGACTGTCTTGCTTCTAAGTTTCTTTGTGGTCATCATGACACCTTGACGCACTGAAAACTACTTTCACCAAACAAGGACACTTCACCAGAGAAACAGATCATCTCATGGAATGGGCCACCCAAATATCCCAAGAGAACCTACTTCAGTATGGGAGGAGGGAGGGAGAAACAAAACCGCTGACTGCAGACCCCTAATTGTCACCCACCACCCCACACTGGACCCCTTTTAGAACATCATTTAACCAATTACAACCCATACTTGATGTGGACCACATCCTGAAAGAAGTCTTTCCCAAACCCCACTCTTCTGGCCTTCAAACAACACCTGAACCTCACCAAACTCATAATCAAAGGCAACCTTCTCACAAATCAAGACACAACAACTCAAAGCGGCATCAGCCCCATCAGAACAACAGATGCAAAACCTGCATCCATATCTTCATTGCTACGATGATCAATAACCCCTCCCCCCAACATCTCTTTCAGGATCCATGGGTCCTACACATGCCCATCACAACATATGGTATACCTCATCCAGTGTACTAAGCACTTCAGTAACAACTATGTAGGTGAAATGAGACAATCCCCACACTCCCGAATGAACTGTCACAGAAAAATAAGATAACTATACCATATCACCTGTGGGGTGAATACTTCTCACAGAATAATCACTCCACAACTGACCTCTCAGTCCTTGTTCTCAATGGAAACCTGCACTACACTTTGAAAAGATGACCCTGAGAGCTTAAATTCATAATTTTGCTAGACACTAAAAATAATGGACTCGGTAAAGACACGGGATTTATGGCTCATTACAACAATCTATAACTCATGAACTCTCTGTCCTATGACTGCAGAGGTGCTAACTGCCCACTTCAACCTGAATGGTCTCTTGCAACATGAGGGTTAACTCCTTGTGCTTAATAATCTCTCCTACCTTGTATTTAGCTGAGACACTCTTGTTGCCTTTCCCAGAACCTGAGGAAAAGCTTTGTATAGCTCAAAAGCTTGTCTCTTTCACCAACAGAAGTTGATCCAATAAAAGATTTTATCTCACTGCTTGTCTCTTTAATGACCCAAAGGAGGCAGTTTCCATGCAGACAATTCCTACTTTCAAACTGAAATTGTCACACTTTTTGAGAAGCTTTGAAGGTGGTAAAGAAGACAGTTAACTTCTGCCACTTCTCCCTGGTTGATGGTATATAGCATTTGAGTGCTAGGTGAAGATAAAAGATTTGTATTGAGAAACACCTGCTTAACTAGAATACTGTCTGTGGTTCAGTTACAGGAGACATTCTCTACATGCAGCTCACAGTGGTTGGAGCTTCACTCCTCGCACATCATGTTTCTCTCTTTCCTGCCTCCTTTACTTGGAGATCTGAATTCCCAATGATTTAACAATATAAACACACTAGTACTAATTATCCTTTCATTGAACACCATTTTCTCTCTTTCCTTCTGCACAAACAGTGTCAGACTGACTGATTGATTGCTACATTTTATGGGTGTGTATAAAGGAAATTCTTGAACTACACCATGCAGCGTATTACAACTTCCATCTTTTGCCTGTCCCTGTGTCATTGTTTGTGGATTCTATTGCCAACCTCCAGCTTTTAAAATTAGTCAGGCCCCAATAAAATCATGATTGTAAAAAGTAATAAACTTTGGATGGTTTTTCATTGGCTTCCAGAACCTTTGGGGTTCACATTTTTTAAGCTTTTCTCTCCCACTGTGAAGACTTTTCTAAATGGAAGCTGAGATTCTTACATACGTATGTGACCCCAAGAACTGAGGCTTTCAAAAAATCCACACCCACTGCGACACTTGTGATAAAATTGTGAGCTGGCAGCAGTGAATGTAGTGGGGAAAATTCCCTTTCTTCTACATCGTATTAGCATTGGCTGTAGTAAAGCTATGGTTAATTTTTCTTCAAAAGCGACTAGTGGTTGTGGGCGCGCCCTTTGAGATATCTTGGAAATGCCTGATTTTCACTGCAGGTGCTCATCTTTTCCTGAAAATGTCTCAACCACTAGTCGCTTCTGAAAATCTATGCCAGAATCTGCAAAATACCAGATTGACTCAAAATACAATATAAATACTAAAAGTGCAGAACTCACACTTGTGGGAAAACTTCCAGTGCACCCCTCCTAGATGACACTATAAGGGTGCTCAGGGTCAGTTTTTTCTTCTTTTCTTGACAATTATCATATCTCATTCCCAGAGTCCTTTTACCCAGACCAGTTCAGTCTAATATCCTCGCCCATCACATGGCACTAGAGGCTAATCATATTGCTGGTTTTCCTTGGGTAGGAGTCAGTGAGAAAAGGAAGCCCTAAAAGACAGAGGAAGGAGAAAGGATCCCATTCTGTGGGAACTGAATGCAATTAATACTGATTATTCTTGTATGTTCAGACTCCTCTGCTTACCCCTCCCCCCCCGAACCCTCCTCCTACAGGTGCAACTCTGCACCCTTAATGTTCATGTAGCAGTCTGGAGCTATAGAGTGCTACCCAAGTGCTAAGTACAATTACAAACCTCTTCCTTTCTAGTCAAACTTTCACTTCTAAAATGATGGTGAAAAAAGTGAAGGTCAATCAAATAAGGGATTAAAAGGAAATGAAAGTGTTGCTAAAATCAATAATACAGTAAGTGGGGAGATTGTCCGATAAGTAGCAAAAATATTTTTCAGTGCAAACTGTCTCTACAGTACAGTTGCTCTTTGAGTTTAATATCTTTAAATATATTTTTTTCCCTTCAGTGGAGCACATCCTGCTCTGATTCATAAACATCTGAAGCAGCATGACTTGGTGAATCTGGCTCTGCACCACATTGGTGTTTGCGATTGGATATTAAGTTCTGGAGCCATTGCCAATTAAACTGTTACAACAAAAACTCCGAAGCTGGCACTCTGGTTCCCTGTGACCCTGTTGCTGTGGAAGTGCCTGTCACCATTTTATACACACGATGTGCACAAAATGGTCCTTATCTGAATGGATTTCATTCTAGAATGGTGTCATTGTCCATCACCACTACATCCTCTCATGACAGCCTCACATCCTTTTAGCCCTCTAAGAAATTCACTTTCATGAATATAGGATGGAGGCATTTGATGGAAGAGGACAGTAATGCCCAAGCTATTTCTCCACAGCTTTCCCTCTTCTGACCAGCATCCTGGATTTTGTTTTGCTTTGTTTTATAATCTGTGCTCTTTCTCTGACATTTCTCTTTGATTCTCAGTGCCAGATCTTTATACATATGCAATGGATTTACAAGGGTGCCCAGATCAGGGAGAAGATCCACTCACAAACCAGAGAGAGCACAAATTGTAGTGACATTCTGTTTCTTTTGCTTTTAAATGTGTGCATCAAAGGTAAAGGCTGAGGCCATGTCTACATCTAAAATTTTGCAGCGCTGGTTGTTACAGCTGTATTAGTACAGCTGTATAGGGCCAGCGCTGCAGAGTGGCCACACTTACAGCAACCAGCGCTGCAAGTGGTGTTAGATGTGGCCACACTGCAGCGCTGTTGGGCGGCTTCAAGGGAGGTTCGGGGAACGCGAGAGCAAACCGCGGCGAAGCTGGTCTCCTTTCCCGGTTTGCTCTCTCGTTCCCCGAACCCCCGAACAAGCAGGTCTCCTTCCGTGCGGTTTGCAGGGTGGTTCCGGGAAACGCGAGAGCAAACCGCGGCGAAGCTGGTCTCCTTTCCCGGTTTGCTCTCGCGTTCCCCGAACCCCCGAGCAAGCAGGTCTCCTTCCCTGCGGTTTGCAGGGTGGTTCGGGGAACGCGAGAGCAAACCGCGGCGAAGCTGGTCTCCTTCCCCGGTTTGCTCTCGCGTTCCCCGAACCCCCGAGCAAGCAGGTCTCCTTCCCTGCGGTTTGCTGGGTGGTTCGGGGAACGCGAGAGCAAACCCGGGAAAGGAGACCAGCTTCGCCGCGGTTTGCTCTCGCGTTCCCCGAACAAGCAGGTCTCCTTCCCTGCGGTTTGCAGGGTGGTTCCGGGAAACGCGAGAGCAAACCGCGGCGAAGCCGGTCTCCTTTCCCGGTTTGCTCTCGCGTTCCCGGAACCACCCAGCAAACCTCAGGGAAGGAGACCTGCTTGCTCGGGGTTCGGGGAACGTGAGAGCAAACCGCGGCGAAGCTGGTCTCCTTTCCCGGTTTGCTCTCGCGTTCCCGGAACCACCCAGCAAACCTCAGGGAAGGAGACCTGCTTGCTCGGGGTTCGGGGAACGCGAGAGCAAACCGGGGAAGGAGACCAGCTTGATTACCAGAGGCTTCCTCAGGTATGCTGGGATACCTGCTTATTCCACGGAGGTCAAGAAAAGTGCTGGTAAGTGTCTATATTTGATTACCAGCGCTGGATCACCAGCGCTGGATCCTCTACACCCGAGACAAAACGGGAGTACGGCCAGCGCTGCAAACAGGGAGTTGCAGCGCTGGTGGTGCCCTGCAGATGTGTACACCTCCTAAGTTGCAGCGCTGTAACTCCCTCACCAGCGCTGCAACTTTCTGATGTAGACAAGCCCTTGAGTATTAGTGACTGAACAATCCTACAGCAGCTCTATACTATTACCTTGTTACACTGACAGTCGTGGCAAGTTTAGTATCACTTCTGAAAAGGACTGATTGTTCTTGCCACAATTGCCTTCCAGTCAGTTATATTAGATTCAGATATTAGGTTGTTCTATGTTCAGTTTGGAATGTGAAATGTTTTAGTGAAATCGGAGGGCATTCTAGGCATGAGCGGGTGGGATGGTTAGTTTCTGAAGTATTAATGAGTTCACTGTCATGAATTAAATGATTTCTGGCCACTAGATGGCTCTGTGCATATATATAGTTACAGGGTAAATTCCTTATTAAGACCTTGGTGCAGAAAACATAGTAATGAACCAGGTCTGGGATGAGAATGTGTAAATTCTATTTCAGGATTTTAAAATGCATTTTCCTTCCAATTTGGAACAAAAAACCCCAATTGAAATTCTACATAAAACAGAAATTTAAAAAAATGTTTATATTAGAAAAATCATAACATTGATAATTTCAAAATGAAATTCTGCCTGGTAGGCTGAAGAGGAGCTGGGAGCCTGGAATGCTAGCTGAGCTGGGAGCCTTGGAGCTTGGGAACCAGGGCTTCCAGGCTCTCAGCTTCTTTTCAGCGTAGTAGGTGCGCTGCCCCACTGCAAGGGACCCTGGGACACCAGGGGGCCGTGAGTCTGGGAGCTGGGATTTCCAGGTTTTTGGCTCCTCTTCAAGTGGGCTACTGAGGAGATGGGCAGGTGAGCTGACAACAAACCTGGCAGGTTTGTTCTGGAAACCCGCCTAACAGGCAGGGTTACATTTGAACTATATCAAAACCAACCCGTCTTTACAAAAGATTTTGATTTTTGACAAATTCTAACCAAAAATATGTTTTGTCAGAATTTTTCTAACCAGCTCTACAATGAACCTTATCCCCTACATTTTCTAAATGTTTGTCAGTGGTTTATTCCCAGGATTCCTTTACTTGACTAATGTGAGTTGTGCAGCTAAAACCTCAGGGAATGTTTTGGAAACCAATATTTTATTTGGGGGGGGGGGTATGTTCCAGAACTATACCTTCTATTTCTACAACTGGGAGAAATTTTTTAAGTGCACTCGCTATATTTAGACAGATGAATGTGCCTACTAAGAATAAATGTGGAGCTCTATATTGTTGGGATTCCCTCCAAGACCCCTTTCCACTCAGCGTCCCAAGAACTAAGTGATCATCAATGAGAGCAGCAGGAGTTGGAGTACGGGAGGTGTTTATTTACCTTGTGTTGGAGCGACTGCTCTGGGTATGCTTGTCCATTTCTGGGGAATGGAGGCAGAGTTCCTCTTTTTCTCTTTTTGGAAGGTGATACTTGGAATGTCCCCTGCTGACATGCTTGCTGAATGGACAGGGCTCTCTGCAATTGGCTTCCACATGGGGGAGTAGATGTTTCTTGTCTGTTCCTTGTGCATGTTTTTTGCAGGGGATTTGTTTCTGGGGGGAAGAAGTTTATTTTTACTTTTCCATAGAGGGAAGAAAAAACTACAGCATAAGACACCTACATTGCCTTTGTTGTCAGTCTTCCCTGGACCTCAACATCTCAGGAAGGATTCCAGGCAAGGCCTTTTTGCTGCTTCATCCTTTCTTTCATCTTCTGGACTACCAAGGGAATTTTGCATTTTTTGGAATGGAATCCTTTTGGGAAGGATTCCCATAGCACTAACACTTTCCCCCAGCACCTCCACCCACCAGCAGTGCATGTTCAGCAGCTGTTCTCACTCATTTCAGCGACTAGTGGCTTAGCTTTGCTGTATGACTGTTTGAGAACACTACAAGAGGTTCAGTAAGTTCAGTCTACACTACGGGATTACTCTGATTTTACAGATTTCGATTTTTGGCAACAGATTGTATGAAGTCAAGTGCATGCGGCCACACTAAGCACATTAATTCAGCAGTGTGCATCCATAGTACCGAAGCTAGTGTTGACTTCTGGAGTGTTGCACTGTGGGTAGCTATCCCATAGTTCCTGCAGTCTTCCCCCACCCACTGGAATTCTGGGTTGAGATCCCAGTGCTTGATGGGGCAAAAAACATTGTCGCAGGTGCTTCTGGGTAAATGTTGTCAGGCCCCCCATCTCCCTCCATCCCTCTGTGACAGCAACGGCAGACAACCATTTCACGCCTTTTTTCCTAGGTTACCTGTGCAGACACCATACCACGGCAAGCAAAGAGCCCTCTCAGCTCACTGTCACCGTAAGTCTCCTGGGTGCTGGCATACATGGGACTGCATTGCTACACAGCAGCAGCTCATTGCCTTTTGGCAGCAGATGGTACATTAGGACTGAAAGCCATCATCATCATACAGAGACGGGAGTGACTCAGCCAGGTCATGTCCCATTTTCTGCTGAGCACCCAGGAGATGACGAGGGCTAGCAGTCATACTGCACTGTCTGCTGCCAACCTAAGAAGTAAAAGATAGATGGAGTGGATCAAAACAAGAAATAGGCCAGATCTGTTTTTTATTCATTTGCTCCCCCCTCCCTCTGTGAAATCAACAGCCTGAGGGGGCCATTCTGTGTGACAGTTTTTTATGTTTCTCCTTGATGCAAAACCTCTGCCTTTGTGGATTTTAATTCCCTATAAGCCATGTTAGTTGCCCCTCCCTCCATCAGAGGAATGGCATCCAATTCTCTGGGGTGATCACTTTACCCCTCCTCCCACCATGTGGCTGGTATCAGAGAAGATCCCTGATAGCCAAACGCGAACAGCTCAGCACCAATGCCCATCCCCTGCACCGCTTGGCTAACTGGGGGAGGATTTCTTTTCAGCCACAGGCAAACAACCCAGTAGGAAAGGGCACCTCTGAATGTCCCCTTCATTAAATTCCCGTATCTCAACCAGGTTACCATGAATGATATCACTCTCTTGAGGATAACACAGCAAGATAAAGAACAAATGTTGCTTGAATGTCAGCAAACACCGGCACCATATGCTGCCAGGCTTTGCCATGCAATGGTACCAGATTACTTACTACTAGCATGGCGTGGTAAAGTGTCTTACCATGGAGGATGGAATAAGGCTGCCTTCCCCAGAAACCTTCTGCAAAGGCTTTTGGAGTACTTCCAGGAGAGCTTCATGGAGATGTCCCTGGAGGATTTCCGCTCTATCCCCAGACATGTTAACAGACTTTTCCAATAGCTGTACTGGCCGCGAATGCATCCTAAGTCCTCAGGGCAAATTAATCATTAAAAAATGCTTGCTTTTAAACTCTGTTTTATATTTACAAAGGTACACTCACCAGAGGGATACCGCCTTGGGAGGGTTGGGAGGCTATTTCAGTCAGGTTGAGAAAAAGATCCTTGATGTTGAGGAGAACGGTGTGCTGTGTGCTCTCCGCAAGCTGCTCCTCCTCCTCATCTTCCCTGTCCACAAAATCCTCAGGCATGGCTGAGAGTACCCCCTCCTTTGAATCCACAGTCAGGGTGAGATAGTGGTGGTAGCCCCCCTTAGAATTGCATGCAGCTCAGCATAGAAGCAGCATGTCTGCGGCTCTCCCCCGGAGCATCTGTTTGCTTCTTTGGCTTTCTGGTACACTTGTCTGAGCTCTTTAACTTTCATGTGGCACTGTAATGGGTCCCTATTGTGGCCTTTCTCCATCATGCACTTGGAGAGTTTTTCAAATGTTTTGGCATTTCTTCTTTTGGAATGTAGTTCTACTAGCACGGAATCATCTCCCCATACAGCGATCAGATCCAGTATCTCCTGTACAGTCCATGCTGGTGCTCTTTTTCGATTCTCGGACTGCATGGTTACCTGTGCTGATGAGCTCTACGTGGTCTCCTGTGCTCATTAGCTCTCCACTCTAGGAAAACAGGAAATTAAATTCAAAAGTTCGCTGGGCTTTTGCTGTCTACCTGGCCAGTGCATCCGAGTTCAGATTGCTGTCCAGAGCAGTCACAATGGTGCGCTGTGGGATAGCTCCCAGAGGCCAATACTGTCGAATTGCGCCCACACTAACCCTAATATGAACCAGCTATGTCAAGTTCAGGGCTAATCCCCTTGTCGTGGCAGAGTACAGAAATCAATTTTAAGAGCCCTTTATGTCGAATTAAATGGCTTCATTGTGTGGATGGGTGCAGAGTTAATTTGATTTAACGGTGCTAAATTCGACCTAAATGCCTAGTGTAGACCAGGCCTAAGAGGGCTTTAGCACCTTCAAGATTACAGTCCTATCTTCCAGCAGGCCTCTGCTTTTCTGGCAACCCATTTGGGATTATCTTGAGGATAGCAGCAGAGTAAATTTCAGAGCCAGGCTGCCAATCAGCTCACACATCTGAACTTGCAGCATGTTATAAGCCTGCAAGTGTGAGGGCTGCTCACATGGCTGATATGCCGGGGATCCAGGGATCTCCAGACCTAATAGCATGAGCTGCTAGAGCTGGAGCCAAAGTGCTATAGTTAGGGGCTGTAACAACTCATACCTTCTATGGATCAGCACAAAAGGGATCCTACACCGCACACTCACCAGTCGGTTACACTGGAAAGTGCAGATAAAGGGTAGAAATATACCCCCAGTACAGTCAGTCACCATAACAATTTGTTTCTGTCCTGAGTGCTTCAGGAATGGCCTTAGCATCAGCATCCTTATTCCCTTGAATCAACTTTTTCATTCTCCCCTTCTCTTCTGGGAGCCAGCTACTCGTGGAACTGCTTCCTTCAGACCGCCTCTGAAGTGCGTGCACATGCAGCCTGTCTGCACATCTCCTTGCTGAATTGACTGCTCAGTAACTGGCTGCAGTGCAGTCAGGATTATATCTACTGATCCTTTTCCATTTATGGTAGCATTAGTGAACCTTGCCCCAGTTTTTCTTGGGCCTTTCTCAAGAGGAGTCAGAAATCTTCTTTTTGGGGGACATCCATGTGAGGGGATTGAATCCCCTGCAATCTGTTTGAAAACAAGGATGCTGGAGGTATGAAATCCTCTAATCAAGCTGTGTATAAATCTGTTAAATGCATTTCTTGCTTCCTTGATTTTATACCTGTCATAATAGTTCAAAGGGCCATTTCTCCAGAGGGGGTGACATCAACCCCTAAATATATCATTCTAGTCCAAGGTGCAGGTACTCTTTGGAAAAACATTAATTATCGATGATGCTTTGGTGCAGAGTTCTTGTCCTTTAAAAAACAAACTGGTAATCTGTAGTTTTGCAGCTGCTGTAACGCATTTACATTTTGAAATGTTATTTAATTGCAGCCGACATAGGCCAGAATGCAGCTGCGTCAACATAGGGTACAGTACATGGGGAATTCAAAAAGTGTTCACCATCTGGGTCTGAAGCTGGCTTGGTGAAACAACTGATCAGTCTAGTTGCTGACCTTCCTGGATACAGGTACACCAGAGAACATCTACAGATGATCCTCCATTTCCTTGAGATACAAGTGAGATAGTAATTTGCGAATAAGGAAGTCCACACTAACCAAGAATGTCTCCAGTTGCCAAAAGGATGACACAAAAGGTGTTGCTTCCTGGGTCCAGATGAGTCATCTGTTTTCAGATACATGGGGTTAAAGCTCATGTGGCTGTAAAGACCTTCCCCAGAGAATAAGAGATGACTCAAGGACTGTTATGTAAGACTATGACCTTGATGCAAGTCAACTGCAGACATGCCTCAAGCATCATTATGGTTTGTTGTGATGAAATTGTTAATGATGATTAAGTGAAATCTATGGCAAAGTCTTTTAAATAAAGCTGTGGCTAGTTTAATGTCATCTGTGAATTCATTATCTACTGGAGCATAATCTTTCAGACAACAAAAATACCAGCAGGGCTAAAGTTAGTGAGAAATGTAAGAATAGAAAACAAAAGTGAGAGAACTCCAAATCATTTACCTACTTCCAGGTTGTTTCATAGCCCTGATTCTAGCCTGAGTGAAAAATGAAATTCCATAGGCCAGTCTGTTTTATACCGTACACTTTTCTAAGCAGGAACGGAGCCATGCTGATTTTGGATGCTACCACAATACAAACAGAATCATGTTACGTATCTAAAGTGTTTGTTCACAAGCTGCAAGGCATATTCCCTCTTTCTGGATGTCATCTGAGGAATATGCCAAAAGCACTAGAAATCAGCACATGCGCTGTATTTTACAACCTGGGAGATACAAACTCAGACACTGTACCTTTTAAATTCTGCAAGAAAAATGTGATTAGCAGATTAGGGTCCTCTTTGACATGAGGATTGTGGGTACCTGTTTGTTTCCTCTCCGTGGTTTTTTGATCTTTGACAGTGATATCTCTATTTTTCTGAATGGAGGCAGTAGCCAGGTAGAAATTATTGCAAGATATTTCTTATAAGTAACTTGCTGTGTTTCCATGCTAATTGCATCCTCTATTACTCACGTGCCACTTGGTTAACATAGATCTTGTAAGAACAGGAGTAAAGAGTACTAATAATTTGTGCTGGTCTGAACTCTGCTTGCTTCCCCCTGACTCCCCAATGTGCAGAAATTTCAATAGTTTTTCAATATCAATGATTTCTGAAAATGAAAACATTCATCTTTGAAGAAATCTGACTGTGACAAATTGGTTGTGTGCAGCTACTCTTGGTCTGCTCCCGCATATTGGCATTTTAGACTAGGTTTGCCAACTTTGGCTAGATGAATTCCTGGAGGTTTCATCACATGACATTACTTTTAATTAAGATTAATCTTTAATTCCTGGAGACTGCAGCACAATCCTGGAGGGTTGGCAATCCTATTTTAGACTGTTATGTTTTGTTCAGACTGTTGCTGACTTGACTGTTCATGGTTATTACATATTTTGATTGACAACTTACCAGCATGTTTTGCTGCTCCTTCTTTTTTTCTGGGTTTTCTGGGGTACATTTGAGTGTCATGACATGGTAACAAGTGCTCCTATTGTGCAACCCAGGCTGCCTGCATATCATTTCTGCTGTTGACTGGTCAGGGCCGGTGCAAGGATATTTCGTGCCCTAGGTGAAACTTCCACTTTGTGCACCCCCCGCCCCAGCCCGGGGATCCAGGGCTGTCCTTAGCTATTTTGGTGCCCTACCCAGCCCCCCCGTGTGGGCTGGCCCCAGGCCTCCACGAGGGGGCTGTGTGGGGCCCTGCCCCAGGCCTCCGTGGGAAGGGGTTGACCTAAGACCTCCAGGGGGGACAGGGGGGAGGGGGACAGGCCACTTCCTGTGGGAAGTGGAGTGACCTGGCCCCAGCCTGCTCTGCTCCCCTGGCTCCCAGCTGCACCACTGGCGAGTGCGGGGAAGCAGTTCCCCCTCATCCCCAAGCCTGGGAGCCAGGGGAGCAGAACAGGCTGGGGCCGGCTCACTCTACTTCCCACAGGAAGTGGCCAGCCCCCCATCCCCCACATAGGCCTGGGGCCAGCCCCCTCCCTGCTGCCCCCCCATGGAGACCTGGGGCCCCAGCCTGCTCTGCTTTCCTGGCTCCCAGGCTTGCGGGGAGGGGGAGAGGGGAACCGCCTCCCAGCACTCACTGGCAGTGCTGCTGGGAGCCAGGGAAGGGGAGCAGGTTGGGGCCGGGTCACTCCACTTACCATGTGGTGAGTGCAGGGTCGGTCAGGCCTGGCTGCAGTTTTCAGAGGAGTGGGGGCACGGTGGAGCAGGGGTGGGAAGAGGCAGAGTTGGGGCAGAGCAGGGGCAGGGGCCATGGGGAAGAGCCAGGGAGCCACCCCTTTGGTAACTCCCAGCCCTGCAGTTCCCCCGCTCCCCCGGCAGCTCCCCACCCCAGCTCACCTCTGCTCCACCTTCTCCCCTGAGCATGCCGGTGCTGCTCCACTTCTCCTGCCTCCCAGTCTTGCCGCGCCAATCAGCTGTTTGGCGTGGCAACCCTGGGAGGGGAGGAGAATTAGAGTGCATGCCCCCCGTTACTTCCTGCAGGCAGCCCTCCCCGTGACCCCCTGCGCCCCAGCTCACCTCTGCTCCATCACCTCCCCTAAGTGTGCTTTTTGGTGTCCCCAACCACTTGGTGCCCTAGGCAGCTGCCTAGTTCACCTAGTGGTTGCACCGGCCCTCTGACTGGTGCTACTTTATTTGAAGATTGGCAGCAGAGAGATTAGTATGAGGAAAGAACAGTGAAGTGTTAATGGTGGGATATCTGTCTGGGGATTGGTCCTGCTTTGAGCAGGGGGTTGGACTAGATGACCTCCTGAGGTCCCTTCCAACCCTGATATTCTATTCTATTCTATTCTATATGTGCAGATCATGCAACTCTCTTTGCTGCTAGGTTACCCTTGCTGCAGGACTGCTTAGGCCATGATAACATTGATATTTAGGATGGACTGCCAGAGCCCAAGTCCTCCTTTAGTGTGGTTGGGAAGTGCTTCAATGAGCATTTTTGCACTGGAGATTCTGTTCTGTTTTGAGGAAGAAATTTTTTGAAGCTTGTCAGCAGCCCATTGAAACCATACATGAGTTTGCATGTTGTTTGCAGTGGTTGGCCCAGGACTGTGAATTTAGGGATGTTATGATAGTTGTGGTTAGGGACATTTTTGTGACCAGTGTAGCTGATAACTGCCTGGGCGAATGGTTACTGGTGGAAGATTCTAGAATGCTGACTCTTGATGCTGTAGTTGCTAAGAATGAGGCACTTGACGTGGCCCAGGCTGAAGGAGGTTCTATGTGTCAGGCTGCTACTACCTTTGTGTCTACTCTTAAATCATCAGCTCCTCCTTCTGCTTCAGTTTCCCAGAGTCATACAATGCTACCTAAACCAGCTCCATGACCACATCAGGAAAAAGGGCCTGCTCCTCACTGTTACTGTTGTGGTTACATAGTCAATTTTGCTGAGAGCTCAGCTAGAACTGCTAAGTGTTGGGCTTGTGGGAAGGAAGTACACTTTAAGTTAGTGTGCTGTGGTACACTATGACAAGGGTAGGCCTGAAGTGTGTACTGTGAATATGAAGCTGCATGAGACTACCTTTACCAGAGTCCCTTTTAATCCGATCTTCTCATGTGGCATGAAGTGCATTGTGGATACTGGTACTGAAGTTTAACATACTACCCTTCGGGTTAGTTCATAATCTGGACATTTCTCTGACTACAGTGGATATAAAAGCTTGGAATTGGTATGCTTTGCAGACACTGGGTGAAGGTGGATGCTCTGTGCTCTACAAACGCATAGCTTTTACTTCAAAGTTTTACGTTGTTAAAGGCCCTGGTGTGCAGATAGTCCCATTATTGTCATATGATCTGTGAATTTGCACAGGACACTTCAGGTGCATTTGTGTCAGCTAGATTAGAAGGGCATACCCAATGTATTGTTCAGATACCTCACCATGATTTATTTAACAGTGACAGTATTCTGTCCATAGGATATGTGTATTTTATGCAGTTGGATTGGAATGCCAAGCCCTTTGCACCGCCTGCATGTTGTGTACCCCTGCACTTGTGGACAAAATACAAGCAGAATTGCAGTGCATGAAAGATAATGGTATTATTTGGGATGTGGAAAGGAGCTCACCCACAGTGATTGTATACAAGAAGAATGGTGACATTTGACTGTGCACAGATTTTAGTGCACTTAATAAATAGGTGGAGCATGGGCAGCTTTAATGGCCAAACTTCAAAGAGGTGACATGCTGGGTAAGTGGATACTGGGTTTTTTCTGTGTTGGATTACTGATGGGTTATTGGCAAATATCTGTGGCTGAAAGTTCACAGCTGTTATTGACTTTCAACATGTCATTTGGGACGTACTGCTATCAATGTCTGCTTTTTGGGTTTAGTCTCAGCTCCTGAGATATTTTGGAGAGTGGTCTCTTAGCTCCTTGATAATATCCGGGGGCATGTTGCTATCTGGATGACATTCTTGTCATTGCTAAGACCCTTCCTGAGCATAATGGTATTCTGGACCAGGTGCTAACCCAATTCCAAAAAGCTGTCATAAAGCTGAATGCAGCTAAGTTAAGTTATGAAAAAGATGCTGTAGACTTTCTAGGGCATTCTCTGTCAGCCTGTGGTTTGAAACTGGCACGTGAAGGGGTACAAGCTGTTGCTTTACTAGTGGTACCCACTGATCATAAGGTTTTACATTTGTTTCTTGGCCCACTCAATACATAGGTGGTCGTGCTTTGCCCCATTTTAGTATCCTTGCAATGCTGCTGTGAGATTTAACTCAGGGCCATGGCCAGGCTGGTCTGGACTAAAGAGACAAATCAGGCTTTCTGAAACCCTGCATCAAGTCCTCTGTCAGATCAAATCCTGTGCTTTTTTTGATCCAAGGAAACCTGTAGTGATTCAAACTGATGAATGCAATCAGGAATAGGGTGACATTTTGCTCCAGGAGGAACATCTGGTTCTATTTGCATCTCGTACTCTCACCCCACTGGAAGTCACTCCCTGACTGACAGAGAGTTTTTGGCGATGTTTTTTGCTATCGTATGCTTTAAAGTCTACTTAGTGGGAAGATACTTTACCTTAGAAACTGATCATTTGCCTGTCATGGGCCTCTATCATAAGACCATTGACCTGCTGAAAGTGAGGTTGTAACAGTAGGCTATTCAATTGCTGGACTTGACTCAAGTTAACTAAAAAGTCTATGGGACTTAGATGCCTATGTGCAGTTGTTTTTGGAAATGGGACTTTGGCTCTCAAGTTACTTCAATGCTTCTAAAATTTTTACCTTCAGTCAAAGTCATAGCAAAGATTTTTCTGAAACCAATTTCAGTCACCTTAGCATAAATGGCCCCTATTAGCCATACAGAAACTTTTTCCTTGACAGTTACCTAAATCTATCTTTCACTCATAGGCTCAGAGTGATCTAAATCTGTGTTAATTCTCAGAATTACAAAAGAAATTAATGAAAAATTATGGGAAGACCTGTCACAGCACAGTAATCATCATTGTCAATTGTTCGTTCAGTTATTCTCTTGTTTTCTGGTTCAGCATTTGATGCTTTTGCTTTAATTTGCTTGTATAACTAAGATGTTTCCTCTCTCCCTGTTTATACTTGGATATGACTTCTAAGCCTATATCTTTTCTATAGCATCTCTCCTTATTAATATATTTCTTCATATTTAGCTACTTTCATCTTTTTAGTTTGGTTTGAAACTGTTGGGGGCCAGACTCTGTATGTATGTGTGTTTGTTTTCTATTTTTATTTTCAAAATAAAACAAATGTTACATATTAAGAATGGCATATCTTTTAAATTCACAGTTTTAGACAGCACAGAAAAAAAAAACTAATTATAGAGTTCTCTGAAGAGTGACTATATTTCCTTACGTTCTGGCTGCTGCTCATTTAAACAAAATGCTATGTTCTCTAAACTCTCCAGTTTACTGAAAGACTCTTTGCTGTCCATTATTTTTGAGGGATTGGTTTTCTAGTTAGTTAGCTGGTCCTAGTAAAGTTATTGTGGCTTTCTTCTGTTTGGTAAGTTGCTTTGATATTTTCCCTGACACAAATATTCCAGGGCCCAAAAGAATATTGCTCTCCAAAATCATACTGTGTCTGCAGTTGATATTATCTAGACTGGTGGCCTAAAACCTAGAGAGAGATTCTCTCTTTGGAAGAGATCCCCTGCTGGACTATATCTCCTATAACACACCCTGGCCAAGGACTTAATATTGCACTGCTTCTCCACACCAAAAGTGGACACCAGGATGGCTTATGGGAGATGTAGTCCAACTGGAGATCCTAGCCCATAGAGGAAAATGAGGACATGAGAATCAAACTAAATTCCTTTAACACGCTACCCCATTTTTGGCCAAAGCCTTTAGTCTGAAAACTCTACATTTCTGATGAAAAGTTTAGTGTTTTTTTGTTTTTTTAATCAATTCTTCATTTTAATCAAAAATTTCTACAAGGAAAATTAGTTTTAGACCAGCTTACCCATTGCCTAAAACAAATTTGAACCTTGAGCTTTTATATTGCGCATCTTGAAAAGAGACTTGATGAAGCTAGACCTCAGGTCCAGATCATTATTTTACTTCTCTGCTAGTAAAGTTAGATCATATACAACACCCTTATGTTTGAAGAACATAATTTTTGTAAATTTAGGCAATTTAGAACATTTTTGAAAACTGTTTTCCCCTTTCACTGAGATTTATGCTGTAAAAGTGTGGCTTAGATATTAAATAAACATCTTTTTTCTTTGTTGCAGCTTTCCCCATTCGGTTTTAGAATCCTACATGGCTGCTGATGGGAATGCTCTTGTAAGTATATCTCCAATTTTAGCTAGAGCTATTAGTCATAGGATGGACTGAGGGAAGTGCCCTACTTGTGTGTGTACTTTTGCTCTCCAAAAAGCTGAGGTCACGTTCACTCTTTAAATAAGTCCTTGATTATTGATTGGGCTAGCCAATGAGATTGTTACAATCTCGTCAAGTCCTGCTTTCTGGAGGAGCACTGTTTCTGGAGGAGCAGTCTGTTTTGATTGGATCCAACAGCTGAGTCTCATGTGCTTTTAAGCCCATTGGGTCTTGATAGTGACTCTGGTCACTATTCCTGATTCTGAGTCTCTCTGGCACTCTCTAAGGTGCAGATCCCATGTCTGACCCTTCTTGGGCAGTGGTATCCCACCATCTGATAACCTAGACCCCAGAACCAGTGCATCAGCCCTCCCAAACCTGCAGTTGCTTAGACACATTTTCTCCAGAGATCACCTGGTGTGGGAGCTCTGGTTTTCTACTTATACCCTTCAGGTATAACATGGCAGTAAAGCACGGAACACAGGCTTAGCAAAGGAATATGTTATATATTCACTCTCACTCGCTGCTATATGTGGGCTTGGGAAGGAATTTTCCCCAGGTCAGATAGGCAGTGACCTGGGGGATTATTTGCTTTCCACTACAGTGTCTGTGTTCAGGTCACTTGCCAGGATGATCTGGGTATTTCTCACTTAATCATTTCTCTACCATTGTGGGTCCCTCAGGCACTGGTGCACCTTGGGCTCTCCTATTCTCTACTTGCAGCACAATAGTCTAGTCTCCTGTGGACTGTAATACTTTGACCTCATTTCAGTTGTTGGGTTAGTGTGCGGTTGCTGGGTGGTGTGGATGGCCTGTGCTATACAGGAGGTCAGACTAGATCATCTGGTGGTGGCTTCTGGCCTCAATCTCTAACACGCTGCCATTAAAACACAAGAGATTTACAGGCTGCCTTAAGGCCTGGTCTACACTTAAAATTTAGGTCGGTGCTCAGGGATATGAAAAATCCACATCCGTTAGCATTGCAGCTATTCCAAGAGAACCTCCAGTGTAGACTCATCTATATCAATGGAAGAGTGTTTCTGGTGATGTAACTAACATTGTCCAGGGAAGTGGTGTTCCTACAGCAACAGAAAAACCCCTTCCATTGGTGCTAGACTGAGTCTACACTATGGAGCTATGCTACACTATAGAGCATACTCATAATCTGTCCTCCAGATTTCAAGTTTCTGCTACCTAATGAATGCTTGAAGTCACACCAAAGGCTACCTTTTAGATGGAAGTTGAAAATACAACGTGATGTTCACAAAACCAAAATGGAATTTTTCAGTTGACACAGATATATCCCCCAAAACACATCTCTCTATGTTCCTGCCTATTGATTGGGTCAGCCAGTGAGAAAAGTGAATGTGACCTAGTTTGAGCATTGCGGTTTCATCAAGCTACATCTAGTGCATATATGTATTTGCACTCTGCAGGAGGAGCTTTGGATAGTAAACTATAGGTTTGCAGTCTATATTTAGGTGCAGAGCTTCCAGTAGGCCACAGTCCCATCACTGTCCATCACATTCCTGAGGTGTAAAACTTTAATGAAAAAAATTCCACTATTGTCAACTGCAAGCAAAAATCAGAAGTCAGGCTGCACAAAATCATGAGTGGCTTAAAAATAATGAGATTTTTAAAAATTAGAGTTGGTTTATTTGCCTTTCTATTTTGGGGCCATTAGAGGATTCATGTTTTCATCTTTCCTCTTGGAAGGATAAAGAAAACTGAGATTCTCACATAAATTGGGTGACTCCAGGAGCTGGGGCTTTAAGAAACATACCAAATATCATGGCACTCATGATGAAATCACAACAATCTGGTGCACTGGAGTCTTGTATTGTTCCAGCGAGTGCACTTTTTGTAATCCATACAGTCTCTCTTGACAAGGCTGCTATACCACTGGTTTGGACCATTAGTTTTATTTATTATTGTTGGGTCTGTTTTTTATATTGATTTTTAGCTACTTCTCATTGTCTTGAAAAACTCCTTGTTAAAGGGATTTGTCTCTTGGTCTGAAGTGAAACTTGCAAACCAGAAAAACCCAAATGGCTCTTTATTGTTGATTCCTTGTGCTACCCACCTTAGTATCCTGAATTGAAAGTTTCCCTACACATAATGACCATATTGGGATATCCTGAAGATGAGAAACTTCAATCTGATTTTTGGAGAACCATTTGCTAGTACAACCCAACAGCCTGTGTGTTTTGTGACAAGCTGGACCTAAATATTGGAAGTCTCTGGATTCTGTCACACTGCAGACTGCAAGTTTAGTGGTAGATTAAATTAAGTTTTAAAAAATGGGGGTTTCAATAACATTAAATATGAAGATGAGTTTAGTGAGTACAGCTGCTTTCCCCGCGTATTAAATTTATTAGCTTTGGGACCAGGATGGGTATTGGAGCTGAAATTCTGGAGCACAATTCTGTGAGAGTGGGGAGATGCCATGACAAATTCCACTGCTGCAGAGTCCTGGACTACAGGGCCCCTTGACTGTGCCCATGACCTGTTAGGAATAAATGGAATATTTCTTACAGGAGAAAAAAGAGCTCCTGTTCTTATTTTTGTATGATTTTATTAACAAGTAATAAAGAATAAAGTGAAAACAGAGCACACTAATCACAAGCTTTGTTTTTTATCTAACAGAAAAGTTCATGGCTTTCTGCTACTAGAACCATGGAAATTGGTACCAGAAGTGTGTATTAATTCATGGTGACTGCAGTCCATGCCCAGATTTGGGCATTGCTGCCACCATTATATTTACCAGTGATTTGTTCCGTTCAATTATAAATGATTCATGCAATGGGGATTCTGTTGTTTTCCTTCAGACCTGTCTATGGTCTAAGCAATTTTGCTTCAGCTCAGTAATAAAGGTTGTGCATTAGCCAAAGAGCTACTTCTTTATCAAATAGTTACAGAGAGCCACATCCTGTCACTGTGTTGCAATCTTACCATCATGACATTTCATTAATCTGAATTTAGACGATGCGTCATCTTTACAGCATCATAGCGTCATTCCTACTACCTGGCTTCTGCATAACCGGTATTGTTTCATCTTTCTCTTTCTTCATCCCATCCTAATTGCTAGGTAGGAAGTATTGGGTCCAAGGAAGTAGTCCTGGCAGCTCTTACTATCTTCCTCTGGGCTAAGGCCTGAGTCAGGTACAACGTCCTTTAGAAAGAAGACTTCAGGGTCAGCCCATATGGAAGTGGGGGAACATTAGTGGCTCCCATTTAACTGGTCTAGTTGCTCATTGTTTTCCTTGATCTATTGCCATGGAGCATTGTCCTGAGAAAAACACCCAATAGACCACAGTATAAATAAAAATAATACGGAATATGTGATGATTAACATGAGTCTGGTTTCATTCACTCTTGGCAAAGCCATCCACAAGTGAGTTAGGTAGGTCATCCCAAATAAGCATCAATAAAAACTTTCTGGTACACATTTATGTATGTGTTACCTATGTTATTGAGAAAATGTTTGAGGTTTTAAAAAACATGATTTTGATATTTTTTGGTGTGTCCCTGCCACTTTAAAGCCAAGCATCTTAGTTACCATGAGTTCAACTGTGGAGCCATGAAAACCTCCCCAGAGGGCATAAAATAGCTTTTCTGTCCCTAAAGATAATATAACTTAAAAAATGAATATCTTGGCAAGTTAAGTGGTCAAAGATACATTATAGTCCTTTGTTACATAGTTCTGCAATTCATCAGATGAATATCACCTCTGCATAGCTGGGTTGTGTGCATAAACAAATATCAAAATACTAAGCTTGTAGGCATCATTTTTCACTAAGAGGTCTGAATGTTTGAAAAGAATAACTATTATTGACTTCATTTTATAGATGGGAAAACTGAGACAAAAAGCAGTGAGTTGCCTTGTCTGTGGTAACACAACAGGTCAGGGAAGAGCTAAGAACAGAACCCAGGACTTTTGATTCCTAATTCCCTATTCTCCGGACTCCTCTTCATAAAGTATAGGTTATGTCTACACTGCACAAAATGGCATATTCTTAACTTGGTTTAGCTAACCCATGTGAACTAACTCAGGCTAAAATAGCAGTGAAAACACACAACTCGGATTTTAATTTGAGTTGGCAGCTCATGTTCAACCTCAGGCTCCCCTGTAAGTTTTAACTCAAGCTGATAACCCTTAGTTTCATTTCTCTATTGTTCAGTAAGGCAAATGTATTTTCTATATTATAATGTTGGATAAAATATACTATATGTAAAATATGCAAATGAATGCATATAATTAAAATACATAAATATATGAGATAACATAATCAACTAAGCATATTTATACATTATAATTAGGAAAATCAGCCAAATGTGGACAATATTTTTTTAATATTGAGACACTAGCCTCCTATCTGTCACATATTTTGTCAACATCTTACTCATGTAGGGGGATATATGTGTACTAGAAAGAAAAGAAGGGGGAAAAGCAGTGATATGTTTGTTTTTATTATTTGTTTACAGTAATGCCCACAATGTGCTGAGAGCTCAGTGATAACAACAAAATACCTGATGTATTTTTCACCCTTACATGTCAGTAATTATCCCTGATTAAGGCAATGAGGCTTAAAATGTTGCAGGCTTAACTTTTCTTTTTCTACTTCAGAGAACATTATACAATTCAGCTAAAAAGCAGTCAGAGAGAGGCTGCCTGTGGGTGTGAAACAGGAAGCACTAGTGGATAGATTCCTATATATAATAGTGCTACATTTGTTCTTGTTCAACTGCACATACATCAGTTTTAATTAACACATTTTATGCTTCAGCTAGTAGCTTCCCTTTAGCTGCAAGTGGGTTTTTAGATTCCATCCCCATATAAACACCACCTCCTCCAGTCGCCCTCAGTCTGTCTTTACAAATGTTGTAACACAATCTGAAATTTCCTTTCTTTCCTTCCTGCATTTCTTGCAGGTTCCCTTGCGTCAGAAGACCAAACAGAAAAGTCAAGGTAACAGATCTTTTCCCTCCACTTCTGTTCCTCTTTTTTTTTTTTTTTTTTAAATGTGTGTCTTGTTCGGGAGAGGTTGAGGTTTTCATATCGCTGGTGAAGGACTGTTTAAACTCTGCTTATTTTTTGCATCGATTCTGAAAAAATGACAGCATGCTGTTCACTTGGACTAAGCCCTTGTGGTATGTCAATAGACACAGAGCTGGAGATTCTAGAGTGAGAGAAGCAGAGAGAGACACGCAGCTTTTCATTTAGTTGAAAGCTAGTCCTTTCTAGCTGTGACTTAAATAGATCTATTCTTTTCTAATGCAGTTGTAAGAAGGATGAGACACATTTTTATCTAGTATGTTTTATTTTATAATTCATGTCTTATTTGTGTGCAATTATCTTTAGAGTAATCAGTAATTTATTTTCTGAGAACCTCTTGTCATTTTATCTTTGTACATTTAGAATGCCTTTTAAATGAATGTGTCTAACAGACATCATAAAACTGACTGACCATCTGACTTCTGTGTGCATTTTAAGAGACACTTGGATGACTCTTAATATAGCAAATGTAGGATGGACTGATATATTTAATTTATTTAGTACCTTACATTTAAACAAGCAGCACCATTTATTTTAATGGCACAGGGATTGTTGTTATGAGTCGACGGAGGATATCGTGCAAGGACCTGGGACTAGTTGATTACCAGGGGTGGCTCTACAAGAAAAAGGAAAAAGGACCTTTCATTGGCAACAAATGGAAAAAATTCTGGTTCGTGCTGAAGGGGTCATCGTTATACTGGTACAGCAGCCAATTGGTGAGTACAATAAACTCCTAACTGTGTGTGAGTGACTAAGCAGGGACTACAGGCACTGGGAAGGAAAGGGTTGGGGCAGATCTGGAGATGTATAAATGATCAGTTTATTTAGTTTTTGTTCAGCCTTAAGATTTCTTGCAAAATGAGCAAATGCTAGAAACTTGCTGCCACATTTTTTGGTTCTGCAAGCACTTGTGAAATACAGTCTGTTCCTTTAAACCTGGGTGTTCTTTTCAGGCTCCACTGTCATTTAAATGCTGGAAGGAACTTGTCAATTTAAGAAGCTTGCAGGCACTTACTGGCAAGGAAGGGGCAGCAGTTTTCTCATGTTCTCAGCTGAACTAATTGCTTCATTTTAATAAGGGGACTTGCTTATTTCCCCCACCTCCAGCTTGAACCTTGCTTGACTTGTCTTTTACTCTCCTTTTGGTATTGTTGTCTGATAGGAAAGCTGGGGTCAGAATTACAGCTTGGCCAGCTCATTATGGTGTTATCTCTTGCCTTTCTGTTGTCACATCCAGTGTCTGCAACTAAACTGTTCTGTGTCCTGTTAATTTGTAACCTGCTGCTCTGGGGTACCAATGATAAAGGGCCAGATTTGGAGTGTTTCAAGGGAGGAGTACACTACACTTCAACTCAAGAGCCAGATTTCAGTTCAGAGGACGAACTTTCCCTAAAAGAGCCTTTCTGTTATGACAATCCTCTGCTTTCCCCAGACACTCCCTCTTCTATTACAATGTGAATGGGAAGCAGCCTATGATGGAGACAATGAGCAGTCCCTGGATTTCTATGGTCAACTGAAATAAAAAATAATTAGAAATAAAAAAGTATAATGGAAGCAGAGATTAAATACTGCATAATTGCCTTTCTACTGGCATGGTCAGGCAATCTATACTGCAGCCAATCACCCAGAGCCAGTCCTGTTTAGCTAAGATGCTTTACCTGAATGTTTAATGAAAGATTATGGCTTGCATGCAAAGGCACTGCGTGTACTGGAGAGTGAATACACCTGTTTTAGACTTTGTTGTGACTACTTGATTAGGCAGGGCTAGCATCTTGCATTTGCTGACCAGAAGGATACAAGTTGGAGCGTTTCCCCCTCCCACTTACACCTGTTTCACTCATGGATCTGGCACAAAAGTTCCTACTGTATTTTTTTTATCGACACCTGCACTGAGGGAGCCCAGAATTTGGAGGGGTCAGGGGATTAGGTGACTAGGACAGCGGAATGGATTGGAACCATGAAGTTTAATTGCTGAATAGTGAATGATTAACTTTTCTAAATGCAAATAGCTGTTCTACTGAAAAAGGGATGTCTTGGGCCTAACAAGGGATAAGGTGTTACTGAAACCTTTGTTTACAATTGCAACAGTAAACAGTTAAGTGTGGTCTGGGATTTCTTGTCAAGTAATCACTAGCTTAGTTACATTGTAACAATTACAGTTAAATTTTATTAAAACCTTTTATCAAAGAAAGCTGCTGAAACATTTAAAATGTAAAGTATTAAGAAAGGTTTTCATTTTAACATCCCGTTAGCTGTGGAGAGTTCTTTTATAGAGAGAAACCCCTTTCCGGGGCTCTTTTTAGATGTTACTAACTGTTCTTTTAGAGGAAAAGATAAGACCGTTGAGGTGGTTTGGAGCCGTTCTTGTAGCTGCAGTGGTCGTTGAAGTCCAGTCCTTCTTTCTTTAAGATAAAAAGAAAACAGACACATGAAGAGAGAAGAATAAAGAAGATAGAAAATGCAGCTCCTGACTCTGCTGTTGAATCTGACTTTCAGCCTTGTTACTGGAGAGATATGGGCATAGTAGAGCTTTATCAGTCACTCTGAGACACGTCATACTTGGCCTGCTAAACAGACTCTTTTTGGATAGAAAGTAAAAGGAAAGCGAGAGATGAGAGAGGAAAAATAAGACTGGGAAGGAAATGGACATGAAGGAGTGAAATGCAAATCTCACATAGCAGGTGGAGGTGGTGATATCATCAGTTTCCTTTCCCTGCCTTGCTCTGTTCAGGTTTCTGTCTTAGGATCAGGATGATGAAGGCCCAATGGTATAATGGTAGATTCTGGGGTCCGAGGAGATGATGCAGATGGAAGCCCTGGTGATAAAGTTGTCTCCTTCCAGTCCATGTCCCACACCCCTGATTGTCACTGAGTGACCCCCTAGATAGACCATGTCCAAAAAGGGGTGGCTACCTTATTTAGTTAACCATTCAAAACACCTCTCAGTGATTTCAGCTATAAACATTTCCTCCCATTTTGAGACTCTTTCAGCTCATTGTCATAACAATCTGCAATTTTATGCCAGGATCCTGGAAGATCTCTCACCACCGCTGTTTAATGTAAGCAATCCAGTTTGTACTGGTCCATTTGTCTCCACCTTTTCTTGATGTTATAAACAATTTTATGTAACAGGCTGAGTTGGACTATTGTTACCTTGACCTACTTAAAGTACAGGCCTCTGCCCAACGTAGTTCTAGACAGTGCTCAGCAGCATCACGCCAATGAAAAGATGTCAAAGTAAGAGAAAGGCTTTCTCGTTTACCTTTATTAGGTCAAAGCCATCCCAGGTGCAGTTTGATTAATTTCAGTGGAGTTACCCTAGGGCTGTATTTGGCCCATCGTATTTTATAGCCTAGCGAATTTTTCCACCTCTTCATTGATGTTTAGAAATGCTTGTTAATGCCTTGGTCACTTAATCACTCCTGCTCCTAAATGTTAGTGCCTGAAGCAGAGAAAGGTGCAGTGTTGTGGACCAGCATATAAGAAGATTCTTCTGGTTTCTTATTCACTTGCTGAAAGATATTATGGACCCAATTCACCTGCATGACACCAATTTTTATACTGATGCAATTATATTACCGTCAGTGGAGTTAATCTTGACTTACACCTGCGCAACTGATGTAAGAATTGGGCCCTATATGTTTTAAAGATCATTAGACTATTCTGTAGTTTCAACAATGTGGGGAGATCAGCTGCTGTATGTCAGGATGCAACAGAGTCACTTTCCACTTTAGCATTTAAACACTCAACTCAGATTACTATAAAAAAGGGCCTGTAAACAAAGATCCTCTTAAACATTGACACACTAGTGAAGAGTGGGGATACACTAGTGAAGAGTGGTGGGGGAGAATCAAGCTGAGGTCAGATGAATGAATTAAGTCAGTGACCTTGGCTATCTGTGGTTCTGCATGACCACTCTTTATTTTAAGAAGCAAGAGGTTTTTTAGCTTTCTGCAGATGCTACAGTCAACCAGATACTGACAATGGTAGCACAGCAACAGCAGTGTGGTGTTGGCCTTTTTCTAGTAAGGCTGGAGAAATATCAGAATCCACGTTCATATTTTCTCAGGTTTTAGGGTGGGTATTCTCCACCATCCCCAGTGGATCGCATGCTCTTTATTAAATCTATCCTAGATCTTCAGAAGCTCTGGAACTCTTTGTAGCTCTGGCTATTGTGCTCAAATCTTGGGCCTTCCATAAAAGAGGGAATGGGGAACGGATGCATTCACGTCTCACTAGCAGTGTATCAGAAGACAGCAGCTGGGCCATCTCAACAGGAAGAGTGTCAGATTTGTGACCTTAATAAAAAAAAAAAGGATGAGGAGAGGCAATTAAGGTAGTCAGGGAGCACCTTGGGAGAAGGAAACTGAGAAGGATGTGATGGGGTTGAAAGGTGTGAATGAGAACTGATTTGGGAGTAAGTAAGGCAATCTTAATAAGTTAGTCTGATAAGCTCCAAAATGTCTGAATGCGTATCCAGATTGAACTCCGGACATCTTTGAGAGTCACTGTTTGCTAGTCTGTAGTTCCCTCTTTTTATTGCTATTCTGTACAGATGGATGCTTCTAAACTGAATATTTAGAAAGGACATCATCAGGTTCTGCCTCCCCCAAGCAGTTTTAGTTCTAGTCTGGAGCATTCATACTGAAACCTGAGTATGGTGAGTAGGGTGTTACTTCTGCATGGCAGGAAAAAAATGAACACTAATAATTCTGGTGCTAGACTCCTGTTTCATCTCATGTCTGTCTCACATGTGCACCTGTGATTCATTGGAAAGTGGGAGACTAATCAGCTGTTTGTTGTGTATCTCTGGGATTACTTGTGTGACATTCAGTGGATGGACAAAAATTGCAAGTTTCCTTCTGTAGCAATGCACATTGTTCAAAGTCTTGATCACTAACACTTTCATGAGGAATCAGCTTAAAAAAATCTTCTGATGAATACAGTAAAAGGGGGTTCAGGTGATGATGGATTTAATAATTATCCTTAAGTCTTGGTCTAACTAATTGTGTTTAAACTGTGCTCATCAGACTCCTTGGCACTGTCGAAAAGTCATTGCCTTCTGTTTGTTGGACTATGAGGCTTCTTGCAGGCCTGGATAAACATTACAAAAATTATCCACAACTGGCAATCTTAGGATTTACCAGAGAAGCAGAGCATTGAGTAGACATGGAGGCTGGACTTCTCACTCCTGCCTGCAAATGGTCCCCACCAGCCACAAGTGAAGCACACTCATGAGGCCACAGAAACCAGTTTGTGCTGTCAGTGTTCTGCTGTTCTGTGGATGAAGTGACATCTTTAATCTCCAGTGCTATCAATTTCACACCTTTCCCCTGATTGCTTATGTTCTCTTAAAAGTTAAAACTAAATTGTGACCTGGGGTAGCGCTCGCTGGAAATGCCAAGGTCAGAGCAGGCTGCAAAAGGGACAACAGATACTTCCAAGACTGGTGGGTAACGCTTAGCTAAACTCCACAGCCAACCACACACTCTGCTTCTGATCCCCACACTGGTTATCAAGAAGCAAAAAAGAAATCACACAGCCTCCTTCATTGCATTCCAGTTCTCTGGCTCCCAGCCAGCACCTAGCTCCAGTGCAGTGAGAAGTTATTTTAAAAAAACTGCTCACATATACAAAATGTTCCTCTGACCCCAAAGGGTCAGCCACAGCAGGTCAATATAGGCTTGGTTCTTACCCCAAATGCCACGCTGCCAGCCAATCCTTTAGTGTCTAATAAAACTAAAGGTTTATTATAAAGAAAAAACAAGAAGAGAGATGTTAAATGGTAAAACAGTCACAAACGTAGAAAGAATTCAAAGTCCACATATCAAGTTCCTAGCAGTATTCGTGTGTTTGCTGGCTTGAAAGTCCCTCTGGAACACATCCACAGCTTGAATGGGTCATTCAGTCCTTTGTTCAGAGCTTCAGTTTGTAGCTTTTAAAATTCCATTCAATTCCAAAAATTGACTACAAAAATGTCACTTTTACTTTACATATCTGCTCCCTGTGCTTATTTAGAATCCTATTTGTTGATTTCTGTGACAACAATAAGATTTTACTGGTTTTTATGCATGCTAATATTGTGGAGCCAACACAGCTATCACAACTGTGTTCTCAGTTATACCTGCTGCATGTCTCGAGATTGCAGTGAAGATACCAGGTCTAGTTTATAGAGCTGTCAGTTTAAAACAGAAACAAAACAAAGCCAAACCAAACCAAAACAACAACAACAAAAGCAAAAACCAACAACAAACAACCCCCCCCACACCCAACAGTAACATGTCCAACTTGCAAATGAATCAAATATGGTGTGGGAATTATGAAATCACAATGAACATGGAACCCTAAAATGCACTTACACATTGATCTTGAAAAGTGCTGAGCACTGTAGTTCCACTCCAGCAAAGAATTTAAGCACTTACTTAACATTAGGAATGTGAATAGTCGTGTGTCTTCAGTTGGACTGAATCGCATGCTTAGTTGAAGCACCTGTTTTTAAGTGCACTGTTGTATTGAGGCTGAAAGTATCCATCTTCCTAAATGACTGAGGGGAAAGATTCCTTTAAAACTGAGTGGCCCACAGCGGAACAAAAAGGTCACCTGTAACCTGCAAAATCCCCAAATGATACTTACAGCTATATCCTGCACTTGTTTGTAGAGATGCACCCTCTGTAGATGAATGGAAAGGGCTAGGGATTCATAAATTCATACATTTTTAAGGAGGTGTGTGGGGGGATCCATTAGATCATCTTGTCTGAGCTTCTATATACCACAGGCCATAGAATTTCACCCAGTTCTCCTCATGTTGAGCCCAGTAACTTGTTTGACTTGAAGCATAACAAGTGTTTGGCTGTCCATCTGGATTTGAAGATCTCAAGTGATAAAATGCCACTTCCTTTGGTAGCTGATTACAATGATTAATCACCCTCACTATTAAAAAAATAAATAAATAAAAAAAATTAAAAAATAGTGCCTTATTTCTAATTTGTATTTAGCTGACTTCAATTTCCAGTCACTGTTTTTTTAATATCTTTCTCTGCTAGGTTAAAGAGTCTAATACCTGATATATCATCTCTGTGAAGGTACTTATATGCTGTAATCAAATCATCTCTAAATCTTCTTTGGATAAAATAAACAGATTGAGCTTTAAATCTCTCGCTGTCAGGCATTTTGTCCAGCCTTCAATTCATTTTTTGGCTCTTCTCTGAACCCTCTCCAAATTTTTAAACCGCCTTTAAAAATGGTAAAACGTGTATTAGGATGACTCTGAATGCCTTGGATTTGCTTTCATTTTCAGTAATGGCAAACTTTACCAACTAGTAATATCTTGTTGATCCCTCAAGGAAAATATAAAAACATATACTATGGTAATGTGCATTCTTCTTCTTCTATAAATGGAGGTATACATTATGAGCTGCCAAAGAGCCACCTGGTGTTGCAAAGTTCATTGGTTCTTGCTTTAAATTTCAGTTCGTTGGTGTGTGGGTAGGGCTGGGGGTGGGGGAATAAGGGATGTTCCTTTTTTAAAAGATCTTAATCTCAATTGCTAAAATTTAATAGCTAGATTGGGGGTGAATGGAGTGGAGAAACCAGCATTGTGGGTGTACCTTTCCAGTCCAATGGTGCATTTAATAACAGCTGTTTCAATGCGATGCTAGGCACCACATGGAGCACTTGTCTGTGTTTGCATTTGTTTTTGAAAGCTTGTACTGGGAAGAGAAATGTAGATGTAGTCTGTTTACTGTGCTTAGCTCAGGAGGTAACCAAGCTTTTGGTACTCTAACCCTGCATAATTTGTTCTCTTCCTTTAGTACCATCAATAGCCAAATCTTGGAAGGCACTTTCTGGAATTCCTCTTTCTCTTACTGTCTTATTTTTCCATTCATTTACTATGGCTGCTGCTGCTAGATTGAAAGCATTAGTTCAGGGTGTTGTTTATCCTACTATAAATATGATGCAATTTTAGTAAAATTCTTTCTTATGCTTTATTTTTCCTTTTTAAAAAAACTTCTGATCTCCTGCTTGCTATTAATTTAACTTAATTACATTTCAGCATGTGAAACGTAAAATAAAGCCTAACCCAGTCTCTCAGCACCCTTGACATATAATTAAAATTATAATCCAGAGAAGACAAAAAACAGTAGCAAACCAACAACATTTCTCACTGCAGAAGCCAGTCCACAAAACTGCAATTTCCTCACCTCCTATGATTAACCTCATTGCTTCCTCTGCACTTAATTTCTCAATCAATGTCTTCAGTCACTCTAGTTTAAATCTTTGACGTATAAAAATGTGAGACTATTCTTGGCTAATATCCTCCTTTTTGTAGAGTCTTCAAATTCACACACGAACAATGTAGTTTGAGATGCTGTCAGTCTTCTGCACCTCTGCTCCATCTGAATTATCCCTGCTCTTTGAAATACCTTTAGAAAGCTCAGCAGCTTTTCACAGTGTACGTTTTCAGAATAATAATGTGGTAGGGTTGAGGGGGAGAGGCAAGAAATTAGTAGTTCAGGCATTAATATTTCTAATACTTTTTGAAAGAACACATCCATATTTCCCCCACACATACAGATGCATGTTCTTATTTAGCTGCATCACTGCCATTCATAAGAGGGGAAGGGTTCAGGTCTACAGTGATTGAGCAGGTTGCACAGGTGAATGAAGATAGACATGGGGGTGGATTTCAGCAGCAGGCTGCAACTTTATTAACTCAAATCTGGCATTTAACCGGGTCCAGGATAAGCACTTCTGAAAATCCCACCTGTAAATGCTTAATTAACTAATTATACCTGCAAATCAGATATTTAGATGTCTAAATTGCACTGGCAATGTTGTGGGTGAATAAAGGAAGCCGGGGAAAGCTGGCCCTTTATTTTAGCAAGGTGTACTAAGCAGTGTTGTACTGAATGTCAAACCAGCTCAAGTGTTTACCCCTCTGAGTCTCTAAAGGCCATACCTGAAAAGAGGATATGGTCCTCACTTCTACTGACCTATTTTGACGTTAGTCTTCACCTCAAATGAGAAGGGGCTTCTGTTTTTTGGAGCTGAAGTTTGAGTTCAGTTTCCCATGCTGCATATATGAGGTTTGGCTGATGAGTTTGTTCATGTACAGCAGTATCTGCATGTGATCACTGATCATTACAAAGGGAGCTGCATTCCCCTAGCTCCTCCTCTATTTTAGTCCTGTTCAGACCTGAGGCTAAATTTTGCTTTTGGAGCTTGTATCCACAGCTGACCCTACGGACCAGGGTGTGGCTTTGGGTGACAAATGACTCAGTGCATGGTTGCTCCAGAGGGGGGAGTAATCTTCCCTAATCCTATATTAGGTGCAGATTCCATCCCCTGCTGTGCCAGTTCACCTGTGCTGCTTGGTTCTTGGGGGTGTGGAGCAAAAGCTGTGCCCACACCCTGCTCACTTGCACAGGAGGCGGAGTAGTGGCACAGCCATCACTATGAGATAGGCAACCCATGCAGGGTTTCTGATTCCTCTACACACAGTCACATAAAAGTCAGTTCTAGCTGGCTTCTTGCAGTAGAAATGTATATGCACGGAATAAAAGCTTGTCGGGAATTAATATAACCTTGGTCAGCAGTGTTCCCCACTAGAGCCTGGGTTAATGCCAATGATGTATTTTGTTGCAGGCAGAGAAAGCTGAAGGATTCATCAACCTGCCAGACTTCACTGTGGACCGAGCGAGTGAATGCAAGAAAAAGTAGTAAGTTTGTCACTCAGCCCATGCTAGGCTGAATAAAGATTTTACATGCAAAAAGCTGCATTTGAATTTGGCAGAGGTCAATGAAAAGGGATGGAGATCAGAAATGTCATGAATAGACTATCTAAAGAGCTTCTCAGTTTCTTACTTTCACCATGACTGGGCTTAACTTTTGCGCAAAGAATATCTAGTTTTGTGCGTTTGACATTGCCTGGAAAATTATTTTTCTTATTATTTTTACTTTATGTTGTTTTATTTTATTTTCCTGATATGCCTTTTGCTCACTACACCTCCTGTGTATCGATGCCCTATCTGGACTGAGCAGTTAGCCTTCCCCGGAGAACCCTGGCATGGGATTTCTGCAGTTTTAGGAGATGTGGAAAGTGAATTTCATGCACCCTTGTAAAGATAAAATCTATGGTATGCAGAGTCATAATACTCTATTGAACAACAAATATGTCTTTATACCAAGGGCTTTCTTCCTACTGGTATTCAAATGAGAACACTCTTGATTAGCTACCTTTTCTTAACTGGGAGGGTAAATAATGATATAAATAATATTGTATTATTGTGTGTATTAACAGGGATTATTCTTTAGATTAGATTACTGCAATGAATTCTTTGGGATATGCTTGAGGATCACATAGAAGTCTCTGCTTGTTCAGGACCTGACAGCTTGCTTACTTAGCAGCATAAACTGTCTGATATATTACTACAGTCAGGGCAGGTGACCCAGGTGATTGCCTGGAGTGCCAGGCTCGGGGGGCACCAGGCTCAAGATGCTGTTTTTGTTGTTAGCGACAAAAGGAACAATAGAACGTTTGAAGTCAAATGTTTCAGGTTTTCCGTATGTGGGTTCACTTTTCACTAACCTGCTGGAATGTTCCTTGCAGAACCTCGTGGAACCTTCCAGATTTTCTGAGAACTACATTTTCCTTGAACCTCCTAGAATGTTGTCAGCCATGCTATATAAGGGGAGGGGCATCAACAGTCAGTCAGTGAGATATAAGAACAAAGTGAAGTGAAATGAAAGCCTAGGACTAAGGTTAATATTCTAAGACTGTCACCTACTGTAACACTATTTAATACTGGTCTACCCAGTGTTGGTGTACAGTTCAATTTTTTGATATTAGTACGTTTCAGTTATTCTTAAAATGATTCTGTAAGATTCAAGGAAACAATTTTTTCTTATTTTCTTACATATGGCATGAATAAATACAGATTTACAGATTCTAGTGTGCAAATTTATCACCTTATATGACAGGGATAAATCATGCATCAAAATGATCTGAACAAATTGGAGAAATGGTCTGAGGTAAACCGGATGAAGTTCAATAAAGACAAATGCAAAGTGCTCCACTTAGGAAGGAACAATCAGTTTCACACATACAGAATGGGAAGAGACTGTCTAGGAAGGAGTGTGGCAGAAAGAGATCTAGGGGTCATAGTGGACCACAAGCTAAATATGAGACAACAGTGTGATACTGTTGCAAAAAAAGCAAACGTGATTCTGGGATGCATTAACAAGTGTGTTGTAAACAAGACACGAGAAGTCATTCTTCTGCTCTACTCTGTGCTGGTTAGGCCTCAGCTGGAGTATTGTGTCCAGTTCTGGGCACTGCATTTCAAGAAAGATGTGGAGAAATTGGAGAGGGTCTAGAGAAAAGCAACAAGAATGATTAAAGGTCTTGAGAACATGACCTATGAAGGAAGGCTGAAAGTACTGGGTTTATTTAGTTTGGAAAAAAGAAGACTGAGAGGGGACATGATAGCAGTTTTCAGGTATCTAAAAGGGTGTCATCAGGAGGAGGGAGGAAACTTGTTCACCTTAGCCTCTAATGATAGAACAAGAAGCAATGGGCTTAAACTGCAGCAAGGGAGATTTAGGTTGGACATTAGGAAAAAGTTCCTAACTGTCAGGGTAGTTAAACACTGGAATAAATTGCCTAGGGAGGTAGTGGAATCTCCATCTCTGAAGATATTTAAGAGTAGGTTAGATAAATGTCTATCAGGGATGGTCTAGACAGTATTTGGTCCTGCCATGAGGGCAGGGGACTGGACTTGATGACCTCTCGAGGTCCCTTCCAGTCCTAGAGTCTATGAATCTATAAATCATGCATCAAAGTCATGAAAAGGACTGCAAATGCAATAAAAAATAAGGTATTCAAAATTTTAACAAATGGAGGGGAATAGGGGTGCCGAAGATGCTCCTTGCCTGGGGCATCATTTTATCTAGGGCTGGCCCTGACCATCGTGCTCCATACACTGCACTGGCTTCCAGATGCTTTTAAATGCAATGCAAGGATTTGGTTTTTAATCTATAAAACACTACATGGTTTTATCCTGGCTTTTAAGAGAATGCCTTCCCCTATGCTCTGTCCCCACATTTTTCTTGAGGCACACTTGCTGGCAGGCCTGTCACTTGAATTCTTGAGGGAAAGAGGCAAAATGAGTATGAGAGTCTGTGGCTCCAGAGTTCCCTGTTGGTTTCTCAGGGCTTGTCTACATCACAAAGTTGCAGCACTGGTGAGGGGGTTACAGCGCTGCAACTTAGGAGGTGTACACATCTGCAGGGCATCACCAGCGCTGCAACTCCCCGTTTGCAGCGCTGGCCGTACTCCCGTTTTGTCTCGGGTGTAGAGGATCCAGCGCTGGTGATCCAGCGCTGGTAATCAAGTGTAGACACTTACCAGCGCTTTTCTTGACCTCCGTGGAATAAGCAGGTATCCCAGCATACCTGAGGAAGCCTCTGGTAATCAAGCTGGTCTCCTTCCCCGGTTTGCTCTCGCGTTCCCCGAACCCCGAGCAAGCAGGTCTCCTTCCCTGCGGTTTGCTGGGTGGTTCCGGGAACGCGATAGCAAACCGCGGCGAAGCTGGTCTCCTTCCCCGGTTTGCTCTCGCGTTCCCCGAACCCCCCTTGAAGCCGCCCAACAGCGCTGCAGTGTGGCCACATCTAACACCACTTGCAGCGCTGGTTGCTGTAAGTGTGGCCACTCTGCAGCGCTGGCCCTATACAGCTGTACTAATACAGCTGTAACAACGAGCGCTGCAAAATTGTAGATGTAGACATACCCTCAGAGCCCTTGTTTGCTGAGCCACATAACACATAGCAAGTGTTGACTGTTGCCTTTGGCTTCAATGGACCATTTGCAATGCTAAGCGTGATAGATAGTGTTTGCAAATGGGGGGCCCTAGGTGACTAAGGTTAGAGGCTCACCTATGAAATGTTCAATTGTAAGTCACAGGGTGTGGTTACATTCCCTGACTGGATGAGTGAAACTCTTAGAATGAGGATTCCTCTGCAAAAATTCTTATTTGCAAATTCAGTGTTTGCTTTCTGTGGATATTCTCCAATTAATTTCCAACTGGTTGTTTCAGTGATAATTTCTGACAGAAATTGGTTTGGTAGAATATTTGCAGTAAAACACAAAAAGGCTGCAAACAGTTAATGAATTCATCTAAAAATTGGAATGAATGTTACCAGAAACTTTTGAAGTATTCTCCCTGTACTAATTATCACATATGGGGGAACCTGCTATGATCTTATTTTCAAAATGCAGAAATTAACATAATTTGCTTTATAATTTAATCTATATGATAACAATAATCTCCTTTCTAGAGTTTGGTTCATATAATTAGAAAGCTACCTAACAACATGTAGGAAGAAGGACATATAAAGTTGTGCCCTTTTAAAAATGGTGAGATGTCTTAAATGAAAAAATCATAGGTATTTTGAGAAAAGGTGCCCCATGATCTGCTTAGGCTTCATGAAATCCTCTAGTTATCCACAGAACAGAGATAAAATTGGCTATCGAAGTGTAAATTTCTTCTGTTTTAACTTACCAGTGTATTTCAACTAGTTAGTTCAGTCTCCATTGCTATATAGTTCTTCATTGTAGCTGCCACTTATTGACACAGTTGATGATGGGTGTTTATGTGGATACTTGCCTGCAGTATTTGGGCTGCGTTCAATTCGTTTTATATAAGCCACCAAACAATCATCAAATGGAATCAACTTTCAATGCAGTCCTGTGGGCAGATTCCAGTCCCATTGGCCCTCCAGTCCTTCACTAGAAGACAACTTTATTGCTTTTCTGAAACAGGCTGATTTTCTCTTTTGGGGCAACAGAACAGAGGTGAATTGAGATGGATTCTTGGTATGTGAGCATCCAGAATTGGAAACTTTTCTTTAGCAAGCACATCTTTCTTGTGATACTTTAGCGCTTGTTCCCAGGCATATATCATTGTTGGTTTGTTAGAAGGCAGCTAATATCATTATAACATTTATTTTCACAAATATCTTTTTTACTCCCTTCTCTTTACCACAAGGGTGTACAAATCAGGAGACCATAAAATGTCGCTAATAGACTAGAAATATGTTAGTAGTTTTTTTTCTTCTGAAAATGTCCTTTCAGTACTGTAAAGCCTCTTATCTATCTCAACCCAATGTTCTTTGTATCTTTGCTAAAATGACAGACCTATAAAATTCCAAAAATGGCACAGAATTTTGAGGAAAGAAATACATTTCTCGATGGATAACTTGGTCTGCATTAATAGAATGGAGTGTACAAAGGTGTTATGCTTTGGATAATTTGCTCACACAATTTTGTTGTTTTTTCCTACCTAAATTAACTTTTCCTGTGTGTGTGTGGTTTTTTTCTTGAAGTGCTATTAAGGTCAACCACCCACAGATCAAGACATTTTATTTTGCAGCAGAGAATGTGGAGGAAATGAATAGGTAAGTAACAGCAACTGAATATCTCTGTCCTTGCCCAGCATCTTAGAACCATTGCTTTGTTTGCATGTTGGTTCTTCAGGTATCAAGTAGTAGCTGTGATTCAAGAGTGCTGTTTTTGTTTTTTCTTGCTGATGCAGTGGTTATCTTCCAAGTAAATGTAAGATAAAACACCCTGCTCTAGTGGTGGCTGTTTAAAAACATGCCAATTTAATTAAGATATTATGGAGTGGCAATATTTGCTCCATAGTTAAGGTTAAGTTAGGATCCCATTATAAGGCCAATTTTCAATAAGTCTGCCAGTGTTTCATAAAAATAAATCAATGTTCCTAAAGTTCTCATAAATCAGCAAATCCACAAAGATTAACTCCGACCCTTGAATTAAGACCTTTAAAATATGACGTGTATTGTCAATTATGAATTGTCTGACAAATTTTAATGTACATTATATAATAAAAACTGAAATTTCTTATACAACCGTATAGAGTAAGGTACAGTACAATAGGGCATACAGTAATTTAATATTGGCCTTGATTTTTTAAGCCATAATGAAATTTACTCAACAACTACAGTTTGCAGAAAATCTTTCTTGAGAATTGAGACCCCCCTGAATAAGATCATAATTAATCTTTGTGGATTTGCTGATTTATGAGAACTTTATTTCTCAGTGTTTTATTAATACTAATGTTTTCCATGGAAATGTATTATATATAAAAGTCACACATGCATAACACTAAAGTGAGCGGTATCTGCCCTTCTTGGTCCCAGTCCTGAAACTGTTTACACTTGTGAGTAGTCCCACTGAACTCGTTGGGACTATTCACGCGTGTAAAGCTACTCATGTACATAAATGTTTATAGGAGCAGGACCTTTGTTTGTAACTCTTTTAGGCATCCATCCATTAAACCACTAATGGGTTTATTCAAGGAGAAGTTTGCTTCATTTATTTAGTACATGTGCTAGAAGATGAACTCTTCACAGTAGTATGCAAACATAGAAAGCAAACGAATGTTGGATAGCAGATAACTGCATGCATTTACCAGCATGCACTTTACACTCCTACATGATGGCAACCTTTTAAATTGGATTTTTTTTGACCTATCCGTTCTGTTTGAAATACTAAGATTTCTTTTTTACTTTCATTTCTATTAATCTTCATTGAGTTAAGGTCAAGGTCCTTAATAATCTGCAGCCAAAATTCATTCTTCACTTTTACAGGAATGACAACTCGTAACCTTTAGTTGTTATGCGCATCTATACTTCATACAGTGATCAGGAGGAAGTGGGACTAAGGACCCAATCCTACTCCTACTGAAGTTACTGGCAAATTTCCCAGTGGCCTCAATGGCGAACAAGATGAGACACTATGTCATCTAACTGTTGTGTAACTAGTTTCCAGAGGTTCACTAGACCTACAGATTAATCTGAAGAGAGGTTAAATGAGCACATAGTATCTTGCATGCTAGAGCACCTTACAGCTCAAAGGATCCAAACGATTTATAAATTAAAAAGATACACAAACTATAACCAGGTGTCACTTCATGCACTAAAAAAACACAGCCCTCTAGGGAAGGAGAGAAACGCAGCAGCTGTTAATAGCATACAGCAACAGTTTAGAACAGGAAGTGAAGAATGCTGTATAGAACTGAAGAGGACATTTAGGAAGGCAGAACGTAACTTACACAATTATAAATTTGGTCAGGAAGCCTGAGTTAAAGGACCTACTCTTACAAATTATACCATGATCTGATCAGAGCACAAGACTGTATAACTATGAGGAATAAATAATTTGTTACAGTATCTTAAATAATTAAGTAACTGGTTCAGATACCCATGTATGGAAGCACTTTAAAAATAGAGGGATTTCTAAATAGCCTTATAAACTGTTCCTTAGCCTGTGAAGTGAAGAGTACATGTCTCGTTGAGGGGTGCTTGAATGCTCCTCAACTCCCTTTGAAATCAATGGGAGTAGGGGTATTCAGCACCTTTTAAGGAGAGTCTGCATTACAGGAGGGCTCACCTTGAGCTGCACTGCTGTGGTGCAGTGGTGTATAGATACTTGTTACAGTGACAGAAGGGGTTATTTCATTGCTGTAGTAAATCCACCTCTCCAAAAGGCAGTGGGTAGGATGGTAGAAGAATTCTTCTATCAACATAGTAGTGTCTACATTGGCTCTTATGTCATCTTAACTACATTGCAGAGGGCATGAAATTTTTCACAGCCCTGAGTGATGTAGGTTAACCAACCTAACTTTGTAGGGTAGACCTGCTCTGATTCCCACAGGAACTTTAAACTGAGGATGAAAGAGAAGAACTGGTGGTAATAATAAAAGATAGGAAGATCACTGTATCTGAAGACTGTCAGAGGTGTTGCAGAGTAGAATACAAATATCCCTAAAAATGTGCTTGCTTTCTGTTTATAACATAGGTGGCTAAATAAACTGGGGCTAGCTGTAATTCCTCAGGCATCCAATGGAAAGAATGAAGAAGGTATGTTCACATCTCAATTTTTGCATGGAACAATTTCATTTTTTTTACACAGTGAGATTTTTGCTACAATGAATTTCATATCAATGTTGTTCTTTTTAAACTTTCAGTTTGTGGCTCATCAGCTGTTACATGTTTCACTAACACCAAAAACCCAGTTGTGCCCTTGAATATCTGATTTCTGTATCAACCAAGGCACAACAATTAATTGTCTGACAACTGTGGAATTTATGATATAAAAGAGTTTCCATTATTTATTCATTAATACAGTACTATATGTGTAGATGCTATTTTAGAGAGATAAAATGGCAGGTCCCTGCACCCAAGAAGTTTACAGCCTAAATGATTCACACTATTTGTATTTATGAGCACCAAAGAACTCTGATACAATCATCTCTTTAGGCCAGGGGTGGGCAACCTATGGCCTGTGGGCTGGATCTGGCCCGTTGCTTAATTTCATCCTGCTCATGGCAAGTCTCAGTGCTATGGGCCTGAAGCCCTGAGCCTCAGCACCCCACCGTGGGGCTGAAACTGTGAGCTTGCCCCGCTGCAGGCAGGAAACCCTGAGGCTCCACGCCTCCCTGGGGGGCTGTGTGTGGCCCATGATTGATTTTTTTACATGAGTCAATGGCCCGTGCATAGGTGCTAAGTTTCTCATTTGTTGGGGGTGCGCTTCCTGGTTCCTCCCAGTCCCCACTTCACTTCTTCCCCCAAGACTCCACCCCTGCCCTGCTTCTTCCCACCCTCGCTCTGCCCCTGCCCTGCCCCTTACCCGCCTCTTCCCTGCGCAGTTCCGCCCCCTCCCCCGAGCACTCCGCCCTTGCTCCTCTCCCCCCAGAGCCTCCTGATGCTGTGAAACAGCTGATCTGCAGCAGGCAGTAGGCACTGGGGGAGGGGGAGGTTCTGGTAGGGAGGCTGCCAGTAGGTGCTCTGCACCCACCATTTTTTTCCTGTGGGTGCTCCAGCCCCGGAGCACCCACGGAGTCGGTGCCTATGAGCCTATGATAGAAAAAAGGTTAACCACCCCTGCCTTAGACCCTCTGCTACCTCTGTGAATGGGGACATAGCTCATACATAGAACTCATTCATATAGTGCTAGTGTTAACTTTGCTGAGCTTGCTCAGTGCCATATGGAGTGGTATTACAAGCTGTTTGTGCTGATAGAAATCATGGGTGATGATAACTTGAGGTGCCTGGAGAATCAGGATGCTTCACTGTCTCCTTTGTTTTGACTGGGATACAGTGTATTTCCCCTTCTTTCTCTTTAACAGAAACCTCTATTCACTGGTCCACTTACTTTCTCCAGAAACTTGCCATTTGTGGATACATTCCCTAGTGCCTCTTCAGCCCCTCACCCAGGTGTTAGAGCAGAGTGGTCTGGGGCAAGTGGAGGGCACGTTGCTACACTGAATCTTTGGTCTGTTAGCAGGAAACCCAGTCTGAACATCTTACCAGATGAGGGAAGGGGTCCAGTTTTTCTTGAGCTGTTTAAACAAGCAGCAGAAGGGCTGATTGAAAGATGATAACAATAATTTGACTGTCAACCTATCACTATTATGGATACAAATAGGAGCTTAAAAATAAGTTCCAGGAAGTACAGTATGCTGGTTGTGTTTGGAGAAACAGCTGAAGCAAGAGAAGAGTTAGGAAAATAAGAAGCAATTAAAATTAGGAAAGTCAACTGAACTTAATGGGAACTATGTAAGCAGACGAGAGAGCTCCTGTCCTGAGAAACTCTACCCAGCTAACCTCTGCAGCAGGTGATCAAGTTACCAGCACTTCATCATCAGAACAAACAACATTGTCAAGTATTGTCCAAACATTTTAAAGCTAACACCCTGCACCACTATTTTCAGGAAAATGCACCCGTCCCCATCTCCTGCCCTATACTCCTGATGTGTGTTTTGTTAAAGGTCTATCCATCTTCCTCCCATTAGCTAGGTGGGCACCCCACATTTTGGGAAAATGCTGACATAGCCTAAGGACATGCTACGGTTTCTAGCACCGTAACTCTTTCCTGAGTGTCACACATCACAACTATTCAAGGAGCTCTTAGATTCCCACTCTTGGATTCCTGCTTTTTTGAGAGGAGAGTGAGGGGAATGGTTTCTGTGCATTTAGTCCTTCCTTCAGTCTGTTTCCAATATCAGAAACCAGATATAGATTTTACTTTTCTGGTGTCATATGTGTAATAAAAAAAAAGCCGCAGAAACAATATTTTATTTATTAATCAATAGTTCCTTTGATTTCTTAAATGTTTCTACTTGCATAAAATTTCAATCTGTTATTCTAAACATGATTTTAAAATATGTAGCTGGGCTAAGTTTGCAGTAAACAAAACCATAGCTGTGTTAAAAAATAACTAAAATAATCTTCTAGTTCTGCCAATAATAAAATGAGAACATGTGCAAAACTATACAAAACCTGGCAAATTCCCTGAATGTCATTTCGTCAACATCTTTGTGACAGCCTTCTTTTGCTTAAAATCTTCACATCAATGCTTTTTGCTGACAGGTAAATTATTAAAACAAAAAAGAGTGACACACACAGTTTTCCATATATAAAAGAAGGGGGAAAAAGAGTACAACCAATAATATACCTGAAAGATATGGTAATTGATTGTTACCAAATGGTGATGTTAATAAATAATACTTCACACTTGTATGTTGCCATGAAATCCAAGAACCACAAATTGCTTCGTGAACACAGAAACCTCACAAACTTCCTGTAAGCTGTGTCAAAGATAGTAAGGTGGTATTGCTACTACTGTTTAACAGCACATAGTAATATTGCGCAACAAATTCTAAGAGGAAGTGAAAAATACTGGTTCCAATTGAAACCACAGGGGCAGTGAGTACCTCAGTCTCCCAACACCCACTGATGCTGTCGTCATTACACTTTGCTTAACTGATTCTTGCTAACCACACAATGGCTCAGTTCAGATCAGATGTACAGGTACAGGGTATGTGCGTACTTTGTCGCACATGGTATGTGGTACAGGAAAGCATTTAAACAGAATGAAGTCTCTCATATAAACACTTGCTCCGAGTTTGAATCTGCAGTGCTGGTGGCTGCTGCCGAGGGATTTAATCCAGTGGAAGCAGTGTTTTCCAGTGGCTACAGCAGGGCCCTGGGAGTTAGGACCAACAGCATACTGATTTCCTTTGTCACCTTCTTTGTCATTTTAAGCTCTGTGTCTCAATTTCTCGGTCTGTAAAGGAGTATAACTGGATTAGAACCTATACCATATTTGTGAATGCTTTGTTTGTTTAATCTAGTTGAAAAAAAAAACCCTCCCAAGTGGCAGCAGTAAATACTTCCACTAACTCCCCTGCTATTTTCCTTTTGATTCATACTGTTGTCCCTCTGCTGAGCAGTAGCAGATGTTGGGGCCTTTCAGGCTGGAGTTAAAAATAGTGAGGTGGAGTCTGAGTTTATTCTTAGTGCAACTTGTTTATTTGACCCTATGTATATCAATCCTAGAAGGAAGAGGGTCACAAACAGTATTCAGGCCATCGCCCTCTTCCAGGAATCTTGGTCAAAACACCAATGTCTCCTTCCCTGGGAGCAACTCTGTTGTGTATTTGGTTGTCATGGTTTTTGTTCCTATGGCAACTGAGTTAGATTATTTCATAGAAGCATAGATAATTAGGACTGGAAGGGACCTCAGGAGATCATCTAGTCCAATCCCCTGCTCAAAGCAGGACCAATCCCCAAATGGCCCCCTCAAGGATTGAACTCACAACTAGGGGATAGCCCAGCCAGCTTCGGCCGGTTAGGCGAGCTCTGTGTCTGTAAATAAATGGTAGTTTTGTTAGCTGTCTACTGTCTGCTCTCAAGTGATTTCTTCCTAAACCGGCTGCCCCCAAGGATATAACAAGTGGCAACAAGGGTGGGATTCCGGTGCTGCTACAGTAACAGAAGGAAGTAGAAGTCAAGGTAAAGAACAAACAAACAAAAAAACTGCTTGTTTGCACTGACTGTGAAAGTGAAACTAAAAATCATGGCTACTCTGACCGGGCCACTGGAACCTTTGATGAGAATATAGTGCAGTGGCATGTATATACTGAGCGTTCTGAGCTTTTAGTTATTGCAAATGACATTACAGAAGCGAAGAAGATGCCAATATTCTTAAGTGTTGTAGGGGCTAAAACCTACTCCCTGCTATGCAGCTTACTACACCCTGTTAAGCCTGAGACTAAATCTTACAGTGACATCGTGGAAATCCTGGGGTCCCATTTTTCCCCCAAACCACTGGTAATTGCTGAAAGATATCGGTTCCACAAAAGAGACCAAAAAGAAGATGAAACAATTGTACAATTTGTAGCAATTTTAAAAGCTAGCAGAACACTGTGAATTTAAAGAGATGTTAAATGATGCCCTGCGTGACAGATTAGTGTGTGGCCTCTACAGTGAAGCTATACGGAAGCGCCTACTGACAGAGGCTCAGCTTACATTACAGAAGGCTGTTGATATTGCTGTCTCCATGGAACTGGCTACAAGGGAGGCGCAATACGTCAGTGCATCCCCTAGGGTGCAAAAAGTGTCACAAGAACCTACCCACAAAACTGTGCAGAGTCAAGAATGTTACCGCTGTGGTAAACCGGGTCACCAGGCATCAGAATGCTGGTGTAAGGACCTGGTGTGTTGACACTATGGCAAAAAGGGACACATTGAATGTGCCTGTAACCAAAAGAAAAAGAGGCCTGTGGTCTGGCTGGCAAAAAGAGGAACGCTGCATACCCTAGAGCAGACCCAGGATAATCAAGGTGACATTTCTTCGCAAGAGGAAGTACCACTGCATGTTTTGTCTTTGGCGGTGGACTCACATGAATACTGGGTAAACCCGTTGTTGGATGGCAAACCTATACGCATGGAACTGGACACCGGTGCAACTGTCTCATTGGTCTCTGAGACTGTGTATAAAGAAAAGCTACTTCATCTTCCACTTAAGGCAACAAAAACTGTTCTGAAGAGGTATACGGGAGAAGCTGTGCCCATGTTGGGCACTATTGATGTTAAGGTGGAGCTCAATGGACAGGCTGCTAAATTGCCACTGTTTGTAGTGAGAGGTAACTACCCAGCCTTAATGGGAAGGTCTTGGCTTGGGAAGATTCAGCTGAACTGGGCAGAAGTGCACCGGATGACTAAAGAAGAAACCAGTCTAACCCCCTAAACTAAGGAAACATGCTGCTGTTTTTGGAGATGATTTGGGAAGTATGAAGGGAATCACTGTGACATTGAACATTAAACCTGACAATCCACCAAAATATCTGAAAGCCCAAACTGTGCCATATGCCATCAGGCCAAAAGTTGAAGCAGACCTGGAGCGCCTGGTCACCAATGGAGTCCTAATACCAGTTATCCATAGCTCATGGGCCACTCCTATCGTTCCAATAGTGAAGAAAGATGGCTTTCTCCGGATTTGCGGTGATTTTAAAGTCACTGTCAACCCAGTGTTGTGTGCAGAGCAATACCCGCTTCCCCGCATCGATGACCTCTTTGCAGGCCTGGCTGGGGGACAGAAGTTCAATAAGATTGATCTGAGTCAAGCATATTTACAGATGCACGTCGATGAAAAGTCCCAAGAGCTGTTGACTATTGCGACTCATAAGGGGCTTTATCAATACTGTCGCCTACTCTTCGGAATAATGTCTGCTCCCGCCCTGTTCCAGAGGACTATGGACCAGATCTTGTGTGGCTTGTCAGGAGTTCAGTGCCATCTGGATGATATCCTGGTCACTGGAAGGAATGAAGTGGATCACTTAAAGAATTTAGAGGCTACCCTACAAAGACTGGAAGAGTATGGCCTACGAGTTCGCAAAGACAAGTGTGAATTCTTCAAGCCCTCTGTTGAATATTTGGGACACATCATGGATTCTGCAGGTCTTCATAAGGCCCCTGCAAAAGTTAAAGCTATTGTGGAGGCTCCCCCACCTCGAAATGTAAGCCAGCTGCGCTCGTTTCTAGGACTACTGAACTATTATGGAAAGTTCATGTCACAGTTAGCCACACTGCTAAAACCACTTCATGAGCTCCTTGGGCAGAACAAGGCCTGGAAGTGGACTGAAGCCTGTGATGTTGCATTTAATAAAACTAAAGATGCATTGCTAAATTCTGAAGTTCTAATGCACTTTGATCCATCCTTACCCCTACAATTGGCCTGCGATGCCTCCCCTTATGGAGTGGGAGCAGTCGTGTCACACATTATGCCTTCGGGAGAAGAGAGACCTATTGCTTTTGCTTCACGCACTCTAAGCAAAGCAGAAACTAACTACGCCCAAATCGAACGTGAGGCATTAAGAATTGTTTTTGGAATTCAGAAGTTTCATCAGTACCTGTTTGGGCGAAAGTTTACTCTTCTCACAGACCATCGACCTCTGACGTCAATTTTTGGACCCTACACAGGCATTCCCCCATTAGCTGCTAGTCGTATGCAACGTCGGGCGTTGTTACTTTCAGCACACACATATGAAATCAAATATCGGAAATCCACTCTGCACGGCAATGCAGATGGCCTCTCAAGGTTGCCTTTGCCGGTCAAAGATCAAGATAGTGCCCAAAAGGAAATCTACTTTGAACCGGTAGAGAATACACCCATCACTGCTACTCAGATAAAGAAGGCAACTCGCGTTGACCAGTATTGTCCCAAATTATGGACCTGGTGATGCATGGAAAATCTCGACAAACCTCTCTGGTCTCACTCGACCTTGTTACCTACATATCCAGGAGGATGGAGTTATTGGTCCAATCTGGTTGTTTGTTGTGGGGGAGATGTGTCATTATTCCACCACCACTGAGATCACAGATGTTAGAACAGCTACATTCTGGTCACTGTGGAATAGTGCGCATGAAGGAAATTGCACGAAGCTATTTTTGGTGGCCTGGATTGGACAGTGCTATTGAAGAGAAGGCAAAAACTTGTATGTCATGTCAGGGTGTGAGGAATGCACCGCCGTGGGCACCCCTACACCCATGGGACTGGCCTGAAAACCCGTGGCAACGTATTCACATTGACTTGGCTGGCCCCTTGAAGGAAGCATGTTCTTGGTGGTAGTAGATGCCCATTCTAAATAGCCAGAAGTCTCTCTAATGCAGTCCACTACTGCAGAGAGTACTATCCAAAAACTGCGGGGACTCTTTAGTCGTTTCGGTCTGACAGAACAACTAGTGAGTGACAACGGACCGCAGTTCATCTCTCAGGAGTTTCAAAATTTTTATGAAGGCAAATGGGATACACCACATCACGTCAGCACCATATCCATCCATGCACTAATGGATTAGCTGAAAGATTTGTGCAGACAATGAAACACGTTTTGAAATCAGCAAGGGGACAACACTCCATTCAAAAGTGTCTGGATACCTTCTTACTTTCCTACAGAAACACATCTTGTACTACGACCCAGGCATCCCCGGCCTTTCTAATGATGGGACGACAGCTGCGCACTTGCTTTGATCTGCTGAAACCTTCTGAACCCCGACAAATTGCGCAACATCTGCAGCAATATCAAGTCATCAGACGGGCACTCAGAGCAAAAGACTGAACCTTTAGCCCGGGGCAGCCATTTTTGTCTCAGAATTATACTTCCAGAGCTAAATGGGTCCCTGCCACGATCATCACTCAAACAGGACCTGTTTCCTACACAGTCCGGACTGCAGAGAATCTTACCTGGCGGTGACATGTAGATCAGCTGTTGCCAGGTCATGCCAGTCCTCAGGACACATCTGCAGTTGAGTGGTCTGACTTCACCTCTTCTGGTGAGACACCGAATCACCTGTTCGTGACTGTTCTCCTCCATTACTGCCGGCGGCTGAGATACCCCTTTGCCCAGCACGAGCTGATACCACCTCCTCACCTGTTCGTGCTGTGGACCCTAAGCCCATGATACTTTCGGGTGCAACAACACCAGAGGTTCGCCATAGTCCACCTAAAGACAGAAGGCTTCCTCATCGGTTGGATCTTTAGCTAGGGCGAACCCATGGTTGTGGCAAAATAATCCCCAGGGTTTAGCCGGGAATGGAAGCAGTCTACCCTCCTTCTCTAGTCTAGTGTGTGTTTTATTTAGGGGATGTTCTTATTGGGGGGGAGGAATATGTTATGTATTTGGTTGTCATGGTTTTTGTTCCTATGGCAACTGAGTTAGATTATTAGGGGATAGCCCAGCTAGCTTTGGCCGGTTAGGCGAGCTCTGTGTCTGTAAATAAATGGTAGTTTTGTTAGCTGTCTGCTGTCTGCTCTCAAGTGATTTCTTCCTAAACCATCTGCCCTCAAGGGTATAACAAACTCTGCCCCAGGAATTGACACTAGATAGAGAGACTAAGGAAGGGAACAAACTTCTACTGCTTGCCACAACTTTCCCAAACTTGCAAAACTAACACAGCATTTCTTCAGACTGAAAACTGCTCACGTGCAAACTGTAAAACTGTCTCTGGCAGCGCCATCTGATCACTCCTGCCATAACGATAAAATTGGAATAAAAATACGCTTCAAAGCAAGTTGCCATAAAATAGCAATGAGGAGACACTGCTGTAGGAGACATTAAGACAATGGGTTTTGGCCTTCCGATCAAAATACATAGGACTAGAAGGGACCTCTTGGGTAACTGAGTGCAGTTCCCTTCAATTGGAAGCAGCTCCATCATATAATTGAATATAATCATATAATGATCTTCAACTGCTGAGCAGCTAGAAGGAATAAATAGGTGTTTATTTTTTTTCATATTACTCTTTTTTCCTAGAATGCTATAGTGAGAGTGAACATGAAGATCCAGAAATAGTAGGAGAGACTCCACCCCCTCCCTACACAGAACAGCCACCTCCTCCTCATTTGGTATGTATTACAGTAATTAGTTTGTTTCCACTTTCTAAACCACTAGCACAAATTTCATCACACCCTCTTCAGTAGGTGCATGTCTGACTAATAATTTACAATATGGGCTGTAAGCATTTATTTAATCTGCCTGTGAAATATGGATGCACTTATTTTGCTGCACCCTTCCCTTCCTCCTTTCCTCCCTCCCTTCCCAATGACAGTGCACATTGGTATGCCAGCCATCTCCATGACGTGCACTGAAAATTGAACACATATATGAAATGATTAATCTGCGTGATGAGCTAAACCAAAAGTTATCATTTTAGAACGAAAGTTGGAGGGCAGAATGTATCTTTGAGGGAAGTGGTGGATTTCACACTGTGTATCAAACATCCTTCCAGGGCTGGTCTATAAAGATACTATCCTGCCTTCATTTAAATCTCTCCCAAAGAGTCTCTTCTTCTGTGATACTAAAAGAATTTAGCTGATAGTTACCCAACATATCAATTATTATCTACTTATCTCATGCGTAAGCTTCTCATTAGCATGGAAGGAGGGGGAATGGTGTGAAGAGAGTGTCCTAAAACCGTTGAAAGTGTGTGTGTGTGTGTGTGTGTGTGAGAGAGAGATGACAATGATAAAAATCACTTTCTTCTAATATTGACCAGGTAAATGATTAGAAGAAGGAAAAAAGTGCTATTACTAAAGCTAGGATCAGTAGGCTGGCTGTCTCTTTCTTTCTGTTTCCTGTAGAGCTTCAGTTTAGAGTATTCTCCAGTTCCCTCCTGCCTGGCTTCTGTTCTAGGTTAAAGTGAACAGCTCCTGAGTGAGGGGAAGGGAATATAAAAACAAAAATCAGTCAAATCAACACCTGCCATGCAGCACATTGCCCCACCCTCTCATTTCTCTCTATCTTTGTAGACTATTTAAGGGTATCTCTACACTGCAATTAAAAACTTGTGTCTGGCCCAGGCCAGCTGACTTGGGCTTGCAGGTCTCAGGCTAAGGGGCTGTTCAATTGCAGTGTCAATGTTTGGGCTCAGGCTAGAGCCTGAGCCCAAATGTTGACACTGCAACTAATGGCAGGTGTTGATTTGACTGATTTTTGTTTTTATGTTCCCTTCCCCTAAGCAAAAAGTCAAATACTAAATACCTCCTCACCTACAGAGGTGGTATTTCCTGAATATGTTGAGGCACATAGGTTAGTCAATGACACTTACATTGCTGTTGGGAGTACTGTTCTGTGGATAAAAAGAGAATCTGCCTGCAGGGATGTCTGTTTGGCACCCTGCACCAGAGCTAAATTTGCTTTTATAAAGTTAGGATTATGTGTCACACGCTCACTTATTTCCCCTTTTGTTTCAGTCAGATAAATTAGTCTGCACTTCCTCTCCTAAAACAGTTGTCAAATGTTAAACACTGTAAAACAACCCACCTGGCACTCCTGGAACATGTATTGTTCACTGGCATGTAAAATTCAAGATTCTTTATTCCCTGCACTAACTGCAAGTTAAATGTGGTCTGGTGGCTATAAATAGAGCAGCCAATGAGAACCTTAAAGACTCTGCTCAAAGATTTAATCTGGGTCAAAGGCTAGTGATGAATAAAGTATCTTGAATTTTATACTGAATGAATTATTGTCTTAATCGTGCCAGCATAAAAGCAAATGGATTGTTACAATACTTTGCAGCTGCCCTTCCCTCATGTTATCTTGAGATTTTAATTGAATATCTCTGCATGTCTCCATAGGTGGGTTTAATCATACTATTTTTTAATAGTCTCTTTCTGGCATGCCAGCAGCTTGCCACTCCGTTACTGCAAAGGCCATCACTGGGTGTCTCCTTCCCATATGTTCTTCTGTTGGATGTGAAACCGACTGCATCAGGAGTCAGGCTGGCTTTAGGATTTTAGCAAGGTGGGGGAGTGGGAGGGGTGCAGGCAAGATGGATGTTATGGGGACTCATGTTTCCTTGATCTCTCCCCTCATCAAGCTCTTCTTTCCTTTCTTCCACTTTCTTCCCTCTTCAGCTTTCATCTCCCCACACTCACATCACCTTCCTGATGGAAACAAGCCTATTATCCACTAAGCAACCCAGTCTTTTTTTAGCTAGTCAGTAGGCAGTGCACTGATTGGCACTGGTCGTAGGGTGACCAGATGTCCTGGTTTTATAGGGAAAGTCCCAATTTTTGGGTCTTTTTCTTCTATAGGCTCCTATTACCCTCCTCCCTCTGTCCCGATTTTTCACACTTGCTGTCTGGTCACCCTAACTGGTCAGTCCTACCCACAGCTTTCTGGCTACTACTAATCACAGCTAACAGAGCACACTCAGACACCAGCAGACATGATTTAATGTCATATCGAAGTCTTCCTTGGCCAAAATTTCATAAATCGCCAAAGGTAACTGTTGGAGCAGCAGAGCCACTGGACAAATGAACCGCATGCCTCATGCTGGGGTAATGCTTGGAATGGAGCAGCTGGTTTTGAGAAGGTATGTGAAGTAATACTTTTGACGTGTGCCTTCAATATAGAATTTTTGTGCTATAAATCCCTGAAGTTTGCCAGACTTTGGATGTTATTGTATGAAAGTCTGCTCTTTGGGACACACCCAAGGTTGGAATCCATACTCTAGTTACATACTTTCTAATTTTTATTAGAAGTAACATTTATCTTAGCAACACAAACCAATATCAAAAGTGTTACACTTGGGAGCCTAATGGCTTGTCTACATTATCCCCACTGGATCGACAGGCAGCGATCGGTCCAGCGGGGGTCGATTTATCATGTCTAGGCTAAATGCGATAAATCAACCACCAAGTGCTCTCTCCTCGAATCCTGTACTCCACCAGGGTGAGATACTCAGACAGAATAGACAGGACAGCGTCAGCCGTCAACTTACTGCAGTGAAGACATCGTTATTCACATAGCTGAAATTTTGTAACTTAGATTGACTTCCCCCCGGCATCCCAGTGCAGACCAGGCCTTAATCTTTCTGACTTTCAATGACACTTAGGCCCCTAAGTGTCTGTTACTTTTGAAAATGAGAATTATGCTTCTGAGGGTAAGTCTACACAAGAGCTGCAAATTCAGTTGAGCCAGCATGCTAGAAATTAGTGTAGCCCTTGCAGTGCTAACAGCAGGAGGAGCTAGCTACTCTGAGTATGAGTCCATCCAAGGCCATAGGTACATACTTGGTCAGAGCTAGTGCAGGCGTGTCTCCTCAAGCCAAACTATACACTTCAAGGTTTACCTAGGCTCTGCTGAAAACCGTGGCTTCTTGGGCAGGTGAGTGGATTTATTGCTCCCAAACAGCAGCTACCTTGAGATAATAGACTGCAGAGGTCCCAAGAGGACAGTTAGGGTGTTTCATGTCAGTAATTTCTCTCTCAAAGAGGCCCTAAAGACTCAGTGATCTCCAGTGGGATCCTTAGGATTGCCTTGGTAAAACATCCACTTTAAAAATGTCCCTAAAATGGAGATTTGCTTGTATATGGAAGATTGCAGTAGCTTCAAAGCAACCACTATAGTAACTTAGGTAAATACTGGATATCTTCTAAAAAAAAGAGAGAGAGAGAAAAAGAAGAGTTTTTTTTCCTCTACCACCTCCGTCATCCTTTTTCTCTTTAATGCAAAATGAAAAGAAAGAGTCCTTCCCCCAAAGATGCCAAGTTCACATATCGTTAAGGTTTTCTTTTACATATGTAAATTCCAACATTTTCCTTTCGTAATTTTTGAGCATTTAAAATCAGAATGTTAACATCACATTGGCATTCATTTTTATGTTTTAGTTGTACTGCTTTGGGAAACAGATACTTGGCCAGTGTCTCTCCTTGATTTAAATTATAGGGAAGAGGAACCCTCCTGATTTACTTATTGTCAGGTTTATTTCCTGGGATACCATAAGGAACTTCTAACTCTAGCAGATGAAATTTATGACAACATAAATAATTTAAATTCTGTAAGCTGCTGGGTTAGGCTCAAGAGCTCTGAAAAAACGTTTTTAATATAGTTACCAGAATGCAAAGAGTCTGTGCTATAAGCAGAGTCCCAGGATTAGAGCTGGATGAAATTTTTTGGATTGACCTTCTTTATTAAAATACGCAGGTATGGGTTGGCTAAAAATTCACAAATTCTTGTTAAAGTCAATTAGTTGTTTCAGTCAAAACAAAAAATGAAAATATTTTGGAAATGTCAAAATAAACTCTTGTCATTATCAGAATGGAACATTTCGGTGTTGGGGCTAGATTTATTCACCATTTACAAAATTGGCACTAGTGGTGGTGGTCAGTTCCCTCTCCATGCTCTGTAGTTATGTCCTCATGTGAGATATGGGAGAATCGGGTTCAAGCCCCTACTCTGCAGCCAGCGCTGGAGCCTGGGCATCAATTTTCCCATGTGAGCACCTGAACCACTAGGTTATAGAGTCATTCTCTTTCTCTGGCCCAATGAATATTTTATACAAAGTGGAACAGTAGAGCTGGAGAGAGACCCACTCCAGAATAGCCTAATGGTTAAGTCACTCACCTGGGAGAGGGAAGGTCCGAGTTTCAGACATCTGCTCCAGAGAGGAGATTTCAACCTGGATCTCCCCCATGCCTGGGAAGTGCCCTAGCTACCAGGATACTGGGTATAAAGGCACCCCCAGAGACGACCTGTGCCTGCCAATAGTGGGGAGACAGAAGAAGGGCAGCCAGTTTCAGCAGGGTTACTGAGCATGCTCAGTACAAGCCAAAGCGCAAATGAGGGGGCATGTAACCACTCATGCGTCGCCTCTGCCCCCCTCACCTCCAGTTTTGTGAATCTAGCCCTTCATTTCCTTTTATTAAAAATACCCAAACAAAACATTTCATTTGACATGAAATAATTTTTTTTCACCTTTTTTGATTCACTGAGAATTCTGAAAATTTTCAGTTTCGGTTTAAACACAAACTGATATTTCTTTCAATTTTTTCAGACCAGCCAGTGACTGAAAAATCAGTTACTCACATAGCTCTACTCAGGACTTTTTTTTTATCAATACTCTTTGTCTTCTGTAAAAGATGAATAATTACACCCCCAGGAAGAAACTGTGCTTCATTCCCCTCTCCTCCCCCCAATTTTAAAAGAAAATAGTGCATGTTACGGCACCATTGAATTGCAAAAGCTTGTACAGTGCATTATAAAATGTTGTATCTGGTTTTTAGATATGTTGTTAATCTATGGATCATCAGTGTATTTTTAATAGGTATATTAGACTGGCCCTAAGTATATGATTGTGTGTTATGTTTGTCATGCCTATCCAGGAGGTTTCCCTAGCAACCCAATTTCAACATTTTTCAGTGCTCTCCGTTTTGATGTTCTCTCTTCTGATCATTACAAATCTCTCTCCTATTTTAGGAACACAGTGTGACGTAGTTTGCGCCCCAGAGCAGCCCCTTCTGCTTGCCATCACATAGATTAGCTCCCTCATCCCGTGTACCCTCTCGTGGTAGTGCCTCTCCTGTCTTTGTCTCCACTTGTAGACCCACCCCAGTTCAGGAACCGCAGCATCCTTTTTATGACTTAGCCCTTCAGCCATGTCACTATCCTTGTTTTTCCCCTTCTGGGAGGGGAAGCATCTCCCAGTTTTATAGTTCAGCCACTTCCCCAGTGGTGAGTAGGGAGGATTCAGGCCCACCCACTATTCTGGGTCCTGGCCCAGGGACACTGTAGATAGAAGCCTCCTGCTTAACTGCTCTGGGAATACTGCTTCAATTCCCTGAGCCACTGCCCCCTCAGTCCAAGCACCTTCTTCACCTTCTTTTCAGGGCCTACAGCTAGCATGTCCCAGCAGCCAGCCAGGAGCTCCCACTTGCTCCCCTGGTCCCTGACAGCAACTGTTCTGCTCAAATTGCTACCTTTCTGCAGCCCACTAGGAATACAGTCCTCTCTCCTTGGGCTCCCTGCAGCAACTGAATGTCTCAGGCCCTGCATCTCCCTTTATGTAAGCCCACGGGGCCCTGATTAGCTGCTTTTAACCCAATCCTTTCTGGTGTGGGGTGAACACCCCATCCCACATAGGAATTGCCATACTGACTCAGTGCTGTGACCCATCGAGTCTCTGACAGTGGTCAATACCAAAAGCTTCAGAGAAAGGTGCAAGAACCCCACAGTTGGCAGATGTGGGATAATATGCTTCCATAAAGGTCTCTTAATTTACATTGCATTTATCAGCATTCCCTTTCATTCTCTATCATGTTGCCTATTCACCTATCATGGTGAAGTCCCTTTGAAATTCCTCTGTCTTCTCTGGGTATGGCTAACCTAAAAAACTTTGTCCTCTGCATATTTTGCTACCTCGCTGTTTCTTCCCCCCCTTGCCTTTTTTAGTTCATTAATAAATATATTAAACACCACCATACCTAATAGAGAACCTGAAGGCATCCCACTGTTGACCTTTTGCCAGGATGGAAATTGACCAGTTATTCATACTCTTTGTTTTCTGTCTTAGGCAGTTTTTGAGTCATAACAATATTTTGCCTTTCACCCATGACTTCTTACTTTCTTAAATAGCTTCTTGTGAAGGACCTTGCCTGGAGTACCTCAGACCTTGTACACAATGGGGTTTTGACTTTATTTTTACCATTGGTGGCCACCTATGAGTATAGCTGCACTGATGCAACTGCCTAGTGTAAACAAGGCCTGAGACACATGTAGGACAGACACCTGTAGTCACCAGAACACAGATCATTAAAACTGGGCAAACTAAAATCTATTGAAGTTTGAGGTACCAAGAAGACCAAATCCAAAGCATAAGCATTCCATTGGTGGAGTTTTCCCCTGTTTGAAACTGGCGTAAGTCTCACTAATGCAAATAGTGGATGTGCATGTCTACACTGGAGTTTGCAACATTGCTGCACTCCTAATAACTGGCAACCGATGGCTTTAAGCGAGGTATCTGGTATAGACAAGGCCTTAGCTGATATTTGAAACCCATATGCCCACATTTTCAAAAGAAAACGTGCACTCTGGGGTCTGTGAAAATGTGTATGGGGAGAAGTTGTTGATTTGTGACTATGCACTTCTTTGCATACTTTGAAAATGTGGGAAACTGTGCAAAATTATGTAAATATATAATAGCTATCTTCTGCTTCATGGGTCATTATAATAAGAAAAGGAGCGGTTGGATAATGATTTTTCTCTCTCAATTTGTTCCGGAAAACAGGCCCAACAGCAGTCCTTATTGATCTCGCCACTGTCAAGTGAAGCATCCTGTTCTCTCTCCTCCCTGGAAAGCACCATGAAGTCACAAGATTCCTCATCTTCCTTGCTAGCCAAAATGGCTCTTCCAGACAGACAATCTTGGCTTGACATAGTTAACACGGAAGAGGTTGATCAGCCTTTATCCTTCTGTGTCCAGATTCATGCTGATGATCATCCAATGGCAGACTGTAGTGAAATGGCAGAAAGTTGGCTTCTCAAATCTAATAATAGATCTCAGAACTCTTTATTACGTGAAAACACAACTTCATCAGACAGCAGCAGGGATCACCTAACTGTGCCAGAAGATTTGATAGGAACAAAGACACTGTCCAAAGGTGAGCATATTGGAGAGGCATCTCTCTGCAGGACTATACAACATGAATTCTGCATTTTCCTCTTTTCTTTTTAATTTTTCTCTGAATAACTTGCCAGTGGACTGTGACTGATGAGAGAATGTCTGTACAGTGCATTGAGTATATAAACTTCTGTCATGGCTGGGTTGTGGGCAGCCAGAGCTAGTGGTCAGAGCTAGTGTCCACAGTCACGAGACAAGAGTCAGGCCAGGTCAAGATACCGGGAGATCAGACGAAGGACACAAACCTGAGATCAGAACCATAAGTCAGATGCCAGGAGTCAAGCTGAGTTGGAATGCCAGGGAGTCAAGCTGGGGGAGTGGGAGTGGGAAGCACACAGCCCAAAGCAGGGTGGTTCTCAGTTGTTCAGGCAGGGGCTGGGCTTCATGAGTCCTGGGTAAGCAGTTGTCAGCAGGCTGCTAAGGGGAGGGTTGGAGTGTGGTTGCTCCTGTGAACCCTGTGGGCCAAGGTTCAAGGCCTGTGGATTATGACATCATCCCCTCTCCCAGGGGTGCCTTCTGGGAGACATGGGTCTAGGTTTCTCAGAGTGGCTCATATGGAAGACCTAAACCAGGGAAGGAGCATGAATTGTCTCAGCTGGCTCTCAAGTGTGTTCCTCTGGGCCGTAACCTTCCTAGTCAATCAGGTACCACATCTTACACTGCTTGACTTTGGAATCGAGGACTTTGTGGACAATATATTCCTCCTGATCTTGTACTTGTACTGGTAGGAGTGACTGGAGTCTATGAGGAAATGTGTTCTCAGTGTAGGATTTTATGAGTGAGACATAGAATACAAGGTGGACTCAAGGGATTGAGGGAATTGGAGCTCAAAGATGACCAGATTGATTTGTCACCAAATCTGGTATGGGCCAAGGAACCAGTGGTCTAGTTTCCGATAGTCTTTTTGTCTGTTTATAGAAATTCATAGCTTTTGTCCTACAGAGTAGGTAGAGCCTTATTGCTTATGCTGGTCTATGTGCCTTTTGTAGTCCTCCTTCATCTCTTCTTGGATGTGATACATGTGTTGTACTAGGTCCAACGCCAATGAAGGGGAGTGAGGATGTTGATAGTTGTGGGTGAAGTCAGGGGTGGTACCCATAGTTGACAAAGAAGGGGCTGTGGCCTATGGTTGCATGGTCTGCATTATTATACAAGAACTCTGCATATGGTGATAGGGTAGACCAATCATCCTGGTGATGGTTGGTGTAGCATTATAGGTATTGTTCTAGGATCTGGTCGATTCTTTCCATTTGGCCATTTGACTGGGGATGGTAGACAGAGGACAGGTGCACATTGACCCCTAATAGACATAGAGCCTAGTGCCAGAAGCAGGAAGTGAACTGGAGCCACTGGTCAGAGGTGACGTGATCTGGGAGTCCATTAAGATAGACTGCATTGTGGCTGGTGGCTGGTTTCCCCTGCAAAGGGTAAACCACTTCATTTCCTGCTTTGGGCCATTTTGGAAAAGCAATCCACCATTGTCAGTGTGGTCATGAGACCACTGACTTCTGATAGTTTTACCACACAGTCCAAGGAAATGGCCTCTCAGGGCTGAGATGGAGTGTCCAGAGGTCAGAGGAGTCAAGCTGAGGGAGTGGGAGTGGGAAGCACTGGACCCTATGTCTATTAGGGGTCAATGTGCACCTGTCCTCTGTCTACCATCCTCAGTCAAATGGCCAAATGGAAAGAATCAGCCAGATCCTAGAACAAGAGTTGTATATATAATAACTTGCAGAGTTCTTGTATAATAATGCAGACCATGCAACAAAGATCCCTATTGTGGCATTAAGCAACAAAGATCCACATACGGGGCCACTAGAAGTACTGAATGTTAATTGTTGTTGTGTTTTATGTCACCACAAGTGTCCTTCCTGGGTGGAGTCTTGGCACAGTTGAAGAACCACCACTCTTGCAGGTCGAGGGGGAACATAGATGTGGTCCCTGACAAACATGATCCCCTCCTAGGTGTCATGTGTTTCTTGGTCAGTAATGGCCATCTCGTCTGGTGGACCTCCAGAGACAGAGGCAGAGTGGATGAGCATCAGCAGGTCCTGACAGTGGGCCACATGAAGTAAATTATTGAACTTGAGAATGTGGGCTGGTTCTGGACTACGGTCTTGTGAGTTAGAGCCATACCTTTTGGGACAAAGTGTCAGCCTTGCTGTTTCTAGTTCCAGAGAGGTAGGCCAAGGTAAAGTTGAACTGGGAAAAGAACAGGGCCCACTGGAGTTGTCACTGGTTTATGGCCTTGGCCCTGCAGTGTACTCGAGGTTCTCGAGCTCAGTAAATACATGCACTGTAAATACATGGACCCCTTCCAAGTAGTGACACCACTGTTCAAAGGCAGTGTTAACTGCCAGGAGCTCTTTGTTCAAGATCTCAGTTTTGCTCAGGCAAGGTAAACTTCCTTAAATAGTAGGTGATGGGGTACAGTAATTGCTTGGTTCCATGACTCTGGGAGAGGACTGCCGCAATTGCTCAGAGGTTGCTATTCAAATTTTTGTAGATGTACCTTCTTTGCTTAGTATACACTACAGTAAAAGTTTTTTTCCCCACTTTGAACTTTAGCGTCCAAAAAGTGGGGACCTCCATGATCACTTTTAAACTTAATTACTAGCTTAAATTTGGTACACTGCCACTAGCCAAAAATATAGTGTTTGGCACACTTCCTGTTCCCCCAAAACCTTCCCTGGGGAACCCAAGACCCAAACCCCTTGGGTCTTAAAACAAGGAGAAATAAACCATCCCTCCTTCTTTCCCCCCCAGACTTTCCCCTCCCTGGGTTGCCTTGGGAAGCTACACAGATCCAAACTCCTTAAATCTTAAAACAAAAAGGAATTAACCATTCCCTTCCTTTCCCCCCTACCAATCCCTGGTGAGTTTAGACTCAATTTCTTGGATTCCAAAACAAGGAAAAATCAATCAGGTTCTTAAAAAGAAAGCTTTTAATTAAAGAAAGAAAAGGTAAAAATTCTGTCTGTAAAATCAGAATGGAAAATGCTTACAGGGTACTCAGATTCATATAGCCTAGAAGGACTCCCCTCAGCCTGAGATTCAAAGAGAGGTAAAAATCCTTCCAGCAAAAGACACATTTACAAGTTAAGAAAACAAACATAAGACTAATCCACCTTGCCTGGCTATACTTACAATTTTGAAACATGAAAGACTGATTTAGAAAGATTGGGAACACCTGGGCGTACGTCTGGTCCCTCTTAGCCCCAAGAGCAAACAACGAACAAAACAAACAACACAAACAAAGGCTTCCCTCCACCAAGATTTGAAAGTATCTTGTCCCCCCATTGGTCCTCTGGTCAGGTGTCAGCCAGGTTCACTGAGCTTCTTAACTCTTTACAGGTAAAAGAGACATTAACCCTTAACCATGTGTTTGACAACTACTGTGATATAATCAGTTGTTTTGACAATTACTTGTATTACTAAGATTTAGTGTATACAGTAACATTGTAGCCATGTTGGTCTCAGGATATTAAAGAGACAAAGTGAGTGAGGTAATATCTTTTATTGGATTAGCTTGTCTCTTTTTTACCAACAAAAGTTAGTCCAATAAAAGAAATTGCCTCACCCACCTTGTCTCTAAGATTTAGCATGATAATGGATAAGCACAAAAATATATAATAAACTAGGAATACAATTTTTCAGAAGCAGATCTTACTAAGATAGCACAATACCAACCACTAAAAACAATGAAGAAAATCTGTGAACCTTTTGGTATAATTGGCTTGTGAAGTTATAAAGGTCCCATTGGTACACTGGTTTAAAATGGCTGAACGTATTTTGGAGAAAAGTAATGTTTCCTCCTCCTGCGTTGTCTAGCTGGCAGCTGTCAAAAAAGGCAGAGTGCTTGTAAACTGATCCCCAGCTATTGATGTTCTGTGATGGAACTCCAGAAATAGATAACTTCAACAGAGTAGTCACTATGGAAACTGAATAACCTCTGTGTTTGCTTGTGTGCATCATAACCCACTACAGAGTAATCCAGTTACATACTGTACACATCTTTCTCTCCTTTATTTGGGAGTGGGAGTGGTGGTGCAGGGGAGGGTAGTGGTGGTGAGTGAAAGCTTTTTATTGTAGCAGATTTGTGGTGGGGGGAGAGTGAAGTCTCCGTGGCAAATAAATTTCATGGTGTTTCAGCTATGAGATTTGAGAAAATCAGGGATTCAGCTTGAGATGAGCATATTGGAAAGAATATAATGCTGGTTCTGAGGTTTATCAAGCAGGACCTCCAGATAGCTAATAAGGATGTGTCTGAACCCTGTGAGTACAGGCAAGCCATGTGTAAAAATACTCTCTTTAGAGCAAGCCACAACAGAATGAAAGGATTGTTTTAATCAGTGAAACAAATATACCATGGCTTGAAGATTTGTTAATGCAATGAATATTGGTTCTTTCCTGTACATGTACTGCACGCCTGCTCTTACATACCCCTCTGCCTCTGAGATAGGATGTAAGGGGCAAGGTCCCAGCTTATATTGCTGCTCCTTGAAGGCTCAATACTCCTATTGCCTAATGGCCTGAACCATTGTAACCAGAACAATTATAGAGTTGATGAATATTCTGGCTTTGAAACATCCAGCTCCATGCACACGCCTCCCTTTTCACTCTTGAGGGGAGAGAAATAACCTGCCACACAATCTACTTTGAGGCCCTTTGGCAAAGGGAAGTACCAGCGTGGAATTTCTATCATGGTGGCATGCAGGACCTAGGTGAAAGGTTGCCAGAACTGATGATTTTTTTGGTTATCAACAGCCAGGAAAAAGGATCTACATAGGGAAAATCCTGATCTATGGGGAGTATCTCTGACTTTGTAGGACAGGCAATGCAGGAAAGAAGGGGCCTGGTCGGAAAAGGGTTCCATAGCCCAAAATGAGACCTTCCAATTACAAATCCCAACATCAGGTTAGTTCTATAAACACTGTTTCTTTGTCTTCAGCTGAATTTAGCCTGATGTTTTGCCATTTGCTATTAGGCTTGCGTGCGCCAGGGATGACTATATATGTGAAGAAAAAAACTGGGATAAAAACAGATTTAAACAGTTAGTTACTTTAAACCTGGGGGAATGTTCAAAACTAAACAAGGAATTTTTGCTGATATACTGGCAAGAGAAAAAGAAACACAGCAACACCAGTTTAAAAAAAAATGTTCTGCTGCAAAGAAAACCAAATGCATAATAATGAGCTGATAAGAATAGGAACAAGCAACAGTAAATTATGAAATACAATCCCAGCTACACCAGCAGAGTCCCTACTATGTGATACACCTTTGGAGATAGAATTCAATAGACCCAAAAACATACACTGGGTCATAGTAAATATCATGATTAAGAAGTAACGTTACATGGACACAGGAAAACAGAAATGAAACAAACCATTCTCACTTATTAAAATGGCTATGTCCTTGAGAAGCAAAGGATTCAGTTAAATGTTCACACTTGAGTTATTATTCAAACGGAAATGCTGAACATTTTGAGACTTGCACAGCACTTTTAAATATTAGTAGTAGTATTAAATCCACTGCTCTGTATTTTGAGGAAGGTTCAGATATTGTAAAGATGAGTGTGGTACAAAACCCTAGATAAGAGGGAAGACAGAGGGGACTATTTTCCGTAGAGAGATGTAACAGGTTTCTTACCCTGAAATAGGAAGTTGATTCCATCATCTGCTTTTTATAGACATTAGTATTGCAGGATCGTTGCCTGCTGCACGTAAGACAAAGGAATCAAAACTCTGTCTGGCATAAAGAAACAGAGAAGTAAACACCAGTCAGTTAAGAATATAAACAAGTATCTGACTACGTGCTCTGTATCCAGGGGTTTCTCTTACCTTCTCCCTGGCAGCAAGATACACTCAATAACCAATCCCTATAATTTTTATTTCTTTTGGCAACTGTTGGAACAAATTGCCTGATTATGACCATCACCACAAATAACAACAACAACAAAGAGAGAAAGGAAGCAGAAGATATTGAAACATTGCTACAAGAGAATGGGAACATTTATTTATATTTATATAGGTTTCTTCTACAACAGCAATAACATCCTTCTTCCTGAGGATTTACGGCCAGCTAAGGTTAATGGCCTAAAGCTTAAGGCAAGAAATTCTTCCGGTGAATGGTTCTCATGCTGATTATTCTGTTGTTTCATTTTAGCCGGTAACATTAGATGATCTGTCACATGCTCATAATTAGAGATGGTGCAAAACTGGTGCCTGTTCTTCAAACTCCTTGAACTTTGGCAGGGGTGGCTCTGTGGGAAGGAATTTGTTAATGAGATCTGTTGAACAGTTCCTGGTTTTCAGAGTTGACATTCTCTTCCCTTGGTTTAACCTATCTCTGCTAATAATGCCATGGGCCAGATTCTCTAGTATGCCTTGACCCCGTTTTCCTGCTCTGACTGTATAAAGGGGTAAGATTCTGACTGTAGCTAACCAACAGAGTTCTCTTGGTGGAGTTCTGCTTCAGGAGAGAATCTGGTGCTGCATGTGGAAGGTAGCCCTGTAGGTGGACGTGGCTAACCTTAGCTTTATTTTTATGATAATTCTGATAGATGTAGAAAAGGATCAACATTTTAAAGTGAAGATTTACCTATACATTTTTCAGAACCTTGCAAATGAGCTTTTAACTGTGCAGCTCCTTGTCAGGTCTCAGTTCTTTAGAAATTGATTCAGTTCTGAAACCAAAGTACAAGTGGGGTAAATGGCCTGGTATTTAATGTTTGTAATGACATGTCTTTCCTGTTTCTTCTGTCTCTCCCTTTCACAGAGTTGAGTTTTGCAGCTCTGCATTCACTGGGACTAGTATGTTTACCCTGTGCTTGTAAGTCAATTATTTCCCAGTTTCTTTTGTCTGTGGCTTTGAGGGAGCTATAATTAACTTCCCAGGGATATCATCAACATCTTTAAACAGGACTTTTTTAAAAAAAGGGGGAATAAGATTTTGAGTTCTCTGGTTCCCTCTTAACCATAGGTTCCATGTCTTCTATTACCATAAAAAACAGACAGTAGAATCCCACAGACATAACTGGGAAAGGAGATGAGATATGAGAGACAGAAAGGGAGCCATAAGATGGAGGTGCAGAGTTCTCTCTTTTTTTTTTTTTTGGCATATCTCCCTCCGATCTCTTTTCTCTTCTGTGAACCTTGACACCAAAATATTTGGTACAGTCACAAGTTGGGGCGTTGTGATAGACACAAGCAGGGCTGGATTAACTCTCCTGTGGGCCTGAGGCTATTAGATTTTGTGGGGCCCTGTTCAAGGGGATGCAGGAGCTGGGAGGGAGTTTGGGTGTAGGAGAGGGTGTGGGCTCTGGGGGTGGGGGGGTTCTAGGCTAGGGCAGGAGGTGGGGGTTCAGGAGGGCACCAGGGGTCACCCCTTACCTCGGATGGCTCCCAAAGGCAACCAGCACACCCCTCAGGCAGTGGCTCCTGGGGGGGATACAGGGGGTCTCTGCGGCATGTCATTGCCCTCAGGCACCACCCCCACAGCTCCCACTGGACACAGTTCCTGGGCAATGGGAGCTGCGGAGTTGGTGCTTGGGGTGGGGACAGTGTGCAGAGACACCTGTGTCCCAGGGCTGCAGGAACATGCCAGCCCCTTCCAGGAGCGGCGTGGAGCGAGGGCAGGCAGGAACTGGTGGCAGCTGGGGCCCCGGGCTCTTTTAAATCACTCAGGCCTTGGGGCAATTGTCCCCCTCCCCTGTCGGCGGGCCTGTTGCCTTAGCCTGAAGCCCTGGGCTGCAGCCCTTAAAGCCCTTGCGTTAATCCTGCCCTGGCCAGAAGCAATAGCTGTGCGCAGCAGAGGAGAATGAGGATGCAGCAGATAGATTACTTGGTTTGTCTATCTGACATTATTGTCAAGATGTGTGATCTGGTATTTAGGGGAATGGAGAACAAGTAGTTGAGTGTCACGGTTCTGTTCCCTTTTCTGCCACTTCCTGCCTCTGTAGCAATGGGCAAGTCACAATCTCTTTCAGCTTCAATTTACTCACCTATGTAGCAGACATAATGCCTTCAGAAGTGTTGTGAGGCTTAACATACCAGTGTTTGTAAACTGCTGGGGGATCCTTGCTTGAAAGATGCTGTAAAACTAATCAGTGTGGTATGATTATCAGTAACCTACAATTTAGAAGCCTGTAGCTAATGATGCCAGACAAATGGAAAAGTACATAACAGCTGTATTTCTTCTCTATTAATCTTCACTATTTCACTTTATTCCCAGTCCCTCTGCAGCTCCTGGGAGAAAAATGAGCATGTTTGTATCATTCATTTCTGAACTGAAAAATTTGGATGAGATAAAGAAGTGCTGCAGTTGCATTTATATGGCTTAACTTGCATGGTTTAGACAGAATATACATATTCTGAAGGGCAGGGGTAGAGAAAATACTAATTTGTGATGAGTTATGAAATAAGTTGCTAGAGATGCATAACAACTTGACCTGAATTTGGCTAGATGAGCCAGTTGGAAGGATGAAGATCAGAGAGGTTCTAGAGAAAGCTCACCTACCCAAACTCTTCAGCACCTTGCTGCTGCAGTAGAACCTCTAGGTTACGAACACCAGAGTTACAAACTGATGGGTCAACCACACATCTCATTTGGAATCAGAAGTACACAATCAGGCAACAGCAAAGACAAGGAAAAAAAAGGCAAATACAATACTGTCTTAAATGTAAACTACTTAAAAAATAAAGGGAAAGTTTAAAAAAAAAAAGATTTGCCAAGGTAAGGAAACTGTTTCTGTGCTTGTTTCTTTCAAATTAAGATGGTTAAAAGCAGTATTTTTCTTCTGCATAGTAAAGTTTCAAAGCTGTACTAAGTCAATGTTCAGTTGTAAACTTTTGAAAGGACAACCATAACAATTTGTTCAGAGCTATGAATATTTCAGCGTTACAAACAACCTCCATTCCTGAGGTGTTCATAATTCTGAGGTTCTACTGTACATCTTCAGAACAAACCTCCTTTGGGTGTCCCAATATAGACGACCTATTGGTTTTTCATTCAGACATGGGAGACTGAGTGATGTGTACTCTCTGTATATCCTTTCGCTATCTGACACAAAGTAAACATATTGCAATGGTACAAGTGCTAAGTATTTTTTATTATCACAAATTGTTTATTGGACTTGTTGAAACACCTAATTGACACATTAAAATGAGGCATTTCAAAGGCATGGACCACATCCGAAAAGTGAATGTCTTGTGGACAACTCCTTTGCTATTTATAGCCACCTGGATCACTTCTCACATTTGCAATTGCATAGCACTGAATATGAAGCATCGAGTAAAACCTTAATCACCACAAAGCATTGGGCTTTCTTCTGGGGAAGGGGACCTTAAAAGGCAGGCTGCTGAAGTCAGAACCACAAGCCAGGCAGGAGTCAAATCTGAAATCTTCTAATCTATAGACAGGCATGTTATCTATTGATAACTACAGGATTTGTTTACAAAAGAGAAATATTAGGGAAGTATTTACTTAGTTATTTTTAACTGTCCCGGTGGCAACTCTTCTCCTTGGTTACAGCTCCTGGTTGATGAGCAACTGGAAACAAAGAACATCATGTGACCAATCCACCAGTGCTCCACATACCATGGTCAACAGAGCTCTGTTTTAAACCATTTTCTAAAATTCCATTTAGATTCTACACTGTTGCTACTTTTATTCACCTGAACGAAACTGCTTCATATTTTAACATTCTATGTAAAATCTACTGACTCTGACCCACCTTTTTTGGAAAAAATCTTTAATTCTGCAGTTTTGAAAGGCTTTGGAAGTGGAATTCAAAATTCGGGTCTAGAGTAACCAGATAACAAGTATGAAAAATTGGGATGGGCACCTATATAAGGCACCTATATAAGACAAAGCCCTGAATATCAGGACTGTCCCTATAAAATTGAGAAATCTGGTCATGCTATTCTGCCTGTCCTTTGAAGTCCTAGTCACTTGGGACCTGCTACGTGGAGTTTTTGGCCATAAGGAAATCCTCTCTTCTTGTATAATAAGTTTTAAATTGAGAAAATAGACAGGTAGGATGAGAACACAATTTATTGGGCTCAGTGGAATGGTAAATGAATGACGTTTAATAGCCTGTGAGATTTAGGAGGTTAGACTAGATGATCTAATGGTCCTTTCTGGCCTTAACCACTCCGAATTGATGCAGTGATTTAATAAATGTGAATTTTCATCAGCTCATTGTCATATAGACTCTGAGATAAATAGCTGGTTTTGGCCTTCGACCATGTGAGTGTTTTAGTAGCAAGTTGAGAATCTTTCCAATTGGATTGTTTTGTGGAGGTGATGGAAAGGGGAATTGATCAAAAAGAGTTTGAAAATTGTCTGGTCGACCTAGGAATTAGTGCTCTGTGTTGCCACATAGAATACCCGGATGATTATTAATTATTATTATTATTATTATTTTGTTAAGAATGGTCATTTTGGTCTATGAGATGTCAGCATGCAGAAATCAGAAGAGGTGTGTTCATGGATGGCATGCCTCATGCTCCTCAGTGGCCCCTGTAGTGCATTTGTGGTCATTATTGAGTAGCTCCAAAAGAAAGTCTTGTGTAAGCACATAAGAAAGGCCATACTGGGTCAGATCCATCCTCTGTTGCCCATTCCCAGCTCCTAGCAGTCAGAGGTTTAGGGACACTCAGAGCATAGTGTTGCTTCCCAACCAGTCCTGGCTAATAGCCATTGATGGACCTATCCTCCATGAAATTATCTAGTTCTTTTTTGAAACTTACTCCCTAATTGGTGTGTTTTGGGCTGTGGCATGAAGCTAATAAAATAAAACTCCATTTCTTTTTTGTCTCCTGAGTTGCTTATACACCTTCACTCTGAAATTGAATGGCACATTTACAATCCCAAAGCCAATCCTGTCATGAGCAGAAATCAACTTTTGAAACAAATGCAGCTGCTTCTTCCAAAGTAAACAGTGCGAACCAGCAATTTTCAGGAAATATTACTGCCGTGTATTATACCTAGCACGTGCATTTTTTTTTCTGTTTCCTGTAGTTTAAGTATACAGCAGTTGCTTCCCTGCCACCCCCCCAAATTTTGTATCAAAGCCATAAGCTATATTTAGTTTCAGTCAAGGTACAGTCAGTCTGTTTATATTTGCAGAGTAATATCAAAATGCCTGATAACCCACACACACCTTCAGCACTGGAAACACAAATTTGTGTAAAGTATCATAAAACTAAAGTTTTCTCACTATAGCTAAAGGGTTTTAAAAAGCATTGTGGGGAGAGGGAAAGAGAGCAACATTTTCTAGACCATGGGAAAGATCTTTTATACTACTTCAACATTTTGTGCCCGAGCCACTGCCCACTGAAGTCAATGGAAAGATTCCCATTCATTTCAGTGGATACAGGATGAGACCTTTAGACATTATGGTCATGGGTGCTATAGGAAAACCTTACAAAGATATTCTTAGGATCAAATCTTGGCTCTTAGCCTACTCTATGATTCTTTGATCTCCCTTAGTGCTGCTCTCTAATGGCAAGTGTCACTTGAGAACCTTTACGACATAAGCATATAAAAGAAGCTTGTGACACAGTGGTGGCTTCCATTTACCTTTTCCTTAAAATATTTACTGTGGAGAGCCAAGAAGATGGATCACTCTGGGCAGTATTAATTATCCTTTCCTTGGAGAGGTTAGGGCAGTCATAATGTGAAGGCTCTTTTGTATAAAGGAGAGTGTGTGTGTGTGTGTGTTGCGGGGAGTGGGGGGAAGATGGGTGGGACCTGTTCCTTCAGACAAGAAAAGACAGTTTGGTAGGATGAAAGGAAAGGATTAATTTCACTTTTTAATTTACTTCAGTTTATAAAATATTCTGATCAACAAAATTCAGTTAGCACATAGGTGGCCATTTTTTTTTTAAAAAAGCAGTGAAATAAAGTTGAATGTTATACCATTGCCAGCTAAAGGACCCAATATCATCGAAAGAAACAATAAACTCAGGCCTTTTTCCTGAGAGATTATGTGGGCTAGATGAACCTAAACTATGTAGCTTGTAGTATGAGCTGATGACCAAAAATCTCTGGCCTTGTCAAACCAGCAGCAAAATGAGTTCTACAGTCAAGATTCCCATATGGAAAATGCCTTTTTACTAGGGCTGTCAAGTGCAAAAATTAATCGAGATTAATCCCACGATTAAAGAAATTAATCACGATTAATCACGTGATTAAATTTTTTTTTGTCATTAATCACACTGTTAAACAATAATAGAATACCATTTATATAAATATTTTTGGATGTTTTCCACATTTCAAATGTATTGATTTCAATTATAACACAGAATACCAAGTGTACAGTGCTCACTTAATATTTATTTTTTATTATAAATATTTGCAGTATAAAAATAAAAGAAATAGTATCTTTCAATTCGCTTAATACAAGTACTGCAGTGTAATCTCTTTATAATGAAAGCTGAACTTACAAATGTAGAGTTATGTACAAAAAAATAACTGCATTCAAAAATAAAACAATGTAAAACTTTACAGCCTACAAGTCCACTTAGTCCTACTTCTTGTTCAGACAATCGCTCAGACAAACAAGTTTGTTTACATTTGCAGGAGATAAAGCTGCCCACGTCTTGTTTACAATGTCACTTGAAAGTGAGAACAGGCATTCGCATGACACTGATGTAGCCGGCGCTGCAAGATATTTACATGCCAAATGTGCTAAAGATTCATATGTCCCTTCATGCTTCAACCATCATTCCAGAGGACATGAGTCCATGTTGATGATGGGTTCTTCTCTAGAAATATCCAAAGCAGTGCAGACCAACACATGTTCATTTTCATCATCTGAGTCAGATGTCACCAACAGAAGGCTGATTTTCTTTTTTGGTGGTTCGGGTTCTGTAGTTTCTGTATTAGAGTGTTGCTCTTTTAAGACTTCTGAAAACATGCTCCACACCTCGTCCCTCTCAGATTTTGGAAGGCACTTCAGATTCTTTGATTTGGATCAAGTTCTATAGCTATCTTTAGAAATCTCACATTGGTACCTTCTTTGCGTTTTGTCAAATTGCAGTGAAAGTGTTCTTAAAATGAACAACATGCTGGTTCATCATCCAAGACTGCTATAATATGAAATATATTGCGGAATGTGGGTAAAACAGAGAGCAGGAGACATACAATTCTCCCCCAAGGAGTTCAGACACAAATTTAATTAATGCATTCTTTTTTTAACAAGCGTCATCAACATGGAAGCATGTCCTCTGGAATGGTGGCCAAAGCATGAAGGGGCATACAAATGTTTAGCATATCTGGCATGTAAATACCTTGCAATGCCAACTATGTTCTCACTTTCAGGTGATACTGAAAATAAGAATCAGGCAGCATTATATCACGTAAATGTAAACAAACTTGTTTCTCTTAGTGATTGGCTGCACAAGAAGTAGGACTGAGTGGACTTGTAGGCATTAAAGTTTTACATTGCTTTGTTTTTGAGTGCAGTTATGTAACAAAATTTGTAAATTGTGCTTTCACGGTAAAAAGATTGCACTACAATACTTGTATGAGGTGAATTGAAAAATACTGTTTGTTTCATCATTTTTACAGTGCAAATATTTGTAATAAAAATAATATGAAATGAGCACTGTACACTTTGTATTCTCTGTTGTAACTGAAATGAATACATCTGAAAATGTAGAAAAACATCCAAAATATTTAATAAATTTCAATTGGTATTCTATTATTTAACTGTGCGATTAAAACTGTGATTAGTCATGATTAATTTTTCAATTACGATTAATTTTTTTGAGTTAATTGCATGAGTTAACTGTGATTAAGTGACAGTCCTGCTTTTTACTAACCTTCAGTCATCTAAACCTGGCACATATTAATTGTTGAGCCTTCATATTAAATAGTGTCTTTAAAAATTTGCCTTTTATCCAGGGCTGCTTTTGTCCTATCTTTCTGCTTAATTCCCAGCTGTTCTCTCCTTTTCCCAAAGGTCCCCATCTAGAGGAGATGGTACTGCAACTAGGAAGCTGTCAGACTGAAAAGAATAATTGAAACAGTCTTAAACAAGGATTCATTGTGAAAGTTCCATGAGGAATTCTGTGCCACAGTCAGTGTATGACATTTGGCAACTATATGTAATGTAACCATATGTCCTAGTTGTTCATACATAGTCCCAGCATCTCAGAAACTTCTTTTGTGACTCCTGAAATGTCCTGGTTTTTTATTCCCTCAATCAAAATATTTTTGCTTGAGTGTTTAAAAACTACAGAACGTTAGTTCAAGATATGCTGCTGTACCAAACAGAATTTGCTCTGTTTTTTCTAGAAACAGAGACCGACCAGTGGAACATGTGTTCAAGGTGGTGAACAGTGTTTGGAGTGAAGGGAAAAGCTGAATGAGACTCTATCAAAGCTTCTTTTTGCTCAAAGTGAATGTTGCTAGCACTTGTTCAGAGTTACATACTAAAGACATTCAGAACACAAAATAACCCTTCACTTCAAGAAATAGAGTTGTCACTGTTGAGATAGAAGCTGGAAGTATCAATATCAGCACTTACTTTTTTTTTTGTCATAGGTATGTTACTGAACAATTGTCATCTGTTTTTATTTTGAAAATATAGTTACTTTAACTTTGTTAAAATCCTTTAAATTGATTCCAGAATCACTGTAACTTGCTGTCACAGTCACATTCTTATTTATTATTATTCTTTTCTTTATAGAACAGGCAAAATGCTCTGAAGATGAAATGGAGCGACTTTACAAGTCATTAGAACAAGCAAGTTTGTCTCCCATCGGGGACCGTCGACCTTCAACCAAAAAAGAGCTCAGAAAGTCCTTCGCCAAACGGAGCAAAAACCCCTCCATGAATGAGAAACTCCACCAAATCCGAATGCTGAACAGCACATTAAAGGTGAGGTGTTACGAGGGGTAAAGCTCCAGCCTAAAAAGAGGAAAAACAGTTTGAATTGAAAAAGAAACAATCCTAAACTTCACTCAAATCTCAAAGTGAATGTTGTTCAGTTTAGTCTTTGAAATGATGTTTCATTTTCTCCTGCCTCTATGTTTTGTGGCTGTATTTGAAAGTGGAAACAATAGTTCAGTTCTTGCTGTAGTTCCAGCCTGATTGGAGAAGGTGTCAGGAATTTATAAGAGATCATATTGTAGTCAGTTGTAAAATTCACACTCTCAGTGGGTGTTTGGTGAGTGCACTGAATGAGGCAGCCTCAAAGGAGAGAGAGCAGAAAAAGTACACTGATGGTAATGGACAAACAAATGATCCTTAGCCAAGAAAGTTTTCCTTAAGGGATTACTGCAGAATGCACAGGATGTGCTAAAGCTATTTTAAGGGCCTCCTGGAACTAAAATAGTTTTAATAACACAGGCATCCTGCTTTCATGTTAGAATCTTACCATGGGCAGTGGATGAGAGGGTTTCTCAGACCATTCCCTGGAGGGTCTGAGAAATAGATAGACTCTGCGATGCTCTGATGGATAGGAATCACTTGGAGCCTCATTTATGTCTCATGGAATTTCTAGTCCTGTTTCTGGGTGCTACTGGAAGAGAGAGAGAGAGAAAAAAACTTATTAATATAAAATTAAATTGTAAATAGAGAGATTTGAATGAACATTAAAAAAAAATTGCCTTCCTCATCCTCTTGCTTGTCACTAGAAGTAAGAACCAAGTATTTTATCTCAAATGTTTTTACTTAGCTTTAAGTCATGTCTACTCTGGAGAAATTTATAAAGAGATTTCTCACTGGTACTAATGCCAAATCAGCTGTTCTGAGACGGATAATAATCCGTTCTTCTATAGCATCTGCTGTCTGAGGATCTCATAATTAATAAAGTAAGCCCCTCCCACACACTTGTAAGATAGATAAATAGTATCCACATTTTACAGATGAGGAAACCAAGAGACAGAAAAACGTTACACAGCTTTTCCAGTGTAATGTGTATCACCAGTAAAGGAAAGAACAGAACCGCTTAGTGCTAGGTGGATTGGTAGCTCACATGTTAGTGTTAAATCTTCAGATTGGGATAATGGTGAGTTGGGGATAAAAGCTTTAGTGCTATTAGAGTTTTTAGAGTTATTTCCTAAAGGGATTCACATCCCTCTGGGAAAAGAAATGAATAAATTATGGACCTGACAGTGGATAGCACTCTTTATAACTTCAGACTTCTTTTTGTTTTGATCTAACACTAGTTGAGTATGGAAAGGTCATTTTCTTGGTTACTTTTCTTAATGCAGAAAATATGAGTTCTGCTATATTCAAACCAGGAGGTTGGAGTGTCGACAAAATAAATATAGCGTTAGAGAATTTCACACGGAGACAAATAGAATTCTTTAAGCAATGGTGTTTACATTAGCTAGTGTGAAAGGCACATTCTCATAGTAAGGAAAATGCCAAACTGTGCATCAGTAGAAAAGTATGCTTTTAAAGTAATTTCTTTTTAATATTCTATGAAGCAGGACATAATTAACCCTGCATGATCTATTGGAAATACAGAACTCAGGGGAGTCTTACATCTGATCCATATTTGCTGTGCTTTGACTAAACCTTTATGTGCTTAAAGCAGAGTGATATATGAACATACCGAAGCTGACTGGGATTCTTAGTTTGGACTTGCTACTCCACATCTCTAACAGTGAATCATTGCTGCTGCCACAGTATATCATTAGCAAAACATATTTCAGATGGCTAGTAAGGGAGGGAAGCTATGTGCAGTGTGTTTCACATGCTAAATGAATGGGGGAAATTAGTCTTTTCTCCAGAGATATGGAAGAAAGATGCACAAAATAAGAAAATTTCCCCATTGGGAAAAAATATCCCCTCTTCTACGTTACCAGCACCTGTCTTTATTTCTCTATCCCCTGTGCCTTTTGCTGTCCTCTTATAAAGGTTGCCAGCTAGACATAGGGTTGAACCTGAGTAATCTGCCCTTTTTAGTAAGCTGTCCCGCTCCAGTTGGTTCAAGAAGCACAGATCACAGAGGTCAGGCCTTCCGGGAAAGCTGTTGAGGCTATGGGTCAGGACCACTTCTGTGCATAATACTTGGGGTCAAGAAAGCTCTGGACCTTCCAGGGGCGGCTCCAGGCACCAGCATGCCAAGCGCGTGCTTGGGGCCGCAGGCAGGTTGCCTTTGGCGGCATGCCTGTGGAGGGTTCGCTGGTCCCGCAGCTTCAGCGGACCTCCCGCAGGTGTGCCGCCGAATCCGCGGAACCAGGGACCTCCCGCAGGCAAGCGGCCGAGGGCAGCCTGCCTGCCATGCTTGGGGCAGCAAAATACCTAGAGCAGCCCCTGGGGCCCACTTACCTGCTTTTATTTCCCCCTACTCTCTGTCTCATCCTCTTAGCTCTGACCTGGAAACCTTCTCTGTTTTACTTTTGCCTCTCTTCTGTAATGACCCTTGCCTGAGGCTGATGAGAGGTGCTTCACATAGGCCAATGGAGGGATCTGCTGCCTCACATACATTGTTTTTATTATTTTTTTCTATCCAGAATGGGTGTTTGCTTATCCCTTCTTATTATAATGCTAGAATTCCATCTCGTGCAGAGGCCTGCTCCGAGCATATGCCAGAGAGAATTGGCCACTTTTGCAGTTAATTTATCTCAACTGAGGCTTCTTCCCGGAGCTGGCATAGTTAAATGATAATTGGTGAAGAACGATTTCAGTTCAGATCTCTTTGTCCTAGCTCTAGAATTACTAAGAATATTTTGTTGAAGTCTACGTGTCCATAGTTGAAATTCAGTATCACCACTTGGAGGAGCCCTGTATGCCTGGGACACACACAAGGATAGTAAGATACTGTAGACCTGGAAAAGGAAAATGGAGCTCTGCAATAGAAAACATAAGAGTGGCCATAGTGGGTCAGACCAAAGGTCCATCTAGCCCAGTATCTTGTCTTCTGACAGTGGCCAATGCCAGGTGCCCCAGAGGGAATGAACAGAGCAAGTAATCAGCAAGTGATCCATCTCCTGTCACTCATTCCCAGCTTCTGGCAAACAGAGGCTAGGGGCACCATCCCTATACCTTGAGGTGTTAGTTCTCCATGTACTGATGTCTCTGCTCACATCCTCTGTGAGGGCTGAAGCTGAGATCTCTGGGCCTAAAAGTGTGAGCCTCTACATACTGAGCTAAAGGAACTGGGTGCATTAACTTAAAAGTGGTAGCAGCCTTGTAAACCTCCCTGTGTGGTCTACCCACTAGAGTGGGATGGCTAGCTACCCTCTGAGTATGGATTACATCTAAATTGAATATGTCTAGGACTTAAAGTAGGGTATTTACAATGTGGGAAGAGAGTGTTTTTCTGGAAGTTCAAAAACTGTGTTTGAATTGCAGTAATTGCTGCTGCTGCTGCTACCAGTTTTTTTAAAATTTAGCATTTTTGTAAAATGATGTGAAAAATGATCAGTTCTTCATGTAACTCTTCTCTTGAGCTTTTGTGAAAAATCTGGGATATTTTAAATACCCAGGTATAAACAGAACCATAACTTCAATTGGAAGAAACTTTTGCCATAGGCTATGTTTTAAAATTCCCATATTCAAAAAGGGAATCACGTTGCCAAGATGAGCAATTTGCCATCTTTATGTTTATACAGTTTTTATTAAGGGAAATACAGTATACAATTTGTATGAAAATATATATATTTAGTAACCTTCTTGATTTCCTACTAGTGTAAAGAGCATGACCTGGCCATGATTAACCAATTGCTGGAGGATCCTGAGCTGACAGCAAGGAAGTATAGAGAATGGAAGAATATAAATACAATGTTGATCCAGGAGATCTATCAGCAGCAGGATGCCCTGGCTGTGCCAGAAGGGAATAGCAAGGAGCCATAGATGAATCCACCACCTTTCTTTAATTGAAAACGCTATCTGAGGACAGTGGAACCTGCAGTACATGACAGGATTCCTCCCTGTCCCTCTTTACCTACAGATGCTTTAAGCTACTACAGTTTCAGGTTTTGTTTTTTCCAAGTGCTTATCTCTTCCCTTTTAAAAGGAAAACAACCCATTCACCAAAGCATTATTTCCTCTCTCCAAACTCATTTCATGCCAATAAAATGGAACCCAAAAATTAAAAAAATATGCCTTCTCTGGGTACATGTCTGAGGCAAACATTTTCTGAAGCAGAGAGGAAATGGATTGACATCCAAGAATGGCTGATATTTCATCAGAAGTAAACCGAGCACACACAGACCTGAAAGTCACAGAGGAATGTACATATTGTAGATACTAGACCTTCAGGGTCATTTTATTCATGTAACCTATTGATGAAAGGAACTTCTTAAAAGCTATGAAAATGCTAACAAGATACAATCCTCTCTCCTACCACTTGTCTCTTCAAGGTAACTACAAATAAGAACTTTTATCTGTACTTACACTTGTTTTGACTGCATTACCATTTAAATGGTGGCAACTCGGATAATTATTATGCATAAATCTTAATTTTAAATAATTTTCAAGGCACCCAGTCAATGGACACCATAAACATTTCCTAATTGTGTATGGACAAGATCAAGGTGCTGTTTTCCTACATCATCTGGAGAGGGTCCCTTAATGTGTGTTGATGACAAATAAATTTGTTCTGCAATGCGGAAACTCTGGGTATGTCTACACTACGAGATTATTCCGATTTTACAGAAACCAGTTTTGTAAAACAGATTGTATAAAGTCGAGTGCACACGGCCACACTAAGCACATTAATTCGGCAGTGTGCGTCCATGTACCGAGGCTAGCTTCGAGTTCTGGAGCGTTGCACTGTGGGTAGCTATCCCGTAGCTATCCCATAGTTCCCGCAGTCTCCCCCGCTCATTGGAATTCTGGGTTGAGATCCCAATGCAAAAACAGTGTCGCGGGTGATTCTGGGTAAATGTCGTCAGTCATTCCTTCCTCCGTGAAAGCAACGGCAGACAATCATTTCGTGCCTTTTCTCCCCAGATTGCCCTGGCAGATGCCATAGCATGGCAGCCATGGAGCCCATTTTGTCTTGTCACCGTCACCGTATATTTACTGGATACTGCTGACAGAGCCGGTATTGCAGTGCTACACAGCAGCATTCATTTGCCTTTGCAAGGTAGCAGAGACGGTTACCATCCCTATTGCACCATCTGCCATTGTAAATTGACGATGAGATGACGGTTATCAGTTGTTTTGTACCGTCTGCTGCTGTAATGGATGCTCCTGACTGGCCTTGCTGAGGTCGGCCGGGGGCGCATGGACAAAAATGAGAATGACTTCCTGGGTCATTTCCTTTGTTTTGTCTAAAAATAGAGTCAGTCCTGCCTAGAATATGGGGCAAGTGTACTAGAGAACCAGAGACCACAGCTGCTCTGTGTCAGAGTCCCAGAGATCCCGCAGAAATGATGAGCTGCATGACATTCTAGGGGGTGCCCCTGCAACAACCCCACCTGTTGCTTCCCTCCTCCCCCATTTGCTACCGTGACAGTGTCCCCTCCATTTGTGTGATGAAGTAATAAAGAATGCAGGAATAAGAAACACTGACTTTTTAGTGAGATAAAATGAGGAGGAGGAAGCCTCCCGCTGCTATGATAGTCCAGGCAGTACAGAATCTTTTCTTTAGACATGAAAGGGGGGGCGCTCATAGAGTTCAGCCTCCAGTTGCTATGATGAGGACGGTTACCAGCCGTTCTGTACCATATGCCGGGAATGACCAGGAGTCATTCCTATTTTTACCCAGGTGCCACTGGCCGACCTCACCAAGACCAGCCAGGAGCACTCACAGGATGATGATTATGATGGATAGCGGTCATATTGTCCCATATGCCACTGGGAAGGGAATGCTGATGTTCAGCGCTGCAGCACCCTGTCTATCAGCAGCATGCAGTAGACATAAGGTGACATTGATAAAAGGCAAGAAATGTTTTTTCCCTTTTCTTTCACAGTGGGGGGAAGGGTGTAAATTGACAACATATACCCTGAAACACCCAGGAAAATGTTTTTGACTCTTCAGGCATTGGGAGCTCAGTCAAGAATGCAAATGCTTTTCAGAGACTGAGGGGACTGTGGGATAGTGGGAGTCCTCAGTACCCCCTCCCTCCCTCCCTCCATGAGCATCCATTTGATTCTTTGGCTTTCCATTATGCTTGTCACATAGCACGGTGCTGTGGACTCTGTATCATAGCCTGGAGATTTTTTCAAATGCTTTGGCATTTCGTCTTCTGTAATGGAGCTCTGATAGAACAGATTTGTCTCCCCATACAGTGATCTGATCCAGAATCTCCCGTATGGTCCATGCTGGAGCTTTTTTTTGGATTTGGGACTGAATCGCCACCCATGCTGATCAGAGCTCCATGCTGGGCAAACAGGAAATTAAATTCAAAAGTTCACGGGGCTTTTTCTCTCTATCTGGCCAGTGCATCTGAGTTCAGATTGCTTTCCAGAGCAGTCACAATGGTGCACTGTGGGATACCGCTCGGAGGCCAATACCGTCGATTTGCTGCCATACTAACCCTAATCCGACATGGCAATACCCATTTCAGCGCTACTCCCCTCATCAGGGAAGAGTACAGAAATCAGTTTAAAGAGCCCTTTATATCGCTATAAAGGGCTTCGTTGTGTGGACGGGTGCAGCGTTAAATCGGTTTAACGCTGCTAAATTCAGTTTAAACGCATAGTGTAGACTCGGCCTCTATCTCATCAAGTTTCAACTTTTCTTATGGAATGTAGGACTCAGTAAAGGACAATTTTCTGCTTACATATTTTTGACAGTGGTGAATATCTAAAGTACAAGTTTATCTTGAATTCATAGTCATAATAATAGACCTTATATAGCACTTTTAATCAGTAGAATACAAAATGCTTTACAAATGAGGTCAGTATATTATCCCCATTTTACAGATGGGGAAACTGAGGCACGAGATGGAAGTGACCTGCCTGGTGACACTCAGCAGGCAGTGGTGGAGCTGGGCAGAGCCAAACATATAAAACATAGTTGCTTATATATATTTTTAATATGTGTCACTTTATGGCTTATGTGAATGTGTGACCATGTACTGTATATATTTTTATTTATATATTTATGTACTGTACATTTCCTACTGTAAAAGGACCACATGTTATAGATAAGATTGTTTATCTATTGATTTCAAGAGAAATGCCTGCTCAGTCTTCATACCCAAATATAATTAATATAAATTTATATTATTCATATCATTCCAAAGTTATGGATGTATTTGTAAGCTTTATTTTAACTATCTTGCTTCTACTTTTTGATCTCGATGTGAGATTTGTTTGAAAATTTCACTGTATATTCTAAGGTAGGAAAATATTTTATTATAAAACTTCATAACCGCAGGTGGCATAGTTTTGATTAACATACTAGTTAATAAAAAAATAACACTTACATTGTTTTCCTGCAAAGTGGCATAATTTTCAGCCTTAGGTTTCTCAGCACAGGATATGCATTTGAACTCCCCATTGGGCCATGTGCAGTATAGTTTGATTTGCACATTTCAGTATATATGACTTTGTAAAGCCACTGAATTTTAAGAAATAATCCTCCTTATTAAATGGATCCCCATCACAGGAACTAGCATTTTAAGATATACACCCAAATACTCTGGTGTGAAGGACATGCACTCCAGTTAGCCAGTGTGTAAAACTGTTCTCAGAAGTTTTTGGACTCATCTAGCCTTAAACAGAATACGCTATAAATACCAAAAATCAGATATATGCAGAATTGACCTACCTGAATGCGCAGTGTGGGTTACTAGAATTTTGATTATGAAAACAAATATTAACCATCTTCACTGGAACAGACTGGCTCTCCTTCACTTGCCTAGCAATTAGTTTTAATTGCTTGGAAATATTTCATTACTAAGCAATTACTGTTTAAGATCTAAACACTTAGCTATATCCGAGAACATCCCAGAGATGTTGGATCATTAGAGATGGGTTGGATGTGGGGATTGAATGCAGGAGGAAGCCAGGAAGAAGTGAGGCTCTGAGCTCTGATGTACGGGCACTTTTGGCAGCTGATAAGTCTACTAAAATTTGATTGACGGGACCCCTGCCTAGGTGGACTGTATAAGTTCCCGTGAAGCAGGTTTTCCCTTCTGCAGATATTAGCGGGAGGAGAAGAGTGAACTGAGGGATAGAGAGACACAGAAGGCAAAAGCAGGAGGTGGTTGGGTGCTGTGTCTCAGACGCAGGGTTGGATTTGGGGTACCAGCACTGCCTCCAGACTGGAACTAGGGAGTGGGACTGTTTGTTGAATCAGCATTAGTACTGGACTATGGAGAGCTAGAGAACAAGGACTGGCTGGGAACTGGAACTGGATGGTAAGAACTAGTATAGGAATCAGAGAAAGAAACTGAAACCATCCCTGGGCACAGCTGTTAAAAACAAAACCACAAAATCTTTTAATTAAACCTCCTAAACAATGGAAACAACAGGCTAAGTGACATAAATAGATCTGACACCAGCTTTTCCCATCCAGATCATTCTCTTGAATTGCACTTAGCAACCTTAACTGTAACATGATGAAGGCTTGTTTTGTGTGTGTGTGTGTGTAGATTCTCTTGTTTTAAGCAACAATACTGAAGGTTTATTATTTTTTTTGCCAGTTGCACACTGACATTATGCAGCCAAAGCTGTAAAATACTTTAGGAACTTAAAGAACATTCTGTTTAGGATAAATCAAGAAAATATTGACTTACGAAATTAAGGAATTCCTCATTATGTTTTTAGACTTCAAGCATATTTTTTTCAGTTGTTCCTAGTGAACAACAAAATTCAGATTTTTTAGTCCTATTTATTATCCTCATAAGACTTCTTACCTTAAAGCTAATCATATGTTATTTTGTAAACAAAAAATTAGGCTAAACCAATATTTTCACTCACACTTGGAATATTTCCTCTTGTTTCTTAAAAAAAGTCAGTTGTCAAGATTTTAGACAATAAGAACATTTTTTTAAAGAAACCTTAAAGTAAACCATATAACTAAACTTTGAAGGGACAGATCTTCACCTGTAGGCATAGAGTGCTTGGTGCAGTGCCCTTCGGACTTCCTGATTCTGGGGCTGATCTGTACCAGGCCACAGTCTCAAGAGCCTTTCACCTTCATCAGCTGCCAGTGACCCCAAGAGTCCATATGGCAGCCAGGTTTATGGAAGCTCCAAATAATACAACTTGCCCCTAGCCACACCCTCTACGCTGACAGTCAGAGTAGGGGGTGTGGGAGCCATACAGGAGCTCTGCACTACTCAAGGATATATCTATCCAAGAGAGTGTCTTTAGGGGCTGAGTTTAGGGCTGCTTTCCACTGGGAAAGTGATACCAAACTGCTGGACCTCACTCTAGAAACTTGACCAAAACCTTGGAAAAATATAATGGATAATGCAGAAATTTGTTGCACATTTTATATATGTGTACATATATATATATATAGAGAGAGAGAGAGAGAGAGAGAGTGTATTTGCCTAACTTTTTTAATTCGGTTTTGTCACAGTGTTTGCTCAGTAGTGGAATAAATTCATTCCACCCCAACCCTTTGATACATGCTTTGGTCATATAATTATTCATAGTGATCCCGCCTAGCCTTAAACTCTACTGAGGACATAACATTTTATTGTCAGTACATTTTGTTTAGCTTGACAGCCAAAATTACCTCCCAAAATGCATGAGATGAACTTGAAATTAAATCAGCTGGATAATATCAACATAGGGTTAGATACAAGGCCCATCCACTACATCAATTCCATGCAAGCCCTCAAAATAATGTTAAGTGGGACATAAGTCAAGGCTAGGCCTTGTATTGGCCCTCTGCATAGGAGTGGATTTTACCTATGGAGAACCCATGTGTACGTGTTTTCAGGAGTAAAACAAACAATGTAAATATAAATGATTAGCATACATCTGAGAGTGAGAATTAAATTTGTTGGCTTTTTAGCAGTATAGACTCCAATGAAGAAAGAGACAGTTATTTTATCTACCAATTAGCATCTCACTGATGACTTATCTGTGTATATATATATATTTTTTACCAGTAACATGTTGTTTTTTTTTTAAACTAGCTGCCATGATTTCACCAGAGAGTGGACTGAAATGTTGTCTTTGCTCCAGGACTGAATGACAACAGTCTTTGCCGCAGACAAATGTCATTTTGTAGGGGGAGGGAATCTGACCATTTTGGGGGAAAGGAAACATTTTTTTGTGGCAGATTATTGAACCGTGTGTGTATGTGCGTGTGTGGTAATGGAGCTGATTTAAATCTACTCAGAGTTTTGCAATTAATCCTGATTAGAGAAGGTATGAGCAGAGTGCAGGTAAATCATTCAGATGTGGAAGATAAATATAGTTTATTGCATGGGTATCACGTCTGCATATAGGGGCATGGGTGTGTATATAATACTGTATATTTGATATACCAACTAATTTTTTGATAAAATCCATCTCTTGAAATGTAAGGGATTTCCACAGGAGGATTCTCCCTGCACTGTATGGGAAGATTTTGTGTGGCTCAAGAGTGACTGATTGCAATGGCAGCATGTGTCATTTATGAGAAAAACTAAACCCTAATAACAGCAAATGGAGTGGTTTTCGTTATCTTGCATCATTTCAAGCAAAACCTCTAGAAGGTGGAAAAATCCAAGTGTCTGATGCCTGGATGTAATTCCTCAAATGAGAACTACATGATTAGATGTGAAAATGAAAAGATGTGGAAATAAAGAGGGATCTCTGCCCATGTGTTTGGCATTAGATCAAATAATTACTTAGCCCATTTGTGGTATCCTCATGTTCAGAGGTACCAACTTGGGGATTAATCTCTGGGGTCCATGTCAAATTTAAACCTGTTGTTGGTGCTAAACAATCAATCAATAAATGAAGGCCAAATTTCAGTCATTTAGGGCTTGGTCTTGCAAGCTGCTGATTTCCCATTTGCTTAACTTTAAACACCTCCATTGCCCACATGCTCAAGTGCTTTTCTGAATCAGGGCCAGAGTGATCAGCAGCAGCAGAGTAATGAGCCCTCAGACCCTGGCAAATGTGGAGTAACTGTATTGGTTGAAATAGATTTACACTGTGCAAATGAGAGCACAGTTTGGACCAGTGATTCATATTCTTACTCTGAGTGAATGCATGCATACACAGGTGTGTATGTGTGTGTCTGTATAATATATAGCAATGCAACAATGTCCTTGGATTGACAAATGCAGTACAATTGGTGTTAACAGGGTCATGTAGCCTGAAATTGTTTTGGAATACTGCCCTGTTAACTGGCAAATAGATTTTTGAACTATTGACTTTTCCACAACTAGCAGAGGGTGAGTCACATCACTCTTCCTTAAAATAGAACAGAGAATTCTCAGCACAGGGTAACTTTAATGTAGCTAATATCACAGGCAAAAAACTCCTGTGCCTGAGATAGTAAATTTACTGTACCTATAAGTGCAGCAATCAGAACTCATCTCCTGCCTCTTCAAATGGTTTTGAGGCCTCCCAGACATGAAGGAAATGGAAAGCATGGAGAATATGAAGTGAAGATAGAATCAGAATAAAAGGACACCTTTTTCATTAAGGGATAATATTCCAATCTTCTTAGCTGATAAATAACTCTACTGTCTGATGCTGAAATAATTGCAGCAAAAAAAGCTCAAATCTCTCAGTCAGAATGAGAGGAGATATACTGGAGGGGATGAATCCTATGTGAACAGACGTACACAAGTGGTGTATGTAACTGTTAATCAACGTCAAACAAGAGAGCACTGAGCACCATGTTCTCTGCGCAGTGGTGTTTGCAGTCAGTTGTGTTTGTATAAAAGGTTTGGGGCATGAATTGGGAATGGTAGCATTACTCTAAAGTGCGAAGTATACAGGGAATTATGCGTCGGGTCCTAAATGGGTGCCATTATATTACCTTGACCATGTGTATTGTGCACATATTGTTCAGGAGAACTTAGTTAGAGATGTTTTAGAATTAAGTGTGTGTATGTGTGAGGGAGAGAAAATAAAAAGCTTCATTATTATTCCTTTGTCTGTAAGGTCCATCTCTACATCAGTACAGGAAGTCCAGCTGTCCAGGCCTTAGAGTGGTTGGCAAAGTAGAACTTAACCATTTTAGCCATTTCTAAAATAAATTTTGAATGGCTTTTCTGTAAATCAAGGATTTGTCTGTATTTCAGTGTTCCAGAGCTCATGAGCTACTAGGACTAGATGTGAATGCTGTAATCCACTAAGATGGGAGAAAATCCCACAACTCCATTTCTAGCTGTAATTATTTCATCAGAGAGTAGACTGAAGAGCTGTCACTGGTCCAGGACTGAATGGCAACAGCCATGTGCCTCAGACAAATGTCATTTTTTGGGGAGAAGTTCTACCATTTGGGGCGGGAGGGGAGGAAACCTTTTTCTGGCAGTATATTGAAGTGTTTGTGTGTGGGGTAATGGAGCTAATTTAAATCTACTCAGAGTTTTGCAATTAATGCTGGAGAAGTTAATGGGCAGAGTTCAGGTAAATCAATGTGGAAGATAAATGCAGTTTATTGCATGGATATCATGTCTACATATATGGGCATGGGTGTGTGTATAATACTGTGTATTTGATATACCAACTTCTTTTTTTTGATAAAATCCATCTCTAAATGTAAGGCACTTCCAAAGGAGGAGTCTCCCTGCACTGTATGGGAAGATTTTTTGTGTGGCTCAACTGTGATGGATTGCAATGGCAGCCTGTGTCATTTATGAGAAAAGCTAAACTCTAATAACAGGAAATGGAGTGGTTTTCTTCTAGTGGTAGGGCCAAAGTGGTATTTCCTGTTTTATGTGGGACATGTAGAAAGAACATACACTTTAAAATGTCAGTCATGATTTCCTTGAACTCTCAGCAAGTTCCGCAGTTTACTCTTCTTGCTTTCTTTTTTACATTGGCCCAACCTTTAAACAGAAAGGGCTACTATTAGAGTGAAATTCCCCTTCTGCTGAGGGATGCTACCAAGTTGACGTGCCACTAATATCCCACTTAGAACCTATTTTGAGGAGTTAAGTCAACTCCTTTTTGTGGGCCATCTGCACAGGGGTAAATTTTCTCTAAGACAGGAGCTTTGCATTAGTCTATTGGTCAAGAACTTAGGAACCATCTGAGTGCTTATGCTCACTCTGTCCCAGATATTGTGTGGCCTTGAACAGGTTACTGTAGCTGCTCTCACAAGTTATCCTTCCTGGCTAACTTTCCCCCTTCTCTAAAATGAAGATATAAACATTTATCTACTTCATATGGTAATGTGAAGATTGATTAATACCCAGTCTTGCAGACACTTACACAGATGAGTAACTTTACCCATGAGAAGTCAACGGAATGATTCAGATGAATAAAGTTACACACATGCATAATAATAATAAACCTGAGAGCACTTTACCAAGAAGGGCAGTATCATTATCCTCTTTTTACATACAGGGAAACTAAGGCACAGTGTAATGAAGTGACTTGTCCAAGGTAACCCAGTAGACCAGTGGCAGAGTCAGGAACAGAGCCCAGATCTTCTGAGCCCCAGCCCAGTTAGTTAGGCTAATATTCAATGTTTTAAAATTTAAAGTGCTATAAGTGTGCTCAGTACTATTTTTTTTGCATCTTGGTGCATGCATGTAACTCCTAACTTTAGGGGACATGACATACATGTAGCCCAGAGGAACTAGCCTCCTACATTGGTACTTCTGCGTTAAACACGCAAGACAGTATTCTTAACTCAGATTTTTTTTTTCCAAATTGGTTTTCAAAAAACAAACAAATAAACCTAACATGGCTGCTTTGTAGTAACATAAAAAACAGCCTGTTCTTAAGACAGGCAAATTTACCTGGGGATTATTATTTCAAAGCCTGTTTATTTTAGAATCAGGAAGCTTCTGTGAATGGCTATTTTGAAAAATGCCTTGCACTCTGATAGAGAACGTACCTTTTGGACGGCCTGGCTGAAACAATCCCTTTAACTGGCTGCTGTACCTGTTCCTTCATGCCAAATGAAAGCCCTTGAAAGACATGTAATGTGTTTATATTTTCATATATGTAGCACAGCCAGGCAGCTCTTTTTACTAAAATAAAATAATAAAGGAGATGGGAGTTGCCCAAGGGAAATTTCACTTCATTTTAGAAAGGCAACACATGCAGCAGCATAGGAAATAGGCTTCCTCCAGATGCCTGTTATCAGACACTGTTATGAAGCAAACTTAAGTCTTTTCCATTTCCTCCTTTCTCGTCAAGTTTTTAGGTTCCGCTGTCCTTTGGTGGCATGAAGGGTAACTGCTCATCAACTTCTTTTGGTAAGAATGTAAATGAAGGGAACTCTTTGATCTGTGCATGTACCTTATCTGTAAGTAAAAGATTTAAATATATGGGAGACTGTGTGTTACATATACATAAAGCATGTGTGTATGTGTATATCATTCTGTATATATCACAATAATTTATGGTTATTGGGCAAGATCCTCAGCCTATGTTCCCTTCTTACATCTGAGTAAAACAAAGGAAAAGCAGTTGACCATGTTTTGGACTAAAACTTCCTTTTTATTGCCTTTGGGAAAAGGCAGCTTTATGATAGCTTTATGGAATAGTGGCATTTTTTAAATTAAGAAAACTAGTACCCATGCACAGCCTGCTGGCTTTTAGTGATATTGCAAGTGAACTAATAATGCAATGAGCTCATTCATAGGACTTAATGATTTGTTTTCCTTTTTATATCTTTATATTTTCCCATCTGTATTTTTACGTCATCACTCGGTCTTGGCATTATACACAAAAACCACTGTCACATCTGTAGGTACTTGAACTTGAGCACTGAAACCTAATTATAGTAACTGTGTACGTCAGTTGGCCAACTCACTTTCCCTGGCAAAACAACAACCTCAAAATGTGTTATGCAGGCTGTATGTCAGTTATGCTTCTGCTACGTGCCACATAAATGGCTAAGTTAGGCCCTGATCCTGCGAGGAGTCCAGGCAGGCAGATTCTTTGCCCACATGGAACCCCCTTAGACCTCTGTATTGGAGCACTCTAGGTGGAGCTCTTTTTGGGATCAGGCCTTTGTCATTCTACAACCCTGATTCAGGTACATCAGTGGCTTTTACATGAAGTTGGTGCCTAATAATTAAATGGTATAACAATATCTATCTCCATGACAGAAGCTTGATTTTTTTAGATGCCCTATTTAGCTCTTCTTGGGTTTTTGTTGTTGTTATTGCTTCCTTATATATATTAAGTTGGTACAAGCAAATGTAAATGCAAGGATGCTAACAAATATCTAAGCAATTTTGTATTTTAGAATTTACTAATAATTTTTAAATGGCTAGAAAAAAATATTTTTAAGTATTAGTCAATCCTAACTAACTGTAGAAATGACATCAGAAGCTCCACAAAACACACCGTTATATTATCTAACATACTTCAAGTCTAGTTAAGGTATTAACTGGTATGGAAATATATGGTCCCTCACTTACATTCTTACACAAAATTATTTTCTCTCCCTTACCTATTTTGCTCATACATAGCAAATGCTATCGTGAGGGTTGCTGTGTTCTTTCAGTTAGAATACACGGTTTTCTCACAATACATCAGAACTTCTCAAAACATTTGCTTTTTATTTTGAGATGCCCATGCTTTGTCTCAGTCTCAATAATGATTTTTTCTGGTGAAAGTTTAAGCAAGCTGGATCCAACTGCTTTTAATTTACTGAGAGTATGGATAAAAATATACTCTTCCCATTCTAAAAATATGCTGCATTTTTAATTCCTACAAATAGCTTAAACCACAGCTGTGATTTGAAATATGAAATTTAGAACAGACGATATATCCACCTTACTGCACTTAGAAAAATTGGTTAGAAATGATCAAAGTTATGAACTTGTGGCAATGCGCCCTTCAGATATTGTGTTTATAGACTTTTCTATGGTGTTCATCAAGGTAGTAGCGGAGCACCTCACAAATATCAATGAACTTATCCTTGCAAATCTCACTCTGAGGTATGGAAATTTCCCCTTTTACATACTGGGAAACTTATGCTTAAAAAATAGAAGTGACTTGCCCAAGGTCACACAAGAAGTCTATGGCAGAGTTAGGAATAGAATTCAGCTGTCCTGAATCATAATCCAGTGTTGTTACCACAAAACCATCTTTCCTTATGGCACTTCAAACACTGTTCTCTTTGCAGATCCACTGCTGCATTTTTTTAGTCTGTCTTCTTAAAGACAGTGAATTACATTCGCTTCTGCTAGCACATGGTGACACAAACTGCATGAGTGGTGAAGACAATGTTGCCACTGCTATCCACTCTTGGGGGGTTCTACTGAAGGAGAGCAGCATTCAACCCTGCAGTGGGGGGATTGTGCCAACAGAAACCATATACAATGTTGCACATAACTAGAAAAAATGTGCATTACTTTCATTGTCCGCCTGTGTGGCCTTTGTTTGCTATTTCACCTTGAGGCCAATTGTCAGTTGATATTGTCTCTGTATTATTATTCAGCTTAGAAATTCTCGAGCAAAGGAAATTCAGATTCAATCATCCTGTGATTTGAACCACATTTTCTTATACTGTAAAATGCTGAATTACATTGCTAATACTTTTGGCTGGGAGCAGTAACTCTAGAATGCTCACATCCCATCTCTGCAGACACAACTCAGAGCCTCCGAGAGTGACACAAATGATGGCTTGCTGTGACTGAGAGACCCACATAGCTTGCTTACCAAGGAAACATGGTTTCCTCAGTCTTCAGGAAGTTAGATGGGCATTGAGGATATAGGAAGGAATGGCTTGTAAAACAACACTGTCCGTGTAAGAACAAGGGTACGAAGTAGAACTGACTGACTGGCACATACAGTTAATTTAGCCTCTCTCCTTGCTCAAGAAACATCAGTGAGCTGTGTGTGATTTCCTTGAATTTGTTGTTGCAGTTTAACCAAAGACATATATTTATTTTCTGTGCTGCTGGGTGAATTGATCACAAACATTTGGCTGGAAGTATGTTATTTGAAACTCTAGCAGTCAGCATGAAGGATCAAGCTGAGCTTCATGTTATATCACCTTAATGTTTCCTTTCTTGTGAGCTTGTTACCTATCAGCTCTGTGTTCTTGGGGAACCAGGGCACAGTACCCAGCCTGACTCATGAAAGACCGTATGAGAACACAAGTGACACAAGCAGTACTTTGAAAGAATTACAGACACCCCTCTCCCAGAAGAGTAATGCTAATAAATGAGCATGCCCCAAAGTAAGGGGCAAATCTGGTAACAAGCTGGCCAAGAAGGTTAGCAGTGATCAGAATATAGAGATAAGGGGTTAAATCCTGAGCGCCACCCCGTTCCCCTCTCCCACTGAAGTCAATAGGAGTTTTGCCATTGATTTCAGTGGGGCCAGGATTTCATGAAAACCTCTAATTTTTAAAGTTGGCCTGGGATGTAGGAGTCTTGTGCATGGTGTAACATTGCACAATATATGATTTTATAAATGTAACTGGAATATGCTTCATGCAAAAGGTCTCTTGTAAGATATCATTACAAATTTTATAATCTACTGAGTGTGGTCATCCTATTTGTATAAATGTACCACTCTTGTATCTGAAACTAGAAAATATGAAATATAACTCTGAGGGCCTATTGTAATTATGCAAAGTGTGGGCCATTAATGGTGGTCTGGAATCTTGATGGCTCCCGTCAGCCAGGACAATTGGCTGTGGATGGCTCTGTTTGCAGGCAAGCCTTCCTGTGAGTCAGGATGGGAGGAATGAAAGCTTGAAGTCTTACAGTGACATGTGATCATGTCTCCTGAACTGGAATCCATCTTTAACCTGGTGTCTTTCCATTGAGAAGGAGGGGGTGGGAACCCAGAGAGGGAGAAAGGATTCCTGCCTTATGCAAAAGATATATAAAGGGGTGGAACAGAACAAAGCAGAGAGGAGAGCCATCATGAAGAATCCCCTAGCTACCACCTGAGCTGGAACAAGAGCTATACCAGGGGAAAGAATTGTGCCCTGGCCTGGAAGGTGTCCAGTCTGCAGAAACAACTTACTGAAGCATCTCTGAGGGTGAGATTATCTGTGTTCTGTTTGATTAGACATAGCTTTGCATGTTTTGTTTTATTTTGCTTGCTGAATTACTTTGTTCTGTCTGTCACTACTTGGAACCACTTAAATCCTACTTTCTGTATTTAATAAAAGCACTTTTTACTTATTAACTCAGAGTATGTCTTAATACCAGGGGGAGCAAACAACTGTGCATATCTCTCTATCAGTGTTATAGAGGATGAACAATTTGAGTTTACCCTGCAGAAGCTTTATACAGGGTAAAACGGATTTATTTGGGTTTAGACCCCACTAGGAGTTTGGTATCTGAGTGTTAAAGGCAGGAACACTTCTGTGAGCTGCTTTCGGATAAGCCTACAGCTGTTAGGGGACGCGATTCAGACCTGGGTCTGGGTTTGGTGCAGGCTAGTGAGTCTGGCTCAAACCAGGCAGGGCACTGAAGTCCTAAGCTAAAGGGGTAGGAAAGCAGGGGCAGAAGTAGTCTTGGCACATCAGGTGGCAGCTCCCAAAGGGGGTTCAGTGATCCAGCCCACCACACATAGGATGGGGAACTGCTTCACTATAACTGTTTTGTATTTTTAAAGAAGATTTTATGTAATAGAATAAAAATAATGTGCATAGCCACAGTCAGTTACCATTCCCTAGAGAGTGCAGGCCCACCAATGCTGCTGAAGGGGATGTCCATTACAGACTGAAGATCAGACTCCTGGCTGGTGTAGATCTATTGACTTCAACTGAGCTATGCAAAATTGCACCAGGCGTGAAACTAGCCTTCCACATCCACCACTGCAGACAGCTGTGGTTATCTCTAGGAATCCCCTGAGAGGACACCGGACAGAAGGCAGATTTATACCTGCAGAGGGAGTGTCTAGTGGTGCCACTGGCTGTACTGCCAGCAGGATGTATTGCCAGGGCTGAATATAGCAGTTTGAATGGTTTCAAGGTTTTGTTGAAAACCAAAAATTTTCCAGTTTTGGGTTGTTTTGGAAAACACAACTGTTGCTGACCAAACTGAAAATGTTTCATTTTTAAAAGTTGTTGGTATAGAAAAGAAAATACTTTTCTTGATCATTGCTAATACCAAGTTAGCTTTTTGCCTTTAACCTGTTCTACTTTTGGTTTTTAACCATAATGATAATGAAGGTGGGGATTATTACAGTGCTTGTCTACGTGTATAGTCTGTGGGAGTTGTCACGCTGTCTGGAGTGGTTCACAATTGAGAATTCTGACTTCAGGGCAGACTATTAAGAAGCAGGGCAGACACCCCGAACTGGCGGTGTGTTTTATTATTAGATTTCACGAACTCAGTGACAAATGTGAACTCCTAAAGCACTATCACAGTCTTACCATAGAATCACAGACAGTCCCTTTGGGCATTCCAGTCTTTTCTTGCCACCTAAGCAAGTCGAACCTAGTGAGAGTTGACTGCTATGCACCAAAGATCACAAAATATTCTGATTGTTCCCAGTCCCAAGAGACCAGTTGCTTACCTCAAGTCAATTTGTACCTGGGATCTTTCACCAAAGACAATGCTTGTAGCCAGTCCTACAGTAAACTAACTACAGATTTATTAACTAGGAAAAAATAAATGAGAGTTATTTACAGGTTAAAGCAGGCAAACATATATACACAAATAAGTTACAGTCTACAGTTCCAAAAGGTGACACAGCTGTGGTAGTCTGTCAGCACTGAATGTTTTTTAGGGCTAACCCAGGTTGACCCTGGGGATCTCTGCTTCTGTTTCAGAGCTCTGGCCATTGGAATCTAAACAGCAAAAGAAAGAGATGAAAAATTTTCTTGACAGCTATTTTTATTTTTTCTTCCATAATTCAACTGGATGGGACAAGCCCTTTTCCACAGCCTCTTCATGGGTGTGAAGGGGCAATTAAAGTCTTTGTATTGTAATATCCCTCAGTGGCCCAGTTTTGTTAGGCCTTCTTGATGGTTGGGAGAAGATCCATCCTGATTGATTCACAGTTCTAGCGAAAACATTTTTTACAGTCACAAAGCAAAAACGTAAATATTACTTAATAGCATGTGATAAAAATATTATGTGAGATTAATACATGCAGCAACTTCCAAGCATTTCATGAAGTCTAAACCCATTGTTATAAGTGCAATATCCATCTTAACCATATTAACATGCAGAGTTTCCAGCAATGAATTTGTCAGTGCTGGGCTGAGGCCTAAAGCCCTAGCAAGAACTGGCACCTGGTTTCCCCCGTCTCAGATGTGTCTCTTTTTTGAAACCTGACCTGTCTGTGCCCACCCTGGGACTCTGTTGCAGGGCTGCCCAGAGGGGAGGGCAAGTGAGGCAATTTGCCCTAGGCCCTGGGCCCTGCAGGGGCCCCCACGAGAATATAGTATTCTATAGTATTGCAACTTTTTTTATGGAAGGGGCCCCCAAAATTGCTTTGCCCCAAGCCCCCTGAATCCTCAGGGCAGCCCTGCTCTGTGGAGTGTACAGATAGTTCTCTCCCCTCCCACCCCACTAGCACAAGAGAGGCAGGACAGTAACATGCATCTTTGTTGGATAGGTGCTGCACAGATGATAGAACTATCCTTAAAATGTTATTTTTAACTTAACGGCAGCTTTGTGCACTCGACCAGCTGTGCTGCTGATGGAGACAGGACTGGGATAAAAGTTTATGGGACGCTTTGTGAGAGTAGAAACAGATGGAGTGGGAGGCTTTAGAGTCTCTGTCAATGAGTTTGGCTGTGGGGAAGAAAGGGTAATAGAATGGCTTTTAAGAACATGAAGGTGTGGAACTGAGCAAATGAGTGTGGACACATGGTTAAGTTTAAAAAAAAAAAGAGCCCTGAATGGCCTTGAAGGAGGATGACTTGGATTTGCTTCATTATTTGGATGTTTTAATGTTCTCCCAGCTGACTCCTGTCAAACACAGGGTGCTTGAAAGCTTTCTGAGTGCAGGGTGAGGGGCAGATTGCAGTGTAGATAATCTGTGATTTTTGCTCTCTTTGTGTGTTTATATTGCAAATTGGTGTTTGTGAGGCTGGTCTCTAATCAGTGATATTTATTCTAGGTAAAGTTTATCAGGCAGGAACACAGTTTGAGGCTGGTAGATTTTCCAGATGGGAATGTTTCTGCGATTTGGAGCTATGGATAGGATCAGTTCAGTCACTTTCTATATCCATGGCCACTTGAGTGTTTGGCTGAACTCTCCAACTGCGGGACGTGTGCTCCCTTCTGCTGTATGATGCCGATAGGAGCAAAATCACTGAAAACCTACCAGAGCAGGGACCTGGGGCTCCATCTACATTAACATCCTGCTGCCTTATAATCTAACTGTTGCAGAGGGCTTGTCTACATTTAAAATGCAGCATTGGTGCAGCTGCACCAATGCTAGCTGTGCTATTGTAATGCTTTAATGAAGATGCTCTAAGCCGACAGGAGAGAGCATCTCCTGTTGGATTAATTGATCCACCTCTGAGAGAGGCAGTAGCTAAGTCAGCAGGAGAAGTTCTCCTCCCAACAGAGTATTGTCTACACCAGCATTTAGTTTGGTATAACTACGTCACTCTGTCATAAACAGATTGTTAAGGGTTAATGTCTCTTCTACCTGTAAAGGGTTACAAGCAGGGAACTGGACATCTGACCAGAAGACCAATCAGAAGACAAGATACTTTTAAATTTGAGTGGAGGGAAGCTTTTGTGTGTGTTTTTTGTCCGTTGTGTGTTCTTCTCTCGGAGGGTCTGAGAGAGACCAGACATTACTACAGGCTCTCTAAGTTTATTTTCAATTAGTAAGTAAAAACAGGCGGTTTAGGCTTTTTGATTGTTTTACTCTATTTGCAATTGTGGATCTGGCTGGTTAACTTTTATATGTGTAGTTGCTGGGAATATTTTGATTTGTATTGGTACTGTGGGGAAAGTCTCTTTCTGGTGTCTGTTAGCTATAGGACCCTGTAATATTTACATCTTGAAGTTACAGAGATAATTCTTTACTTTTTCCTTTCTTTTATTAAAAGATTTCTTTTTAGAGAACCTGATTGATTTTTTTTCTTGTTTCCCTTGTTTTATTCCAGGGGATTGGGATAACTCACCAGGACAGGTGGGGGAGATGGGAGGGGGGAGAGATAGAATCTCTCTCTGTTTTCCTTGAATCTGTTTGCCTCTTTGTGGAAGGGAAGGGAGATGCTTCTCTGTATGGTGATTTAAGAGTTTGGATCAGTATCTCTCAGGATAGCCCAGGGAGGGAAATTCTGGGAGGTGGAAAGGTGGGGGAATGGTTTATTTCTCCTTGTTTTAAGAAACCAAGGGATCTGGGTTCTTGGGGTCCCCAGGGAAGGTTGGGGAGGTCAGAGTGCCCCAAAACACTATATTTTGGGTGGTGGCAGTGCTATCAGATCTAAGCTGGTAATTAAGCTTACAGGATTCAGGTGCTAGTATCTCATTTTCTGAACTCTAAGGTTCAGATCTGAGAGGGAATGCTATGACACACTCACACCCCTGAGCCATGTAGTTATACTGAAGTTATTCTGTAGTATAGACTGGGGCAGAAATTTGGTAGCAGTTGAGGAGCCACTGCATGGCAGCAGGTTGGGAGAAGAGTTTGGAGCAGCTGCACAACAAAGCATATTGATCTTATCCCAGAGCAATCAAGCTCATGGTACAATCCAAGTCCTGTACCTAACTCCCCCCACCGCCATTCCATTTCTTTACACACATACTGTGAAAGAGATCTGCATGTGATGGGAAGGCTGGCTTAATGGCTAGGATACTGAACTGGGATTCAGGAGACCTGGGTTACATCTCCAGCTCAGCCACAAACTACTTGTGTGACCTTGGTCAAGTCTTGCAATCTATCCAGTGTCTCAATTCTCCAACTGTAAAATGGAGCTACTTGCCTGTCTCACAGGGTTGCAGTGAAGATAAAAATCCATTAGTAATTGTGGGGCATTCAAATGCTACAGTGATGAGGATTCTATAAGCACCTAAACCAGTCTTATTCAACATATTCATAAATGATCTTGAAAAAGAGGTAAACAGTGAGGTGGCAAACTTTCCAGATGATACAAAATTACTAAAAATAGTTAAGACCGAGGCAGATTGCGAATAGCTACCAAGGGATCTCTCAAAACTGGGTGACTGGGCAGCAAAATGGCAGATGAAATTCAGTGTTGATAAATGTAAAGTAATGCACATTGGAAAACATAATCCCAACTATACATATAAAATGATGGGTCTAAATTAGCTGTTACTACTCAAGAAAGAGAGAGAGAGATTGAGAGATCTTGGAATCATCATGGATAATTCTCTGAAAACATTGCTCAATCTTCAGCAACAGTCAAAAAATAAGTGAACAGAATGTTGGGAATCATTAAGAGAGAGAGAGAGTGCCTCTATATAAATCCATGGTACACCCACATCTTGAATATTGTGTGCAGATGTGGTTGCCCCATCTTAAAAAAGATATATTGGAATTGGAGAAGCTTCAGAAAAGGGCAACAAAAATGATTAGGGGTATGGAATAGCTTCCATATGTGGAGAGATTAATAAGATTGTGACTTTTCAGCTTGAAAAAGAGATGGCTAAGGGTAGATATGATTGATCTCTGTAAAATCATGACTGGTGTACAGAAAGTAGATAAGGAAGTGTTGTTTACTACGTCTCATAACATAAGAACTAGGGGTCACCAAATGAAATTTATCAGCATCAGATTTAAAACAAATAAAAGGAAGTATTTCTTCACACAACGCACAGTTAGCCTTTGGAACTCCTTGCCAGAGGATGTTATGAAGGCTAAGACCATAACAGGGTTCAAAAAAGAGCTAGATAAATTCATGGAGGATAGGTCCATCAATGGCTATTAGCCAGGATGGGCAGGGATGGTGTTCCTAGCCTCTGTTTGCCAGAAGCTGGGAATGAGTGACAGGGGATGGGTCACTTGATGATTACCTGCTCTGTTCATTCCCTCTGGAGCACCTGGCACTGTCCACTGTCAGAAGACAGGATACTGGGCTAGATGGACCTTTGGTCTGACCCAGTATGGCCACTCTTATGTTCTTTGAAGCTCACTAAACAGACGGGGCAGAGAGGGGTAGCAATGTACATTTGTCAGATCTTGGGGACGGGCACGTAAGCAGCTCCTTTTGTGGGTCACTCCCTCTGCCTGATTAGTCTACCACATGCTGTGCCTACCAGAGGGCGTGTTGTGGTAGAATAGAGTGAGAGAACATGTCAAGGAGATTTCCTGTTTAGACTCCCTCTTGTGCATTGTTGTACAGGACAAAGAGGATTTGTTGGGGAACCAGCTGAGCCCCAATCCTGGGCTTTCTGGGTGTAACTTTATCCACTGTCTCTATTTATATCCACTCCACAGCTGCAAAATGTGAGGTTCTTGAGCCTGATGCTGACCTTATCACTTTCACTCCACTGAGTTCAACTGAATGACATGTTCTTGTCACACATGTGAGATCAGAATCTGGCCCCTGGTATCTTTCTCTGAAAAGAATCTGACAAGAACTGGAGTTAGTCTTCAAAAATCTAATTTCTTCTGATAAATATTGAGCTTTTGGCTCTTCTGTTGCACTAATATCAGTTTAAATCCCGCATCAGTCTGTTTGGGGAATTCATATAAAAATATTAGAAATTACTTTCAAAAGAAACCTCACTCATTTCTCCAGCAATGACTCAGACCTAGATTAATAGTTTTCACTGTTCTCTCAGAGTGTTTGGTAGTGTTCCAGAAGATTCCCTGGTACTACAGATGTTATAAAAGAGTGCACTACTGACTTACTTGAGTCACTAGCTTATGTAACAATACTTACCTATGACTTCTAGAACTGGATCAACTGTCTTCCTGATGGGAACTGATAATTGGTTGGATATAGCTAGTACAATGACAGATATTATAGTAACCTCTAAATCAGACAGCCAGATCAGCTCTTTAATCTTCTTGTTTTTCCCCAAAAGTTTCTATCCTGCCCCTCAATTGAAACATTTTCCTGCCCCCTCCCCAATTCTATTTCCAGTTATTAAATGTCAACCATTTGCATCAGAAGAATGGAGTGAATCAGAAACTATTTATACTGTTTTGGCTGAATGCTAATCCAAGCACGTATTTATATTTTTAGCCTAGTCCCCTGCCCAGACTAAAATTCTGAGCAGTTTTTTGAATTATCCACAAGAACAATATATTTGCAATTTTTTCCAGTGGACAAAGCATCATGAAACCTTACAGTTACCTTTGTAGCTCTCCTCTTCCCCAAACTCCAAGCTGCACTTGGTTCCAAGCAGACAGCCCTGAAGGTCTGGGAATTATCTAGTCCCTGCAAGTCATAGTTTTCAATGATTTGTCACATCATTTGTTGTGTGCCTGTGTTTTATAGTCTCACCTTTCTGAAGTAGCAATGAGGGATTGAACTGTGCTACTGCTTTTAAAATTACATGTATTTGTTGATATCCCCATATAGTAGCTGATTGGTAAGAACATAAGAACGGCCGTACCGGGTCAGACCAAAGGTCCATCTAGCCCAGTATCTGTCTACCGACAGTGGCCAGTGCCAGGTGCCCCAGAGGGAGTGAACCTAACAGGCAATGATCAAGTGATCTCTCTCCTGCCATCCATCTCCATCCTCTGATGAACAGAGGCTAGGGACACCATTCTTTACCCTTCCTGGCTAATAGCCATTTATGGACTTAACCACCATGAATTTATCCAGTTCCCTTTTAAACATTGTTATAATCCCAACCTTCACAACCTCCTCAGGTAAGGAGTTCCACAAGTTGACTGTGCGCTGTGTGAATAACTTCCTTTTATTGGTTTTAAACCTGTTACCTATTAATTTCATTTGGTGACCCCTAGTTCTTGTATTAGGGGAATAAGCAAATAACTTTTCTTTATCCACTTTCTCCATATTACTTGTGATTTTATATACCTCTATCATATCCCCCCTTAGTCTCCTCTTTTCCAAGCTGAAGAGTCATAGCCTCTTTAATCTTTCCTCGTATGGGACCCTCTCCAAACCCCTAATCATTTTAGTTGCCCTTTTCTGAACCTTTTCTAGTGCTAGAATATCTTTTTTGAGGTGAGAAGACCACATCCGTACACAGTATTCGAGATGTGGGCATACCATAGATTTAAATAAGGGCAATAAGATATTCTCTGTCTTATTCTCTATCTCCTTTTTAATGATTTCTAACATCCTGTTTGCTTTTTTGACCACCTCTGCGCACTACGTGGACATCTTCAGAGAACTATCCATGATGACTCCCAGATCTTTTTCTTGACTCATTGTAGGTAAATTAGCCCCCATCATATTGTATGCATAGTTGGGGTTATTTTTTCCAATGTGCATTACTTTACATTTATCCACATTAAATTTCATTTGCCATTTTGTTGCCCAACCACTTAGTTTTGTGAGATCTTTTTGAAGTTCTTCACAATCTGCTTTGGTCTTAACTATCTTGAGTAGTTTAGTATCATCTGCAAACTTTGCCACTTCACTGTTTACCCCTTTCTCCAGATCATTTATGAATTAATTGAATAGAATTGGTCCTAGGACTGACCCCTGGGGAACACCACTAGTTACCCCTCTCCATTCTGAGAATTTACCATTAATTCCTACCCTTTGTTCCCTGTCTTTTAACCAGTTCTCAATCCATAAAAGGACCTTCCCTTTTATCCCATGACAGCTTAATTTACGTAAGAGCCTTTGGTGAAGGACCTTGTCAAAGGCTTTCTGGAAATCTAAGTACACTGTGTTCACTGGATCCCCCTTGTCCACGTGTTTTTGACCCCTTCAAAGAACTCTAATAGATTAGTAAGACACGATTTCTCTTTACAGAAACTATGTTGACTATTGTTCAACAGCTTGTTTTCCTATGTGTCTGACAATTTTATTCTTAACTATTGTTTCGACTAATTTGCCCAGTACCGACGTTAGACTTACCGGTCTGTAATTGTCGGGATCACCTCTAGAGCCTTTTTTAAATATTGGCTTTACATTAGCTAACTCCCAGTCACTGGGTACCGAAGCCGATTTAAAGGACAGGTTACAAACCTTAGTTAATAGTTCTGCAACTTCACATTTAAGTTCTTTCAGAACTCTTGGGTGAATGCCATCTGGTTCTGGTGATTTGTTATTGTTGAGTTTGTCAATTAATTCCAAAACCTCCTCCTAGTGACACTTCAATCTGTGACAGTTCCTCAGATTTGTCACCTACAAAAGCCAGCTCAGGTTTGGGAATCTCCCTAACATCCTCAACTGTGAAGACTGAAGCAAAGAATCCATTTTGTTTCTCTGCAATGACTTTATCATCTTTAAGCGCTCCTTTTGTATTTTGATCGTCAAGAGGCCCCACTGGTTGTTTAGCAGGCTAAATGGAATAGCATTTTTGTCAGCCAGGATAACTGTCACCCGTGATCTTCACATTGATGTAAAACCACTTTTCCTTTCTTGTTTCTCACCTTTCCTTAGAGGCATATGTTGCCTTCATACTATACTGGGAACGCCCATTGTTAACAACGGGACCTTTGCACAAAAAGTAGGGGTAGAATGATGACCTTTAATATTTTGGTGTGTGCACAGAATGTGACGTTAGAAGTTATTCCTCTAGGTACCAATTAGAGTGCTTCTGCTATTGCATTGCGCTCCAAGGAAGTTCAGATGATACACCATATTATTGGATATGATTGTAAGTAACCCAGAATCTCTCTTAGCATTTAATGGAGTCCTATGAATATACAGGTTTCTCGCTTTCTTTTGAGCATTTACTCACTCTAATTGACAGTGTTCCTAGAGAAATGCACAAGGTGTTCTGGTTTAATTATTTTTCTTCATTTGTAAACCTCAGTGTATCTCATATGCAAGAACATTACAATACAGAAGAACATGTTTGTATATTCTGGCACCACACAAAAAAACCCCAATACAGTACAATATAATCTGGAGCTTTATAAATGACTAGATACCTAATAATAACAAAGGATCTCAGAGATATAGTGATTCATCATGATGTTGATCAGGTGATCCTCCTGTACAGGAATGACTTGTATTAACTTCTGATCTGATGCAACTTTGCATGTGCCTTTTTTACTTTTTGCCTGCCATGTCAACTTAGGCAACCATATCCAGAAGCCAGTCAAAGGTAAAAGAAGGCCAACTGTAAGCGATAACTTGTGATGGATCAGTGTGTGTACAACGACATCATCTCTTGGTAATGCAGAAGATAGTGTGTCACTGCTGGAGGAGCAATTTGAATGGTGGGCCACCTAGTGGTGATGTTAATTACATATGGTTTCCATGTCTGCAAGCAGCTCATTGTCACACGACTGCACACCATATGTATATTTTTCTTATTAAAAAATGGTAGCGCTTTACCTAGATTTCCTTCTTATCATTGTATTAGTCTTTGGAATTCAGATGTGGTGTAATCTTTAAAAAAACCAACCATTTTTTTTTGGAGGAAAGGCAATCTTTAGGTGGCATGAAACCCCCTCATTAAAAAAATATAAATAGTCTTAAAAGAAGTAGTAACAAACATATATATTCAATCTATAACCTCTGTTCAATCTGTTTAGTTTCGTTGTAATAGAGATTTTAAATTTAAAATGACTGTCCAAGTTTTCTTTGGTCCATTTTTTTCCTCCAGTGTTTTTCATCATTTATATCCTAGCTATATTGAAGAATTGAGGAATTTAAACCAATCTTAGACAAAACATATGTAATTATTATATTGGCTTGTGCTGGCTCAACTAATAAGAACGAGTTAAATTCCCAGCTTATGGAATATGATTTAAATCCGTTGACTTTGATTATGTTGTCCCTGATTCTGTCCGTGGTGAATTTGGCCCAATAAACTTACTACAATTTGCATTGTCAATATGTACCAGCTAGTTATGTAGCAATGTAGGAATACATTAAACAATTTATTGGCTGCAAGTGGTGGAACAGTAACTTCAGTACAATAATTGGCTGGTTTTAGAGGAAAGAGGGTTTTTATATTGTTAGACACTCTCCAGGCTCCAAACCTAGAATTTAGTTTAAAATAAATTGTGAGCAAAATATCATAACTTACTTTTTAAATATTTCCCTGTGGCATTTGCCATAGTTCTAGTGCAAGAGAACCTGAAAGTGAATCAGACTAGAAATCATCCAGTCTGCTGCTATTGGAGTGATATGCAAAAACGGTGAAAAATGACATTTCAAAAATATTTCAATTTTTTGTCAATGATTCATTGAATGTTGTTGTTTTTAGTTTAGCTTGAAGCAGTAACCTAGTACTGAATACAGCCAAGTGCATGCACTAATATGGATTGCTTGGAAAGGCCAGGGTCATACATATAAGAACAATGAATGTACAAGACGGGGGACTGTGTCCTGGAGTACAGTGACACTAGAAAGGACTTAAAGGATAAGGGTAGAGAGTCGACTGAACATGAGCTTCCAGTGTGATGATATAGCTAAGAGGGGGAGCATGATGCTGGGATGTATAAGCAAGGGAATATCAAGTACCTTATTACACAGAATCAGTGCCACTACTATGGGAATAAAGTTTTCTTATCTGGTGTCCACATTTCAAAGAGGATGTTGAAAAATTGGAAGGGTTCAGAGCAGAATTACGTGCATGATTAGAAGTCTGGAAAAAAAATACCTCATAGTGAAAGACTTAAGAAGCTCAATCAATGTAGCTTATTCAAGAGAAGATTAAGAGGTGACTTGATCACAGTCTACAAGTACCTATATGAGGATGAGAATTTAATGGCAGAGAGCTCTTTGATCTAGCAAAAAAAAAAATATTACAAGATCTAATGGTTGGAAGGAAGCTAGACAAATTCAGTCTAGCAATAAATCACAGATTTTACACTGTGAGGGTAATTAACTTTTGGATCAGATTGCCTAGGGACATGATGTATTCTCCATTACTGGAAGTCTTTAGGGATATCTTTCTAAAAGATATAATATAGCTCAAGCAGACAATACAGGCTTGTGAGGGTCTATGGCTTGTATTATCATAAAAATATAGGGCTGCAAGGGACCTTGAGATATCAAGTCCAGCTCCCTGAGTTGAGGCAAGACCAAGTAAACCTAGGCCATTCCAACAGGTATTTGTCCAACCTGTTGTTAAAAACATTCAATGGTGGGGATTCCACAACCTCCCCTGGAAGCCTATTCCAGAGCTTATTTACTCTTACAATTAGAATGTTTCTTCTAACATGTAACCTAAATCTCCCTTACTGCAAATTAAGCCCACTACTTCTTGTCCTACCTTCACTGGACCCAGAGATCAGTTGATCACAGTACACTCCATAACAGCCCTTAACATATTGGAAGTCTTATCAGGTCCCCACCTCTTCTTTTCTCCTGCATGTTTAGTCTGTTACTGTAGCCTTTCCTCAAATCTGGTTTTCTAAACCTTTTAATCTTTTTTGTTGCTCTCTTCTGCACTCTCCAAAGTGTGGCATTCAGAACTGGACACAGTACTCCACCATAGGCCTCACCAGTGCCCTGTATCTCATGTTTCACATATGACATTCCTGTTAGTACACTCCAGAATGAGTTTTTGTAACTGTACCTTATTGTTGACTCATTCAATTTGTGATCCACTACATCCACCAGCTCCTTTCAGGCAGTACTATCACCAATCCAGTTATTCCCCATTTTGTAGTTGTGCATCTGATTTTCCCTTCCTAAGTGTAGTACTTTACACTTACCTTTATTGAATTTAATCATATTAATTTCAGACCAATTCTCCAATATGTCAAGGATGTTTTCAACTGTAATCCTGTCCTCCAGACTGTCAGTAACCACTCTCAGCTTGGTGTCTTCTGTAAATTTAATAAGAATACTCTCCACTCCATTATCCACATATTTATTCAGGAGGTCAGACTAGATGATCAGAATGTTCCCTTCTGCATTTGTCTGTACAGCACTTAGAAAAATGGGGTGTTGATCTCGGATAGGGACTCAAGGTGCTGTTGTTTTCCAGATCACTGGATAGTAGCATGTTAGTGATATTCATTGGGAGTCCCAGGCCCACATGCATACATACTCTGTGTACCATAAAAATAATTAGAAAATGATTGGGGAAAGGTCTTATGGCAGTTGAGACAAGGAGTGTGTGAAATGGAATATCATATTTCTCTTCAGGTTTATGATGAGCCTTTTCTTTTTGCTGCTCTTAGTATTCAAATGTATATGAATAAAACAGAATGTATCATGAATATTTGATCATTTTCCACAGAGTTCTCTCTCCTCATGGAAGATCTTTTATTTTCATTGCAATAAATATAAGCATATTCAGCATCACAGTTGTGACACCCTGGCACCCCAATATTCACCACTATTATGTAATTAGGATATGTTTTGTACAATGGGGTACAAAGGGAGGGATTATTCTAGAAGTCTTGATCTGCTAGATATTAATATCTTGTTGGATTGTATGTGCTGTCATCGTATGTGAAGTTAGGCTATGTATGTGTTACTGAAACGTTGTGAGATTGAAAACACCCACAAGGAGCCTTTCAGGTACAACAATAAAAAGGCCAAACAATGTTAATGGCTCATTGAGGAAATGCACACAAGCACAAGGGTTACCACAGGAACTGTGTACAATAGAAACCTCTCAGAGACAGCACTACACAATGGGAACTGTTTGACCCAGGTCATAGCAAAGGAGCTTTCCAGCAAGTGGGAAGAAGATATAGAAGGGAGAAAATGATAGTACCACACTCTCTCTACAACAACACACCTGGAAACACTGGAGGGGCAAGGACTGAACTGTGGGAAGTGATGGTCACAGGCTCAAGGGATTTTTAACCTGTCTGTGAAAACCTGGGAAAGCCAAGGCAGCTTGTGCCTTAAGAATCTGCCAGTCTGTTTATTACTCAGGGTGGGAATTTGCTAATTCATAGCATACCTACTTAGTATGTTAAACTCAGTTTGTGGTTTTGTTTATTTATTAAGGTAATCTGTTTTGATATTTTTGCTGTCACTTATAACCCTTAAGATCTATATTTTGTAGTTAATAAACTTGTTTTGTTTTGTCTAAAACCAGGATGTGTGGGAATTATAACTAGGGGGCAGAAAGCTGTTGCATATCTTCCTCCACATTAAGGGAGGGGGCAAATTTCATGAGTGTTCATTGTACAGTTCCCTGTGCAGTGCAAGACGGTATAATTTTGGGTTTACACTCCAGACTGGGGTGCATGCCTTCTTAACTGAGAGGTGCCTTAGCTGAGCCTTCCCATGCAGAGCTGATCTCAGCATGTGTGTATGGTTGCAGTTGGGTGTGTCTCTACCTGTATGTCTGCTGGTTAAGTGCAGTCTGAAGCCTGATGAAGGGCTTGACAGGCTGCATAGCAGTACAGTGTAAAGGGAACCCAGCCTGGTGCTTCAGGTGGGCTCAGTGATACCCCAGTTCCAAGTGGCACCGTGGGGGAAACCCATCACAACAGTGTTTCCTAGCCTATATATTGGGGTCCAGCAAGTGTTTCACTCTTACGAACTTCTTTTTCATTCTAAAAAATATAAAGCCCGAAACTATCAAACACATTATCACTGTCAATTTTTCCTAAAGTGTGACTCTTTCATCTATCAACCAAAAGGGGGGAAAAAGAATGCATATTTAGTCCAAGCAGATGAAAAGTATCACACCATAAATTAAAAAAACAGAGAGAGAGAGAAAGAGGCAGCTTAGGAGAGAGAAATTTACCACCAGTTTTTCAATTGAAGAAGGAGACATTTTATTTAAGTATAGTCCCACAAATCTTAGGTAACCAGACTTATTACTATGTAATAGGCAATAGTTTTTCTTTTAAAAGGCGGAAAAAGGATCAATTTCACAAAATTAATTAATTTAATCCTAAACTGGTGAAGGCTGTCTAATGACTCTCAGCCGTATGTTAATGTATGCAACTCTTCAGTATGTTACGTGCATCCACTCAGCGGCTGTCTCTTATAGTTCCCAAATACAGGGCCTAATCTCCGGACCTAGCCTAAGCTGTAGGAGCTCATGCTTTTAGCTTTTGAGGTTCTCTCATTTATTCCTGATGTCAACTAAGTTGTCAGTCATCTCACTAGCATTGGCTGAGTGAGGGGCCTGACTTTAACAGAATACTCTTTTTCTTTTTTTTTTTAAAAAGCATGAGATACTTCCTGCAGAGAGGGGACAAATTGTGACTGTCTTAAAAAAAACTCAGAATTGACTTCAGGAAAAGCCTGATGTGTGATTAGATGGGACTGATTCTAGATGTGGTCAGTTTTGCCATCCAGACAAGATACGAAATGGAAGGTAAAAGGATGTTAGGTCGGACTGCTCTTCACAGTATGTTATAAAACACAGAATGGCTGTCAAAAGGTCACTGCCTACATCTGACTGCAGAAAGTCTCTCTTGTTTCTCAGTTTATTCCAATATGCTCACAAGTTTCTTTGGCGTAAATGTCCAATAAATAATCATTGTTTATAATCAAGTTGCAGACGAAAAGCGCTACAGTAGTGCTAATTATTAACAGAACACACTGTGATGTTACACTAGGGTGACCAGATGTCCCAATTTGATATTGGGGCTTTTTCTTATATAGGCTCCTATTAGCCCCTCCCCCTCATTCCGATTTATCACACTTGCTGTCTGGTCACCCTATGTTACACCCCATATTCTGCATGGAAATATGGTTATGATATGGATATGACATAACTGAAATTTACTTTGTGCAAGATGGTACATGTAAGGTATCATTGGAAATGTTATGATTTACTGAATGTGTTTTATCCAATTTGTATGCATTTATCATTTTTGTATCTGAAGCGTGGAATATTGACCATGTCTCTGTATTTCAAATGTGCTATGTTGGATGAGGCCAAACAATGTTGGGGACTTATTGAAGAAATGCACACTAGCATAATGATCATCCCTGGAACCGTGTTCAGTAGAAACCTCTCACAGATAGCTCTGCACAATGGGAACTGTTTGACCCAGATCACAGCAACACAGCTTTCCAGCAAGTGTCGGGGAGATATACAAGAGGGACAATGAGAACATAAGGGGTCCTCACTCTCCCTACAACAACACACCTAAAAACACCCAAGGAACAAAGACTGAACTGTGGGAAATGATGGTCCCAAGCTAAGATCTTAAGCCTGTGTATAAAACCTGAAAAGCCAAGGCAACTTGTGCCTTAAGAATCTAACAGCTTTTTATCACTCCAGGTGAGAGTTTAATTTGTATCCTACGTATCTAGTGTGTTAAACTCAGTTTGCAGCTTTTGTTTATTTACTAAGGTAATCTGCTTTGTTCTATTTGCTATCCCTTTAACTATTCAAAATCTACCTTTTGTAGTTAATAAACTTATTTTGTTTATTATTAAACCCAGTTTATTTAATTTCTAATGGGGAGGAGGAAGAAGCCATGCACATCTCTCTTCACATTGAGGAAGAGGGCAGATTTTTATGAGTTTGCACTGTGCAGATTTTTCTGTAGTGCAAGACAGTATTATTTTGGGTTTGTCTCCCAAGGGGTGTGCATGTAAGTGCTAGGGGAGTCCTCTTACACAGAGCTGACTTCAGTCTGTGGCTGCAGCTGGGTAGGGCCCTACCTGTATGTGTGTGCTGCAAGAGGCCGGAGTGCCTAATTCAGCAAAACAGAGCAGGAACCCAGGCTGGTGGAGCAGGAGAGGCTCAGTGAAATCCCAGTACATGAGGTGGCATCCCAGAAGGGGGGGTCCAACCCATCTCTCTCACACACACAATATCCCCTGATGCACAGAAATCTGAAACCTCTGCTTCAACAGGCACCAGAATAATCCATTAACCTTTGCATGAATGGTGAAGGGGAGGAACATTATGAAATTAAATGCAAAGGTCCAACCATTAACAACCAGTAAAATGGAAACCTCAGAGAATTGGCAAGTTCAGGCAATTAATTTTTAATCATTACTCTTTATTCAAATCCCATGATATTTTCCCCTTAGCGTGACCCTCTCAGCCTGGGTCCTGATTAAGAAGAAACTGCTTGGTCAGAAATTCACAGAGTCATGAGCACAGGTGTGTACCCAGTGTGGTTCACCCGTCACTGATACCTGTCCATTTTGTGGCGTGAGGGAGACTGTGGCGCATGTCTATCTGGAATGCACCACGTTGAAGCCCATTTTTCAGCTCCTCCAGAACCTCTTGTTGAGGTTCTAGTTGCACTTTTCCCCACACCTCTTCATATATACACACCCTGTCTGTGGCTCCATGAAGTTGTGAGACTTCTTCGTCAACCTCCTCCTGGCGCTGGTCAAAGTTGCCATCTACAATATTGGGAGGAGGATCCTGGAGGGGAGGTGCTCTGTGATTGTGGGGCCTATTCCATTCCTTCCTTGTCTCACGCATCCGGGCGGAGTTCCTCTGGACGGTGTCCGCTGACTCCCTACACAGCTTTGAGAAGTGAGTGCTGTCTGGGGTGCTCTGCTCAGTGTCCCTCTGTGAAGCCCTGCTTTTGAACTTATGACCCTCCACTCCTGACCTGTTGTTCCTTAGTTGTCCCTAGTATTCAGTTGAGTCCTGGGTCTAGTGGATCTTCCCCTATGGTTTGGGGAGGGGCCTTTGGAGGTGGACAGGCTTGTGCCCGCCTGCCTCCTGGAATTCAATAAGGCAAGCAGGAGAAGGCTGGGCTTGAGTTAAGTTAGCTTCACCTCTCCTTTTCCCCTGCCCCCAGATCCTGACCGTTTCTAAAATAGCCCCTAACGTGTTCCTTCAGTTGAGTGCTTCACAATATCATAGAGAACTCTGGTTTCTGAGAAACCATTCTCTGAGCTCCATGTTTATGAAACCTACAGTGCTCACGGTAGTCTCTATGCTGTGTCTCTGCTTTCATCATTATGCAAGAAGAGCTGAAAGGAGACTGACATGTCTGAGGGGTTCCCAGTATTTTGTTGACATTATCTTCCCCTGTTATGTTTTCCTCTCACTGGTGTCACAGCAGTCCCCATCCAAAGGTCTATAAGTTTCCTCCCATGCCACAGACTTGTGGCTCTTCCAGAAGTCTGACATCTACAGAAGTGTTTGTATTTTTCATTTTGTACCTTTCTCAAGTTTTTTTTGGTTGTTTTATTTTCCAACCACCAGCAATTTTCATAGACAGCAACAGATAAGCTATAAATATCAGTAATAAGGAAAGATAAGTGTTAAAATTAAATGGTAGCCTTTTAAAGCACCAACCCCAATTTTAATATTAAAAGAAAAGTGCTGTGTTTTCAGAGGTATGGGTGCATTTCCTTTATCTTCACCAAACAATATGTGGCCTTTACTTTCCCAGATTGGGTGTATTCCTAGATTAACAAAGCAAGAAAGGCAGAATGCATGGATGAAATCTGAAAAATATATTCCAAGTCATATGAACAGCACACGGATTTTGCTTAGAATATGAAGTGATTCCTTCAAATACTGCTGATACTTCATGGAAAATCATCATCTGGAAAAGTGAGTCTGCCCTTTTATCTTATTTCATATTTTCTGTACTTTTCTATGCTTCTTTTACTTCTTTTCCAAAGACACTGACATAAAAGCAGGAGGGTTATTTCTAAAAAAATCCTTGTGCTCTCCTGAGCTTCACTTAAACTTCTCCCTTCCCTGAAGTCAAACTCTTCTGTTTGTAGTATCATATTCATGTCCATAGGAATATAATAAGTACTGTGATCATTTCTTTATAATTCTGAGCTGTACAGTGATTCTGAATGGCAACCAATTGTGATGTTAGAGAGGACTGTGAATTGATTGGGAATGAACAGCAGCAGATGAACACTTAAATACACATCTTCATACAAATGTTCTTAAATAAAGAGCATAGAGAAAATATATAGAAACAATTATATCTGAACAAGATACTACATTAAAATAACATTAAAGTTGTAAAAACAGGCACAAAGGTTAGAAAGTGCTAGAATGAAGAGGGAGAGAAAATTCAAGTGGTAAATTGCAATAAATTTACTTCACTCATCTTTGCCCACTACTCCAGAACCCTGGGGCTTATTCTAACTATTCAAAACTCTGAGCTGCTTCAAACAGCTACCATTAAAAAAAAAAATCAACAGTCAGAGAAATGCTTTTGCCTCCCACCAAAAATTTCCAAGATACTCATATGAGGTTTGAAATTGGGGCAGTGGAATTACTCTATATGTTGGGGTATCCACTCCCTCCTACAAGCCTGAAGAGATAAAATAGGCCAATTAATTTTATAGGCTGCATCTGGAAGTCATGAGGCCTAATAGCTGATGAAGCCCAGCTGCTGGAGGAGCTGGGATAAACTTATAAAAAGAGAAAGTTGTGGGTAAGAGACAGCTGGTCTGGGCTTGGGGTTGCCAACTTTCTAATGGTACAAAACTAAATACTCTCACCCCTTCTCTGAGGCCTCATACCCCACTCAATCCATTCCCCCCTCCCTTTCACCTGGCTGAGGCAAGGGACTGGAGTGTGGGAGGGGGTATGGGCTCTGGGCTGGGGGTGTGGGTTCTGGGGTGTGGCCAGAAATGAGGGGTTTGAGGTTCAGGAGGGTGCTGTGGGCTGAGATCAAGGGGTTTGGAGAGTGATCAGGGCTGGGGCAGGGGGTTGAGGCATGGGAGGGGGGCAGGGGTGCAGGCTTCAGGTGGCACTTACCTCAAGCAGCTCTCAGAAGCAGCATCATGTCCCTGCTCTGGCTCCTAAGTGGAGACACAGCCAGGTGTGTCTGTGGTATGTTGCCCTGTCCACAGGTACCACCCATCCCCAGCTCTCATTGGCCATGATTCCAGGCCAATGGGAGCTGCAGAGCCAACAGTTGGGCTGGGGGCAGTGTGTGGAGCCCCCTGAGTGCCCTTACATGCAGGAGTCAGAGTGGGGCATGCTGCTGCTTCTAGAACCTGTGTGGAGCCATGGCAGGTAGGGAGCCTGCTTTAGCCCCGCTGTGCCACTGACTGGACTTTTTAAAGCCCAGTCATCAGTGCTGACTGGAGCCACCAGGGTCCCTTTTTGACCAGGCGTTTCGGTCAAAAACTGGACATCTGGCAACCCTAGAGAGGACTCTAGGTTGGGGCAGAGGATTGTGGTGCGAGAGGGGTTTTGAGATTCAGGGTCCTGGTGGTGTTTACTGCAGCTCCCAGGAAGTGGCCGCCAGGTCCCTGCAGCCCCCAGCATGTGGGCAGCCAAGGAGGCTCATGCCCACAGGTGCTGCCCCCACATCTCCCATTGGTCATGGTTTCCAGCTAATGGGACCTGCTGAGCCGACAGTCAGGGTGGTGGCAGGGTGTGGAGCCTCTCTGGCCCCCCCATGCGCCATGGGGTTTCAAGGACCTGGCAGCTGCTTTTGGGAGCCATACAAAGCTAGGGCAGGCAGGGAGCCTGCCTTCGCCCTGGGCCCCTGCTGCATCGCTGACCAGCTTTTAATGGCCCAGTCAGCAGTACTGATTGGAGCCGGCGGGGTATTTTTTTGACTGGGCATTCCGGTCGAAAACTGGACACCTGGTAACCCTAGTTGGGCTATGGAACTGAGGCTGGTTGGCTGGAGTAAGCTGAGAGCTTGTGCTGGCCGAACAGAGCTGGAAATACTGGCTGAAAGAGAAAGGCTGGAAGTTATGTTGGCAAACAAGGGAGAAGAAGCAAGGGATGAGGAATGGCTTCAGAGCAGGAAGAAGCGGGCGAGGAAAAAGAAATATCTGTATCTGAAAAACTGGGAGCAGGCAGGGAGTGAAAAAAAAAAGCAAGGAACAGGATCAACATTTTAATCAACAAATCATTAGCGGAAGATACAAGAACAGGAGATGTTAATCCCTTGAAAACAGCAGAATGGGTCAGATGAAGTATTGCAGGTCTATTAAGAGCTAAAAGAATGCAGCTTGGAGGCTTATTAGTGGAATGCACACTTAAGAAATAGGCTGAGAAAACTCTTAAAACTACAATTTTAGGGAAAAGTCAGAGTAATTTGCCAGCCACTTAAATTTATGACAGAAGCAAGAGTGGTAACATAGGGATCCACTAGGTATGACTGAGGACTAAATTAAAAGGGTGTAAGTGAGGACCAAGTGCTGCTTGTTAAGTGACCTATTAGCAAGAGAGGGGAGAACACACAACATCTACAACTCTTTGAATAACGTTCAAAGATGCAGTGCTGCCTGATAGGGTTAATATAGGATATTTACTCTTCTGAGTTAAGACACATAGCATGGCCCCTTTGAGATGTTATAAATGTTAAAGATTTGGGCATGTGGTGGCTCTCTGTAAGGAAAAAACAAGTCGTGGGAAATGTGGAGGAGAACACTTGTATGAGAACTGTGTAAGAAACATCTAAAATGCAGCAGTGGTGGGGATAAGCACAGTGCAGCATACAAAAGGTGCATGGCAGCGGAAGGAGCTAGAGAGATACATAAAACTATCCATAAAATAGCCTATGCAAAAGCTACCAAAAATATTCAAAGCATAATGCGGAGAAAGAGGAAAATGCTAATGAGGGAAAAGAGCTACTGCTAAAATAATATGCAGTTCAGGGCAGGAAAGATAACATAAGGAGAATAGATGAAGATATATATGGCTTGTAGGTAATGAGAAATTTATGGCATATATGATAGAAGTGAATAATTGTACTCTACAGACAGGGAAGAAGACTGAAAGAATAAAAATTATAACAAAAGCCACAGGAAAGTATTTGCATATAGCCAATCTCGTGATAGGCTGCATACATGCAAATTTAAATGAAAGTAAAAATGTAGTTTAAGCAATGTGGTTTTAATGGTGAGTTTTTTGTTTTTGCTGGAATGCACATAGTTTAATAACACATGGACAGGAATTAAAGAAAACAGTTTTCTAAAACAGGAAAGCAAGCCTGATGTGATATGAGCACAAGAAACCTAGGTAGTGAGAAAGTTACATTTGTTTAAATTGGCAGCATACGATATCCTCAGATGTGATCAAGAAATAACAGGAGGAGGGATGTGTGTGTGTATATATATATAAAGGAAGGTATTCACATGGATATACAGAATATAAATTTTGAGTTCAATACTGTTGAGGATCCTCTGCAGAATAATAGCACCTTAATACGTATCTAGGATGTTTACAATCCATGTAAAAAAAATAGACAATCTAGAACTGGAAGAGTTAGTTAAAGGTGTCAAAGGCCCATATATTATTTGTGGAGACCTTAATAGCCATAATGATTTATGGGGAAGCAAAAAAACTGATTATAATGGCAAATGCCTGGAACAGTTCATAGACGTACACAATCTGGTATAGCTCAACACTGGAGCACCTTCTAGGTTTAATTCAGTGGCTGGAACATTTTCATGTTTAGAGCTAGGAATTGCAACAAGCGATGTAACAATTAAATGTAGCTGGGAAATCTATAAAGAAGATGGAATGAGAAGGCATCTGCAGGAGTTCCTACCTGGAGCCTTAGAAATTAAAACTGGGGACTCTTAAAGAGTAAGCGTAATTGTACAAGTAAAAATCTAGAGGAATTTCAATGATAATATAAAGGGAGTTGTAGCAGCAGCCAACCTATAGGTAAGACATCAAATTGCCATAAAGATTCCAAGTTTTCTGGATTGTTTATTAAGAACCCTCTGAATGGACAGAAGTATAGTACTACCGTCGTTTATAGTAGCTGGTTACTATAGATGACCAAAAGTCTTTTAGAACTCTTCTGAGTTGGGGGAGGGAAATGCATGGAGTCAGCTTGTGTAACTAGCAAATAATCGGGTATTACTTACATTATTTGGAATTTATTATACTTTCTGTAAAAATAATTTTCCTAACTTGTATCTTGCCTGACTGACTGGGATCATATTCTGACTTAACACAATAGTCTGTATAAGACTCTTAATTTCAGCATGGTTGCATGCGGTACAAGTCAGGGCAGAGTTTGGACCATATGTTTTGTTTTTATAATAAAACATAAAACATTTCCATTGTTGTACAAAGAACAGTGATTCTCTTCGAAGGCAGCTGGATAGTTAAGGACATGATCCTTCAAGGTGAGTCTAAGAAGGGGCACTTCTGAAAATCAGGGCACTTATTTACATTCCCAAATATTCATTTTGGAGCCAACTTTAAGCACTCTTTTTTACTATTCTCAACTGAACTGTGTCAAGGACATGTGACAGGATACTAGTGTGCCAGAAGTATGACATTTGTATCCAAAAAGGCCTATCCACATACAAATATCAAGGAACTTGATTACACCATGTTTGACCCCTAACGAGGTAATAAAATAGTTCCAGTTTTGTAGTATAGACTGGATCTTAACCTTGTTTCATAACTAAGCTAAAAGCTTGGACATTGAGACAAGTCTTTAGACGTTTTTGCTGAATGGATGTCATTTGGAATATAGGTTTCAGAGTAGCAGCCATCTGAGTAGAGACTTAATGAATTAATGGACACAAATCTGACATCAGGAATCATAACACTCAAAAACCAGTAGGAGAACACTTTAACCTGTCTGGTCATTCAATGATAGACCTGCAGGCAGCAATTTTGTAACAGAAAAGCTTCAAAAGCAGACTCCAATGAGAAACTGCTGAGCTGGAATTGATATGCAAACTAGATACAATCAACTTAGGCTTGAATAGGGACTGGGAATGGCTGAGCCATTACAAACATTGAATCTATCTCCCCTTGTAAGTATTCTCACACTTCTTATCAAACTGGCTGTACTGGGCTATCTTGATTATCACTTCAAAAGTTTTTTTCTCTTACTTAATTGGCCTCTCAGAGTTGGTAAGACAACTCCCACCTTTTCATGTTCTCTGTATGTGTATATGTATCTCCTCAATATAGGTTCCATTCTATGCATCCGAAGAAGTGGGCTGTAGCCCACGAAAGCTTATACTCAAATAAATTTGTTAGTCTCTAAGGTGCCACAAGTACTCCTGTTCTTATTTGGAATACAGTACATTGTGCATGAATGAAAAGCACAACTATTTTTTATTAATGCATTACAACAAAAAGTCATACTAAATTGTGACATTTTAAATCATTGCCAAAAATGAAGGAAAAGCATTTTTCTAATGCTTCTAATGCTTCACTACAATGTCTGCTAATAGGTATTCACACTGAATAATGATGAATGTACTTAAGTTAATTATTGAATTGTAGGAAGCCACATTTTAAAAATATTTGACTATCCATGAAGAGTGAAATTACTGTACTTGTGAACATTATTCCATTCCCAGTCCAAAAGAAATTGGGGTTTTAAATAATTAAGCACTTTAAGTGGAAAACTAATGAGTGCAGGAAGCCATGACTTCTGTTTTTAATTAATATATTGCACTTCTGGCTTACCACTAAGGGCTTTAAGAAGTTGTTGCTCTTTATATTTCACTTCGAGTTTCTTAAAATGGACTATAGCAGAATAGTGACATTGTTAGTCTTGGTCAGTAACCAAGCAGTCTGAAGATTATTGGTACAGATAATGTGTGAGATGCTTCTACTTCTTGCTGTTAGCCAAGGAATAATACAATATACTAGCAAAGTGTGCATCATATTCCCCTCTGGAAGCTCACCCATCGCTGCAACCAGATCAAGGGCTTACTCCTTGAAATCTGTGTTGTAATAATGACCCATGTGAGAGTTTCATAGTTTTGTGTTACTGCAAGAGGTGGCTTCCCTGGATTAAATCCTGTGGCAGCATGAGATAGCTTTCAACAGAAAGAGAAAAAATGGGTTCCATTTTATGTATTCTACTGATGCAGATGCATAGGGTCAGATACTCAGCTGAGAGAAATTGATGTAGCTTCATTGACTTTAGTAGTACTACTCTGATTTATACCAGATGGGGGGTTGGCTGTCAATCTGTATTACACTATTCATGACAGAAACAAACATGTTCACACTAAAATATTAGAATTTTAGATGCACTTTAATTACAAGAGAGAGAGAAGGTTTTATTTTACAATGCACGTAAATTCATATAAGTACTTTTTGTCTCATGGATAGCGTCACCATTTAATTATATACAGCAAATACCAAACAGTGGCTACAAAATACTGTATTACCACAAATTATCTACATGAATAGTTGTCTTTGATACCAGACAGCAGGTTACATGGCAATTGCTTCTGTACAGCCTTTCTTTTGTATATTTTAAAGTGCTTTAGTAGCCAATAGAAAATGGAAATACAGACTCCAATTTTATTACATTGGTTAGAAATGGTAGGGCTTGGTTTTAAAAAATTAATTTACTTGCAAAATGTAACTTTACTGTTTTTCTTTTTAAAAAAGGCTTAAACTGTGTTCTGTATTTGCTTAAGCTCTTCACAGATTTAATAATAATGATTTACATTTTATATAGCTCCTTTCATCCTGAAGGATCCCAGAGTGCTATACAAAAAATGAGTATTTGGATGAGTCTGAGATGTTGCTGACTGCACAGTTGAAAGAGTTCAAAGAGAATGTATAAAAACACTGTGCTAGCTCTGAAAAGATTAACAATGTACATAAAGTCACAATGGGATTTACAGAAAAAGCTGCGGTCCCTTTATTGTTCCATTTTACAAGCAACAACAATTCAGGGGACCATCAAAACTTCCCAAATGTTTTTCCCATTACTTCTTCCTGAACAAAGGAGAATGCATTATTTTTATTATTAAAATATTTTTGTATGTTAAAAGTGGAAGAGGAGGTTAAGGTTTGGGTTTTTGAAGTGAGCATTGAAAAAAGTGAGTAATTTTCCATTAAAATGCTAGAAAGGGTCATACTTTTTTGAGAAAGTTATCTGCGTCACACAGGTAGCTTTGATCTTCTTTGTTACTGTAGCTAACTTAGAGATGATTTTTCATATAAAAAATGTATGTATTGTAACTGATGGAAGAAACCACCATTATAAAGCACATTTCTAGCTGAAACTGTTCCAAAATATCCCTAGGTGTGTTGTATGCAATTCTGCTTCCATTTATTAGAAAATCACCTCCATTAAGCAGCCTATATTTGCCCATCCCTTGAGTTTTTGCTTCCAACCTAATGCTACTGTAACCATTCAGAGCAAAACTTGGGCCATCTGACCCCAGTAATGTCCAGTAGCCCCCTTTTAGATAAATGTATATATTCTGGATGAATATGTATATTTTTGTACACTGGAGCATGGTAAACCTCCATTTTCATCTGACTCTGCCTGCTGTTAGGTTTCATGCTCCTGTAACGTGCAATGCAGAGTTGCCATAGTGGCAAATCACTTTGATGGATCTTAAAGCAAGCGCTTTCCTTCAGGGGGAAAAAGTGTGTCCTACACATTCCCCACAAACACCCCTTGGCACTGGTGTTGTGATTGCTTTGAGGGCTATGCAGCAGGAGACACTCTCATGGCAGTGGTGTGGCTTCAGCTTCCAGAAGTTCCAACTGAAAGGGAAGAAATTGTAAATACCATGAGTACCTCATTGATATCCCCTCCCAGGTGTTTCCTGTAAATGTTTATTTGGGTGAATTTACTCAGCATTTGCTGCTACTATCGCACTGTGCAAAGCTGAAGGCAAGAATTTCCTTTCAGTTTACATCATGAAGGTAAAGGAAACTACCACAGAAATAGAGGTTTTAGCCTCAGGACTATACCTGAGAAGATCTTTAAAGAGAAATATGCACATTCCTAGTTGATCTGACTCTGATTTCAACAGAAGTGTAGTTCTTCCACTTAAAACCTCTTGCTGGTTCTCAGTAACATAAGGTGGCAACAATTGTGTTCGTTTATTTTTTTACCCACATATTTGAATGGGCTAGAACCTCAGCTGGTCTGAATCAAATAGTGAGTTATGTTGATTTACACCAGCTGAGGATCCAGCCCAATATGTTTACAACAGGGGAATTAAAACAGAGAAACGTCTACTCCATGTCATACACTATGTTACCATGTTTAAACTAGAATACATTACGTGTCAAGCACATAATGATGGCAGTTTTTTTTCTATACTGAGAATCCTATGTGAATTTCATTAGTATGGAACAACTTTGGTCCTTTCAATGCACTTTTTGCAGCCATTGCTGAAAAGTTAGTGTTCTCTGAGATACATGAGCATCTTCTGAGATTTTTGCTTCCTATTGTGCCAAATACAATTGTCACTCTGCTAAGTTAAGAGTTTTAACTTTTTTAAAGTTCCTCTGTAATAGTCCAAAAGTTCAGTTTGAGATTGAAAAGATGGGAACTAAACCCCCTGCCCACAAAGCCCCAATAGCATATACATATAGTAGAAAGTTACAGTTTTCATGTGATCAGTCTGCACCTGCACAGAAGTGCACTACCAACAATTTCAAGAGCGAAACCTGCCGGTTTTTTTCTCCTTGAAAGCCATTGATCATTTCTATGCTCTGCCAATGGGCTGCATTTTTCAGTGTTGTAGCAAGCTGAAATCAAGGCAAAACACCTTGCAAGTGAAGTGTTTGTTGCTAAAAAAAAGTAGAGCTCCTGATTAGATTTAGACCACTAGCTAAAGTGGCTTGAAATAGGAAAAGAGAAGCTCTCCCTGCACCAATCACAGAGGAGGAGGTGCTTCAGAGCAGCCCTGCTCACCCAAACGAAATGCAGGAGAGGAACCTCTTACTTTTCTTTCAGCAAGGAGGTGTTTTCTTTAACTCCTGGTTTAAAATAAGATATGATCTAAAGTCAAATCCAAGTTCAAGTTCAGGTTTAGCAGTGTCAAAATTTCACAAGCTTTATTTCATTCATTTATTTATTTATTTCTGCAACTCTGTGGTGGAAATTCCACTAGCAACTACTTAGTTAGAAATGGATTATAATCCTCAAATCTGAATATCCCTATGCTTTGGGGAAATGTGCATCCAAAAATGAATGTTGTGGCTTACGCCCATCTCTAAGTTTTACAGATCAGATAAAGCTTTCCATTTTTCATACACTAATGAACACGTATGTTTCCTGATCATTTAGTTCATTTCATACTTTTAAAAAATAGTTTCAGTAAATGCATGCATTTTTATAAGATAATCAGTTAGTTCCAGTCCATCGAGTGTCATTTATTCTTGATTTTTTTCATGAGTAGCAAGCCAAACAGATTTGAGAATCACATATATTAGAGAAAAAGTAATGGGCTCATTTCTAGAGCCACTCCATGTACAACAGCTATCGAGCTACAGAATAGGGGCCAGTTCTAAAGATCTGCTGAATATAGCAATAAACACACACAAAATGACACTTTTCTGCCAACAAGGTTATTTAGGAGTATTCTGTTAGAAAAAAACACTATGTTTTATAGTAATTGAAGTATGCTATTATTTGTAGTGTGGCTATGCCCATTCTTTAATAATATAAGGCTCAGCTCTCCCTTAAGATATACAAAGCAGAATTTGATCCACAGCATACTTCTGAGATGGTGCAAAATAATTTAATGGGAAAAAAGATGGTGGCTACTCTACCATGCTAACACTGGGCATAATGCAAGGGTGGCATGCTCAGCTCCTGGGAGATGAAGCAACTTGTGCCACTCTTCAGTGATTCTCCCTGGAAGACTGAAGGGATGGAGCTGATGGGTTCTGAAGTGTGTAATTGTTTAAACCTCCTTGGTTAAGGGAAGCTTGGCGCACTTTGATTTTGTTTGTCTGTGGGGCTGTATGTAAAAGTATAAATGCACTTACAGTGATGTGTAAGTGAGGAAGGAATAAAAAGTGAAGAAGAAATGGAGGGCTCCTGAGGAAATCCCTTTCCCAAAATAAAACTGCTTAATGTTAAAGTACTTTGGACTCTTCTCTGAGTGACCCAACACAGGTTTGGAGTATAAAGGAAAGGCCAGACACCTAGCTAGTGTAAATGGCATACTGGCTTTTTGTCGAATTTAATGGGACTATTCTGGTTAATATTAGCTAAGAATCTGGTCCAAAGATTTTAAAACCAGTTCTTACACCAGTCAGGTGAACACTATCTGCAAGATTCTGTTTCCTAGGTTAAAATCTACTTGAATATTTTTCTGCACCAAAGATGCTAATGATCCTATTGTTATTGAAAAAGACCTTTTTATTATTCTTTTTTGCCAGCTGCTGATTATCTTAACAAAGATCAGCTGTTAATGAATTGTGTTGATTGCTGAATTCTGAAACGTCCAATTCATTCTGATGGATTTATTTCTAGCTAATTGATGAAGTCATCACCACAGTATCTGAGCACCTACTTCAATGAACGCAAGTGAGATTCTGCCATCTTTTCAGAACAATTCAACGAATTGTCACTTTCTGACACACAATTCTTTGTCAAATTCCCAAGAAGCTCTAGTGTCAAGCACTTTGGCCTTAATTTTGCTGGGGTTCTGAGTGCCCTCAGTTCTCATTTAGTGGGAGTGAAGAGCATTCAGTCAGCACTTTGTTAGGGCCCTGTCTGTTCCACTGAAAATGATATGAATTGTGTTGAGCAGCCTAAGGGCTGGTCTACACTGGGGGGGAGAGGGTCGTCGATCTAAGATATGCAACTTCAGCTACGCTATTTGTGTAGCTGAAGTTGAAGTATCTTAGTTCGACTTACCTGGCCGTCCTCATGGTGGTGAGTTGACTGCCGCGGCTCCCCCGTCGACACTGCTTACTCCTCCTGCCAAGGTGAAGTACGGGTGTCGACTTGCGGATCGATTTATCGCACCTAGACGAGATGCAATAAATTGATCCTCGATAGATCAATTACTACCCGCCGATCTGGAGGGCAGTATAGACGTACCCTACGGAATTAGTACTCATACCAAAGGCTCTCTAAAGTCTTGTCTACACTAGAAAGGTTTGTTGGTATCGCTATAATGACAGTGTTCTGTCAAACCTCCTAGTGTACTGTAGATGCAGTGGATACTGGAAACAGAGTGCTGCTGATTAAGGGCCCGTCTACACAAAGACTCAGGTTTGCAGCAAGTTGGGGAGTGAATCTTTCCTGCACTAGCAGGTTTTGTGGCCTTTTTCTTTTGTACGTGAATTGTAAAGAAGACTCAGAAGATCTTGAGGTTTATTTTTCTGCTTCATTTCTTTGATCACAGGAACATTTAATGTTTTTCTTTCCCTGTTTAGCTCCTTTTTTCCCTGGGAAGACTCAGATGTGGAATAGAAGCTCTCAGACCTAATTAAAAGGGCACGAGTGTTGAATAACTAACAGAAGAGCTTCTCATCCAGCAGTTTGACAATTGAATTAAATAGATGTCAATAAAAAAAAACACAAAACAAACCCCAGCCTTTTAAATTGCTTGAATAAAAATCTCTTCCCCCCTCAGTAAATTTGATTTCCTTGGTATATGTGATGCCATAAACCTACTAGTTCTTTAAGGCCAGACTTCACATACAAGTTGTACTGCTTTAATTAAACCAGTATAGCTGAAGTGGCACAGACATGTCCCCCCCAACAAGTGTGGACACGGTGATACTGTCATAAACTTGGCTTGCATTGTAATAACTTATTCTTCTATGGGAAGGGGTTACAAAGCTTCTTTATACTGGCAGAACTGTGCCCACACTGGGGGTTGCACTAGTATAACTATATTGGTTAAAAATATCACATCTCCAACCAACATAGTTGTACTGGTACAAAAACTGTGTGATGACTGGGCCCAGGCTTGCATAGACTTCCATGAAAAACAGAGCCTTTCAGAACTTCTTCATACACCATAAAGAAGCAAAAGGATTGCACAAATATATTTTCTGCCTTTGAAAGTTACCTTTAAAATGGGAGGAGCATAGGGATATCTATTTGGCTTACCACCACGCACTAGTGGTGTGAATAGAAAAGTCTATGATCCTTCATCAGTCAGTTACAGAATGTTCATAAGTTGCAAACATTCTGTAAGTAAGACCATTCAGTTTCTTTCTCTGGTGTACTCTGTATGTGTGTGCATGCGCGTGCACAGCCACACACAACCACACACACACACTAGGCCTGATCATGCAAGGTACTTTTGAGAACCCCCTACTTCCAAACTTCATTGGGTATTGTGAGCGCTTAGCTTCTCACTGGATTGGGTTGTATGTATGTGTATACCAGCTGTAAAGATAAACTAAGCTACCTTTTGATAGCTATAATTCAGTAAAGACTGTAACTTCGGAACACATGTCATCTCCAGGAGGGAGGCCTGAATCCAGAGATGACATCTCCACTGCTAGTCATACCTGATGGTTAGTCTTATCCACAGTATTGGCAGTGGAGGCATGATCACGAGTGTTTTGTCGGATGCGGGTGGAGTTTTGTTGCTCAATAGTGGAGGAAGTGGGAATGCAGAATTCTCTGAAACATCTTTTGAAGTTTTCATCTAGAAATGCATAAAGGACTGGATTAAGGCAGCTATTTGTGTATCCTAAAGCGATACAGAAGTGCCAGGAGACTGTTTGGAATGTAGTTTCTGGAATATTGATCAAGGCTTTAATGATGACATAAATGTGGATGGGAGTCCAGCAGACAATGAACACTGCCACCACTACAAGGACCATCCTTGTGATTCTCCTCAGGTTCCTATCCTTCTCTTTGGAGCCAGACAGCATTCGGACACTCTTCAGGCGTAAAATCATCAAGCCATAGCACACGGTAATGATCAGGACTGGCATGATGAAGGCAAAGATGAATACACAGATTTTCAGTAGGTTCTCCCAGTACCAAGCTGGGTGAGAGAACGTAAGTGTGCAGTCAATGGAACCTAAAGTAAAACAAAATTACAGAGAAGAGTGAATGGTTCAGTGTTTAACTTGCTTTGCTTTAGTCTCTTCCTCCCCCATCCCCCTGCCCCACAACACTGTATAGCACTTTGATGCAATTTTATAAAATGAGTAGCTGAAACAAAACAGCTTTGAATGGCTGATGCATGTGTGTTTACAGCCATGCAGATACCTTACCACAGGCCTGTACATCTTCTGAAGAATGCAGTGTTATTGCTAGAGATTTGTGATGCTTTCGTTAGAAAGCCAAAAAAAGGATTCTTGCTTTGTTTTTGTTTGTCAAAAAGTTCACTTAAGGTTTGCAAACAAACAAACAAACTTGGGCCAATTTTCAGTTTCAGCATGAAATCTGATGAAATAGGGCAGTTTAAACAGTGTTTTGTCTTCAGGGTTTGGGGGTTAAAAGGACAATGAGGAAGAAGGATGGTTTCCCAGCTGTAGAAAGCAGCATGAAAAAGACACAAAAGCAAGAATGGGAGGAGGAGACCAAACGGAGCAACAAGATGAGTGGGTGAAGCACAGGGAGTGACAGGAGATGAGTGCAGGCAGGGGACCTCAAAAGTCAGGAGAACTTCGAATTTTATGCAAAATGAGACAAGACGGCTTTGGAGGAATTTGGGGCTCAGTCCTGAAAGGTGCTGACCTGCGTGCTGTCCTGATCCAGCAAAACACACAGACACATGCTTATGCACACTGAAATCAATTGGACCATTGTAACAGGGCAGGTTTGCAAACAGTCTTGGACGCCTCTTTATTGTCAACACCTCTGTTTTCATTTGTTTCCTCCACCAAGCCATCATCAAAATTCCTGTGCAGCACTTCCACCTACAGTGTCCTTCAATCCTCAGCCCTGTCTCCAGGGCGGAGGAGAAGACAAAGCAATCTCACCAGCCAACAACCTGGCTTCCCCAGGGCCCTGCTAGCCCTCTCTCCTCCCTTCGCACTTCCTTCTTTTGGTTTTTAACTATCTTTTTAGCGCATGGGATAGTTAGCCTCATAGCTCATCAGCTCATGGTTTTCTGCCCCCCAATCAGGCACTAAATACTTTCCCCAGAGAAGCCTTAAGGGTACATCTATGCAAGGATAAAAAAACCTGTGACTGGCCCAAGTCAACTGACTCAGGCTCACAGCTGAAAAACTGCTCTGGAGACACAGGGCTCGGGCTGGAGCCTGAGCTCTGGGACCCTGCAGCCTGAGCCTGAGCATCTACACAGCAATTTTTCAGCCCAGAGCCCGAGCCCAAGTCAGTTGGCCCAGGCCAGTCACCAGTTTTTTTATCTCTGTGTAAAAGTATGTCAAGTGAACAGAGTGCTGGGCCAGCTGCTAGCTCCCAGCAGTCTGTCACAGTCACCTACACACTCACAATAAGCATGTGCTTAAGTCCATCCCTAGTTACTACAGCATTTAAATTTGTGCTTAAAAGCTGTGTTGAATCAGGGTCAGAGAGGTCAGCACCTTGAAGGTTTGAGGCCTTAAAGAAGTGCATGGATGCCCGAGGGAGGGAAAGGAAGATTAATTTAGTTGCTGATTGTTAGAGTAGAGAGGCAAGAGCCCAGGAGACTGGAGAGGAGGGGGTTATACTAGTCTTATTAAACATGGATAATAATATACACATTCAAAAACATAACTCACTGGCTGAAATGATCAGTAAGATGTCATCAGTCAGATCAAATGTGATAAATATTTCCACTGAACGTTGGGAGTGAAGGTGATTTTGTGTGTTTATATGAAATCCAAAATGGTAGAACTCAAGCGTTACTATAAATATTTTTGATAGTGTTTTCTTTGCAATTTTACGTATTTAACACACATGAAATGTATTGGCAAGGCAGCTCTTCTTCTGTTATCCATGTGAAGGCAGCAGTTGCAATGCAAGATTTTCCACACTGCCCTCATACCATAAAATGGGTCTCTCCACACCTGTGGATTGTTCAGATTTCTCTCTCATTTGTGTTATTGCTACACATGGAGTTCTTAATCTGCATTTCTACTTGCGTGTTTAAATTATTTTAACAATGCCGACTCATGTGTTTAACTCTAAATTGTGACAATAATGGTGGCTACGTTTGTTCCAATGTGATGTTCCTTTCTTTTGTTTGCACTGGATCTACTTTTGCATTTGCTAGAATTATTATGCAGATGAGTTTTCTGTGTGGCACCGGTGTTGTTTTGGGTAATATTTCCTGTTAATGTGCTCGTTAAAAAGAAATTCTGAAGTGCTAATATGCTATTATATTCTGGCATACGAGGAAAATATAATGTTTTATATTATGGTGAATGTAAATCACTAGGTGGGTGTGCTTGGTTACAAAAATAGGTTCTGTAATAAAAACGGAATATTCTTATAAAGGAAGAGTAGGCAAAGACTGGGTTGCATTGTAGGTGCTTTATATGTCATGGGAGAACTTTATTTACAGCATTTCTGTGCATCTAATGTGTGTGTGTGTGCGCGTGCGTGCGTACATACATACAGCGAGAACAAAACTCTTTAGTGACCTAAGCCAAAGTTCTCAAATATCTAAAGATAGAAAGTGGCATACAACCCCTTCCATATATAATATACACAAATTTTTTTTGCAGCTATTACCATAATGCAAGTTAACATAACACCTTACAGTTTCCATATGAGCAGAGATTAATAAGACTGGGACTTTTCAGCTTGGAAAAGAGATGGCTAAGGGGAGATATGATTGAGGTCATAAAATCATGACTCGTATAGAGAAAGTAGATAAGGAAGTGTTGTTTATATTTCTCATAACCCAAGAACTAGGGGTCACCAAATGAAATTAATAGGCAGCAGGTTTAAAACAAATAAAAGGAGATATTTCCTCACACAATGCACAGTCAACCTCTGGAACTCATTGCCAGAGGATGTTGTGAAGGCCAAGACCATAACAGGGTTAAAAAAAGAACTAGATAAATTCATGGAGGATAGGTCCATCAATGGCTATTAGCCAGGATGGGCAGGAATGGTGTCCCTAGCCTCTGTTTGCCAGAAGCAGGGAATGAGTGACAGGGGATGGGTCACTTGATGATTACCTGTTCCGTTCATTCCCTCTGGGGCACCTGGCACTGGCAACTGTTGGAAGACAGGGTACTGGGCTAGATGGACCTTTGGTCTGACACAGTAGGGCCATTCTTATGTTCTTAAACCATATCTTCAGATTGTATGCAGTATCACTAAGCTAACTCATCCTCTTGTATCTATAATCCTATTCTTTCTATCATCCTTCCTCCCCCTGCCCCCGTCATATTTTTACTTAGACTTGATCTGCTATTTGGGACTCCTGAACCCCATGAGGAGTTCCAATAAAGTCAGTGTGGGCAAATCTGTTTGCAGGATTAGACTATAAATGCTTTTGTTTGTACTAGTGGTGCCCTGCACACTTTTTGATAGTTAAGGCTTGATCCAGTGCATTAAGGCTCTATCCTGCATCTTTGAAACCTGTAGGAACTTTGTTACTAGCTTCAGTTGGCTCAGGATCAGATCCTAGGTCAATGAGAGTCTTTCCACTGATTTCCTTGGGCTTTGGATGAGGCTCTTAATAGGTCAATAATAATTTTTCTTACATGAAAACTGGAAGCATATTTTAAGAAACAAAAGCCCTTGAAAATATGTTCCTTACTTGTCAACTATAGTTTGTGGACATCTCATGACATGACAGGCTTCATCTACATACGTGTTCATCTGCAGTACTTGGTGTATATTTTGTATAGATAGATTTTTGATTTTTTTGGAGGGGCAGAGTAGATGTGGAGGATAAGACTTTATACCATAGAATCAAATATTGTCCTTATGGAACCCACCTGGCTCCAAAGGACTTGCTTGACGATAATGGAATGCCTCAACATTCATAGGTTACAGTGAATGCTAAAGCTGTCCAACATTTTTCTGAATTGTGACGAAATATCAAAAATTTGAAATTCAAAAAATAAACAGGAAAAATTTAGAGAATTTTTAAGAAATTCCCCTGCCTCCCCCACCACACCATTTTTTGACCAACTATAGTGTTGGTTGAAAATACAATTTGAAATTCAAAAGATTTTGAATTTTGAAACAATTACCATTCCCCCACCCCCAAATTCACAGTTCCCATCTTATTTCCTGCATCAGATTTAGTGAATACACTGCTGCTTACATACACCCTCTCTTTTGTCAGCCATACCACAGATCTCATTTTGTTTTCTCCCGAGATGACAATCATCATAGGTCTAGAAACCAAACTATACTTCATATAGAAAGCCTTTCTATAACATTACTGAATTTGTGGCAGGTATTATTTTAGACATGTTGAAGGGGCCCGATGCTGCTTTCATTTCTACTAATTTCATCCTAATGACTTCTCCTGATTTATACAGCTGTGAGGTCAGAATTGAGGCCCAAACCTCTAAAATAAAGAGAGACAGTGCTTAGGTCTTAAGAAAGAGAGTGAGCATTTAAACATTCAGTTTAACTCAATCCCTGTTATGAAAGTCAGACTCACCGTGCCTGTATTTTGTGGTTGCCATGAACATAACCGGCAGACCTATGGTTGAAGAAAGAATCCAGTTGCAGACATTGACAATTTTGGCATTTCTGGGGGTGCGAAAATCAAGAGCCTTGACTGGGTGGCAAACAGCTATGTAGCGATCCACACTCATGGTGCAGAGTGTAAAGATACTTGTGAACATATTGTAGTAGTCTATGGATATAACAATCTTACAAAGGATTGTACCAAACGGCCATGTTCCCATCAAGTAATTCACACTTTGGAATGGTAGAGTACTTGTTGCTAGGGCATCTGCCAGGGCAAGGTTGAAAATATAGATATTGGTGGCAGTCTTCATTTTGGTGTACCTAGAAAAATCAGCAAAGTGGGTAAATGAACACAGCTATCAGTATTAAATAAAATCAATACCAGAGACTTACCTGTAGGAAGCATCTTTGAAACAACAGTATTGGCTTTGAGATTTTCAGATTCAATTTATTTAATCAAGCAACTGTCTAATGCACAGGCTTCAAATGAAATATTTTTAAACACCTCTATGAATGTTTGTAAAACAAAACGAAGCATTGCTCTAATAAGTGACAGTGCAATCTAGGAGAAAATTTGCCGAAGAACCATTATGGCTGAAGCACAATTGAGACAACAACTGATTGAACAAATATGTGGTACATAAAAATGGAGACCTAAATCATATATATTGTGGCACTGCAATGGGCCAGATTCTTGGTGAAGAAGTAAACAAAGAGAAATGTCCAATATGTCTAAAAATCCAATTTTATTTTAAGAGTTTTTTGGCCTGCTAGTAATTTTAGGAAAGTTATATTTAAAACTTACAATATTAAATAACAAATTTACTATAATTATGTTACAACAGTGGAAAATGTAAGACAAAGTCATATCCTGAGCTGGTATGTTGGTCTGAGTGACTTACATAATTAGGAAAAATTGAATGAGAAGAGAGCTGCTGTTAATATAAGGACTAACTCTTTACAAGTGTAGTTAGTTTTAAATCTACCAAGTACGTTTCAATCACAGCAGAACAGGGAGCATTTTTGGGTATTTTTTTTGTATTTTAATTTGAGTTAGGCCTGGTCTGCACCTCAAACTTAGGTTGACCTAGCTACATTGCTTGGGGCTGTGACGAATGTTGTGCCCTATATGACATAAGTAGGCTGACTTAATCCCGTAGACACAGCTAGGTCAATGGACAGAAGGATTCTTCCAGCTAGCTCCAGTCTTTCCAGTGGGTGGATTTACAGGGATGGTAAAACCCCTTCCTTTACTGTAGCAAGTGTCTATGCTATAACTCTCCAGCAGGATCGCTGCAGCGCTATAACTGTGCTCCTGTAATACTTGTAGTATAGATGGACCCTTAATATTGCTCTGAGTGGTGCATTAACTTCCCCTTTGTTTCATTAACCTTTGTGAACATCCTATAGTTTAGTATTCACTAAGCCATTTGATACTGCATGAGGTCATTGAGTCTAGATGGTTTGCAGAGGTAAAATGAAACTTTCTCTCTCAAAGTAAGTTTCAGGCTATTCTGCTCTGGAATTCTGATTGCTTCCTAGGTTGTTAAACCCATTGTTTGTCCAGTTCTCAGTGGGTCATATGATTTTTTTTTAAATTAAACTCCTTTATGGTCCCACAAAATAACATATAAAGTGCCTTACCAAACAGAAAATGTCTTTACATTTTAAGGACTGATTTGTAAAAGAAACAAATTACTAAAGTTCTTTTTAGAAGGCCCTCCAGGGAAAGACATAAAAGATGTAAAAGAAGATATTCTGTGTTTCTTTCTCTTGCTTTGCTCTGTTTAGAAGTTTTAGTGAACAGCAGCTGGTTGTAAGGAATTGGCAGCCACTATTAACTAGTTTAGGCAGATTTGCACAACTGAACATGGTCTCAAGAACTTCATTGAAAACTTCTGATCTAGCAGAATATCGGAAGCAGCTACTAATCTCCTAATTTTCTCATTTTATAGCACTGTGTATCTACAGCCATAAGCAACCTACATTTAATGTTTTTGTTTTTTTAATAGTTTTCTAATAGTTTAAAACTAAAACAGCAAGCTGTTGGTATCATACTCATATTGCTCTTTTGGGAAATGATGATACATAATTCTGTATCTAAATTATAAACCTAAGCACAGAATGCATTCTGAAACAAAAAAAGTACCCAGGCTGCTCATTCTACTGCCATTCCCCACTCTGCCAGGACAGAATGGTGAGTACTTATGTTACTCAACAAACATAAATGTGATCAGAGAGAGACATAGGTTCTGTGCAAGATTCTTAGAGCACCTATACTTCCTTCCTGTGGAGAGGTACTTAGATGAAGCTGCTGGGATCCTAAGTGATACTGAAGCTGTTGTGGGAGATTCCATGTGGGAGAAATTCAGAAAAAGCCAGAGCTATCAAAACAACAAGTAGGGAGGAGGGAGAAAAAATTGGCTGGTAAGTGATGGTTTGCTGGAAGGAAAGGGTTAGTATGTGCCTGAGAGCCAGTTAACCAGCTTGCTTGCACCAGAGGGTGGGCCAGGCCTAATTGGAAATAAATCTCAGCTGGGGGAGAATATAGCTTGTTGCCATAAAGAGGTGGGTGAACCCACCTGACGGAAGAAGACCCACAGGAATGGAGGTGGAAAGTGTTCAGTGTACTCACTTGTGTATGTACTTGCTGCAGCCTGAAAGAAGACTGAGATGGAGGAAGGAGAGCAGATAAGCTACTCCAGGGGTGACAAGGGTCTTGAGAAACTGTAGTCTCCATGAACCCCTGAGTGAGGGGAGGAGTGTGCCAGCCCCTGATAAGTGGGGTTGTTGAGGGAACAGGAGCCCAAGGCTTGGGGTAGGGGCAAACTATAGCAGATGAAAACTACTTGTGAGGAAGAGGTGGCTGGCTGAGCCCAACTGAGCTGAAGGTTTGGTTTTCTATTTATTTTTTGTTGGACTTTGGTAAAGGAAGCTGCACCCCTGACAGGGGTGGGGCTCTACAAAGTGGTTTGGCTGAGGGACAAGGTAACCCAAAGGATAGGGGATGGGAACTAAGGTAGCACCTCTGCAATGCCACATCTGGCCACAGGGGGGCAAGCTGGGACAACATGCCATACCACATAAAAGGGCTTTTCTACACTTTAAATGCTGCAGCTGCACTGCTGTAGTGTTTCAGTGAAGACACTATCTGTGCCAACAGGATGGATTCTCCTATCAGTGTAGGTAATCCATCTCCCTGAGCAGCGGAAGACGGATCGATGAGATTTTTCACACCTCTGAGCAATGCAGTTATACTGATCTAATTTCCTAGGGCAGACCAGGCTCAGATACTTTCATTCTTGCTGTCTTTGCATTATTCATTGTCAGTAGGGCCTTAAAAGTTCGTAGACTGTGAATTATTTCATTTCATGAACTATATAAACCACTGATGGAGGATCTTACTTGATGCACTATGTAATCGTCAAATATCTAACTGACCTGTTCTTAACTATAAAAGAAGCAGAGCCTTCATGTTTACTGAAAGTATTTGGCTCTCAAGGGCCTGATCAGGTCTTAAATATCTGTCTCTACTGTACATTTTAAAGATTATATCGGGGTCAGCAACCTTCAGCACATAGCCCATCAGGGTACTACCCCGGCGAACCATGGCCACTGGGAGTTGCAGGGGGCCGCACCTGTGGATGGTCAATGTAAACAAAATGTCTTATGGCCCACCAGCGCATTACCCTGATGGGCCGTGTGCTGAAGGTTGCCGACCCTTGGATTATATAAATGGCTTTTTTCTAAAAGATGCACTGCATTAAAAGTGATTATTTGTCCAAATAAGGGGATTATTCATACGTCCAGCATCATGTCGGTGTGCAAATAGATTACTGAAGTAACTGGTTTAAAAGAATTTTAACATCATACAAATATAACAATCATTCCCTAAAATATAGATCTCCAAAGACTTCATCATAGCTGTTATGTATGTTTTCTGTTTAGGTATCAACCTGCTTGTGTGAGTATTGTGCATAGACTCTTCTGTTATCCAGTCCTATGGGCAGCTATGATGAGTTACAGTACCTTGAAGTAAGTATGTGTGTATATGTGTATTGTAGGACATCTACATAAGTTAAAATATATGTAGTAACATTTGTAAAGTAATATGATGGGGGTAAATTATTAAGAATTTTAAAAGTTGGAATTTTATTTAAGGCAACTTTGAAGCTTGAAAACTACCTTTTTATTAGCTTTTGCATTTAGAGGGGAAAAAAAAAAGCTTTGCATCAAACCTGTGAAAATTTGAATGTCAACATATAGTATATGGAATTTCAACAGCTGAAATTCTGAAAATGCTGAGGAATTTATATCACAATAGGCCTGTTTGTAAGCAAGGGCAGGATTTGACTTTGCAAAACATAACTTATATTTTCACAGAATTGCAATACTTCAAAAAAAAATTGAGGCTGTGAATATTTTATCCCAGCGCTGGTTTTAATACTTACCAATCAGATAGACCACATGCAAATTACAATATCAGTATCCATTAATAACTTTTTTAAAAAATCTCATCTTTATTTAATTTTGAGAGCATTGTGGCCAGACTTAGCACAAGAAAAGGTGGTGTACCTTTCTAAAGGGGCTGCAAGGTAAATTCTGCCCTCATTTAGGCTTCAGCCCAACAGAGTATTTAAAATACTTGTTTAGCTTTGAGCATGTCAGTAGCTCCAATGACTTCCATGGGACTTCCTGTACTTAAAGTTAAGCATGTGCTTTGCTGGATCATTGTCATGCTGCAGGAGAAGAATATTAATGGACACAGACATCCCAGCTCACCATGCATAAGATTCCAGACAACTGGAAATTATTTGACTAAAGCAGATGGCATGGCCCAAGCGATCTCAGTGCAGCAACAATGGGAATACACTGGTATTTTGGAACAAAATAAACGTGAATTTTAAAACTTGTTGTAATACTGATGAGACGTGAGTCATCGTTTGTCAATCTTCCTTGGCAATGTAATGCATGACTATTACTTTAAACCACTTTTATCTTCACAGTAGGCCTTCAACTATATTTGTCATGCTTTAAGTTGCATTCCCATCTCCTGCATAGCTGACACTCACTCTCTTACTGCTTATGTAAAAACTTATTCTACCAGCAATGTTGTCTCCTTTTTCAATGAAAAATGGGAACCAAACTACTATTCTCCTGGGTACCCTTAGGAAATGGATCCAAATTTCTACAGAACAGAAATGCATTCATTTTTTTAAATTGAAACTACGGGTTGCAGGTGTTGAAATTTCTTATTTGTAACAGGTTTGCTTCTCCAATGCCTTGCATCTTGTTTAGTTGTTTATATCTGTCCAAAAATGGGCCAGATCCTAAGCTGCCCTCGACATCATCTCAACACAAATGAAGGCAAGATGCAGCAGTGTGGAAATCGCAGCTTTCATTAAAATACACATTAGGTTTCTCATCCTCAGGATTGCACAGAAATGCTTGAAAATATAAACCCTAGAAAGATTCAAAACATAAAGCCAGAAGGCAACCAAAAAGTAGCTTAAGTATCATGATTATATGACTTTTGCAGGCTTGACGCATGCATTTTGAATACTGCTCCTGCCCCACCCAACTTTGTTCCTAATGTTCCTTGGGTGTGCTTGTCACATCAGAGGGGGGTGGAGCTGGTGGAACCCCAAGCTAGAGGAATCCTCGACTGTCCTGTTAGAGCAACTTTCTGGCTTTAGGGCCACCAGATTGGTACAAAGGGGCCAGAGCAGGGGCCAAGATCTGGTCTGGTGAGAGCACAGGAGGTGAAAAATAAATGAGAAATTGGCTGTGATGTCATTTTGAGAGTTTCTTTGCAGGAAGAAGGCTCTTATGAAAATGTTAGGCTGCTGCTGTGCTCACTGAAACAAGACAAACCAGCCATTAGGAAATGTGCAGGAAAGACCTGTATACAAATAACGGACATAATTCCTACAAATCTCTCTCTGCTGTGCTCGGGGACATTAAATTATCTCCCCAAACTAACACCCTCTGTGCACAAATGACTTGTTAAAACAAATGAAGATTTACTACATTCAGATGGATGCATGCATTAAACTAGTTTATGTAGTTGAGGTCTCCTTGAGTGGGCTTCAAATGATTAAAATGCATGAAATATGCCAAGCTGAACTAATTTAAATTAGCATTTATTTTCATGGCTGCTCTGATTAATCTTGTATACAGGCCTAGATAATATATTCCCCCTAATAAAGCAATAATTAGCAAGGACATGTTTTCTCTTGGGGCTTTTACCATTGTTAATTCATGGCACTTTAATACAAGTGGTACAACTTACTGAAGTTGCTGTTCCATTCCTTACTGAAAGGAACTGCAAGGAATCATTCTGTTCAGAGGTATCAGATGAGTGTTAGTCAGATATGCTTTTTATACTGACACATACAGCAAACCTTGCAGCACAATGGTGTGGTAGCAGCAGTGCTCTGTGTTATACTGTTAAAGAGATGGATTAGGAAATAGACACTTCTCCAGGCCAGCCTTGTCCAACAGCCTAGTTTTGTACCTGATGGCATGAGGATATGGGCTACATGTCCCCAAACTACACAATAAGCACAGTACTTGTGGCCTACAGTGGGCTCAGGGCCCAGTTCTGCACGGTTCTTAGTGAGTCTTTGAGTACCAAATACTTTCAATTCTTACTGGGCTTTTAATTCTCAGAGCAAAGTCCACTTTGCAATTAGTACTGACTTCAGGGCCGACTCTAGGTTTTTCGCTGCCCCAAGCTCTGAAAGCGCAACTGCCCAAGCCAAAAAAAAAAAATAAAAAATGGCCGGAATGCTGCCCCTGGAATTGTGCTGTCCCAAGCACGTGCTTGCTTTCCTGGTGCCTAGAGCTGGTAATTACTGACCTCAGCATCCCCTTAAGTATTTCATCTTTGTGCCATGATAGAAGAAAAAAATTGCATGTCTGGAGTCAAAACTGTATGTTCCATACTCAGCTGTGTGTGTGGAGAACCATATGATCCCTGAGGTATACAATCAAGTGGTGACCACACCATAGTGTTATAGGTATATTTCTTTTCCCTTTCTTTGCATATGTACCACTTGCCAGAATAGAAGACCTGTGTCCACTAGTACAGTATATACTCAACTCAGGTATATCATTTTGTCTCAATCCTAGCTGCAGTTATATGCTGTGGCACAGTATTATCTGCAATAAAGCTTTGATATCCAACACAGAGTTGGCGAGTAAGATTTATTTGCAGGGGTGTAATAACCTTAGTCCCAGATTTGGACCTTAGCGTCCAAGATATGGGGGTTAGCATGAAAACCTCCAAGCTTAGTTACCAGCTTGGACCTGGTACTTGCTGCCACCACCCAAAAAATTAGAGTGTTTTGGGGCACTCTGGTCCCCCTGAAAAACCTTCCCTGGGGACCCCAAGACCCAAATCCCTTGAGTCTCACAACAAAGGGAAATAATTCTTTTTCCCTTCCCCCCTCCAGTTGCTCCTGGAGAGATACACAGACACAAGCTCTGTGAACCCAAACAGAGTGAATCTCCCTCTCTGTTCCCAATCCTGGAAACAAAAAGTACTTTCCTATTCCCCCAGAGGGAATGCAAAAATCAGGCTAGCAATCCAACACACAGATCTCCCCGATTCCTTCCTCCCACCAATTCCCTGGTGAGTACAGACTCAATTTCCCTGAAGTAAAGAAAAACTCCCACAGGTCTTAAAAGAAAGCTTTATATAAAAAGAAAGAAAAATAAGTACAAATGTTCTCTCTGTATTAGGATGATACAACACAGGGTCAATTGCTTAAAAGAATATTGAATAAACAGCCTTATTCAAAAAGAATACAAATCAAAGCACTCCAGCACTTATATTTATGCAAATACCAAAGAAAAGAAAACCATAGAACTTACTATCTGATCTCTTTGTCCTTACACTTAGAAACAGAAGACTAGAAGGTAGAAAGTACTTCTCCAAAGCTCAGAGAAAGCAGGCAGACGGAAAACAAAAGACCTCAGACACACAATTCCCTCCACCCAAAGTTGAAAAAATCCGGTTTCCTGATTGGTCCTCTGGTCAGGTGCTCCAGGTGAAAGAGACATTAACCCTTAGCTATCTGTTTATGACAAGGGGCATTAGGCATGGCTGCAGCTCTTTGAGCCTGTTTCCAGCCTTGTATCTGATCACAAAACAGCACAAATATGTAGTGCTCACAAATCTTTTTGCAAGCATCTGTCCGTTCTGCCGCCCCACCCCCTTCCCCAAGCCCTCCTGTTCAGAAACTGATGTCATTAAGAGACTATTCAAAGGGAAAGTTTGAGCCCCAAAAATACATGCTCAGGTGAGTGAGGGTAAAGTCAGGTGAGGGCTGGGATGTGAGGGAACACAGAGTCTCTGTGCCAAGGAAAAGAAGTGACATGGGCTCACTGTGTCATGGCTGCCTGGGTGTATTTGCATGCTGAAGCAACAGTTTAGAAGGAGCTCAGTGTCTCTGCATTGGTGCTTGATGAGCTTTGTACAGCACTGCTGCTTTTGGGCTCTGAGGAGGTGAGACAGAAGGACCAGTGCAAGCCCTTCAAGTACCACTATAGTGACAAAGAGACACAGGGCTTCCTTGCTCTGGGCCTCTCACACGGATATTGCCTCTGCATGCAAGCTTCTCCATTCCAAATAAACCCCTCCCCACCTCCCTAAAACTTGAACCCCTCATGCTCCATGCCTGACTCACTAGCTCCCTCAGTAGCTCCTGCCATACCCCTTACTGCCAGGACTGCTTCCCTGGGTCACCAGGGGCATGTACAGAACACAACTAGGGAGTTGGGAGGAGCTGGTTGAAATAGTATTTCGACAAAAGCTGAAAATGGACATAGCTGAGAGACCTGGGTGGTTTCGTCAACTTATCCTGGCCCAGCCCAGTTAGATGATGATGAAGTTAACTAGCTATGTGTCTAATTATAAGAGTTCAAAATGGCGTGTGTGTGCGCGTGTGAGAGAGAGAGAGAGAAGAATGTACCTCTGGGTTTTAGGGACTGTGGTTGTTTAGTTAGAGGAATCCAAAGAAGTGTGGTGGTGGTTATTAGGGTGGTGGGTCAGGACAAATTTCAAAGGAGAGACTTAAATGTTTATTCTGCAAAAGTTTAATAGATATGCAGCCACTTCTGGGATGGAAGGAGGCAATTGTCTGGACTACGTTGGTTAGGAGAAGGATACATTTTGAATAGGATGTTGGGCCAAACCCCTGTTCTAACAAAATGGACCATGCAGTCCTTATGATCCAGGCCAAGCTGACAAGACTCTTTGTTGTCCATGGACTTTTGCTAGCCATAGCCTAGGAGGCACATGTAAATGCAGGGACGATATTTTGTTTCTACTTAATACTTAAAAAAATGATAAATGCTGTATGGAAGCCAGGAAAACTGCACTGATTCTTAGATAACTGCACAATATGTATAATACAGTCCAAATGGCTTCTTTGGAAATGTGGAACTTATTTGCTTTCCACTACCTGCTCTATAATTCAGCGATGAGCCATGGAACATCACAGAAAGGAAAGAGTTGCAAAGGCACAGCGTGCAGCAGAGTGATAGGAGGGCATACCAGAACTGTGATCACACTGAACAGTTATAGTTCTTGCTGTGCTCAGCATGGAATGCAGTAATGCCACCAAATAATCCAAGTTCTGACTTTACTGCTGGAGACAACCCCCTTCTCTCCCCACATAACTGCTAGATGATGTGCAGCTTCTCAAAGGAATTTCTGCAGAGGCATTTGAAAAGATATACAGTGGATCTGAATGTAGAATGTACTGGACCAGAGCATAGCTACTATATTGGTATAGGTCAACTGGTTAGGTTAGGTTAGACCAGTCTTTGTCCACCCAACTCCTCCCTCCTATTTCTTTGGTTTTTCATTCTGTGGATTCCCCTCCCCACAATATCCTTTCTTCACCTCATTCTTTCCCCTGGACTCTATTCCCCTTCCCCAAGGTGTGTCTTCCCCTACATTTTCTTTCTTCCTCCAAGGGTACGTCTACACTACAGGATAATTTCGAATTAACTTAAACTGGTTTTATTAAACAGATATTATAAAGTCGATTGCATGCGTCCACACTACGCACATTAATTCGGAGGTGTGCGTCCATGGTCTGAGGCTAGCATCGATTTCCGGAGCGTTGCACTGTGGGTAGCTATCACTATAACTATCCGGCCAATAACTTCGATTTGCGGCCACACTAACCCTAAATCAATATGTTAATATCGATTTTAGCGTTACTCCTCTCGTTGGGGAGGAGTACAGAAATTGTTTATAAGAGCCCTTTAAATCAATTTAAAGTACATTGTAATGTGGACGGGTACAGCATTAAATCGATTTAACGCTGTTAAAATCGGTTTAACAGCGTAGTGTGGACCAGGCCTAAGGCTCTGCCCTCTGAGCTACTCTCCTCCCATACTAACGCTAATCCCCACCCTGTGTTCACAGAAGACCTGCAGGGTAGGAGAAGGAAGTAGCTTTAAAAGACTAAAAATTCCTTTGGAGAAGCCTGTGTGTTCACTTCCCTTTCTTGTGCATTCAGGGCCAATTAGCAGCTTCAGCAGCGACCCAGCTTCTGGAAAGGAGGGCATGAAAGCTGAGGTAATTGTTGGTCCCAGTTAATTTTTAGCCACCTGCCACTGCTCTTGTAGGGAATAATGTGACAGCCACTTGCACGTCTCACTGAGGGTGTCTGATATTCATTTTTTTAATTAATTGTTTTAATGTGTTGGGCCTTGGGCTCAAGCTGCTCATTAATTCACTTGTTGCTTTTTTTTTTAATGGCGCCTCTCGCCCTGGCTCCCATCACTTTCTCCCAACGGAAAGACATCTCACATTTTGTCCATGATTTATTATGAATTATTTACTGGTATTAGTCCTCCTCCAGATGGAACAAAAAAGCTTTTTTCTTCTCAAAGAATGGCAGTTTATCGCCATTCAGAGAGGACATCTTATCTGCCATTGAGGCAACATTTTTTGCATTGACTGCAAAGAATCTAGCCGTCAGCAAGTAAGGAATTTATTTTAGCTAGAACATGTAATTGCTGCAGAGCTTATATAATGTAATTATTTTACCACTTTTTTATCTCCTGATTTTATTTCCTCTTTTTATTGCACATATATGTATGGAAAGAGCCATGGCAGGAGCCTGCACTAAATAAAAACAATCTGATAATGTGTTCTTTCTTTATTACAATACATCTGTAAAACAGAAAGTACTGCCAGGGGAAAAAAATCTTTAGTTTTCTATGTTTCAGTGCAAAAATATTCTTATTGTCTTAATCTTCCTCTTTTCCCAGACTTGCAGTGAAGAGAAATTTCATTTTAAAAAGAAATTACTGTAAAGTGAATGCTCTGATACACAAACTAATAAATGGTAAGAACATTTGGAGCCATATCAACTCTAGTGTAAATGGCTGAAACTTCCCTGCAGTCAAAAGTGTTTAGACTGTCGAACTTCCCTGCAGTCAAAGGAGGTAAGACTGTCAAACCATCTTTATCTCTCAGTCCCATTATAAGTAGGTAGATGACACAAGGTGGGTCTCCAGTAGTAGATGTTGCTCCCATACGAGCTCTGTAATACACCACTGAGAAAAGATGAATGTTGCTAATACATACAGTATATCCTCATTATCTAGCAAGGGGCCTTTCTAGGGTATATTTGCTTTGCCAGAAAACCACTCTCAACTTCAATTACTCACTTTACTTCCCTCCCATGCTTCCAGTGAAACGTATTTTTGGAGAAAAATCAGTGGTTGCATCCATGGTAACAAATGCAACATTTGCGGGAATACTCCACAGGACCTGTGTGCACACAAGCAGTACTTCACGGCTGCTGGGAAATTTTTTAATTCAAAATGTATTTAATAATATTTTAACCACCAATCAAACATGGTTCAAGACAAAACACTTCCCTTTTGTCTAAAAGAACCCTTTTGCTTGCCCTAAAACAATTCAATTTTCTGACTTGTCAATTTGCCAACAATTTAAAAAAAAATCAGTTTGAGCCAAAATTCTCTCTCTCTCTTTTTGGAATGGCCATCAAACCAAAACAATTCATTATTTGCCCAGCTCTACTTATTCCATAATCAACTCCAGGGTTTCTTGCCTTTTCCTCTAAACCCACTAGTGTCAGCCACTGTGACATTTTGGGGATCACCCAGCCCCCAAGGCATTCTGTCACTGGCTTCCCTGTAGCCTTGAGGTGCTTTAACTCTGTGTTGCTATGGCTCAGATCCCTGATACTAGTATGCTGCCCACAAGCACCAAGTTTCACGCTGGCTTCCACCACCCTAGTTACTCCTTGCAGGGTGACACCAGCAGTATTCCAGCCCACAATCTCCTCAGATCCAGAGTTCCTAACTACTGAATTGTCTCTTTTGATTTGTAACACTGAAGGCATGAAACAGCCCCCGCTTATTAGCTCACTTCAGTACATGCACATTTCACATATTTTTTATAGAAAGGCTTTTGGAAGGGGATTCAGTGTTTCTTTTTCTTGTGTTACGTGTCAATGTTGGGTGAGGGTAATTTTTTCTTTGCTTATTTTGTGGAGAATATTGCTGATTTCTTCTGCTTTTGACATGTAGTATGTGTGTTTTTCTTTGCTAATGGCAACAGTGGGTTTATCTTGCTTGGTTTTCTTAATTGCTTTTTTGAGTGGTGAAACAGTGTTTTTGGGAGTGTTTACCTGCTTGGGGTAAAAATAAGTAAGTTTATGTCATAGAAAAGCCACAGATTCAAAGATGAACTAGTAAGTGGAGATCAAACACATACAAGTTACACAGACAATAAACATAAAAGTGCAACTTCACGCTTTGCGCTTCCATATTAGATAAATTCCCTTTTCTAATACAAGTCACCTTTTGCCTTTAAACAGTTTCTCAGCAAGCCCCCTACCCTGAGCAAGAATCCAGCATTTCACAGATAGCTTCCCGCTTAGAGGCTGCCCCCCTAGTTTCTGGACGAAAAAACTGTTTCAAGCCTTTTAAAAAGGCTCCCTCCTCCCTTTCTTCCCTAGCATAGTGACGCATGGTTATTCAGAGATGGGGAAATTCCCTCTGGACTTGATAGCTGAACTTGATGGCTCGGTGTCTTCCTATTAACTTTAATGGTACACCATTGCCTTTTCGTGGGTTGGGCAAGGGTTGGGTACTTGTTGAAGCTGGTTTCCTGTAAACACCTGCCTTGGGAGGTGCCCCTCCCTGCTGTGAGGTGTAGCTGAAGTTGTAGAAGTTAGGAGCAGTTTTCTACGGATTCATAATCACAGTCTATAACATGTACCTCAGAATGACCATCAAGTTCAGAACATCACAAGCTTTCATAAAAGGCCTTACTCGAGATACTTGTGTAGTACAATAATAAAGTATGCAATCAGTTGGTTCAACTGCACAATTTGGGGGCATGGGTAAATCTGTTCTCCCCCTGTGCTGTGTGGACCTGATTGTCACAGCCACGATCAGACAGCAAACTTGACTAGTTGAATTATTGGTCTGAACTCCGATGGAAATTTCCATATGAATCATGGTTCATAAAAATAGAATTATTCTGTATTTAACAGCTAATTACTTCGAGTCGTGGGCTAAATCCTGTCCTTAGGCTCACCAGGGTAAATTCTGAGTAATCCTGCTAGAGCAAATTGATTTACTACAAATTTCCATTAGTGGAGGTAAGGGCAGAATTTGGCTCAATAATAACTCTAATTTATTAGTTGAGAACAACAAGTAGCAAAGTGGAGTGCCTTTGGCTTTGTAATATATGGGTCAAAACTGGTCATCACATGTGCATGCAGCTTCATGGATATAATTTGGTCCTTAGCTTTAAAGAAAATCATCAAACTCATCACTCTGAGTTGTATATGAAGTGAATACAAATGCCTTAAATCACTTAGTATGATATTTGCAAGACAAAAAACTTTAGATGATAAATGTTGATCTCATCCTGGCACTGTTATCTGACCAATTGCTATAATTAACATTGAGTTACAGGATTGTTACACAGTTGCATTTAGTGACAAAGCTAAATAAAGCTAATTAGGCAAAGTAAGACCTGGGGTACAGATGTATTATCCTGAGGTTGGTTTGAGAGGCATTGTGCTTCAGGAACATTCCTTTGAAGCACAGTTCTTCCCAGAGTTCCTGTGTTGCATGGTGGTGGTAATTTGTATAGCATTCCTTTTATGAAATGCAACATTCTCTACACCCAGTATTTGCTTCCTGGTATGATATCGTAACATGTGTTGCACCAAATCATCCAAGAGTGTAGCAGAGGTTTGGTATCAGATAACCTCATAGGATTAATCTCTAAATGGTAATCAACTTTTGGTCAGTAGCAGTCTGGACTAGACTTAAATAAGAGGAAATCTTATGTGGCCCATTACCAATCCCCCGGGGCACCCAATTTATCCTAAAGGTGATATTTCAATGTAAAAAATGTTAATATAGATTTTGTTAATGAGGCTGAATAAAGGCAGAGAAAAGAGCATTTGAGTCGTGTTCATCCTTTGTTCAAGTTCTAATAAAATGAATACTAAGGTAGAAATGCTTTTCATCAATTTGGTTTCCTTGATCTCTAAGGGAAAAATGGCTTGATAGTCAAAGATTTACCAAGCTGCAGAGATTACACAGGCTAAATTTCAACCACAGATGGTATGCAAACACAGACATCTGTTTTTCTGTAAATGTAAAAGACATGGATCAATACACTGATAGCTACGATGGTGTTCAGGTTATTTAATGTGAAATACCGGGTGATATTTTCTCATAACTGTTCAATAACTTCATAGTAATAATGCTAGCCATATGGACTTTAATGCAACATATAACTGGGATGCATTTTTCACATCACCAATGGGCTAACTACTAATCAGGAACTGTGATGGTTTGAGTATTCAAAACATGTACTATTTTCTTCTCAATTAATCTATTTTTGATAGAAACGAAAATGACCCTCCAAACCCCCTACACCTAACCCACAATCAAATACTGAAAATGTGTACCACATTAATTGCTATTTATCATTTATCTAACTTCCAAAGTGTGCTCAGATTCTTTAAGAACACAGAAATGTCATGATCCCTGACTCAAAGAGTTTACAATCTAAGGATTTACATTCTACTGTCCTTCCTTACTTTGAACACCTTGGGGATAATGTAAACAAGCGTGGCTGTCTCTGGACCTAAATAAAGAAGGGTTACAAACAGAGTTAATGACAAACTTAGGAGGGGGAAGTTAGAGGCCAGGGAGAATAATAATAAAAAGTAAGAATGTGTTGTACATACCATGTTATAAATAATAAGAGAGACACTAATCTCCTAGAACTGGAAAGGACTTTGAAAGGTCATTGAGTCCAGCTCCCTGCCTTCACTAGCAAGACCAAGTACTGATTTTTGCCCCAGGTCCCTAAATGGCCCCCTCAGGGACTGAACTCACAACCCTGCATTTAGCAGGCTAATGCTCAAACCACTGAGCTATCCTTCCCCCAAGTGCTGGTCTCTGACTCCTCAATGTGTATACAAAGTTAAAAAAAAGAAGTTTGGCTCTAAAATATTTCCAACCAGCACATGAATATTGATAAAATTTCCTTTACAGTAATTTTTGTCTGGTTAATTTGTAATCCCTTGATATCTGTCATTTTTAGCCCCTATTCTTCCCTGTGAATAATAACCAAAGCTTTACATCTTGTCAGAGAAAGAGTTGTCGAGTTGTCTTCCATCACACGCGCAGCACTCTCCATCACCTTCACTGACCTCCTATCTATATTAGAATTCAGACCAAAACTACCGTTCTTGGGCCCAGACATCCCACCCCCTTGTGCAAAGCACACAAAGGAATGAAAAGGTATAAATTGATATGAAACAAAGGGTAACTCATACCAAATCAGCAGCCCTGGCATGCTATCCCTGCACGATGCAATGCCAACAGTACAGCATGTCCGCAGCACTCAATTCTTGTGCTGCTTCAAGAGAGTGAGCAAGTAAAAATTAGTGCTGGAAGAGACATTTTTTGACAAAGTGTCATTTTGTCAAAGCTGAAATACTTGAGAAAAACTTACTCATAATCTATAGCCTGCTGATCACTGGTTTGCACTAGCCTGAGAGAGACCCAGGTTCAAGTCCTTGATTCACAGCAGAGTTTGCCATGCCAGATCACTCTGGCTATGTCTACACTACAGCATAAAATCGAAATTACTAAAACCGATATTATAAAATCGATTTTATGCATCCACACTAGGGCACGTTAATTCGGTGGTGTACGTCCATGGTCCTAGGCTACCATCGATTTCCGGAGCGGTGCACTCTGGGTAGCTACATTAAAGGAATGAGACCAATAACTTCGATTGCCGTCCACACTAACCCTAAATCGATATAGTAATATCGATTTTAGGGTTACTCCTCTCGTTGGGGAGGAGTACAGAAATCGATTTTAAGAGCCCTTAAAATTGATTTAAAGTGCCTCGTAGTGTGGATGGGTACAGAGTTAAATCGATTTAACGCTGTTTAAATCGATTTAACTGTGTAGTGTGGACCAGGCCTCAGAGTCAAGGGACTTGAAGCAAGATCTCCCACAGCCCAGCCAGTGCTCTACCCACCAAGCTATAGAGCATAAGAGTTGCTGTCTGTGGTATGAAGTAACCAGCAAGCCCTGGACTCAAAACACCTTCCTGACCAGAAAACCTCATGTTTCAATCTGAAAACAGACATTTCAACACAATTCTATTTTTCATGAAAACATTCAAAAGGTTTTGGTTTTGCGCTAGTGCAGAACAAAAATTTTGAAAGCTGCCACAAACCAGAATTGTTGTCCTCCAGACGGCTCTGATAAAATATTAGTATAGCCTTAAAGGAAAAGCTTAAGAAAGTCAGTACGCTGGTATGACTCTTAAAACTAACAAATAATTAGAACCGTCAAACCATTAAAAAATTAATTATGATTAATCACAGTTTTAATCGCACTGGTAACCAATAATAGAATACCAATTTACATGTGTTCTAAATATTTCAGATGTTTTTCTACATTTTCATACATACTGATTTCAATTACAACGCATAATACAAAGTGTAGAGTGCTCGCTTTATATTATTTTTTATTACAAATATTTGCACTGTAAACAAGATAAACAAATAGTGCAATCTACAAGTCAAAGCATTAAGGGGCATACGAAAGTTTAGCACATCTGGCATGTAAATACCTTGCAACACCAGCTACAACAGTGTCATGCAAATGCCTGTTCTCACTTTCAGATGACATTGTAAATATGAAGTGGGCAGCATTATCTCCTCTGAATGTAAACATACTTCTTTGTCTTAGTGATTGGCTGAACAAGAACTGAGTGAAATTGTAGGATCTAAAGTTTTACATCGTTTTGTTTTTGCGTGCAGTTATGTAAAAAAATAATTCTATATTTGTAAGTTGCACACTGACGATAAAAAGATTGCACTACAGTACTTGTCTGAGGTGAATTGAAAAATACTATTTCTTTTGTTTAGATTTTATACAATGCAAATATTTGTAATAAAAATAATATAAAGTGAGCACTGTACACTTTGTATTCTGTGATGTAACTGAAATCAATAGATTTGAAAATATAGAAAAACATCCAAAATATTTATAATAAATTTAAATTGGTATTCTTTTATTATTTAACAGTATGATTAAAACTGCAATTAATTGCAATTAATTTTTTAAATTGAATTAATTTGTTTCAGGATAATCACTTGAGTTAACTGTGATTAATTGACAGCCCTAAAAATAATACTGTAAATAGAAAAAGGGATGTTAGTGTCCCAGACACTACACATAGTTTTTATCTTACTGTGAAGAAAGTTAAAACTGCAGCACTATTGCAACCCTTCCTCCCCCAAAATATTCACAGTGGGATTTGATTTTAGTGCTCTGCATTTAGAGCGATTGTTAGGTATAATTTCATGAGATGGGTTGTCCAAATAGATTTCTGACAGAATTCCATTGCTGATAACACCATCATTAGACCAGAGCCTCTGCACTGCAGAAACATGCACATAACATACAAAAACAAAAAAAAAAAAACACAGTAGAATTTGCTAACCCACACTCTATAATTTGTACAAAAATGCAGTTTCTTTCCATTACTTTGCAAATGCCTATTATCAAATACAGTTACATTGAGGTCACATACTGCCCAGAATTCATTCATTTTACAAATTCTGCTGTAGTAGTGTATCCTGGAACATTATCCGGTAATTAATAACAACATACAGTTTAAGTATTTGAATATATGAACCATATTTTGTGATTCATCACCTTTGCTTTTCTACTGTTTGCTCCTACCGGGCCTGATCCAAAACACACTGACATCATTGAAAGACTTCCATTGAATTCTCTGGGCTTTGGATCAGGCCTTTTGCCAATTTCAATAGTTCAGCAGTGGGTCTTTTGGTCATTAATAAGTTAATAAGATTTAAATGTACAGCATTCCAAACAACACACATTAAATTCTAACCTCTCCCATCCCACAAAACTTGTAAACACTCCCAAAAACACTGTTTCACCACTCAAAAAAGCAATTAAGAAAACCAAGCAAGATAAACCCACTGTTGCCATTAGCAAAGAAAAACACACATACCACATGTCAAAAGCAGAAAGAGTCTGAAGAAATCATCAGCAATATTCTCCACAAAATAAGCAAAGAAAAAATTACCCTCACCCAACATTGACACATAACACAAGAAAAAGAATCACTGAATCCCCTTCCAAAAGCCTTACTATAAAAAATACACATCAGCATCAACATTTTCAATCCCCTCGGTACCCCACTCTGACCCTGGATTGAGGCATAGGCACTTTGGCCCCAGCTCCTGGAGCCCTGCGATTACGTGAGAAACTTGTCTTTCAGTTAAAAAAAAAGAAGTTTCTAGTCTTCTTTGTTGTGAAGAAAAATTTGAAAATGCACCCGCAGTGCAGCTGATGCAGAGACATTAGTCTGAGTTTGCAGAGACCCTGAAATTACGCTCTGAGAGGGGTGAACCTCACAATGCATCTCAAGGAGGTGTTAACAACACCAGTCCAGCAAATCACTATAGGGGTGGCAGGAGCAGAAGAGTGCAGTATGTCCAACCAACTCACTCCAGCAGATGCACCTCCATTACTGAGCTAAGTACTGTGGGGAACCCCCATGCTGCCACCCTACATCTTCAGATGAGAGAGATGATCTTGGTTGCTACAAAAGAGGTGCCATAGCATTGGGTTGATTTCTAATGGTGTGGTGTGCTTAGTGCCCTGGATAGGCTTAATCTGACCCTAGACCTTCTCTCTGCCTCCCATCATAAGCTCTGAGGGGCCTTCCTCCTTCACCACTGCCCCTCACGATCCTGCTAAGCCCATTTTCCTTCTTTACTGCCCCTCATCCAAATCCTGAACAGCCTTTCTTCTGTCTCTTGCTTCTGATCCTTGAGGACGCTTCTTCCTCCTCTTCTCCTGCCCCATGCTAACACAGGATCACCTAGCGAGGGGTCATGGCTACTTACATTACTAGATGCCAACCCACGCTGAATCAGAATTCCCAGTTTTCACATGGAAAATGTTGGTAATAGTTTTGATAAAAAAATGGGATAAATGTGAAAAATGCCAAGGCTAGCAAAATTTTTAGAGAAAGTTAAGGGTTTTGTGTGAAAAGTTTGGTTTTAAAAAGGGCCATTTTTCAACCATAACTTTTTTTTTATTTGACCTGTTTTAGCTGTAACTAACACATGCAGATCAGCCATGTGCAGTCTGGACTGGCTGTTGCCTGCTGCTCCCCTTCTCCATCTGATCAGAAAGGGATGACTCTGAAATATGCGCTAGTAATAGGTTGGTCTCTAACCACCTTATCTGGACTGAAAGAAGAAAATACAATTTTCAATTGTTTGAATATATAAAGCATATTTTGGATAAAAGGTAAAAGTAATGTTATTTTTGTTCCTACAGAGCCTGATCCAAAACCCACTGAAGTCAACTGAAAGACTTAATTGATTTCACGGGGCTTAATCACAGCTTCTCTTCTCTTTAAATCATTAGTAAAAAAAATGTTCTGAAACATCTGAAGGGAGGAATTTTGTTTTCTATCATTTGGCAAAGACTCCTTTCATCCAGGTGTCCTAAGCTTCTACTGCCAGAAGCTGGGAGTGGATGACAGGGGATGGATCACTTGATAATTGCCCACTCCTGTTTATTCCCTCTGAATCACCTGGCATTGGCTGCTGTCTGAAGACAGCATACTGGAAGAGATGGACCATTAGTCTGATCCAGTACGGCCATTCTTATGTTGTAATTTCAAATTCATGGTACTAGGCAAATCATTTACCGTCAAGATACAAGGCATTTCTTGAAAGAACACATCACCAAGGGTACTTCAGTCTTAATTTATGAGAAATTCAGTTAAGGCTCCAATCCTGAGAAGTGTGCAGTGCCTTCAGTTCCCATTGACTTTACTGGGTGTTGTGGGCACTAAGCTCCTCTCAGCACCTTGTAGGATTGAGCTCTGAGGTAAATATTCCGTCTTTCCAGACATCCGTGTAGTGTCAAGGATGGTTGACTACTTTTGTATTATATCTTTCTAACACTGGACATGCTAAAGTCTTAGCCTCAGATCCTCAAAGGTATTTAGGCAGCTACCTCCCATTGAAATCAGTGGAAGCTAGATGCCTAAAGAGCTTTGAAGAACTGACCCTTAGACCACAATCCTCCTCCCATGCATGTCCATGACAAATCTCCCACTGACTTGAATGGGACCAGGACAGCACCCACAGATTGCTTTGGTAACTGAATTCACTGTGTTACTAATAGCACACTGTATCTATGTGCCACTCAATAGCGAGAAGTCACATTTGTTGTTGCCTAACGTTTGCTGACTAAAATATTAATTTAAGAAGAAAATTATAATTCACCTTCATGTCTTTTCAAAAGCATTACAGCACCCTATTCATTTTGGAATTAATATTCATATGGAATCCATACAGAAAATAGCTAATATAGCACCACAATAGTCAAGAAATCAATGGAGGGTGATAAAACCTGAGTTCTATTGTATCACTGAGAAACACAGCAGAGGAGCTGCTTGATCATCACTGACAGAAACAACTCAGAGTTGGCTACACAGGACTTGACTGGACAGGATGCAGGTACAGAATGGTGTACATATACATTCAAGTTAAAAACTGATCAGAAAGTCAGGGTGTGTTGGAGAATCTGATCCTGCATCAATGAGAATGCTGCCGAGTAGCTGCCAAGTCACTCCTTCGTAGTGGCAAAAATTTGGTCAAGGAAACGAGCAAACAGATAATCAAAGCACCTAATTTGCATACTGAGATTCACATTTAAGCCTATGTCTGCCATTCTTCGACTTGTCCTCTTTTAACCCATTGCTCAGGAGAGTAAGGGACCAGATGCAGAAGTGGCTTGAGTAGTAACATGGAGGATTATAGTTAGCCCTGAACATTATGCAAGGACTTGCACAATCAAGGCCCAAAACTCATAATTTTAAAACCCCTTTGCTTAACCTTATCAAACTTCCTGAAACGATAATGTACCCAGGGATTAGATGTGGTGTGCAAAATTTCAGAAAGAACTTTTCTTTTTGGAGGAGCTAGGGGGTAGATGTTTGAATACTTCTAATGGAGCTTTCAGCTTAACTGTGAGGCAACTCCATGTGCTTTCGACCACATTTCCAAAGGAGCCAGATTTACTGGGAGTTATTGAAGCTCAACACCTCTGAAGATCAACTCATCAATGTTCTTGTTGGGCCTGATCCTCCAAGGTACACCTATTCCTTAAAGATATTTAGGTGCCTAACTCCCATTGAAATAATAGAATATTCTGATGCAGATCTCCCTCAATCTCTCCACTTGAAGTTGTTCCATTTTAATTAAATATTAATTGCGTCCCAGATAGTTAGAATGACTCTGCTGTTTAGTGGTTAAAGCATCAAACTGCAAAGTGGCAGATCCCTATTTAAATCCCTTTTACATATCAGGCAGAGGGGGGACTTAAACCAGGAGTTTCTCTTATTCCACCTGCATACCCTAACCACTGGGCTAAAGGTTATAAGGGAGACCTCATCCCGTTCATCCCTTGCTGTATTGTGTGAACTCATCTGAGGAGTCCAAACTGGTAGGCAGCTTTTGAGCATGCCCATTGCATCAAATCCCCCTCCCCCACCGCCCCAAACTTAAGCAGCCAAACATATCTTCCTCTGGCTTGTGAATCACTCTGGGGCTTAGGCAGGAGGTAGGTAGCCAGATACCTAGAATGAGGCAGCAGTGCACATGTCCACAGGCAGGAACACAGGCACATAAGGAACTTTTACTGCAAAAACATAGGTGCTGAGTGACTGTAGCCACTTATAAGGTTATGTGGCAGCTAAGCAGGAGTTTGGTGGATCTCACTGGTGCCTAAAACTGGGACTTATGTACCTAAGTACCTTTATGGATCCCACCCTTAATCTCTTTGTGCCTCATATCCCCATTTGTAAAATGAAAGTAATAAAACTTCCTTTCTCTCACTCTTTGTCTTGTCTATTTAGATTGTAAGCTCTTTGGGGCAGAGACTGTTCCTTAAAATGAGTATGCATCATGTCTAGGACACCGAGGCTTCTTGGTGATGTTGTAATACAAATAATAATAAAAGCAAAGATTGTGAAAATGGTTCTATCAGTTATTGGATATTTAACAGGGTCAGCTGGAATAACTAAACAACCTCAAACCAATACTTATTTACAAGCATCCTTACTCTGTTATATTATGCATCTGATTTTCCCCAGTGGAAAACATTCAATACATGTATCAAACAAGTATGGTCATCAAGCCATTTAGAAGTATTTGTACAGCTGGAAAGTTGCCAGGAAACGGCATGTTTTGCTGATTGGATAAAATCACGAAGTGGTATACAATCTTTCCAGCTATTTCAATTTAAAATCCAGTCCCTAAAGGGTAATTTGAAACAGCAGCTCCCTAGCCTGGGATAGGACTACTCCAGTTGGAGCCACTGATGTATATTATTGAATCTCCATTTCCCTTAACCCTGTCAGCCAAGTTGGCTTATTAATTGGTGTGCCATAAATTCACTAGCATGATACTACTGCTCTTAAATATATACTGTGGGTGAGACAAATTTCTACTCTCATCAATATCTCAAATCCTGTACTTTTGCGGTTAAAATTTTCAGTATTGGGAACATGTCCACCGTGAAGTTGCTGTGGTTGCTGCTGTAATGCAAGCAGTTGATGTGGGACTGTCTCCATTCTGCCCTTTCAATTACAATATGGCATTCATCACTAACAACTAGTTTCCATGCTATTCCTGCTAATTGTGCCCTGCTGCACCAATCTCTCAAATTAGTCCCAGGTTGAATCAGACATTAAAAAGTTCCCTTCTGCTTGTATTCCCTGGAAAATACAAATGTATTTTAAAACAACAAGATTAAACTAGTGAAAAACAACAATTTAAGAAAATAACTACTAATCTGGTTTTGCCTTTGGTAAGGATAACAAGTCTTGTGGATAAGGGAGAAGCGGTGGATGTGGTATACCTAGACTTTAGTAAGGCATTTGATATGGTCTTGCATGATATTCTTATCAATAAACTAGGCAAATACAACTTAGATGGGGCTACTATAAGGTGGCTGCATAACTGGCTGGATAACCATATTCAGAGAGTAGTTATTAATGGTCCCCAATCCTGCTGGAAAGGTATAACAAGGGGGGGTTCTACAGGGGTCTGTTTTGGGACTGGCTCTGTTCAATATCTTCATCAATGACTTAGATATTGGCATAGAAAGTACGCTTATTAAGTTTGCAGATGATACCAAGCTGGGAGGGATTGTAACAGCTTTGGAGGATAGGGTCATAATTCAAAATGATCTCGACAAGTTGGAGAAATGGTCTGAGGTAAACAGGATGAAGTTTAACAAAGACAAATGCAAAGTGCTCCACTTAGGAAGGAACAATCAGTTTCACACATACAGAATGGGAAGAGACTGTCTAGGAAGGAGTACGGCAGAAAGGGATCTAGGGGTTATAGTGGACCACAAGCTAAATATGAGTCAATACTGTGATGCTGTTGCAAAAAAAGCAAATGTGGGTCTGGGATGCATTAACAGGTGTGTTGTGAGCAAGACACGAGAAGTCACCCTTCTGCTCTACTCTGCGCTGGTTAGGCCTCAACTGGAGCATTGTGGCCAGTTCTGGGCACCGCATTTCAAGAAAGATGTGAAGAAATTGAAGGAAGGCTGAAAGAATTGGGTTTGTTTAGTTTGGAAAAGAGAAGACTGAAAGGGGACATGATAGCAGTTTTCAGGTATCTAAAAGGGTGTCATCAGGAGGAGGGAAAAAACTTGTTCACCTTAGCCTCTAAGGATAGAAGAAGCAATGGGCTTAAACTGCAGCAAGGGTTGGACATCAGGAAAGAGTTCATAACTGTCAGCGTGGTTAAACACTGGAATAAATTGCCTAGGGAGGTTGTGGAATCTCCATCTCTGGAGATATTTAAGAGTAGGTTAGATAAATGTCTATCTGGGATGGTCTAGACAGTATTTGGTCCTGCCATGAGGGTAGGGGACTGAACTCAATGACCACTCGAGGTCCCTTCAAGCCCTAGAATCTATGAATCTATAACGCATCATATTATTTTTAGGTCTTTAAAACACTAACCATTTATAACTTCAGGACCACTCAGGATAACAACATATCACCTTGCTTTAATATATAGAATTATTTCTATTTCCTCTTCTCATCACATCATGAAAACCTTTACAAATTACATTAAAATTAATGCAAGAAAGATGTTGTTTCTCACGAGAATATGTATTCTAAATGAAACCCCAATTTCCTAAGCAATTCCATCTGTTGCAATCATTGCTTTCAATAGATGGTGCTGTTTTCTCAGAGAAAGTGATTGTAATCTGATTTCTCCCAAATGTTAGACATAAGAACATAAGAACAGCTGTACCAGTTCAGACCAAAGGTCCATCTAGCCCAGTATCTGTCTACCGACAGTGGCCAATGCCAGGTGCCCCAGAGGGAGTGAACCTAACAGGCAATGATCAAGTGATCTCTCTCCTGCCATCCATCTCCATCCTCTGATGAAGAGGCTAGGGACACCATTCTTTCATTCTTCTCTTACTTGCCTTGTATTAAGAAATCTGATTTGTAAGTTTAGAGGACTCAGTCATGAAACAACTGCAACTTATTTAAAAAAAACCCTTTAAATCTTAAATTGCTCCTTCAAATAACAGTTGTCCCACTAGTAAATATATTTATCTGGAATTGGGATTATCTGTGGGAAAGCTAAGAAAGATTGCAACAACATCGAAAAAGCAGTAATCAGTTTTAATGGGTCCGATCCTTTCCTTAGTAGAGGTCAGTGGAAATTTTGCCATTAATTTCAAGGGGAAGACTACAGAGCCCCTGGAAGAAAGGGGGGGAGAGAGAGAGAGAGAGAGAGTGTGTGTGTGTAAAAGGTTAGGTGTTATAATATTCACGTGTGTAGTGTTACAGAATCATAGTTTTAATCCTTCTGTCTCCATAGCTAGTGTGCTAGAGTTCCGTGTGAAAGCACAGCACAAATGTTCTGAGCAAATGCATTTATCTCCACTTATTTGTGAGCATTTGTTCTGGACTCTCAGGTAGTCATTACCAGACTATAAATCACAGCCATGAAGATTATAAATTGCCACCTAAACAAGCAGACGTCACTTTTGCCTCTGTGGCGCGTTGTGTTAATTTCTTTCTCTCTATTTTTTTATTATTCGTTTAGTCAGCTCACCTCTGAGCCGTGCTGAAATTTCCTTCATGAGGCAGAAAGGTCCGTTGCCTTCCTCTGAGCTGATCTTTGTGAAATATTTTTCTCTCGCTATCAGACCTGGAGTACAACTTTTCCCCAGAACCTCTTCAGCTTACCCCCTAGCAGAGGCGTCACGTTTCCCATAGGGTATTTTAGCAATACATTAATATCGTCTGCGATTAGCCACAAAGCAGAAAGAGGAAAACAGAGAGGTCTGTCTAAAGGATCTTTCCCCGCCACGTCCCGTGTCCCTGAAGCAGGAAGAGGCAACTTGCAAGAATCTCAGCCCCTTTCCAGGTGGCCAGCACAACCGGGGCGGGAGAGACAGAGCCTGGTGTGGAAAGTATCTCCAAGCAGGACCCTACTTTCAGCCGAGCCAATTCAAGAGTGATTCCCCCACCCCCTTCCAGGCAGCCTCATCAAGGCAAAGACATCATGTCCCCCTCTCTCCGCACCCCGGTGTCAAGCAATCGCACTGTCTGGCGCCATGTAGCTGCTCTCGGGTTGCGAGCGGTGCCCAGGAAAGTGACTAATAAGAAAAAAAGTGGTTGGCGCTTTATAGCCTCCCTGGTCTCCCTCCCTCCGGCCCCCAGCCTCCGTGCGCGAACACAGCTCCGTCTGCCCCCTGCCCAGCCCCTTACCTGATGATGACATACATGACCAAGAAGTTTCCGAAGAGCCCCACCACGCACACGACGGAGTAGAGAGCCATGATGGTGATGGCTGTGATCATGGAGGGGCTGACCCCGCTCGCCGGGCACGGGCTGCCGCTGCCTCCCCCCTGGCTGCTGTTGGTGCCGCTGCAGGGGTCGGACTGGTTCCAGCCGGGCTCCTCCGGGTGCCCGGACAGGTTGCCCCAGACGCCCGGCGGCAGGGGAGGGCAGGCGGCGGAGGGAGGCGCGAAGGGGCCGCAGGCGCTGGAGTTGGCGGGGAAGGAGCTGTCCATGGTGCTGGGCGGAGGAGCGCGCAGGACGCGCTCCGGAGCAGCAGGTAAATAGCGAGGCGGGCAACGGGCGGGCTCAGCGGCGTCCCTCGCAGGCCGCCTCCAGGGGGAGAGGGAGCGACGCCAGCCTGCAGCCAGCGAGGCGCACCGGGCGGCGGGGAGAGGCGAACTGACACATGCACCCTGCGCCTCGCAGCGCCTCACACGCGATTGTCCTCGGCTGGAAGCTGCCACCTCAGCCCCCGCGCGGAGCACCCGGGAGCCGCAGGGGAGGGGCGCCGGGGAGCAGGCTGCTGGTTGCGGAGGGAGCGAGAGCGGGATCTTGCGCAAAAGAAACGCCAAAGCTTCGCTCGCTCGCCTGCCCGCCAGATGCGCGCGCCCGCACGTGCGCTCCCAGAGCTGGGTGGGCGGCACGTGTGTGTGCTGGCTGGGCGAGCGCGGAGAGGCGGAGCCTGCGGCTGGAGGGGGTTGGCGGGGGGGGGGGGGGGAAGAAAAAGTGGGAGGGACGCGAGTCGCCTTTTCTCTCTTGGCGTTTGTTCTTTTTAACGGACTTGTACAAGGAGGACATGTGACCCGGCTGCCGTGTCCCAGCCTCCCAAGGCTGGGTGACTATCAACTCTCCCCACCCCTCTCCCGGGCAGAGGAAACGGGAGGTGCGAAGGGGGAGGCTGAACTCCCGTCTTCCAAATCCCCTTTCCCTTCGTTACCTCCAGCTTTGTTCTGCTCACTCCTTCTTCCTCACCGAGGGGAAGAAGGGAGAGAAGGGCAGCTACTCGGACAAACCACACAGCTATCTTCCCCAAATGCAATATATTCTTTTGGATCCAGCCACTGGCAGCAATGGCACTTATAATAAAGTCATTTCCAATCTGCCCTTCCCCAGGAGCTGGTACCTGCTCCGGTTAGATCTTGGAGCACAAGAAAGCACCAGCATCAATAGAGAAAATGTGACCTGAAGCTAGAGATTCAACAGGCTCCGCTTATAAGGTGTGTAAGATGCAATTGATTAACATAAAGAGCCAGGGGATCTTTATGCTGGGTTACCCTCTTGTTAGATAGTTTCAGTGGGAGTTTGCTGTATCTAGTAAAATGTGATTTACCATATGGCAACAGGTTGTGAAATGATTGGCAAACAGACGTGTGTTCTGCTTTTCATGAAGCCGAAGGATTGTGACCAGAGAAAGTTCTGCTTGATCAATTTAATGACCATTTTATCAAGGTGTGGAGATTTTACAAGATTTGCTAACATTACAAGGAACAGGCCCAAAGACACCACATTTGAAGGCTGTAAGCATGTATTTTATTTACAGGCTTCTTGTTTGGAGAGGTTGGCATTTTTAAGTGGAACCTTCATTCGAAAGGTGCACTGAAATACTCCTGTGCATTTCCAGAAGCAGTCTGCCCACTCAGCATTTCTTGTACCAAATTCTTTTGCTGTCACATCCCTGAAGTCAAAGGGGCTCCACTGAAAATAAGAGAAAAAAGTTAACTCCCAATGAAAAGGAAGCAGGAAACATAGCTGACAGTGTGACTGCTCCATATTCTGCATTACCTCGCTCAGGCCTAGCTCAGCCACTGCATCAATGCACTTCCTGCCTGCAGAGCAGGGAAAAGTGGGTGTGTCTATGGTGACCAGACAGCAAGTGTGAAACATCAGGATGCGGGACTGTGTGGGAGTAATAGGGTCCTATATAAGACAAAGCTCCTAATACTGGTACATCTGGTCATCCTAGATGTGTCAGAGTTGCATAGGAGTGTGTAAGGCTGGGGCGCCATGGGGGTAGGGGGACAGATACTTCCCCCTGAGTTTCTGTACAAGAAGTGTGCGAGCTCCCAGATGTAGGTTTTAACTACAGCACAGCATTAGTGTGAAATGTAAATTCTGTGGAGGAGATGTGCCTCTGGGGCAGGGAGTCAGTATTTTGTTTACAAACAGAAGCCGCCAGCTTCTGGTGATTAAGATAAGAAATGGAGGTGATTAAATTAAGAAAGGGAGGTGATTAAATTAAGGATCTGGAAGTTTAGCCTGTAAAACAGGAATCCCTCTGTGGAGTGGGAGGGGGGATTCTTTTAGAGGGAACACAAGGGACTCAGGGCTTGGCTACACTGGAGAGTTGCAGCGCTGGTGGTGGGTTTACAGCGCTGCAACTTACTCACCGTTCACACTTGCAAGGCACAAACAGCGCTGCATCTCCCTGGCTGCGGCGCTGGCTGTACTCCTGCTCTGCCTGGGGTATAACGATTGCAGCGCTGGTGATGCAGCGCTGCTCCACCAGTGTTGCCACCAAAAGCGCTGTAATTGGCCTCCAGCAAATGCTTGTTCAGCCACTCTGCTCATCAGTTCGCACTCTACTTCCCTGGCCTCAGGTGACCCGCCTTTTAAATGCCCCGGGAATTTTAAAAATCCCCTTCCTGTTTGCTCAGCCAGGTGTGGAGTGCAATCAGTGAATCTTTCCAGGTGACCATGCCTCCACGCGCCAAACGAGCCCCAGCATGGAGCAATGGCAATTTGCTGGACCTCATCAGTGTTTGGGTTGAGGAAGCTGTGCAGTCCCAGCTGCGCTCCAGCCGTAGGAATTACGATACCTATGGGCAGATCTCAAGGGCCATGCTGGAAAGGGGCCATGACCAGGACGCGGTGCAGTGCAAGGTTAAAGTGAAGGAGCTGCAGAGTGCCTATTGCAAAGCCCGCGAGGGAAACCACCGCTTCGGTGCTGCCCCCACGACCTGCCATTTGTACAAGAAGCTGGATGCGATACTTGGGGGTGACCCCACTGCCAATTCAACAACCACGATGGACACTTCAGAGCGGGTGGGGAGGGTGGGGGAGAGGAGGAGGAGGCGGGGAGGAAACCGAGACTGAGGGTACGGGGGTGGAGGGAGACACCCCGGAGTCCCAGGAGGCATGCAGCCAGGAGCTCTTGTCAAGCCAGGAAGAAGGTAGCCAGTCGCAGGAGCCGGTACTTGATGAAGAACAAGCAGAGGAGCGGGTTCCTGGTAAGCGGCTTTCATTTTCAGGATGGAAATGTTTCGGGAGAGGAGCGGGGGTTAAGGCTGTATGCATGCATGCCTAGATGTGGAATAGCCCATTGATGTGGTCTATCACGTCGTGGTAATCGGCCTCGGTAATCTCTTCAAAAGTTTCAGCCAGAGCGTGGGCAATGTGTTTGCGCAAGTTTATAGGGAGAGCCACGCGTCCGCGCCACTGTGCTGCGAGGGGTGGAGAGACCATTGCTGCACACAGGCAAGCTGCATAGGGGCCAGGGCAGAAACTGCATTGCTGTAGAAGACCCTCCCGCTCTTCCCAGGTGACCCGCAGCAGCGAGATATCTTCCAGGATTAACTCCTGTGGAAAATGTTGGGAGAATGTTCAGTGTAGGTGCCCCCTGCAGTAGTTTGCTTTCCCCAACGCACAGAAACCCCTGCACATCCCTGAAGCAATCAGTCCCCCTTACTCACCATTTCCTGTCTCCTGTGGGTTATGTGTGCTCTGTTTGATATGGGAAAAGTATCCTAAAGTGAAGACTGTAAACTCCTTCACTGTGTGGGAATAACTTTCTGGGTGAGATTATAAACAATGCAGCCTATGTTAACTGTTGCCATTTTTGCCTTTTGAAAAGTGTCCTTGACTACTCGACTGCCCGTATCATCCACTGCTCAGAGGCTACAAAACCTCAGGAAGAAGCCGCGAAAAAGCAAAGAAGACATGCTGAAAGCAGTTATGGATCACTCTGCCAGAGAGAGTAAAAAACTGCAGGACTAGAGGAAAAAACTGCAGGACTGGAGGGAAAGGGAAAGCAGGCTCCGCCAGAGAAACGCAGTGGCTAAGAAGAAAAGCACAAAGCAGCTGATAAGCATCCTGGCATGCCAAGCGGACTCTATCCAGTCACTCATAGCCATGCAGGCAGAGCACTACTGTGCCGGCCCCCCCCGTCCCAAAGCTCTTTCCCTTGTGCCTCAATGTCAGCTCAAAACCGCCTTCCCCAGCATCCAGGTTCTTACCACCACCAGCTGCCTCCAACACCTGTACGTTCACCAACCAGCCCTGAGAACTACGACCCTTACCCTCTGCACTCAACCCCCATCACCATGCAGTATTTTCATCCTGAAGTGCAGCAGTCATTGCACAGCACTCCAGACAGGACATATTCAAACCTGTGACTGTACAGTTCCCCACTCCACCCCCCCTTCCCTTTTAGGTTCCCAAAATGTTGTGTGTCTGTCAAGAAAGTTATTTTATTTTCAATAAATGAATTCTTGGCTTTGAAAACAGTCTTTATTATTGCAGAAAGTGAAAGACACCGTAGCCCAGGAAAGAAACAGGCACTGCAAATCATTTTAGGAAAAACAGCTTCCTACTAACATTGTAACCACTGCACTTCACTCCTGTGCAAGGCACCAAACATTACTGTTGTTTTTCAGCCTCAAATTCCTCCCTCAAGGCATCCCTAATCCTTGTAGCCCTGTGCTGGGCCTCTCTAGTAGCCCTGCTCTCTGGCTGTGCAAATTCAGCCTCCAGGCGTTAAACCTCAGAGATCCATGCCTGACTGAATCTTTCAGCCTTCCCTTCACAAATATTATGGAGGGTACAGCACGCGGATATAACCTCAGGGATGCTGCTTTCCCCCAAGTCTAGCTTCCCATACAGAGATCGCCAGCTCCCTTTTAAACAGCCAAAAGCACACTCTGCAGTCATTCGGCACTGGCTCAGCCTGTAGTTGAACCGGTCCTTGCTCCTGTCAAGCTTCCCTGTATACGGTTTCATGAGCCAAGGCATTAACGGGTAAGCAGGGTCTCCAAGGATCACAATGGGCATTTCGACGTCCCCTACTGTGATCTTGCGGTCTGGGAAAAAAGTCCCGGTCTGCATCTTCCTGAACAGGCCACTGTTCCAAAAGATGCGTGCATCATGCACCTTTCCAGGCCAATGAAATGTCAATGAAACGCCCATGGTGATCCACAAGCGCCTGGAGAACCATAGAGAAATACCCCTTCCGATTAATGTACTCGGATGCTAGGTGGGGTGGTGCCAGAATAGGAATATGCGTCCCATCTATCACGCCTCCACAGTTAGGGAAAGCCATTTGTGCAAAGCCATCCAGAATATCCTGCACGTTCCCCAGCATCATGGTTCTTCTTAGCAGGATGCGATTAATGGCCCTGCAAACTTGCATCTACACGATTCCAATGGTCGACTTTCCCACTCCAAACTGGTTCCCGACTGATCGGTAGCTGTCCGGAGTTGTCAGCTTCCAGACTGCAATAGCCACCCCTTTCTCCACTGGCAGGGCAGCTCTCAATCTCATGTCCTTGCGCAGCAGGGTGAGGGCGAGCTCAGCACACGGTTCCATGAAAGTGGCTTTTCTCATCCAAAAGTTCTGCAGCCACTGCTTGTCATCCCAGACTTCCATGACTATGTAATCCCACCACTCAGTGCCTGTTTCCCGAGCCCAAAAGCGGCGTTCCACGGTGCTGAGAATTTCCGTGAATGCCAGAAGCAATTTAGTGTCATACGCATCAGGCGACTCGCTATCATCATCGGACTCGTCATCACTTTGGATCTTAAGCAATAGCTCAACTGCCAAACGTGATGTGCTGGCGACACTCATCAGCAAAGTCCTCAGCAGCTCGGGCTCCATTTCCCACAGAAATCGCGCTGCACAGAAACTGTTGGGAGACTCACAATTGCGCCAAACGTGGACGGAAAAACAGTGACTGCTGAGATGTGAAGCGATGCACCACGGGGCGTTGGGACAGGAAGCGGAATGACCCGCACCCTTCCATCCCCTTCCCACAACCCACGGCGCCAAAATGGGACGAGGTGCTCTGTGGGATAGCTGCCCACAATGCACCACTCCCAACAGCACTGCAAATGCTGCAAATGTGGCCACACTGCAGCGCTGGTAGCTGTCAGTGTGGCCACACTGCAGTGCTTTCCCTACACAGCTATACGAAGACAGCTGTAACTCCCAACGCTGTACAGCTGTAAGTGTAGCCATACCCTCAGAAAAAATACAGTCAAGCAACTCTGAGCCAAGGTTACATTGAGAAAAGGGGGAGATTTGGGGGTGTAGGTGAAAAGAAGGGGCCAAAAAGAAGAGAATTCCACATTTTAAATGTGGGTCAGATATTTAAGTATGAAAGGGATAGTTATTTAGCACATGTTAATATCTGTGAGTGGAGGCAGTGATGGCAATAGAAGTTTTACTGGATTAAGGACTAGAAGATTCAACCCTCCAACTTTCTTTCAAGTGGAAGAGCTACCCAGAGCTTCTGTGCCTGTTTATTTTCCTTTCCTGCCGGCAGTGGCCCTATACCTCAAAAGTCTCAATTTTTTTCTCATCTTTAAAATGTGAAATTCTCTTGGTTTTTGGTTTTAAATATTCTCCTGTGAGAACTGCAACTCAATCACTGTAGTGTTGTGTTTAAGAGCCCTCTGGAAAGTAACTAGCATTTAAACAGAAGTGAAAGCTGTGTTGTCAACTCTCATGATTTTGTCATGAGTCTCATGATAATTATTTCAGATGGGTAGCCGTGTTAGTCTGTATCAGTAAAAACAATGAGGAGTCCTTGTGGCACCTTAGAGACTATCAATTTATTAGGGCATAAGCTTTCGTGGGATATAACTCACTTCATCAGATGCATAGAGTGGAAAATACAGTAAGCAGGTATAATTAAACAGCACATGAAAAGATGGGAGTTTCCTTGCCAAATGGGGGGGGGGTCAGTGCTAACGAGGCCAATTCAGTTAGGGTGGATGTTGCCCATTCCCAACAGTTGACAAGAAGCGGTGAATATCAACAGAGGGGAAATTATTTTTTGTAGTGATCCAACCACTCCAAGTCTTTATTCAGGCCTACCGACACTATGGTACAGGCTGGGTCACGTCAAAAAATAATTTTCCCTCTGTTGATACTCACCACTTCTTGTCAACTGTTGGGAATGGGCTACATCCACCCTAATTGAATTGGCCTCGTTAGCACTGACTCCCTCCCACTTGGTAAGGCAACTCGCATCTTTTCATGTGCTGTGTATTTATACTTGCTTACTATATTTTCCACTCCATGCATCTGATGAAGTGGGTTGTATTCCATGAAAGCTTATGCCCAATGTGGTACAGCATGGCCAGAGGGCAGCAGGAGAGGGTTAGAAAGGAGCCTTATTCCCTGTAGAGGGAAGAAAGTTTGCTATAGATTAATTAAAGTACCTAAAGCCAATTAGAGCACCTGAAGTCAGTCACCTGATATAACCCCCCTGCTTCAGTCTGACAGGGGAAGGTGTTGGAGCAGAGAGGGTTGGTGTTGGAGCAGAGAACAGTTTGGAAGGAAGCAGAGGAAAGTTTGGAGAAGTGCTGCGATGGGCTAAGAAGACTAAGACCCTAGGTAAAGGGACACCTGGCTTGTGCAGAGGGAGGGCAGGAAGCCCCCACAAGCTGAAGGGCAGGAGAAGGAAGTAGCCCAGTGGAAGGAAACGCTGGTTCAAGTGGTTTACTGCTATCCCTAGGGCCCCTGGGCTGGAACCCAGAGTAGAGGGCAGGCCTGGGTCCCTCCCTCTCCACTAGGACTCTAGTGGGGCAGTTAAAATCCCAGTTCAGGGGCAAGAAACGGCCCCTGACCCTTCCCCCCAGAAGAAAAAGCATGAGACACATCATACTAGTACCGGCAATTTGCCACACCAAATAAATTTGTTAGTCTCTAAGGTGCCACAGGACTCCTCATGATAATTACTGTTTTCCTTAAATCACCAGCTCTTGGAGTCACGTGGATATGTGATGATTTCAGCCTTCATTCTTAAAGAAAAATGAAGTTTCTAGTCCTCGTGGCCGTGGAGAAAGCTTCAAAATTTGACCCCAGTGCACCGTAAAGGGTCAAAAAGCAGAAGGCAAATAAAAAGAACACTAAGTCTGTCATTTTTACATAATCTCATGATTTAAAGCCAATTTCATGATTTTTGTTGTGCCTGTTCATGATTGTTGAATATTTGGGATTGGCAATACTGTGAAAGTGACTCAAAAGTATCAGTTTCTCTCCTGTTGAAGGTCAGTTTCTAGTCTATTATTTGTAGTGGGGTAACACTCCTACAGCCCCATGCAGGTGCAGTATAAACTCACTGGACCTTGCCCTGGTAGGATCTTTCCAAAGTTAAATGATCTATTCCAAGATGATAGAAAATAATCCAGATTTTTCTACAATTGTTTCAATTGTTGTATTCAAGAGTTAGCAACAAAGTAAGAATATAAATTAAAATTTTAAACCTAAGCAGTGTCCCTTAAGTGACTTAACGCAAGATGTGAGAACATGTTAATATTAGAGTTGAGTGGGTCTAATATTTATTTAATTATCTTTTTATATAGGAATTTGATATAGTGCTCCTATGAGCTAATTTCTAAATTATTACTTAAAAAAAAACCCTGCAGTTTTCAGATGCCTAAGTAGCCCCTGGAATCATGGTTAAAGTTGCCTCCCCTCCAATCTGAAATGATGCCCCTTATGTAAGGCTCTAAAGTCTAGTCAGTGTACATCCAGGAAAGGCAAGATGGCTAAGTAGCATCCATTTTAGGGGTTGGGAGTTATTTTCACTCCATACCAAGAACAATGCGTCTCACACAGGTGCTATATTTGCATTCCTAGTGGAGGTTAAAGTGGCTGCCATAGAAGAGGGAGCAGCAAATTCTGATGAAGTACCTTAGTTCATTAGCAGTGGGAGGAGGAGGGGAAAAGATGCTATAGGACTTCACAGTTGGAAAATAATTATTTGAGGTATATAAGTCTGGATAATGGGGAATATTCTTCTATTTTGTAAAGTGACATCTCATCAGGGGGCATTGGAGTTGTAAGGGAAATGGAGGACAAAGGTCAAAGAACCTGCTGCTGTGTGCAAACTGGTGATTATCAACATGCACTTTTCTACACCCAAGTGATTATTTTCAAAAGCCCTTTGGCCTGTGTGGATTGGGCATAGCCAGTTAGAATAATATTTTTAAATGGTGCTTTAGAATAGGAACATCCCTATTCAGTGTGAAAATCTACGAGAGGGGGAAAAGTATAGCAACAACTCCGAGATTTTATCCTTTCAGAGTTGATGCCTCATTCTCCCTAATGAAAAGGGGGGCTTTCTGGCATGCAGAATTAGTAGGGAATAAGGTCTTGAACAGGGATCGTCAACCTTTGGCACGTGGCTTGCCAGGGTAAGCCCCCTGGTGGGCCGGTTTGTTTACCTTCTGCGTCTGCAGGTTCAGCTGATCGCAGCTCCCACCGACCGCGGTTCACCGTCCCAGGCCAATGGGAGCAGCGGGAAGCAGCACAGGTTGAGGGATGTGCTGGACGCTGCTTCCCGCTGCCCCCATTGGCCTGGAGCGGCGAACTGCAGCCAGTGGGAGCTGTGATCGGCCAAACCTATGGCCATGGCAGGTAAACAACCGGCCTAGCCTGCCAGGAGGCTTATCCTGGAGGGCCGCGTGCCAAAGGTTGCTGATCTCTCACCTTGAAACTGGGCCACTGTCAATGCAATGGATCTTGGAGCATGCGTGCAGTGGAGCAGCCCCTCCTTTTGCTCCCTCAGCCCCCATTAAAGCCATTTGACAGCTTAACTCAGGACTGGAGCCAAGTGGTCATTAATCCTTCTGATGTGCCTGTGCCTAGCTCCTTTCTAGGAATAAAGTGTAGGGCAGAAGCTAATGCAGCTGGGAAAGCCTGTTCACATCCCTTCTCGCCCCTTAACTATCACAGCCACCTGTTGCCTGTTTTGGTCTTTGATTTTAATGAAGATCAATGTCTCATCAGACTGGTCATTGGGAGGATCTTTGACAGGAAAATGAGTTATTGATGCCTGAAGGTGGTGGAACATAATAATCTCTGTTACATAACTGAAAAAATAACACATTAAATGAAATTGACCTTCTGACAGGTGAAAACCTTGACTGCACTGAGGACTGGCAAGAAGCCCCAGGGATTAGTCCCTTTAAGAAAAAGCCTCATTAAGCAAAATTTCAGAGTTAAGTGAAAGAAAAAGAAAACTGGTTAAACATAGCATTTTACAAACACAGTACAAACTTTATTACTCAAGTGGCATGGGAGACACTGAATAAATCTGAATAATCAAGGTTTCAGTTAATTAAGTGGATTTTTAACATGATTAATGCATGCGACCCTCTTTCTGATCACATGAGATTTAGGATAATTGAGGCCTGGATAGTCAAAGTTCTGCTGAGTATACACTTGCAAAGTTGCTGAGTCAGGTGAGAAGGGATAGCTGGCACACACAGGAGATAGAGACATCGATTTTAGCTTGCAAATCCCTGAGAACCTACGGACAATGTCATTCTGAACCCCTCAAATTTTGGGGGTACTTGTGATATTTCCACTTAAAACAGGGATAGTAGGTGAACTCCTGGCCCCACTACTCAAATGGACCAGGGTTTCACCGGTGTGTTGGAATCTCCAATGCTTTGCACATTGTAATTTACACAGGTTCAAAGTTGGTGTAAAACGCTATCAGAACGAAATACGCAGGTGTAAACAACTATATAAAATCAAAGGGGGGTGGAAAATGAGGTCCTCATATCTGTTTATTATGTACAAATAATATAGTGTATCCACTCCAAATGTACAGAATGAATATTCCTAAACATTTACAAATAAATAGGTTAATTGATTTAATAGATTATAAAATGAGAAAGGACCATTATGATGTGATCTCCAGCATAACACTAGCCATAGGATGAGGAACTGAGACACGTGGAGTGGGATACACAAAGGTACTTAGGCATTGCAATGTTGAATGTCAGAGCACCAAGAAAATCCAGGAACAATACTGCGATACACAAGGCTGAGTTAGGCACCCAAGATCCCTCTATATTGAATAGGGAGAGAAAGGTGCCTAAGAATTCTACCCACAAAAATCATCATGTTAGGTGGGAAAGTCATCTAACCTAGCCACTGGGAAACACCAACCAGAGTGTGGGGCCATAAGCTCTGCCGCCTCTCAGACACCAGTGCGTAAATCCAGGCTGCAGGCAGATGCCTATGTCTGTTTAGCTATCCATAAATGGGAACTCACGACCTGCGGTCAGATGGCTTAGGCACCTAAGGCATTTCTTGCAGGAATGAGTTAGGATGACCTTTAAATTCATTCATCGTATGATATTCCACTCTGTGTTCAAATTCTCTATTCTGTCCTGAGCACATGGAAGCCCCATTGCTGGTACTGCCTCACTCCACTCAACTGTTGGTGTTTTATAGGACAAGGATCTGTAAAAGCTGCATAGAGGTTGAATAGAATCTAGAACTGTTGTAGATTTTTAAGAATCAAGTCTGTGTACTTTTTCAGTTGTCTTAACAAATATTTCTTGTCCTCTTCACTTAAGTATTCAATATAAATGCCTTCATTAATCAACTTCTGGACTAAAGTATTTGCTTCTTCCAGTACTTTTTCAACGGATAGCTCTCTGATCCAAATGTCACTTCTATTGCTGGACAAAGCTCTACTACTGTTGTAGCAGATGCCTGGATGGCATTGTTTAATGAACCAAGTGGTTTCAACATTAGACTTACAAGAGAGAGAATGGCAATAGTCTTTTCTGAACGTAGTAGCAAAAGTAATCCACCAGCCCCACTATTTAGATCCATCCCATCTTGGTATATACTTTCCAAAGCCAGTAATAATGGCTGGGGTAATTTTAAGACAACAACCAAGGATCGCTCATGAGAAAGCCAAAGGGTTTTCCCAGGTTGGACTAATTTGAACTTCAGTTTCAGTGTATCTTCTATATTTTCCAAGATATTCAGTCTTTTTGGACTCTTGCTGAAAAAAGAATATAATGAAGACATTACATTTGTAGCTTTTAAAATGTCTTTTGAAGAGTCTGCAGCTCGTACTAGCGCTAGTTGGAGTAGATGACCTCTGCAGTGTGTATAAGAGAGATTAGGGTTACACTTTTCTCTGAGCAAAGTTTGTACTCCTCCATGTTTTCCAGAGAAGTTTGCAGCTCCATCAAATGCACAAGCAGCCATCTGTTTGGGGTCCAGTTAACAAGCATTTAACTCTTCTAAGATGTGGGTTGTCACAGATGCAGCCGATGTGTCTTCTATAAGAACATCTAGAAATGCATCTACTGGCCTACCATTGACATCATGATAATATATACAGTGGCTTAATACTTGTTGCCCATTTACATCGGTGCATTCATCATCCATGTATGCAAATTTTTTGAATGTGGTGAGAGAGTTCTTCACTTCTTCAACTGTTGAGTCTTTCACTGTTGCACCATATGCTTCTAGCCAGTCGGTTGAGTTTCTTGCAGAAAGATAGTGACCATTTGCTGGTCTTGTTCGGAGCCAGTGTTCAAGTTCAGGATGAACAAGGGACAATGCACTCAACATTGGCCTCCAGTTTGTAGTGCGTGGTATCTCTTGCTTAAATAGAAAGTGTGATGTCACAGCCATGTGTATTTGCATGAACTGTGTTGCGTCTTCAGCATCCTTAACAGACTCATTAACACTCACTGGTGTTGTCCTTGGTCAGTGGAGACTAAGAGTTCAAAGGTGCTTTCACATGAGTTCACCTCCCAGGTGGGGGGCAAGAAGGCACTTTGCTCATTCCTCCAGCTGCTCACTTTTTGCTTTGGCCACTGTTTTTCGTTGTGCCACCGTTCACTCCATCGATCTGTTGCCAAAGGCCCTGCACCGTCACCTTCTACTGCCACCTGCCACTGTGATCTCTGCCAGTTGGTCTCTTGAGGTTCCACCCAGTGATTTCAGCTGAGCTCTCAGTGGAGGAACCTTGCTGCTAGTGCAGACTGGGCCGTCTCTTCCACAGAAACATTGTCTCACAGCAGGTCTAAGCACTTAGACCTGATTATCAGTGATTTCAGCTGTAGTGGTCACTTAACAAAACAAGAGACTATCTGTGGAGCCTAATCAGCTCTCTTTAAACAGTGGAGAGGGGCAGGTCAAATAGTACTTGTGACTCAGGCAGATCATCAAGTAAAACTCCTGTCCTCACCCATTCTCTCGATGCCCTCAATCAGCACAGGCTAAGTACAGTTCTGCTGCCCTTTACTCACACAATAAGAATACTAAAATTTCATTTCCCCCCCCTCCCCCCCGCATTCAAGTGATTTGTAACCCAGCCCCAGCCAAAATCTATCCTTTGGGCAACACAGCTCTGTTTGCTGGATACCTAGGTAGATTAGGTGTGAATGTAAATACAATCTGTTCCTGAAGCCTTTCCTCACAAACCCCCAGCTCAACATTAGCTGTCAGGGAGAGCTCATTTAGACTTTGCTTACAAATCATAATTTGAAATTATTAGGTTGGTCAACATCACTACTGACATTGTCATAAAAAACAACAACTGTATAAGGAAGCTAGTCTATGTTCATACTTTTCAAGTCTGTTATACTTTTTCAGATACACATATTTTTATCATAAACCATATATGCTTTTAAAGTGTGTATTAATGTTTCAATTTCAATTCAAATTTCCAAACAATCACTAAATTGGCAACTAGCAAGTAACTAGTTCACAAAACTGGAGGGAGCGAGAGGGTGGTGTTGGGGAAATTCAGGGGTTGTAGGGAAATCCCTGGGTTGGAGTGTCCTTGTTGTTGACTTGTAAAGAGAGAGTGAGGGCTGTGGCCTGGAGTACAGTGTTAGCATTGTCAGAGGCTGGTGGTGCTGAAGAACTGACTCACATCAGGCAGGCACAGACAAGGCTTTCTCATGCTAAGGGCAAGTGGTTGGTAGTGAGATGCCTCAAAATCCTGGATATGCCCAAAAAGCGTCACAAGTGCCTTGCTGGGAGAAATGTGGAACTGCATTGTTCCAGCGGGGAGTCCTGGGAAGGACTGCACTTCAGAAAGGCATGGTAGAGCATGATCAGTGCTCCCTGTCCCCTTTGGAAACACAAACACTGTCAGTAGCTTTTGTGCTCATTTGAGTGCTATAACTCTCACTATGCCCAATCCAGTGTAAAGCTGCAGGATTTAATAAACACTAATTGCCTTATTATTATCTATAAGTAGTCTTCAATATCATTGACTTCTGTTTAATGTATAAAGCATAGAAGGGACATAGTTTTAGAACTCTCTTAGAAGATTGTTCTTTTCTGTCAGAGAAAGAGGCACAATTTACGTCGTGTTGCTGTTATTGCTTTGCATTATCTTATACGTGTTAGGACTGATCCCAGGTCTCTGGGTCACCCCCTGAGCTTGTTAATATTCATAGAGAAGATTGGCAGGATTTCATCAAGGAATCTTTTATGAACACATTTGCATTATTTATCCAGCTATAGTCAGAATTCAATCCATAAAATGTCTGAAATGGGGATTTAGAAGCACTGCAGTTAACATACTCTTCTCTCTATAAGGCAGCGCTAAATTACACTCCCAGGAAGTTCAGTTATGGATCAGTAGACTGATGTCCCTGTAAAAGAATTCAATATGCCTCCCCTTATAATCTTAACTCACCCTTTTTCCATGTGCATAAGAACATAAGAATGGCCATACTGGGTCAGACCAATGGTCCATCTAGCGCAGTATCCTGTCATCCAACAGTGATCAGTGCCAGATGGTTCAGAGGGAATGAACAGAACAGGACAATTATTGACTGATCCATCCCCTGTTGTCCAGTCCCCGCTTCTGGCAGTCAGAGATTTAGGGACACCCAGAGCATGGGTTTGTGTCCCTGATCATCTTGGCTAACAGCCATTGATGGACCTATGCTCCATGAACTTATCTCATTCTTTTTTGAACCCAGTTATTCTTTTGGCTTTCATAACAGGCAATATGTTCCACAGGTGGACTGTGTTGTGTGAATCAATACTTCATGTTTCTTTTATACCTGATGTCTGTTAATTTCAGTGTGTGACCCATGGTTCTTGTCTTATGTGAAAGGGTAAATAACACTTCTTTATTCACTTTCTCCACACCATTCATGATTTTATAGATCTCTATAATATTCACCACTTAGTTATTTCTTTTCTAAGATGAACAGTCCCAGTCTTTTTAATCACTCCCTGTATGGAAGCTGTTTCATACTCCTAATCATTTTTGTTGCCCTTCTCTGTACTTTTTCTATTTCTAATATATATTTTTGAGATGGGGTGACCAGAACTGCATGCAGTATTCAAGGGATGGGAGTACCATGGTATTATATAGTGGCAATATGATAGTTTCCCACATTGCTAGTTTTTTGACTGCTTATGCACTTTGAGCGAATGTTTTCAGAAAACTATGCACGATGACTCCAAGACCTTTCTTGAGTGGTAACAGCTAATTTGGACCCTATCATTTTGTATGCATAGTTGGGATTACATTTTCTAATGTGCATAACTTTGCATTTATCAACATTGAATTTCATCTCCCATTTTCTGGCCTACTCACCCAGTTTTGTGAGATCCCTTTGTAATTATCTTGAATAATTTTGTATCATCTGCAAAATTTGCCACCTCACTGTTTACCCTTTTCCAGATAGTTTATGAATATGTTGAACAGCACAGGACCCAGTACAGATCCTTGAGGTGACCCTGATATTTACCTCTCTCCACTCTGAAAACTGCCCATTTATTACTAACCTTTGCTTCCTGTCTTTTGACCAGTTACTGAACCATGAGAGGACCTTCTCTTTTATCCCACGACTGCTTACTTTGCTTACCAGCCTTTGGTGAGGGACCTTATTAAAGACTTTCTGAAAGGACAAGTATGCTAGATTAATTGGATCACCCTTGTCCACATGCTTGTTGACACCTTCAAAGAATTCTAATAGATTGGTGAAGAATTTTTTCCCTTTACAAAAACTGTGTTGGCTCATTCCCAAAATATTATGTTCATATGTGTGTCTCATAATTCTGTTCTTTACTACAGTTTCAACTAATTTGCTTGGTACTGAAGTTAGACTTGCCAGTTTGATAATTGCCAAGCTCACCTCTGGAACTTTTTTTAAAATTTGGAGTTATATTAGCTATCTCCCAATCATCTGGTACAGATGTAGATGAAGTACAGTGCACCTCATTTATCAGGACCTGTCTTAGTTTATGGAAATAATTTCAGAAGTTCTAATAGACTGAAAAAACAGTGATCCATAATAAATAGCTGCAACAGGTAGCAATAATAAGAACAAGTGGATGCAATTAAGCATATGCATTGCATGGACTTCTTTCTCATCATTCCAGAGTGACCTGTGTTGTCAAGTTAAATTTTCTTTATCGCGGTAGATGAATATTTAGGTCAATTAGTACAAGAGAAGAGTCTTTATTGGACTTGACCATCTCTTGCTCTTGACCACAATTGCTGTTTTATACTCAAATTGCCTGCCATTACAATAAATACTCAGAATGGAAACTCCGTGTCTCATTGTAGAGTGTATGTGTGAGAGAGAGAGAAAAAGAGAGAGAGTCTTTACTGCAGGCAATGTGCCTTCATTTTCACAAAATGAATTTGGAAGACTTCCCATTTTCTGTGCCTGTCCGTTTTGCTTGCATTTTACAGAGGGAGGCCAGAAGATGGAGGCAATGCTAAACACCAAATAAAACACAAGGAGTGGTCTACTGTTTAAATATGCCTTCCAGAGAGAATTTTTTCCTTTCATACTTCTGTAACCACCTCAGGAGGCCTGGTCTATACCTGAAAGTGAGATAGGCATTGCTATGTTGATCAAAGCTGTGAAAAATGTTGCATCCTGTGCAACGTAGTTAGGTCAGCCTAGCCACTCCCTACCCCCTTTAATTGCAGCTAGGTTGATGGAAGGATAGTTACTGCATCTCCAGGGGGTGGATTTACTACAGCCATGAAACCCACCCCTCTGTTGCTGTAGCTAGTGTCTACACTAAAGGGGCATAGCTGCAGTGCTACAGCTGTATCACTGTAGTGCTTAGAGGGTAGACAGGAATTTTCTAGCTCCTAGAACACTGAACTGAGCCTCTGAGATGCTACCCTCTGGACTACAGCAACAGTGGCTCCACAACCTTCAAACACCATCTCTCAGACTGCTTAGGATCTTGGGTGGGGACAGAGTAGACTAGAAAGGCCTACAAAAGCCAATGGGGAGCTCTCGATGGAGTGATTTAGGCCAATTTGCTAGGCCAATGAGAAGCGAGGGCTGCTTAGTCTCAGAGGGTGGGGATGGATGAATTCAGGCTGCCTCAGAGACAAAGGGACTCATTTTGATTTCACTTTCAGGCTGTTTAAGTTTGGAATACTAAAACATCATTGGCATTTCTAAACATTCTAGAAAACAATTTTCTAATGCAAAAAGTGTTGCAGGCACCACAGGGGAATTCTTTATCTGACTTTAACTTAACAAATAAAGAGGAACTGGTCACCTCTTTGAACCTCAAGGGGTCTTGGCCATACACTGTTTTAACAGTTTTGTCAATAATCTGGAAGAAAACATGAAATCATCACTGACAAAATTAGCAGATGGCATAAAAATTTGGGGGAGCGGTAAATAATAAAGAGGACAGCTCACTGATTCAGAATGATATGTATCACTTGGTAAACCAGACACAAGCAAATAATATGCATTTTAATACTGCTAGCATAAATGTATACATTTAGGAGCAAAGAAGTAGTCCATACTTATAGGATGGAGGACTCTATCCTGGGAAGAAGTGACTCTGAAAAATATTTGTGGTTGTGGTGGATAATCAGCTGAACATGAACTCCCATTATGAGGCTGTGGCCTAAAGGGCTAATGCAATCCTGGGATGCATGAACTGGAATCTGGAGTAGGAGTAAAAGTATTACTCTGTTTGGCACTGGTGTGACTGCTGCTGGAATACTGTGCTCAGTTCTGGTGCCTACAATTCAAGAAGGATGTTGATAAATTGGAGAGAGTTCAGAGAAAATCAACAGGAATGATTAAAGGATTAGAAAACATGAAAGAGTTCAATTTATTTAGCATAACAAAAAGCCAGTTAATGGTTGACTTCGTTGTAGTCTACATGGGAAACAAATATCTAATAATGGGCTCTTTAATCTAGCAGAAAATTGTATCATAAAATTCATTGAAGCTAGACAAATTCAGACTGGAAGTAAGACACAGATTTTTAACAGTGAGAGTAATTAACCATTGGAAAACTTTAACAAGGGTCATGGTGGATTTTCCATTATTGGCAATTTTAAAATCAAGATTTTATGCTTTTCTACAATATCTGCTCTATGGACTATTTTGGGGGAATTCTCTTGTCTTTGTTATGCAAGTGGTCAGACTAGATGATTACAATGGTCCCTTCTGGCCTTAGAATCTATGAATCTATGGAGCGGAGAGAGGAGCAACTCTCAGCTCCCATTCCTCACACAAAAAGAGACTTTGAATTATTGTGGAAGTTAGTATGTGGTCAGGTCAAACAGCTACAAAGGGAGGGAGTAGTAATTAGTCCCAGGGGATTAAAAGGCCTCTCCCAATCCACTGAGGGGAGATTACCATGGGGAAATAAGGTTTAGCTGGAAAGGGAGTTACTAGGGTACTAATTAGGTTCAGCTGGCTCTAACTGCTTGAGACTTTTTCAAACCCTCCCCTACATGGAAGCTCCCAGTGGGCTGGGTGCAGTAATACACCAAACCCTTCAAGGCTGGCTGCACTCTCCCCTTCCCTCCCCAGAAGGGAAGGAAAACAAGCACAAGGGACTGGCTGGGGAAAGGAAAAGCTGGACCTTGTGCTACTGGTAAGGATTTGCTTTGCCCAAGCCTGTGTCTCTAAAGCAAAAAAGACTGAGCCTTCTGAGGAGAAGGTACTTTGCCATATCCTGCAAACACCAGCAATTAGGGAGGCAGAGAACCAATCCACTACTGACTACCTAGAGCCAGCCAAGACCTCCACAGGACTCCAAATAAGGGATCCAGGTGAGAAACCTGTCATGGGGTGAATACACAATAAGGGAAGCCCTTTCTTTTTGTCAAGCTGCCCAACATTCTAGTGCTGCAGCACTTATCCCCTGTGTCCCATCTGCTTAGAAAGGTGGTAGGCGGGGAATGGGGGTATGTATGCAGTGGGAAATGCAGAGAGAGGGGGAAATTGTTGTATTCTAGTATTTTAGATAATTTTAATACCTTCCTTGCCTAGATCCTTTGTTTCCTGTCTCCAGTCAAGTCCCCTGTGTTATATTGTTCTGAGTGTGGCATTTCATTGGTAGGGTATTGTGCTTTGTTCATATGATAGGTTATATTCCTGATGGACAGGGAGGTGATATGGGCAGCACCTCTTGTGTCTCAAGCACAGGGAAGAGTCACCTTGGCTGGAGGTATCAGGCTGAAATAAAGAACCCGGGCCCTAACCCTTGCAAGGAGTGAGGAGAAGCTCACTAATCAGAGAAGTATGAAGGAATAGGTTTAAGCTAGGCCTTGTGGAAGAGACAATTCTTGCTGCTTTCATAGACTACATACAATCAAAAAAAAAGCCTCACATCTGGGTCCTAGTGAGGACTACTAAACCTATATTTTGTGTCATTTGTTTGAAGTGCAATCAAATGGATTATGAGGACACAATGCGGTTCAGTACATCTTAAATTTAAAAACTAAAGGTCAAACCACACTCCTAGTCACAAAGTCATTTTTTTTTTTGCTTTCTCCCTACTTTTTCTCTTACATCTTACCTCATTTATTTTATAGTAGCAAGCAGCGCATTTTGGAAAAATAAGTCCAACACTAAAAGACACATGCCTAGATTTGCTGCTATGCTTTGGCTGCTTTGTGCCATTCCAGCTGATAAAAAGTAGCTATCAACCCATCTTAACCTGCCAGCTAAACTGGGTTTATGGGTGCTTTTGCATCAGTAGAATAATGCAAAACAGGCTTGTGCTGCTGAATCTGGCCCAAGGTTTATGTTTACCATTTGCTGAAGTCTTCTATAAAAACACCCAACCCTGTTTTATTTCACATTCCCTCCATCCTGTAGAGTTCTGCTTCTACAGATGATATGGCATTGAAGTGGGGGGTACCTCAGCTCACCCCTCCCCTGATCTTTGCTTTATATCTTATGGGGAAAAAAACATCACTTTCCCTTCAGAGCTTGTCCTCTTCCACTCATTCCTGCTGTATTATAGAACACTCAGGGTTGCATAGTAACCTCTATTCAAACTCATTGAAATGTGTCTCTGTGCCTTACCTTGCACCAAGGACAGGCGCACAGATCTCCTGTTCCCTTCTTTGGTGTGCACCTAGTTTTCTTTAGAATTGTGCTTCCATCTCTGTCCAGCTAGCTCCATGTGCTGAAAAAGTGCGTTCCTTACATATCCATCTTTGGGTCGCTGACACCCCTCAGGAGCTACAGGAGGAGTAGTCTTCCCAGTGCTCTTTTCCCTGGCCTTTGTGGAAGGGATGCCTCACCTTTGCTCATCCATACTATAGCCAGGAATGGTCTGGTCCATAACCATTAGTGGGAGCTATTGGACTGAACACTAGACACACTTGAGCTCTAGCACAATGTGTACAACTTAGAAACATAAGGTCCTATCTCTCCCTGCACTATATGGCTGGGGACTTCAATGGAACAGAAATGTGTGATGCTTATTCAACATTGGTCACAGATGTTGGGGATACACAGTCTATACCCAGGGACTTGGCCTAGAAATGGCCCATGTTTCCTCTGGGTTCACCATCTTCACAATATTTCACCAAAGGGGGGCATATAGGGCCCCTGCCGATAGCTAAGTACTTGCTGGTTTCCATGGCTATTACAGGATTTATGTACATAAAATATTTTAAGAGTTCTGGAACATGTAGAATATTGTGTTCTAAAGCAGCTGAAAATTGAGCTGGTTGACCCAGAGCAGTGTGGTTCTCAGAGCTAACTCAAGGAAAAGTCAGAATAACTGGCATCTTTTGACCCAACCCAGCCAAATGCTGACAATCTTGACAAGTTGCAGGCTTGTGCATTTTGAAAGCACAAAAAAGCCCAGGAAAAAGATCTTGAATAGGGGAACCATCAGGAAGCGAAGTTAACCAAATGCCTTGGGTATGAAAAAAGACAAAAGGTTGGGAACTGTATAATAGAAAAAAATAAGGGTGCAAGATGGCATCTATTATAGAGGTGACTCTCTGCGAGTCTGAGAGAAAAGTGATCCCAGCTCTTTCAACTGGACAAGTGCTGTTCAGACTGACTATTGAGTGAGAAATACCTGATTAGACAGGAAAGGGATTTGTTAATGATTATAGGCTCTAGATTACATTTGATATTTTTCTTGTTTCTAATCCCTATACTTCTATTTGAATCTTTTTATCTTGAGCTTTGTCAAACTTGTCTATAGTAAAACCAAAGAAATAACTAAGTGAAGTGTGCTAAGGTTAAACTAAGGTGAAATTAGTGAACTGGCTTTCATGAAAGCAACAACTGTGCATTATGAGTGTCCATAAGTCAAGGGACTGGCACTTGAGTGTAACAAAATTAGGTGAACTGACAGATTGGAGGGACCTTTGCCTCAGGGCCAGGGCAGAACTCCAGGGACTAACTATCTCCATAGATTTAGCCACAGGTTGTTATCTTTGCTTTGTCCCAAGGACTCACTTAGGGGCCTAAGGACTGGGATGTACAAATTGCTAGCCTGCAGAGAGAAAGAGTAGGGCTTGTGAATTCCAGCAGCTGATAGTTTGGGGTGAGTTTCCAGCAGTGGGCAGACAAGGCTGGTTTGTGTTAGAAGCAGATGATAGCAATTCACCCTGTACCGCTGTGCAAGTTATTTAACCTCTCAATGTTCTAGTTTTCTCACCTGTGTAATGGGGATAATAATACTTGTTAGGATCGATGGAAAAACTCTTGTGTGAAACTTTTTTTTCTTATTACAAAATTTTTTTCCTGGAAAATTTAAAACATTTTTCAATTTTTTTCAACAAAGAAAGCTGGACATTTTTCAGTTTTGTTTTTCCCCCTTTTCTCCCCTTTCCCTACCTTTTTATTCAGGGGCAAAGTGGGATTTTTTTTTATTTTTTTAAAAAGATAGTAGGGGATTCAGAGAAAACAAGGGAAGGGAAAAACTCCATTGCTTTCAAACCCCCACCCCCACCCTTTTTTTTTTTTTTTTAAAAACAGGAACATTTTTAAATGTTTCCAAAGAGTCATTTAGTTGAGAAGTTTTCAAACGAAAAAACTGACTAGCTTTAATAACATGGTGAAGTTTGATCAATTAATGTTTGTAGTGACTATGAAAACATGAAGAGCCATGCAGGAGCTGAATATTATTGCTTAACAGAGAAAGTAATCTGGGTGCTAGCAGCCATTAGAAATAGTTAGGTTCATTGCTCCCTAAAGACTACTGAAGTTTCAAGGAGGGGAAGATCATTATTTTTCGATCTAACCATAGAAATGATAAAAATTTTTAATTTTTTTAAAAAAATCATCTACTCAAACTTGAACAAAACTACTGGTATTACCAAAGTGGCTTCTCTGTGTCCCCCTCCCCCCACAAGCTCATCATGAAACATTCGTAGTCTAGTTTTCCTTTGAGCTGTGATTTCTGTAGGTTTATGGCCTCTGGTGCATGAGTATATTTGTCTTTGCTTGAGAGAATTAAGAGTCATGAAGAGTCTGGGTTTATGCCTGATGGGTAAGAGTGAATATGGGGAATACAGGGGGAAGAGATGCAATGATAAAAAGCATGGCTGGTCTCATATTCACAAGATTATTTTTATAATTCTTTTTGTATGAATTCAATGCCTCTGAGTGGTCATTGAAATGAGATTAACAGCATTTGTTAATCCCGTGAGTACTTGCTTCTGCTAAGCAACTACTTGTAGCAGACTTGGCCTAACAGTAATTAATCAGTACTCAGTTGCCATCATCTTTATGTACCATATATAATATGAAAACACATTTTCACATGAGTGAATTTAATGTGGTTGAGTCAAAAGGCCTAATTCTACTCAGTTATGCTGGGGTAAGTAAAGAATAACTCAGTTGAAAGCAATGCAGTTAGGCTGTGTGAGAACAGCATCAGATGCATTATTCTTATCTTGGGGAAGGCTTCTAATGAGTAATCTGATTGTAAAATTTTACACAGATTCTCTTATGTATACAGGGCCTAGTACAAAGGGCTGTGGTCCTTGATTGTGGGGCCTCTCTGTGCTACTACAATACAAATAAATGATGATAGCAGGAAGCACTTTTCCTACTCTACATTCTCTGTAGCCATGCCACCTTGGTCTGTGATCCTGTTAATCACACAAGATCGGGAGGGGTTGAGCTGAATCAATATTTAGACGTGATGCCTCCAAGAAGCAGTGATGGTGCTCCAGTAAGTGGTGCGGGTGTTTCAGTAGCTGACCCTCTTGTGTCAGAGTCCAATATCCTAATATTAGAGGGCACTGCTACTGGAGATGGAGCCTTTTGTGATGAGCACTTGTGGTCATTAATGATTCCACAGCCTCATATATAAAAATAAAGTGGTTAACCCTGGTGTTCTGTTTGAGGCCTGTACAAACTACTGCTACCACAAAACAGGTAATTATATTCCCCACACATGGTTTCAAATGGATATGTTGTTCATTTCACGGACTAAAGCTGTTGTGGAGTAGTGTTTGTGTGCTGTCAAGCAGTTGCCTTTTTCCACCCCAGAGGTGGCTGTATTTAAATGGTGGTTTAGGGATCTCTATATATTCTTTACAAATATTAACTACATAACATCCTTAGATAGTGTTTTGTGGTCCCTAGATGAGTTATTATTCCATATCATATGCAGAATTTTTCATACATATATACCATTTCATCAAGTTACTCTTGGCAAAAGCATCCTCTTTGGTTAGAATACCATGTAAAGTTGTGCAGTAGCACTATTCAAAACCAATTTGAAGAGGTGAAGGATTTTTTTGCTCGTTGAAAACCATCAGTTCGAGGTGGAGATATTCATTATTCAGACACTTCATTCACACATGCCTAACACAGGTTAAGAATTCTCAGTCTTAAAATTTGCAAAAACCTGAAAGGTCAACACCAATTTTAATGCAAAGGAAACACAGGCTAAAACTGGCACTGTGATTCTAACAGCTGGCAGCCAACTTGTAGATTCTGCTTGACTTGAGAATCTGTCTGCCAGTTCCCTGCAATTCTTCTTAGGTCAGGAACAACAGACACAATTAGAAAAGGGGATTAGAGATCTCAGGTCACTATCAACAGACAAAAGTTTGCCCCTTGATGTGGCTGATTGTGGGAGGGCAGACTGAGGGGAATCTGAAGTGTCATTGCTGCCTTAGTGACTGATTTGTGGAGCTGAAAATCTTGAAGTAGGGTTGCAATCTCTGATATGTAAAGGTTTTTCTCTGGTTTGGAGAAGTCAGTTTGAGAGAGGTGAAAAAAGCACTCAGTGACTCACTATCAATAACTCATTCAATTAGTCACTTCATTTGATAGACCTCCCAGAGCATTGTACCATCAACTAGAATTCATGAGCGGAGCGCAAGCACAAAATAAAAATCTAAGCAAATGCTCAGACAAGCGTATAACACAAGATTCAACAGCAGTCAGGGACTCTCCTTTGATACACTGCTAGATATTTCTAGAGGCAGATTGAGTGGGAGTGTGGTGCACAATTTACCACTACTATTGCAGAGAGAAGCAAATTGCAACACATTGACACAGCAATGACATTCCCTCGCCAGTGGGTTCTGGTGGGGGAGGGAAGCTTTCATTTGTGGTTGAGATACTATAGAAGTGTCTCCAACAGAGTAACACTATATTGCTATTGTTGTATTACAACTGGTTTCAATGAAACTCAACCAAAATCAGGGCCACCTTTTGCTAGGCACTGTACAATCACACACTGAGAGACAGCCACTGCACCAACAAGGAAACAGGAACAGAAAAGCAAAGTAATTTGCTCAGGATCACACACCAGTTGAATAGCAGAGCTGGGAATACACACTCAGGGTATATTTTCACGAGCATTTAGTTCATGGCAAGCTGGGTCTGAGTCTATCCTATACTAATGTGTTGCAGACCAGCTGTCATTGTGGACTCTGCTGATGGACATTAACAAATCTGTTAATACATTTTAATCTAGTTTCAAAGAGAACTAGATTAAAATGCATTAACACTGTGTTAATGCATGTCACGAATCCACATGGATGGCTGCTCTGTAACAGGCTAGTACAGGGTAGATTCCCACCCCAGCTGGCAACAAACTAATTGTTTTTGTAGACATAGCCCAGATCACCCTTCTAAGCGACATAAGTTACACTGACATAAGCACTGGTGTGGCCAGTGTTACGTCAGTGGAAGAGCTTCTCTTGCCAACATAGCTATCGCCGCTTGTTGGGGGCAGTTTAATTATGCTGATGGGAGAGCTCTCTCATGTAGCTGCTTTATGCCGATGTAAAAGATCCAACAGTGGCGCAGCTGCACTAGTACAGCCATTCTGCTATAAGCTCTCTAGTGTAGACATGGCCTAAGTTTCCGTACTCCTTCCCTAGTGCTCTATCTTCTAGACCATACCATCTTGACCAGCACATACTCTACCCTATGCTCTGCCTATAGCTCTTCTCAGAAACCTCCTCTCCCTCCCCCCAGGCGCACGCACACACTTTTGATACTGTGCTAGCTGGGTTCAGGTTGCCTCTAGGTGGAGTATCTGCTGTTGGGGCAATGAACTTTGAGTTATGATCTGCTGGGATTTCTTAATGTCCATATTCATTCCCCACATGTGATTATCTCACTTGGTGGTGTAAACTATATGTAAGGTCAGATCTTCTGTGGGTGAAAATTGACCTAGCTCCATTGTAGTTGGTGGAGGTGTGCTTTGTTACAGCAGCTGGGGAACTGGCCCATGATATCATCTCCCTTTAATTCTATAATCTACTCATGTCTTGTCTTGTAATAGTAATTTTTTTTCTCTTTCTTTGGGCTAGATTCTGGCTTTTGTTGCCAGAAGCACAGTGAGTGGGAAAGGGATATAGAGGAGCTGGATTAGCTGAGTGGAGGCATCATGAGTCATTCTGCCTGCCAGGGGGCAGCACACTTAGTGGCATTTGAGAAATGTCAAAAAAAAAACAAAAAAAAAAAACCAAAACTGTGCATTACACTTAGTTTCTGTTTCCAGGCACTGCCAGGTGTGCAGAGGGCCCAGGCCCTGGACTATGCCTCAAGCTGCATGTCTGCTCATGCTCCCTATGCACTAAGGAGCACTGCTGAGTATATTAGCATGCAGTGTTAGGCTGGGTTTTTTGTGCATCAATGGAGCATAAACTAACCATTGTACCTGGTGCCTGTTCTAGCACACACACCTAGCACATGCCGGAACTTCGTTCTATGTTTACATAATTTTTCTTCCTAAAGTCTTCCTGGAAAAATCCAGAAAACATTTTGTTATCTGATATTATACGTGTATATTCCACTCATGCATCCGATGAAGTGGGTTTTAGCCCACAAAAGCTTATGCCCAAATAAATGTTAGTTTTCAAGGTACCACAAGTACTCCTCATTCTTTTTGCTGAAACAGACTAACATGGCTACCACTCTGAAACTTGTCATACATAATTACTGTAATAGTCCTGATCTCTTGCTTCTGTTTGTTATGAAACACCATTAATGGGATAGAAGTCAGAAGATAAGTCTTCTATTACTAGCTAGTACAAAACACTTTTATTTTTCAAAGCAGCATTTATTGATTTTTGTAACAGTTGTCTCTTGAAATGAGCTAATTTCTGCTATTTCAAACCATCAAGGTAGATATAATCTTTATCAAACAGATGTTTGTATAGTGGAATGATTGAGGCTTCATTGTAGCATTCCAGCCAGATTTCGGGGAGGGGAATTGTGTGCCTCTGGCTATAACATGAAACTTATTTGGAAAAGTAGGATTTAGTTTATCAATTAAAAAAATCATAAAATCTATTAGAGTATAGGCTTGTGAGTAGTTCAAAAGGATCTTTACATTAAAGATGTACCAACATAAGATTACCTTTTCACAGAACTGTAGGGCTGGAAGAATCTTGAGAGATTATACTAGCAAGGCCCATATCCTAGATCATCACGGACACTAGTTTGTATAACTAATTAAACCTCCCTCCAGTGATAGGGATTCCACAACCACCCTTGGAAGCCTATTCCTGTGCTCAACTATCTTTATAGTTAAATATTAGGAAAAATTTTCTAACCTAAATCTCCCTGGCTACAGATTAAGCCCATTACTCCTTGTCCTGCCTTTAGTGGACATGGAGAAAAATTGATCATCTTAATAATAGCGCTTAATATAGTTGAAGACTTATCAGGATCCCCTCAATCTTTTCTCCAAGAGTAAACATGCTCAGTTTTTTTTAACCTAGCTCAGGTTTTCTAAACCTTATAATTTTTTTTTTTGTTCTCCTCTGGACTCTTTCCAATTCATCCACAGATTTTTTTTTAAGTGTGGCACTCCAGTTGAGGCTCACCTATGTTGAATAGAGTATTTTACATATGACACTCCTGTTAATGTACACCAGAATGACACTAGCCTCTTTTGCAACTGCATCACATTATTGACTCTCATTCAAATTGTGATCCACTATAACCTCCAGTTCTTTTTCAGCCATACTACTGCCTACTCAGTTATTCCCCATTTTGTTTTAGTGCATTTGATTATTTTCTTAAGTGTAGTACTTTTTACTGAATTTCAACTTGTTGAATTCAGACCAATTCTCCAATTTGTCAAGGACATCTTGAATTATAATCCTGCCCTTCAGAGTGATAGCAACCCCCCACCCCACCCCAGCTTGGTATCCTCTGCAAATGTTACAAGCATACTCTCCACTCCTTTATCCAAGTCATCAATGAAAATACATAATAGTACCAGACCTAGGACAGACTCTTGTGGGATACCCATAGGAGGACTTATCTAATGATATGTGCTAGAAGATCAGTGCAAAACTGGTTAAAAGAAATTTCATCTAGAATACATTGCCTTTGTCTGCTTATGAGCATCATGTGAGACTGTGTCCATCTCCTTATTAAAATGGAGATACAGCATATCAACTGCTTTCCTCTTACCTACTAGGCCAGTAACCCTGTTGAAGAAGAAAAAAAGGTTGGTTTGGCATGATCTGTTCTTCACAAATCCATGTTTCCATTACTTATCACCCTGTTAATTTGTAAGCACCTAGAATTTGATAGCTTAAGAATTTATTCCATTATCTTTCCAGGTATAGAATTTAGGATGACTGGTCTATAATTCCCCAGATCCTCATGGTTCCTTGATTTTTTTTTTTTTTTCCCCCCCCGTTTTGACTTTCATTCCTTTCTCCTTTTTTGTGTTAATTTTAACAATTAACATTAACAAGAGGGAAGGAACTTGAGCCAAAACAGGGAAAGAACAGGTTAAAGAATATTTGAATAATTTTGAGGTATTTAAGTTGGTAGGGCCTGATGAAATTCTCCCTATTATAATTAAGCAACTAGCTGAAGCAATGTTGGAACCATTAGCAATAACCTTTTGATAACTCATGGAGAACAGATGAGGTCCCAGAGGACTAGAGAACTCATGAATGACAAACATAGTACTTACATTTAAAACGGGGAACCAAGAGGACCCAGATAATTATACACCAGTCACCCTAAACTTGATACGGGAAAGAGGTCCAACACTTTCCTTTATCTTTCTCTTGCTCCTAATGTATTTACGGAACCTTTTCTTATTGCCTTTATTTCCCACACCAGGTGTAACTTATTTTGTGCCTTAGCCTTTTTGATTTTTGTCCCTTCTTGTTTGTACTATTTTGCACTCATCCTTAGCAAAGCAATTTGTCAGGAATTCTACAAAAAATAGAAACATTCTGATATTTCTCAGGTCATTAAAGAGCTCCTGATGAGTCATACTGACCTCTTGCTGCTGTTCTTCTCATTAGGATAGTTTGCAGTTGAACCTTTAATATTGTCTCTTTGAAAAAATGCCTGCTCGCCTGAGCTCCCTTTTCCCTTAAATTTTCATCCCATGAGACCTTATCTACCAGGTCTCTTGTTAATGATGTGCAACTCTTTGTGGGTAGTGACTCTCTCATTTTGTTCTGTTTGTACACCACCTTGCATAATGGGGTCCTGATCCATGATGGGGCTTCTGGGTGCTATGATCATATAAATGAATCATTTTTCTGAAGGTCGGAGTTTCTCTTTTCCCCTCATTGCATATAATTTCTGCCAAATATAATTTTCTAACCCTGTAAGATCTCAAAGGCCTGATAAAGCAAGCTGTTGTTCATTCAGTTGTGACATTGAGCCCACTGAGATTCATTCATGACATTTTAAGTTCCTTGGGACAACTTGCACAAGCAAGGTTTTGAAAGATCAAGCCAGAATCAATACTTTTTCCCCTAGCACATCAACAAACAAAGCAGACTATTTCTCATTTAAAAAGACTGCCTGTTTCCATAATTTCCTCAATAGGAAATCCAGTTTATTGTGCTGAGTGCAGCATGTATGATTGCCTGCCCTGCTGAGAGGGGAGGAGGTGTATGTATGCATTTTGTGCAAGGAGTTTCTGGCCCTCAGACCATGTATGGACTTTGGAGGCCAGGGTGGCAGAACTGGAGGAGCTAAGGGAGGCAGAGAAGTATGTTGAAGCTTTCTGGGACACTGACTTGAGGTGGGACCATTCTACAGACAGCCCCTGCATTGTTGAGGAGGATGAAAGGCCCAGGGAAGTGGAGCAGAGGGCATCCTTCCCATAGTTGGGACCCTCCTTCCAGATGGTGTTAGGGCAGGGGTTCTCAAACTGGGAATCAGGACCCCTCAGGGTTATTACATGGGGGGTTGTGAGCTGTCAATCTCCACCCCAAATCCCACTTTGCCTCCAGCAATTATAATGGTGTTAAATTAAAACGCCCTTGTTTATATATTTATTTATGAGGGGGTTGCACTCAGAGGCTTGCTGTGTGAAAGGGGTCACCAGTACAATAGTTTGAGAACCACTGTTAGGGTATCCTCTTGAGCTGAGGTTACCTTTCTTGGGGCGGGAACTCCAGTCACTAGGAAAAGACAGGTATTAGTAATGGGAGATCTGATCATTAGAAACATAGCTGGGTTTGTGATGACCGGGAGAACCATATGGTGACTTGCCTGTCTGGGGCAAAGTTGCAGAGCTTTTGATAGACTTATGTGTAGTGCTGGGGAGGAGTCAGTGGTTGTGGTACATATAGGTACCAATGACACAAGGAATAGTAGAGTCCTCCTGGAGGCCAAATTTAGGCTGCTAGGGAAGAGACTGAAATCCAGGACCTCTATGGTGGCATTCTCAGAAATGTTCCCAGTTCCATGCGCAGGGCCAGGTAGGCAGGCAGAGCTTCAGAGTCTCAGTGTGTGGATGCGACAATGGTGCAGAGAGGAAGGGTTTAGATTCATTAGGAACTGGGGAAACTTGTGGGATAGGGGGAGCCTATACAGGAGAGATGGGCTCCACCTAAACCAAAGTGGAACCAGACTGCTGGCACTTAACATTAAAAAGGTTGCAGAGCAGTTTTTTTTAAACTAGGAGATGGGGCTAGGGGGAAGCTGACTGCTGCAGAGGAGCACATGGAGGAGAGTCTATATTGATAGAGATTCTCTAGGTTTTAGTCAGGAGGAGAGGATGGAAGAGGATAATGTAAGGGCCAGATCAGACAAACATTCACATAAAGAGTCTGACACATCAGAAAAGGGCAGACAAATAAACAGTGACAAGTTTTTAAAGTGCTTGTACATAAATGCTAGAAGTCTAAAATGAGTGAACTAGAGTGCCTCGTAATAAAGGAGGATATTGATATAATAGGCATCACAGAAACCTGGTGGAGTGAAGGCAATCAATGGGACACAATCCTTCTGGGACACACAATATATCAGAAGGACAGAACTGGTTGTGGGGGTTGGAGAGTGGCACGATATGTGAAAGAAAATGTAGAATCATCAAATGAAGTAAAAATCTTAAGTGAATCCACATGTTTCACAGAAACTCTATAGATCATGAAATTTCTAATAAGAATATAACATTAGGGATCTATTATTGACCACCTGACCAGGACTGTGATAGTGACAATGAAATGCTAAGGGAGATTAGAGAGGCTTTCAAAATTAAGAATTCAATAATAGTGGGGGATTTCAATTATCCTCATATTGACTGGGAACGTGTCACCTCAGGACAAAATGCAGAGACAATTTTTCGTTACTTTAAATGACTGCTTCTTGGAGCAGCTGGTGTGGGAACTCACAAGGGGAGAGACAACTGTTGATTTAGTCCTGAGTGGAACGCAGGAGCTGGTCCAAGAGGTAACTATAATAGAACCTCTTGGAAATAGTGACCATAATATAATAATCACCATCCCTGTAGTGGGAAAAACATCTCACAGCCCAACACTGTGGCATTTAATTTCAGAAAGGGGAACTCTGCAAAAATGAAGGGGTTAGTTAAACAAATTAAAAGGTACAGTGACTAAAGTGAAATCCTTGCAAACTGCATGGATGCTCTCCAAAGACACCATAATAGAGGCCCAATTTAAATGTATACACCAAATTAAAAACACAGTACAAAGTAAAGCGCCACCGTAGCTTAACCATGTTAAAAAACAAGAAGTGAGATAAAAAGGCCACTTTTAAAAGTGGAAGTCAAATCCTAGTGAGGTAAATAGAAAGGAGCATAAACACTGCCAAATTAAGTGTAAAAATGTAATAAGAAAAGCCAAAAAGGAGTTTGAAGAACAGCTAGCTAAAAACTCCAAAGGTAATAAAGTTTAAGTACATCAGAAGCAGGAAGCCTGCTAAACAACCAGTGGGGCCCCTGGATGATCGAGATACAAAAGGAGCACTTAAAGAGGATCGTCATTGTGGAGAGACTAAATGGATTCTTTGCTTCAGTCTTCACATATGAGGATGTTGGGGAGATTCCCCAGTCTGAGCTGGCTTGTGTAGGTGACAAATCTGAGGAATTATCAGACTGAAATGTCACTAGAGGAGATTTTGGAATTAATTGATAAACTTAACAGTAAGTCACCAGGACCAGATGGCATTCACCCAAGAGTTCTGAAAGAACTCAAATGTTCCACAACTTCACTATTAACTATGATTTGTAACCTGTCTGTTAAATCGGGCTTCTGTACCCAATGACTGGAAGATAGCTAATGTAACACCAATATTTAAAAAGGGCTCTAGAGATGATCCCAGAAATTAGACCAGTAAGTCTAACATCAGTACTGGGCAAATTAGTTGAAACAATAGTAAAGGGAAAAAATGGTCAGACACATAGCAGAACATAAATTGTTGGGCAAAAGTCAACATGGCTTCTGTAAAGGGAAATCACGTGTTACTAATCTATTAGTTCTTTGAAGGGGTCAACAAACGTGGACGAGGGATCCAGTGGACATAGCGTACTTATTTCCAGAAAGCCTTTGACAAGGTCCCTCACCAAAGGCTCTTGCGTAAATTAAGTTATCATGGGATAAGAGGGTAGATCCTTTCATGGATTGAGAACTGGTTAAAAGACAGGGAGCAAAGGTAGGAATAAATGGTAAATTCTCAGAATGGAGAGGGGTAACTAGTGGTGGTCACCAAGGGTCAGTCCTAGGACCAATCCTATTCAACTTATTCATAAATGATCTGGAGAAAGGGGTAAACAGTGAGGTGGCAAAGTTTGCAGATGATACTAAACTGCTCAAGATAGTTAAGGCCAAAGCGGACTGAAGAACTTTAAAAAGATCTCCCAAAACTAAGTGATTGGGCAACAAAAAGGAAAATTAAATTTCATGTGGATAAATGTAAAGTAATGCACATTGGCCAATAACCCAAACTATACATACAATATAGGGGGTGGGGAGGAGGCTAATTTAGCTACAACGAATCAGGAAAAAGATCTTGGAGTCATCGTGGATAGTTCTCTGAAGATGTCCATGCCATGTGCAGCAGTGGTCAAAAAAGCGAACAGGATGTTAGGAATCATTAAAAAGGGGATAGAGAATAAGACAGAGTCTTATTGCCCTTATCTAAATCGATGGTATGTCCACATCTTGAATACTACATACAGATGTGGCCGTCTCATCTCAAAAAAGATACACTGACCTTAGAAAAGTTTCAGAGAAGTGCAACTAAATTGATCAGGGGTTTGGAATGGGTCCCATATGAGGAGAGATTAAAGAAGCTAGTAAGCTTTTGGTAAGCTCAGAGAGCTGATAGGCAAGGTCCCATGGGAATTAAGACTAAGGGGAAAAACAACTGAGGAAAGTTGGCAGTTTTTCAAAGGGACGCTATTAAGGGCCCAAAAGCAAGTTATTCCGATGGTTAGGAAAGATAGAAAATGTGGCAAAAGACCACCTTGGCTTACCCTTGAGATCTTGCGTGACCTACAAAATAAAAAGGCGTCATATAAAAAATGGAAACTAGGTCAGATCACGAAGGATGAATATAGGCAAATAACACAGGAATGCGGAGGCAAGATTAGAAAAGCAAAGGCACAAAATGAACTCAAACTAGCTATGGGAATAAAGGGAAACAAGAAGACTTTTTATCAATACATTAGAAGCAAGAGGAAGACTAAGGACAGGGTAGGCCCACTGCTCAATGAGGAGGGGGAAACAGTAACGGGAGACTTGGAAATGGCAGAGATGCTTAATGACTTCTTTGTTTCAGTCTTCACTGAGAAGTCTGAAGGAATGTCTAGTATAGTGAATACTTACGGGAAGAGGGTACTTTTAGAAGAGAAAATAAGGAAAGAGCAAGTAAAAAATCACTTAGAAAAGTTAGATGGCTGCAAGTCACCAGGGCCTGATGAAATGCATCCTAGAATACTCAAGGAGTTAATAGAAGCGGTATCTGAGCCTCTAGCTATTATTTTTGGGAAATCATGGGAGACGGGGGAGATTCCAGAAGACTGGAAGGGGGCAAATATAGTGCCCATCTATAAAAAGGGAAATAAAAACAACCCAGGAAACTACAGACCAGTTAGTTTAACTTCTGTGCCAGGGAAGATAATGGAGCAGGTAATCAAAGAAATCATCTGCAAACACTTGGAAGGTGGTAAGGTGATAGGGAATAGCCAGCATGGATTTGTAAAGAACAAATTGTGTCAAACTAATCTGATAGCGTTCTTTGATAGGATAACGAGCCTTGTGGATAAGGGAGAAGCAGTGGATGTGATATACCTAGACTTTAGTAAGGCATTTGATACAGTCTCGCATGATATTCTTATAGATAAGCTAGGAAAGTACAATTTAGATGGGACTACTATAAGGTGGGTGCATAACTGGCTGGATAACCGTACTCAGAGTAGTTGTTAATGGCTCCCAATCCTGCTGGAAAGGTATAACAAGTGGGGTTCCGCAGGGGTCTGTTTTGGGACCGGTTCTGTTCAATATCTTCATCAACGATTTAGATGTTGGCATAGAAAGTACGCTTATTAAGTTTGCGGACGATACCAAACTGGGAGGGATTGCAACTGCTTTGGAGGACAGGGTCAAAATTCAAAACGATCTGGACAAATTGGAGAAATGGTCTGAGGTAAACAGGATGAAGTTCAATAAAGATAAATGCAAAGTGCTCCACTTAAGAAGGAACAATCAGTTTCACACATACAGAATGGGAAGAGACTGTCTAGGAAGGAGTATGGCAGAAAGAGATCTAGGGGTCATACTGGACCACACGCTTAATATGAGTCAACAGTGTGATACTGTTGCAAAAAAAGCAAACATGATTCTGGGATGCATTAACAGGTGTGTTGTAAACAAGACACGAGAAGTCATTCTTCTGCTTTACTCTGCGCTGGTTAGGCCTCAACTGGAGTATTGTGTCCAGTTCTGGGCACCGCATTTCAAGAAAGATGTGGAGAAATTGGAGAGGGTCCAGAGAAGAGCAACGAGAATGATTAAAGGTCTTGAGAACATGACCTATGAAGGAAGGCTGAAGGAATTGGGTTTGTTTAGTTTGGAAAAGAGAAGACTGAGAGGGGACATGATAGCAGTTTTCATGTATCTAAAAGGGTGTCATCAGGAGGAGGGAGAAAACTTGTTCACTTTAGCCTCCAATGATAGAACAAGAAACAATGGGCTTAAACTGCAGCAAGGGAGATTTAGATTGGACATTAGGAAAAAGTTCCTAACTGTCAGGGTAGTTAAACACTGGAATAGATTGCCTAGGGAAGTTGTGGAATCTCCATCTCTGGAGATATTTAAGAGTAGGTTAGATAAATGTCTATTAGGGATGGTCTAGACGGTATTTGGTCCTGCCATGAGGGCAGGGGACTGGACTCGATGACCTCTCGAGGTCCCTTCCAGTCCTAGAGTCTGAGTCTGAGTCTATAAGCTAGGATTTCTCAGCTTGGAAAAGATGAGACTAAGGGGGAGATATGATCGAGTGATATGGAGAAAGTAAATAAGGAAAAGTTACTTGTTCCCATAATACAAGAATTAGGGGCCATGAAATAAAATTAACGGGCAGCAGGTGTAAAACAAATAAAAGGAGGTGGTTCTTCACACAGCGCACAGTCAACTTGTGGAACTCCTTGCCTGAGGAGGTTGTGAAGGCTAGGACTAGCACAGCATTTAAAAGAGAACTGGTTAAATTCATGGAGGTTAAGTCCATTAATGGCTATTAGCCAGGATGGGTAAGGAATGGTGTCCCTAGCCTGTTTGTCAGAGGATGGAGATGGATGACAGGAGAGAGATCACTTGATTGTTACTTGTTAGGTTCACTCCCTCTGAGGCACCTGGCATTGGCCACTGTTGACAGACAGGATACTGGGTTAGATGGACTTTTTGGTCTGACCCAGTATGGCCGTTCTTTTGAAACGCACAGTAGCTGATATTAATACTTTTTACCACTCAACTCCATGTTCTTTGTGTACTTAACTTTTTTCCATAAACAACAAATATCAGATTCATTATAATGCATAAAGTAAGAGTTAGAATAAAGGGTGGGAGAGAAAGTGACATATCTTAGACCTCCAAAGTCAGCCCAAATTGCTTTGCATTTTTCAAGCATTCCTTTCCATGGAATGCCAGTCATTGTTAGCTGCAAGGTCAGCCATATCAATGAGGTAGGCATCAATATTTGGTATCATTATAGTTCTTCATAACCTGTAATTTGTTCTCTTTGAAATTATCTCCTATTTCAGAAATTCTGAGTTCTGTTTCTATCATCTGTCTGGATAGAGCTTACTGTGCACTCTGAATCTGTCATGGTAGTTTGTGGGGTAGAAACTATAGATTTAATTTCAACACTATCTGCAGACACCTAGTGGTACTTCAACATCAGTTGTGTTCCATCAGGCACAGGCACTATTTTGTTTGCAAAAGGCAGGGAAGCGGATCTTTTTTCAGTGCTTTAAGATTGAGAGAAGTTCAGAGCTAGAGGGTTTTCTTGGGGTTGGATGGTGGGTTTTAGGGGATGATGTTTGGCGATGCCCTGTGAGCTGCATTAGAGCTCAAGCAACCTGCATCAGTGTTGGTCACCATGTCCATAACTCACGTTCTTAACCTCTTCCTAAATTCTTTATTCTTTCAATATACTTCCCGAGTTCTGCATGTGAGCATTGTCTATCTCCTCTTGTAGCCCACCATATCAAATTTAGATTTCTCTTCTTTGCTTTAGTGCTCTAAATGAGTCTACTTCAACCTACATCTCTGACCTCATCTAGTCATGTTCTCTTACCAGTTGCATGCTGTCAATGGGACCTGTCTCAATATAGAGTGAGAGAAAGTGACAAATGGGGCATTATGCTTTTTACCACACCCCTCTTCTGAATGGAATGCCTTTTTCATACCAATTCCCCACACTCTCTGTATCTAAGTCAAGCCTTAAAGATTGCTTTCCCTATTATACTCAAACCAACAATAATCGAACAAATTACAAGTTGCCCCTCCTTTGGGTTTCCCAGAATATCTTGTCTCCTCTCTTTTTAGCGCACAAGTCTTTCAGACCAGAGGGTAACTTCATTTTGGGCCCCATTTCAGAAACAGTATTTAAGCACATGCTTCATGTGGAGCGCACATGTTCTTAAGAGCTTTGAGTAGGGACTGTCTACTGAATTGGAGCCTGATCTCACTAGCCTTATCCAAGCATGTGCTTAAAGTAGAGCATGTAAGTAGTCCCACTAAACCAATTGGACAAGCATGAGCTTACCTTTCAGCTCTTGAATTAAGTGCTGCGCTGGATTGGGCTAGAGAGTTCAACACTCGGCAAGATCAAGGCCATAGTGACTTGTGGAGAGCCAAGCACACTCTTGCTGCGTCACATGTAAGACAGTATAATAAATAGAAATGATAAATTATAATAAATGAAGTCCTGACAATGGATCTGCTCTTGCTGCCATTTAAGTGTATCCTTTCATCTGTTTCCCAGTGCTTATCTTTCTTTCCAACACCTTAATCCTGTATTTAGTAGGGTTTTTAATCAGCTAGGGATGTGAAACCTCTTCCCTGTGTGAAAATAGCCTTGACTCATGTCCCATTTTATTTTCTCTGTTTTGTCAGAAATCCATCCTCAATCACAAATAGAACTAATCAAGTACATATTGCATTTAGCCATTGCTTGTTTGAAAGACACTAAACCCTGTCTATACTTGCAGTATTTCCAAAAGTCAGTTTCTCTTCATGCACACTGTTAGAGATGGGAGTGTAATTAAGGCAGGAGTTTTAGTGTTCAGACATTTAGCACTTTTGCAAAAACCTTTTACAGAGCAGTTCCTCTTCCCATCACAATAGATAATATTGCTGCTTTTTCTTGGTGGTGTCATTCACCTTATAAGATCACTCTTAATATTTACTTGTTGACCCATGACTAATTGATCTAATGTCACTCTTAATTCCAGTATCCATTTTGGACTGAAATAGATCTTCATGGAAAGAAGCCAGGGTTTGGTTTTAAAATTTTGGCTCTGATTTGTGTGATAAACAGTATCTATTGTAATGTTTTCAGGAGATGGAAAACCCAATTACAATAAAGTTATGACTATAAATGTATATAATTTTGCATAGTCTAGGATTAAAAAATGCACAGAATAGAAGCTAGAAACATGTTCAAACCTTTCAGGTTTATTCCCAAAACTCAGACACAAGTGCCATAAATAGAGAACTGTTAGCTGGAAGAATATGCTGGCTGACATACAAATGAACACACCCAGCATGCCTGTTGCTTCAGAATACTATTCTGTACTGCCACAATAAGTAGTTTTTTGTGGCAGAGATGCATTTTCACATTCATAATTTATGCCTTTGGAGAGGCAGTTAAAGTTGCATGTAGTCTTCCATCAGAAGTCCAATTTTTGTTTCTTAACTGTGCCAAAACTGAACTTAGTATGCTTGAAACTAGCTCCACTGTCATCCTTTTTATAGGAGAATTGAGGGAGGAGAGATCAGAGGGCAGTTGTAGGCACTTGGGGTGAAGGTGATTAAAGCAAACACTAGTCATATAAGACAATTTGCAAAATCATAAATTTTCACTTTTGGAAAATTCTTTTCTGCCACCTCATAACATGATGACACCACATCCTAGAAATGCCATATTTGTGTTGTGTTGGTCTTCATAAGAGTAACACATTTCCCTTTTGGAAGGAAGTTTGGTGGATAAATGTTGGAATTATTTGTGGTGGTCCAAATCTGTGAAGGCAACAGAGCTTGTAAACTATACAACTGTGCTAAATGAAGCTTGGGAAATCTGTAACTTTTAGTCTGCAGACTTTTCAATGTTTGCAGTTGAGCCAGAGGGATACAAAGCAGAATGTGTATGTATTTATATAGATATATCTATATACACTAGGTTTCAGATATATTATCCATAGCCTTAGATGGCAGATTCATTTAAGTCAATATTAGCTCTGGTGTAGTATATGGGGTTAAAGCTGTCTGCAAGTAACAACTGCACTGAAGGAACTCCTTTGGGAATATACAATTACATCAAGCACTTTCTCCTGTTGACTGTCATGGCCATAGACAGTCTGTGTAGCAGCCTCTGTATTCTTCAGTGCTAAGAAATTCTCAAGCTAGACATCCAGCTTTGAGAGGGGAGGAACATCTTCTGAATCTGTCTATCAGTCTGTATTAGCAGTCTGATCCTTTAATAGTCCAAGTGGTGTCAGATGTGCTCTGCAGTCAATAGGACAACACTCCTGTTTCAATCTTTGTCTGTGGGCTTGAATCAGATGAGGACATAAAGGTTGAGGGATGTGGTTTTGTCTGAAGTGCTGTTTCAATTTTGATGGATTAGGCCTTGGCTACACTGGAGAGTTGCAGCGCTGGTGGTGGGTTTACAGCGCTGCAACTTACTCACCGTCCACACTTGCAAGGCACATACAGCGCTGCATCTCCCTGGCTGCAGTGCTGGCTGTACTCCTTCTCTGCCTCGGGTATAAGGATTGCAGCGCTGGTGATGCAGTGCTGCTGTGCAAGTGTGGCCACCAAAAACGCTGTAATTGGCCTCCGAGGTATTCGGAGGTATCCCAGAATGCCTGTTCAGCCACTCTGCTGTTTTGTTGTGAACTCTGGGCTCCCGGAGCTGCTTATCTAAAAAACAAACAGAGCTCATTTGCTCCATGAGAGGCAGGCAGGGGAATTCCTTTGGAATGTTCACAGCTTGATAGTGTTTGCTTGAGGAGAGAAGCAACACAGTGTGGGGGGGGGAGTACGTTTTGGAGCAGCTGCTTATCTAGTCTGAAGGCTATTTGCATTTAGTGAATAAGAGGGTGGGGGGGAGGGGTTGAAACTTTTAAAATGATTGAAGGTTGGTGCTGTGTATCTTCCAGTGCTTAGAACTTGCAAGGCAGGGAGCTGACAGTGTCACCTCCAAAAATCCACTCTCTGTATCTCCCCCACACTCCCGGTCACACTCCACCCCACCCCTGTCTTTTGAAAAGCACGTTGCAGCCACTTGAATGCTGGGATAGCTGCCCATAATGCACCACTCCCAACAGCGCTGCAAATGCTGCAAATGTGGCCACACTGCAGCACTTTCCCTAGACAGCTGTAACTCCCAGCGCTGTACAGCTGTAAGTGTAGGCATGGCCTTAGTTTTGGTCTGTAACAGCTGAACTTTTTAGGTGCAGATTCTATCAGTATCCTAGTGTCTAAGAAGTAAATCAGTCCTTCAAGGTATAGCCTGCAATAGGGGATGCTTGCTAAGGCAGTATGGAAATTCACTGCCCTAGCTGATGCTTAAGGGGGTATAACAGGCAGGCACAGTGGACTCAGAAATGTAGAGGGGTGCTTCCCACTGATTGGGACAGCTCTTCTGGTCTGTGATGGAGATGTCATGGTTTATGGAGCAGTTCATTCTTGTACAGGGGACCTGATGGCTAGTGCTAAAATTAGGTTCTCTTGATGGTTTCAAGTTTAATTACTTAGATGTGACACATGATGCTCAGTGTCAGGTATATTCTTCAGTGCAATCCTTTGTAAATAAAAAGTCCTGTTTGCCTCAGTAGAAATCAACAATAGCAGCCAGTTTCTTTGCTTAGAAATCCCCAAAGCCTAATTCTCTAGAGTTCTGTGCCCAAGAAGCTCTGTCTCTCTGCTGCTGCACCAAGTCCCTCTCACTACTGCTTCTCTAACTTTCTGCTGACTTACTGCCTGTTTTTTCTGCCTCTGACCCAGGGCCTGCAAATTTGAGCTCCTAAGGTCTGCCTTTGCAATCAGGGAACCTCCTGTTTCTCCCCCCGCCCCATAGATCTTGTCATGTGGCTCATTGCCTTAAGTGGTGGCTTCTATTGTTTTCAATTATCTCTCTACATAAAATAAGGTTGCCAAGCTTCTACTTGCACAGAACTGAACACCATTGCCTTGCCACTCATCAGAAGCCCTGCCCCTTCTCCAAGGCCCTGCCCCAGCTCTCTCCACCCCTCTGTCACTTGCTGTACCCACCCTCTCTCCCTCCCTCATTTTCACTGGGCTGGGGTGGGTGGGGTGTAGGAGGGAGTGAGGGTGCTAGGGGGTGCAGACTTCAGGTTGGGGCCAGAAATAAGGAGTTCAGGGTGTGGGAGGGGGCTCCAGGCTGAGGCAGTGGGTTGAGATGTGGGACAGGATGAAGGTTCTGGCTGGGGCATGGGGTTTGGAGTGCAGGAGGGGGTGCTGGGGTGGAGCCAAGGGTTTGGAGCATGGGAGAGAGCTCCAGGCTGAGGCAGGGGTTGGCATGTGGGAGGAGGAACCGGCTCTGGTCTGGGGGTGCAGATTACAGAGTGGGGCCAGAAATGAAGAGTTCAGGGTGTGGGAAGGGCTCTGGGCTGGGGCAAGGAGCTGGCATGCAGGGGCAAAGGCTCTGGCTCGGGGTGTGGGCTTTGGTTTGGGGCTGGGGATGAGGTATTGGGGGTGCAGGAGGGTGCTCCAGGCTGAGACTGAGAGAGGTTTTGTGTCAAGAGGGTGCTCTGGAATGGGACTGAGGGGTTCAGTGGGTGGGGGGGGATCAGGGCTGGGGCAGGGGTTGGGGCACAGGAAGAGGTCAGGGGTGCAGGCTCTGGGTGGTGCTTACCTCAGGCAGCTCCCAGAAGCAGCAGCATGTCTCCCTTCCAGCTCCTATATGGAGGTGCAGCCAGGCAGCTTTGCATGCTGCCCCATCTGCAGGCGCTGCCCCCACAGCATCCATTGACTGTGGTTCCTGGCCAGTGGGAGCTGCGGAGCTGGCACTTGGGGTAGGGGCAGCATGCAGCCCCCTGATTGCCCTTACATGTAGAAGCTGAAGGGGGGACATGCCGTTGCTTCCAGAGCTGTGTGGAGCCATGGCGGGCAAGGAGCCTGCCTTAGCCCTGTTGCGCCATTGACCGGACTTCTAATGGCCCAGTCAGCAGTACTGACCAGAGCCGCCAGGGTCCCTTTTTGACTGGGCATTCCAGATACCTGGCAACCCTAACATAAGTGTCATGACCCTGTCTCAAACTGAGGCTCAGAGTATTAGCCATGCTACAGCCTTCTACCTGGCAGCCTGCTGACAATAGCTTAACTGGGACCCATGAAACCCAGCCCCAGTGAGAGGATTCTCCCATGAGGTCCAACTGGCAGAATCCCAGACTGGCTGAATGGTCCACTGGCCTTACTGAAGTCAGAAACAGGAAGCTGTCTGAACAACTGGCCTCCACCTTTCTCTGGTCCATCTGTCTTGTGCTTCCTGCACCCTCTTCCTCAGCTTCCCCCTACCCACCTTGACTTCTGGCATCTGACATGGGGTTCCTGATCTCCAGTTTGACTCGTGCCTCTGACCTCCTGGTACTCTGACCCAGCTGAGTCTTGACTCCTGTTTCCTGACTCTGGCTACTACTACTGAGTCTGGCCACCCACATCAAAGTCTCAATGGGTGGCAAGCGTTAACAGCCAGCATAACTGTATCTTGCAGAATTTATCTGGGAAATCATGAGACACATTTTTCTTTAGAGAAGTACAAAATCAGTGCTAGTGATTTAGTGTGGTCTTTTTTCCTGCCAATTTAAAAATACTGCATTTCAAATATGTATGTAGGGTACTCCTTAAAAAAACTAAAACAAAACGCAGTACTGGGGGGAAGCAATCTAATAACAAAAAATAAGATGGCTCATTCATGAAAAAGTACACTTTTCAAACTAAAAAAATATACAGATTGATTCTATTTCTGTGGGCATACAGATTACAATCTAATGTGTGCTCTTAGTTTTTGGACCGGTCCAATACAGCTGTAGAAATTAATGTAGTTCTGCCAACAAGTAAGTGTGTGTGTGTGTGTGTAGCAACACAAGTAACAGTGGGTGTGTTGCATCCAAGGCACTAGACTCTGTCACAAGGCATGGATATCTTTAATACTTTGATTATAGCTTTAATCAAACACTATCAAAATGTGCCTTCAAAATATGTGACAACAAATGAAGCCTATATTTCACAATACATCATCCAGTTTTTATATTTAAAACAAGTGGTCTGGCCTCATTACATTTTCTACACTATGAAATGTAGAAGGAACAGGAAAAGAATGTGAGACCTGCTATGTAATTTATTCTTGGTTGGTGCATGAAAGATTAGCTATAATAAATATTGCATAATATTTTCAAGAGAAACTTTGTTCCAGATTTTATTTAATACAAATCTGTCAAGCTATTTCTCTCATTTTTGAAAAATGAAAGTTCACCAGAGATCTTGATATTTTTACTCAGCTGTTATTTTTATCACTTTTTCAACCATGAAATGGCATGAGGTACTGTCGGTTCTCAGTTCCTTGGAATCTTATTCATAAATACAGTTGTCTGAAATGGATTTCTTTTTACTGACGACATATACAATATGCTAATAAAAAATAAAATCTTGCCTGTCTGTTTTGCAGTGCTATTTTTCTTGGCTTCTTGTCATTTCAATGTCTCATACTGGCTTTCAGAATACACCTAGGTATGGACCTATGGCCTGCTCTACACTTAAAATTTAGGTTGACAGGGTATGAAAAAATTCACAGCTCTGAGTAAGGTAGATATGCTAACCTAACTCCCAGTGTTGATGCAAATAGGTCAATGGAAGAATGTTTCCATCTGTGTAGCCACCGTGGCTTGTGAGGTTGGTGTTCCTACACCTATGGAAAAATCCCTTTCCATTGGTGTGGACTTTATCTACATGATGGGGGGTTATACTGGCATAACTATGCCATAGCTATGCTGGGATAGTCCCTGTAGTGTAAACCATTGCATCTTCTACAGAATTGTGGCAAATAAAATTATATATAATGGGCTTCTCTAACAGGATGTGATAGCTGCCAGTGCATTTGTTTTAAGCAAGCATACCTGATAATTGAATGTTCAAATGTTGAATTTTTAGTGTACTTATGTAATCATAAATGCTAATTTTAGTTGTAATCGCAGTATTACAGTACTGGAAGGGACCTAGAGGTCTTCTAGTCCAGTCTGCTGCATTCAGAATAGGACTAAATATCTAGACCATCTCTGACAGATGCTTGTCTAACCTGATCTTAAATCTGACAGATTCCACATCCTCCCTAGGCAATTTATTCCAGTGCTTAACTACCTTGGAAAAATTTCCTAATTGTCTAATGTTCAACCTAAACCTCCCTTGCTGCTGTTTAAGTCCATCACTTCTTGTCCTGTCCTCAGAGGTTAACAAGAACAATTTTTCTATCTCCTCCTCCTTTTATGTTCTTGAAAATTGTCCCCTCTCAGTCTTCCCTGTTCCAGACTAAAGAATCCATTTTTAACATCTTCTCTCATCAGTCATATTTTCTAGACCTTTAATCACTTTTTGTTGCTCTTCTCTGGACTTTCTCCTATTTTGTCTGCATATTTCCTGAAAATGTGGTACTCAGAACTGTACACAGTACTCCTGTTGAGGCCTAATCAGGGCCGCCCAGAGGATTCAGGGGTTCTGGGGCAAAGCAATTTTGGGGGCCCCTTCCATACAAAAATTGCAATACTGTATTCTTGTGGGGGGCCCCTGTAGGGCCCAGAGCAAATTGCCCCACTTGCTCCCCCCGCCACAGGTGGCCCTGGGAAAGAGAAACCTTCCGCTTCTTGGCACAAACCCAGTTTTGAGAACTTCTTTACAAGGTATCACTGGTTCTCAGCATCAGCTAGTGCTAAAAGGCACTAAAGCTCATTAAAAGGGTTGGACAAAATTTCCATCAAAACGTTTTTGGATTGAAAACGAGGGGTTTTTAAAAAGCAGAAAAATCAGACAATGTCTGCTTTCCTTCAAAATTTGTTTTTTTAATTGAAAAGCTGAAATTAGTCTACCAAAACCTGAATATGGTTTAGGGTTTCAGAAATGTGTGGCCAAATATTTGCTGCTTGTTGTATGTGTTTGCTTAAAGAAACAATAAAAAACATTCTACTTAAAAAAAATCCAAAACTTTTGAACCACATCAGCTTGTGACCAAACGCCTGAGCCCATCCAGTCAGAAACTTTTCCAGGTTTCTGATACTCTGCTGGCTTCCTTGTCTCATATCTGTCTCCATAACTTTAGTTTCATTTAGGTTAGAACATAAGAACAGCCATACTGGGTCAAACCAAAGGTCCATCCAGCCCAGTATCCTGTCTACCAACAATGGCCAATGCCAAGTGCCACAGAGGGAGTGAACCTAACAGGTAACAATCAAGTGATCTCTCTCCTGGCATCCATCTCCACTCTCTGACAAACATAGGCTAGGGATACCATTCCTTACCCATCCTGGCTAATAGTCATTAATGGACTTAACCTCCATGCATTTATCTGTTTCCTAGAGACTGACTCCATGGGGTCCATCACAAACTGGAGACGGTTACTGTGGGTTTGTCTTTAGCATAGCTTATGTACATACTCCATGAACTGAGCATTTGAGCTTGTTCCAGAATCTGGGATGAGCCTACATTGTGAAAACTGAAATGCTCAAAATATCACATCCATGTGAATGGACACAGGGTGCTAAAATTAAATTAACTCAGAGGTTCTCAAACTGAGGGTCGGGACCCCTCAGGGGGTCACGAGGTTATTACTGGGGGTCGTGAGCTGTCAGTCTCCACCTCAAACCCCACTTTACCTCCAGCATTTATAATAGTAAAAAAATGTTTTCAGTTTTACAATATATTCTGGGGGAGGGGTCACACTCAGAGGTTTGCTATGTGAAAGGGGTCACCAGTACAAAAGTTTGAGAACCACTGAATTAACCCATCTGAAACCTCAGAGAATGCAGGGGGGCAGGGTCTCCCTTGGTAGGGTTGGGAAGGAGGTAGGCCGTGTAGGATATTGCTCTTCTCACGTGATTCCCTCCCCCAGTGCAATGCCTCTGAGCTCCAGTGGGGCCTGAGCTCCATCTGCCTGGAGCTTGCAGCCCTTCCCCCTTATCATGCGGCTCTGAGTGGGGAGGAGCTCTGGCCCCGCAGAGCCATGCTGCAGCACTATCCAGATGCTCCTGAACGCGCTGAGGCTCCGGGAGAGGGGTGGAGGTGGGGTCGGGCCAGGGCCAGGGAGGGAGCCTCAGCTATTCTCGTGGGGGCCCCTGCGGAGCCCCGGGGCTTGGGGCAAATTGCCCCACTTGCCCCACCCCCTCTAGGCGGCCCTGGGCCAAATCAGCACGGAGTAGAGCAGAAGAATTACTTCTCATGTCTTGCTTACAACACTCCTGCTAATACATCCCAGAATATGTGGTTTTTTCTTAATTTTTGAAACAGTATTACACTGACTCATATATTTAGCTTGTGATCCACTATAACCCCCACATTCCTTTCTGAAGTACTCCTTCCTAGGCAGTCATTTCCCATTTTGTATGTGTGCAACTGATTGTTCCTTCCTAACTGGAGTACTTTGCATTTGTCCTTATTGAATATCATCCAATTTACTTCAGACCATTTCCCCAGTTTGTCCCGATAACTTTTAATTTTTAATCCTATCCTCCAAAGCACGTGCAACCTCCTCCCATCCAGTCTGGTATCATCCACAAACTTTAAGTGTATTATCTATGCCATATCTAAATCAGTGAAGATATTGAACAGCACCAGAACCAGGACTGATCCCTGTGAGACCCCACCCGATATGCCCTTCCACCTTGGAAGCTGGACCACTGATAACTACTCTGGGATTGGTTTTCCCACCTTAGAGTAGCTCTGTCTAAGTTGTTGTTCCCTAGTTTATGAGAAGGTCATGCAAGACAGTATCAGAAGCCTTACTAAAGTCAAGATATATCACATCTGCTGCTTTCTGTTTATCCAGAAGGCTTGTTACCCTGTCAAAGGCCTTGGCTACGCTGGCGCTTTACAGCGCTGCAACTTTCTCGCTCAGGGGTGGTAAACTAATCCCTACGGGGAGGTGGAGTACTTGCAGTGCTGGGAGAGCTCTCTCCCAGCGCTGGTGCCACAACCAGACTCGCACTTCAAAGCGCTGCCACGGGAATGCTCCCATGTCAGCACTGCACAGCTGCAAGTGTAGCTTTCTTTGGGTATGGCTATCAGGTTGGTTTGATACAATTTGTTCTTGACAAATCCATGCTGCCTGTTACTTATCACCTTATTATCTTCTACATGTTTGCAAATTGATTGCTTTTATTTATTCCAGCTACTGAAGTTAAGATGACTGGCCCATAATTCCCAGGTTCTCCTCCTTCTTCTTCTTTTTTTTTTTTTAATAGATTTGCACTGTTTGTCCTTTTCCTGTCTTCCATGACTTTTCAAAGATAATCACTAAGGGTTCAGATATCTGCTCAGTCAGCTCCTGGAGTATTCTAAGATGTATTTCATCAAGCCCTGCCAACTTGAAGATATCACACTTGTGTAATTTTAATTTGTTCTGTCCCTATTTCAGCCTCTGATCCCACTTCATTTTTTCTGGCATTAAGTCAGATGTTCACCAAAAAGCTGAGTAGTAATTGAAAACTGAAACAGAGCATTTAGTACTTTTTCTGTTTTTTCTCTTCTCCTTGAGTAATGGGCCTACCCTGACCTTGCTCTTCCTTTTTGCTTCTGATGTATTTGTAGAATATTTTCTTGTTACGCTTTGTATCTCTAGCTAATTCAATCTCATTTTGTGCCTTGGCATTTCTAATTTTGTCCCAACATATTTGTGTGGTGTCATCCTATGTAACTTTACCTAGCTTTCACATTTTTTGTAGGACTCCTTTTTTTTGAGTTTCAGATAATTGAAGATCTCCTTGTTCTCCTATGCTTTCAAAACAGATGTCTACAAATATTGTTGATATAATTAGGGAGGACTGCTGAAAATCTGACCAACAGTATTTAAACAAACCTTAGTTCTCCATTGACCATTAGCCAAGATAATCAGGGACATATCCTCAAGCTTTGAGTGTCCTTAATCCTCTGACTGGCAGAAGCTGGGTCTGAAGAACAGGGGCTGCTTCACTTGATTGCCCTGTTGTGTTCATTCTCTTTGAAGCAACTGGCACTGGCCATTGCTGGAAAACAGGATAGTGAACTAAATGGATTAGTCTGACCCAGTATGGCCATTCTTATGTTATAAAAAAATTGAGGTTTTTTGCATTCCTTCTGTGCAAATAATTCCCATTGAAGTCAACATGAACTCTGAGGTTTGACTGAATTCTAAGTAAGGATTGGCCTCTGCTGTATACTTTAGATTCCTTCATAGCTGTAGCTTCTAATCAGCTTTCCAAGTACTTTATTTGTAAGTGTTTTTAATCAAATGAGAGTGAGTAGAAGGTTGGGATGTTGGGGTCTCTCTGAACTACTGTCCAGTTGGATCCTCTGAAGCTGCATAGAGAGATGTTGGTGACACAGGGAAAAGCCCTGCACAACATCTGCAAACCTCTTCCATTTTGCAAATTTCAAATGAAGACTTTTTAAAACTTTGATTTTATAAAACCTTTATGAAAGTCTGATTGAAAATGGCATGAGAAAAACTAGGTGCAAAAGTAAACCAGAGTTCAGTATATACTTTGGGTCCCTCTCTGTGCCTGATCCATCAAAGTTGTGAGTGTGGTACAGATGCCCATTTAGGGGCTTAGTCCTTTACGTCAAGCTGTAGAGATTTATGATCTTATCTCTATGGCTCTTAGAGTCAATTCTTAAACAACCAGCTTGATGATTAAAATGCAATCTCCCATATATAGTAGATCTAGTGTATCTAAATAGTGACTCATCCCCCAGGTTTCACAAATTTGATCCTCAATTGAACTAAAGTGTCTGGTGTGTTTTTGTAATGATGGGATTTAAACTATTACATCCACACACTTTTTTGTTTTAATCTGGGATTTCTGTGATTCTCAAACTGTGGTCAGGGATTACCAAATACCTACAAATCATCTGTAGATTGTCCTCAAAATTAAAACAGTTTAAGAACTAAGGCTGAGTGACTGAAGTATTGAAAGGGGAGTCAAACAGGATATTTCTTTCTCAGAGTAGCCCATAGCATGAAAACTTTGGAGATGCATCATCCTAGGATGTATTTGAGTTGGGAAAAAATGTAAGCTTTATTTTTATAGTGAAGCAGAAATCTAAGACAAGCTTATCAGTATGTCTTAGATACTTAAATAATTTGAGTATCAGAGGGGTAGCCATGTTACTCTGGATCTGTAAAAGCAGCAAAGAGTCCTGCGGCACCTTATGGACTAACAGATGTATTGGAGCATAAGCTTTCGTGGGTGAATACCAACTTTGTCGGATGCATGACATGCATCTGACAAAGTTGGTATTCACCCATGAAAGCTATATGGTGCTGCAGGACTCTTTGCTTTTACAAATTATTTAAGAAAATCCTGGACCCCCCCCACTCATCATCCTGAAGGAAAAAATCTTAAACTTTTTTCCTGTCCTAACAAAGCAAAGACACCTACCACTGAAACATAGGACATACAATAAACAAGACACAGATCTGACATTACCAACTTGTCAAGACATCAAAGTGAGAACCCATACCACACTGACTCAGTAAAAAGTCTCTATAAGAGGAGCTATAGCAAGCCAATACAAACAATTAAAAGGAACCGGTGCAGTATTACATCATTTTCTGAGTCCAAGAAAAAACTTCAAACTGCATTTTTTCATCCATATGAGGTTTGTTTGAGCTGATGGAAGACATTCCCTCAAATGTAATTATGTCAAAATTTACTAACTTTTTTGCAGAAAAGTACCACCTAGAAGCCCCAACCAAGAGTGAGGGCTTCAGTATATTAGCCATTGTAGAGCCACACAGTAAATAGTAGTCCCTGCTACATAGAGCTTACGGTTTTTAAATAGACAAGAAAGTGAAATGGTGGGATGGCAAATGGAGATACAGAGAGGTGAAGTGACTTCCCTAAGGTCCTCCAGCAAGACAGTGGCAGAGCAGGGAAGACCACCCAGGTCTCCTGTATCCCTGTCACCAAATAGCTTTACATGTACACTTTTCCACAGGAAGAGCATTGCTCTTTAGACAGCTTTAGCTTAAGAATGGGGGGAGGAGTAGCTCAGTGGTTTGAGCATTGGCCTGCTAAACCCAGGGTTGTAAGTTCAATCATTGAGGAGGCCATTTAGGGATTGGGGCAAAAAATCTGGCTGGAGATTAGTCTTGCTCTGAGCAGGGGGTTGGATTAGATTGGATGACTTCCTGAGGTCCCTTCCAACCCTGATATTCTATGAATGGGTGAGGTTCCCCAAAGTGATTGAGTTTTGCACACCAGAGTATGAACAATTCAAAGAGAAATGAAAGCCCTGTGGAATAAAATTCATCCTCATCCTGACTTCTTTCCATCAGGATAACCCTAGGAGTACTGCCTTCAATATGGTAGATGATGTTGCTGAATATTATTTCTGATGTCAATGAATGCCATGAGATTGTATTGGGTAGCCCATGATGAGGTCCACAGAACACCTGCACATGTTGCAAAGAATAACATTCCATGCAGTTTTTTAGAGTTAGGACTAAATTTTATGTGGTGGGGCATCTTTACATTGCCAGAATCTGGCTATAAAGCTGGCACACCTGGGCCAGGGAGAATTAGCCTGGTGTAAGGAGGATCCCCTGAGGGGCTGGAGCCAAAGAGAGGCTCCTATGCCACGTGCTCCCTTCTACTGGTGTGGAAGTAGAGGGGCATGGGGTCAGGACTTTGTGTTGATCCATGGCTACTGTTCTGGTTCCTTGGGGCAGTTAGCAGCTGACATAAACTAGAGCAGCCCTCAAGCTCATCAGCTTCCCCTGGGAGACCCAGGCCTGCAGACAGTGAATGTACTTAGCTTCACCGGAAGTTTAAGCCTGAGTCCTATCACTTCCTACTGACAAAATAACCCAAGAACAAGGTACCAAGTCACCTAGACATCAACCTGCATTTTCTGCTCCCTTTTAGCCCTGAGCCATGAAAAGAAGGTTTTCAAACTCAAGGAAAGGATGATTGGCTTTGAAAAAGCTGGAATCTGATAATTTCACCAGATGTTTAATCAGGGTAGATGCTGGATCTTGTTCAACTTAAACTCTGATCTGCCATATTTCCAGTTCATACAAACTAGGTATTACATTACATTACCCAGGGGAAAAATAGAGATGCTCAAAGTAGAGAAGTGTCAGAGGTTCATTAGAGTAACAACAATAAAAAGGGAACAGTCTGAACCTTATACAACAAGGCATAAAAACCCTATGAATGCAGATAAAAGGACAATATTTATGACACAGCAGGGAAAGTCTTGAATCAAAAAAATTTAAATAGCTGAACACAGGAAAATTGACATCAAGTTGCTTGGTAATGACAGGAAACTTGTTTAAACTGGCTGATTGAAACAAGTGAAATAGGGAAAGTGAAGGATAAATGCTGGAGATTATGTACAAAGATTTGGAGTTTGAGGCTCTGCTGTGTTCCAGTTTTACACTAGTGTGATCTGATTCTTTTAATGGCATTACAGTAGAATAAAACTGGAGTAACACAGTCGTGATTCAAACCCTTTATCTAACCCCAGACCAAAAACTTCTGAAGTTGAAAATACATATTAGTAATTTAGGGTACACTACATTGTTTGGGGATCATTACAATATCCCTATAAAGTGCTTAACTTAACTGTGAATTTTATTAATGCATAAACTTAAAAGAAATCTAAACATAGCAAGGTCCAGGAATGCAGAGTTTTGACATCCAAAGTACCTTAACTCTGCCCTGTCACATAGCATTCCAATCTCCCTCCAGTAAAACTCTCTGAAATCTTGTGCACTGGCCACATTGGATTATATAAGGATTTATGCCCATTTCCCCCTCCCTTTATGAAAAATAATGGAACTTTTCTTCTTCAGCAGAAACCTTAACTTTGCCCTCTAGTGACACTTTTCAAAAACCATGAAATTATTCAGATATTTTAGTGTTTGGGGACTTAGATTAGATTAATATATTTTTTCCCATTCCCCTCTTCATGGTGTCACTATAAAACAGAGTTACGGTTTTAGAGGGCTGTTGGGACATTGTGTGGATGCTGGTGAAATAGGTAAATTCTGGGGCTCCTGTAGGTTAGAAGATGCTGGGGACAGGAGGGGAGGCCCAAGTCTCCATAGTTTCACATTCAAACACGCTAGCTTTTTTGATACACAGACAAATGAAAAAAGCTACTAATAGTAGGTTATCCTCAGACTCCTGGTCAAGTTTCTAGGGCTTCATTCAAGATACGAAAAATGACTGTCTCACATGGACTTCTGACAGCCGGGTGTTCCATCACCTATTATGAAGAAGAGAAAATTAGAGCTACACTTATTAAGTTTGCAGATGATACCAAACTGGGAGGGATTGCAAGTGCTTTGGAGGACAGGGTCATAATTCAAAACGATCTGGACAAATTGGAGAAATGGTCTGAGGTAAACCGGATGAAGTTTAATAAAGACAAATGCAAAGTGCTCCACTTAGGAAGGAACAATCCGTTTCACACATACGGAATGGGAAGAGACTGTCTAGGAAGGAGTACAGAAGAAAAGGATCTAGCAGTTATAGTGGACCACAAGCTAAATATGAATCAGTAGTGTGATGCTGTTGCAAAAAAAACAAACGTGATTCTGGAATGCATTAACAGGTGTGTGGTGAGCAAGACACGAGAACTCGTTCTTCCCCTCTACTCTGTGCTGGTTAGGTCTCAAATGGAGCATTGTGTCCACTTCTGGGCACCACATTTCAAGAAAGATGTGGAGAAATTGGAGAGGGTCCAGAGAAGAGCAACAAGAATGATTAAAGGTCTATGAAGGAAGGCTGAAAGAATTGGGTTTGTTTAGTTCAGAAAAGAGAAGACTGAGAGGGGACATGATAGCAGTTTTCAGGTATCTAAAAGGGTGTCATCAGGAGGAGGGAGAAAACTTGTTCACTTTAGCCTCCAATGATAGAACAAGAAGCAATGGGCTTAAACTGCAGCAAGGGAGATTTAGGTTGGACATTAGGAAAAAATTCCTAACTGTCAGGGTGGTTAAACACTGGAATAGGTTGCCTAGGGAGGTTGTGGAATCTCCATCTCTGGAGATATTTAAGAGTAGGTTAGATAAATGTCTATCAGGGATGGTCTAGACAGTATTTGGTCCTGCCATGAGGGCACAGGACTGGACTCGATGACCTCTCAAGGTCCCTTCCAGTCCTAGAGTCTATGAATCTTATTCTATGAGGGCCTGATCCTGCAAACAGGTAGGCAAGGCAAGGCATGTACACTCAGGGTCATTGAAATAAACAGAAACTGAGGTTTATTGACACATTGGCACCTTGCACAGAACTTCATGCAATGCTCTCTCTAGTGTAAATGAAATTAGCACAGGACCCCTGCTTGAACTTATTCCTTCTTACATTGCCTGGCCTTCATTAGTAAGTGTTCTTGCCACGCCCTCTCCTCATTCCCTCTTGGATCCTATTCCAAAATCCATTGAAGTTTATGGTTAGAATCTCATGGACCTCAGTGAGCTTTGGATTAGACTTTTGGGCTGTAAATTGCAATCAGCTTACTCTGATAGCCAGTTTAGCACACCATTTATGCCACCTCTGAATTTAGCCTTCATTTATTTAAATGAAACTATCCAAAAACAACATGAGAAGAAATTTTAAAGCTATGAATGTCTGAATTTGACAGGCGGAAGCCTTTTCATTCACAGCTAAAAGCAGCTCTCACTTGTTTTCTTACATCATTAGTTGTTTTTCCAGCAACAACCTCACCTTGCAGCTTCTCAGCATGTCAATTACACGTGTGGATGCTGACCTAGCATCCTGTAGCTTACTCCCCCATTCTCATCAAAGCCTGATCCAATGAGAGCTGCACAATTACATGGGTCTTTTGTAAATAGGCCTGTCTTTGACTTTCCTGGCACTACACATGCTTACACCAGCTGAGGAACTGATCTTTATAGGAAATCAGTACAGCAATTTTAAAATTATGAAAACTTCAGATAGGCAAATGGGTCAGTGTTGTTCCACTGGCTTCCCACAACAGAAGAGCTGTGAAATCAGGAACAGTTTTTTCAAAGGCATTGAATAGTGCATATACTAGTGGAAAACACAAAATTCAATATCTATAATCTGTCTGATATTAACAATAGACTGACAAAGTAAGGGAAAGCAAAAAATATGGGGAGATGTAACATAAGAATGGCCATACCGGATCAGACCAAAGGTCCATCTAGCCTAGTATCTGTCTGACAGTGGCCAATGGCAGGTGCCCCAGAGGGAATGAACCTAACAGGCAAAGATCAAGTGATCACTCTTCTGCCATCCATCTCCATCCTCTGACAAACAGAGGCTAGGGGCACCATTCCTTACCCATCCTGGCTAATAGCCATTTATGGACTTAACCACCATGAATTTATCTAGTTCCCTTTTAAATGCTGTTATAGTCCTAGCATTCATAACCTCCTTAGGTAAGGGGTTCCACAAGTTGACACTGAGATGCGTGAAGAAGAACTTCCTTTTATTTGTTTTAAACCTGCTGCCTATTAATTTCATTTGATGATCCCTAGTTCTTGTATTATGGGAATAAGTAAATAACTTTTCCTTATCCACTTTCTCCACATCACTCATGATTTTATATACCTCTATCATATCCCCCCTTAGTCTCCTCTTTTTCAAGGTGAAGAGTCCTAGCCTCTTTAATCTTTCCTCATATGGGACCCTCTCCAAACTCCTAATCATTTTAGTTGCCCTTTTCTGAATCTTTTCTTGTGCCAGTATATGTTTTGTGAGATGAGGAGACCACATCTGTACACAGTATTCAAGATGTGGGTGTACCAGGTATTTATATAAGGGCAATAATATAGTCTCAGTCTTAGTCTTATTCTCTATCCCCTTTTTAATGATTCCTAACATTCTGTTTGCTTTTTTGACCACCTCTGCACACTGCGTGGACGTCTTCAGAGAACTGTCCATGATGACTCCAAGATCTTTTTCCTGACTTCTTGTACCTAAATTAGCCCCCATCATATTGTATGTATAGTTGGGAGTTTTTTTCAAACGTGCATTACTTTACATTTATCCACATTAAATTTCATTTGGCATTTTGTTGCCCAGTCATGTGTTTTGTGATACTGAGGACATCACTGTGATCTGGGACACCCTAGGATTTGCTGATGGTCCTTTTGACTGGGAGTTTCTCCATGGAATGCAGTCCATCTGACTTTGGAAAACAAAGGAACAGCCTAGGGCAGAGGCTGAAAGGCACCAATGTACTGTAAATATTTTAGCACAGGAGTTCCACACAAATTTCTCCTTAGCTTGTGACTTCCTTAATCTGTCTATCTGGGAGGCATGCCTGGGAAATCTATTCATTTATATAACCAGGGAACGTTGCCCAAACCATTTGGCAAACAAACATATTAAATATCACAGACCAGAAATGTCTAGACATAGTTCCTAAAAAATATGCTGAGCAGATTGACAGTCTAGCACATTGCTCAGCTTGAGTATTTTGAGGGAGATGTGGTGGGCTGACGACCTCATAAGTGGGGTCTGACATTCTTCCCCCATTTTTGTTTTGTGAGTTTGCATTCAGAATAGATCAGATTTCACCAAAGAGCTTTGTCTTCATAAATAATTGGAATCCCAGGGATGTCATCTCTAGCAGGGCTAATCATCTCACCGTGATTGCTCACCATCACCACTGCTACTACCTGCTGGGATACAGGGATTTACCATGAGTCCATTCAGCCTTTTTTCTCCTCCTTCCTGAAAGATGATCTGACTATACCAGACAAAGAAAGGGAGCTAGAAGGGATCATCTCCATTGCCATGTCTGGAGCAACTATGTAAGATGTGAACTTAAAGTTTCTGTTAATTCCCCCTTCCTTATGTGTTGTTTTTACCTCAGCTTATATCTCCTACCTTCCTCTTTTTGCCTGCTGTCTAACAAAAGTCCATTGTAGGTAGCCAGGAGAAATGTCATCTAACAACTCCCTGCTGTGACCAGTAAGGCAAGCTGAACATAATGACTGAGAAGCCTGTTAGCAGTGGAAGTTTTGCCTTCTAAAGCCTCGTGAGAAGAAAATTGGAGCAATCGAGACAGATGGATGTTTGGTTTTTTTCTCTTCTTTTTTTTTTACAACCAGGAATATGAAACAAGGGTCCAGCAGTGGCTAGTTGGGTCATATGCTGTGCTTGTGCTCCTCTAGAAAATAACCTGCAAAAACTAGAGGCAGAAGCTTCATTTTCCTATCTTTTGCCATTCTTCACTCCATCCCCCTTGTGTGCATTTGTCTTTTGCTTTGTCTTAAGAAGAAACAGCAAGAAGAGAAACTAGGAAATGAAAGCAACCAGCCTTACTCTCTCCTTTTCCCAACAGAGACATTTGATGCCATTTGAAAGACTGTCAAGCAAGAGATTTTCCCGTTGAGACTGTGCAAATTGAGAGAGAGTAAGGGAGTTTGTTAAAATGCAGATTCATTTGATTTTTTTTTGATTTTTCAATGTCTTTTTTTTTCTTTCTGATTTAATGGGTGTTTGTTTAAATAATGTGTCAAGCAAAAGCAGGTGCCTGGCGGTGGCGGCAACAACAACAACAAAAATGGTGTAGCGCTAAAACCCCCCTGCCTAAACCTCGCACCAGGAGGAGAGCAATACATGAGTCACAGAGTAAGCAGAGTGTCCTGGAGTGTTTCCAGGGGGATTTGATCAGCTGAGGGGAATGTGGATCTTGTGCTGATAGGGTCAAGCAATTACTGGAAAGTCTTGTGGGAAGAAGGAGAGGAAACATGTGACAGGTCTGGTGCGGTGGTCTTAAGGAGCACATTTGTTAGCCAGCCTGCCATCAATTACATGGGGGGAGCTGGAACAGCAAAGTCAGCAGACCTGATTCTGAAGAGGGCTTCTCAGAAACTGGGGCAAAATGCTGCTTTTTGTAAAACTGGCAGGGACATGGTTCTTGTAGCACATCTGCACTAACAACCTTTTGCCACTTTCACCTGCTCAGAATGCCAAGAGCTGTTTCGGGAGCCAGTCTGTGGAAGGTAGGCTTAGGGGTTACATAAACAAAAGCAAAACACTTTTTTAGGGTTTTTATTTTTTTTTGTAAAACCCCCAGGGGCCTGAAAACCTTGTTTAAAGGACACCTGATTACTCCACTATAGCGCAATCCATGAAGCTCCAGAAACCTCACAGTTCACAACACTGCAGTTGCAGTTTCAGACCCAACAGGTGGCAATCACACCACAGACTGTTCCTGTTCAGAGTGTGCTGAAAAGTGGCTCTGCATTCTTAAGTACTCCAAAAAAAGAACAAAACTGAGGAGAGGAAAGAATGCCTGGACTGAAAATTCAGCTTCTTATGAGAAAACCTGTGTTCAAGATTTCCGTCCATTTTCTGAGCATGGTACTTACCGTACTGGCTCCATATTAGAAATCTGAATCAAAAGAAAGCAGCAAACTATGCTTGCAGCCAGATTCTTGCTTCGTTCCAACCCTTGCAGTCACATTGAAGTAACAGATTGCATAGTGTCCAAATCAATGCAGAATATACCCATCCATGTTCTATTTTCATTTTATACATTAGTTCAGAAACTAAGAAATTCAATAATATGAGAGAGGGAGAAAGGAATTCTAGCTGTTCAAGCAGCTAGAGAGTTCACCTATTGCCATGGAAACATTCACATCCTAGCAACAGCTTATTGATACTAAGATGACATGGAGAGACTTGAGCCGATTCCTCCAAACAGGGAGAAACCAGCTATATTGTTTTTAAGTAGTGCAAAGCCATTTAACAGAACCCCATCTTCCCCGCCCCACCCAGCCATGTATTATTTTTTCCTAAATTGTCCAGGCACTGCATTGACACATCACCAGCTCTCTTCGTATGATTCATCTGAAAAATTATGATACCACTCATAAAATACAGACACTAAATTAATTTAACATCTACAAATATTTAGCGTATATTTTCACAGTTGAATCTAGAAACACATAAGAGCAATTTGCCATTTTATTCCAGTTGCTCTGCTCTCCAGGCCCAATCTTGCTGTGACTGGTGTCAGTAAGAGTTGTTTATTGACACGTAGGAATGGGAGCAGACCCTTTTGTAGGCTACATTTTGCCTGGCCCTTCTGCACATGTTGTGGGGGGTTGAGGGGGGAGGGGAGTGGAGCACAGGGAACTGAAAGGCCTTTCTTACTTGTATGGCCTGCTTTGGGACTGGGCAGATTTGCACTCAGCTGCTTTCCTCTCCCTGAAAAAGTGCAGCACCATGCCACACCTAGTGCAGGGTAGTGCATAGTCTATCCCACTAATAGCTTGAGTAACAGAATTATACACAAGTTATATATCAAAAGAGAGACTTACAATGGAAAGTATTAGGCAACTGTAACTACTATTGTTAGTATAGCTATTTTTACTGCAATAGCATCTAGGAGCCCATGGACCAGGACCCCACTGTGCTAGGCTTCGTAAAAGCACAGAACAAAAAGAAGTCCCTGCTCCAAACAGCTTACAATGATGCCAGATCCTCCTCTACTATGCAACTTTAGGGGAAAAAATTCTTTCACTGATTTTGTTTGAAACTTGGACTATGTAGGTAGCTCTTGGAGTGATTCCTTTTTTTTTTTCCTTTTTCTTTATCATTTTTGAAAGCCAGGAAAGTATGTAATCCTTATGTATATGAAATCTGTGGGACTGAAGCATGTGTTAAGTGCTTTCCTGAACTGAGGCCATTTATTGTTTGGAAGTGGGGAAAGTAATGAGTTCTAGAAATCACAGTCAAAGAGACCATGTTTCAGCAATATGGCTCTTTATCTCTCACACAATACAAATTAGGGATGAGAAAACACCCAAGAAGATGCCAGCCATACTTTATTGCAGTCATAGTTCCTAGTGACCTACCTTCCTGAACTGAAGATAAAAATCTAAATCAGCTTGAATAGCAATAGCAGTGAAGCTGTGGCAGCCCAGGCAGCAGCTGCTTTCATGTGTAGCTGGGGCCCTGAACAAACAGGGTGAGCCTGGGCAGCTGCATGTTGCCACAGCTCCACTGCCATTGTTACTCAAAGTTTGCTTGGGTACATCTACAAGTGCTGCAATCACACCTGATAATGGTGTAGACATGTCCAGAGACAAAAGTATGCACAGGGTTGGGGGGGGGGAAGTAAGACTAAAAAGCAAATTGCAGAAATACTTATTTAAAAAAAAGTGAGAGAGAGAAAAAAGAAAACAGACAGACAAATGAGAGAGGGGCACTATGGGCAAAAAATCCAGGTGAGATGCAGCGACAGTGCCAGGGATTTGGGGAGCCTGGATGCAGACATGTCAGAAATAAGCAGCTCCAACCAAAAAAAAGATGTGGAACACTGGGTTAAAATAACAAACAAGCCAGTTCAGTGAGGAATTTGCAGCTTGGAGGAAGCCAGAATGTGTTGAATAATTAAATGATAATAGTTTGATAATGTGGTTCACCCTTCAGACTGGATTGTTGCATTGAGATTTCCCTTGCACACACCTTCGAGGGCAAGACACAGTAGTAGTTCTGGCACTGGTGGCAAGGAATGTGGGTTGATGGTAGGCCCAGACACCACTAGTCATCAGCACTAGCTGGCAAAGCTGGATTAGCATGTGTCTGTTTAGGACAAGTGGGAGTTGAACCCTGTGGCTGCCAACATGCAATATTGGTAATGGTTTAATGCACAGGCATAATTTCACTTCTATATTTGGGGATGGAAGGGCAACGCCAGTCAGGCCAATGGGGCTGTGTGTGGGGAGAGGCAAATTCTGTGCATGCCTGAGGCTTGTAGTTTGGGGGTGCAATGCCTCCTCCAGCCCCCCAAACTATGTCCATGGTTGAAAGTGGTTGTCTTACCCTATACCATCTTGTAGGGAGAGAATTTTGAGATGAAAAATTATATATAGTAACTTCTAATTTTAAAGTAATCTTTTCCCCACAGTGCCTTCCTATACTTCATATCCTCATTCATTAAGCTATCACTTTGTCTCTTTTAACCTCCTCCTTAGAACCTACTTCAAAAGTGATGCCTTAGGTTGCTCCTGATTAACGCTGGTTAGGTAAATGAGGGCTGGTCCACACTACGGGGGTAAATCGATTTTAGATACGCAACTTCAGCTACGTGAATAACGTAGCTGAAGTCGAATATCTAAGATCAGATTACTCACCCGTCCTCACCGCGCGGGATCGATGTTCGCGGCTCTCCGTGTCGATTCCGCAACTCCGTTGGGGTTAATGGAGTTCCGGAATCGATATAAGCGCGCTCGGGGATCGATATATCGTGTCTAGATGAGATGCGATATATCGATCCCCGAGCAATCGATTTTAACCTGCTGATACGGCGGGTAGTCTGGATGTAGCCTGAGAGGCTGTGATTTCTGTTACCTTTTGTTTGTTTTGGTACCTTGTCCTCCCTCCCTGTTTGTCTGGTTCTTTGGTTCTGTCTGTTACCTATACCATAAACTCTCTGGGGTGGGGATTGTCTTTTTGTTTGTATGGTATCACACACAATGGAGCCATTAGCCTTGATTGGGGTTCCTAGGTGCTACCATAACTTTGATAATGATGATAATTAAAGTAAGTTAAGTGGCTGTCTTTTCCTTTGTGCTTTATATAGAAAATGGATTATGGTTGACATTTATAGATTTCATTCTCAAATTGCTTGAAACTTTGACTCCACAGAAATTAGAAATCTCAGCAGATGTGCCTGCAAGATCACAAGACAAGTTCAAAATAGAGAGAGAGTTACAGCTTTGCCTATTATTTCTAGACTTGCAAAGGTTCCTGTGATTACGATGCCATTTTCTTGCATGAGGCAGTTCTGTATGGCGAGGAATGAACACAGTATTGGTATTCAATTAATTCACTTTTTCCCCTGGAATTTCATAGGATTTTATGCCCTTCCTCTCCTGCCTGTCTGCAAGTGGAGGAGAGCATGCTACTGTGGATCCTGCTTAAGGGTTTCTGACAGGGCATGCTCTGTCCCTGTCCTCAGATGCCTCTGCAACCTCTCAGACTCTCTCCATTGTGTGGCCATTTCATGTGATTGATTTACATTCCCATTACCTACACCAATACAGTCCCAGCAGCACTATTATAACAGTGTTTCTCTACCTTTAGCCCTCTCCCATAGAGCCAGGATGGGGGAGAGAGCTCCCTTCCTTGAGATCTCTGTACATGCTGGGCTCAGCTAGCCCTGGTTGTACCCTTTTTCCTCCTGTATGTCCTTCCTATGTCCTTCCTTTATCCCACAGCTGTTGGACCTCTTGGCTCACTCAGCCTGATCAGCCAATTAGCTTGCCCAATCAACCTTCTCCAGGGAAGCTGATTGATGCCTAAGTGATAAAAGTGCTGCGTTACCTGCTAGCTTCCAAATCACTGTCACATGGATACACAACTCTGTGTCACACCCTCCCCTTCCACTTAACCTGACACAGGTGGTCTACAAGGTTTCAGTTCCCTGAGGGAGGGTGGGAGGTGTAACAGGACCAGGGAGGGATGACCATGTGGACTGTAATGGAATCTTCCTGTCTTCAATGCCTGCAAGCCAATGCAGTATATACTAGTCAGACAGACTCTGCAGTTATTCATACTCCATACCCTTCTGCATATTGGAACCATGCCCCCACCCACCATAGATGGATCTCGGAGGTAGCCATGATCAATGAAGGCCATGGCAGAACAGTTCCTGTGCAAGCCTTGCTATCCATCGGTATCTGGGAGATGGACTGACCTGGTTGGCAGTGAAACATCAAATAGTCTGTGCGCAAATGTGCTTTGCTTCCATTGAATCCTTTCAGATCTTTGCAGATCTTGGGTATATATGGGTTTGAGGGGAGAGTCCCCTATGGAGAACTAATATGCGTAGGAGAGAATAGAGTCTTTCCAACAAGTTTGGACATTTGATTTTATAACCAGTTGGGGCTGGGTAATAGATAAGGACTTTTTTTGATGGAAGACTCAGATGCTTATGCTATTAGCAAATATCTCCAATGGCTGGAGATAACACACTAGATGGGGAGGGCTCTGAGGCCTGGTCTACACTAAAAAGTTAGATTCCCAGCTGCATTGCTTAGTGCTGTGAAAAATCCACATCCCTGAGCAATGTAATTAAGTTGACCTAACCCCAGGTATAGACAGTGCTAGTTCGATGGAAGGATTCTTCTATAGACCTATCTGCCATCTCGTGGGGAGGTGGATTAACCTACGCTGATGGGAGAACCCTCTCCCACTGGCATAGGTAGTATCTACAATGAAGTGCTACAGCAGTGCGGATGCAACTGTGCAGCAGTACCACCATAGTGTTTCAAGTGTAAACAAGCCCTGAGCTACTACAGAGGATTCTTTCACCGGTATCTGGCTGGAGGGTCTCACCCACATGCTCAGGGTCTAGCTGATCAGCATATTTATGATCAGGAAGCAATTTCCCTCCCAGGTCATACTGGCAGAGACCCTGGGGTTTTTTGCTTTCCTCTGCAGCATGGGCCATGGGTCACTTGCTGGTTTGAACTAGAATAAATGGTGGATTATTTGTAACTTGAAGTTTTTAAATCAAGATTTGAGGACTTTAAATTTAGCCAGATGTTATGGGTGTATTACAGGAGCGAGTGGGTGAGGTTCTGTGTAGGAGGTCAGCCTAGATGATCATGATGGTCCCTTCCAGCCTTCAAGTCTATGACTCTAGTAGTTCATATTTATTCAGGACATGTGATACTCATTGAATCCTATTGTGATCCTGAGAGAGACAAGGTGGGTGAGGGAATATCTTTATTCTATTTTACTTAGTTGGTCCAATAAAGATATTACTTAACCCACCTTGTCTCTCTCATATTCTGGGTCCATGTCTACAAAAACACTGCAGACTACAACTCAGATCTTGATTTAGCTTGATTCATTGACTAGTTTGGGTAGGCACCATTCTCCTCTTTTTCATTTAGAGGCGTGTTGTATGTTAGTAGCAGATTGATTGATAGATAAATGTTTGCATTTAATTAGGAATGTCATTTTTTTCACAGCCACAAGCATGTGTAATATTGGATCATGATATATGCATTACTGAATCTCATTTTTGCTCTGTGGTGGGTTTTTTTTGGGGGGGGATGGGGGAATATCTTGATTGAAGAGAGATAGCAAGGGAATTTCAGCTCTGAAAAATGTCTATTTGTTTTACATATTTGTAAGATTGTTAGCACTGTTACACTAAATCTGTATTTGGCTCCTTGTAGATGCTATCTTGCCTTTGAGTTATGATCATAAATATTCAATAAAAACAATTGAAGATGACAGGACAGATCCTCAACTGCTGTAAATTGGCATTACTCCATTGAAATAAATCACCATTCATTTTGTAGCCACCTTGAAATCAATGGTGCTAAACTGATTTACACCAGTTAAGAATCTGACCTTACGGCTCTAGAGGATTTCAAAGTCTTGCATATGTCACATTCTGTCAAACTCAAGGACATTTTTAATACTGTGTACCTCTAGTGGAGGTAAAGTAAATAAGTCCAGATGCTCTAGTCAGAAATGACTTTATTAACTCAAGTGCTTTTGTTCTAGTTTTGTTATTTATTATAATGGAAATGGAATCAATGGGAGGTACAGAGAAAAACTGGGAACTACTGATAAATAATAGTTTTCTGTTTTTAAGATAAGAAAAACAGATGGAACTACTTGCCTTTTAATTGAAAAATTAATAGGCCACATTCTACTCTCATTTGTCCTGGTACATAACTGGAATAATGCCACTAAAGTTAGATTTACTTCAGATTTACACTAGCGTCAATGAAAGCAGAATCTGGCTCACCATGAGCTATAATTTAGAAGGTAAAAGCTTTATTCTTAAAAAAAAAAAATTGAGTCATGAGAACAGTGTGATAAGATACAATGGGTCAGATCTTCTGGCTCTTCTGCTTGGAAAAGAGATGCCTAAGAGGGGATATGAAAGAGGTCTACAAAATCTTGATTGATATGGCGAACATGAATAAGGAAATGTTATTTACCCCTTTACATAACACAGGAACTAGGGCTCACCCAATGAAATGAAGAATAGGCAGCAGGTTTAAAACAAATAAAAGGAAGTATTTCTTCACGCAATGCACAGTCAACCTGTGGAACTCTTTGCCAGAGGATGATGTAAAGACCAAAACTATAACAAGTTTAAAAAAAGAACTAGATAAGTTCATGGAGGATAGTTCCTTCAATGGCTATTGGTCAGGAATGCAACACCATGCTGTTTGCCAGAAGCTGGGAATGGATAACGGGATGGATCACTCAATGAGTGCTTGTTCTGTTCATTCCTTCTGAAGCACTTGGCATTGGTCACTGTTGGAAGACAGGATACTGTACTGGGTTAGCTGGAGCATCGATCTGACCCAGTATGGCCATGCTTATGTTCTTATGTTCTCCGCTGGTATAAATTGGTGTGACTTCATTGAAGTCCATGGAGCTATGATGATTTGCATAAGCTGACGATCTGTCACTACATTTTCATGGTAAGAATTTGTGGAGAACAGTTTGAAGTAATTTAATAGGATTTCTTGTGTCTACGTAATGAGGCGCTGTTGCTGATCTGATGTGAGGGACATCTAGAATTGATTGTGACAAATAGGAAGGAACTGGTTGAAAGTTTGAAAGTGGGAGGAAGCTTGTCTGAAAGTGATAATTAAATCATAGAGTTCTTGATTCTAAGGAATGATAGAAGGGAAAACAGCAGAATAAAGATAATGGATTTCAGGAAGGCAGACTTTAGCAAATTCAGGAAGTTGGTAGGTAAGATCCCATGGGAAGTAAGTCTAAGGTAAAAATAGTTGGCAGTTTTTCAATGAGATTATTAAGGGCACAAGAGCAAACTATCCCACTGTGTAGGAAACATGGAAAGTATAGCAAGACACCACCTGGGCTTAACCAGGAGATCTTCAGTGATTTAAAATTCAAAAAAAGTACTACAATTTAGGAAACTAGATCAAATTACAAAGGATGAATATGAACAAACACAAGCTTGTAAGGACAAAATTAAAAAGGCCCAGGCACAAAATGAGATGAAACTAGCTAGACGCATGAAGGGTAACATGAAAGCATTCTACAAACACGTTAGAAGCAAGAGGAAGAGCAAGGAGAGGGTAGGCCCATTACTCAACGAGGGGGGGGAAAACAATAACAGAAAATGTGGAAATGGCAAATGTGTTATACAACTTTTTTGTCTGCTTACATAAAAAGGTTAGTAGTAATTGGACATCTTACATAGCAAATGCCAGTGAAAATGAGGAAGGATCTGAGGCTAAAATAGGGAAAGAACAAGCTAAAAATTATATAGACAATGTAGATGTCTTCAAGTCGTCATGGCCTGATGAAATGCATCCTAGGATACTCAAGAAGCAATGGTTTTAAATTGCAGCAAGGGAGGTTTAGGTTGGACGTTAGGAAACACTTCCCAACTGTCAGAATAGTTAAGCATTGGAACAAATTGCCTAGGGAGGTTGTGGAATCTCCATCATTTGAGGCTTTTGAGAACAGGTTAGACAAAAACCTGTCAGGAATAGTCTAGTCATTACGTAATTCTGCCTTGAGTGCAGGGGACTGGACTAGATGAGCTCTTGAGTTCCCTTCCAGTCCTACAAATCTATGATTTTATGATCTAATGCATGCTCCCTGTTTTCTTGAGGTCTTGTCTGTAAAGTTCATAACAGATCACCCTAAGAGGGGATTTACTAGCTTCAGGTGATCCTGGTGATTTTAGTAGGTGTTTAGAGGCACCCAGTCCTTTTGCAAATATTTGTCATATGACACAGAAGATATAAATCAAAGAATCTGACCATTTATGGTAATTAAAGATCCTGTAGCACTTTTTATGAGAGAAGGTGTTCTGGTCAGAGTCCTCTATGTGTAGTTATAACATCCTTCAGCAATATCAACAGAATACAGTTTTTTTTCTTTTTAATAAAACCTCACTATCTGTCAGGCAGACCATCTATAGGTTAATGTTTCATACTACACACATCATTATAGTATCTGAGCACCTTTGGTCATAGTAGTATAACCTCTTTGTACGTTTTGAAATGTGTTGTACCACGATATAAGAAAACCAGCTGAAATAGACAGTGATACAGTTGGCATCTTTATCACTAAGAGTTTCCCCCAGGCTCAGTTCTCAGTTTTATTAGTAAATTCTCAGAGTAGAGTGCATAACTTGTAATGAATAATTTATCTGACCAGCGTCATTCCTTTTCTGTTCGTAGACTGTCTGTCTGCAAACACATCATGATTTTCTCAGATGTAGTTATTTGACTCGTTCATAAGCAGAATTTTTTTAGTAAAAAAAGGGAAGAACCAGAGAAGGTGGTCGGCTTATGAACGTGTATAGAGCGGGGGAGGTGGGACACAGCCCCTCCCCTCAACAGAGGGAGCAAGGAGAGGCAGCACAGCTGGCAGAGACAAAACGGAAGAGGTGGGGCCAGAGTCTCTCCACTTCTGACCACGCTGCTCTACCCCCAGCCTTCAAAGCAGCTGCAGCTCTGGGGCTGGCAGGCTGCAGCCATGCTGCTCGGCCCTGCCCCCTAGAACAGGCTGTGGAACCTCTCCAAGCTCATCTGAAGCAAGCTTGCCAGAGACCAGGACATGCCATCTGAAAGCAGCACCAGTCCTAGCCATAACAGGTGCAAAACCTACAGATGTATCTCTGAGGCTCCGATGGTCAATACCCTCCACATCACTCCTTGAATGATCTCTTGTAATGCATGTTAACTACTTATGCTAAACAGTGTGTTCTACCTTATATTTAGCCATGACACTCTGAGGCTTGGTCTACAATAAAAAGTTAGGTCAAAGCAGCTACATTGCTCAAGGATGTAAAAAATCCTTATCTCTCTGCCATGTAGTTAAACTGAACTAAGTCCCAGCGTAGACATTGCTAGATTGGCAGAAGAATTCTTCCATTGACCTGGCTATTGCCTCTTGGGGGTGGATTGCCTATGCTAGGGGTCAGCAGCCTTTCAGAAGTGGTGTGCCGAGTCTTCATTTGTTCATGCTGATTTAAGGTTTTGCGTGCCAGTAATTCATTTGAACGTTTTTAGAAGGTCTCTTTCTATAAGTCTGTAATACAACAATAATTTATGTAATAAGTTATTTATGTAAAGTAAATAAGGTTTTTAAAATGTTTAAGAAGCTTCATTTAAAATTAAATTAAAATGCAGAGCCCCCCAGACCGGTGGCCAGGACCCAGGCAGTGAGAGTGTCACTGAAAATCAGTTCGCGTGCCATAGGTTGCCTATCTCTGGCCTATGCTGGTGGGAGAATCCTTCCCATCAGCTTTAGGTAGCATCTATGCTGAAGCACTACAGCAGCAAAGATGCAGGGCTGCAGATGTGCCATTGTAGCACTTCAAGTATAGACACACTCTCAGTACCTTTCCCAGACCTGAAGAAGAGCTCTGTGCAGTTAGAAAGCTTGTCTCTTTAACCAACAGAAGTTGATCCAATAAAAGATATTCCCTCACTCACCTTGTCTCTCAGGTAAATTATAGTAATCCTCAGTGAGGTGGGTGTTCAGATCTGGGGTTTTGGTTTGGCCCAGGATGATGATGGGATCAGTCATGAAACCTGGATCTTGTTCCAGTGGTTGGTTCTGACAATACCACTTTCCCCAGGCCCCCACGTTTCAGGGGACGTTCTAATCGTAATGAGGCTAAAATGAAATACTGTAGGCAGTGCTATTTTGCTAAAGGCAAACATACATAAAACAGAACTGATCTTAATGTTGTTACAATGCAGTGTGAGGAAATGCTTTCTAGCCATCTAGATTAGTTTTTCATATTAGAAATCAGCCTTGATTTCTCTTTGTCAGTTTTGAGTTGGATCGTGTTCCATCAAAGCTGCGATAACTTTGTTCTGTGTTTATAAACCTGCATGACAGTTTGAGCTCTCCTGTGTGTTGTATATATCATAGTTTTTCTGTTTGGAGACAAGCTTGTAATTTCTACTAATGGCCAGAGGTGGTGCTGAATACTTAAGTACTGCATGGTGAAACTGAATCAAAGCTAGAACAAAAGAGATTTAGGTTGAAGAATTGGGGTGTTAATCATAAATATACTTATCTACCACAAACGAAGATGCTGAGTAAAGATAAAAGGTAAGGATAACAAAAGTTCAGGGAAGGAGGAAGAGGGGATGGATGAATATTGTAGAAATAGCCCAAGCAGCATAAAACAAAACTGTCAGAAGATGGGAAAGTGTGATAAAATAGAAACCATAGCCTGTATACTTACCAGAACTTTGCTCGTTTTCAAAATGAAGGTAGTAGATAAGACAAAATCCCCTGCAGGTGAATTGATCAGAAATTTTCCATGAGTAGATGGAAATAGCAATCAGGATTAACTATTGGTGGACCAGTGGTTTCCAATTATTATTATTTTTTTGTGCTAGCACCTATTATTTACTTTCTGTCCTTCTATTTCTCTCTCATTCTGTTTATTGAAGTCTGCAAAGTTTTTAGGGATGCAGTGCATATGAAAAGATGCAAGGCAAACGAGGGTCTGATCTCACAAACACTTCCTCATGTCCTAATCCTTATATAGTCAATGACAGCATTCATAATGGGTAAGGATTGCTCATGTAAGTGTTTGCAGGATTAGGTTCTAAAATTGGACTGCTTTATATTGTTCATTAAGAACATAAGAACAGCCGTACCGGGTCAGACCACAGGTCCATCTAGCCCAGTATCTGTCTACTGACAGTGGCCAATGCCAGGTGCCCCAGAGGGAGTGAAGCTAACAGGCAATGACCAAGTGATCTCTCTCCTGCCATCCATCTCCATCCTCTGACAAACAGAGGCTAGGGACACCATTCTTTACCCTTCCTGGCTAATAGGCATTTATGGACTTAGCCACCATGAATTTATCCAGTTCCCTTTTGAACATTGTTATAGTTCCAGCCTTCACAACCTCCTCAGGTAAAGGGTTCCACAAGTTGACTGTGCGCTGTGTGAAGAAGAACTTCCTTTTATTTGTTTTAAACCTGCTGCCTATTAATTTCATTTGGTGACCCCTAGTTCTTGTATTATGGGAATAAGTAAATAACTTTTCCTTATTCACTTTGGTTTCCTCTACTTGATTATTTGTCTCTCTAATGAGACGATGACTCACCGCTGTGGCGCTTCCCGCTGGTCATCCAAGGAATTAGCTTTCCAGCCTCCAGAGCGCCCTCTGTTGGCTGGTGTCTTGCCTTCTGCTGGCCCCCTTGTCCGTCCCGGACCTTGGCTCCCCTTTCTCTTGGGACTAGTCAGGACAGGTCTCCCCACCTCACCTCAGTATAAGGCTACTGCCAGTCACCATCTAGCCCCCATTCACTGGGGCAGACTGCAGTTTACAAGCCACTCATCACAGGCAAGGGGGGCTTGGACCTGCTGCCTCCACCTACCCTTGGACTGCTTCCTGCAACCTCAGTACCTATTTGGCCTTGCACAAGACCAGCAGCCTGGGGAGTTGACAGGCAGGAGCTCCCCAACTCCTCTCGCCTTTTCCCCAGCCCTGCTCCACCTCAGGTACCCTGGTATGCTCCCCAGCAGTCTGGCCCTTCTCTCTCCACAGGTAGAGGAGGGCTAGCTGAGGTCTGTTTGGGGCATGGCCCCCAGCTGTGCCTGCTTCCTCAATCAGCCTTGAGAGCTGCTTGCCCCAGCCACAGCTCTCTCCTGGACTGTTTTAAATCCTTCAGAGCAGGAGTGGGTAACCACCCCACTACAGTCTCTGAGTCTTAATTATCCATTCCTTTTCCAGTACATTTAAATATCTCTAAATTGTCAGCTCATATGGAAAATAATTTGAAAATCTGAGTTTTCATAACCTTACTTTTAACAGATTTTCTTACTGGTTTACTTGTTACTTAAGCCATTGTATTGATCCCTTTTGCTGTCAGTTTACCTCTGCACCTACTGTGCTGTTATTGTCCATAAATAGCAAGGGGGTCTTCCCTGAGTGTAGTTGGAAAGTTTGGCAGCAAATCAAGATGTTTCCCCCATCTTCTCACTCAATGTGAATGGACATTGAAATTGTAACCTAGGATCTTTTATATCAGCATTGTTTCCTAGTTGTCTGTCTCAGCCCTTGTATGACCCGCATCCCTGGAGTACCTGAGCACCTCCCAAGTGTTTAAAACCAGAAATGACAATCTCTCTTCTTCCCTTTCCAGGCTGTAGGAGTGACAGCATGATTCATTTTTTTAAAAAGTACTTGGATCAGAGTGTATCCCTAGATCTGCATATTCCTGAGAACAGGTCTGCCACCCTTCCATGAAGAAGTGGAGTTCAGGTGCCATAATGTTACCCTCCCACTATCCATCCATACTCTCCAGAAGCCAGGGTAAGGGTATAGACTAGTCAGGACAGGGGGAGAGATGGGTGGAGGCATATTGGTTTTCCCTCAGGCTATGAGAACATTAGTTTGTTGTGGATGTTGGAGGCACTACAGCTAAGGGGGGAGGAGTGGTTCCTTGATAGCATGGAGCTGGAGGCCAAAGTCAAATGCAGAAGCAGACAGCAACTGTATTGTCAGTGTTGACCTCCTGTGGATCACCCCAAGATCCATTATGTTTAGAGTTAGTCCCTATGACCTAATATGGCAAATGGAGAAAGGTACTCTGCCCCTCAACCCCATGGGAGGATGCGGGGACATCTCTACAAGTGGATCCTCAATGAAGATTGCTTCCTGCAGAATCCCTCACATGGGTTTTTCTACAGCAGGGGATGGCACAAATCTTTATAATGTGGGTGTGACTCAGAGAGAGAGAGAGAGAGAGAAGAATGTGTTGAAGGAAACCCAAGTCAGAGATGAATTTCCTGTGTCAGCAGATTGTAGTGTCATTAGCTCTTGAATATGACCTAATCAAGGGAGAAGACAAAAGGAAAAACTGACAGGTGTTGGAGATCACACAAGTCTTCACTAACAGTAAAGAAAAAACAGAAGAACTGGCCAATTTAAAAATAAAGTTAAAAATCTTTGGTGAAATAAAGTAAAGCCAATTTCAAGTTTTTTGGTGGGTGAAAAGTAGTACCTGTTTTATTTAAAATGAAATGCTTGAGTTCAATTAGCGAAATGCCTTTGGAAGTGATTTTCCCAGTTAATAAGACTGACAGAATTACTGAGACTGTAATGAGCTGCTGTGCATCAATCAGTACATGTTATGTCATGCTGCTCTGTTGAGAGTTCTGGATGTGGTGGAGATGGAACATTTCACTTCCATGCTGCTTGTGGGTAGAAAACAACTGCAGAGCTTCATCCCTGCCCACCCTGGCTAATAAAAAGAGCAGCTTTTTTTCTCTCACCCTTTCATCCCCAGAATGTTATGTGTTGATGAAAATGCAGAGTTGGTTACAAATCAGGTTTAACTGCAACGGAAAGACATTGGGAAAAGGTGAAATTGGGTTTAGTTACAAGTCCTAAAGATAAGCAGCAATAAGATAAGATGAACAGAGATCATTAACTTCTTCACTCCTGAATTATTTATTTTCACATGCAAAATGAGGCACAAATATGGTTGAGGAGATAAGCATCTAGTCTGATCTTTTTTCTATTTTGTCATTTTTGTGTGCAGAAGAATGTACAAATCTCTGGAACTCTAGGGGGTAATTACTAGTTAGAGATTTATTACAAATGTTTCTACAGGCACAACATGAAAGGCTCCTTGATGCTAATGAAAAAGCCAAAGTATTCATAGATCATTTCCTATGTTGCCAAATATATCTCGGCACTCTTAAAATCCATGTTTTTACTCCTTGACAGTCTTGGTATTGGGCACAAAATAATAAATGACTCACACCCCTTCCTTAGATGTCTGAGGTCATTTTTCTCCACCATGTACTTTGCACAAAGTTACATGAATAGACTTGTTTCATACAGGGGACAAATATGACCTAATATATTCATTATACTAATACATTCAAACAATAATTTAAAAGACCCTTCATCTATCATAGAATATAAATTATTAGCTTCTTGTGAAAGTTAGTGGAATGAGTCTTCTACCAATTCAGGGCTAGATTCACAAAAGGATTTAGGTAATTAACAACCATTTTAGGCATCTGAATACCAGAATCAGGCCCCACTGGCATTCACAAAACTCCTGCTCAGTTGCCCCTGAACTCTGTAATCTAAAATCACCAGTACCTAAATTTTTGCAGTAAGAGTTTTTTAGGTGCCTATGTTTCTGTCTTTCAATTTGTGCATTGCAGCTCTACACCAGACATCCTGGTGCCTAATCCCCAGAGTGATCTGGGAGAAGATAGGTGCTCCTCTACCTAACTTGCCTGCAGGACCCAATCTGGTAAGTGTGCTCACGTCTCCCTTACCAGATCACGCTCCTATAGGTGACCTTATAACAAAAAGGCCAAGAAGGTGACCTCTCTCATAACTTTTAGCCCAGTGGTGAGGGTACTCATTTGGGATGGGGAAGACCCCTGCTTCAAGTCCACCATCTGCTTGAGTGGGAGAATGGGTATGAACTATTACCCCTCAGGTGAGTGCCCTAATCACTGGGATCTGGGATAGTCTGAAGTGGGTCTCCTATATCTGAATTGGGACTCTCTTCTGTTGAAGCTGTTCAGTTTTGGATAAATACTTTTATTTATTATTGAAAGTAGGACAGCTTCAACAGGAGAGCCCGAGGGAGCCCCACATCAGAAGTTCTCATTGACCAGTGGTTAAATCCTTTTCTCCTGAAAGGTGGCAGATCCTTGCTCAGATCCCTTCTCCTGACTCAATCAGAGAATATAACATAAGAATGGCCATACTGGGTCAGACTAAAGGTCCATCTAGCCCAGTATCCTGTCTTCCAACAGTGGCCAATCCCAGGTGCTCCAGAGGGAATAAATAGAACAGATAAGCATCAAGTGATCCAGCCCCTGTTGCCCATCCCCAGATTCTGGCAAACATAGGCTAGGGACACCATCCCTGCCCACCCTGACTAACGGCCATAGATGGACCTATCCTCTATGAATTTATCTAATTCTTTTTTAACCCTGTTACAATATTGGCCTTCACAACATCCTCTGGCAAAGAGTTCCACAGGTTAACTGTGCATTGTGTGAAGAAATACTTCCTTTTGTTTGTTTTAAACCTACTGCCTATTAATTTCATTTGGTGACCCTGAGTTCTTGTGTTATGAGAAGGAGTAAATAACCCTTCCTTATCTACCTTCTCCAGCCCTGTCATGCTTTTATAGACCTCTGTCATATCCTCCCTTAGTCATCTCTTTTCCAATCTGAAAAGTCCCAATCTTATTAATCTCTCCTCATATGGAAGCCATTCCATACTCCTAATATTTTTTGTTGCTCTTTTCTGAACCTATTTCTGAACCTTTTTTGTTTTGTTTTGTTTTGTTTTTGTTTTTTTTTTTGGAGATGGGGCGACCACATCTGCACATAGTATTCAAGATGTGGGCATACCATGGATTTATATAGAGGCAATATCTATCCCTTAATGATTCCCAGCATCCTGTTCACTTTGACTGCCGCTGCAGATTGAGCTATGTTTTCAGATTATCCATGATGATTCCAAGATCTTTTTCTTGAGTGGTAACAGCTAATTTATGCTTATCATTTTATATATATAGTTGGGATTATGTTTTCCAGTGTTCATTACTTTGCATTTAACAACATTGAATTTCATCTGCCATTTTGTTGCCAAGTGACTCAATTTTGTGAGATCCTTTTGTAATTCTTTGCAGTCTGCTTGGGACTTAACTATCTTGAGTAGTTTTGTAACATCTGCAAATTTTGGCACCTCACCGTTTACTCCTTTTTCCAGATGATTTAAGAATATGTTGAATAGGACTGGTCCCAGTACAGAACCCTGGGGAACACCACTATTTACCTCTCTCCAATGTGAAAACTGATTATTTATTCTTACCCTTTGGTTCCTATCTTTTAACCAGTTACTGATCCCTGAGAGGACCTTCCCTATTATCCCATGACAACTTACTTTGCTTAAGAGCCTTTGATGAGGGACCTTGTCAAAGGCTTTCTGAAAATCTAGGTATACTATATCCACTGAATCCCACTTGCCCACCTACTCAAAGAATTCTAGTGGATTCATGATGCATGATTTCCCTTTACAAAAACCATGTTGACTCTTCCCCAAGAAATTATGTTAATCTATGTGTGTGACAATTCAGTTCTTTACTATAGTTTTAACCAGTTTTCCTGGTACTGAAGTCAGGTTTACTGGCCTGTAATTGCCAGGACACCTCTAGAGCCTTTTAAAAAAATTGGCTTCACATTACCAAATGACTGGAAGATAGCTACAGAAGCTGATTTAAATGATAGGTTACAAATCACAGTTAGTAGTTCTGCAATTTCACATTTGAGTTCCTTCACTGCTCTTGGGTGAATACTATCTGGTTCTAGTGACTTATTACTGTTTAATTTAAATTATCAATTTATTCCAAAACCAGCTCTGACACCTCAGGTTTGTCACCTAAAAAGAACGACTCAGGTTTGGGAATCTCCCTCACACCCTCAACCGTGAAGACCGCTGCAAAGAATTAATTTAGTTTCTCTGCAATGGTCTTATCATCCCTGAGTGCTCCTTTAGCATCTTGATTGTCCAGTGGTCCCCCTGGTTGTTTAGCAGGCTTCCTGCTTCTGATGTGCTTAATTTTTTTTTGTCTATTACTTTTTGAGTCTTTGGCTGGCTGTTCTTCAAATTCTTTTTGGGGCTTCCTAATTATATTTTTATCCTTCACTTGCCAGAATTTATGCTCCTTTCCATTTTCCTCACTAGGATTTAACTTCCATTTTTTAAAGGATGCCTTTTTGCCTCTCACTGCTTCTTTTCCTTTGTTATTTAGCCATGGAGGCACCTTTTTCGTTCTTGATTTTGTTATTGTGTCTTTAAAAATTTCCATGCAGCTTTTAGGGATTTCACTTTTGATGCTGTACCTTTTTTAATTTCTGTTTAGCTAACTTCCTCATTTCTGTGTAGTTCCCTTTTCTGAAATTAAGTGCTACTATGTTGGGCTGCTGCGGTGTTAGCCCCACCACAGGAATGTTACATTTAATTATATTATGGTCACTATTACCAAGCCGTCCAGCTTTATTCCCTTCTTGGACCAGATCCTGTGCTGCACTTAGGACCAAATCAAGAATTGCCTCTCCTCTTGTGGGTTCCAGGACTAGCTGCTCCAGGAAGCAGTCATTTAAGGTATCAAGAAACTTTATCTCTGCATCCTGTCCTGAGGTGACATGTTCCCAGTCAATATGGGGATAGTCAAAATCCACCATTATTATTCAGTTTTTTATTTTTGTAGCCTCTCTAATCTCCCTGAACATTTTCCAGTCACTATCACCATCCTGGTCAGTTGGTTGGTAGTATATCCCTACTGCTATATTCTTATTATTTGAGCATGGAATTACTATCCATAGAGATTCTGTAGTACAGTTTGGTTCATTTCAGATTTTTACATCATTTGATTCTACACTTTCTTTCACAGGTAGTGCCACTTCCCCACCAGCACAACCTGTTCTGTCCTTCCAATACATTTGTGCCCTGGTATTACTGTGTCCCATTGATTATCCTCATTCCACCAAGTTTCTGCAATACCTGTTATATTAATATCCTCATTTAATATGAGAGAGGGGACTTGAACTAGGGAGCTTTCACATCCCAGGTGAGTACCCTACCCATTGGGCTAAAAGTTAAGAGGGAGGTCATCCTCCTTGTTGATGTCAAAACAGCAGCACAGGCACCTCTCTGCAAGAGAGACTGTGCAGCTGAGAATCTCAAGCAGAGAGAGGTGTTTCCCTGCAGCCCAAACTTTGGCATTTATCTCCAAGAGAGGAGTGTGACTTAAGACACACCCCTTTCCCTGTTATCTCCCACTGGCTACTTTATAGAGGGCGCTGTCTAGCATGCTGGCTTTTATAAGTCCGATTCTGAGGTACCTATCTCTCTCCACTCATTGCATAGGGAGCCTAGGCACTGAACTCAGGCTTTGTGAATCCCAGGGTACATCTACACTTCAATAAAAAACTCATGGCACCAAGTCTCAGAGCCACAGCTGGCTTGGGCTTGCAGGGCTAGGTTGCAGAACTATAAAACTGCAGTGTAGATATTTGGGCTCAGGCAGGTGCCTGGGCTCAGGGACCCATCCCCCTTATGGGTTTTCAGAGCCCAGGCTCTAGCCTGAGCCCGAATGTCTGCACTGGAATTTTTAGCCCTGCATCCTGGGCCAGCTGTTACTGTGCTGTGAGTCTTTATCACAGTTCAGACATACCTACAGTGATTGTCTAGGTTAGGCATAGTGACTCTCAGCAGCAGCACACCTATGTTCCTTTGTGACTGTAGCCACCAAAGTTTTAAAATACTATAAATACTGAATGAAGACCAAACAGCCAATGTAATATTGGCCTGCTTCACCCTCCTCTCTAGAGCTTTGTAAGGCTTTTATTGCCTTTATCTGAAATGTTTGAGCTAATGAGAGTGACGGAACTTTTGTTGTGTGGTTAAAAACATCAGCTCTATTTCCTGTCAAATCTCCAATGAAGGCATGTTTTCCCCATTCCTACTCTTGTCATAATTTCTCTCTCCATCTGCTGGTGCAAGAGCTACAATTCCCTTCACCTACAGCAGCTTTCCTGTAGCTTAGTCCCTAGTAATTGTCCATATATTTTCAGAGGAGCTATGAAAATAGCATCTTTTTTCCTTGCCTAAATGTGTGACTGTGAAGGATGGTCTTGTGGTTAGGGTGCTAGTCTGGGAGATAACTGTGGGCATGTGTACACAGCAGCTGGGACATGTGATTCCCAGCATGGGGAGACGTGCACACTAACTCTGCTTGAGCTAGAGCACTAAAATAGCAAAGTGATTGCAGTGAGTCTGTCATAACCTAGTCCCAGATTTGGACCTTAGCGTCCAAAATATGGGGGTTAGCATGAAAACCTCCAAGCTTAGTTACCAGCTTGGACCTGGTAAAGCTGCCACCACCCAAAAAATTAGTGTTTTTTGGGCACTCTGATCCCCCCAAACCTTCCCTGGGGACCCCAGGACCCAAACCCCTTGAGTCTCACAACAAAGGGAAATAAACCTTTTCTCTTCCCCCCTCCAGGTGTTCCTGGAGAGATACACAAAAGCAAGCTCCGTGAATCTAAACAGAGGGATTCCACCCTCCCTGTTTCCAGCCTTGGAAAACAGAAGTACCGAGAGCTAATCTCTCTTCCCCCCTCACCCAGAGGGAATGCAAAGTCAGGCTAGTAAATCTAACACACACAGATTTCCCCCTGACTTCTACCTCCCACCAATTCCCTGGTGAGCACAGACTCAATTCCCTGGAGTTCCCCACTAAAGAAAAACTCCAACAGGTCTTAAAAAGAAAGCTTTATGTAAAAAGAAAGAAAAATACATAAAAATGGTCTCTGTATTAAGGTGACAAATACAGGGTCAATTGCTTAAAAGAAATATGAATAAACAGCCTTATTTAAAAAGAATACAATTCAAAGCACTCCAGCAACTACACACATGTAACTACAAAAAAACAAACCTATCTTTTTGTACTTACAACTGGGAAACAGAAGATTAGAAGCAGGAAATAGAGAAATCCTTCCCATAGCCGAGAGGGACAGATACAAGACAAAGGACTCAGACACAAACTTCCCTCCACCCAGATTTTAAAAAGTCTTGTTTCCTGATTGGTCCTCTGGTCAGGTGTTTCAGGTTACTTCTTTCCAGGTGAAAGAGACATTAACCCTTAGCTATCTGTTTATGACAGACTCAAACTAGCCACCCGAGTTTGTACCCATAGGATCTGGAAAGATAGTAGTTGAGTGGCTAGTTTGTGCCACTAGATAGAAAGGATGGGTGACTAGATAGAAAGTGTGAAAAATTGGGATGGGGGTGGGTAATAGTTGCCTATATAAGACAAAGCCCCTAATATCAAGATGGTCCTGATAATATTAGGACATCTGATCACTCTACCCTATGCCTCCCACTATGGCCACACTGCTCAGCCTAGCATGCTAAAAATAGTAGAGCTAGAGCATGTATGCTTACCAGCACTGGGAATTACACCTCCCAGCTGTTGTGTGGACGTACCCTGTATTTCATGCTGTTAAGCATTGTAAGATACATGTCATTACTGTACAAAATAAGGACCCAATCCTGCAAATAGATGCATTTGTGTGAACTCTGACACTTATGTCTAAGTGGCACTCTGTTGGTGTAAGTCTACATTTCCACTTTTGTTGGCAGGATCAAGGCCCAAAGCTGTGTGGTATCATAATTACTCAGTCAGAATTATGAAGTATTGAAGCCAGGGCCGGTGCAAGGATATTTTGCGCCCTAGGCGAAAATTCCATCTTGCGCCCCCGCCCCCCAATCACATACATTATACACAATACACGGTCACAGAGTAACATGTTATAATTTAGAATTTATGTTTCCACGCTTTAAGTTTAGCAAATTTAAAAAGAAGTTCCTCCAAGTCAATGTTGTGAGCAATGTCATGTTCTATTGACAAGGTAGATAGCCCAACAAGTCTTTGTTGCAACATTGATGTTCGCATATATGTTTTTATCAACTTGAGCTTCGAGAAGCTTTGCTCACCACTGGCCACAGAAACTGGGAGAGTCAAGAGGATGCAAAGAGCAATAACTGTGTTAGGGACACTATCTGTCAGCTTATTTTCCCATACGAAGTTCAATACATCTTGCGGTGATGAACTCCTTTGGACTCGTCTTGCAATAGCTTGCAATTCACTGCACAAGTCAAAGGCATCAATATCTTTGGATTCATCATGTTGCAAAGCTTTCTCCAGATTCAAGCAATGTTCCATAATTTGCTTTGGTGTTTTATTTTGCAAACTGTAAACATCATATATGAAGCCAAATACTGAAGAACTAATTTGCTGCATCAATGTGAATCTTTCTTCAACCGAATGTATTGCTGTGTCAATGACTGGGCCAACAAAAAGACACACAATTTGTGAGTCAATTTGTGCTATAAGGTTATGAGAAATACCATTTACCTTCCCATTAGATTCTGCCAGTACTTCAGTTTCTCCATTGACTTAGCCCTGAGTGGAATCCAGGAAACAGAAAACTACTGGGGATTTTGTGAGGGGCAGGGAAGTAGCAGGGGAATAGGCATAGAAGTGGAAGGAAAAAGGGTGGATTGTGAAAGAGAACAGGAAACCTGGAGAAAGTGGGCATCAGTTTGCCATTGGATTGAACCCCCACGTTCCCACTGAAGCAAACAGAAGTTTCCCACTGACATTGCTGGGCTAGGGTTAGCTTACTGTAGAGATATGTGTAGATTTAGATCACCTGAATCTGGTGGCTTAAGTCACCTCTGGTGTAGATAGGCTTTTCTAGAATTCGCTGTCTTCTGGAACTTGTTAGTTTAAAAAAAAAAAACCTGTACATCTGCTGTTTGGTTAGTGAGAAATTTAGTGACTCCTGTGCTGCCACCATGTTTAGTGTGTCTGTCTACAGACGTGATCTTTAAAGCACTTAAAGTCCCCTTGCTTCTGCTTTGTTGTATTTCCTAGCCAGCCTGGAAGCAGTGAGACTAATTTAATTTTCCTTTGAAGGCAGTAAGATTCATGGTCCTTCTAATCTTCTGGTGTTCCAGAGCTGCTCTGGTCTCTCAAGGCACAACTAAGCTTTAAATTTTGATTTAATTAATAAGTAACATCAAAAGTGGCAATAAATAACCTAGTAAAAACATGATTTGAAATATACTTACTTGATTGATTTTTTTGAGGGAGGCTCATACCGAAGTTTGCTTCAGGCAGCAAAATGTCTGGGGCTGGTCCTACTTTAGAGAATCAATAGCTTTCACACTAGGAATTAAAAAATCATTAATGATCCATACTGCTGCTTATCAAAGTACTTTCAATAGCTCCCATCATGGTAGCATCCATACCTCTTGTAGTGCCCTGCAAATGGGTCTGTCTAGCAGCTCTTTACCAGTTTTATTGGTCCTACAAATTTCTGTAATGATGCTATATAATCTTGCTATCTACTCACACTTTATCTAATAACTATATGCAAGTGGTAGCCAAAAATCAGAATTTCTATCCTGTGGGAAATTCTGCTAATTCCAAAATTTGGTCCTGAATCCATTGAAGTGTCAAAATAGCAACTTTTTGCAGAACAGAAACTTCCAAAAACTTTTGTGGAAATGTCAAAACACCTTGTTTTGATACAACCGAAATGAAATGTTTCAACCTTCCCAAAGCATCTTAGTAACAGCTTAGCAACTGGTCGTCTTTATACAGTTCTGTAGTGAAGTGAGACTCCCCTATGCAGTGCAATTCTCTGTGGAAATACAGAACCCAAACCACGAAAAAATAAAACTAACCTTCTGAGGCATTTGACTCAGATGATGAAAATGAACATGCGTTGGTCTGCTCTGCTTTGGATTGTTGAGCAGAACCCGTCATCAGCATGGATGCATGTCTTCTGGAAGGGTGGTTGAAGCATGAAGGGACATATGAAACTTTAGCGCATCTGGCACATACATATCTTGCAATGCCGGCTACAACAGTGCCATGCAAACACCTGTTGTCACTTTCAGGTGACATTGTAAACAGGACGTGGGCAGCATTATCTCCTGCAAATTGTAACCACACTTTTTTGTCTGAGCAATTGGCTGAAGTAAGGCTGAGTGGATTTGTAGCTTCTAAAGTTTTACATTGTTTTATTTTTGAATGCAGTAATTTTGTACACAATTGTACATTTATAATTATAACTTTCGTTATAAAGAGATTGAACTACAGTACTTGTATTGGTGAATTGAAATATACTATTTCTTTTGATTTTTACAGTGCAAATACTTGTAATAAAAATAAATATAAATTGAGAACTGTACACTGTATTGTGTTGTAATAGAAATCAATATATTTTAAAATGTAGAAAACCAAAATATTTAAATAAATGGTATACTATTATTGTTTAACAGTGTAATTAATCGTGATTAATTTTTTAATCACTTGACAGCCTTAGTGCAAAATATTATGAATAGCGAGAGAGAGATCTTGGAACCATTGTGGACAGTTCTCTGCAAACATCCACTCAATGTGCAGCGGCAGTCAAAAAAGCTAACAATGTTGGGAATCATTAAGAAGGGAATAGATAAGACAGAAAATATCAATTGCCTCTATATAAACCCATGGTATGCTCACATCTTGAATACTGCATGCAGATGTGATCTCTCCATCTCCAAAAAGATATATTGGAATTAGAAAAGGTTCAGAAAAGAGCAACAAAAATGATTAGGGTCATGAAACAGCTTCCATATGAGGAGCGATTAATAAGACTGAGACTTTTCAGCTTGAAAAAGAGACGACTGGGGGTCGGGAGGGATGTGATATAGGTATACGAAATCATGACTGGTGTGGAGAAAGTAAATAAGGAAGTGTTATTTATTCCTTCTCATAACACAAGAACTCGGGGTCACTGAATGAAATTAATAGACAGGAGATTTAAAACAAACAAAAGGAAGTACTTGTTCACACAACGCACAGTCAATATGTAGAATTCCTTGCCGAAGGATGTTGTGAAGACCAAAGCTATGACAGGGTTAAAAAAAAATCTAGATAAATTCATGGAGGATAGGTCCAGCAATGGCTATTAGCCAAGATGGGCAGGGATGGTGTTTCTAGCTTCTATTTGCCAGGAATGAGCAACAGGGGATGGATCACTTGATGATTACCTGTTCTGTTCATTTCCTGTGGGACACTTGGCATTGGCCACTGTCAGAAGACAGGATACTGGGCTAGATGGCCCTTTGGTCTGACCCAGTATATCCATTATGTACTTATGGCTTGGATTGACACTAATACCCCTGTCTCCCCCTTCTGCTGTGGTGCATTATAGGAGTTGTAGTTTAGGGGCATCATACTCCTGTTTGTCTCTATAGATGGGGCTCCCCGGTAGACTACATTTTCTATAATACACTGTAATGGTTCAAACAGAGGGGAGATTGTGGTGTGTCATGGTGGAAGCAGTTCAGCTGGGGACCTTGGCCCACAGAGGAGAATAGCAGTATGAGATCTCTGTGGCAGCTAGAGGTAACACTGATTAATGTTGAACAGACCCCCAAAAAATCTGTTTAAGTCAACTGGACATGACATGTGTTCTTTTTGATCTTCTGCCTGGAAAATCTCCCCCTCACCCCCATGGAGTAACTTGGGATTTTTCAGAAACTGTTTTTGTGTGTATGTGCGCGGGGGGAGTTACACTAACAGAATTTCCAGTCAGCGCTACTATGTATGATACAGAGCACTACTACAACACCTTTCAAGTACTTAAAAATAGAAATCGCTCGCTCTCTTTCTCTCTCTAGCTAGCAGGAAAAGAGCTTGATTATCTTCTATGTGAAGACCCTACTGAGGTAAAACAAGTCAGAGGAATGAGTTTAATCTTGGTTTTTGAAGTGGGGAGCTCTGTCATATATATCTCTTGCAGATATGAATTCTATAGTCTAGGGGCTTGTCTACACTGGCACTTTACAGTGATGTAACTTTCTCACTCAGGGAAACCCCTCCCCTGCCCCCCCCCGAGCGCTGCAAGTTTCAGCACTGTAAATGCCAGTGTAGACAGTGCACCAGTGCTGGGAGCTAGTCCCTTCATGGAAGTGGATTTTTAGAGCGCTGGGAATGCTCTCTCCCAGCGCTCTGCCGCAACTACACAAGCCACGTTAAAGCGCTTCCATGATAGCACTTTAATGTTGCCAGTGAAGACATGCTATTTTCAAATCCTGAAATGATTTAGTCGTCTTTATTCCAGTGTAACAAAATTGTTGTTGTCATGATCATGGAGGGAGAGAGCTCTTGGGTGGGTAGGGCTAATTCCATGGAGGGCTTTGAATACTAAGATCTTGAAGTGACAATGGTGCACCAGGGTGATACGTGGACGGCAATGATGTTGTGAACAGAGTGCTGCAGGTGGGTGCTCTTTGGGCTGTGATACTTCATTCCTAATTACACTGAGTTGTAACTGAGCCTGGAAAGTCTGAAAGTGCAGGTCACTGTGGCTTGCCCAGTGCCCAGTAGGATGGCATGCAATCTTCTGGCCCATTTCAGATGGAAGTTACTGCTTGTCATCCTTTCATCCAAAAGATGGAAGTCTGCAATTTAACAACCTGAGGGCAGATGCGTCCAATAGCGGGAGCTGTTGGAGAGGCTGCAAGTTCTTTAGGAAGTGCTCTATTCTGCCTGCCAGCCTCACTTCAGTCTTTGCCGGAATCAGCTTTAGTCAGCTGCTCTCCATCCAGATCATCTCCTTCCAGCTAGATTCTGGACTCCAGAGTCTGTTTTATCCCTTTCAGAATTAAGCATTCCAGTAAATATGATCTCTTAGAAAGTTCTCTTCTTCAGGAAAATGCAGCTTCCTCACAGTAAATAGAGTACCTGGTAGTCCCTGGTTTTATCAGAGTAAAGTAATTTAGAATTCAGACTTTGATTCATTCTCTTTCTGTCCAATTTTCCCTTCATTCCCATCTTCTCTGGAATGGACACAGTTAAGTTCTTCTCTCTCAGAGGATAACTGGCAGAAGGGTTACAAAATGTAAATCCAGCTTTGCAGAGTATCATAAAAATAAACACATGTTGCACTCCTCTCCCACCTGTCATCTGAGAATTATAAATGTTAATTCTAGCAGTACATTGTGAGGAGGGAAGGAATAGAGGATTGACTTTGCCCACCCCAAAACCCATCTGTGAGGTAAAAAATATCAGCTGTTTAATAGCATGTGGCAGCAATATACAAAAGTACACTAATTTCAATAGGAGTTGTGCCTGTATATTTGAGCACAGAACTGGGCTATCAGTATGAAACTCGGGCAGTTACAAGTGAGGTCCTGGCACATGTGGTGAATAAAGATCCCATGGCAATTTTCACAAGAATAAGTGGAGCTGTTAACTCTTTTGGCCATATTTCAAAACCTGCAATTACATTCTGCCTGGCCAAATTCCCCTATGCACTTTCAACGGGATAATGTATTCTTGTCCAAAAATATTAGGTGGTGTTGCACTGCACTATTTTTTCATTCCACAGTGGATGTATTTAATTGATTCATGAAGAGCTGGACAGCTTGCATATGTATTTGAGCCTTGGTTCTTTGATCATTCCAATAATTGGTGTCACTGGGAGTTGTGCCTACAGGACAGCCACAGACTCAAGTCTAAAGGATTCTGTATCCTTTGGGATGAAAGGCAATATATAAATACAGGAGAGTTACAATGGTTCTCTGTACATACAGCTTTCCCAGTGAATAAACATTATTTAACTACATGAAAGTAGCACCATCATACAGTAACTCTTCAATTAACTAAAGTTATGTTCCTGAAAAATGAGACTTTAAGTGAAATGCTGTTAAGTGAATCTAATTTCCCCATAAGAATTAATGTAAATTGGAGGGGGTTAGGTTCCAGGGAATTTTTTTTGCCAGACAAAAGGCATTTTAAATCAGTTTAATACAGCTCTAAGTTTTAAACAATTTTAAAGAAACAATTTAATACTACAATCATCACTGCTGAGTATGAAGCTTGGTTGAGGTGGTGGAATCAGAGCGGAAGAGGATGGATTGTCCCGCTGCTGTTCTTGCAAGTACAGGCACTGACTTTGTCGGGAGTAGGGGTCTCAACCCTCAGCCCATCCACTCCACCCCTTCCCCCAAGCCCCCACCCTTGACCTGCCTCTTCTCCCCCCCCATCTCCTCCCCCTTTACTTCGCACGCTGGGTCCTCGCTCCTCCCCCCTCCGTCCCCTCCCTTCTGAATGCTGCTAACCAGCTGATTGCCACAGACAGGAGGCAGGGGAGAGATAGGCACTGAGTCCTCCTCCCTCCCCCCTCCCTCTGGCAAACAGCTGGCTTGTGGCATTTAGGAGGTAGGGGGGAGGAGCTAGGACTCCCCCTCCCTCCCACCTGGGGCAATCAGCTAGTTTGCAGTGATCAGGTGGTAGGGGAGGTAGAGGGGGCCTGCATGCTGAGTTCTTGCTCCTTCCCTTCCCTCCTAAATGCCACAAGCCAGCTGATTGCTGCAGGCAGGGGAAGGAGGGAGAAGGCGCTGATCCACGGGGTCTTCTGGCAGATGGGAGGCGCTGAGGGGGGACAGGGGAGAGTGTAGGGAGGCTGCCAGCTGTAGAGAAAGCAGGCAGCCAAACAATGTAATAGTGGAGCATTGCACAACTTTAAATGAGCATGTTCCCTAATTGATCAGCAATGTAACTACAAAACAATGTTAACCGGCAGCACAACTTTAAGTGAGGAGTTACTGTACTAATGTAAAATCCCTCAAGCTAAATGTTTTGTTTTGCTAACTTACAATAAATTGCAACAGATATGAAATATCACAACACTGGTAAGAGTAGAGACAGGTGAATAATTTAGTTTGCACACACAACAGTTTAGAACTATCTGGAAACACACTTCACAAACTGTTCAAAATTTATTAATTTTTCCCATGGATAACTTTGACTAGCTCATTTGAGCTATTCTTTGTAATCATTTGATATTCAGCATCTCAAGCTGTGCTGATTACTTATGACTTGCCATATAGGTCATAATGTACATCTTTTTTACTTGTTTGGTTTGAGGGCATTTCTTTGTCAAGTTTCCAGTGTGGATACTCGTGTTAACATTTCAAAGTTTACCTTTTTGCTAATATTTTCTCTTGGCTAATTCATTCCAATATCTGCGTAGACTTCATTGTTTGCATAAACATTTGTCAGTGAGCTCACTTGCCAGAATGTTCATGGAAAACCAATACAGGAACACAATCACAGTAAACTTTTTTTGTTCAAATTATTTCCTGTATGTCTCCCTCTAGTTGAGTCAATGGGAAAGATTTAAAACGTGACATGAACTTTCCACTTATGAAGCCTCTTTTTTTTTTTTTTTTTTTTTTTTTTTTTGAAGTTGCAAGATGAAATAAGCTTAACAGAGTGGTAAATGAGGACAGGGCAGTGATAGAGAGCAAGCTGAATGAGTTGGTAAACTGGGCCCATTCAAACAGAATGAGTGTTACTACAGCCAAATGCAAAGTTATATATCCAGGAATGCCAGGCAGTATAGACGGGGGTGTGTGTGTGTGTGTGTGGTGGGGGTGGGGGAGGCTGTATCCTGCAAAGTAATGACTCTGAAAGGATTTAGGGGTCATAATGGACAAGTGACTCAACATGAGCCCCCAATGTGATCCTCTTTGGATATATAAACTGTCATAATTCTCCTACTCAGATCTGAACCTTAGAGTTCAGAACATGAGAAGCTAGCATGAAACCTCCAAACTTAATTACCATCTTGGATCTGATATCGATGCCACCAGCCAGAAAAATTCCAGTGTCTGGCTCACTCTTGTCTCCCCAAAACCTTCCCTGGGGAACCCCCAAGACTCAGATGCCCTGAGTCTCACCACAAAGGGAAATAACCCATTTCCCTTCCCCCTCTTTACCTCCTCCCAGATTTCCCCACCCTGGGGACCCTAGGATACTCCCTGCTTCAAGTCCTTGAAACAAAAGTACCGAGAGATCAATCTCTCTCTCCCCTCACCCAGAGGGTATGCAAAGTCAGGCTTAGTAAATCTAACAAAAAGAGATTCTCTCTTCCCCCCTGTCTTCTTCCTCCCATCAATTCCCTGGTGAGCTGCAGACTCAATCCCCTTGAGTCCCCCCTAAAAAAAATCCAACAGGTCTTAAAAAGAAAGCTTTATATAAAAAGAAAGGAAAAGACATAAAATGGTCTCTGTATCAAGTTGACCATATACAGGGTCAATTGCTTAAAAGAAAAAATGAATAAACAGCCTTATCCAAAAAGAATACAATTTAACGCATTCCAGCAACTACACACACGTAAATACAAAAAAACAATATAAACCCATTGTCCTACTATCCTTGTACTTACAACTTGGAAACAGAAGATTAGAAAGCCTGGAGATAGAAAGATCACTCTCAGAGCCGAGAGGGTCACCGAACCAAGACAAAGAACTCACACCCAAAACTTCCCTCCACCCAGATTTGAAAGAATCTTGTTTCCTGATTGGTCCTCTGGTCAGGTGTTTGGTTCCCTTTGTTAACCCTTTACAGGTAAAAGAACATTAACCCTTAGCTATCTGTTTATGACATAAACAGAGGAGCAGAACGAGGGGAGTGATTCTACCTCCATATACAATATTGGGAAGACTGATTCTGGAATACCATGTACAGTTCTAGTGTCCAATTTTTCAGCGTCCTTTTAAAAATGTGGAGGAGTGCAACAGAGAGTCTCAAAAATGATTTAAGGGTTAGAGCAAATGCCTGACAATAGGACTCAAAGAGCTCTGTGTAATTTATCTAAAAGACATTTCAGAGGTCACTTGAATATGATGTACAAGTATCTTCACGAGGAGAAAATATTGGGTACTAGAGAGCTCTTTAATCTACCTGAGAAGGTCCAACCAAAAACTTATGACTGGAAGCTGAAGGCAGACAAACTTAAATTAGAACTTAGGTACAAATTTTCAACAGTGAGGGTGACTAACCACTGGAACAAATTCCTAAGGGAAGTGGTGGATTCTCCATCTCTTGCTGTCATCAGAAAAATACTTTTCTAGAAGGCATACTTGAGCCAAACACAGATTATAATTAGCCAAATATGAATTACTGGGCTCAGCACAAGGGTGACCGGTTGAAATTTAAGGGCCTGTGACACGCAGAAGGTCAGACTGTATGATCTAATGAGGGGGAGAACAACAGAAATTAGTCACCTTTCTGGTGAGGGCTCTAATATTTGGAGATGGGAGTCCCTCAATATTTCCTATTAAAGATGTTCCATTTTAAATGAATTATTAAATATTAAATGGGATGATTCTGTAGCCTAGTAGTTAGAGCACTCTCCAGAGAGGTGGCAGATCCTTCCTCTTGTGGAGGAAAAGAGATTTAAGCAGGGGAGTCTTGAATGAGGGGTCTCCCACATCCTGGTTGAGTACCCTATCCACTGGGCTGAAAGTTATAAGGGAGGTACTCCCCTCACCCACTCCAAGCCAGTTTGTTTTGGGTACCTTATGCAACTTAGGTGTGACAGAAATTTGGCTTATTGGCTACCTATCTTCCCTCCATTCATGGATTGCTAACAGAGCTAGATGGTTCCCTGCAGCCCAGACTTAGGTGCCTATCTCCAAGAGAAGGGTTTGGCTCACACACGTCTATCTCGTAGGCATCTCCCATTGGCTAGCTTAAGTGGCTACCTGCCTAGAGTGCTGCCAAACCAGTGGATCACAGTCTAAGGTGCTTATCTCTTCCCATTCATTGTAAAGGGAGCCTAGGCACCTAAGTCCAGCTTTGTGGATTGCAGTATTGTTCCTGTGATGTTCTAGGTGCCTACAAGTTAGGCTTCACAACTGTCAGTGTTGCAACACCAAGTCCCTTCATGGATCCCATCCGTGGTCCCTTCTGGCCTTAATGTGCTCTGAATCTATGCATACATTTTGCACATATGGTAAAATATTTAATAAAGAAAAGTATTAAATATATGGAGAATAAATTCAGACGGAATATTCAGTTTAGCAAAGAATAAAACAAGTGTAGAGGAATGCATCATATGCATTGCTTAAACCACCTTCTTTGGATTTCTTTATATTTCAGTCAAACATAAAACTTCTCCAGCTATAAACTGATCAATGAAATTTCATCAGTATAAACTGATTCTTTGGTCACTTTAATCTGTTAACCTGGCACTGGTGCACTATATGGCATTAATTCTGAACAACAATCTGTAACTGAAAGCCTTTTCCATTGTACCCTAAATCAGCTCCCTCTGGAGTTCGATAAAGCTGATGAGACCTACATCATAAGCCATAACTTATTATGCAATGTCCATACTGGGTTTAAGAAAAGTTAAGACTAGTTGGAGAACTCTATTAAAAATAGCTAGGATCTGACTTAAACACTCAAGCCAAGAAATGCAGAAGAGAAACAAAGGAACTATATACTGCAGTGCATAAAGAACCAAATTAGTGTCTCAAGTGCAAGTATCCTGAAGTGAAACATACAGAAGGAGCCCTTATCGCTCACTTTGCCCTTGCAATAGGAAGCCATAATTTGGCTTCAGGCCTGTGAAATGTACCAAGTTTGGCTAAGGCTGCCAGCAGCACTAGAAAGGGCTTATGTAGGAGGGGTGACTGTACCTCCAATCCTCATGCATCAGCATGGTTGTACTGGAGAAGCACTGGCACCCTAACCCTCTAATTTTTCTCACCCATGTGAGGAATGAATTTTGTTATGTGCATCAATATGGAGGTGATGTGTGACACATCACATCCATATTGGTGCACATAACAAAATTCATGTGATGGGGTGGGGCCAAGGAGTTCGGAGTATAGGAGGGGGCTCAGGGCTAGGGCTGGGGCGGGGGATTGGAGTATGGGGCGGTTAAGGCTCTAGCTTGGGGTGTGGGCTCTAGGGTGCGGCTAGGGATGAGGAGTTTGAGGTGCAATAAGTCTCCCTGGGGCTATGGTGCGGAGAGAGGACTCCTCTCCAGCTCTCTCTCCCTGCAGCAGCACCTGAGCTGGGGGGAGAGGCGCCTCTCCCCCAGCTGTAACAGGTCCAGGCTGGGCTGCAGCTGGGGGAGGGGGCCTGTCCACTGGCCATGAGAGGTTTGGGGCTGGGCTGGGTCAGGGCTATGGGAGGGACGCCTGTGCCCTGGTCACAGCAGGTCCAGGGCTGGGCTGGGTCAGGGCCTGGAGAGGGACGCCATGGCAGGTCCAGGACTTGAGGAGAGACATCTCTCCCTGCCGCAGCTTTGAGCTCCTGTGCAGCACTTAATAGGCAGTTGTGCAGCTTAGAGGGAACTTAGACTGGCACCTGTTCTACAAGAGTAGAGAGGGCACTTCTCATCAAACTTCTAGGAAGCATTGGTCCTTACAAAGGCATAATGTGGGGTAACATCTTGAAGAGTGCTCAGCACTGGTTCAACTCTGAAGTCAATAGTGAAATTCCAATTGACCTCACTTGGGGCAGAGATAAGTCAATGCTGAGCACTCTTGAAAATCTTACCTGCTGCTTCCAGGTACTACCTCTGCATCTCCTCCCCACCCCTAGCTCAGCTTTCTAAAAGATATAACTGAGCCCACAGTAATATCTCCCACTGTGTGGACAGCCCTGCAGCATAGGCTTGTAGTTTAAACTGAAGACAGTTTTGCCTTAACTCAATTTCTCTGTTTTTGAGAGTTTTTTGGCCAGACCCTTACCATTAGTTTAACATAGGTTGGAGCTGTAAGTCGGAAGGGTCTTGTTCTGCTTTGGACCTGAGAAATGGACTGTTGGTTCCAAAATAGAAAATAATTGGCTGTCAAACATTGTATTAAATAACTGTAACTTGCGTTCATTTACAGATGTTCAGTTCCTACCTGTAGGCCTTATACAGCAATGCCATAGAAGGGTAGGAGGACTGCACAACTACTCAAAGAAGCTAATAGCCAAGCCAATTGCACACAGAGGCTAATAGTCAAGACTCTTCTCAGCAAGGCCTCCTATTTACTTTAGACTATTTCTACAGTTTGTCCAGATCATTTTGAATTTTAATCCTGTCCTCCAAAGCACTTGCAACCCCTGCCAGCTTGGTATCATCCGCAAATTTTATAAGCATACTGTCTATGCCATTATCTAAATGATTGATGAAGATATTGAACAGAACTGGACTTAGACCTGTGTGACCTCATTTGACATACCCTTCCAGCTTGACTGTGAACCAGTTATAACTACTCTCTGGGAATGGTTTTCCAACCAGTTATGCACCCACTGTATAGTAGCTCCATCTAGGTTGTATTTCTGTGATTTGTTTATGAGAAAGTCATGTGAGACAGTATCAAAAGCCTTACTAAAGTCAAGATATACCACATATACCACTTCCTCCCCTCCACAAGGCTTGTTACCCTGTCAAATAAAGCCTTTAAGTTGGTTTGACACAATTTGTTCTTGACAAATCCATGATGATTTCATGTGGAAAAGTTTGATTAAAAATGAAAGCTTCTTTATGTTACACTTTTCCACATGAAAAATGTTTCTATTTTGAAAATGTAGGGACATTTTGTTTTGAAATGAAACATCACTTCGATTTTTTTTCCATATAGATTTTGCTGATTTTGTTTGTGTGATCTGTTTTTTTCCCTCCACTCAAAATATTGATTTTTAAGGAAAAAAATCACATTTTTCATCAAAATATTTCCCTGGAAAACTCTCAACTAGTTATAGTATTCAGAGAACACAGCAAAATGTCTTTGAAAAAATCATGATGATAATCACAAAGATACTGCAAGCCTCAGTGGGTCACTTTCATTCATTTAATAAAAGTTAATTAGTGGTGTTACGGATAAACAATACCTGTACGAGTTCACTCTCGGGGGTTCTCTTTTCGTACTTGTAACAAAACCCAAGCTAAGGAAGGAGTAGTAGATAGAATGCAGTCATTTTCACCTTTGTGACTCTGCTTGAGATTGGGTATAAATGAGAGAGGGTTGGCTCCTCAGCTAGCGTATATCAGCATCGAGCTCCATTGACTTAAACACAGCTGCAAAATGAGTGCAGATAGACTTAAATAGAAACACTTCTAATCCTCATTCCAATTGTGTTTTGAGGAGAGCAGAATCTTTCTCACAATCCTCAGTTAATAGCTAGCAAATAGTCTTCTTTGGAAGAAGCTTTAAAGCTGTGGCCTAATTTTTCAGGTTCTTGTAAGGGTTATAGGATGGAGTGTGTAAATGCTTATTTCATTGCATGCAAAGGATTGTGTTTGGTACAATTTCAGAACTGAACCACTCATAATTCAGAAGACAAAATATTGCACAGACAAGATGGGATCATATGGAGACATTAAGCACTTACACAGCACAGGGATTTTGAAAAGGGACTTCTGGGTGCCATTCTGCTATATCCCCCAATTGGCTTTGGTAGTGCAGCTGGGATCTTTCTGTGGTTCACCACAGCAGCAGATAAAATGTGAGTATGTGGGTGTGAGTGAGTGAGAGAAGATACCACATAAAATAATTGATCAGTTCTTCTCCTATGCAGCTTTTAGTGACGGGGCCAATAGGGAGATGGCCACCTGTGCCACACAGACCCCTTGGCAAAAAGTTCCTTGTTCTTTGTAAAGAGCTCTCACCTAAGACATGACAAACTCATTATACCAATGAATATCTTGCAAGATATTTATCTATAAGGGACATCATATAAAGTGTCTACAGAAAGCTTATAACTTGTCAAGACTCATAATTATGAGACGTATGCACAGGTAATATTTAAAGGAGGATGTATTTATACTGAAAGTTCTTTACTGACTTGGATGGCCCATCCAAACAAGAGGGAGTTGTACCCCTTCCCTAATTTGCCAGCAAGAAAATGCAAGGCCCAGCTGACCAGCCTTGCTCCCTTTCAAAACAATCAATAGAAAACCATTGGAGGCACCACCAAACAATCAAAACCTCATAGAGGTGAAAAAGGAACATTAAGACAGACAGAGCTTTGACCTGGTCACGTATAGAAACAAAAGACTGTTTTCAGTATAACACGTAAGTAGGAGAAGCACTTTGCATCCATTCACTGAGGGAAAATCCCTGGCAGAGCTGGGTGCTTTTATTAATATTTGGATCCTGGTTTGTAAGGAACAAGCCAGATCTCCAAATGACAAACTTTTAGGGGAAAAATCTACTTTCTTAGCTAGGAAAGGTAACTTTTAAATATATACCCAGATTCACATGTTATGATTTGTATTGCAATCACTTATTTTAAGCAGTGTCTTATTTCTAGTTAAGTCTTTATTCTTACTTTAATAAACCTTATTTTGCTTTATTGTAAGAACTCACAAGTGCTATGTGGTTTACAGGAGCGGTGGCTTAAGGAAAACTGGGGTACACTGCAGAGGATCTAGAATTTCTGAGAGTAGCCAGTGTTAGAGTAGCCTGGATATCACAGGGGAATGATTCAAAGGGATTCAAGGCTTTGGGTACAAGGTGGAGTTAGGTTTGGAATAGCTAGAGGAAAGTGCTTGAAAGGCTGGTAGAGCCAGGAAACTGACATCCAACTACGAGAGACTCCCTCTCAGTGTAGGCAGGGAGTAACAGGGTAGCTCAAAGTCTTGACAACTGTCACACTTCCTCATCCACCCCGTGGGTCTGGGTGCCCTTTAGATGTATATATGGTGCCTTTCCAAGCATACTTTGCAATTGAAAAATGGCTACCAACAAATCATTCCCCCTTTCTCTCCCCCTGCCCCAAGTTCTCTTTAACATGGCTGTGCTCTTGGCTCCATTTGTCCCTAGTCTCCCTGATTCCTGCCGATTTTGATGTTGCTTCCAGTTTCCAGCTTCTATTCTCCCCCTCGAGAGAGGAACAAAGTGCGTGAGAAAATTACTGGGAAGGTTACCAGCTGTGTCCCTGCTCATATGCTGATGGTGCTGGACATTTCCCTCTATGTTATTTTATGCTGCTTTTTAAACTTGTTTCCTACACTTATGGGCAAACCAGACTCTTATTTTTCCCTTTCTATGCAGACACTGATTTGTGGTTGCAAAACCTGGATTTGCTTGTGTCTCCATTTTGCCATGCACAGGCTAGGACTGCACATCACTCATGTGCATGCAGATGTCATCCAGGAGCAGTGGAAACCCCTTAAAATTGGGAGGGGGACGACCAGTGCCAGAACCATGGCCCTACCCCCGCATTCCACTCCTTTCCCCCTGAGGCCCCAGCTGCTATCTGTTCCTCCCCCACATTGTTTGCTCTTAGAGCCAGTAAAAAGTGATTGGGCCATGGCCCCCTGTTCCAGTAACCCTGACTTCATTACGGCCCCCTGAAGGGCTAAGCATTGAAAGGTGAACATGCAGAGTGTCATGAACATGCCCTCTAACTCTAGCTGAAAAGAGTACTGGATCCTTGCATGCAAATTAGCTTAATATGCTGAAAACAATCACCACAGACACTGACAAGCTGCGGTATGGCAGAGAGCTCAAACTGTCTGGCTTCTTCAGTAATTACTGGCGATGCCAGAGGAAGACAGTAGTCTCAGAAGCAAACACTCTCCACTGTAAACACTTGTCTAACATCAACATACGCTGTAGCACAAAGCTTGATGTCTGTGAAATAATAGCCATGAACTAGAGGCAACCCTAAAGCAGGGTCTGTTGGGGGTGGGAAATATTTAGCTGATAGGGTCAGTGCTGTGGGAGATGGCATGAGAACATTGGTGGAAATAGATGAAGCAAAGGAACTGCCTAATTAAGGCAATAGGCAAGCTGGCCTCAGGAAAGGCAGGTAGAGATGGGCCTTTTAGCAAGGATGTGGGGGCTTCAAAGCTGGCTCTGCAGAAAACCAAGCCTGTGCAGAGCATACAGCTGACCACCATTTGTTAGAAGTCTGGCTCTAGCTGCTGGGCTGCATTATCACTGCAGAGAGTGCGGGAGATTGGTTTGTTTCCAATGTCATGAGTGACAAACTACCCCTATCTGTCTTCCTCTGTCTCTCACCCCTACAAACTGCCTCTGTCTCATTCATGTGTGTGGAGGGAGGGGGGGTTTTCTTTCTCCAGCTGTTGCCTCTCTTGCACTTGAGCAGCATACATAGCCAGTGGAGGGTTGGTTGGGAGCCACTACCACCAATTCCCTATCTTGCATTTTCTTGATCCAGGCCCAGCTTGCATTCATCTAAGCTTCCCTGAGTGCTTCCCAGTAATTCTGAAAAACAAAACTGGGTGACTTGTCCTTTGCATCATTCCCAGAACCCAATCCAATTGCATCCACCTGTCCTTTGGTCCTCACATGCTCAGTATCAGAGCCCAGAAAACCCATGTGAAATTATTCTTGTGCCTAAGAATGAGTGCTATAGTGATATCTGAAAAATGTAGGCTTTAATACCTGACTGACTTCTCAGCCTATCCCAGACCATACTTTCTTTGGGATATGGAGTCAGTGTATTTTGTCCCCAGAACTTATTGTGTGCTTTGGAGAAGCAAAAGGACCTTCAACTCTCCATTCTCCTAGGTTCTCAGATGTTTTCACTTAAGTAAAAATTCATTAAAATATGAAAATGCAACAAAATAATTTTGCTTTCAGTCACTTCTCCCCAGATATCAACTCCACACCAGTCTTTAGAGGTGAGAACTACCGGACCTCTCATGTTTGTTCCAAATCTAGGGTGGGATTTTCAAAGCATCTATGTGAGTTAGCCCCACAAGTCCCATTGGCTTTCAATTTCTTAACTGAGGTGCTGTGAAAGTCCCATCCCTGTAAGGTAACTCTGATGGAAAAGAAAGAAGAGGAAGCTGAGAGTTGCAGGTTCTGTTCCTATAGAGCAAGCTCTTGACTGTGCTTACACTGGTTACCGCAGAGGGTAATAAACAGGTTGCTTGAAGTTCGTTGCTTTTGAATCTCTCTTCAAGGAACAGGTATGCTTTAGCCCCATATTCTGCACCCATTATTTATGTTGAATAGTACCTTACTTCACCAGCAGTGCTACTGAAACAATGAGATTCCTGCTGGAATAAGGATAACTGAGTCACATTCTCAGCAGATAACATCAGTGCAGCTCCATTTACTATAATGGAGCTGCGCCAATCAACCCCAGATGAGACTCTGATCCATAAAGAAGCATAAGAGTGCCCAATAACTACCTAACACATAAAAGAGGTAGCTCAGTTTATATGGGGCTATGAGATTATAGATGGAACTGATTGGAAAATTTCCCAACAAAAGAGGGGAGAAATCCTTTGCAAAAAACATTCTCTATTTTTGAGCAGTCCTAGCCCACGTCCAGACTACAGCCTAAAATCGATGTGCTTAAAATCGATTTTATAAAGCAGGTTTTATAAAATCGATTTTGTGCATCCACACTAGAGGTACTTACATCGATGTTGAGCGTCCATTTTCCCTGGCGTCCATCTTTTGCTTGAGCGTTGCACTCTGGGTACCTATCCCACAGTTCCTGCACGGGTCCCTGCCCTTTGGAATTATGGGTTATTAGCCCAGTGCATGATGGGATCAAAGTCCCCGTCCTGGGTGGTTCTGGGTACAGCTTCCCCCCCCCCCTCCTGTAAACGGCACACAGTCAGTTCGCGCTGTTTTTACTGGCTGCAGTGAGGGAAACGCCATTTTGCAGCAAGCATGGATCCAGGTCTGCTCTTGTCCTTGATCGCGAATACTGTAAATAATTCACGCATTCTCGTTCTATCACTGCTGACCCATGATGCAGAAATGCAAGAGAGAATGCTTGAATGCGGGGACGACAGCGATGACGAACTGGAGAACGAGTTTTCTGACACCCCGGGCCCCTGCACGTTGGAGCTCCTGACGGTTATGGGTGAGGTTCTACCCGTTCCGCGCCGCTTTTGGGCACGGGAAACAAGCACTGACTGGTGGGACCGCATAGTCCTGCAGGTGTGGGACGATTCGCAGTGGCTGCGGAACTTTCGCATGCGTAAGAGCACTTTCTTTGAACTTTGTGACTCGCTTTCTCCTGTCCTGAAGCGGCATAATACCAGGATGAGACCAGCCCTCACAGTGGAAAAGCGAGTGGCAATAGCCATATGGAAGCTTGCAATGACAGACAGCTACCGGTCAGTCGGTAATCAATTTGGAGTGGGCAAATCTACTGTGCGGGCTGCTGTGCTGGAAGTATCCAAAGCAATCATTAAGCTGCTGCTTCGAAAGGTTGTGACTCTGGGAAACGTGCAGGCCATTGTGGATGGCTTTGCTGCAATGGGATTCCCTAACTGTGGGGGGGCCATAGATGGAACCCATATCCCTATTTTGGCACCGGAACACCAGGGTGCCCAGTACATAAACCGCAAGGGGTACTTTTCGATGGTTCTGCAAGCCCTGGTGGATCACAAGGGATGTTTCACCAACATCCACGTGGGATGGCCAGGAAGGGTTCACGACGCACGTGTCTTCAGGAGCACTACACTGTTTAAACGGCTGCAGCAAGGGACCTACTTCCCTGACCAGAGAATAACAGTTGGAGATGTCCAAATGCCTATAGTTATCCTTGGGGACCCAGCCTACCCCTTGATGCCCTGGCTAATGAAGCCATACACAGGGAGCCTTGACAGTGCTCAGGAGTTGTTTAATTACAGGCTGAGCAAGTGCAGAATGGTGGTAGAATGTGCATTTGGCAGGCTTAAGGCGAGATGGCGAACGCTTCTTACTCGCTCAGATCTTAGCCAAACCAATATCCCCTTTGTCATTGCTGCTTGCTGTGTGCTCCACAATCTCTGTGAGAGCAAGGGGGAGGCCTTTATAGCGGGGTGGGAGACTGAGGTAAACCACCTGGCCGCTGATTATGCGCAGCCAGACACCAGGGCAATTAGAAGATCTCACCAGGATGCTGTGCGCATCAGAGAAGCACTGAAAAGTAGCTTCCTCATGGGCCAGGGTACAGTTTGAATGCTGATTTTCCTTTCAATTGATTGCTGCCCTCCCCGTCTATGCGGTGTTGCTGCTGCAAGATACTTTGCCTGCAGCATTCCTCAATTGCTTGCTTAGGTTACTTGCGAGAGCTGTCCATTGGAAAACATATAATTCTGTATTTCCCAATTATTACCTACCTCCACCATTAGCTGCTTCCGTCTGCTGCTAGGCACTGTACCTGCAACCTTCCTTAACTGCTTTTTTATTGAAAATAAAGTTACTACTATTTGTTACAAGAATTGTGTTCTTTATTTAAAATCAGACCCTTTCATCAATCAAGCATCATGCTTGTTGTTACAATACTGTGCATGAAATTTCATAACTCAGCGTTCTATGGGGGACGGAGCGAGGGAGGTTTGGAGGAAGGGGGAGGGAGGTTGGAAAGAAGAAAGTGCATCAGAGAAGACAGAACAAGAATTCTCATGGACCAGGTTACGGTATGGCTGCTTTCTTTGTTTTCCCTTTATTAACCATATCCCCAATTGTCAAATCCTGATGCTGATAACTAGCTTCCGTGCAGCTTTCCAAAGCTGCTTGCTTTACTTCATTACCAAACTACAGTCACACTGCCTTAATAGCATGACCTGAGAGTAAAAATAGGCAAAGGTGCCATGGGAGAAGTTTGGATCATTAGAGGAGGGAAAAAACAGGACACAAAGGGCTTTTCAATTTAATGAAAGCCTTCTGGTTGGAGTGTCCGCAGCGGTGGAGGGGGCTGGTGCAGAGAGCCTTCCCCCACGCGTTCTTACATGCCTGGTTCTGGAAGGCGTGGGACAGGGTGAGTACTGAGGGAGGTTATACACGGGCTGTAGGGGCATTCTGAAACCACGGAGCTCTTGCAGCATATCGCGGAGGATGTCAGTCTGATCACGAAGAAGATCCAGAGTTGCTGCTCGCCAGCGCTGATCTTCCTGCCACCTGACATCATTTTTGGCGTCCCTCCTGTCTTCGCGTTGGTCCCTCCTGTCTTCGCGTTGACTGGCAGCCTCCCTGTACTTTGCGACCAATTGTTTCCAGTCCCCCTGCTGAGCTCTCTCTGTACGGGTTACTGCCATAATTTCGGTGAACATGTCCTCACGCGTCCTCCTTTTCCTCAGTCTTCTTATGATACCCCCCCCACGTAGAGGAGAAGCGAGAGGGAGGCTGGAGAAATGTGCAGCTGTGTGTGGAGGGGTGGGGATTGGAAAGAGTGATAAAAGAATCATAAGAGACACATTTCACACAACAATGCATACAGTGTTTCTCCTCACTGACCTGTGCCTGTTACCGAACCTTGAACATGTTACTTTACCACAAGGTCGCCTTAGGATTCCTTTAATACTTATTGCTTGTGGCTGAGGACAGAGATTTCTGCTCAGACGCAGGTCAGGGGAGCACACAGACCGTGTCCGGAGAAAATGGTAAGTTAATAATGGCTAGTAATCCCTGTAGTAGATTGTACTGGTAATCAAGCTGGTCTCCTTCCCCGGTTTGCTCTCGCGTTCCCCGAACAATCAGGTCTCCTTCCCTGCGCTTTGCTGGGTGGTTCGGGGAACGCGAGAGCAAACCGTGGCGAAGCTGGTCTCCTTCCCCGGTTTGCTCTCGCGTTCCCCGAACAAGCAGGATGAATCCGCCCTGTTACAATGGAGACTTTTCTAAAAACCACCTCATGGGTCACTGTTTTAGGAAAGGTTTTTAATCTACTTGGTCAGTGACTCTAAGTACAGGTAGTGATTTGAAACACCCAGTAAAAAAGGCTTACATTAAACCGAAGCTTTTATTAAAAGAAATTACACTCACCAGAGGACTGTCCCTCAGCTTCATTTTCTGGAGTACTGCCTTGAGATGGCTGGCAGGGAACCTCAGTAAGGGTGAGGAAAAGATCCTGGCTGTTTGGGGGGATAAAATGCTCTGTGCTCTCTGCTGGAGCCTCCTCCTCTTGGTCCTCATCATACTGATCATCGCCATCAAATAAATCTTCCGTAGTGGCAGGAATCACGATGCCCACCTCTGAATCCACAGACAAGGGGGGGTTCGTCGTTGCGCTGTTCCCCAATATTGCGTTAAGCTCGTCGTAGAACCGGCATGTTTTGGGGGCAGAGCCTGACCTGCCCTTTGCTGCTTTGGTCTTCTGATACGCCTGTCTGAGCTCTTTCACTTTCACTCGGCACTGTAACGAGTCCCTGGTATGTCCCCTCTCCCGCATGGCATTAGAAATTTTTTCAAAGGTTTTCTCATTTCGTCTGCTCGAGCGCAGTTCTGAAAGCACTGACTCTTCTCCCCATACAGCTATCAGATCGAGTAACTCCTGTGTGCTCCATGCTGGAGCTCTTTTCCTATTTTCAGGAGACTGCATTCTACTCTCTGCTGCTGAGAGCTCCACGCTGTGCAAACAGGAAATGGAATTTCAAAGTTCCCGGGGCTTTTCCTGTTTACCTAGCCAGCAGAAGAGTACCTTTACCTGTGTAGAGCGGCCACTAGAGCACTGTGGGATACGTCCCGGAGGCCATTAACTTCGATGTCCGTCCACACTATCATAAAATCGATTTTAAAAAATCGATTTTGGGGTTACTCCTCTCGTTTAGATGGAGTTCCAAAATCGATTTTAGGGACCCTTAAAATCGATTTTATGCACTCTGTAGTGTGGACGGTTACAGCTTTAAATCGATTTAGAGCTCTTAAAATCGATTTAAAGCTCTAGTCTGGACCTGGCCCTAGTTAGAAATTCTTTCCAATTTATCTTCTGAATGGATCTTGCATCACCAATAGATAGCACAGAGCGGCTCAGAAAGAAAGGGAAACTGTTAGTGATTTGTTTAATTGTCCTTATTGCAGAATAGGTAAGTGCTTCTGCTGCAGTCTAAATTCCAGCATTAGCTCAAATTGATAGATGCAAGTTTACTAATATTGTATGTTCAATCAAGTGATCTTCCTGAACACACAACAGATGACACCCTACTCTCTGAACAGACAATGGAGGAATTCTCCATGCCCGTGGCCTCACCACCGCTCAAGAGTGATGGGGCAAATACTGTCAGACCCTGCAATGACTCTGTCACAACTTGAACTCTGTCAACAAAGAGTCGCCTACATGTCTGAATTTTGTCTACTATTTAAAACTGCTATTTAGTTCATTACTGCAATACTCTAACTCTACCTATTTATTAATGCTGCCAGTTTCTACTCTGATGCTTCATTCATTGCCTCCAATTTAATAACTGCTGGTTTTTAGCACTTCCATTCCATTATTTATGCCATCACTCTTTTTGCTGCTAACAATATGTTGTTCTTGACAATTTTGATTAATGTATGAGCACTGCTCATTTTGATTCATTCCTTGCCAACTTCACAAATTACTTGCTGTCTTTCTCCACTGCAGATTCTCTTGTGCTACCGTGTGCTGCCAGTCTTAGATTTGTGGCCTTCTCCCTGCCTCGCTGAGATTCCTGCTGTTGTCTTCTAGATTTTTACCTCTGAACTGCTTTATTCTTCATGTACTGTTTCCACTCCCACCACACCTCCTCTTTTCTCCCCCAGCTTCCTGTGATCTCATGAACTCTGTCACTTCCTATCTTCCCTCCCTCTGCAACGAGTTAAAAAAATACTTGTAAAATAAGATTGATTTATTAAGAAAATGGAACAAACAAGATGCATCTGGTAAAAGCTTATCATATGATCATGAACTGTAACCCTCCTTGGTCTCTTAGCCCAAACTAGCATTACACACCATCGCTTTCTGCTGTGTGTTGTTGAACTTAGGGTCTATCTTCACTTGAGCTGGAGATGTACTCATGCTAGCTTTGATTGAGCTAGTGCACTAAAAATAGAAGCGTAGCCATATCAGCCGGTTGGGCTAGCTGACCCAAATACAATCATGCCCGGGACCCTAGGTACAAACACAAATGGCTAGCCTGTCCTGCCACCTGTGCTGCTGTGGCTACACTTCTAGTTTTGGCACATCAGTTCAATCAAAGCTTGCACATGTACATTCATTTGTGCTGGAAGTTACACTTCCAGCTGAGTGTAGATGTATCCTTGGGTTGTAAACTCCTCATTCTGGGAGATTTGCGCTTCACACACTAATGAATCATACAGCACATCTCTTAGGTTCTTAAGACTCCCATTTCTGAGCATCACTCAAACTTCAGTGTATTTATCATGTATCGGAGGGGTAGCCGTGTTTGTCTGGATCTGTAAAAGCAGCAAAGAATCCTGTGGCACCTTATAGACTAACAGACGTTTTGGAGCATGAGCTTTTGTGGGTGAATACCCACTTCGTCAGATGCATCTGAAGTGAGTATTCACCCACGAAAGCTCATGCTCCAAACGTCTGTTAGTCTATAAGGTGCCACAGGATTCTTTGCTGTATTTATCATGTGCTACCGCACTATATTAGTAATAATATATATATAGACTAGATTAAAATCTCATTTTGAAACTATAAGTCACTTGCATGCCTGCAAGGGAAAGAACATGCACTTAAAGGGAATGGGCAAAACGTAGACTTCCACATGCATGTGTGAGTATGACACACTTCTGCTTTTTATTTACATTTCTACTTACAAAGGAAAGCTGTTAGATTCAATATCTCTCCCACTTTCCCTCAAAAACCTTTCTGGATGAACCTCAGTATGTCTCTCAGGCACTCTTCAGCCACTTCAGACTATCTTGAAAACATTTTTCTTTGCATCATCTAGGTCAGGTACCATTTAGAGATTTTAATTCATGCAAATGACACTTTAAACTTTTTTGTTCATCTGTTTCACTCTAGTCTTTAAAAACAAACCCTCACTTCCCAGAAGCAGCAGCTCCATACATTTCAATGCAAATCAATTTAAAGCAGGTCTTGGACACAAGAAGAATAGCAGTATCTGAAATACAGTGATGACATCTCCTTTTAGAATATCACACTTTTAAAAAATTGAATCCTGCCTATATATTACCCTGGGAGAATGAGTTTATCTGCAGAACTGGTACAGAGTGGAGAGCAGTAATGAAAGCTCTCCCATCATACCTTGCCTAAGTGCATCAAACCTATTCTGGTCAAGAGCTTAGTTCATTCTCTGAGTATTCAGATCTTAGTATCTCTGCTGAGACTGTCAACAAGGATGACAGATAGGACCAACTGTGGTGACATTGTTTGTCAGCAACAAAATATGACCACAGCTCTCTGTATGTATTGCATATTGGCATATGTCCAAAATATGACCTGTGTTCATTCTAACACAAGGGATTGAGGGGACATACTCAGGCCATTTTAGCTGCACATACATCAGCTGTGGCTCTCACAGGCCAGTGTTTCTGAAGCTGTGGTTGTCCTTAATATCCCCCAGGGTAGAGTGGTAGGGGTAGGGGTAGAGATGCGGCTGTGATGCCACATGGAATGTTGAAGGCAAGCGTAAGCAGGCGCAGACTCTCCTGGCAGCGCCTCCTGCTGGTACCTTCTGAGAATTAGCTCTCTTCCAGCCTGGAGCACCCTCTGCAGGCCAGTGTCCTGCTCGCTGCTGGCCCCCATGTCCCTTTCTCTGGGTTGCTGCCCCCCTTGCAGTACCCCCACACTCAGGTTCTGGGTCTCCCCACTCAGGGGAACCCCCACCCACTAACCCCACCTCATCGCAATCTGGGCTACTGCTAGTCACCATCTAGCCCCACCCTCTGGGGCAGACTGCAGTATAAGCCACTCATCACAGGCAAAGGGATCCAACCTGCTGCCTTTCTCTACCACCCAATACCTTTTAGGCCTTAAACTAGGCCTTGCAGCCTGGGGAGTTCCCAGCCGGAAGCTCCCCTGGCTTTCCCTAGTCCTGCTTCACTCCTAGTACCCTTTCTGCTAGGCAGCCAGGCCCTGTTCCCCCTCAGACTAGAGAAAGCCTTCTGAGTGCCTGGCTGCCCTGACCTTTCTAGGGCCAGCTGGGTCTGCTTGGGGCGTGTCCTCCAGCTGAGGCTGCCTCCCAATCAACCCAGCTTTTCTCTCAGCCCTCTCCCAGGGGTGGCTTTAACCCTGTCAGGGCTGGAGTGGGTAACCACCCCGCTACAGTGGGCCATAGAGAGGTGCTATGCTGGAGTTCTTCATGGACTGCAAAAGGAGGTGAGCCTGGGACTGTTGAACCTGTAGGCCCACAAGAGTCTGCAGCCTCTTTGTTTGTGTCTGGAAAAGTACCATTATATCCTGGTGCATCTCCCTCTCCTTTTCCTGCTGGAACTTCTGCGCTTTTCTCATGTCTGCTCTTTCCTTTTCCAGGTTGTCTGCAATGGTCACCCTCCAGGTCCTTTGATCAGAGTCTGAGGCAGCACTGGCTTGCAAGATCTTGCAGAACATGTCATCCCACGTGTTCTTCTTTCTCTTCTTTATCTGGATCAGGCATTTGCAGATGTGGAGGGGAACCCCTTAAGGCCACACCTCAGCAGCTACAAATATAGTACAAAGAGATACCTTGGCCAGTATAATCCAACAGAAAGTGAATGTTAAGGTTCAGAACTCCCTTTCCTTGCTCCCCTAAAGTTTTAAACAAGACATGTTTATTGACACTTCTGCTTCAAGGTGCTCACAGCAGCAACCATGGTGAGCATGGCCCACTAGAGGTGAGGAAAATGAGGAGGGAATTGTGTGGTTATATGAAAATAAGTATAGGGCAATGACACTGAATACTGGCACCAATTAGCACAGGTGCATTTTAATATAACCAAATGTGAGTTATCTAGGAACAAAGAATGTAGGCTGTACTTACAGGATGGGGGACTCTATCTGCGGAAGCAATGACTTCCAAAGAAACTCAGGGGTCATGATGGGTTATCAAGTGAACATAAGCTCCCAGTGGGCACTGTGGCTGAAAAGGCTAATGTGATCCTTGGATCCTTGAATCAACAGGGGAATTTTGAGTAGATATAAAGAAGTAATATTACCTTTATATTTAGTACTGGTGTCACCACTTCCAGAATACTATGTCCCACAATTCAAGAAGGATGTTGATAAATTGAAGAGGGTTCATAAGGTTCAGAATGGATTGGAAAGAATGCTTTATTAGGGTGACCAGACAGCAAATGTGAAAAATCGGGATGGGGGTAGAGGGTAATAGGAGTCTGTATGAGAAAAAGAATCAAAAATCGAGACTATCCCTTTAAAATCAGGACATCTGGTCACCCTAGCTTTATACTGAAAATCTCAAGGAGCTCGATCTATTTAGCTTCTCAAAGAGAATGTTAAGGGGTGACTTGATCACAGTCTATAATTACTTACCTGAAACCACCACTGATAAATTTTGCAGATGTTTATTATTTGTATTACTGTAGTGCCTAGGAGCCCTAGTCATAGACGCAAATCATATAACATTAGGCATTGTACAAAGACAGCACCAAAACACAAACTCTATATGAGGAACAGAAATTGTTCATTGTAGGTTCTTCAATCTAATAGACCAAGGGTCGTGGTGGATATTCCATCACTGGCAAATTTAGAATCAAGATTGGATTTTTTTTCTAAAAGGAGTGCTCTAGTTCGAACAAGAATTAATTCCAGGCAGTTCTGTGGTTTTTGTTATACAGGAGGTCAGACTAGATGATCACAATGGTCCCTCCTGGCCTTACAATATATGAAACTCTGAATTTCTATATTGTCAAGCAATTATTTTCACATTCATGTAATTTAGAATTTCCTGGCCTTCCAATGTTTGATTTTTGTTAAACAATACTGTCTTGATAAGTATTTTTGTCCTTAAATTATTTGAGTTTGCAGTACGAATACTAGCTGAAATACGTTTGGTAATTTTCTGTCCCTTTTTCTACATGTATTTCTGTTTTCTTCCTCTTGCTTTCCCTGAAGACTCTCTCTTTTTCTCCATCTTCCTATTTGTTTGGCTCATATAGTTTTTCCTTTTCTTTTACTAGGTGCCACTCCCTACCACTGCTTTCTTATTCTACCTTGTTAGTTTCCACTGTTGCTTTCTATAGATCTGCCTCTATTAACTTCTTATTTATTCTCTCTCTTCTCTAATCTTTCACTTGTTTCCCTTTTCCTTCCCAGCTTCTTATTTGATGGTAAGCCCCCGATGAACAAGTCATGTGGGAAGAGAAGGGCTATTTCCAGAGTCTCAGAGAAGTGGCTCTTGAATAACAGTCAAGGTGTGTATGTTGGTAGGAGGAAAGGCATCTTTTAAAATACTAGTGCAAAATTAAAACACAGCACAGGAAAGAAGAGAGGCTGCTTATGCCCCCTCTGAAATGCAGGGCCCTAGCTGACCACTTAAACTCTATGCCCCTGCCTTTGGTAGCTCAAGGCATGTGGCTATCCAGTGATGCATACAGGTAAAAATACTGGAACCTATAACTTTTTGTTATCAAAGAGACCCATTAGAAAACATTTGTACATTCTCTGGCTATACACAAAACTTCTGGAAGAGCACAGGACAGCCAAGAATGAGATGGAAATTCTGATTGCTCTTGCTGAAAGATACTGCCATCTAATGGATTGGTGGTCTCAACAAAGTTCCTAATGTGCATGTGACAACAGCATGGTTGTAGGGATAGCTACACTTCTGTCACCTTACCGCTCTGAGTGCACCTTTTCAGGTGACAGACCTCTTGCCTTTGCCCATCTCATGGTGGGATCTTACCTAGTCCATCAGCTCTTTGCTGCAGGGTGTAACATTCCAGGGGGCAATCCAGACCAGTGAAGTTCTGTGTCACCACCTGCCCTGTAAACCAAAGTGCCCCACAATGCTTTGGTGCTATGGCTCCCAACCTGGACTCCTCCTAGACAGCATACAGGTCACACCCTGAATGTCTGTGTAGCCACAGCCCTGGTTCAGCTGCTCTGACCAGCTCTGTCTGCTCTGTCAGCAAACACAAGCCACACCTCTGATTTCCACCAAGCTTGGTTACTACCTTCAAGGTGACCCCAAAAACACTCCTTGGCCTGGATTTTCCCCAAAAAACATGTGTTCTGCACTGTCCAGCCCAGTCCTAGACAGTCCAGATCATAGGCACCGACTTCTGCTGGCACCAGTGGGTGCTTGACCTCTCCCTGCCCTTGGCTCTGCCCCAACTCCAGCCCCTTCCTCAAAATCCTAGTCCCAACTCCTCCATCTCCCTGCCCCTATTCCAACCCCTTCCCCAAATCCCCACCCTGGCCCTACCTCTTCCCCACCTCCTTCCCTGAGCGCACCACATTCCTGCTCATCCCCCCTCCCTCCTAGAGCTTGATGCCTCTGCAAAACAGCTGTTTCGTGGTGTAAGCGCTGGGAGGAAAAGCAGGGATGCGCGCGCTCAGGGGAGGAGGTGGAGGTGAGGTGAACTGGGGTGGGGAGCTTGGCTGCCGATGGGTGCAGAGTACCCACCAATTTTTCCCTGTGGGTGCTCCAGCCCCAGAGCACCCATGGAGTCGGCGCCTATGATCCAAATATATTAGGTCCATTGCCCCTCTAAGGGCATCAAGATACAACATATTGCCATCTTAAATGGAGTTACTCACACCGTTCATAACACTGGATTCATTTTGATTAAAGAATAAAACAAATTTATTTAACTACAAAGAGGGAGGTATTGAGTACAAGTATGAAGGCATTCAAGTCAGAAATGGTTACAAGAAAAATAAGGATAAAACACATCCTCAAACTAAACTTAACATTCTAGACATGGTTCAAGGGGGAATCCTTGCCATAGGTTTTCAATAGCATTGCTGACCTAGTTTCAGTTCTGGATCTGCTCTCAAGGTCCAATGGCTTTTTGTCTTCTTAGGTGGAAAGAGAGAGATGGATAGGTAGAGAACATAGGGTGTTTTTGCCCCTCACTTCTATAGTTCTGGCACCCTTTGAAATGCATTTTCCTGAGAGTGACCCCTAGATTAAGTTTCTTCCAACTGAGAGCAAGGAGACATGGAATCCAGTGGGGGGAGTGGTTTCATGCAGTTGTTTACCAAAATGCAGATTGTTTTGTTCCTGTCCCTCTTCTTGCCAAAGAATGTTCCATTTGACAGGTGATTGCCCATCATCTTTGATGACACCTGGCTAGGGCTGTCAACTTGTCCTTTGTCTTTAAGAAACATGTTTTCCCACTTCCCAGACTTGTCTGGTAAACACACTTCAATAATAATTTCAGTTTATGTCCCATATCAGCCATTCTATTATTTTGTCCAGCTTGACAGGCCTATAATTACATGGGTCATCATGTTTATCTTTTTAAAATATTGGCACAATATTAGTTTTCTTCCAATCATCTAAAACTTCCCCAGTGTTCCAAGACATATTGAAAATCAACAATAATCCAGAGAGCTCCTCACCCAGCTCTTCTAAACTCTCAGATGCACATTTTCTGGATCTGCTGTTTTAAAAATATCTAACTTTAGTAGTTTTTGTTTAACATTCTCCTGAGTTATTGTTGAAATGGAAAGTATTTCGTTGTCATAGTTATATGACATGAATACATCATCTGGCATTTTCCAAAACAGAACAGGAATATTTAATGAACACCTTTGCCTTTTCTGTATTATTATGGACAATTTTACCATTTCTATCTAGTAATGGAACAAAACCATTGGATTCCTTTTGTTCCTAATATATTTAAACTCTTATTGTCTGCAACTCCCCATGCATTTTCCAACTGTGTCCTTTTTTTTACCTTATCAATTTTATACAATTCCTAGCTTCTAATTTATATTCATTGCTATCAACTTTCCCTATGCAATTTTTTGTTAAAGTAGCTTAAATAACTTTAACTTTGCCATCTTGTAAGCCCTGCATGTAATCACATAGCAAAATCATTTGTTCCTTCTTCTCTCTGGAATACATTCCTAGACTAAAGCTATATCTTCATTACATAAAGAGGTGTCTTTGCCTTGAGATAGTGATCTGAATGAAATACACTTTTTTTGCAGTGAACTCAAAGCCTACTTCTTGACTATATTGTGATGATAGAATAAGTGTGGTATAGGGCATAGTTCTGAGAATTGGTTGGTAAGAGGAATGACGACAATGAAACTGGAACATCAAAGGAGGATGTGTCAGCTGCACATGTATGTAGAAGCAGGTCAGTGCATATAATACTATGTTTTATATGGTGATACCAGTCAGCTCTGTGTTCTTGGGGAACCAGGGTGCAGTATCCAGCCTGTCTGACTCATGAAGGACCTCCCCACCCAAACTCTGCTTGAACCAAAGCCGATCAGAAGAAAGACTTACAGAAAGCAATGAACAGGCACTGCGAGACACACTTAAACCCCTTCTGACAAGGATGACAGGATTAAGGCAACTCCCCTAGCCTCATCTGCATCAAAGATGGGACAGGGAGGTATCTCCATTAGTATACAGAACGGAGAACAGAGTTTAACGCACTGAACTCTGAGACCAGAAAAGCAGGGTAGCACTGCATCATGAGGGATCTTTGCTCCAGATGTTAATGAACCTACACCTGCACACACCCAGCTCAGTAGTCATCAGACCAATTCTAGTAATGAATCCTTGATTGATATCCAAAATACTGAAGCTGCCTAACTGCATTGTGAGCTCCCTTGAAGGAACACCGCCCAGAGCCAGGAATGATCAGTTCCTATTGTTTGGCCTAAAGAAAACCCTTGAGTCATTAGTTTACCCATAGACAAATATAGTGTTCTCCCTTGAACCATTGTTGTTTCCCTACCAAAAAAAACAACAACCTACCCATGCTCAAGTAAGTGCTCTGATGTCTGGAACCAAACTCTGCTTCAGTTCCACTGGGACTCCATCTTCTCCTGACTGATCATGCTGGGGGCGCTGCCTGTCTCCAGCACTCAGGACCCTGAGCTACCACCATCACCTGGGAACCCCAATCAGTTCAAGCTTCATGGAGTGTGAGACCTTAGTTTTCTCTCTCTCTCTCTGTTTTCTTTTCTACCTCAGGTATAACTTTTTAACTCTGACTTGTTTGATCAGATATAGTTTTTCTATATATAACTTTTGTAATTTTGTAGAATGTAACTGTGTTTGTTTAAGCTCTCCTTGTGTGGTTATCACTATTATTCAATAAATAACTTTTATGGTTAAGCTGGTTGCTTCCCTCCCTCTCTCTCTCTCTGAACTTTACTCTTTTGTGTTTTTGGCTTCCCCATTTACTCTGCAGCAATGCTCCTCTTACCTAAGCTAAAGATCCCTTTAGCACCCAAAAATGCTGTGGGTTTTGCTCATTAAGTGGGTTACTACCAGAACAATTGTAATCTGAAAGTGGGGATAGGGACATGCTGAACCTGTGACATACGAGAGTGGCAGATTGGAATTGCTGCTCAACCCAGACTACTGAGTCCAGGGGCATATAAGGGTGGCAGCCTGGAAGTGCTGTTTGACCCAGCCTGCTCAGGTTTACTCTATTCTGGTACCTGTGGTATATAAGGGTGGCAGTTTGGAAGTGCTGCTTGGCCCAGCCTATTGAGCCCAGGAGCATATAAGCATGGCAGCTTGGAAATCCTGCTTGACCCAACCCACTGAGTCCAGGGACATACAAGGGGTCAGCTTGAGAGTGCTGATTGATGCAGTCCACTCAGACTTGCTCTGTTAAAGTGTGTGTGTTTGTGTGTTCATCTGGTTCTGGGGCTGGAGGAACCCAGCCCTGGGGAACCTAGGTCCTGCAGGATAGCTCCATTGGGATGGGATTTGCAAAAGGGAGGAGTAGAGCTCCATATGAAAACACAAGTGACACAACCAGTACATTGATAGAATTACAGAACCCTCTTCCCCCAAGAAGAGTAACTCGAATAAATGAGCTTACCCCAAAGTAACGGGCAAATCTGATAACAATGGGACAGTTTAAAGGGAAATATGGAGATTAGAATACGTGACTAATTGTAGTAGATGTAAGATGAGTACGTGCAAAATTCCCTTGAGATGGGAACAAAAGGTTTGCTATTTTTGCTTGAGATGTGGGAAATTACATTTAACTGACCATATGCGTATTTGGCCTCATGGGACAGATGCTTGGCCCCCTGTAAATAGACTGTGTTGTCAGGGCAGAACAAAATGACTTTACAGCTACTCTAAAGCCTAGTTTAAGAAGGGAGGCATGTGTGGGCTAGGTGGCGATACTCCAGGATGGGGAGAGGCCTGACAGTAGTGATGTTACTGGGCTAATTTTGGGGCTTCATACAACTTATGAATTCTGGCTGCTATTGAAAAGTTTTTCTGACATTATCGAGAAATGGCTGTATCATGGAAACCTATGTTATATTCATCCGCCATTGTGTAGAGAATCTGCAGCAAGTACGCTCTGCAGGAGAAGGCAGAACAGGAGCATGGTATGCTCTGCTGATTCCCAGCCAGTGGAATGGTCCTGTAGAACCATTCTAGCCGGCACAAAATAGAATAACCCTGAGATTACTCTAACTTGTGCCGTAGACCAGGGTCTGGAGAGAAGTAAAGATACTTAAAGCAACCTTTGCTTCTCTTCCATTCATCTGCATTAAGTTCTGTGCAACAGCAATTTGAACCCCTAATGTTTTTAAGTATGGGAATGCAGTAAGCTGTAAACTCATTTGAAATGGAAAGATCACTGATGCTGGAATTAATTTTATACCAGTTTGTATTTTTGGTTTTTAAAGATTCTTACTCCACAAATGAAAGGGTAGACTGTAAATGTAAGACTTTTTGCCTAATATAGTCTGTCTATAAAGTTAAACTCACCACAATCATACATTTTCAGTGACAATTATATCCTATAATTATTTGTGCAGACAAATCATCAGTACTTAATACATGAAGAGGGATTGGAAATAGATGTGCTCTGTAGTCAAGCACTATAGAGCCTACGAAATGTAAGTTGCTCTTTTTGGAACAGAAATTTCCCTAAAATACACAATTTTCACAATTTCTCATTCTCTTTCAAACATAAAGATGTGAGATTGGTGAGATATTTACAGTGGTTGTTGCACTCTACCGAGTCAAATAGCTGCACCATAATGAGGTGATTCATGAAGTGGTCTTTTTTTAGTACTTCTTATAAAATACGTAAATTCAGTTTGGGATCAAAATTGTCTGTAGGGTTTTTTTTTATATTTGGGACATACCTTTAATTTGAGCCTTTATTTTTGAAAGTTTCCATGCAGCTTGCAGGCATTTCACGCTTGTGACTATCCCCTTTTAATTTCCATGTAACTAGCTTTCTCATTTTTGTGTAGTTCTCCTTTTTGAAGTTAAATGCTACTGTGGTGGGCTTCTTTGGTATCCTGCTCCCCAAAGGATGTTAAATTTAATTACACTATGGTTGCCATTACGAGTGGTTTAGCTATAATCACCTCTTGGAGAGATCCTATGCTCCATTTAGGGACTAAATCAAGAAATGATGTGGGGAGAAATGATGTAGGGAGAAAGCAACATCCTTCCACTGTGCATCACCATAGTTGTCACTAGCACTGTTAGTAGTATGTCCTAGCTGTGTAGATGTTACACTGAGAGACAAGGGAGGCTAGGTAATATCTTTTATTAGACCAACTTCTGTTGGTGAGAGAGACAAGCTTCTGAGCTACACAGACCAGCTCTTCTTCATGTCTGAGAAACTTACTCAAGACGGCTGGTCTACACTACAGAGTTAGGTTGATGCAAAGCAGCTTACCTCTCTCCATCTACACCAGTGACATGGCTGAGCCAGATAAGGAGGAGAAGGAAGAGGACTCAGGATAACATGTTCCAAGAAATCCTTCAAGCCTCCGCCACTTCAGATACCGAGCACAGGGCTTGGAGGATCACCCTTGCTGATAGCGTGGACAGAGATAGAGTGGAGAGGAAACAGGCAAAGGAGAAGGATGTGCAGCAGCAGGTGCTTGTGCTTCTCAGACAGCAGAGATGCTTCAGCATCTGATGGACCTGTGAGTTCAACAATCCCCTGCTCACCTACCTCTGCAGCCCATAGAGAACTACATATCGAGACTTTGCTACACCTCATAGATTCATAGACTTTAAGGTCAGAAGGGACCATTATGATCATCTACTCCCCTCAATAGTCTCCTTGGAACCGGGGTCACGGCACTATCCCTACCACTCCACCCCTGGGGACATTAAAGACATTCACAGCCGCACATACACTGATCTGTGAAAGGCGTGTGTATTGGTGGATTTGGATCTGAAATGGAAATGACTCTACAGTAACACATATCACTCTGGCTCACTATTAAAATGGTCTTTCAGAGCCTCCCTGGGCCATATAGTTCTGTGCTGGGCTCTTCTTATAGCCCTGGTATCTGGCTGCTCAAAGTCAGCAGACAGCCATTCCACCTCTGCCCTGCACCCCAGCAGAAATTTGTCCTCCTTTGCTTCACAGATATTTTGAAGCACACAGCAGGCAGCTCTAACCATTGGGATATTTATTTCACTGAGGTCCAATCTCATGAGTAGACAGTGCCAGAGACCCTTCAAATGGCCAAAGGCACATTCAACTGTCATTCTGCACCTGCGCAGCCTGTAGTTGAATCATTCCTTGGTACAGCTGAGGTAGCCGGTGTATGGCTTCATGAGACAGGGGAGCAAGAATGGGCCTCCTATGATCATTATTGACATTTCAACATCGCCAATGGTACTCTGCTGGCTGGAAGAGAAAGTCCCTACTTGCAGCTTTCTGAACAGTCCTGTTCCACTACAGTATGGAAACCCCATTGCTGTAAAACCATCCACTATGTCTTGAACATTGCCTAGAGTCACAGTTCTTTGTAGCAGGAGGCAATTCATGGCTCTGCACACTTGCATCACAACAGCCCCTGTGGTGGATTTCCTAACTGCAAATTTATTCCTGACTGATTGGTAGCAATCTGGTGTTGCAAGTTTCCATAGTGAGATTTCGACTTGCTTCCCCACTTGTAATAACCTTAGTCCCAGATTTGGACCTTAGCGTCCAAAATATGGGGGTTAGCATGAAAACCTCCAAGCTTAGTTACCAGCTTGGACCTGGTACCTGCTGCCACCACCCAAAAAATTAGAGTGTTTTGGGGCACTCTGGTCCCTCTGAAAAACCTTCCCTGGGGACCCCAAGACCCAAATCCCTTGAGTCTCACAACAAAGGGAAATAATCCTTTTTCCCTTCCCCCCTCCAGGTGCTCCTGGAGAGATACACAGACACAAGCTCTGTGAAACTACACAGAGAGACTCCCCCTCTCTGTTCCCAATCCTGAAAACAAAAAGTACTTTCCTATTCCCCCAGAGGGAATGCAAAATCAGGCTAGCGATCCAACACACAAATCTCCCCTTGATTTCTTCCTCCCACCAATTCCCTGGTGAGTACAGACTCAATTTCCCTGAAGTAAAGAAAAACTCCAACAGGTCTTAAAAGAAAGCTTTATATAAAAAGAAAGAAAAAATAAGTACAAATGTTCTCTCTGTATTAAGATGATACAATACAGGTCAATTGCTTAAAAGAATATTGAATAAACAGCCTTATTCAAAAAGAATACAAATCAAAGCACTCCAGCACTTATATTCATACAAATACCAAAGAAAAGAAACCATATAACTTACTAGCTGATCTCTTTGTCCTTACACTTAGAAACAGAAGACTAGAAAGTAGAACTACTTCTCCAAAGCTCAGAGAAAGCAGGCAGACGGAAAACAAACTCTCAGACACACAATTCCCTCCACCCAAAGTTGAAAAAATCCGGTTTCCTGATTGGTCCTCTGGTCAGGTGCTTCAGGTGAAAGAGACATTAACCCTTAGCTATCTGTTTATGACACCACTGTCAGTGCAGCTCTCATTTTGATGTCACTGGGGTGGAGGGCTGTGGCAAGTTCGGCACACAGATCCAGGAATGTGGCTTTGCGCATCTGAAAGTTCTGCAGCCACTGCTGATCAGTCGGTGCTTGTTTCTCAGGCCCAAAACTGCACGCCACCATCTGCAGATGCTCCGTGAATGCTCCCAACAATGTTGAATCATTTCTTTCTCTGTCCCACTGCAATCTAGCTTCCAAGGAATCATCATGTTCTCTGTAGTGTCTCTTGAGGCTCTACAAATACAGCAGGATTAGATGGCCCATGCTCATAATGTTCATCACAATAGTGCAGAGCTGTACAGGCTCCATGCTTCTGTTGGAGATGGCAGATACCAGCGAGGGACATGTGGGTTTGAGTGTTTGAAAAGAAGCGTGAAATATTATGGGGTACAGATGCAATTATGGGATGGAGAACACTGCATAATGGGATGTTGCAGTCATACTCCCAGTCACCCCTGTATGACTCATTTTGGCCACATGAGGCATTGTGAAAACTTCTTAAAATACCCTGCGCTGCACAGGGGATGAGTTGCACAGTGGGATAGCTACCCACAGTACACTTCTTTCTACATCAAAACAAGCTCTCTTGATGAGGATACGTACCGCCAACTCTAGGATCCCAATGTGGACACACACGAGTGATATAATAACTGTGGTGGCTGTATGCTAATGAAACTTAGATTGACATAATTTTGTAGTGTGGACATGGCCGGAGTGTTACAGCTAAATATTAGGTGGAACAGACTGTTTAGCATAAGTAATGAACACATGTTTCAAGAGACCATTCAAAGTAAAGTGGCCCATTGACACCCTTCCAGTCATAGGGAGGAAAGCAGTTGATGAGGTGGTGGTCTTAGGGGGTTGTTAGTGAGTTATAGATTGTTGTAATAAGCTGTAAATCCAGTGTCTCTGTTCAGTCCGTGATTTTTAGTGTAGAGCAAAGTTATGAATTTAAGCTACCAGGCTCGTCTTTTGGAAGTGTTTTCTTTGAGGATGAGGACTGATAGGTCAGATACAGAGTGACTGATTTCTGAAAAGTGTTCAACTATAGGTGATGTGGTGTTTTTGTCTTTATCATTTTCCTGTGCAAGTTCATTTGAGAGTGTACTGATTATCTGGTTTCACCCACATAGCTGCTAATAGGGTTCAAAAGCCTGTGTGTCTCCCCAACAGAAGTTGGTTCAATAAAATCTATTACTCACCTTCCTTGTCTCTCTAATATCCTGGGACCAACATGGCCACAACAACATTGCATACTTGTTACACTAATATTCAGAGGGAAATCCTCATGGTGACACAGGCCGCTGAACTTTTGTATAGCACATGTGGTGATGGTAATCTGGAGTTTATTTATGTGATTCCCAAGTTCCTGGCCATGTGCCTGAGACAACCCCACTTGTCTCTGGCTCCAAGCATGTTGGGGATGCAGGAGTTAACCCTTAGGAATGAATACTGCACTTGACAATTAAACACCTCTATATAAGAAGGGTCAAGCCCTTTATAAGTATCAGAGATGATTCAAAGGAAGGGAGTCCCGTTGAGGGGTCACCCATACACATCTCCAGCAACAGTATAATGTGTCTGGTCTCCAACACATAAATATACAAATTAATGCTCTGCCACCGGACTAAGCATCAAAATAGTCGCAATCCCAGTCTGTCAGGTTTAGCCAAGGAACTTTCCAACCCTTTGTGGTCTCTGAAGCTGGGGAGTAATGTGAACATCGAGTGATGAGGAGGGCTGGTTGAAAATTGTCAAAATGATTTGTCTGATGAAAAATGTCCTTTTTGCTAAACTGAAATTTTCCCAAAGAAAAATTGTTTTGCCTAAATGTTCTGATTTTCCATTGGGGAAAATTGAAATGAAGGCTGCTGGACTGAAAGGCTCTTGCCAATTTCACTTTCTACCATTGAAATTGACAAAAGATGTCCTAGAGGGCTGCTAAGGGTGAGTGTCTGGGTGCTTTGCCTCTCTTCTTTCCCTGGCCTTCAGGAGTCAGAGAAGCAGAGCTAGGGGGAGGCAGTTTGAGACTTTCTTACAGAAAGCAGATCCCCCTAATCAGAGATGAAGCCTCCAACAAAGAGCAGTTTGAGACCTTGGATTTCCTCTGCAGAGATCAGTGCTGCTCACTTTAATACATCTGAGCATGTTGCCCTCCAACAAAATGGCAATTTGCCCTCTAATGAGGGGAGGGTCCTGACTTTTAAAATACATCTTACCTTCTTCTTATGTGCTGCCTTTATTACCTACTTGGCACACACACACTGACTCCCAGCAGTACCCTCTGATTCATCTGCTACAGAACCAGAGAATGCTTTCCTTGGCGTCCATCTTGGAAGGAAACAGTTTAAACCTTTTACCTACATCTGGAATATTAACTTTCTTTTGAATTAAAACAAGTACTGCCCCACCCTCCCCAAAATTAATTTATTTGTGAAGAACACAGGGCTAGATTTTGCTCTGTTATATTGGTGTAAACCAGGAGTAGCTTCACTGAAGTTAATAGGTTTACAGCCGTGTAAAACTAATGTAACTGAAAGCAGAATTGGACTTGGCATAGTTTTGATTCAATTTCACATTTACAATGTTGGGGACATAAGGTTGGAATGAATAAATAACATTCCTTATATTTTATTTTAGTCTCTTTGAAAAATTGAGTAGGGGGTAGATCACCAAGTGAGAAGGCATTGTATAAATAGGTGTGGTTGAAACCACATAAAAACCTCTCTTCTGCCATGAGAGAGCAGGGCCAATAAGGCATCACAGCTGTACTGTTGATCAGTTTGTACCTATTCATGGCTCTATATTAATGATGTTTATGAGGAAAAAGCCCATTTTCCAGTTCATTCACAGTTACATCAGGGGAGTTTGGTAAACTTTGCAATGGGTGCTGGTAAATAAATCTCTTTATCTCTGGAGTGCAACATTCCTAATAAGAAATTAATTGAAGATTAAGCCCTGGATTTTGAGGATATTACCATACTGCAGAAGCAGGCAGTTCACCATATGCTGTTTTTCGTATCTTTAGATCTCAGTTGCTTAATCATTCAACATTTTCCTCCAGATCATGTCATTCTTGATTGTAGGATCTGCATCTCTTCTAACCCTATTATATTTTGAGGGTTAGCTTTTATGCTACCATTTAATTCAAGATATATCACACTTCCAATGTGAATGGTTGAGCAAAAATGTGCATATGTCATTGCTATGACTGGTTTTCTTTGCTTCAATATAACCAGTATAGTCATCAGTTACCATACATCTTCCCAGTCCTTTTGCTTTACTTCTCACTTTGGTTACTATTCACAGCTTTGCATTTATATACCACTCTCGGCTCCTCCTTTTTGTCCACCAAACCCTCTCTCTTCTCCTGCAAAACTTTTCATAAAATGCAGCCCTTCAAGTAATCCCTCTTGCTTTCCTCTCTTCATCCAAGATCTCTTCCCCCACCCACAATCTACCCTTATCTGATATGTTGTACAGCATCTTGTCTCGTGTGTTAGTCTACCATTGAGCAAAACACAATCATACATAAACCATTCATAGACTTAATACAATATGGTCCCCAAAGATATTACATGGGGTTGCAATATGTGTCACATTGAGTATTTGCAGCTCCTGTTGAAGTCAATAGAAGTCTAGGAACTCAGCATCTCAGCCATTTATAAATGTCTATATATAGATTTAGGGGCTTAGTTTTAGGCATCCAAGACTGAATATTCTGATCCTAGAACTTAACCTAATTTGTCTCCATCTATAACATCTCCTCACAACTGTGCTGCACTGCCTCCTATTCACCTGTCAGGGATTTGAAGGATCAAGGTCACAGTGATTATAAAATGTTAAGTTTTAGTCCAGTAATGGTAAGAAAATGATCACTGTTTCAAAGCGTGTGTGTGTGTGTGAGAGAGAGAGAGAAAATATACTGTGGTATCACTTCCAAGTACTTTATGGGGAATGCCAGTGAAGCCTGATGTGAAGGAAGGACACCATCTGTTTTTATGAAAATAAATAAGCAACTCCACACAGTTCTTTTGTCAACAGTGGTGAAAATAACCTGGGTAAGAAGAAATTCACAAATGCATGCTGAGTGCAATTAGATCAGGGTATTTTGTCTTTAGTGTCATCACAGTGTCTACTATGATTAATCAAAGCAGATGTTTTGTTTATGCTGAACTTAAAAGGCAGCCTGCATGCTGTGAAAGTCAAGAAACACAATAAAACACTGTAGGCAGATACTGCACATCCCCACTGCCTCACGTTCACAGCCAGAGGAAACACAGGTAAATTATAGCCATAGATACAGAAAACATTTTGGACATGGGAAACATGCACAGAGCTCTGGGGCTTTCATTATTAGAGATGTGTCTCTGTTTTTTCATTTCAAGATGTTTAGACAATAAAATGTGTATATTTTACATCTAAAGATGGCCATACAATCAAGCAATAGCATTAATGGGCAGTAAAGATCATCACCTGTCAAAAAATTCCTCCCACTCACAGAAAATGTCTCTTGAATCAAAAGCCCCATAAGCTGGATACTCCAGCTGACTCTTCTTTACCATCAATTTCCTGTTTTAAATTGTGTTACTGACCATTCTGCTTCTCTTCCACATTGCCCTCTCCTCAGTCAGGAACCAAATTATTCAAAATTATTACAGGCAGCTGAAAACCCATCTACAATGACTGCAAAGTCCTGGACAGCATCCCATAAACTATTTCAATGATAGATTTTAAGCGAAGAGAGACCTTTCTATCAACAAATTCTATTAGCTGCAGATATAGGAGCTTCCATAAGGGTCATCAGCAGAGTTTGAACCCTCAACCTTCAGAGCCCAGCACAGATCTCTATCACTTGACTTACAACCGTAGTAAAATTTTGTAATGAATAGCAGCCCAAGCACCCTCCCATCCGACCCCCACTGTCATGATAGTTTTCTCAAACTTATATTTGGCTCAAGTTTCACAGGCGTGGTCTCAACTCAGAGGAGGAGTAGGGGTGGGGAATGGAAGGATCTAGTAAATTTCAATAAAAATTAATTCAGCCATTTCTGAGTAATGTGAAAATGAAAAAAAATACACCTCTTTCAAAGGGTCAGATGCAGAAATTTTGTTCTCAGATAACTCTAAACCAACTAAAGTCAGAAACTTAAACTTAGCTCAATTATTAAGTCTTTAATACTTATGAAAACCATCAAGTTTGAAGATAATCAGCTCACTAGCTTTAAAATTATGAGCAGTTTAAGTGGTAGTTTTGCAAGTATACATGAGACTATTTATATCCACTTAGTTTCACACATTTGAGGCTCCATTTATTATCATCGTCCCAATTAAGGACACAACTGAGAAACAAATGCTGCTTGTAACTCTATACACAATATTTCATTTGTGATTAAAGCTGCCAATCCAAATTTTCTTCATATTTGGCTTTACTCTGAAGTGTGAATGATTTGTACAAAACCAGCCAAGTTGGACGTTTATAGCTTCAGCCATTTCTGAGTTATCCAAGGGAAAAATGTATTATTGGAACATATGGGGAGTTTATAAGTGCTCTCTGGAGGACAGCTGCTTTAGGAATGCATTTGATAGGGATGGCTGAGTTAAGGTCAGCTGGGTTCAGGAGACATCAATTGTTGATGGCTGAAGTTCACGAGATATCAAGCAAAATCCAGTAGTTCCAAATCAAGGAAGGCTGAATCCAATTAGAGAACATTTATCATCTCCCAAGTGGACATCCTAGCTCCAAGTTATGCCCCAGCACAAGTCTGTGCAGAGGCTATATTTGGGATGAAGTGGCTACATAATAGTAAATTTAGACTAGAACTGATGGAAATTTTCCTGACAGAACAGTTTTCTGGAAGAAAGTGCTGATTTGACAGAATCTAAACATTTTATGGGAACATGTCAAATTCCACTGAAACTTTAGAAAGAAACCCCAGGTAGGCTGGCTAGCTGGTTCCCCAGCCTACCTCACAGCCCCACTAACCAGCTGTGGGGGAGGCAGGGTGGCTGGGAACAGCACCTCCCCACCAGCCAGCTTGAGAGGCTGCTAGAGAGGGTGAGGAACCAACTGGCCAGATGGAAATTTAGGAAGAATTCCATTTTGCTTCTTTCAAACTTTTTTTAAAAAAATGTTTATTACTTTGAAAATGCTGGCATTTCTGACTTTTTATTCTGATCCAAAACCATATCTGAGGGGTAGAAATTGTGCATAAGAGATGTAAAATTTCCCACAGAATGGAAGCTTAAGTTATTGCTCAGCTCTAGTATAGGCCTTTGCACTGAGCAATAGAAAGTCCAGCCCCCTGTGCATCTGCTCTCTTACTCACAAATGCTCAGAGTCAAAAGGGGATCAGCAGTAAGTGGGGACTGGGCTTAGGCCTGTCTGAGGACACAGGGGCTTAGGATAGATCTTTAGCATGAGAGTGAGACCCTATGCACTCACCTCTATAGCCCTGATCCAGCTACAGTTAATTGAGTTATTGTAATGATTACTATATGCATATATTGAGTTAATTCACTTGCAGGTGTGTCAGGAAATGCACCCAGGAAGGGTTGATTCTGATAGTCGCATCTTCTGGTAAACACTTCAAGGGATAAGAGACAATAGAGAGTTAAGGAGACACAGAAAAGAACAAAGAACTTTGATTGGGTTGAAAAAGGGAGGGGCCAGGCAGGAGATTCAAAAGGCAGAAACTCTTGGGGAACAGACCGACATCAGATGACATGCAGACTCCATAGGTCAGGAGTCTGGGGTAAGATAGGCCTACCTAAGCCTTTAGGTTAGACAGACGTGTGTAGTCTGTTTATTGGTTTAAAACTTCTTCTTTTGTGCTTTTCCTTGTTCCAATTGTTAAGATTAAATACTCTGGTTTAAGAAGACCTTTAGGAGTCACTGTATTCATCACTGGTCATAGCTCTCAAAGGGAAGAACTACAGATACAGAGTCGAGTCAGGCCTGTTGGGTAAGCATGGTAGATACACAGGGAGCTACAGCCCAGTGCCCCGTCTAAGAGCCCAAGAATTGTGGGATTTCACCCCAAGGAAGATAAAGGAATGGGGCCTCAGTCCAGAGGGCAGTGCACTCACAGATATCAAGGAAGGGGTCAGAGATGCAGGTAACCCTGTGATCATGACAGAAAGACATATCTCCACTAACTGTAATTAAACTGCAATAGGGTTTAATGCTCAACTCTACAGTATCTAATTACAATTAACTGTCATGATATTCAGCACAATTTGTCCCAGTCAGCATCATGTTGGCTAACTCAGTTCTTCACAGCTGTGTTCAAACTTGGTAAAATACATAATGAAGAATAAACTTTTGCATGTATATAGGTAATTAGGCTTTGATTCTGTAACTGGAAGCATGCTGGCAGACTGCTGACCTGTGTGGTGTTCCACTGGTTTTACGGGTGCATCAGTCCACCCTACACAACCAATTACAGGATCAGGGCCTAACTACTCTCACACATGCTTAGACTTAAACCAGAAGGAAGAACTGTGGCTTAACTGTAGCTCTCTGTACCAAGTATATTAACATCTTAATTTGCAGAATTGTTGTGAATCTAATGTTTGAGCTTGAGTTTTGGGTAGGGGTGAGGGTAGCTACATGTCCTATCTGCACTATATAGACCTTCCTTTCTGTTCATTTTTTCTTCTACAAAAGACTGTGAAAAGAAATATGGGGTTGAGCACTAAATGAAAAAACTTTGAGTGGGAGAGGGGTTGTGCCTCTGACAGAGATAACCAAACACCTAAGGTCTGGCACTGTTGCCATGGTGGGGTAGTGACAACTTCGAAAAGTTGAACCCAGGGCACAGTTGAATAGTGGATAGTGATAGCTATACAGCTGGAAATATTTTTCTGTATCACCTGATTTTATAATTGTTTGCTAAATTCGGTCACTTTCCAGCAGCTTTGCATCAAGTTTTTGGAATACAAGGATTTATAGACTATTGGCTATACAAGACAACAGCCAGTGCCAGAAACCTCTTTACTCTGCTTGTTAATAGAAGATATTTAGTTTCTGTCTGCAACACGTAAGGTTCGAGTAGTGTTTTAATGGGGGAAGACTAACAAGACACAACAGAGTTGGTTTAAAGCCAAATGGCTGTGTTTATTTTAACAACAGGAATAGATTACACTTTGGCTAGGGAGAGCAACATGTTAACTCTTATCTACACTGCTTCACATAAAAGGAAGAAGCAAGGCCAAAAAATAAGCTATAAAAGAGAAAAAGGAAAAAAAATCAACCGCTTTTCTTATACACAGAATGAAGTAAACGCAAGAAACAAAAAAGGGGGGTAGAGACGGGAGAGGAGTTAGGCAAGAGCAGAAATATTTGCAGAAATTACAAAATACATAGCACACTCCAAAAACAGCTGACCAGCAGCATAAACATCGATTGCATAGCAAATTAGGGGAGGTGGTCTTGTTTAATACGACACGACCCGAGCCGGCAAAATCCGGAGGAGATTCCCTGGCTGGAAGAGTGATCAGACCTTTCAGTTGACATGCAGGAGCTCCTTCCAATCCTGGCATGAGACATAGTTTTGTCTGGGGGCTTTTACTTGTGTCAGTCTCCGATTGGTTCCCTTTTAAGTATGTTGATACTGGATTGGCCCCCAAGCTCCTTCACCTTCCAGGTTCCAGGCAGGAGCCTTCTACGTCAGCAGAAGCTGTACTTGGTAAGCACGCTACTTCTTTGTTTGATACATGCTTACATGTCTATTTACGGCTCACAGGGTGCACTCGGCACTCTAGGGTTATGCACACGACACCTTGGGGCTTTCCTTTAAGGAACAAGAATCTGACCCAAAATGGAGACCGCCTTGTCCTTTTACCAAAACAAAACGGCTATGGACTGACAATTGGCCATAAAGAAGCTTTGTTTAAGCGTGCACTTTAGGGTTGCGACATGCCCCTGTGGCCGATTGTCGGCCTGCTATGAGAGGGACAGCCCTCGCCTAGGAAGTGGGGTAAGCCTAGGGGACAGCTGACATTTAAAAGGAAACTGAAATTTAGATCGGGGTTTCGGTGTCCAACTGGTTGTCAGTGGTTTGGAGTGCGGAGTATTTAACTTGCACAGGAAAAGCGGATACAGTCTTAACTATTAAAGCTTTGGTAATTGCAAGGCCTAAACAAAATACAACAATAACAATTACAGCAATAATTAACTATTGCTTAAGCAATTGTGCCCAAGATCCCAGTCCCCACCCTGACAAGGTAGTTTGCCACCAGTCCCAGGGTTGGTGTTCATTGCGAATGCAGACTGCTAGGGATGATAACTGCTGGGAGATAGCGGAGACATTATTCCATCCGGGGTGCAGACGAAGGCAACACTGGCCTTTGAAGCGAGGATCAAGATTTTCTAGGGCCTCACAAAAGTCCTGGTGGAGCAGGGTTTGCAACATAAGGTGGTTTTGCTCGGCATACTCGGCTAACACGGTAAGGGAATTATTAACCTGAAGGAATCCAAGAGCTGTAAGATTAGTAAGCATTTCCAAATTTACTGAAAGGCTGCGAAGCTGGTTAAGGGTAAAGGCATAACTAAGAGGATTAAACTGTACATAACCCCAAAAAGGGTCTCAGTGGCAGGTCTTAAACGAGTCCACCATACAGACTCATGCTTTTGTGAGCCGAATGTGGGAGGACGCTTGTGGTAAACACCTCCCCCTCTAGTAAAAACTTGACCGAGGGCACAAATACCCTAAGGGGAGCGAGGATGATTGTGGGCGATATTATTGCCACATAACCAATAAATACCGGGGGGGGGGGGGAATACAGGCTGGAGGTATTGGCCCATCTGATAAGCAAATTTCTTTTAGATACAGTTGTGGGGTCATGTGCAGCTGTAATTCAATAGCGACGTGCCCAATTAACGGCCCTAAGGCCGATGGTTCGGTCTTTAATTGAAAATGCAAAACAGGAGGATAATGACCATGAGTTAGCATCAAAAACAATAACAGGGACATTAGACCATTTAAGGGTGGCTAAGGTGGACTCGAATGCTTGATAATACCAATTGGGGGAGTCTCCTTGCTCATAAAAATCATCATAAGCATCATGATGATACATTATATCGCACCAATGACAAGGGGGCGGGGGCATAAAAAACTGAGAGCAATTAGAATATGTTCCCCAGGAATGAAGAGATAGGGGACCCAAAAATACAAAACAGGGACTGGCGAGGGGAGTGGGGTTAAACACAGAGACGAGGGCGCTAGGGGTCTCGAATTGATCCGATCGAGTGGAATTGCAGGTAAACCAGTGCCGCCAGGACCAGCTGGGATTATTGCACTGTGAGGCGGACTCCTCATGAGAAACATCATTAATGGGAAAAAATTTGAAAAAGAAAAGGGTTTTTTTAGGGGCAGATAGGGACCCAGAGCATACTACACAATGGTGATTGGGGGGAATGGAAGAGACTTCGCTTGAATAAGCAGACAAAAATTCCTGATGGGCGTAAGCCAAAGTCCAATTCACCAGAGGGTTTGGATGTGGACGATGCGGTTGCGGATAAACCTGAAACGAGAGAACAAAAGATGGGACGAGCCCCTAGGGCGGGTCCCGTTATGATCGCCGGCTAAGCCAGTTGTGATGAACCAGCTGGGTTTCTAATTGGCTGGTGCACACAACGTGATATGTATTGGGAAAATGGCCGGGCTTAGATACAACGGCAGGGAGGGGCTGTGAGCGCCGAGATGCTTTTGGGATACATAGCCATACTGGCTCCTGGGGGGCAAACACTGGCTTCCAAGGTGGGGGTGGCTCTGGATCAATTTGTGGCCATCGGCTATAGGCCGCATTTAAAGTAATAAGGGCCTGGGGCAGGGCCAGGTGCCAGCCTTTGTAGTCTGGCTTCCCGATGATGGCATGGAGTTGCATTTTGAGAATTCCGATGCGGGTTCCACGACACTGTTGCTGTGGGCTTGATAGGGGAGGTGAACGTGGAGCTGGGCATCCCACTTGGTAACTAAGGCCTCAAAGCTATGACTGATAAATGGGGGGCCTTTTTAGCGTGGAGCCAAAGCAGTCTTTTGTTGGTGGACCTTTACATAGATTCAGTCTTCTGATTCCAAGGAGTGGCAGGGCTGCTAGGGTCTTTGGATAGCGCTTTTTTACCTGTAAGAAAAGAAACCTAACACATTTTATTAGTGCCTGGCAGTGTTTTGCAGATCTCATAGCTGCTTGGGCACATTTAAGCCCCCCCTTTTTCTTGACTGTTAGCCAAGTCTTAGTTGTGAGCAGTGTCTTTGAAAGGAGCCAGTGTCTTATCTTTAGCCTGAGCTTGCTAGCTATTATTTTTCAATTAATTCATTGTGTTCTTTTTTCTTCTTCCCTTCTTAGCTTCTTTTAACCTATAAAGGAAACTTTTACTTTTTACTTATACATCTTTTTCCAACAATGAATACATAAAACATCGCCATTATACAGTATATTAATCTTATTATTTAATATATGCTACATATACCCTATTACTAAAATAATTTTATTACAAAACTTTAAAGCAACAAGCAACACCCACTTCGAGGAGTTTACTTAATATAACTTCTTTGGCCAATGAAGTTTCTTTTTCTTACTTAAACAAATGTATTAGACTTTAGTATATTACATTGTCCTGATTTATTCAAACGCTTTGTATTCCAAGTTAAATAAAACAAGTATTTGCATTTAACCCTTTTGTTTGATTTTAAATTAGACTATCCTATGAAAATATTAAACACAACAATTTTGGCCACGAGACAAACACCATAAAACAGAACATAGAACACAAAACATAATTCCTATTGTACCAGTAAATGCGTGGTACATTAAATGCTGTTCAGCTGGCATCAGTTTTCTTTAATTATCTGAAAGACAAAAAAACAGAAGTCTACCCTTCTGGGCAGTTAATTATCACTTAAAATATACAAATGCCCATACTGATTTTAAGCAAAACAAAGGAATTACCACATCTTTTTTTGTATTTGTTTTATAGGCAGCTCAGGTTTTAGTGGCTTCTACCTTATTAATTAGACAATTTCCATTGATACAGATGCTTTCTGGCTTGCTTTTGGATCCAAAGCTATTCACAGCTTAAAGATTCTTACCTTAAAAGGGACATAATTAACGTTACCAGAATTTGGATTGTTTTTTACTTTTAACTCCTGCTTTTAAATACTGAGAAAAAAAAACATTACTACTTATAGTGCCCCTCAGAGCCTAATAAAATTTTAATTACATAGCCCTGTATACATTCTTTAGCTAATTCAACTAAATTGTTCATAGCCAAATAATTGCAATTTAATAATTTCTTTGCCTGAATTTATTTACAAACATTTCAAAGACACCAAGAAATTTCCTCTTTGGCATTTTACAAAATTCAGCTGCTGTTCCCTCCAGCAAATACAGAGTTAACTTCTCACTTTCCCTTAAAATTTTCCAACCTATTTTTTAATCTTTTTGTCTGTTGCCTGCCCGCCTGGGCCCGATCCTGCTTTTCTCACTCAATCATCCCTTTCATGGGCACCAGGCTTTAGGTGGGAAGGCTATGACTGATACAGGAAAAATCAACTTGTTCCACTACTAGTTTAGCTTGGAGGGTGGGCTTCTCAACTAGCCCCCACCCTTCCTGGTCTCTTCCCTTAAACAGTCTTACTTACAAGACTACCTGAGTCTTTCCTTGTGAGGCTTGCCACCTGGACAAAAACACATGGCCCATTGGCGTTTAACTATTTAATTTCCTTTTGACATTCCTTTCTAAACACCGGGTAAAGGCTATTTACTTAACATATAATTCAAAGAACTATTCTTAGAGGGTTTATTCAGAGACGCACACATCTGTCTGCTGACACTTGAACAAAACAGAGAATTACACAGAGAGCAGAGGGAATTACGGTTTAATCCAGATTTTTCTACTTCTATACACTGACTGCTACAGGAGATGAGACAGAAGGATCTCAGTTTGACCTCAGAGTTTCATCGCACGCAATGGCTTCCACCCTGAGGAATTACAAACGAGAGGTTCAGTTCCGCCCACACACCTAACACCCAAATGTATATAAAGCAGAAAAACAACAGTAACCGGTTAAACAGAACAGAACCAGAACCAGATAGCATTTCCTTATCCTATTAGGGCTCACCTTATCGGAGCACGAACCCCAGGGGCTGCGGTGAAGTGCAGCCTGAGGCACCAATAGATAAGCTAGCAGTACAGGTCTGGCTTGAGTAGCCGACCCCAATAATGCAATTCCAGCTAATTGCATCAAAGTGCCCCCGATCGAGCAAAACATGATGCTGAAAATGGTTAAATTTGTCTTCGGGGGTTTTGTCGGTGACCTTGGTTCGTCACGGACAATTTAACATGGGTCAGTGGTGGAGAGCAATTTTCCTCCCCCGATCCTGTTCGTGATGCCATGTCTGTGACACGTAAGGTTCAAGTAGTGTTTTAATGGGGGAGGACTAACAAGACACAATATTCTTGGTTTAAAGCCAAATGGCTGTGTTTATTTTAACAACAGGAATAGATTACACTTTGGCTAGGGAGAGCAACATGTTAACTCTTATCTGCACTGCTTCACATAAAAGGAAGAAGCAAGGCCAAAAAATAAGCTATAAAAGAGAAAAAGGAAAAAAAATCAACTGCTTTTCTTATACACAGAATGAAGTAAACGCAAGAAACAAAAAAGGGGGGTAGAGACGGGAGAGGAGTTAGGCAAGAGCAGAAATATTTGCAGAAATTACAAAATACATACCACACTCCAAAAACAGCTAACCAGCAGTATAAACATCGATTGCATAGCAAATTAGGGGAGGTGGTCTTGTTTAATACGACACGAACCGAGCCGGCAAAATCCGGAGGAGATTCCCTGGCTGGAAGGGTGATCAGATCTTTCAGCTGACATGCGGGAGCTCCTTCCAATTCTGGCATGAGACATAGTTTTGTCTGGGGGCTTTTACTTGTGTCAGTCTCAGATTGGTTCCCTTTTACGTATGTTGATACCGGATTGGCCCCCTAGCTCCTTTGCCTTCCAGGTTCCGGGCAGGATCCTTCTATGTCAGCAGAAGCTGTACTTGGCAAGCATGCTACTTCTTTGTTTGAGACATGCTTACATGTCTGTATACGGCTCACAGGGTGCACTCGGCACTCTAGGGTTATGCACACGACACCTTGGGGCTTTCCTTTTAGGAACAAGAATCTGACCCAAAATGGAGACCACCTTGTCCTTTTACCAAAACAAAATGGCTATGGACCCACAACTGGCCATAAAGAAGCTGTGTTTAAACGTGCACTTTAGGGTTGCGACAGTTTCCTGAGCAACTGCTACATCACATAACACTTCTGTTCTGTTTCTTCATGCAAAATATCTTGTTCAGACCTTCACATGCACTGCTTCAGCATTTTTTTTTCAAGCAGGAAATATTAATGCATCAGTGAGAAATGTAACCCTGGTTGTAAAGCTTGGTGATTTGCTGTCATTCCCTTATTAGCTTTCATATGAAAGATGGGAACTGGAAGGACTAGACTTAAGCTTTCATCTTTTGTGTTATAGAATAAACCCCAGATAGCTGCCCAGTGCTCATGCCAATGCTGGCTCAGTTTGGAATTTTGTTTTGGGGACATACAGGACTAACAGAAGGGGAAGGTGGTAAATGAAAGGAGGAGGTAATCGAGCCACATAAATAACTTCCTGTACACCATTAGCGAAAGCTGAAAGAAAAAAGGAGGGAGGATGATGACACAAGAGCTTTTCTCCAAAAGTACATTTACATGGGCTATTTTTTCCATGAGCAGCAGAGACATAAAGGAATCTATTCTCTTTTTTAATTATGTGTGTAACTAGAGCTGCAAATAACTACATAAAAATGTAGTCTTTCACTGAATCCAGGAAAAACTCTGTTTTTTGTGAGGGAAGCCAAACCTTTTGCTCTTTCACCTCAAATCTTCTATTTCCTTTGAAAATTAGAACAAATATGGAAACAAACAATCAAAATTAAAAAAGAAAACAGCAAAGAAGCAAAGAGTCCAAGCAGAACTCTTCCATTTTGCTGGGCAAATATCTAACTTTGAGTCTGTGGGTTGCTGAATGACCTCAGAAGTCTGCTTATGCAAACAAGGCAAACTGAAGAAATGCAAACTCAGAGTAGTAAGTCTTTTTTACTTATGATTTATATGTAAAATTATAGATGAGTGAATAGAGACTCGAAATATGAGACCCCGCCTTGAATTGTGACCCTGAAATTTCCAAGTCCAGAACTTCGTGTCTGTGGATTGGAACTTGCACTTCAAGTTTAGATCCAGAAGTGGAAAGGACCTGTTCTCAGGATCTGGTTTGGATGCAACCCAAGATTTGATTCTGTTCTGTATAGGTTCTTAAACCACCCTCATCACCATAATATCGGAGCACCTTCCAGTAGTACATTAAGCAAAGTAGCTAAAACCTGTCATGTGTGACTTGTATTCTCTCATCCTGTTCCTGCAGCCAGCAAACAGAGCTGTAAACAGGGGAGTTTCAGAAGGAGTTTACAGGGGGAGGTTGCAGGGGAGACTAAGAGACCTAGACAGAGGAACTAACAGGCTTGTTAAGGGAGTGGGTGGTGGTCTGCCAGTGTTCTGGTGCCTGCTGGGGGTTTGTGTTGTGTTGTGTTTCTTGGACTACCAGGCTTTAGGTGGGAAGGCTATGACTGATACAGAGGCAGCAGTGAAAGACACAATGAGGATGACTGGATGTGGAAGCTGCGGCATGTACATGATCCTGAAGGGGGTACCTGAAAAGAGTTTTGTCTGCATGAAGTGCCACCTGATAGACCTGATGGAAGAAAAGATCCGAGGACTGGAGATGCAGGTGGAAACTCTGGTCGAGTTTAGAAGGGGGTTCGAGCAGATGATGGAGCAAAGACATGACGAGGCTGAAGGGATAAGCTCAGACTTGCAGATGGAAACAGGACCAAAGAATTCTGAGGGGAGACTGCTGGGTGAGGAAAGTGGACGGTGGAAGCATGTGACTAAGAGAACCAGGCAGAGGAAAAGACGGGCCAGTGAAGGAGGAATAGAACTCAGGAACAGGTTTGCAGAGTTGGAAAATGAAGAAGGGGCACAGCAGGTGGTCGCTGAAGGAGAGAGGGCAAGGAAGAAGAGAAGAGCTGTTAGTCCTACAGGAAGAGGGGAGGAGTCAATGGAGGCAACACCAAATATGAGCCCCAGGAGGATTGCAAGGGTGAACAGGAATCGAGAGGACTTGCAGCCAGCGGGTGCAGGGGATAGACCGGAGAATCACACTGTCACCAGGAAAAGGCAGGTCTACGTGATTGGAGACTCCTTACTGAGAAGAATAGACAGGCCTGTAACTAGAGCTGATCCAGAGAACAGAAGGATATGCTGTCTGCTGGGTGCTAAGATACGGGATGTGGACCTGAGACTGAAAAGGATCCTAACGGGAGCGGGAAAGAATCCGTTGATTGTCCTTCATGTGGGAACGAATGATACGGCTAGATTCTCACTGGAACGTATCAAGGGAGACTATGCCAGACTGGGGAAGACGCTTAAGGAAATCGAGGCTCAGGTGACCTTCAATGGGATTCTGCTGGTTCCTAGAGAAGGGCAACAAAGGTGTGACAAGATTATGGCGATCAACAGATGGCTCAGGCAGTGGTGCTATAAGGAGGGCTTTGGGATGTACGGCCACTGGGAAGCATTTATGGACAGAAGACTGTTCTCTCGGGATGGACTTCACCTGAGTAAGGAGGGAAATAGACTTCTAGGATGGAGGCTTGCCCAACTGATTAAGAGAGCTTTAAACTAGGAATTTGGGGGAGATGGTTGTGAGATGTCCAGGTGATCTCCACACCGGAATTTAACCTTGAGATGGAAGAAAACAAAGTAAGAGGGGATACAGTCGTGGACAGAAGAATTGACATAAGGAGGAAAGGTAGTGTAGATACCAGTCTAACAGGTGATGCTGGTGGTAGAATGTCTGTGCCTAACGGGGTAAAGAATGTCAGTGAAGCCAAACGGCAAAAATTAAGATGTCTGTACACTAATGCGAGGAGCCTAGATAACAAAAATGGAGGAACTAGAGCTACTGGTGCAGGAAGTGAAACAGGATATTATAGGGGTAACAGAAACATGGTGGAATAGTAGTCATGACTGGAGCACAGGTATTGAAGGCTATGTGCTGTTTAGGAAAGACAGAAATAAAGGCAAAGGTGGTGGAGTAGCATTGTATATCAATGATGAGGTTAACTGTAAAGAAATAAGAAGTGATGGAATGGATCAGACTGAGTCTATCTGGGCAAAAATCACACTGGGAAAGAAAGCTACTAGAGCCTCCCCTGAGATAGTGCTTGTGGTGTGCTACAGACCGCCGGGATCTGATTTGGATATGGATAGAGACCTCTTTAATGTTTTTAATGAAGTAAACACTAATGGGAATTGTGTGATCATGGGAGACTTTAACTTCCCAGATATAGACTGGAGGACAAGTGCTAGTAACAATAATAGGGCTCAGATTTTTCTGGATGTGATAGCAGATGGATTTCTTCACCAAGTAGTGGAAGAACCAACAAGAGGGGATGCCATTTTAGATTTGGTTTTGGTGAGTAGTGAGGACCTCATAGAAGAAATGGTTGTAGGGGACAACCTTGGTTCGAGTGATCATGAGCTAATTCAGTTCAAACTAGATGGAAGGATAAACAAAAATAGATCTGGGACTAGGGTTTTCGACTTCTCAAGGGCTAACTTTAAAGAATTAAGGAAATTAGTTAGGGAAGTGGATTGGACTGAAGAACTTGTGGATCTAAATGTGGAGGAGGCCTGGAATTACTTTAAGTCGAAACTGCAGAAACTATCAGAAGCCTGCATCCCAAGAAAGGGGAAAAAAACCATAGGCAGGAGTTGTAGACCAGGCTGGATGAGCAAGCATCTCAGCATCTTAAGAAAAAGCAGAAAGCCTACAAGGAGTGGAAGAAGGGTGGGATTAGCAAGGAAAGCTACCTTAGTGAGGTCAGAACATGTAGGGATAAAGTGAGAAAGGCTAAAAGCCATATAGAGTTGGACCTTGCAAAGGGAATTAAAACCAATAGTAAAAGGTTCTATAGCCATATAAATAAGAAGAAAACAAAGAAAGAAGAAGTGAGACTGCTAAACACTGAGGATGGAATGGAGGTTAAGGATAACCTAGGCATGGCCCAATATCTAAATAAATACTTTGCCTCAGTCTTTAATAAGGCTAATGAGGAGCTTAGGGATAATGGAAGGATGACAAATGGGAATGAGGATATGGAGTGGATATTACCACATCTGAGGTAGAAGCCAAACTTGAACAGCTTAATGGGACAAAATCGGAGGGCCCAGATAATCTTCATCCAAGAATATTAAAGGAACTGGCACATGAAATTGCAAGCCCATTAGCAAGAATTTTTAATGAATCGGTAAACTCGGGGGTTGCACTGTATGACTGGAGAATTGCTAACATAGTTACTATCTTTAAGAAAGGGAAAAAAAGTGATCCGAGTAACTATAGGCCTGTTAGTTTGACATCTGTAGTATGTAAGGTCTTGGAAAAAAATTTGAAGGAGAAAGTAGTTAAGGACATTGAGGTCAATGGTAATTGGGACAAATTACAACATGGTTTTACAAAAGATAGATTGTGCCAAACCAACCTGATCTCCTTCTTTGAGAAGGTGACAGATTATTTAGACAAAGGAAATGCAGTAGATCTAATTTACCTCGATTTCAGTAAGGCATTTGACACGGTTCCACATGGGGAATTATTGGTTAAATTGGAAAAGATGGGGATCAATATGAAAATTGAAAGGTGGATAAGGAACTGGTTAAAGGGGAGACTCCAACGGGTCGTACTGAAGGGTGAACTGTCAGGCTGGAAGGAGGTTACTAGTGGAGTTCCTCAAGGATCGGTTTTGGGACCAATCTTATTTAACCTTTTTATTACTGACCTTGGCACAAAAAGCGGGAATGTGCTAATAAAGTTTGCGGATGACACAAAGCTGGGGGGTATTGCTAACACAGAGAAGGACCGGGATATCATACAGGAAGATCTGGATGACGTTGTAAACTGGAGTAATAGTAATAGGATGAAATTTAATAGTGAAAAGTGGAAGGTCATGCATTTAGGGATTAATAATAAGAATTTTAGTTATAAATTGGGGACACATCAGTTGGAAGCAACAGAGGAGGAGAAGAACCTTGGAGTATTGGTTGATCACAGGGTGACTGTGAGCTGCCAATGTGATATGGCCATCAAAAAAGCTAATGCAGTTTTAGAATGCATCAGGCGAGGTATTTCCAGCAAAGATAAGGAGGTGTTAGTACCATTATATAAGGCACTGGTGAGACCTCATCTGGAATACAATGTGCCATTCTGGTCTCCCATGTTTAAGAAGGATGAATTCAAACTGGAACAGGTTCAGAGACGGGCTACTAGGATGATCCGAGGAATGGAAAACCTGTCTTATGAAGGGAGACTCAAAGAGCTTGGTTTATTTTGCCTAACCAAAGGAAGGTTGAGGGGGGATATGCTTGCTCTTTATAAATATATCAGAGGGATTAATATTAGGGAGGGAGAGGAATTATTTAAGCTTAGTACCAATGTAGACACAAGAACAAATGGGTATAAACTGGACACTAGGAAGTTTAGACTTGAAATTAGACGAAGGTTTCTAACCATTAGAGGAATGAAGTTCTGGAACAGCCTTCCAAGGGGAGTAGTGGGGGCAAAAGACATATCTGGCTTTAAGACTAAGCTTGATAAGTTTATGGAAGGGATGGTATGATGGGATAGCTTAATTTTGGCAGTTGATCTTTGATTATCAGCAGGTAAGTATGCCCAGTGGTCTGTGATGGGATGTTATATGGGATGGGATCTGAGTTACTGCAGAGAATTCTTTCCTGAGTGCTGGCTGGTGAGTCTTGCCCACATGCTCAGGGTTTAGTGGATTGCCATATTTGGGGTCAGGAAGGAATTTTCCTCCAGGGCAGATTGGCAGAGGCCCTGGAGATTTTTCACCTTCCTCTGCAGTGTGGGGCATGGGTCACTTGCTGGTGGATTGTCTGCAGCTTGAAGTCTTCAAACCACAATTAGAAGACTTCAATAAGTCAGACATAGGTTAGGGGTTTGTTATAGAAGTGGATGGGTAGGGTCCTGTGGCCTGCTTTGTGCAGGAGGTCAGACTAGATGATCATATTGGTCCCTTCTGACCCTAAAGTCTATGAGAACTGTGTGCACAGTGTAGTTGTTTTGTTTTGGTAGGTTGGTTTGTATTTGTTTTCTGCACATGGTCCTATGTGTGTGTTTGAAGGTGGTGAGATTTGGGATGGTCCATAGTTCATGTTGGAGCTCATTTCACAGTCTAAGAAACATCCATCTCCTGCAAAGATGATGTTTACCTTTGTGCTAAAAAAGTCCATTATGCCTCAGGAGCAAAGTTATGGACCACAGTTGCCCTGCCAAAGTTTTAGGTAATCTACATAGCATGGGGATCAGGCTACTGAGTGCCTTGAAAAGAAGGAATGAGACCTTGAGTTGATATTCTACAGGAAGCCAGTGTTGGCAGCTGATGTGATTGAAACCTGGACATCATTCAGATATGAAGATACTTTGAAATGCTTGTCCTCAAGGCAAGAGGCCCATCCACTACTCCTCACAAGAAGGCTGTATTGCCACCTGTATCCCTAGTCAGAATTGAAGCTGTCAATCAGTGAGGCTGTAAGAGGGATGGGCAATACTCTGCACCTCCTTACTGATTTCTGCACACACTTTACTTCCTTAGCAATGTGTTGATCATTGTAATAATTTCAGTCTTATGTACTGAAGATCTAAATAGGAGCTGGCTTGCTAATTTTCAGGTCTGTGCATTTCAATCCGGGTTGCAACTTGACGAACTTCTCTTTTCTATTAGTCTTGTTGTTCATGTTTAATGTTCCTGTGCTTAATAAATAATGTTTTATGTTGACAATGCAACACAATGTGAAGTTGTTTCTTCTTGATACTTTTTAAAAGTGAAATTAATCCATAAGCAAATGTGTGCAGTATGGTATTGACTTGTGCTGATAAGACAGTTCTACAGGCACAAGGATTAACATAAATTAATACATACTATTACAGATTCCTGTTTTGCTAGTGACATGGATAGGAGAGGCTTGAAAAAGGTTATCCATTCTGTGAACAAGGTGACTTATATGAGAGGTAGTACACGTTGCATGGATTACTTTCCTATAAACATTTTTATAGCTGCTTCTTGGTAGTTCTTAAACTTACCCATATTATAAAAAGAGAAGATAACCTCTGATAAGAATGTATTCATTTATAAACCCATTCCAACAGGAGGTCTGGAAAGCAGGTCTCAAAAAGGAAACATAAAAGTGTGTGTATTTTCCCATCACCACCAAGTCACAAACGGGCTGAAAACGCTCTCTCCCTCATGCCCAAAGCAGCCTAAAGATTCTCTGCACTCCCAGGACTTAGAGTGGATTTCTTCTTCCTTTCAGTTCTCTATAGTTCACTTCTAGCAGGCAAATGTAATATGTGACCTGAAGAAACAAATAAAAACGGCTGATGTCAAATCTTTCTTTCTTTTTGTTTTTCCTTTATCCCTTAACATTTCTTTATTCCCTTCCATCTCTCAGTCTGTTCTTACATCTCCAATTATTTTTCTTTTAATTTCTTCCTTCTTGTCTATTGTTTGACTCCTCAGCTCTCTTCAGTTTCCTCTCTCTCTTTCTTACTCTACTCTTGTCCTCAAATTCCTCCATCTCTTTCACAAGTTACCTACCATCATTGTCTATTTTCTCTCTTCTCCTAAGTCTCTCCCCACCTCTCTCATTTCTTACTAAATCTCCCCCCCTCCATTTTTTGTACTCACCTTGCAGTAGTCCCCACCTTCCAATCCTAAACTATCTATATGTTCTTCCCTTGCTTCACTGAGTGCAATGACAGGATCTCTGATCTCACTTAAAACTAATTTTACCTGGGATATAAGTGATAGTCAGAATTGGGTGCTCAGTGTTTCGTTCTCCTATGGCCCTTTCCTAATGATAGATTCCTGAGTGTTTTCATCCTGGATGGCCAGCCTGTTCACCAATAGTTACCTGAAGTCAGAGATGGCCTCCCAGCATGGTATCTCCACAGCTGGTTGGCCAATCCTCTCTTACCACTGCCCAAGAACAAGCCCTCTAGCACAGCTGCCTGTAGGCAGGCATGAGAGTAAAGCTAGATGAACATGTTAAATCACAACTTCCTGTGGTGAAAAATGCAGATTTAGCCACACAGGATGATTTTACAAATTTGTGTCTATTTCTTGCAGAAGTGTTTCGGTCAGAAAAAGGAAACCTAACCCCCCCCCCCCCCAAAACAAAACAAAAGAACAAACCCAAAAAACAAAATCTGAAAAAAATAAAAATGTTTAATATCAACATTTTCAAAACAAAGCATTTAGATTTTTTTCCAATTTGAAACAACTTTTCGTGTTAAATTTCCTTTTAATTTTATTTTAAAAAATTATGCATAGAAAAAGGCTCAAAATAAAAAATTAAACAATCTTTTTTAATTAACAGGAAACCAGAAAAATCCATTAATCACCCAGCTCTATGTGAGAGGGAAGCACTGGCTGTAAATCCCGATCCCTAGCCTGAATTAATGGGAGAGGGACAGAGAGGAGTCTAGATTAAATGTTTCACTCATGGTACAAAAATATTTCTTCTACAGATAAAATGCAAGAAAAACTTGTGCTTTCTTTCTTTTTTTCTTTCTTTTTCTTTTCTTTTCTAGAAATAGTAACAAAAAACAAACCATGCTGTAAATGAAGTCTAACTTTCCCAGAAGCTTGCATGCATGTAGATTGTGGGATGAACTGGAAGAGAATGGACTATACTGCCCTTGCATTATTTTATTTTTTTTTAATTATTTTATTCTTTGTAAATCCCATTGCATTCCTATTGCATTCATCAAACAACATGAATGCTCTCCAGTGGCTAATTTAGCACAGTAAATAAATTCCCATGGATGTTAAATGGAATCTGTAATCTACCGAATACAGTACCTATCTCATATCACAAAGGCAGAGTCTTAAAATGCTGTCAGGACTGTATTTTTATTAAGATGTTACTTAGTTTCCCCAGTGTCAAAGAATCATTGCTTAAGTTCTCATCCTGTATTGTGACCTGCATAAGAGGACTGCTGTGCTTGTGCAGAGTTCCACTGACTTCATTTAGTCCATCTACATGGATCCACAATGCAGGCTCAGTCTTGCCATCTGATCCCCATACATGGACCAGATGACAGGACTGCAGCCTTAATGTTCTTTAGCATCCAAAAATATTCTGCATTTTACGAAAAGATTAAAATTCTTTGTGGAAGTAGCAAGCCACAACTTGCACTAACAACTCTGGTTATATGACTGTATATGAATGATTAATGCTTTGAAACTTGTTAGGATTCTGCATCTCATGTAGAACAGTGCCAGAAAGGTTATTTTTTTTTCTTGGTGTGTGTGTGTGTGAGAGAGAGAGAGACAGAGAGAGATATGTATATTTTTATATATATATATTATTTGTGTGTGTAATATATATATATATTACACACACATATTATGATTTATGGAACTGAATGGAAGTATATCTCAGCATATTATACCCTACAACATCCCTTTAATTTTGATGTGTATGTGTTTTTATTACAAATTATCTTGACTTTGTGCTCATAGCACAATTCTTTCTTGTTTGTTTGCTTTAGGAAAGTAATGATATCTAGTCAAAAAAACTTACATACACACATAGAGTGGTAGTGGGCTGGAGCCAGAGAAAAATTCCAGGGCAGATCCCACATCCAGACAACCTAGAGAAACCCTCAGGGTGACAGAGAAGAGACAGAAGCACCATCCGGGAAGGAGGAGGGAAAGATGGAGTCCAGTTCGACCCCCCCTTCACGTCAATGCCCTAGGTACCAAAAACTCAGAAGGATGACCCCCTGCCAAACCATTGTAGGGGCATTAGGATGGACCCATGTGGGCTCAGGCAAGAGAAGTATTCCAGGCAGGAGCAAACCTGCAGCCTCATAAACTCTCCAGCTGGCAGAATAGATGCAGAAGCAGCCTCATCAGCTGCTGCCACAAAGACTGACGACAGACTGCTGTCACAGTTTTCACTCTGGAGATTCTCCTGTACTGATTAACTGTTTGTTCCAACACCCTCCATCACAATCTCCGCACCTTGGCCTCACTCCACTTGTCATAGGCCAAGTGCAGGGGGAAGGGAGTAGCAGGTGGGGTCATGCACCCCTGCCAGATTTGCAGCTTGGCTTGTACTGAGCATGCTCACATGGAGGTCAGTAACATCTGCTGAAGCCACTTCCCTCACTCTGTCCCCCTCTCCCCCCAAATATCAGCAGGTACAGATGGTCTCTGCCACCTGTCATTCATACCCTCCCCCCTTTTATGTCTCCTAGCCTCTTCCTTCCTCTTTCTGCAAAGCAGGGCCCCAATCTTGACTGATTTCTAAGCACTACAGACAAATTATGGGAGTGGAAACAGAGGCACACAGAAATGAAGTGACTTCTCAGGGTCACACAGCAGGGCAGTGATAATGCTGGAGCTAGAATCCAGGTTTCCTGAGCCTCTGTGCTGTTACCTATCCACTGCTGTGATAATACAGATAACTTTTTTCTAGACATGGCTTCCTTGATAGACATCACATCTATTTTTGGTCTCTCTCTCCCTTCCCCTCACACACCCAACTTAGTTTTTTTTCCTACACCTGTATAGTGGGTTTTCTTCCAAAAATTTTATCTGCTCAAGGTACACACAGAATCTAAGGATCTTTTAAAGGTTACATAGCAGTAGATCAATATATATGTAGCTTCAAAACTTCTGAAACAAGCAAGAGCCTTCTTCTAACTTGCCAAAGGCTTTGTCTTCTTTTATTTTTTTAATGGCAATGGGAGCTAATATTATGACAGCAGCATGCAATGGAAAACTCATTTGTCTTGTCTGGATATCACTGGACTATACACCTGATTTACTTAAGGCAGTCAACATGATATTACACATCTGCCAGTTAAATAGTTAAATCTGACCCCCATGGTTTTTGTGTGCAATGTTGTTGTAGCTGTGTCAGTCCCACAATATTAGAGAGACAAGGTGGCTGAGGTAATTTCTTTTATTGGACCAACTTCTGTTGGTGAAAGAGAAAGCTACACAGAGCTCTTCTTCAGGTCCAATAAAAGATATTCCCTCCCCCTCATAATCCCCCTAGGCTTTTGTCATTCAGTAAAGTCTGAATTTCTACCTTTAGCACAAATTGAACTAGAACTCTAGGCTAGGACTCTTCAGTTTGGAAAAGAGGACACTAAGGGGGGATATGATAGAGGTATATAAAATCATGACAGATGTGGAGAAAGTGGATAAGGAAAAGTTATTTACTTATTTCCACAATACAAGAACTAGGAGTCACCAAATGAAATTAATAGGTAGCAGGTTTAAAACAAATAAAAGGAAGTTCTTCTTCACGCAGTGCACAGTCAACTTCTGGAACTCCTTACCTGAGGAGGTTGTGAAGCCTAGGACTATAACAGCGTTTAAAAGAGAACTGGATAAATTCATGGTAGTGAAGTCCATAAATGGCTATTAACCAGGATGGGTAAAGAATGGTGTCCCTAGCCTCTGTTTGTCAGAGGATGGAGATGGATGGCAGGAGAGAGATCACTTGATCATTGCCTGTTAGGTTCACTCCTTCTGGGGCACCTGGCATTGGCCACTGTTGGTAGACAGATACTGGGCTAGATGGACCTTTGGTCTGACCCGGTACGGACGTTCTTATGTTCTTAGAAAGTGCCAAGACAGATGTTGGAACTGGTAATGAGCTATTCAGCCATTCACCTCTAGATCACTGCTTTGACTCTGATCCTGGGCAGTAGCACCCAAAAGCTGTGCCAGATTGATAGCAGCCACAAGGCTGAGGTGAAATGAGTTGGTATTGTATCACTATTTCATTATAGTGCCATTACCTGTCTTCTGTTTTCTTTTTCAAAATTGGTAAATATGAATATATGAAATGAGTTATTGGTATCAGTCTTGCCCTGGTAGATAGATGTCAAGACTGCATCACAACCATCATCCTCTCAATAGGCACGAACTGGGACCTTGGTACCACACTGAGCTCCACACAGCCAGACCCTTGCACCTCTGTGGAACTTAGTCACTGCAAGATCGGGGCTAAATTCAATCTCTGGGTGAGTTATTCCAAACACTTTTTGGAGTGATGCCTCAATAAACCCGTACCCTTCTCGTTCAAAAAGGTATTGAAAAGACAGCTGATATCTGAGTAAAAAGAAGTGGAACTAAAAAGATGCATGCGAAGTAGCTCAGCTCAATCACTCTTCTGATGCACCCAGTCTTCTATCCGTCATCTGCTAGTTGTCTGTTCTGATTCTGAGCTCTTCCAGGCAGGGATGTTCTCTGCGTTTTTGTCTGTAAGCACTATTCATAATACAATAAGAATCCTAATTGCCCCCTCCCACAGGAAAAATGAAGAGGCGAAATCTGTGCCCTAGCCATAGCTTGAGGGATGGATTTCCCCCCTGTCAGTACCTATTCTCTTCACCTATATAAAGCCCAATCAGGCTTCATATAAATGAAATGAATTTCACCCAGCATGACTAAAAGACATATAACTACCTAATGAAGTCCCATGTTGCAATAAATATATGTAGTAGAGCTTGAGAGAGAGCGGGACCATAGAGATGAGAAAGAGAACACTTATAATGAAACAAATACATAATGTAGATGGAATCCTTTTGTGCCAGCCTAGATTTTTTGGGGTTCTTCTCTAAGGCCCTAATCCGGTGCATACTCAGGGCTTTCCCAGATTTTTAGTATCCCTTATGAGCACTCTGTCTTGTAATCAATGGAAGTTCCATAAGCAGCTTCAGGGCTGTATTTCAGAACAATAAATTGGTTAAATTGTTCTGATTACTAATTGAGCCAGTTCTTTAATGTTCTGCAGTTTGTTTGAGTTTAAAAAGCAGAAAGGTTAATAAGTTTGGAAACTCTCAGTTAAGGTTGTCTTGGCAGAACAGTGCAGATTCCCATTCACTTACAGATTAAATAAAGGGTCATTTTCTGCCTTTGATTACACCAGTATGATCCTATTGATTTAATTGTATATGCCTATAACAGATGGCAGAATTTGGCCAAAACACTTGAAGGTGAAGAAATCCATAATGAGGTTTACATAAGCAATTTTAGCCACTCACCTTGTATTCTTGCTTATGATTTACTTATAATACGCCTGGTGGCTGACAGGCAATTAACAATTCTCATAGAGATTTCAGAGTGTTTTTATATTCTTGTTACGATACCAATATAAGTAGTTATTTAAAATGTGAGATTGCACTGGAAAAATAATTTATTTTATTATACTCCTTAAAATAATTTCCCAGATTGGAACAGCTCAGAGCTTTTACATTCAGGCTGGTCTAAACTCAGTAGCAGGCTCAGTTATTGAAAAAAAATTGAGTATAGGTTTTGCAGTTCATGTTGTTGTTGGGCTTTCTTTGTCCATTCTATGCAACACCTATTCAGAATTTTGCAGTCCTACACTTTTCCACTTTCATTGTTAATATCTAGCTTATCCCCTTACCAGTGGAGAGAAGACTTTAAAAAACTCTACCAGAGATTCCCTTCTCCCTTCAGTGTTCTGGGCTTAATTCATCCCTGCTGTAATTCTAGAGAAGTTAGTAGATCTACATCAGTGATGAATTTGACCCAAATAATCTCTCCATCTCTTTCTATAAAATTTCAGTGCAGTTAGGGTGACCAGATGTCCCGATTTTATAGGGACAGTCCTGATATTTGGGGCTTTTTCTTATATCGGCTCCTATAATCCCCCTTTCTCCCCATCCCGATTTTTCACACTTGCTGTCCTGTCACCCTAAGGGCAGTGCAGTGCAGAGTGCTTCAATGGACCTGATGGTGGCCTCACCCCTTGTGATAGTGTGCATGAGAATGAGGACATGATCCCATATGCGGGGCTCAACCACAATTGTAGTAACATGAACCACTTGTGGGACACACACACACTGCCCCAAAAAAGACAGGAAGGAAAAGTAGTCATAACTTCATCCATCTGCGCTGGCAGACAGAGCTGGCCAACCAATTTGCTAAGAGATGGTGCAGTATTTTCCTGTAAGTAAGCATTAAGGGCTGGAGTGCGCCTCCCTTACATGTATTAGTAGCTTAGGAAGGGATCCACAAAGGTACTTAGGAGCCTAAATCCCATACTTAGCCACCTAAATCTCAGGTTTAGGCTCCTAAGTCCTAGTTGTGGTTCTGTTGAGATCCACAAAACTTCTGCTGAACTCTGTAGGCACCTAAACTCACTCGACACCTAAGTTATTGCAGTAAGAGTGTTTCTGCCTCTGAGCATGCACCCACTCTCTCTAGGCATCTGGATATCTATCTCCCACCAGAGCTATTCGCAGCTCCAGAGCCATTGGCAAACCAAAGGAAGATAGGTATTCATCCATCTAAGTCATGTGTGGGACCTGATCCACTAGGCATGTGCTGAGCATCCTACTGAGGATGCCTGCTGGATGGGTCCCATTCAAAAGCCATTGAAAGGAGGAAGTGAATCAATGCCCATTCAAAATCCAGTGCTCACCTCATAGCTTTTAATTCAGTGGTTAGTGCACCCACCTGGGATATGGAAGACACAGGTTCAATTTTCCCTCTCTGCCCAGGGAGGGGGGAAGGTTTTGAATAGGGGGTCTCTCGCCTCACAGGAGAGTACTCTAATCACTGAGTTATAGGATATTCTTATGGGGGGCTCCCTCTGTCTCTCCTGTAGAAGTTATTCCACTGTGGATAAATAATGAGTGATTGGAACAGGGGGACTGGACCCAGCATCTCCCAACTCCTAGTTGCATATGCTTCCCAGTGGGCTACAGAATTGTTCCCACAGGCTCTCTTTCTGGCCCAATGACTATTTAATTCTGTATCCACAGTGAAACAGTTACTGGGCCAGAGAAAAAGAATGACTCTGTAGTCCACTGGTTAGGACATCTCTTGGGGAGGTGGGAGACCCCTACTCCAAACATGCTTTCATGATTTACCCACAGTGGAATGACTTCAGCAGGAGAGACTGAGGGAGACCCCTTTCCCCCTCGATGAGAATATCTTATAGCTCAGTGGTTAGAGTGCTCTTCTCCTGAGCAATGGGATACCCCTATTCAAATTCTTTCTCCCCATCAGGCAAAGGGGTGGGGGTGGGAATTGAGCCTGTGTCTCCCATAGCCCAGACAAGTTCTCTAATTAGTGGGCTAAAAGTCATAAGGTGGGCACCATGTTTTGTGTAGAGCGAGGCAAGCACCTAACTCAATCTCCTCCAGAACTGCCTTAAACACGTAAGCTGGCTGACTCCAGATGATCGGTTCCCTCCCTGCAGCCTGGCATTAGGCACCTATCTCTTTGAGAGGGGCGTGACTTAGCTCACACCTCTATTGTCAAGCACCTAACTCAGCTTTGTGGATCGCAATGTTGTTCCTATGATTTTCTAGGAACCTAAAAGTTAGGTGCTGTGGTGTTCAGAATTGCAATGTCTAAGTCCCTTTATCAGAGGGGAAGCTGTGTTAGTCTGGATCTGTAAAAGCAGCAAGGAGTCCTGTGGCACCTTATAGACTAACGAACGTATTGGAGCATAAGCTTTCGTGGGTGAATACCCACTTTGTCAGGTGCATGCCTGTAAGTCCCTGCATGAATCCCTCTCTTACTCCATAAGTAGTCCTACAGATTTCAGTGGGACTACTCATAGAGTAAGATATTACTCACTGTGAGTAAAGGTAGCCATAGTTGGCTCTAAGTGCACAAATGGGTTCAATTCTTGGGTTTATTTCTCAGCCTTTATGTGAAACTGCAGTCTGGATGGTTTGCATTTACTTTAGATGATGATGATGATGGTAATGATGATTAATAGATATCCCAAGCCATCTTTCGTCAAGACCAGGGGAGTATGCTAGAAAAACTACACTCACATGAATGAATTATAATTTGATGAATGTGTAGGGATTATGCCATGCATTGATTAAAATGTGTTTAAAATGTAACTTGGTGTGGACATGTGAAAGAATGTCTGTGGGTGGGTGTGTCTGCTTTCATAGCTGACTTTGATTCTGTAGCCGTGGAAATGACAAAAAAAATGATTCTTTGATATGCTGTTCTGTGGTAGGAGTCCTTCTGCAATTTAGAAGAGAAGAGCAAGGCTAAAAGACTGTTGCCTTCTCTGCTGGGAGTCATCATTACAGTCTATAGAGTTATCTTTCTGCATGAGGAGTTGGGATCAAAAGCAGAATAAATAGTATTATAGAGAGAGAGGCAAGGAAAAAGTGGTTGAATTTACCTTGATTTTTTTGGAGCCATTATATCATCTCTTTTATATTGCCAGGGCTACTTTATAATTGGCTTTTTATTGCAGCTGCAGCAGCTTTCTGGTGATGTCTGCTTTTGGTATTGCTGGTAAAAAGAATCAAAATAATGAAAAATAGTATAAAGAGAAAAGGAGACAATTCCAGAGGCATCTTAGTTAAAAAATACGTGCAAAACACGTTATTATTTTATTGCAGAGTTTCTTAATTCAGAGCCAGAGGTGCAGTCTGAGAGTCCGAGCGTAGAGGGAGAAGCCAAACACAGCCAAATCCTAATTTTGAGTCTGACACTGACTCCTTCCAGTGGCCTGAAAAAAAATGAACTATGAAGTTGTCTTCTAGTGATGGGAGACCATCTAAAGGTTCAAAGGTTTTATTCACATGAGCTCTATAAAGACTGAGGGCCAGAACTTCAGTGCCTGGAAAGGTTCTTTAAACCAGTGGTTCTCAACCAGGGGAATGTGTACCCCTGAGGGTATACAGGAGTCTTCCAGGGGGCACATCAACTCATCTAGATATTTGCCTAGTTTGACAACAGACTACATAAAAAGCACTAGCCAAGTCAGTACAAACTAAATTTTCATACAGACAATGACTTGTTTATACTTTATATACTATACACTGAAATGTAAGTACAATATTTATATTCCAATTAATTTATTTTATAATTGTATGGTGTTATAACTGTCCTACTCAGATCTGAACCTTAGAGTTCAGAACATGAGAAGCCAGCATGAAACCTCCAAACTTAATTACCAGCTTGGATCTGATATCACTGCCACCAGCCAGAATTCCAGTGTCTGGCTCACTCTGGTCTCCCCAAAACCTTCCCTGGGGAACCCCCAAGACTCAGATGCCCTGAGTCTCACCACAAAGGGAAATAACCCACTTCCCTTCTCCCTCTTCCCCTCCAGGTGTTCCCTCCCTGGGTTCCTGGAGAGATTTACAGATTCAAGCTCCGTGAATCTAAACAAAGGGATTCCACCCTCCCTGCTTCAAGTCCTTGAAACACAACTACCGAGAGATCAAATCTCTCTCCCCCCTCACCCAGAGGGTATGCAAAGTCAGGCTTAGTAAATCTAACACAAAGAGATTTTCCCCCTCCCTTCATTTCTTAGCCTTAACCAGTGAAAAACACGCAAACAGGTCTTAAAAAGAAAGCTTTATATAAAAAGAAAGAAAAAGGACATAAAATTGGTCTCTGTATCAAGGTGACAATATACAGGGTCAATTGCTTAAAAGAAAAAATGAATAAACAGCCTTATCCAAACAGAATACAATTTAACACATTCCAGCAATTACACACATGTAAATACAAAAAAACAATATAAACCTATTGTCTTACTATCCTTGTACTTGCAACTTGGAAACAGAAGATTAGAAAGCCTGGAGATAGAAAGATCACTCTCAGAGCCGAGAGGGTCACCGAACCAAGACAAAGAACAAAGAACTCACACCCAAACTTCCCTCCACCCAGATTTGAAAAAGTCTTGTTTCCTGATTGGTCCTCTGGTCAGGTGTTTGGTTCCCTTTGTTAACCCTTTACAGGTAAAAGAACATTAACCCTTAGCTATCTGTTTATAACATATGGTAAAAATGAGATTGTAAAAAATTTTTTAGTAAGTGTGCTGTGGTACTTTTCTATTTTTATGTCTGATTTTGTAAGCAAGTAGTTTTTAAGTGAGATGAAATGTGGGGGTACGCAAGACAAATTGGACTCCTGAAAGAGGTACAGTAGTCTGGAAAGGTTAAGAACTACTGCTTTAAACATTGCCAAAGGGACTGATGATGAGGTCTCAGGAGACGTCTCCTCGGCTGGCATAAACAGAGCACGGTAGGCTTGAGTGAGGATGTTCTGGGGCAAGGAGATCATATGTGAGCCTGACATGAGCATGTTTCCTGGCTTACCCAGGAGATCTTCAATGACCTAAAACTCAAAAAAGAGTCATACAAAAAGTAAAAATTATTATTATGAACAATGAATAAAAAAACAAATTATGAACAATGAATTAAAAAACCAACACAAGCATATAGGGACAAAATTAGAAAGGCCAAGGGGAAAAAAAAAGAGATTAAAGTAGCTAGGGACATTAAGGGTAACAAAAACAATTTTTACAAATTCATGAGAAGCAAGAACAGGATAGGCCCCTCACTCAATGAGGAAGGAAGAACAATAATAGAAAACACAGCAGTGACCAAAATGTTAAATGCCTTTTTTGTTTCAGTTTTCACCAAAAAGGTGATTGGTCCACCAAGATACTGAACATCAGTACAAAGGGGGTATGATCTGAGGCTAAACCAGGGAAAGAACCAGTTAAGAATTACTTAGATCAGATCTACACTTAAAATGCTGAATCAGCGCAACTGCATCGATGCAGGTTCACTGCTGTAGCGCGTAAGCGAAGATGCTCCTATGCTGAAGGGAGGACTTGTCCTATCAGCATAGTTAATCCACCTCCCCAAAGGGTGGTAGCTATGCCAGCTGGAGAAGCTCTCCTGTCGACATAGCACTGTCTACACAGGGGATTAGATCAGTATAACTATAGAACTCAGGGCTGTGGATCTTTCACACCTCTGAGAGACGTAGCTATATCGATAGAGGTCTGTAGTGTAGACCTGGCCTTACGCAAGTTACATGTCTTCATGTCAGCAGGGCCTGATGAAATACTTTCTAGAATACTTAAGGAACAGACTGAAGAGATCTCTGAGCCATTAGCAATTATCTTTGAGAACTTTGAGAACTTGTGGACAAAGGGAGTAATACCAGAGGACTGGGAAAGGGCTAATATAGTACCTTTCTATACAAAGGGGAATCAGGACTACCCAGGAAATTATTTCCCATTCAGTTTTCAGTACCCAGAAAGATAATGGAGCAAATAATCAAACAATCAGTTTGTAAGCACATATAGGAGAATAAGGTGATAAATAACAGCCAACATGGATTTGTCAAGTTCAAATCAAGTCAAACCAACCTAATACCCTTCTTTGGCAGAATAACTAGCTTTGTGGCTGGGAGGAGGAAGTAGATGTGACATAATCTTGACTTTAGTAAGGCTTTTGATATTGTCTCATATGACCTTTTTGTAAAGAAACTAAAGAAATATAGCCTGGACAAACCTTCTATGAGTTGGGAGGATAACTAGTTGGAAAACATACTCAGACAGTAGAGATCAATGATTCTTAATTAAGCTGGAAAGGCATATCAAATGGGGTCCCTCAGGGATCTTTCCTGGGTCTGGTTCTCTTGAATATCTTCAACAATGATTTAGATAATGGCATAGGGAGTACCTGTATAAATGTTGTGGATGATACCAAGCTAGGAAGGGTTGCAAGCACTGTAGAGGATAGGCTTAGAATTCAAAATGATCTGGACAAACTGGAGAAATGGTCTGAAGTAAATAGGCTGAAATTCAAGAAGGACAAATGCAAAGTACTCCACTTAGGAAGGAATAAGCAATTGCACAAATACAAAATGGGAAATGACTGCCTAGGAGTACTGCAGAAAAGGAGCTGGAGGTTATAGTAGATCACAGACTAAATAGAAGTAAACAATGTAATACTGTTGCAAAAAAGTGAACGTTATTCTAGGATGTATTATCAGGAGTGTTTTAAGCATAAGAAGTAATCCTTCCACTCTACTCAGCACTGGTATAAAGCCTCAACTGGCATATTGTGTCTAGTTCTGGGCACCACAGTCTGGGGAAGATCTGGACAAATTGAAGAAAGTCCAGAGGAGTGCAACAAAAACAATTAAAGGTCTAGAAAACGTGACCTGTGAAAAAGGATTGAAAAAACTGGGTTTGTTTAGTCTGGAGAAGAGAAGACTGAGGGAGAGATATGATAACAGTCTTCAAGTACATAAAAGATTGTTATAAAGAAGAGCATAATAAATTATTCTTCTTAACCACTGGGGCCAGGACAAGAAGTAATGAGCTTAAATTGAAGCAAGGGAGATTTAGGTTATACTGTACATTAGGAAGAACTTCCTAACTGTAAGGGTAGTTAAGTTCTGGAACAAATTACCTAGAGAGGTTGTGGAAACTCCATCACTGGAGGTTTTTAAGGAAGGTTAGACAAAACTGCTGTCAGGGATGATGTAAGTAATACTTAGTCCTGCTTCAGTGCAGGGGACTGGACTCTGTGACCTAACAACATCTCTTCCAGTCCTACATTTCTCTGGGTCTGTGATTATATGGTGTATTCCACTGATTCCTAGCTAAATGCATGGGCAGCTATTCTAGCCAGAGCAAGGTTAGGGAAGATTTGTGTTTGTTCTAACTTGTGCTGAGGGCTGCGCCTTCCCCTACGTACTACAAGGATCAAGTGAGACTAAAGATGTCTTAGGACCATCTTAGATTCTCTCTCTCATAGCTGCATATTGATTGTGCCCCAAATGTATATCTAATACATATCTTAATCTCTTGCACTTTTCCATTCCCTTTTTTCTCCCTTCTCTCTCTCTTCTCCACAACCAACTTCAAATTTTGTAGGAAAATTCCACCTTGGCCCCAGATCTAACCTGTGAAACCTGAAGTTGGTATGATTTTTTGTGTGTGGATTTTATAAAGGGGGCACAAATCTGTTTTAGAACAGCAGCTCAGCTGCCACATGAACTATCGAATGAGTGCCATCATTCCACAATAAAGCCTTTATCAGCATGGTGTCCAGCTGCTGGAAAAAAATACAACGAACCAAACGATTACAGGACAAATGTTTTCTCTCTGTTTTTCTAGGGCCATGGGATGTGTGAATATATATTATATATATATATTATAACATGCTTGTCCTGAGGCAAGATTGAAATATTGCCCCCTGTTCTACCAAGCCTGTTCAGCCCAAGCACAATAAGTAACTTGCTCTCTTCTTCCCCTTGTGGGCAGTTTAGGGAGTCAATGCTGATTTCAGCAAGCTGACACGTATATTCAAGCAAAGAGTATCGAAGAGCTGTACAGCTGATTGCACAATGTTTACGTCTGTGAATCCTTCCACTAATAGCCCCAAGGAAATCAAGGGGATCAAGTAATCTGAGAGTATTTAAACAGGCTACAGTAAAGGACAAGTCAAATCAAGGCAAAAATGGTTGTTAAAAAAACCAAACACCCTCCATCTATCCTATTTTTACCACAGGAAGCTACCCCTAATTGAGGATCCGTCTATACTTCACACTTCTTTTGGTGGTGTGTGGAGTGGCTTGTAGTGTGGGATAAATAGCAATGCAGATGGTAAGGCACTGTTTAAGTGTGTGAGTAAAGAGACCCTGAAGGTATGTACACTACTAGGCTTTTTGCATGCCTAAGCAGTGCTTCCTTTTGTCTACACTGATACTTTTAGCAGCATAGTATTCCACTGCCTCCCTGCTGCTGGAGTCTTTCCCCACCACAGAGAAAGGTTTCAGAAGTGAGAAAAGGGCTCTGGCAGCTCCCCAGCCACTGCAGAAAGCTGCTGGAGATATACCCCACTGCCTCACCACCTTCAGAGCCTTTCACTGATGCCACAGTGTGGATGCAGCCTGTTTTTTACTGTGGAGTGTAGCTTTACATACCCCACATACTGCCTCCAGTGGTGTGCAATGTAGACATAACCTGTAATTCCAACCCTTAGACCCTCACCCTAACCCTGGCCAATAGGTTAACATGCCACTTGATATTACCAGCCCTTCACAGAAGAAAGAAATGCAAGGAAAAGACACTTGCAAGCATTTAAAGAACAAGGAGAGCTAATTATTATGCTTCTCAAGAACACCTTGTTGAATGCAGTGACAAGCACTTCAAATTAAGTTATCAGTCACCAAATCCTTTAATTTAATAAGAAGCTTGCTGTGAAAGACTAATTGATTCTGCTGAAAAACAGCCTTCTTGTGGGGAGAAAGAGAGAAAGATGGTTTACTGCAGCAAGACTTTTAACACTAGCTATTTAGTTTGTCATGCTAGAATCAGCACAGCAGAACACTAGAAAGACTTTGACTCTCAATGGCCTATGATATTTCTGATGGGTCATGTATATATCTGCCAAAGAAATGTAGCAACTTTGGAAATAATTTCTGAAAGACTCCTTGTTTATGAGCAGCTAGTGCTTGTCACCTTTGGGTATGTCTACAAAAGATTCAAAGCAGCAAGTCACAGTTGACTTGGGCTCCTGCTACAGGGCTAAAAATAGGAGTGTAGACATTCAGGCTCAGGGTGGAGCCCAGGATCTGAAACCTGGCACGATGGGAGGGTATCAGAGCTTGCGCCCCAGGCCCAGCCTGAATGTCTGCACTCCTATTTTTAGTCCTGTAACATGAGCCCCACGAGTCTGAGTCAGCTGATCCTCCGTCACTCTGATGGAGAATACTCAGGCAGACCAAAAAAGACTGTGAAGAGTAACTAGCAAAAGACACAAAAACCAGCAGTAAAAAACAAATTAAGTTAATCAAAAGCAGAAAGCCTGCCGAACAATCACTGGGCTCACTGGATGATCAAGATGCTAAAGGAGCACTCAAGGAAGACCAGGCCATTTCAGAGAAGCTAAATGAATTCTTTGCATCAATCTTCACTGCCGAGGATGTGAAGGAGAGTCCCACACCTGAGTAATTCTTTTTAGATGACAAATATGAGAAACTATCCCAGACTGAGGTGTCAGTTGAGGAGATTTTGGAACAAAATGATAAATTAAACAGGACCAGATGGTATTCACCCAAGAGTTCTGAAGGAATTCAAATATGAAATTGCAGAACTACTAACTGTGGTGTGTAACCTATTATTTAAATCAGCTAATTTAATTTTTACAAAAAGCTCCCGAGGCAACCCTGGAAATTACAGGCCAGTAAGCCTAAATTCAGTACTAAGCAAATTGGTTAAAACTTTGATAAGGAACAGAATTATCACACTTAGATGAATAGAATATGTTGGGGAATAGTCAACAGGGCTTTTATAAAGGGAAATCATGCCTCACCAATCTATTAGAATTCCTTGAGGGGGTCAACAAACATGTGGACAAGGCTGATCCATGGGATATAGTGTACTTGGCCTTTCAGAAAACTTCTGACAAAGTCCCTTGCGAAGGGCTCTTAAGCAAAATAAGTAGTCATGGAGTAAGAAGGAAGGGCCTCTCAGGTGCTAGTTAAAAGACAGGAAACAAAGCGTAGGAATAAATGGACAGTTTTCAGAATGGAGGAAGGTAAATAGTGGTGTCCTGCAGAGATCTGTACTGGGACAAATAATGTTCAACATATTTATAAATTATCTGGAAAAAGATGGCAAAGTTTGCAGATGACACAAAATTAGTCAAGTTAGTTAAGTTCAAAGCAGATTGCAAAGAATTACAAAGGCATTTCACAAAACTGGGTGTCTGGGCAAGAAAATGGCAGATGAAATTCAATGTTGATAAATGCAAATAAATGTACATTGAAAAACATAATCCTAACTATACATGCAAAATGATAGGGTCTAAAATTAGCTGTTACCACTCAAGAAATTGTTGGAGTCATTGTGGATAGTTCTCTGAAAACATCTGCTCAATGTGCAGTGGCAGTCAAAAAAGCTAACAGACTGTTAGGAACCATTAGGAAGGAGATAGATAATAAAAGAAAATATCTAAATACCAACATACAAATCCATGCTATGCCCACTCCTTCAGTACTGTTTGCAGTTCCGGTCACCTCATCTCAAAAATATATATTAGAATTGGACAAGATACAGAGAAGGGCAACAATAATTATTAGAGGACAGATATTATGGAACAGTTTCCATATGAGCAGAGATTAAAAGAACTGGGATTGTAACTGTTCATCTTAGAATGAGATGACTAGGGGGAAATATGGCACAGGTCTAGAAAATCATGAATGGTGTGGAGAAAATGAATAGGGAAGTGTTATTTACCCCTTTACATAAAACAAAAAACAGGGTCAAGCAATGAAATAGGCAGCAGGTTTAAAACAAATAAAGGAAGCACCTTTTCACAAAATGCAGTCAATCTGTGGAACTTGTTGCCAGGGGATATTGTGAAGGCCAAAAATATAACTGGATTCAAAAAAGAACTAGGAAGTTTATGAAGGATAAGTCCAGCAATGGCTGTTAGCCAAGATGGTCAAGGATTCAACCCCATGCTGTGGGTGTGCCTAAGCCTTTGACTGCTAGAAGATAGAACTGGACAACAGGGGATGGATCACTCAATAATTGTTCTGTTCTGTTCATTCCCTCTGAAGCACCTAGCACTGGGCACTGTTGGAAGTCATGACAGTGGGCTAGACGGAGCATTGGTCTGACCAAATGTGGCCACTCTTATGTTCTTATGATGCACTCCTATCAGCTCAAACAATATTGTAGCCCAGCCTAATATAGCTGTGCATTCTTGCCCTCATGCTACTGCTTCCCCCATATCACAGCCAGAGCAGAGTGGAGGAGAAGAGGGGTGCAGAAAGCAGGGGCTTCTGGAGTGGTGCAGGTGTCCATCTCTCTTTACACTGAACAAAGGCTCAGTCTACCCCTATATTCACAACACACTGAAGTCAGTACAAAGGTATGGAATACCCACTTCAGTTAGTGCCACAGCAGCTTTGCTTTACTCAGAAGTACCAGAATGCTGAAAGGTGCACTCCACTTGAGTGTTTCTGGGATGCTTTTTGCCTGCCAAATGTTTTTTACAATGTTTATATTAAAAGCTGTTTGTTTGCACAGCTACAGTGGAGAGCGTAGGCACTAGTAATGTGTAGCAAGGGGCCTTTTGGAACATGAAAAGACAAGTGTAATGGTGTGTACAGGCCTTCTGGGGTTCCAAACAGAACCCCCTTGTCATTTGCTTTAATGACCACACTCAAAAAGAATGTGAGAGAAAGAGCTTCCAGCATGCATTAACTGGGTTAACATCTGCTTGCCTCCAGTTTCTCTGGTTACACTGGTCTACAATTTTTGAGAAGTCGTCTGCTTCAGAGATAAAATGTGATATTTATTATGTATTTTAATGTGCTGAATTCAAATATGACAATTAAAACAACTGATTGGCTACTGTTTCTAAGATATTTACGTTTTTACATTTTATGTCTATGTATATTGTGTATATAGTAGAGTTTTAAACATAAATTGTAAACCTAGGTCTTTTCATGTGTTTATGGTTGCGTTACATGATAATATTTCACCTGTCCTGTTTATGTAACACTTTAAAAATCAGCAAAAGGGTTATATAAATAAAATTATTATGAAACAAAAGGCAAAAAACTATTATGTACATAGTTTAGTCCTATTCAGTGTCTACTCGGCGCTTCTTGGCTTGTCTCTTGTATTCATTAAATGGAGCATTTCTTGTCACTGTCCAGCAATAGTCTGCAAGCATTGATGGGCTCCATTTGCCCTGATAGCCTGCCAGGAGATTCCACTGCTGTAGTCTGGAGCCCAACAGCTCTGCCTTACTCTTGGGTAGTTCCAAATCCCTGACAAGGTCATTCAGTTCACCTTGTGTTATGAGGTGTGGTTCAGAGGAGGAGGATGGGAGAAAATGTGGGTCCTGTGACATTGATGGTTCAGGACCAGAACTTTCATCCTCTTCCTCTTCCTCTTCTGACTCAAGTGAGAATGATTCTGGTGCATCAGGAACCGGCAGTCCTTCTCCGTGGGGTACTGGGCGTATAGCTGATGGAATGTTTGGATAATGCACAGTCCACTTTTTCTTCTTTGACACACCTTTCCCAACTGGAGGCACCACGCAGAAGTAACAATTGCTGGTATGATCTGTTGGCTCTCTCCAAATCATTGGCACTGCAAAAGGCATAGATTTCCTTTTCCTGTTCAACCCCTGGTGAAGATTTGTTGCACAAGTGTTGCAGCATATGTGTGGGGCCCACCTCTTTCCTGATCTCCAGTTTTGCAGCCAAAATAAAGATGATAGGCTTTCTTAACCATAGTGGTTATACTGTGCTTTTGTGATGCAAAAGTCACTTCACCACAAACATAGCAGAAGTTATCTGCACTGTTCACACAAGTACGAGGCATCTCTGCTCGCTTTGGCTAAACAGAAATGTGTCCCTTTGCAAAATCAAACACTGACAAATAAGAGAGCACGACACTGTATGATTTCTAGAGCTGATAGAGGGCAATTTGTTCAGCAGAGTGATGTAAGCTTCGTTATGATTGCATCATCCATGACTTCTAGGAATAACATGATGCAATTCATACCATGTATGACGCAATACCAGCTTCAGATTGCATCATTCATTATTTTGCCTAAAAAGCAAGTACTGTCCAGACCCAGTCATAGATTTATTCATAGATCCAGTCAAAGATATATTTTAATCATTTCTGGTTTAAATTGAGATCCCTTCCCTTTATAACTCACTTATCCTCTGCCATTCCCAAGTCAAGGGTCATATATACTGACCCAATAGCATATTTTGAAAACTAGAGCCAGTCAACAATTTTAAGCATCATTTTCGTTCTCAGTGACCCAGAATTAGTAAAGTTGGACTACATTTATTTCAGAAGCATTTTGGCTGTAGAGCAGTGTTATTGGCTAGGTTGCAGTCAGCCCTCATTTGGGGACACAGGAGAATAAGGAGGTAGGAAGGGTAAGGCTCTCTTTGTTCAGAAGAGTAAGGAGTGACCAGAATACAGCTGTGGCTGTGAGGGTATATTAGGGAGTGCTCAGCTGGGGCCCCATTTATTATTGTGCTATGGCCTCTTTCCATCTTCTAGGCTGCCCCAGTGGCTTCACAGGACAAGTGTAAGGGCCCCTGGGGGAATTACCCCAGATGTGGTGGTTGTCTATGCCCAGAGGTAGATCCGGTTCTGCCAGCTCGGTGCTGCATTTGCAGTAGGCCTGGCAAGGGGGACATTCTGGAGTGGAGCAGGGGTGGAAAAGAAGCAAGGCGTAGGTGAATCAAGAATAAGAGGGGACATGCTTAAACCTCCTCTATCCTGCACTCCTGCAAAGTCCCAAATGAGTCATTGAAGTAGAGGGACAAATTAGACTTTGCAGTAGAAAGAGGGCCTGAGACATAAGGCCTTGCATCAAAGGCCTGGTGTGAGACCTAAGGCCTGGGATAAAGTAGGCCTAGGATAAACCACTGTCAAAGGTTTGGTGATATAAAGTAAAGTTAAGTTGGGAGCAAGAGGCAGGCCTGGCTCACAGAATCTGGTGAGAACAGGGCTAATATTGCAGAAATATACATTCCTAAGTAGTGTTAGGTACCGAGCACTCACACAAACACATTCCAGAAGGGTGGTACCAGAACATCTCGATACCAACAGATTCCCAAAAAGATAACAGGAACACACTGACCCATCCTAAAGATCAGGTCAGGGTGACAGCATGATGAATAGAGATGTTTTGATCAAACCAACAGGTACAAGGTAATGGGTGGCACCCAGATATAGCAGAGGGTGGCATCTAGATTCACCATGGGGGCAATACATAACTTGTTTGTATCGGTGTATAAAGAGATATTTCAGAGGGAGTGTCTTTGGTCAGCCAAGTGGGATAGTGGAAAGTCCCCCAGCTAATTGAGCTGCATCCATTGTCATGGGCATACATACACTGAGTGTACTTGTAGCAAGTATAAGGCACCAATACCGTGCTTTGTCCACAATAAACATGACCAAGTTCCTTTGCTGAAAACCGAGTCTGTGGATTTATTGGGCAGTTCAATCAAAGTCTGCTATCTCCACTATTTGTGCACAGCTGGGACAGCATGCTGAATGAACACATAGAGTAAACATATCATCACACTTGTTCAACCCTGTGTCAGGGGCTGATGAGACCCACCCCCCAAAGCCTGGACAGAAGGCTACACACCACTTTTCCTCCATCCTTGTGCTGCCGCCTGTGCTTGTGCAGGGGTGAATCTGGCTCTTAATACTCCCCTGCTCTGAGCAAGCGGTCAGGGAAGAGTGGAGAAGGTCAAGGAAAAAGTTCTGCTAAGCTTTCACCTCATTTTCTTTTGCAAGCCAGTCACTTTCCAGACACCGAACTTACTGCAAGACAAACTGTCCTACCGCAAATAGGATACTGAACCTGGTGTTTTTAGCTCTATTTTATTCTTCTAACGGATTCTTATTGTGGACATGTCTTTGCCTGGTTTCTGCCGATAACACACTGATTGCTATCTCAGTCCTTGAGACATCTTCAGACTCAGCCCTTAATTCTGCCCATTCATTTTACCCATCTTGAATCATGTAAAGTGGGGTCTTTTTTGTATTTTAGTTTTAAAAAATGAATTCAGAAACTAGAATAAATTGTAAGGGCTTTTTTACCCTTGCAAATAAAATACAAGGAAGTTAAAACTAAAAGAGTAGCTGAAAAGAAACTACAGGGGAAAAAAATTCCCCATGTATTGAAAAATAATGGAGATGGCTATTTTGCTTTTGCTCCATGTTCATATTGATCATTTATTATTAAATTTTAGAAAAATAAATAATATTATTTCTATAGCTCTTTACGTTCTGGTACTTCAAAGTACCTTATAATTGTTAGTGAATCAACTCTCACAAAAAACTGGTCAAGTAGGGAAGATCATCCACATTTTACAAATAGGGAAACTGAGGCATGGTGAAGCTAAATTATTTGCCTAATGTTCCAGAGGAAGTCCATGACAGAGGGGAATAAAACCCAAGTTTCCAGACTTTCTGTGCTTTAACCTATCCTGTGCCTTAGCACAAATATACCCTTCTTGTTCAGATCGCAGTTCTCCTAGTTTACTTATCAATTAATTCTCTACATGACGCCTGAGCTGTTGAAAATGCAAGCAATGATTTGAGTGGAGGGTCAAAGATAGTTCAGGGGGCAGTGCTTTTTTGGAATCTGGTCCACAATTGGCATTCACTTCCGGAGTACATCAGAATTACCATGAATCTTGCCAGCTTCCAGGCAAGATAAAATAGTCACTAGTGTAGGATTCACACAACAAATAAAATAACAAAATCTTGTTGTGGAGGAGGGAGGAAAAAACTTACTTACATTTGGAAGAGAATAGATACTTGTAAAAGTGCTCAGTGATGAATATGGTGCAAAAAGATAGTAGACAATCTACGAGTAAATCGGCTTTCCACCACCAATTCCAAATCTATGTTGTTGATGTTGTTTATATATTACCAAAAATTCACAGAGTGTAGCTGTCAAAAAATGAACATAAAGTCACAATCCCTACCAGGAAGAATTTATAATCTGAAGACAGAGAGAGTGATGCTACAATTAAACACAGCTGGCTTATGATGGAGTCGTGTATATGTTAGCAAACATGGAAGACATCATGGAACAGGTGGGTTTTGAGGAATAATTTGAAGAATATATGGGGAAAGAGATTGTCATATTGACTGGCAACAAACATAAGTGTGGTATAGATTCCAGAGGGGAAGTCCCAAGGCTTCCACCCAGGAACACAGGGAGGCTGATTTGATGGATTTTCTTCTACTCATTATTTCAAGGTAGTGTTACAGAGCTGAGCCCTAATTAACAACATTCTGTAGCCAGAATTTGAATCATCCAACAATATCTTCAGATTAGGATACATCAGTAAGGGGTGGGACTGTATCTCATTATGGGTTTGTGTACTCCTTGACCCAGCAGGGCTCCGATCTGGCTTCTGGCCCCAACGTTCTACTGTAATACAAGTAATAATACTAAACAAAATAAAGGACTTGAGTCTGTTCTCACTAAAATTTCACTGCTCAGTAACACAGTTAACTTCAGTGGATTTACAGGTGACTTAAAGACAGAATCACTTCCAAAGAGTGAAAGTTATTTTAATACTAATTATTTCAGTTTGAAGGTTTTGATACGAGTAAGTGGATAATCAGATTAACCAGTGATTGAATTAAATGGAAGGCTCTATTTGTATGTCTTACTTTCTTCCGCTATCAACTCCAGTGAATTTGAATTAGCTCATGAATTCTTTAGTATGATTACTACAGCCTATTATTAGACAGGGGGTGAGAATTCCAGTTTGAAGTTGTCATTTACTTTATTCATGAGTATTTAGTATGAGAATATTTAAGGTCAGTCTTGTTAAGTTATAAAGAGATGATTTATTGCCTTGATTATATTTTCTTATGAATAATGACCTTTATAATGTAATTTTTTTTTAAAAAAACAACAGTTTATTTAGGCATCTGATTTTATCCAGTGAGTGGAATAATCTGTTGAATATTAATTAAAAAAAAACTGAACTATTCTTATATATTTTAAATATTTATGATGCCATTTATTCAATGCACAAATACTAATAATCATGCACAAATAGAGGAATGATTTCCTTAGTATCAAACACCCTGAATACTTTCATTATTACAGTCTGGTTCCTGCTTGGGGTAGTTTGTGTCTTTATAAACTTTTTACTCCTCCTGAACAATCTGATAGGACTGGCCACTGTTCGGGTTTGATAATGCTAATGACCAGATTGTGTGCTTGTTTGAAACTCTGGGCCTAATTTTAAAAAATGGTAGTCCAAGGCTCACACGCAAAACAATACATGCAAAAGCGCATCTGTGATTATACAGTCTGTGCAATTTTCGTAACTGCATATGAAAATTAGATAAATGAACATGCAAATGGCTATTTAGGCTGTTTATATGTGAGGTTAGCTGATTTGCAATGCAATCACAGTTGCTGGGTTTTTTGCACACAGTTTTTCTGCATCGACATTGAGCTTGCCTCTTCTTGGTAATTTGGCCCTCTGTAATGGCTGCCCTTTTTCTTTGTTTGATTTTATACTTTTTTTCCCCTCTGTAGAAAAATTACTTTAGAAAAGAAGTTACCTTAAACTTAGTGTGTTGAGGTGGCAAGATCTCTTACGAAATCCACTGTGTATATTTTATTTTGTTAGCCCCTTGCCATCTTTAGCACTTCCTTATCTTCCATGTGTCCCGCTAAACTTGCACCACAGATATCTGTACGGATTTTGTTTTACAAAGTAGTATAGCAAATAAATAGAGTTTTCCTTGTGGAATTTGTTGTGTAACAAAATCACTCCCGCAGCCTGGAATAGGGCTAGATGGATTAACTTAATAAACTCTATCATTATTTGCAATAACCTCTCTTAGTTTAGCTGTCAGCACATAGCAATGTTGATGCTGGATGTATTTTCTGAGAACAGGCCATGAGCTGTGGATAGTCATCACTGTTTATGAAATGCACATGAAATGGATCTCTATTACTGGCTGGAATTTAATACCACTCCACGAAAGTTAATTAAAAATAAACCCTGTAGTAAATAATGTATGATTTTTGACAGTTTGAGCTTAAGTTTTCAGGTACAGGTTTTCAGCTAGAGCTGGTCAAAACTTTTCCAACTGAACAGTTTTCCATTGGACAATGCTGATTCAATGCAATCAAAACATTTTAGTGGAATATACTGTTACCCTTTTGATCTGACCTGTAGCCGATATTCAACATCTTGCAGGTTGTTTCCCTGAGGAGGAGAAATGGATGATGGACTCAGGTATTTATTTGATATAAGCCTGTTTATTTACAAAGAATGTACAGAGAGTCCTTTTCTCCAGAACACTGTAAGACTCAAACAACAGGAAGCAGTTTATTTGCTCACAATTCTAGGCCTCTTTCCAGCTAGTGATCTGCCCAAAAGCTTGTTCTCTCAGCTTTTTCTGAGGATCATACTAAAAATGTTTTTCTGGCTGTCTCTGGGATTTTCTTGCTGCTTTCTCTGTATACACTGTGGTGGTTTTTCTGCTTCGCTCTCTGTAATAGAGAGGCTCAGTCCTTAGTGGTAGAAGGGCCTGGGATGAGGCAACACTGATTATTAAAGGAGGCACACCATTGTGAGAGGAGCAGATTCCCTATAAACAGCAGTAGATGGCTGCTGTGACGGAAAGATGCTCAGGAAGCAGAAGCTTCAGCAGCAGCAGTGGCGAGTAAGAATGGCTCTTGAAAAGACATTGAACAGTGCCCCAGCTACGGGAAAGAGGGCTGGGAACCCCCTCCCAACTAAGGGGAGAAAGACACTGAAGTGAATTCGGGACCTGGATGGACAGTGTATAGCTGTGGACTGTTTTAATTTCATTTGACTACATTGAATTTGTTTAAGGAGCAGTAAAGAAGGGGAAAAAGGGAGCAGTGCACTGCAGAGGCACCCTGGCCATAACATTACTCTTTCTCTCACACAGTTTCCTCAAACATTACCCAGCCTCAGGTATGTGCAGTCAGCCCCTCCATCCACATCGCTTAGATTCCTAATCACTTGTGGCCTGTGACTTGGGTGATAACTCCTATTGTTTCAAATATCTATTCTATAAAGCAACTTTCTTGCCTTTTAGATTTCCACCAGCTTCAGCGAGGTTTTATAAGCTCCCCAGTTTAACAATATTGATTTCATCTAAAATGAAATTTTTCAGTCAGGTTAAAACACAATATTTTAGAATATTTCATTTTGCAAAAAATTTAGAGAGTTCATCTTGTGATGAAACAAAATGTTAAAATCTTGGCATTTCCCCTAGCACATAAGTTCTGTTTTTTGACCAGCTCTACTTTCAGCATAACATCAGTACTTTTTGACTCTTGAGCAATTACATGAACATGCACTCAGATCATGCAAAGAGTTTCAGAATCAAGTGTTTCTTGCTATGAGGAGTTTCCAATTTGCTTCAAGCAGAACATCTTTTGGATTTGTCTGCATTGTTTATCTCCATTATGACTGAGTTGTATCATATTGGGTAAGGGGACAAATGCAAACTCATCTCTATTTGGATTTGGCCTGTTTTGATCTTGAACCATTATTGCTGACTAGCCACAAGGGTAGTCCATAGAATCATAGAACTGGAAGGGACCTCAAGAGGTCATCTAGTCCAGACCCTTTCACTCAAGACAGGACTAGGTATTATCTAGACCATCCCTGACAGGTGTTTGTCCAACCTGCTCTTAAAAATCCCCAATGATGGAGATTCCACCACCTCCCAAGGCAATTTATTCCAGTGCTTAACCACTCTGACAGTTAGGAAGTTTTTCCTAATGTCCAGCCTAACTTACCTTTGCTTCAATTTAAGCCCATTGCTTTGTGTCCTATCTTAGGAGATTAAGAAGAACCATTTTTCTCCCTCCTCCTTGTACCAATCTTTTATGTACTTGAAAACTGTTATCATGTCTCCTCTCAGTCTTCTCTTCTCCAGACTAAACAAACCCAATTTTTTCAATCTTCCCTCATAGGTCATGTTTTCAAGATCTTTAATCATTTTTGTTGCTCTTCTCTGGACTGTCTCCAATTTGTCCACATCTTTCCTGAAATGTAGCGCCCAGAACTGGACACAATACTTCAGATGAGGCTTAATCAGCTTGGAGTAGAGCGGAAGAAACTTCTCATGTCTTGCTTACAATACTCCCGCTAGTACACCCCAGAATGATTGATTTTTTTGCAACAGCATTACACCATTGACTCATATTTAGCTTGTGATCCACTATGACCTGCAAATCCCTTTCCACAGTACTCCTTCAGCATGTTTAAGTCCATTGCTGTTCAGATAAGCACTTACCAACTACTTAATGTTAAGTATATCTTTTAAGTCTATTGACATTAATGTGATTTAACCACATGCTTAAAATTAAGCAATACTACTTTCTGGAATAGGAATGTTTTCCTGAATCAGGGCCTAAACCTATGCCTTTTGGTTTTCTCACTCTTGGTTCCCCACCATTCTCAATATAGGGCTGTGTGAAGCTAAACTTCATATACTAGCACAATACTCTGCAATTGTTTAGGCCTTATGAAAGTCTAAAGGACACTCTCTCTATGAAAGAGTATTCAAATTTTATTCCACTTTTGCAAATCAGCAAAGCAGAAGGAAAAATGAAAGGTGAAACTGCAGTCACAACAGATAGGAGCATGTTTGCCCCCTACTCTCTGCCCCGTTACAGATAGATAAATCACCCTGAGGTAATTAAACAACATCTCACAACAAATAAATCTCATCCATTGTACATTCTGAAAAATAGCAATGACAGGACTAAAAAGCCAAACAAACAACAAATGCCTGAATTGACCAACAGCTGTGCAAAGAGATAATCAAACTCAATTTGCTTCCCCCCAAAATGTTAAGCAAATGTTATAAGGCTCGTGAAACATGCTGGATTTACATAGATCCAGCCTTTGTGTCCTGCAAAGACCACAACTGCAGAGCCTCCTTAACTGGTGGAACTTGACATGCATTGTAGAACCTGCAGTATAATTTTATTTTTAAGTCAATTTTAAGCTCTCTTAATATACTCTTGATGGCATAAGCTGATCACTAGGGTTGAAATGACCAAAGTGTTGGGCTCTGTGTATGCAGCAGTAGGCTAGGGGTTACATAAAGACCTTTTTTTCTTTCCATCCCCACAGTCTTTTAATGTCAAGTGAGCCAGTCTGGAATGTATACTGAAGGATCATCTTGCTAACCTTGCCCAGAATCACTGCAAAGAGGGAAGAAGGACAGAAATGGGCATTGGGGTGGGTAGGGAAGAGATGCAAGAAACTGTTTAGCTGGCTGTCCAAAAATGTAAGCCTTAGTCTGAGTCAGCCTGTAAAATGTAAGACTTCTAAGAGAGATCCACAGAATGGTGCAGCCCGGAGAGTGTAAACTTATTCATTCTATCTCACCAACACACTGCAACCCAAGACTGGAGGGGCGAAGCTTAAGGGTAAGAGGCTAGACCAGTCCTCATATTTATACAGTTGTTGGTTTCCCTGCTAATGCTGCAGACAAGGATGCCGACTATTACCAATCACAACAGTTTATATGAGATAAGTAAGCGTCAAATGGAGACTGAAAGACTACACATTGCACTGGACACCAAAAAGAACCCTGTGTAACTACTTTGCAGGGTCCCTCACCACAGGCTCTTAAGCCAAGTAACCAGTCATGGGATAAGAGGGAAGGTACTTTCATGGATCAGTTTACTGCTTAAAAGACAGGAAACAAAGTGGTAGTGTGAATATCCTTAAATTAAAAGCTCAAATTAAATGCTATATTCTATCTTGATTACTGTGTAAAATATCTTTAGATAATGGCATCATTTTTAAAGCAAGGACCCAAGAATTTTGTATGAAGCCTATTAAAGATAAGAGAGGATTGGTTACAATTATATCATTGGGTAGAATTACTAAGGATGATTTTTGAAGGGCAAATGAATATTTGCATACTCCTGTTCTTTTTGCAGTTACAGACTAACACGGCTGCTACTCTGAAAACTTTGAATACTAGATAACTTGTGACCAAGAAGGGATTTTTGCAGACATTGTTCCTTTTTCTGGTCTATTATGTCAATGATTTCCTTTTTAAGAGTCTCCTGATTCAGTTAATTGAAAGCCCTCGGTGCCTGGAAGAAATTTAAAGGTCTATATATGCTTTATAATTAATTGTGATATCTCACAGTGCTTTTAGAATCCTCCATTCAAGTGCTTGTATCACAGAAGCTTGAAACACAAAACTGATTTTTTTTATACATAGCAATATTTTTGTGGTGGTTGTTTTAACACCTGGAGTCTTTTCATCTTATTTGACAGCTGCTTTTGGAAGTTCTCAGGCAGCTCCAGGCTAGACCCACTTTCATGGTGTACCACGCTTTATCCAAGCAGGACAGACCAATGAGAACATTTCACAGCAGTGGTCAGTGTGCTTTATTGGTTAATTATTCAGTTCCCTGTTCTCATGTACAAAGCTCTAAATAGACTGCACCTGACATGTTCATTCTTTTTGGGGAATGTATATGGCCCCCATCACCAATAGTGTCTGTGTATCTCACAATTTATAATGTATTTATCCTCATGTAGGGTGACCAGACATCCTGATTTTATTGGGACTGTCCCAATATTTACTTGTTTGTCCTGCGTCTCGACCGATGTTCGGTCGGGACGTGAATTGTCCCGATATTTTGCACTTCGGCGCACAGGCAGACGGGGCTCGTGCCCCCAACTCAGCTCCAGCCCCGCTCTAACTTTGCCCCCTCCTGGACCATTGGATTCCTCCCCAAATCCCCACCCTGGCCCCGCCTCTTTCCTAAGCACACCACATTCCTCCTCCTCCCCCCTCCCTCCCAGGCTTGCTCGAATCAGATGTATGGTGGTGCAAGCACTGAGAGGGAGGGGGGAGAAACAGGACATGGCAGCCCGCTCAGGGGAGATGGAGGTGAACTGGTGTGGTGTGGGGTGGGGAGAGGAGCTGCCAGTGGGTGCTCAGCCTCTACCAATTTTTCCTATGCTCTGGTGGCTCTCTTTTTTTTCCCCCTCCGCCAGTGTCTCCCCCCACCCCGTGTCCCGATATTTCATGTCTCTCATCTGGTCACCCTATCCTCACAGTACCTCAGTGAGGTAGGGAAGTGCTATTGACCCCATTTTACTGATGGGGAACTGAGGCACAGGGAGACTAAGAGCCAGATTCTTAAAAGTATTTCAGTGCCTAAAGAATGAGATGCAGATAAAACACTAGGTACCTATCTGCATCTTTAGGTTCCTAAGTATCTTTTAAAATCAGGTATGTCTACATTACAATTAAACTTCCATGGCTGGCCCATGTCAGCTGACAGGACTTGGTCTGCTGGGCTGCTTAATTTGTGGTCTGCTTAACTGAGGCTCAGACTGGAGTCTGGGCTCTGGGACCCTCCCACATTGCAGTGTCCCAGAGCATGGACATCTACACCTTAATTAAACAGCCCCGTAGCCTGAGCCTCAGTCAGATGATATGGTCTTTAATTGTAATGTAGGCATACCCTAAGTGACCTTGGGACAGAGCAGGGAACTGAACCCAAGTCTTTGAAGTCCTAGGCTAGCGCCCTAATTATATTTCTTCAGTCCATATTAGGTTATGGTAGCTACAGTTGGCTAGCATGCTTTGGCTAACAGAGGCCAAAGTACATTCAGGGAGATCCTCTCGTTGTGGAACCTGCTTCTGCCACAGATCAGGCTGAGCCCAAGATTTTGCTGACTGCAGGGTAAGTTGCAACATTCACATCTTTAGAATGGCAATTTTCCTAAGAGATTGACAGAGTCACTAGCATCTACTTGGAGTTCCCCAAAATGGGTGACTATGAAAGAGGAGAGGGTTCCGGCCAACAGAGTAGCTGAGAGTATAGGGTATTATGTACTTGAAAAAATGTATGCAGAAAACCAACTACTATTTTTTAAAAATTCCTATGAAATGTTTTCAGTTTTCAAAATTTGAAAGATGTTATTGAAAACCATCTAAAAATAACCTTTTGAAACCAAACAATTTTTACTGCAACATTTTTGAAAATTTCCAAGCATTTTAGTTATAAAGCCATTTTTCATCATAACATATTTTGATGAAAAATAATTGATCAGCTCTAGATATAATGGAGATGGGTTATTTAAAAATACATCTTATAAAGTTAATTAACAAAAACATAAAAGGGGAAACTGATCTAGTGATTAGAGCAGGGGAGAGAGGGTTTGACATTTTGGATTTTATCACCTGTTCTGATGCTGAGTCATTATGTGCCCTTGGTTAAATTACTTACTGTCTCTGTGTTTCATTTTGCCTGTTTGTAAACTGGAGACAGTAATTCTCATCTCACAGGGATGGTGTGAGAAAGAATTAATGACAGATTCTAAAATACTTGGAGATCCTCTGATGAAAGATACTATGTAAGTACAAATTGCACACTATTGTTCTGTGCTTTTCTTCTGTGGGTGTTTTATGGGGTAAATAGGCTCAATCTTGATTTCCTTTTAGTGAAGTCTGTTCACATTATTGTAGACAGGTGGAATTTTAAAGGCACTCTAAGGAGTCAAGCATCCAACTCCCATGGAAATTACAATGAGACTTGGGTGCTTAATTCTCCTTAGACTCCTTAGGAAATCCCAGAGTATTTTCTACAAACAGTGGAAACCATTGGCAGTTTTGGCACCTTGCCTCTTTTAATTATGCAGTGTTTTGTCTGTTCATAATAACCCTGTGATTTAAAAAAATATCAGTTACAGGAGAATATGAAACAGTGTTTCTTATGACTTTTGAAAAGTTTCTCTTTTTCTAAGTAATGTGTATTTTAATGATAAAGATTCAATTGATTATTTTTAAAGAAAGGTTGAAGTGGAAATGATACATGAAGGCACATGAAAAGCCTTAGACTAGTCTATAGTGACTGAGTTTTAGGCTTGCGTTCAAAGATCTAAATGGAATTATTCTGGTTTTACACCTGTGTAAGTGAGAGTAGAATTCATCCCCATTTAAACCTTTACTAGGTATAGTTGTTTTTTGCCAGATTCACAAAAGGCATGTCACTGAAGCAGAGTCTAATTAAATGGCAGTGAGTACAAATATGTGAAGGCAAAAAATCCTGAGGCTTCTTACATGTCTGTCGCTGAGGGTTATAACAGTTAGGTTCCCACCATTTCAGAGTGAGACAGATAACAAACCATTTCCATGAGAATGAAAGTCCCATAAAGCAAGAGCAACTGAAAGAAATAGATTGACATTGTAGCCAGCAGGCTCTCAAAGAGACCATAAAAAGAGAAGTCAGTGTTTGACATATAGATGAAAAATTTAAATTGAATTACACTGCTAACTCCTATTTTGTGTGTATAGGTTCTGAGGCATTATTATTCAATAACTTTGGTAGTGTCAAAGAATCTTGTTCCTTGTATGATGTTACAGTAATATTTTAAGTGCTGTAGTGTATAGCTGCCACTCTTAGATAGGTTGAGTAGCCCCACTGAGGGGTTAGATACTATTCAGCATGAGTAAAGGTATTATCGAAGTACCATGCCTGCAACATACTCCAATCTTGTCATAATCCTACTCTGGCTGGGTTGCACACTGAAATGCAACAATAGGTCTGTCTTCAACCAGCACCAAGACGACTTCAGGAAAAAGTGCAAATGACAATGAAGCCACAGTAGAAAGCACCCAGAACTTGTGCTTATAGCTTTCAGAAATGGAAAGAACTAAAATAATGTTACTCCTTTTGACACGAGTGGCTAAACAAAAATTCAGGCTCTTGTAGGTTGCTCGAGTTAGAAGACACTGAAGATGGAGTCTGGCACGTTTGATACAATCTTGTTAATTTGCAAAGAATGTGAAGTCCTGTTTCCTGATTGCAAGGGGAACCTAAATAATAGGAGACAGTTCACAGGTGCAAGCTACTTTCATCCAGTACCCACAGCATAGAATCTCTCTTTATGCTTTTCCCAGGGCCACATTGTGCTTCCTGGCTGCTGCTTGGCTTTCTTTCTCTGCTTCTGCCTCTGTATGCTCTCTCAGTTTCTGTCTGCATTTTAGCTTCTTTGACCAGAGGGATATGGGTCAGATAATACCGAGTGGAACCCTGTGCACACATGGTGCTAAATTCTGGGCAGACCTCTACAGTGCTGTGTTTTAGGTGGGACTCCCCAACTGTGTCTTACAGCAATCTTCAGTGAAGGATGCATTCACATCCATCAGTTTCAACACGTACTTAACCTAACCTTAACAAAGTTTAACTCAAACCATAACCACCACCATGACCCCCTCTCAAAAAAGAAAATAAAGAAAAAAATGGTCAGATTAGAGCACCTTTTATTTGATGAAGAACTTCAAAGCATCTTCATCCTGTCGTGCATCTTTTGCTGGTTTCCTGATTCCAAGATCAACGTCTAATTCCGTCTCTTAACTGTTAAAAGCTCACTGATTTGCTGATGATCTGACTTTCACACTGGTTAAATTTTCAATCCCTTATCCTAATTTCATTCATCTCAAACTGTTCAGCATTTTTGCCTTCCCTATCTTTTCTGATGTCTCTGGAGCCTTGTCTGCTCTTCACTGTGCATCTGATAGCATGAATACATTTGGGCTTTGGCAGAAATCAGCCATATTTAAATCAGGTCTTAGCATAACTTCATTTCATGCTGTTTGAGCTCCCTCCCGTCATCCTGCTTAATTTTGCTCACATTTTCCTCTCAAATACATTTTGTCAAATGTGCTATGAAAATTAAGCTGGAAACAATTGGGTATGGAATGGCCATGGCTTCTGAATCGTAAAGAAATATTTGGACTCTGTCACTGGTTATTTCCATGATGAGGGATAGATCAGTTCACAGGCTTAAGCCCAACCACCTCTACCATCCACAGACAAAGTCTCTCAGGACTTGGGATCTTGGACTTACCCAGGAGTGTGGGTCTGAACCAGAGTCCTGGCCAAGGCATGGGTCCAACCCCACTTATTCTTCAGTGTAGATGTAGCTGAAGTGCAGGTCACTAGGCTCATGTTCAGATAATTTGTCAGCACTATCCCGCAATCTCCAAGGCCTGTGTGTCCTGGACCTTCCATCCGTAATCCTCTCAATCAATTCCCAGGAACTAGAAGCAACCCTTTGGTTCAAATACAGCTGCTCAGTGTTTAACCCTTTTCCACATGGGCCGGAAAGACAGTTAACCCTATCAAGTGTTAGCTATGGCCAGCACTAATGAGAAGTCCCACATCAAGGATTGTGCTAGCCGGCAAGAAGAACACAGTCAGATTCTGGTAAAAATATGATCTGAGGAGAGCAAGACATTCAACTTCAGCATCAGAAATGAGCCTATATACAAAAGTATCGTGGGGAGGCTGGCCGCACTGAGAATACACTGGACCACCTCTCAATGTTGGGAATGAGTCAAGCAGCTGAAGACCAACTATCACAAAGCCAGGATGGCAATCAGAGCTTAAGGAACACCCCACCTACCTGCTTCTTCTACGAGGAATTCAATCAGGTGTTGGGAACTGCAGCAAGCACAGATCCAACAGTGCTGCATTTCCTGATATGAGCAGGGAGTTGGACTAGATCAGAGGTTCTCAAACAGGGAGTCAGGACCCCTCAGGAGGGTTGAGAGCTGTCAACCTCCACCCCAAACCCCACTGGCCTCCAGCATTTATAATGGTGTTAAATATATTTAAAAGTGTGTTTAAATTATTAGGGGGTTGCACTAGGTTTGCAATATGAAAGGAGTTGCCAGTAAAAAAGTTTGAGACCCATTGGACTAGATGATCTCCTGAGGTCTCTTCCAGCCCTAATCTTCTATGATTCTATGCCAAGATGCCAAGTGGGGTTGTTATAAGTATAACCCCTCACTCAGAGATGCTGCTGGAAGAGAGTGGGGATCAAGCAAAGTAACACTGATGCTGAGGCTGGTCATGGATATCAGTCTATGCCACCAGAGCAGGTACAGCATATCATAAGATATGAATCCTGAGATATGACCTCTGAAGCTACTCTGTCTTTGTAGTGCGATGTGGAGAAATTGACACAGGGATGAGGATCCTGCTCCAATGTTGTGTGGACACTCAAACACAAGCTTGGTAAGAATGGATTTGCAAACCTGGATCCCCTAGATCCAGTTGTCTGTGCAGTGTAGACATACCGTAACTGACTCAGCAACACAAATCCTATTGAAAGTCAGGTGTTTTTGAAAAAACCCGCCCCCACAGGATACCGGTCATCCTCACATTTACAGTGGTAAACTCCACTGCTTGTAATGGAAGAAGTCCTGATTTACACTGGAGTAATGGAGAAGGGTGTCAGAATTGGGCTGTAAATAAATAAAGTTTCCTAATATTATTAAAGGTCTGTCAAAAGTTTATTCAAACAAATAGGTGCTTTAAAGCCTGTCAAACTCAAGTTCTGGTAGATTTATGAGAAGAACAGGTTCCATAGGAGTGACTTCTCTGCTAAGATTAAAAACAACATTTGAATCAAATATATTTCTTTATGAAGAGGAAGAAACCTACAATAATTACAGTGAATTAAGAAACAAATACAAAAGACTAAGTATAATAAAGCTATGTTCATCATTATATAAACCTTTACATTTGCAAATGGCCTGAAACAGAACACAGTGACTAATAATAATAATCATCAGATTTCCATGTACATCCCCAGTTCTCCCAGTCCAGGCTAAAGCTTGAACTATTGATGAAATGCAATTTGGTATGCATTAGTGTTTCAGTGACGATGCCTATTTATGCTGTCCATAAAAATACCTGACCTTTGAATTTACAGAAAACAGTGATGCCAGGTCTATTAGTGCTGTCTATTAAGCCAGAGATTATGCAGTTTAATGGATGTGTTAGTGTATTGTAGATAGACACTCTAACTTTCACCAGTAAACATGGCAGTCCATTATGGGAAGTATAACAGATATTATTACTGTAATCATCGTGTAAATGAATACTGTTACATTTGTGAAGCTGGAGATGTTATAAATAAATAAAGTAATGACAACAGAAAATGAATAGGCTCCAGTTTTTAAACTGTCCTTGCTGGAATTTCTTTTTAGAGAGTGTAAGTGGTTTTATGTAAATTTTGTGTGTATTTGTGTCTTCATAAAAGCTGTTTCTAAATTCTAGCATCGCAGCATAAATGCACATTTGAATTTAACTTAATTAAGATCCATAGGAATTGCTATAAATCCACAGTCCATATAACCTGAACGTGAAGGATTTGGCCTTTTATAAATGATAGTTCTTCAATGACTGATAGCAGTTGATAAAGAATTTGCTTAATTAACATAGGATACACTACTTTAATCACTGGCTCTCCCAATTAATTCAAAATATTATGAAATGTGTTTGATACCTATGATTAGGCAGCCCTTCTTGGAGCACCTTCCTGTGGCAGGTTGCAGAATGACAGGCATTCCTGCCTTAGTTTCCCCTTCCAGTCCCCAGTCACTCCATGCAGAGTTATCTCTAGTCCATTAACGTGGTTTATTACCAAAACCTACGAAGAGTCCTGTGGCACCTTATAGACTAACAGACGTATTGGAGCATAAGCTTTCATGGGTGCTCCAATATGTCTGTTAGTCTACAAGGTGCCACAGGACTCTTTGTTGTCGCTTTTTACAGATCCAGACTAACACAACTACCCCTCTGATACTTGATACCAAAACCTAGTACAAGTAATCCCCAACAAAAGTACAAAACATCACTCATTTTCCACATCCAGGGTACATAATCCTTAAAACTCTGCTTTTCCCAACTCCCTCCCCACCCCTTTCTCCCACTAGCCTCTCTGCTGTGAATCCTTCCATACTATACTCTAGTGTCTTCCACCACACCAAGGCTCTTCATCAGTCCTCTTCTGTCCCTCAGCAGGACATACACGCTAGCTCTTCCAGATGGAGTGCAACCCTGCTTTTCCCAGCGGGAATCCTTACAGCCTCTCTGCTGGGAAATCATCTTCACCAGGGCAGCATCCATCACTCCACCGGTACTATCACTGTTCCTCTGGGTCCAGCTTTCCAGGGTGGAGCTGGTGCCAGGTAAGCCCCTCTGTTGCTCTGCTGCCTTCAGCCCTCACAAGCCATCTGGCCCTGGCTCTCTGACTTGAGGAAGTCAGCCAACAAACTCCTCTTGCTGCTCTCCTCATCTTCAGCTTTCCCCAGGAAACACCTTCTGCCACCTTCCCCAGTTCCTTTGGTCTGCACTAGCTTTCACCTGCTCATGACTCCCACTCAGGCAGCTCTGATTCAGCAAGTGTCTGTCTCACTGGGTCTCTTCCTTCAGAGTCTCCCTGGTTCTTTGTAGCCCCCAGGTGCTTCCTGCCCTCTTATCTGGCCACATGTGGGACCCTGTTCTGGCACAGGGGCCTACTTTATTTACTGTGGCAGTACCATTAATACCAATGGGTTAAGATTGTTCCTTTAGGCATAGCCCTGATCAAAGAGTGATGCATAAACTGACCAATCCCAGTAATAGCCCAAGAAGAAACTGTGCCTTAGCAACACCCCTTTGAGGCACAGTTCTCTCCTGCTTCCCCTTGCTAAATGGGGCAAGGGAGGGAAGCAATTTGCTGCTGGCATATACCACACTCCTTTCACTCTGTTCAGCAGAATGAGACATAATACAAGGTAATTAGTATTCCTAACTGATAAATCTCACCAAAACCGAATCTTTCTAGGAACAATACCTCAGGCACAACCTGTGCGGCCCAGTTTTAGAAAACTGTAAGTTTTCTAAAATGCCATAATGTTATTTACTTGTTACCTCCCCCTAAAAAAAATTCAAAGCTCCCCGGGTTTCTTGAAGCCAGCCCTTCTCCTATAGATTTACACGCCTCCAAAAGCATGTGACTTATGTAACCAATCACAATTAACCTACACAGCTTGACTTTTGAATATGAATTGTTGAATATCTGTAGCAAACTATTTACAGTGTAACCATTGCAGCTGGGCCAAAAAAACAAACAAACAAACCACCCATGAGAAATGCTCCCTGTTCTTTGTTGCAGATGTTTTAAATTAACAATTTTCCCCCAAGTTCTAGTCCAGAAAGAAGAAAAATCACAGAAATAAAAAAAGTCAAGTAATTTTGAATAATAATCTGGAGAAAACTGTCATCTGCTCATGGAATTGCTGTTAGCAGGAAAGAGGCAACATTCACTGAATAAATTATTTGCTGTGAGTTATTCAATTAATGTTTCTGTTAATGAAGGTGGATAATCCTGAGAACGCCACACAATGGCAATAAATGGAGTCAGCAAAAAAAAGCATATTTAAGCACAAAATATTTGTTTAGAGGGCAAGAGTCTATCTACACCGGAGCTGAAAGGTATAATTTCCATCTTGAGTAGACATACCTGCACTAACTCTGATCAAGCTAGCACACTAATAATATAATTGTAACCATGGTGGTGAAAGCAGCAGAAGGGGGCCAACTGCCCCAAGTGTGTGTCTATGGGCTTGGATCAGATTGTACTAAGGGTGGCTAGCCCCTCCCATCACTCACACATAGCACAGCTGCACTCTCTTTTCAGCACACTAACGCAATCAGAACTTCTGAAGGTATGCCTCCTCCACCTGGAATTTTCACCTTGCAGCTCCGGTGCAGACATACTGGAGGAACTCACTGACTCTCTTCCTAGATTCCTCGGCTTGTTGGTCCACTGGAAATAAGAAATCCATCAGGGTATTGGGATTAAATCATTACTTGTGTTTGGCTTACCACAGCATTGGTTAAAAACTGTCCTGAAATTCTGCTGAGCACAAAATAGATAGTAGGTCTGTGTTCTACAATTTCTACGACACATTACTGTTTGGAGACTGAAATTAAAGACAAATTCATATCTATTAAACCTCATGTTGAAATAATAAAGAGGTTATTGAAACAGTAATCACTTTGAGTACAGTTCAGAAATGCTCCAAATTATTTATATTAACAAATGTTTAATGCATATACTCTTTATTTTGAATAATAAGAGTACAATAATAATAATAGTACAATAACTTCAGTGCTTACACTTTTATTATAGTATTGTAATTACAATGGTAAGTGAAACTGTGGTATATACTTACTGCTTTTAAAAAAAGTTTTTTTCCAGTAGGTGCATGGTCGGCAGGATTTGGCTTTCTCTGAATACTATCAGTAATGAATGTTAGTTTATTAAGTATGTGTCAATGCTAATCAATAAGGGCTAAGGGCCTGATTTAAAGGTCGTTGAAGTTAATTGAGAGATTCCCAATGATCTACTTCAATGGATTTTAGATCAGATCCCAGATGAGGAAACAGGCAGAGAGGTTTCAAATTTGGTGCCTAAAATTAGGCATCAGAATCAGTGAGAGCAGTGGGTATTTGGCACTTCTGAAATTCAGCTGCCACTGAGGTACCAAAGTACAGAAGTGGATGCATATTTTTAACAACTCCAATGCGGAATTTTCAGAATTTCCTGGCTGGCAGTCCTGTGTTCAGAATGTTTCTCTTCTGTGAGACATATCAGAGATAGTAGTTGATCAGAGAGAATGAGTCAGGTAAGGAAGAAAGATAGGGCACATCATAGATATTCACTATTCACATATTACCAAACTGAGAAACCATTCTTTTAAAGACAGTCTTCATATCTGCATTTTGCCAAGTGATAAATAATGATTAGAAGTACTACGTCTTCTGGAAATTATTCCACTGAATTTACAGTCTCATCTTGAAGCATGTATGATTTTCATTTTACTTTATCAGGGTTAAAATTGTGTATTTAGAAGAGAGTCTGAACAAACCAACCAAAGGTGTAGATACACCTTACTCTCTCGAGTCTGCTGCTCCTCCTAGTAAAATAAGGAGACAATCTCCCTAATTGGTGCCAGGAAGGTATTTCTTCTTATAGCTCTGCTTCTTTAGGTGCCTTGTGTAGTGTGGGGAAAGATGCTCTTTACTGCACTATTGGTTATGAAAAGAAAATCAGAGATAGGATAGCAGAACAGGTGGGTTTTTGGTTTCTTCCAACATGACAAATTCTCTGTTCCTGAGCTTTTGGTTAAGATTATGTTCTTTTCAGGGAAGATTTTTTTTCTTTGGTCACCAAACTTGTGTTTTACAACTTGTTTGTTGGTACAAGCAAAAGTTGTCACAGTGTCTCCTTGTCCACTTTTCTCATGGGTAGTAATAGGTATGTGGGTCTGCATCAAGTGCTCAATAAGTGGCAAATACAGAGATTTTAACAGAGGTAGAACTGTGTTTCTTCAAATAGAAGGTGTTGTTTAAATTACAGATTTTAAAGATCTTGTTATAATTTGTTCTGGTTACACATAAGTTCTTAGTTTTCCTCATCCAGACCTTCTGCAAACCAGTTTTAATCAAAACTGCTAGCCATGGTCACAGCATTATTATCAAGGTTTTTCCTCACTTCATCATTGCATTTCTAGTCATATCAAATGAGAGCCTTTGAGGTTAGAGAGAGCTTTATGATGTTTTAAGCTCTTCTTCAAAACTAAAGATTCTGTCTAGTTCACAAGGTTAATGGAGGTCCTGTTTTGTACTGAAGCACAAGAGGAGAATATAAGACTTAATGTGATGATTATTATCAGCAGTCACTGAATTTCTAATGATGCGAGCTGCTTCATCTATGATGTGTTTTCTAGCAGCAGCAGAAAGATGGCGCATTCCACAGCTCATTGACCAGGTAGGGTGAACTGCCCAAGACTTGCATAACAAGTAGTGATGGTCTGAATCCATAACACTCAGCTCTGGATTTCAAACCTCACAACGTTTAGGGATATTTGGATCTGGGATTTTGCTTAGAATCTATTGTTAATAACAAGCTGTAGAATTGCCTTTAAAAAACAAACCTAAAGCCTAACAAAATAAACTGCAAAGTATTTGGCTGGATTGAGCCACCATTGTTCTATGTTCAGTGTAAGGGCATGTAGCTGTGCTGCCCCATTGTAACAGTTGTTTTCCTGCCTCTCTTTAATTCCTTCCAGAAGTAACTTATTACAGCCCCTTTCCTGGATGCTGGTTATTTGCTCGCTAGTGCCAGTTCAGTTTTTGCTAGCTGATACATCGTGAGGCTGTCCGTACATTTCTGGCCCTTCTCCATGCATCTGCTGGGAGTGGGGCAGTGTTAGAGGCATGCTACGTAGCATTAATTTAAACATGAATATGTACTGGTATTTAGTATCAGCTTTTTATGCTTATTTAATAAAAAAGCTAACACAAAATTCACAATTTAAACATATTGAAAATTTCAGCACATTAAAAATTCTACATGCTGGGAGGGGAACGAATAGCAATCTCAGAAGAAAGTTAGTATTTTAAGTAATGAGAGTAATTGTGCCAACTATCACCAAGACAGAATTCCCAATAAGCAAATACAGGATAAGCAGACAGCAAAGGAGGAAGAAGTAAAGAAATTATTTAGATTACTTAGTCAGCAGGAAATCGGTTCCTCAAAGAATTTAAAGTTGGAAAGGTATTTTTAAATTGGAATCTCATATCCAGTGGTAACTATTTCAAAGAGTCTGAAGGGAGGGTTAACAAAAGAATTTTGGGAACAGTAGCAGAATTGTAAATAAATGGTAAGCTTACATAAATAGCAGAAAGACTTGTGAGAGGCTTGCATTATTATAGTCATGGTGCAAAATACTGAAGCATGAATCAGATTTTTATTTGCTTTGGGTGAGCTGTTTCGGGAGACTTACATACCATATAAAATGCCTGCGTCTGCTGAGCGCTATCTCTCCTCTTTTGAGAGCTCATTTCACTTGCACAATAACTTTACATATGTAGTATATAATTAAACTTTTTTATTTATATAGTAACCGGCAAACTATTTTATGAAGGACTTGCATAGTGGACATGTGGGATTCCTTTGAAGCTGTTCTATTCTATCAGGCAACAATAATCTCAAATGATTGACAAATTGTAAATCTTCTGGGATTTTTTTTACCTGATAGGACACAACTTCAAAGGAACCATGCAGGTCCATTGTCTAAGTCCTTCCTAGAGTACTTTGCAGTTTATTGACCTTGACATTGTAATGGCTCCCTGAACAGAGGTGAATGGAAGTAAGGAAGGGTTGTTGTAAATTTGTAGGCCAAATTATTACCCTAGTTGTGAGTTTAATTGTAAGAAGTGAGTGAAAGTTCATAAAATGTCACAAGAACCTATAACAGGGATCGGCAACCTTTGGCACGCAGCTTGCCAGGGTAAGGCCCCTGGCGGGCCGGGCTGGTTTGTTCACCTGCCATGTCTGCAGGTTTGGCCGATCACAGCTCCCACTGGCTGCGGTTCACCGTCCCAGGCCAATGAGGGCTGCAGACTGTGGCAAAGGTTGCCAATCCCAGACCTATAACAACAAATATTGATAGGAAAAGGAACAAAAGGAAGGCAGAAAGACTGAATTAGCCCAGAATATAACTCAAAGGCTGTGTTAATATCATGCCCGGTAAACAAGGAAAATATGGGCTCAGAAATCAGTGAACCAAAAGTGGCGTGTCAGAAATTGGACCTAATTGGTGGACAAAATAGTGCGGGGATGAACTGTTCTGCTTATCACTCCCTTTTGGGGTCTTCAGAAACAGACTTTTCTGGGAAAAGCTAATAGACCTTGACACTGGCTGACTGAAAGATGACAGAAGGAGAAGGAACAGACCTCACCATCGTGGCTGCCATTCCCACCATCTCCTGGGACCCTGGACTTTCTTCATCTTTCTCCTGGAAGATGTGTTGACCAGATCAGGTGAAAGATAGGGAGCCAAATGACATCGCTACCTCCACCAGATCCGGATGGATCCCAAACACCACCTTAGATATGAGACTTTGTCTCCCCCACAATTCTCCCCACCTAAATATCCTTTTCTCTTTGCCAGCTTATTTCTTCTCTTTCCTATCTCCTTTTACCATCTAAGAAGAATATGGTTTAGCCACGCACGACTGTATATTTTGCAAAGCTACTGTAAACCTGTTAATAGAAACAGGCAATTGAAAGCAATACCCTAAACAGCCCAAGCTTGCCAGGTCTCAGAGTGGCTGATAAGGCCGTGTACTATACCTGTGTTTCTCCAGCAGAGAGGCTGCAAGTGAGAATCAACACCAGAGACAGAAACTGCATTTTCTACCTTTGTTCTTTTCTCTTCCCCGTTTGTATATGTTTGTCTTGTCTTCTAGGAAATGGGTTTGAACTTAAACAACAGCCTCAGCCCATCTCAACTAACTTCTTTTCCCCCCCCAAAAGGACAGTTATTACTATCTTTGATACCATCCAAGAGACTGGCATATTATTTTTCCTCCTAAAGATTCTTTCCAGCTAGAGAGAAAAGAAACAAGGGATGTTGTTAAAACCAAAACCTCGTTTAATACCTTACATTTCAAATGCTTTAACTGTTTTTCTTTCTGTTCTGTATTTTTAATGAAAGGTTACAATAATTTTTAATGGTGCCGTGCCATGGTACTAGGCAGGCTGGAGTCTCTGTATACCCAACCCCAAAGCTTGTTTAAAACTGCATAGTGTTGGACAGTGACTGGCTTATGTTAACACCTTTGACTTTTTGAGCCCATATATTTCATTTAAATTAATAGTGCATGGTGGAGGAGCTAGTAGTTGCAGAACTATTAACTAAGATTTGTAAACTGTCCTTTAAATCGGCTTCGGTACCCAATGACTGGAAGTTAGCTAATGTAACGCCAATATTTAAAAAGGGCTCTAGAGGTAATCCCAGCAATTACAGACTGGTAAGTCTAACGTCGGTACCAGGCAAATTAGTTGAAACAATAATTAAGAATAAAATTGTCAGACATATAGAAAAACATAAACTATTGAGCAATAGTCAACATGGTTTCTGTAAAGGGAAATCGTGTCTTACTAATCTATTAGAGTTCTTTGAAGGAGTCAACAAACATGTGGACAAGGGGGATCCAGTGGACATAGCGTACTTAGATTTCCAGAAAGCCTTTGACAAGGTCCCTAACCAAAGGCTCTTACGTAAATTAAGCTGTCATGGGATAAAAGGGAAGGTCCTTTCATGGACTGAGAACTGGTTAAAAGACGGGGAACAAAGAGTAGGAATTAATGGTAAATTCTCAGAATGGAGAGAGGTAACTAGTGGTGTTCCCCAAGGGTCAGTCCTAGAACAAATCCTATTCAATTTATTCATAAATGATCTGGAGAAAGGGGTAAACAGTGAGGTGGTAAGGTTTGCAGATGATACTAAACTACTCAAGATAGTTAAGAACAAGCAGATTGTGAAGAACTTCAAAAAGATCTCACAAAACTAAGTGATTGGGCAACAAAATGGCAAATGAAATTTAATGTGGATAAATGTAAAGTAATGCACATTGGAAAAAATAACCCCAACTATACATTCAATATGATGGGGGCTAATTTAGCTACAACGAGTCAGGAAAAAGATCTTGGAGTCATCGCGGATAGTTGTCTGAAGATGTCCACGCAGTGTGCAGAGGCGGTCAAAAAAGCAAACAGGATGTTAGGAATCATTAAAAAGGGGATAGAGAATAAGACTGAGAATATATTATTGCCGATATAAAAATCCATGGTACGCCCACATCTCGAATACTGTGTACAGACGTGGTCTCCTCACCTCAAAAAAGATATTCTAGCACTAGAAAAGGTTCAGAAAAGGGCAACTAAAATGTTTAGGGGTTTGGAAAGGGTCCCATACGAGAAAAGATTAAAGAGGCTAGGACTTTTCAGCTTGGAAAAGAGGAGACTAAGGAGGGATATGATAGAGGTATATAAAATCATGAGTGATGTGGAGAAAGTGGGTAAGGGAAAGTTATTTACTTATTCCCATAATACAAGAACTAGGGGCCACCAAATGAAATTAATTGGCAGCAAGTTTAAAACAAATAAAAGGAAGTTCTTCTTCATGCAGCACTCAGTCAACTTGTGGAACTCCTTACCTGAGGAGGTTGTGAAGGCTAGGACTGTGGCAGTGTTTAAAAGAGAACTGGATAAATTCATAGTGGTGAAGTCCATAAATGGCTATTTGCCAGGATAGGTAAAGAATGGTGTCCCTTGCCTCTGTTTGTCAGAGGATGGGGATGGATGGCAGGAGAGAGATCACTTGATCATTGCCTGTTAGGTTCACTCCCTCTGGGTCACCTGGCATTGGCCACTATTGGTAGACAGATACTGGGCTAGATGGACCTTTGGTCTGACCCGGTATGGCCATTCTTATATTCTAGTATGTCTTGCAGGCTGTCTGCCATGTATTTGTGCAAACTCCATGTCTCCAAAATCTCTTGTTAGACAAACAGAAGAGCAAGAGTGTACAGGGAATGGCTTCCTTCCCAGTGCATCTATATTGTGATGCCAATTTTTCCCAACCTAGTGCTAAAAATTTCCCAAATCTGGTGAAAAATTCCCAGATAAAGTTTTTTAGAATGCTTCTATATCCAGGGAAATTTCCCAAAATCTGGGAATTTTTGAGTAAAATGTTTCAACGTGGGAAGTTAGGAATTTTCTTTCAAAACATTTTACTCAAAAATTCCCAGATTTTGGGAAATTTCCCAGGATATAGAAGCACTGTTCCTTCCAGGTGAAAAAATGTAGCCTTTCTCCGTTTTTTAGAAAATGGAAAAAAAAATGGATTTATAAATGAAAACACTGGGACATTAAGTCTAGAAATGTAAATGCTTCCATCCTAATCAGTGCAGGGAGCACATGAAAAGTTCTAGTGTCTAAATTGTTCTAGTGTCTGAAAATATACAGTACTGTCCACAGCATCCTCTGGACGTTGATAGCCAATCCCTCTCAGAGCAATAGACTGGATATGGTGGTGTGAGAATGATAGAAGTAATAATGGTAATGGAAACTTAATATGATTCAGAACCAAAGTACAGCTTTACCTCTACAAAAGTATATTAGAAAGCATAATGAAGGAGAAGCATTTTAGAATGTCGTGTGTAATGTCTGCTTTTCTTCCTACAACATCTAGAAATTATTTTTAATACATTAATTTTGTATTTTCCAGTGAAAACATGAAATGGCCTTGAAGTTTTTTATTTGCTACCTGCAATGCAAACACTTGGAAATCAGCACAAGAGCTGCCTTTTGTTATTGTGAAACTTTGCATTGATTTTTGTTTTTGTTTTTTGTTTTGTTTTTTTGTTCATCATTTACGGAAAAAGAGTCTGTTAGAGCTGAGCTTGGTCCAGGACCTGAAAATAAAGGCAGCTATATGCCACTTACATGCATACAGCCTTCGGGGCTGCTCTAACTTGTGGCAGCTGGTAATGGCCCCCAATGGGCTGGCATAGCAGCTGAGTATTGCCCAAGCACAGCAGTGTTCAGCCATGCCATCTCCCTCCATGACATGCCCCCATGACAGAGCAATGAGTAGAAATGTTGATATAGGGCCAGCTATTTTGACTGTATGCCACTTGGGGTTCCACTATTTCAGGAAATCTTCAGATGGCTGGTGAAGCCAGCTTTGCAAATCCTCTGTATCTCTAAGGCCATCTGAGAATGAAAGAGATTCCAAATCATCAAAGGGCTCCAGGCCTGGCCCATCTTGAGCCCTTTCCATATGCAGATGCCCGGACTTGCAGAGAGTCCTCCATAAGCCTGGCAATGGTGGTAGTGGATGGTGCCCCACTAGGAGGGTGTCATAAACAGATAGTTAAAGGTTAATGCCTCTTTTACCTGTAAAAGGTTAAGAAGTTCACCTAGCCTAGCTGACACCTGACCAGAGGAACCAATGGGGGAACAAGATGTTTCAAAAGGAAGGACGGAAGTTTCCTTTGTTTAGTTTTCAGTTTCAGCCGGAGTGAAAAAGATCAAGGAACCAACCTCTTATCAGAGTAGTAAGTTTTAGAAAGGAATAAACAGGTTTATGTTTATTTCTTTGTAACCTGTCTTGTGCAATTAGAGGAAGAATCAAATTTGGTATTTGGGTATTTTTTTGGTGTAACTAAGGTTTTGCCCAGGGGAACATCCTCTGTGTTTGGAATCTGTTGCCTGTGAGAGGGAACCTTGACAGAGGGCGATGTCTGTATGCAGCGAATTCAGCTGCACATGGAGCCTGGGTCAGGGAGGAACTGATCCCTCAGTTTTTTAGCCAATTCTTTCTTAGTCCATCTCCCATGGAAATTTATGGGAGTGTGGTCGAGTGAGAACTGAATAAGAGCAGTGACATTTCAAAATCAGTGAGGAATTATGCAGAGGAACCAATGCAGTGTTATTTTTTTTCACTTTACTCCAAATTCAGCTAAGAAACTGATCTGCAGCATCCACAGGAAGCCACAGCCCATTGAATAGCACAATCAGTGGGGCCCAAAAATAAAGTTACCATAATCACTCTTGGAAATAACAAAAGCCTTAATCAACAAGAGCCAGAGTGCTTTTTTGCTGCCCAGAGTCTGGCTAAGTTTCACAATAACAAAAGGCAGCTCTTGTGATGATTTCCAAGTGTTTGTCAAAGTATAGATTTCAAATGTGTGTTGCCAGCTTTCTAGATATGACAATAGTGTAATAATAGCACTGTGAGTGCCAAAGGGGAGAAGCACTATGAACATGTCCATCTGTTTGCCACAATGATATATTAAGGCTTGTATCACCACTGAACAATGCCCTTTTCTGTTAATGTACTCCTAAGCTTGTGAGCAAAGCACAGAATAGGCATATGGGTTACATCAATAGCTCCTGCACAGTTCCAGGAATCCCATTTTTTAATTTGTCTAGTGACTTCTGGGACAATAATCACTTTGATCACTCACTTCTGCAACACATGATGTATTATCATGCACACCTTCACCACAGGAGGTATCACCATGGATTTCCTAGCCTCATCTTGCTATCCAACTAATTGGTACCCATATGGGTTAGCCAGTTCCACAAGGCAATCTCCACACTCTTTCCCATGCTGGTCAGTTCTCATAATCTTGCTCTGGTCCTGCAATGACAGGACTTTGTCAAAGGTGTATTGAAAAGTCTTCCTTCTCATTGTGAAGGTATGTAACCTTCATGGCTCATTCTTGAGAACAACTCAGTCCCGCCAGTCTGGGCTCCTGGTGTGGACCCAAAAGTGGCACTCCACCTGGTGAGCACCATTCCTCAGCTAACTTTCCTCAGCTACTGCCATGATACCCACCACTCCCTGATCTCAGCCATCTCATGACTGCTTATTGAAAATTCCAGCAAAAATCATTCTTGTTAAGCAACACCTGGCCATTCACCCTGGCCTCCATTTTGAGAGAAGGATTTATAGGTTTTATTCCATGGGAATTATGTGAGCTTGAACAGCTCTCCCACAATTCTGCTGGACTATCAGGAGGTCTTCAAAATCTCCCACAGCCCAGTGCTTTAGGAAGCACTGACAGAAATCTGTGGGATAGGTATCCAGAGAACAGTGCAATTGCAACAATGTAGTACAATTCCAGTGTGAACATCGTGCAAAACAACATAGTTCTCACAACTAGGGTGACCAGATGTCCCAATTTTATAGGGACAGTCCCAATTTTGGGGTCTTTTTCTTATATAGAATCCTATTACCCTCCACCCCTATCCTGATTTTTCACACTTGCTGTCTGGTCACCCTACTCACAACAGCATATGCAGTGTGACCACTGGTGTGTTACATAGGTACTATCCCACTGATTCAGTTACCAACACATCCAGTCTCTAATGTAAAGGCAAACAAAATAAAAGTAATCATGCTTATATCTAAAGTGCAGCCAGGTTAGGTTTTTTTTGCCAGTGTGGACAGAAAAAAAATGCTTACAACCATATTAGGAAATCATATTTAGCCTAACACCCAATTCTGACCTCACTTACACTGGTGTAAATAAGAAGTAACTTCATTGCAATTAGAGGCGTCACACTAATTTAAAGTTAGTGTAAGAGGAAAATTGTGTCTCTAGGCTAAAACATGGTTATAAATGTGGTGTTTATACATGGTTATTTTCTTGGTGGAGGTGATGCTTAATTAATTTCTTAACTTTTTACTGAGTTCTAATTTTGTTGGCTGAACCCACCTTGCTATGAGTGTTTTGTGAATGAATTTATGCTAGTGCACCTTGGGTTGCCTTTGACTGACAAAGCCATATGTACGCTGACTTGGTATTTTCCAAAATCACATTGTGTAATCAACTCTTTAAATGCTTATTTCTCAAAATAAGAATAGTGTCAGCACATCTGGAGGTGTCCTTAGCTCTTGGAACTAATGTATGCTGATGCATAATAAATACATATGAATGATAAAACCTTCAAACCTACAAGCAATTCATTCTGAGGGAAATTTGCCCTTGTGCAGAAAAGTCTTATTGTAATATCCTATAGAACAGTGCTTCTCAAAGCCGGTCCATTGCTTGTTCAGGGAAAGCCCCTGGCAGTCCAGGCCGGTTAGTGAAGGACATAAATCCACACCATGTAGAGGCCAAGCATAGGAGTTTATTACACAGAGTGCTGACAGAGTGTCACTTTGCTTATTAGGCTCAGAGACACTGCCAATCAATTGATTACAATAGAATATATAGATTTTCCAAGGAAGGGGGAAAGTGACAGGGTAGGCAGTTCAACACCCCTAGATAGGTTTTGCAGCAAGACAAGATAAGCACATTAGCCAGTAGTTAACAGGTTACATAATGTCTCCACCCATAGTCTCAAGTTAGCAAGTCAACATTTAATTAATACTTTGATAAAATGTTATTAGTATAAAATATATATGTTGAATTCTGATATGGGGTCCATAGGAATGGAGCAACTCCTTTGATTGTCCAACAGGTACATTCCTAGGGGTTAAAGCAAAGAAACAGTGAACATATATGGCAATACATTTTATCTCCTTTATGTCTTAAGGCAGGCATTGGTCTCTGGAAAGGGAGCTGGAAGGAAGCCATATCTTATACTGACATGTGCTAGCGTTTCATAAACTCAAGGTTGGATCTGTGGGAAGAACGTCTCCTTACAGAAGAGACTAACACAATAGGAACAGGAATTCTTTGTTCAATTTGAAAGATAATTATTCAGTCATTGCTTAAACATCTGACAATTTGCTGATTAGTCTTATTTTAGAAAAACAAGATTATCTGTTTACCCCCGCTTTCTCTTAGCTAATCACTATTTGCTAGGTCTCTTGCCCACACTCTGGACTTTGGGTCTCAAAAAGAGCTGGCATAATCCACATACCGGGTTATTATATAAAATGCACATGGATTTTAACCCTTCAGTTTGTTTACCTGCTGCGTCCGCAGGTTCGGCCAATCATGGCTCCCATTGGCCACAGTTCACCGCTCCAGGCCGATGGGGGCTGCGGGAAGGGCAGCCAGCACATCTCTGGGCCGACACCACTTCCTGCAGCCCCCATGGGGCTGGGACGACGAACCACGGCCAGTGGGAACCGCGATCGGCTGAACCTGCGGACGCAGCAGGTAAAACAAACCGGCCCGGGCCACCAAGGGCTTTCCCTGCACAAGCGGCGGCCCGGCTTTGTGAAGCACTGCTATAGAAAATAATAACCTTTCTATATATTTTTCAAACCGTTCTATATAATTGAACAGAGAATCATATCCTTGTTCTGGAATTCTATAGTTTAGTTAAAAAAATTGATAGAAAGGTTCCAATTCTCAATTAAATTCTACAGGTTTTTAGATTACTTTCATCCCAGTTAAATTATATAGGACAAGGGCCTACACAAGGCCTTCTGTAACATTTGTTGAGGATTTACATGGGGACTTAAATGGTTTGGAGGGTATTGTGCAAATCTGCCTACTGTGGACTGAATTTAATCTGCCAACAGCAAGAACTATTTACACCAAAAATTCATTTCCTTCTGGGTATGATAATCAGGACTTCCACCCCCTTTATTACCCTATGCTGCCACTTCCTCATAGCTTTCAAGTCCCATCTGATAGCAAAGGAGGACTGGATGTAGCTTCCTGTGGAACCCATGATGAATGCCACCCTCAGCACTGTTTCAAGGAAGTCACTTGAGAACATTCTGAAATGGTCTCCATTTCCCTCATCCGTAGGACCTGGGTGTGCAGACTCAGATCCTCAGCTGGTGAGACAGTGTGAGCCACTAACTCATCATGTTGGCCTGGCATGGATCAGACATTTCTGTAATCAGGGCTCTTTGAAAGACTTTTTCTAAATCGAGCATATTGGAGAAACCTCATGTGTGGCCATGTTTCCAGTCTTAAAGAGAAAGGGTGGGATCCATGAAGGTCCTTAGGTGTCTAAATCTCAGTTATGACTCCACTGTGATCTACATTGGGCTAGAAAAAGAGTGAGAATGACTCTGTAGCCCAATAGTTAGGGAATCCAGCTGGGAAGTAGAAGAATCTGGATTCAATCCCTCTGCTCCAATCACATTTTTCATTAGTTTTCCAGGGTGCAACAGCTTTTACAGGAGAGACTGAGGGAGCTCCACATTGGAATAGCTCAATGGTTAGCATACTCTCCTGAGAAGCAGGAGACCCCCTTCTTCCAATCCTTCTCCCCCCCCCGCAGCAAGTGGGGTGGGGAATTCAAGCTGGGTCTCCCACATCCCAAGTAAGCACTCTAACCGCTTGGCTAAAAATCGTGAAATGTTATAAGTGGCAGTGAGGCAGGGGCATGTCATCTAGCTCATTCCCTCCAAAAGAAGCTTAGATGCAGGCACCTAACTTCAGGCAGCAGGTTGCTATTTGTGGATCACTAAGCAGATACCTGCAGCCTGGACATAGGTGCCTGTTTTGGAGACAGGAAAAGGGCTTAGCACACACCTCTGTCATCAGCATCTCCCACGGGGTAGTTTAGTCAGCTTCCCACCTAGAGTGCTGGTTTTTGGGATCGCATTCTGAGGGTATGTATACACAACAATGTAAGCTAGGGTTTGTAGGACTCGAGTCAGCTGACCCATGTCAGGGAACCCTAGAGTGGAGCACCTACATTGCATTTTAACCCTCGGTTAAGGATTTTCTGACCTGTGCTAGAACCTAGGACTCTGGCATCTACACTGCAGTGCACAGACCCAAGTCAAAGTAACTCTACCCCAGAATGACTTTGGCGCCCTTCCTGTGCCCACACTCTAGCCCTATGATTGTGTTGCACTGTGGAAAAACTCTACTGTCCACCCTGTGTCCTAACTGTGATGGTGCCACTGATGGGACTCAGGTGCCCATAAGGAGCACAGGAGTACACAGACTGTGTAATTAGCTCCTTTGGTGGCTGTCTCAGTAGAATGACTGCAGTTTGAAGAGGCTTTATAGTGAACTATCATCTACTCTGAGAACTGGGCTCTCCACTTTAGGCTGTCACATTGGCAAGAAAATGCCCCTATGCACCTGTTTTGAGGATAATTAGGACATCAGTCTCCAGAGCTGTCAAACTATTAAAATGAAACTTTGCCATTTTAATTTTTAAAATGGGATGTTCAATGAAGGTGTTTTTGTGTGGTTGGTTTCTTATTTATTTTTGTCTCTTTGTTTTGAAGTTTGAGAGAAAAGGTAGGTTTCAGAGGAAAAACACATATACACACACTCAGCCCACCCCCAAGTCTGGCTGCTGACGGCTGCAGAGCAGAGAAGTACATCCCCAGGGCTTGGCGTGCAGATTGCCTCTAGATATCCCTGCCCCCACTGCACCCCAGGAGGCAGGTATCAGGGATCCTTAGGAGGCTGTTGGGAAGTTTTGGGGCCGGACCTCAGTGCATGCTGCCTAAGTGCCTCTGCACCTGCAGCCACAGGGAAGGGTGAGGTATCGGATGAAACAAGGGCCAGAGAGCAGGGAGGGAGAATGGCAGGGCTCCTGGCTCGGCAGAGAACATCCCACCAGTCAGCTTTGCTCCCTGCTCTGGGCAAGCTCTGCATGGCAGCGAGGAGGAGCCAGAACAGGAACAGGGATTGCACTTGACCAGACAGTAATGGTGCTTCTGGCTACCAGCAGCACTGCTCTTCTGCCACCAGGAATTCTGGGATACATCCAGAGGACGTCCGGGACCCAAATCAAAGCAGGACCACGTGCACTCAGGAAAGCAAAAGTGCTTAGACACTGGGTCCCAGCTTAACATGGGCTCAGACCCTGGGTTTGAACCCCAGGTTAGCACAATTGGTGTATGGATGAAAGGTGGGTTAGGCTTGAGCCTAGGCTCAAACCTGGGCTTATATTGCTGTGTACACATATCCATAGGCACCTGTCTCTCCCCATCCATTGTATAGGTGCCTAACTCAGCGTTGTGGATTGTGATGTTCCTGTGATTTTCTAGGCACAAAAAGTTCGGTCTATAGGATGCTGAGCATTGCAATGCTTAAAACCCCTCATGAATCTCACCCTAAATCCCTTAAAATATTTGTTTCATAATCTAGAGCACAAGTGCCCATATTTTTCTGTACCATTCTGGTCCTAGCAACATTGCAGACACACTCATTACAGCTCTGCTTTTACAGGTTCCAATCCAATGCCTATTAAAATCAGTGGGTGTCTTACACTTGATTTCCAAGAGCACTGGCTCAGGCCCAAATAAAGGAATTTAATAGGTTTTTTTCTCTTTCATAATAGTAAGGCTTTAAAGTGTCTTCAAAAAATTCTAACGTAAGTTTTATGATCCTCATAGAAATAGTTATATCCATGGTGTATGTAAGTCTTCCAGAATCTACACCTCTTCCTCCCTCCCCATCCTGCCATGTTCTTTAATATGATTAGTGAATTAATTCTTTCTTATTAGGGCAGCAGACTCTTTTGCTTCTTATCTCCCAGATGCACAGCACACTGGAAAATGAAAGTGTTTGTTCAGATTCTAGATTTGTTCTCTAATTCTGAAATACACTCAAGTCCTGCATGTATCTACCATAAATCAGAAACCATTACAAGCATAAAGAAACATCTATGTGAAATTAGAGAATACATTTTAAAAATGATATCTTGTCTGCCATATGACTAGCCATATGTATCACCACATGGCATGTCCCTCCCCCCACCATAACATTATACAGTTTCATCTGTCTGCTGTTTAAAATAACTTCAACTATCAAAAGAATTATTAGACCTGATGCTGATATAATTTGTTAACAAACACAGAGGGACACGGTGAAGCTGTCCTGCAGTGGCCCTAGAGCATGAGTACTGACCTCAGGGCAGACTACTAGGAAACAGGGCACAAGCCTCAAGTTGGTTGTGAGTTCTATACTTAGATTTCACTAACTAATTATCAAGTGTAAACTCTTTAGGCACTGTGACAACCTTAATATGGAGTTCGAGAGCCACTTGGATACTCCAATCTATTTTACCACCCTAGAAAGTTTTCCTTTGTCATAGATAGTCCTGTACACCAAATATTACTGTAATATTCAGGTTGCTTCTAGCACAGGCATTGACTTTTGAATGTGCTGGGGCACCAGGCCTTACCCCCACTCCACCCCTTCCCCTAAGCCCCACTCCTGCCCCACCTCTTCACGCCCCTGCTCCACCCTCACCCCACTTCTTCCCACACTGTGCGGCCCCCTCCCCTAAGCATGCCCCACCCTCGCTCCTCACCATTCTCCCCAGCACCACCTGTATGCTGCAGAACAGCTGATTCGAGGCAGGCAGGAGATGCTGGCAGGGAGGGGGAGGCACTGATCAGGATGGCTGCTGGCTGGCGGAAAGCGTTGAGGGCAAGGAGAGCAGGGGAGGTGCCGATGGGGTGCAGCTGGTGGGTGCTTAGCATCTACCATTTTTTTCCATGGGTGCTCCGGTCCTGGATCACCCATGGAGTTGACGCCTATGATTCCTAGTCCCAAAGGACAAGTCTCTTACACCAGGCAATTGCACTTTAGTTCTTACACCAAAGACAATGCTAGTATCCAATCTTATAATAAATTATTTTAAGATTTATTATACAGGAGAAAGAAATGAAAGTTATTTACAAGGTAAAGCAGGTAAACGTAGATACACAGTGCTTAATTTGTTCCAGGGCTGAGCTGCGGCATCTCTAGGCTTGACAGTTCAGAGCCTTGGCACCTCTCAGCTCCTGGCCAGCAGTCATCTCTCTCCAGCCACCCAGCTCTCAAGGAAGTGTTGCTTCCAGCAGCAGCAGTGCAGAAGTAAGGATGGCAATACACCATACCATGCCAGCAGCTGCTACTGTCTGGCCACCCAGCCAGTGCTTAATTTGTGCTGGGACTTGCTGGGGGATGAGCCTCGACACCTCTTTCATTGTGAATTAAGCACTGGATATACACACAAATGAGTGCCAATCTAAAGTTTTAAAAAATAATAGAAGCTTCTATAATAAGCAAGTTCTATATGTCCTTTAGGCAGGGGTAGCTCTAGACATTTTGCTGCCCCAAGCACAGCATCATGCCACGGGGAGGGGAGGAGCTCTGCTGGTTGCTGGCTCCAGTAGACTTCCCGCAGGCGTGCCTGCGGAGGGTCATCTGGTCCAGTGGCTCCGGTGGACCTCCCACAGGCATCTCTGTGGAAGGTCCACTGGTCCTGCGGCTTCGGTGGAGCCGCGGGACCAGTGGACCCTCCGTAGGCACGCCTTCGGGAGGTCCACTGAAGCCGTGGGACCAGCGGACCCTCCTCAGGCACGCCGCCGAAGGTACCCTGCCTGCCGCCCTCCAGGCGACCGGCAGAGCGCCGCCTGCGGCATGCCACCCCAAGCACACGCTTGGCGTGCTGTGGCCTGGAGCCGCCCCTGCCTTGAGGGCTAAGCCAGGCTAAGCACTGGGGAGCTTTTGCTTATGTTTAGTAATCCTTGCCCCTTGGAGTCCAAGCAGCATAAAGCTATAGTTCTTCCTTGTTAGAGCTTTTTATTCCTTTTCCCTCCTGCACTTTGAGCTGCACATTCAGCTGCTGGAAGGAATTCACTTGCACTACTCCTCTTCATAGGTGCAGGGGAGAGCAATCGAAGTCTTTTGTCCTTTTGAATGTTCCACAATAATATGTCTGGTGTTGGAGGGCCTTCCTTGTGGGGCGGGACATAACACGTTCTATTGGAGATCTGCACTTTACATTAATTAATGTCTCTCTCCTTTGTCTGGTGATTTACACAGTCACAAAAGCTCATAGTACATACATTTAACTATTACCTTACAATATAGGGTACAGATGTTATAAATTAGATGTATGCATGTAGGAACTTGTGGACATTCAATAATGTCTAAACATATTTTTATAAGTCTAATACCTATTTTAGCAATACTAACACAGAGATGAACCAGACTGATTCCAGCTGTGCATTTGTCAGAATTCAAGTGAGGAATTGGGTCCTTGGAACAAGTTGGCACCTGGTTTGCCATTGTCACAGACACGCTTAACTTGTACACTTCAACTACTTGATTTGCGCTAGGGCCCTCTTGACTTTTACTGTTGCTGCTCAAGAAAAGCACCAGAAAAGCAAAAAGATTATTCTATATTTGTCCTGTCCATGGACAGGGGTGGTGGAAGGGACATTTCCAGATCATTCTTCAGTGAAACCATTCAGAAGAGATCATCTTCCAAAAATATAAAGAGGCAAACAGTGAAATGCATTTCAAAAGAAGGAGCCAGGTGCAGTCCCAAATCTCCACTCTCAGAACCAAGTACATAAAAGAGATATACAATTGAGAAAGCTGATTAAATAAAATAACAAGTCCCTTGTTTCAACCTTTCATCCTCAAATGTTCACTTACAACTCAAAGTCACAGCTATTTTGGAGACTCACAATTCCCATTAGCCTTTTCACCCATTATTTTTCATTTTTGAAAACTTCAGAGCAGAACTGTAAAAGTGCCAGAACAATATATATTGTAGCTATGGCATTTGGGTCCATACCAGATAGAACTATCATAAATCTCTGAATTCACTACCTGACACTTTTATTAGAACCTTGTCCCAGTCTCTTGAATTCCTTGCAGAAATGTTGAGCCCTTATCTGAACTGAAACGAAACTCTGAACCATTTTCTAAATAATTGGGATTATTTATTATTATTTATGGCAATCATGACAACAGTTATAGCATTTATCTTATAATATGTGGTCCATAGAATATAGCACTACTCTGAAAAGTGGCATTGCAAAAATCATATATTGGGTTCAATTTTTGTATCTCAGTAACTTCCTAAGCATATCTTCCCAATTAGCCATTATCAAGTGAAAATATGCTTCTTTGTTTAGTGCTAACTGCCAGCCCAGCAAGCATCAAGCGGGTTATGAAAGTCAAGGTGCTTGCATGGCTTGTGCAGCATCAACAAGGATTCTGCAGCTGGATATAAGTTAGGGGATGCAGATAACATGAGTCAGCACAGAACCTAGCTCACTCTCTCCTTGCAGTTCTGGCTATGCACTGTTACCAGGAGCAGCAAGTAGTAACTCAAGTCAGCACACTATGACACTGAAGATATCCTGGGAGCAGATATGCTGAGTTAGGAGGTGCATTTTTACTAGTCATTTATGGCCCATTTCTGTAGCAAGAACAATTGGATCCTATGGTAGGAAAAGGAAAATACCCCAGCCCATTTTCTACAGTCAAGTAACAGTTAATTTAACAAAACAAAGCAATTGACAGAAATAAATGACAAGATAAGAAAAAAAATAACACACAATCCCCTATTGGAGTTTTCTTCCAGGAACCAAGTTAGGGTGGAATTTTGTCAATGCGAGAGGGGTGGGGAATGGGGAATGACCTGGATGCCAAAAGAGGGGATTGAAGTAAAACTAGGGAAGACTTGCAAGAGGGAGAAAAATATCTGAAAGACACAGAGGGAGGTTTTCTAAGTGGCTTGGACAATGTTAGTGTAGAAAAATACCTGGAGTGAAGAAAGGAGCCCAGTAGCCTGAGAGAGAGAAATCCAGAGACAAAGGCACATGTCTTCAAAGTCAATAAAGAAGGATCAGTTTATAGAATCAATGAGTCAATATAAGTTCTGAAAGCCCATAGGGAGAAGGGGATGGGGCTTTAGGAAAATAATAGAAAGAAAAGGGCATATACCTGAGAGAGAAATGCAAGTCCTTACCAGAAGCCAGATTGATGAATAGACTCCATCCAGCCTTGGAGAGCTAAGGGTCTGATCCAAAGCCTACTGAAGTCAAATGGAAAGATTTCACTGACTTCAATGAACTTTGTATCAGAGCCTGAGAGTCTGAGGACTTCTGTAATATCTGTTTCAGCTCCAATATGTAAATTAATCTTTATTAAACACTGTTTTATTACACAGAGTCACTTGCCATTAAACAAACAAATTTGGACTTTTAAAATTGTTTACTAATCTTTTGCAGATCATTAATGCTTTATTTAAATTGTAGGGTGCTTTTGAACTCAGCAGCCTCTTAGCTTCACCCATCACTACATACTGTATAATAAGCACATTTATTCATGCAATAATTTTTCAGTTTGTACCAGCATATCTTTTGAGCAACGGCCAAGCAACAAAACCTATTAGAAACTGCTGGCAGATTTAAAGGAAATAAATCCATGTATCTTGCATTATTGGATCTCTCTACATATTGCAAGATTAAGACTTTGTGGCAAAAATGCCTTTCATATAGTAAAACCTGTTTAACTCAGATCTCCTGTTCATGTTGTACTGACGTTAGTATGAGCTCCCAAGCTCCTGAATATGTTATGCATCTTGGTCATCCAAGTGTTCGTTCATGGATGGAGAATCAGGAATGTAAAGAACTGTTGAGGAAAACAATCTATTTTATAGACATATGGAAGTTGGAACAGCATGATAACTTTGTTTCAGTAGCTGTGTGTTGGAAGTTGACAGGCTGACTGTATTCTTTGTGTACAACACGAAAAAACTGCTTCTGAGACCTATCATTCATATTCTGTATTTTTCCACCTGTAAGTATACTGGTAGCTATGGCTATTTGTGTCAGCTTGCATTACATGTTCTGGATCAAAAGAAGAACCATGAGAGCAGATGTAAAGTTTTGAAATTAGATGCTTTATTAAAGGAACTCATCCCACCTTGCTTGCAGTTATTATGTGAACAATGTTATCACTCTGTTCCATACACTGATCAAACTTTTTCTGTTTTAACCATTTCTACCACTCTCTGAGCAAGTTCCTGTGCATAGAATGGGGAATACCGGTAAAACCAGTAGAAAAACAAGTTCTTAAGTTCAACTTCCATCTTCTGATCCAAAGCCTGTTGGAATCAAGGGGAGTCTTTTCATTTACTTCATTGAGCTTTGGATCAGGTTCCTCTGTTCATCTTGACCACTGATCTACAGGCCACATTTTGAGAAGCTTTGAAATAGTAGCCAAGGCAACATGATGTTACTATCTGTACAGTGGCTGCTATTAAAAGTCCATATGTACCAACTGTTCCCAGGCAGCAGTATCAAAGATACTGAAGTATGACTCTATATTTGGAATAAGAAATAACCATGGTCTGTCATATAGACTGTAGTTATGTCAATCTTATGCCCTTTTTAATGTGTACCATGCCTTCACATTTCTAAAGAGGCTGATTGTCTGCAGGGACAGCAGCCCTTTTTAGGAGACACTGCTGATAAAATGTTTCAGAGGGGACATATACTGTGTTGTCTCCAGGAGAATTTATTTTTGTTCTTGTGTTTTTTCCCTTCTGTCTAAAATGTAATTCAGACGGAAAATGTAGGGCTACTATGTAAGTGTGAAGAAGCATAACACTAGAGTGTAGTAATTTTTGGTAAACTCTGACTTTGGATGATGACCACTATAACTGTGCTTCTGCCCCTTTCAGATCCTGAGCCTGGAATAGTAGTTCCAAATGCTGGATTCACTAAGAGTCCCCAGGATAAAAGCCTGGGAGTATAAAACTACATTTTCTTGGAGATGCAGCAAAAGAAAAGAAAAGAAAAGAAAAGAAAAGAAAAGAAAAGAGAAGACTCCTTTGGTAAATATCATAGAATCATAGCGCTATAGGCCAGAAGGGACTACCAGATCACCTGTCCAACTTCCTGTAGGTCACTGCTCTCACACCATCCAGCCACCCCCACACTAGATCCAACATGTGAAATTAGAGTAAAGTATTACAACCCTCAGGAGATGAAGCTATTGCGTTCCATGGTGCACCCAGGACTGAGGCCCTTGCAACAGCAGTGAATTGATTAAATGAGATATATTCAGATATATTCAAGATAAGATTCCGTAATAAAGCTTTGTAGATGAAGAGTGATTTGATTTTATCTTGTGTTGTCTAACTCTGAAGCTATGATTCAAGTTCACTACAGCTGTGTCTCCTGTGATACTTTCCTACAGATGTCAGGAGGTTGTTGCAAACTACACTAAAGGAGTAAGTCTCAGAAGCAAAATACCTGCAAAAAACAAGTGTAATGAGACATCTATTAATACTGAAAGTGACCAACAAACAATGGAAGGGATTGATCCTGGCTATAGGAAACGCACAAGCCATTTTTTCTCACGTTTTTAAAGGCGGTTGCCAGTGTACACTAGAGATAAAAATAATGTTCTTTTTAAGAGCAGACTGATGATGCAAAAAGCAAGGCTAGGAATTAAAGCAAGACATCTGGGAGCAGTCAAGGCTCTAACAGGCTAGATTGTTGGATTACTAAAATACTGTATCATTCTGATCTACAAATTAGTTTCATAGAAAATAATGGCCAACATTTTAATGCTGGCTGAAGTAAATTGAATCACGATTTCAAAGCTAAGTTAATGGATATCAAGATGGCAATTTATTGCCTCTCATTTGAGTTTATAATGGGTTCCATAACCTGTTGAGGTAAAGCGGAAAACTAATCCTATTCCACATAGTCCCTTGGGGGCTTGACCTTTTAATTAAACAATACTTTTATGAGAAGAATTACGAGAAGAATTATGAGAAGTGCTCTAAAGTATTTTACCTGAGTGGTGAACCAGGAATCAGCTTATTTATTGTTTCACATTATTATAAAATATAACCTAAGAGAAGACAGAAATAAGCATATTGGTTTCTCTTTACACCTGTAAACAGGAAAATTCAAAATCCATAGGAAAATTCAAAGCTCTCAAGGGCAGAGCTTTCGTATAGGTTAACATTTGTGAAACATGCAGTGTTGTTGTAGCCGTTCATCCCAGAATACTAGAGAGATAAGATGAATGAGGTAATATCTTTTATTGGGCCAACTTCTGTTGGTGAGAGAGACAAGCTGTGGAGCTTAGACAGAGCTCTTCTTCTGAAGAACTCTCTGGAAGACGAGCTCAGTATAAGTTCTGGGGAAGTTCCAAAGCTTGTTTCTCTCACCAACAAAGTTAGTCCAGTAAAAGATATTACCTCACTCACCTTGTCTCTCTAATTTGTGAAGTGTGTCATATTCAGTGATAACTTGAGGAAACTTGTCATGACCTCTTGAAAGACTCCTGTAAGATGTTGCAGTAACTTGAGACATGTCACACAGTATTGTGATTGAGTTATAAAAATGGAGGGGCAAATTCTGTAAATCTTGCACCATTCCATTGAGTCCATCTCAGCTACAGCAAGGTAATTGAAAACAGAATCTGACACTTGTTGTCTGAGTTTTGCCTGGCGACATATGTTATAATGCTGGTACAGTTTCACGCAGTTAACTATGAAGCCGTACCACCCTGGCATCTCATAGTCACCCCAATAGCGAGTAATATGTAATTATGCATATAATTAGTGTACTTTTAGCTTCCTGACGTGATCTGATAGTAGACCAAAGCTAATTTACGTAGGATGAGCTAAAGAACAGTGGAGAATCTGATTTAAGCATACAAAGAGCCAGACTGTAGCTAGCCCCAGTGTGATAGGATTTATAGATAGGGTGCAAGCAGCCTTCCTGTTCTCCATGTATCCCCCATCCCATCGCAATTGCTAACTCTGGGATCTCCTGAGCAGAAGGCCTACTCAATGCTAGTGTCAACATCTGAACTAGCTACCCAAAAGGGTTGGGTATAAGACAGGCAGGGCCGGTGCAACCATTTAGGCAAACTAGGCGGCCGCCTAGGGTGCCTAAAAGTCCCCTCAGGCGAGAAGGTGGAGTGGAGGTGAGCTGGGTTGGGGGGCGCGCAGGGAGAGCTGCCCGCAGTAACGGGGGGTGGGGAGGCGCACAGGGGAACAGTTCCCTGCCCCAGCTTACCTCCACTCTGCCTCCTCCACTGAGCACACAGCCCCCGCTCTAAGTCTCCTCCAATCGCCGTCGCAAGCATGGGCGGGGAGGAGAATTAGAACAGCGCGAGTGTGCTCAATGGAGGAGGTGGAGCCGAGGTGAGCTGGGGCGGGCTACCCAGGCAGGGATATCTTCCGCGAGGGGAGTTTCCCCAGGCAAGGTTAGCTGCCATGGAGGGGAGGGAGTCTCCCCAAGCAGGGTTAGCTGCCGTGCGGCGGGGGAAGTCTCCCCAGGCAGGGTTAGCTGCCGTGGGGGGATGGGGGAGAGTCTCCTCGGGTGGGGTTAGCTGCCGTGGGGGGACAGGGGGAGTCTCCCCGGGTGGGGTTAGCTGCCGTGGGGGGATGGAGGAGGAGATGGGTTAGCTGTCGCGGTGGGGGGGTAGCTGCTGTGGGGGGGGGTCCCCGGTTGAGGGGGCTGAGTTAGCTGCTGTGGGGGGGTGGGGTTAGCTGGGTAGGGGGGGTGGGGGGTGCAAGGTGGAAGTTTCTCCTAAGGCGCGAAATTTCCTTGCACTGACCCTAAAGACAGGGGCATGCCCTCCTTCCCCAGCTCTGAACATCAGAGATGACAGGCCTCAGAATGGAGTGTATATTGACCCCTCGTCCCCAAAGGAGCTGTGCAGAAGCTGTGTTTCCCAGCAGGCTTAGGAAGCATTGGAAATAAATGCTGTCTTGTTATCCTGAGGCACGCTGTGTCCGGGCTGGTGTCATTCCACTGACTAATGGGAACAATCTGCTCCAAAAGTATTATTTATTTCTGGCTACCAGAACACTGCAAACATTTATTTAGGCATACATACCTGTAGAGGTGTTGGCTTTTCCTTACAAAAACCTTTCATAGTCTGGTCTTGGCTCCTATAGAGAACCCCACACCCACCCCACATTATACAAGGTAATTGGTGTCACGTGGGGGCCACAAGCTGAAAGTTTCAATGGGAGTTTTGCCTTTGAAAATCTCCCCATAAATATGTGTATCCAGGGCTGGGTCAAGGCAGTCTCATTGGAGGGCCTTTCGCTCTGGAGCATGCATTTACATATGGTTTGATGGAGCCTAAGGACAAGTACTTTGAACACTGCAAATACATCTTAGTCATTTTAGGCAGCAGTTCTCAACCTTTCCAGACTACTGTACCCCTTTCAAGAGTCTGATTTGTCTTGCATACCCCCAAGTTTAACCTCACTTAAAACTACTTGCTTATAAAATCAGACAAAAATACAGAAGTGTCACAGCACACTAGTACTGAAAAATTGGTTACTTTCTCATTTTACCATATAATTATACAATAAGTCAACTGGAATATAAATTTTGTACTTGCATTTCAGTGTATAGTATATAGAGCAGTGTAAACAAGTCATTGTCTCTATGAAATTTTAGTTTGTACTGACTTCGCTGGTGCTTTTTATGTAGCCTATTGTAAAATTAGGCAAATATCTAGATAAGTTTATGTACCCCCTAGAAGACCTCTGCATATCCCCAGGGTTACGCACATCCCTGGCTGAGAACCACTGATCTAAGGTAAATGGTAAGTTTTCATGGGTCATCATTGTAACACTGTAAAATTAGCTAACACTGCTTCTGCCCACAATTTTAACCATTTTGCAATCATGTAAAGCAGCAAGTCTAAGCCCTGTGAGGAAGGTAATCCAGAGCATGATTTTGATTAACACAGTACTTCAGTCAGAATAATTTACTGAGTGCAGTTCTTAACCATTTAAAATGCAAGATTTCTAATTTGTGTTTAGAGGGGACTTTGCAAAGATCCACATTCTCCACTTGTCAGTACTTGTAGCAGCACCAAGAAAAAAGGAGCCTTGAGTGGGGTTTTACAAATAAGAGCACAGTCAGTGGGACTGAGTCATTTGGGCACCTTTGAAATCTCCACTCCAGGTGCCCATCATCCATTGCAGTTACTACAGAGAAGAGACTGCAAAAGTAAAAGGAACGTCTCCAGGAACCAAGTTGAAATATACTTGCAAATGTGGCAATGGGCCAGTGATGTTCTGCTGTAGGCAGGAAGTCACTTAAGCACATTCCTATTCTATTCAGGCCAGCATTTAAATACTTGCTTATGTAAACCTCACTTGGAGATTGAAGCTCTGGTGTGAGCCTATAGGGGGTCCCTACATGGCTACCGAAGTCCTCTCATCTCCTTTACCACCAGGCTTAGTTAGGAGTGGGGACAGAAGGAACTAGAGACTCCTGATGGGGCCAATAGGGAGGCTTCTGCCTGGGTGATCTGAACAAACAGTCCACCGGACTAATGACAAACCAAGGCTGCATACTCCCCAACAAGAAAACAGCCTGTCATTACAAAACATGTTTAGTTTCACTTTGAATCTGGATGCTGCTAAACTCTCAATTCCTCCTATGGGAGTTCTTTCACTGTTCTGAGGCTCACTTGCATAGAGTAGGCAGCTCCAGCACTCCAGTGACTAGCATCCAGTAGAGAAAGGGATCCAACCTGGCACTGGCTACTGAGAATCAGCTGAGACCCCAGGAGGATTCCAGACTAGGGAACATGGAGCCTGATTGGAGTCAGGAGAGGACCCTGCCCCACTTAGGGGTGAAGAAAAAGCAAGGAGACTTTTGTTTAAGACAGTCAATGTCTTAGTGCTGCAATGCTTCAGCTCAGGAGGGCATACAATCTCAGTTGTGCCATCTGCCTCAAGAAGGTGCCAGGAATGGAGGTAGGGTTTGGAAGAGTTTAAGTGTTAGAAGGTAGGTAATTGGTTTATTCATAAATGTTTATTGCTTAACCTTAATCCCCAGTGTCCCAAGATTTACTCACTAATCCGTGTTTCAAAAATAGGCCCTGCATGAGTTTGCAAGAGCTCTTAAAGCAACAGGTGATTTCTGATCAAGCTAACCCCTGGCATTGGAGAATAGAAAACCTAACAGATAGGTCAGTTCCAGGACTGGAGCAATGTGGGATAGCAGTGAGAGGATGACTTGCCCTGTTTTAGCTATATCAGAAGGTGCCAGCATTGCTAAATCAATTTACCTCCTGAGTGGGGTCCCTCAGGGATCAGTTCTGGGTCTGGTTCCGTTCAATATCTTCATCAATGATTTAGATAATGGCATAGAGAGTACACTTACAAGTTTGCAGATGACACCTATCTGGGAGGAGTTGCAAGTACTTTAGAAGATAGAATTAAAATTCAAAATGATCTGGACAAACAAGAGAAATGGTCTGAAGTAAATAGGATAAAATTCAATAAGGATAAATGAAAAGCACTTCACTTAGGAAGGAACAATCAGTTGCACACATACAAAATGGGAAATGACTGCATAGGAAGGAGTACTGCGGAAAGGGATCTGAGGGTCATACTGGATCACAAGCTAAATAGAATTGAACAATGGAACATTGTTGCAGAAAAAACAAACTTCATTCTGGGATGTATTAGCAGGAGTATTATAAGCAAGACACGAGAAGTAATTCTGCTCTACTCCATGCTGATTAGGTCTCAGTTGGAGTATTTTGTCCATTTTTGGGCATTGCTTTTCAGGAACGATGCAGACAAATTGGAGAAAGTCCAGAGAAGAGCAACAAAAATGATTAAAAATCTAGAAAACATGACTTATGAGCGAAGATTGAAAAAAAATGGTTTGTTTAATCTGGAGAAGAGTAGACAGAGAGAGGACATGATAACAGTTTTCAAGTATATAAAAGGTTGTTACAAGGAAGAGGGAGAAAAAGCGTTCTCCTTAACCTCTGAGGATAGGACAAGAAGCAATGGGCTTAAATTGCAGCAAGGGTGGTTTAGGTTGGACATTAGGAAAAACTTCCTAACCATCAGGGTGGTTAAGCACTGGAATAAATTTTGGAATCTCCATCATTGGAGGTTTTTAAGAGCAGGTTAGAAGAGACTGGACTAGATGATCTCTCAAAGTCCCTTTCAGTCCTATGATTCTATTATTCTATGATATAGAGTTAAGAATGGGGCAACTAAATTAAATTAATTATAGATATCTTTTGATAGGAGACTGAGAGGTGTGGATGGATGCCTGCTGCCACTAAAATAAAGAATTACACTGGCCCAACCTTTTAGTGTGGATCAGGCCTCTGATCGTTGTGAAGTTAACAGGGTAAAGGAAAGGCACATTCGCACATTGTTGAAAATGAGTTGAGAGTCCATATTTTTTGCTGTGGTTTTTGCAAGGCTGGGTCAACAGTATATGGCACAAACACATTGATTAACATTGGGAAGGCTGATTTTGCAATAGGAAAAGAAACAGGGGCTTTTAAAAATGTTACCCTAAGAGATTCAGGTTCACAAGTCCCATTTTGAAAGTTACTGAGGCACTTAGGAGCCTAAATCCCATTGAGTTTCAGTGAAACTTATGTAGGAAGGTCACTTTTGAAAACGGGCTCCAAAATCACTTTTGAAAATTTTACTCATAGCCTGAGATTTTCAAAGTTGGTCACAGGATTTAGATGCTTATTCCCTTTAAAATTAATGGAAATCAGGCAATTAAATCCCAGCTCTTAATTTTTGCTTAAAAATGGTTTTATTTTGTGGAGCCCACTGAATTAAAACCAAAATGGCAAGAGCTGCAATTTTTCTGTGCTTAGCATTTCTACTGTCTCTGCTATGAACACCCCAAGATGTAGTGGAAATATTCATGTGCAGAGCTGAGTGAAGCTCTTCCCTTTTGGTTCAGAAGAGGGCATGAGGACCACTTTTCTATTGCGGGTCCCATGGATTTATGTCCATTCAGTTTTACTTTGGACTAGCGAAACTAAGCTGAAGCCACTAAATTTCTCCCAGGTTTAGCTGGAGAGTACTGTAATCCAGCCCACTCAGTCACCCAAACCTGGTCCAAATCTGCCAAAAGGGTTCTTAGTGAACTCACCTGGCTTTGGGTTCCATCACAGCTCTGCTTATGCATCTTCTGAATGTGAACCAAACTGACCCTCAAATTAATGTATGCAATGTTGTTGTAGCTGCATTGGCCCCACCATATTAGACAAGGTAGGTGAGAAAATTATAATCAGATACTACCTCACCCACCTTGTCTCTCTCAAATTAATGACAGCATCAGATACTTTAGTTTAACTAAATGTTGTTTATGAAATCCAGACTGCTACAAAGCCAATTTACATGTGGTGCTAGACTTATACAATTGCAGGGTCAGGTGGCAGCTGAGCAGGGGTGGTTTTGTGACAGTGGTGCCTAATGCTGGACTTTGCCTTGTGTGCAAAGTCCGCCTTGTGATTCTAGCTGTTAGTGATATGCTGAATGCCTGCATATGGGATATGATGATAGAGCATTTTATAATATGCTTTTTGCATAACACTCTTTTTGCTGACAAGGGGATACAGCTGAAGGTGCACTCCTTTCTGTAAACACAATAAATATTCTAATTACCTTCCATTACCAGTGCCAACCAGCATAATAAAGATGCATATGTGCATATAATAAATTTCATTTTCTTCCCCTTGGGGCCTGGGAAATTGATGATGCTATGTTAGTCATTACTAAGGTAGACTACAGTTGATAAGCTATAAATATACGCTTCAAACTACATCTAAGAGAGGAGTAGCTTGACTGATGCCAAATTGCTTTTTTAAAAAATATACAGCTTGTTTACACTTGGGAAAGTAGGGTAAAGGTAATTTCTGTGACAACACTATACTCTAGTGTGAGCCAATTCGCATAGCAGACAGGGCTGGCTCTAGCCATTTCGCTGCCCCAAGCACAGCGGCACGCTGCGGGGAGCACTCTGCCGCTTGCCGGTCCCGCGGCTCCGGTGGACCTCCCGCAGGCGTGCCTGAGGATGCTCCACCGGAGCTGCGGTGGACCTCCCGCAGGCGTGCCTGCGGATGCTCCAGCGGAGCCACGAGACCAGCGGACCCTCCGCAGGCACACCTGTGGGAGGTCCACCGAAGCCACCTGCCGCCCTCCCGGCAACCGGCAGAGCGCCCCCTGCAGCATGCCGCCCTAAGCATGCGCTTAGCGCACTGGGGCCTGGAGCCAGCCCTGATAGCAGAATACATACAACTTGGATTTAGTATATATACTTATATTTAATTTCAAAATGCATCAGATTCAAGAGATTTCAGCTACAGTGCTATCAACCAACATTGTTAGTTTACTCTGTAAATGCTAACCTGCCCTGAGTAGTAGCTACATAAAATTAAAACAATGTTATTAACTAGCACCCTTGCCAGTCTATGTATTAATATCATTTTTGGAAGGGCATTTCAGTATTCTTTCAGCAGCTATTTCTCAAGGAGTATTTCGAAAGATGGAAAGCAAATGAATAAAGGGAGAAGGTACAAAAAATAAAGCCCTCAATTCTTTTGTGAATAGCCATAATTTCACCATGAATATGACAGACAGTACTAGCTGAATTATGTGACTCAGCATTAGAAGTCAGTGATTGTAACATGTCTAGAGCTGGTTGAATAATTTTAACAACTATTTGTGAATAATTTGACAACTGACAGAAAAAAGCCAAATATATTCTCTGTGAATATTATTCAACCAGCTTTTGTTAAAGATTCACAGTACTGTCTGTAAAGATAAACACCTGATCCTCTGCCTGCATATGAATCTGTGGTACAAATGCATTACAACACACATCATCCTGCACTCTGTCCTCAACACGGTATTGCTTAGCTAGGCTGAAAATCCAGTGTTGGCTGGGAAAAGGACAGCATACTATTCTCACAGACTCCGTGCTTACCATCATGCAGATTGCTCAACCTGGGAGAAAATAACAAGCATATGAATATTTTGGAGGACATCAGGGACTGTATTTTCTTTTCATACATGATGGGAAAATCTGACACAGCCCTATGAAGTAATTCTATTGTACACTGAAGGATCCCAAAGAAAGGATGTATGCATAGCAACAGTTGAGGATGAAACATACAATGGTGCTGTTAGGCACATGGTCAAGTTTTGTCTTCATATTGAAAAGTAATTTTTGCAGCCATGTGTGTTTGTGTGTAGGAAAGGATTGCACAGACAGGCAAGATGGGTGAATGGAGGCTGAAAGGAGACGGCAAAGAAGCTGGGAGTGATGAGGGGATGCACGTTGAACAGTCCTTAGGAAGGAGGAATCTAGAGGGAAACCCATTCAAGAGCAGGAGTAGGTGCTGGGAGGTGGAGAGGAAAGAAGGCACTGGCACCCGCTACCCCATCATAATCTAAACATATCTTGAACAACCTTGAACTGAATTTGTTTAATAGCTCAACCCAGTTTATTTTCAAATCTGAAAGTTTCCCCATCTTTTTTCTCTTCCTCCCTGCAATCCCATTGTCTTCCATATGGTTATAGAAATATCTTTTGGGTCAGAATTTGAGGCCGCTAGGTGAGGATGGAGGCCAGGTGTAACTAAAAGCAAAATCTGGCAGGCAGAATTTTTACAGGGGATAATAAATCATGAGTCAGAAAGAACCCAGCTTGACACTGAATTTGAAGTGAGCTGGTAGTTAAGTGAACTATTTTTTCCCCTTATAAATGGGAGCAATTTTTATCTGCAATTGTAAATTGCCAGTTTTACAGAGTCACTTGTTATGTCACCTTTGGAGCTTATTAAATTCACAGTAATACCTTTCATCTACTTTGCTGTTAGAAAAGTCAATGTCCATTTGGTGTATCTCAGTCAATAGATAAACACGCAATAGATCACCCACCTCCCCTTATAAAAAAATAGAACTGCCAATATCAGACAGGATTACATCTAAAGTAAGATTTATAAGTAGCTACATTATGTTCTGTACAAAAGTCAAGGGGCTGGCTATCATGTCTGTGCTCCACTTCATGAAAGTACATTTAAGTCAAAAGAATTACATCTCAGCACACCAGTTGAGGTACCAATGCTAAATTCTGCTCAAAAGCAGTGTAAATCCAATGTAATTCCATTGGTTTTAGATTGACAACAGTGTAATAGACAGCCAAATGTGACTTTATACATTTATATTCCTAAAAAGCTGAATTACATATTAACCCACCAGAGAAGATGCAGATTGGCAAGATTATTAAGACAAACTATTATTTCATCTACTAACTGATACCTTTCTGTCACAAAGTTCTTGATAAATAATAGCATGCATCTCTCCTGCTCATACTGTGTTTAAAAGAGAATGTACCCATAATAACAATAACTCACCCACACTGAACTTATGTAATGTTTGTGATTACTAGTTAGACAGTTAAATGCAGTTTCACATACAGATGAGAATTTGTGCATTGTGGAAGAGTAACATTTTTCTATGAAAACTTTTAACTTTGTTCCATCTTGACTTTTGTGTGTTTAAATTCATAATCCTAGTTATTGTGGTTGTTAATAATAACAACAACAACAACAACAACAACGATAATGTGTTCATCGTACTTATAATGATAATACTTATTTGTATTATAATAATGCCCAAAGACCCCTATCAAGATACCCATTGTGCAAGGCATTAACTGAACAAATACATAATAAAGAGATGGGCCCTGTTTCACAGAGCTTATAATCTAGTTTCAATGGAGATGTAAAAAGTGGGTGTAACAAACAATAAGGGAAGAAATAAGGAAGAGGGCTGGTCAAAAATGTTCTGTCTACACCATTTTTTTAATTGAAAAACTTAATTTCTGACAAAATGAAATATTCAAAAGTAAGTACCCGTGTTCCCCCAAAACAAAATAGTTTTTTCTTCAGAAACCTGAAAGCACCCATACCCTACACATTTTGGCAAAAACTAGAACGTTTCCAGCATGCATTGGCAAAAAAAACAAATCCAAAAATTCCAAAAGTTTTTGACTGAATATGTTCTGCGTTCAGCCAAAACATTTTGGTTTTCTGATGTAAAAATCAAACATTTTCATGTAAGATTTAAATTATAATGAAAAAAATTGCCAAAGTTTTCCATGGAAAGAAGAATTTCTAATCAGTTCTAGCATGGAGGACAAAGATAACAGTGAAAGGTAGCATGTTAAAATAGATGAGCAATATGCACAACTACATAATGTTGAGTCAAGACTTGTTGAGCAGAGAAAGGATAAGATGTGAGGTGAGTTTTTGGGTGGGCCAGAGCCTTCAGGAACTCTATATCCATGTGTCAGCTCAGCATGCTCCTCATACAATGTGTGCAGGAGGAGTGGGGAACAGACCAAGAACTGGCATCCCCTGAGACTGCAGGTTGTGCAGCCTTTCAGAAACAGGCCTGGTCAAAAGTTTGGAGTGTCCGAGAGGTAAGAAGCCATTTCCTTCCCTATTCCCAAACACACATGAAGGGAAGGTGACAAATGATGGGGTGAGGGTGCCAGCGACCTCTTTGCTCTTCACATACCATCTCCCAGCTATTGTTTCTGCTTCTGAGTGGGTTTTCCTCCAGATCCCTCTTTCCTAGGGACTGTTCAGTTTCCATCGCCCTTCCCACTCCCAGCTTCCTTGTCCATGACTTTTCTTAGGCCCCAGTTGGTCTTTCTGTACGCCCCTCTCCTATCAGCTTTTTTCCCCAAGTCTGCCTGTCCCTGAGCCCCCTGTTGTTCCAACTAGCCCAGTCGCTCTGATTTGTTTATTTCATAGACATGGCATACAATTTTAATAATAGGTGCTGTGATGCAGTATGATTGAATATAACCATTTGTATCATTGATATTGCCATGGATGACACCCACCACAGCAGATTTACATTAGGGCCAGACAACTATGTATTGATGGCCCATTAAGGACACTTCACTCTAACAATGGGACATCAAAGAAATCCATCCAACCCAGCAAGCCTTTCCTGTAGACACCTCAGCAAGTATGTGGGTGATGGCTACCTATGTGAATCATCAAGGCATGTACAGACATGTAATATACTCATGTGACCCCACACTCCATCCTGTGCCAGTAACTTTCCATAAACAAAGGCTGTGCACTGTGTTTGGGTCAGTAAATTTCCAGGAACATGGCAAAGGGTGTAAAAGACCCCTGAGTGAGATATCTCCGTTTTGCCTCCTTCCTGCCCTGATTCTCTGGACTGTGGATTTACAACTAAAAGGAGCACATTGAACTATGGACTGAAGACCTTCCAATGTTTCAGAAGTTACCAGAAAGACTTTACAAGCCTGCAGTTTAAGGGTATGGCTACACTTACAGTTGTACAGCGCTGGGAGTTACAGCTGTCTTCGTACAGCTGTGTAAGGAAAGCACTGCAGTGTGGCCACACTGACAGCTACCAGCGCTGCAGTGTGGCCACATTTGCAGCATTTGCAGCGCTGTTGGGAGTGGTGCATTGTGGGCAGCTATCCCAGCTTTCAAGTGGCTGCAACGTGCTTTTCAAAACGGGGGTGGGGTGGAGTGTGACAGGGAGCATGGGGGAGACAGAGAGAGTGGATTTTTGGAGCTGATACTGTGTCAGCTCCCTGCCTTGCAAGTTCTAAGGACTGGAAGATACACAGCACCAATCATCAATCATTTTAAAAATTTCGAGCCCTTCCCCCACCCCTCTCTTACTCACTAAATGCAAATTATGCACTCCTAAATAGCCTTCAGACCACATAAGCAGCTGCTCAACACGGACTCCCCTCTCTCCTCAAGCAAGCAGGTGTGAACATTCCAAAGCAATTCCCCTGCCTCCGCTCACTCGCTGGAGCAAAAAGCAGCTGTGTTTGGTTTTTAGATAAGTAGCTCAGGGAGCTCGGAGTTCAGCCATTCTTCCGGTTTGTTGTGGACAGGAATTCTGGGATACCTCCTAATATCCTGGAGGCCAATAACAGCGCTTTTGGTGGCCACACTTGATGAGCAGTGCTGCATCACCAGCGCTGCAATCGTTACACCCCAAACAGACCAGGTGTACAGCCAGCGCTGCAGCCAGGGAGTTGCAGCGCTGGATGTGCCTTGCAGTTATGGACAGTTACTAAGTTGCAGCGCTGTAAACCCACCACCAGCGCTGCAACTCTCCAGTGTAGCCAAGACCTAAGTGTAGCCAAGACCTAAGTGGTTTGAGCATGTGGCTTGAACCCCCCATGTTTTTCAGAATTCTCCACAAACTGAAAAATCCATTGTTTGCAAACCTCTAAGCAGAATAAAGCCCTTAGTGAAACTTGCACTCAAAAGCTATAGATACCTTTGAACAGGGAGGAAAGATGATCTTGTGGTTAAAGCATATTAACAGGAGTCAGGAAGCCTGATCTATCCCAAGGATCTGACTTAGACTTCCTGCTTCACTTTGAAGAAGTTGCTTAACCTCTCTGCACCTCAGTTTCTCCAGGTATAAATGAAAACGAAAACTTCCCTACTTCACAGGGTTTGGGTGAGGATTAATCATTAATATTTTTAAAGTGCTTTGAGATCCTTAGATGGAAGGTCTTTTAGAAGTGGAAAGCATTATAAGATTGGATACATAATCCTAAATGGACTGACCTTCCCCAACTACTGAAGAAACCTTATTTTTTTTCATCCACAACTAATGTTGTTTCAACAAGTATGTTATATGTAACTGGTATATGGCATATTCGAATATGAGAGAGACAAGGTGGGTGAGATAATATCTTTTAGTGGACCAACTTTTGTTGATGAGAGAGACAAGCTTTTGAGCCACTCAGAGCTCTTCCTTGGGTCTGGGAAAGGTACTCCCAGGTACTTTTCCTAAGCTAAATGCAAGGTGAAACAGATTTTTTAGAATAAGTAGTTAACACATATTTTAAGGTACAAGGTAGAGTGGTCCATTAACACCTCTGCAGTTATACAACAAAAAGAGGGGGTTAGTGCGTTACAGATCATTGTAATAAGCCGTACATCTGTGTCTCTATTAATTGCTAATCACATCAATCCTCATCTACAATAATTTTACATTAAACAACAAACACTGTGTCCTAATCCTGGGAACAGTCATGGGTACTAGAGTGGCTCCCCAATATGTCCACCTCTTCATGGGCCACCTTGAAGAATTTCTGGACAAATGCATCACGAACCGGTGATGTACCTGAGGTACATTGATGATATTTTCATCCTCTGGACAGATGGCTTAAATTCCTTCATAAATATCCACCATGACTTCAAAACTACCACTCATCCATTAAACTCTCTCTGGAACACTCCCATACTAGCATCAACTTCCTGGATATGACAATCAGCTTCAGCAATGGAACCCTACAGACAACCACATAAAAGAAACCCCCAAATCACCATGCCAACCTTTCTAGATTCAGTAACCACTGCAAACACACCAAGAAATCTGTTATCTACAGCCAGACACTCAAATACCACAGAATATGCTCCAAGGAGAAAGTCTGGGATATACACCTGAACACACTTAAAATGGCCTTCACCAAACAAGGACACACAACAAAAGAAGTAGATCCCATCTTGGAACAGGCCACCCAAATACCCCCAAGTGAACCTGCTGCAATACAGAAATAAAATCCCCTCTGACTGCACACACCTAGTTGTCTCCTAACACTTCATACCAGAACCCATGTGGGATATCATCAAAGCACAATTCATCCTGAAAGAAATCTTTCATAAACACCCATTTCTGGCTTTCAAACAAACCCCCAATCTCTCCAAGCTCATCATCAGAAGCAAGCTTCCTACAGACCAGGATGCACCAATTCAAAGCAGCACCAGACCTGCGGAGCAGAAGTGAGCACCCCCCGGGAAAATTAGATGCCAGCACCTGTGAAAAAGATATTACTTCACCCACCTTGCCTCTCTAATATCCTCGGGCCGACATGGCTACAACTACACTGCATATCTGAATATGAGTCAGTGTCTATTGGAATTCACTTCTGCATGATATTCTATTTCCTTTGGGATTTAGAGCACCAGGAAGACTCCCACTTCCCCCTAGTATAAAGATTTAAACAGCTGATCCCATGAGACTTGCCATACAAAGTGCTGTCAGTGTTACTCAACTGATTGTTGATTTCATAAACCCTCCAGTCCCATATGCTTTCTGTGACGCTATCCTGATGCTCTTAAGCCTGGAGGGCAGGCTTCTGTTGAATATCTTATAGCTCCATTAACTTGTAGTTTTGTGTGTTTTCTTATATATTCTGTCAGTAGTATTTCCCATCTGCTATCAATTTTAAGTGTGCATGCCTAAACAAATAGAAACTGCCATCACTTTCACATGTTTTCACTAACCCATACTAAATTCATGAAGAGGAATCTAGAATTCAAAAATATTCCAATTAGTAAATAAATACCCATCATGCAAACATTATTTATTCATATTTTGAAATTATAGTTTTCCCTTTTTCTACTGCTTGATTATTTCAGCAGCTGATAACCTTTGTATCATTTAAAATTTGGGGTAAAATGATAACATAATTGCAAAAGTCTGCTGTCTTACAACCTGTCAAGGATAGAAACAAATGTTTTATACTGCTGGAAAGAAGAGACTTGCAGATTATAAATGGTATAAGCATTTCCAGCCCATAGGATTCATGAGACATGAGACATTGAACTTTTCACTTATCCTGATGGACGGTAATGATCTTTTCGGAGCAGTTCAGGACTGAATGTAATATATCCCAGACTTTTAATTAGTGTAGTTTTCATTCCCTGTCATGAGGCTATAATTTTGTTGCAGGTTTTATTTACCTTCTTCACCTTAAGGTGTATCCTATACCAGCCATCTAATATGTACAAATAAAATGTGCTTGATTTCCTCCTACCAAACTGTTTATTTTTATCATATAAGCCTTAAACAGGAAAGTCCTTTATAAAATTTAGTAGATAATGATATCCTGTTTATAACAATTTTTAAATGTCCTGTTTTTAAAGCATCTACAGATGGGAGGAAATTCTATATTATATTTTATAGGATGGTTTAAAAATTGTGTAGAAAGAATTTGATTCTCTGTTAAATTCTACAGGCTGTTCTGACCAATTTCAGAAGAAACCAATGTATTCCCTGCTACACTCTACTCAGATTTTTAAATAAGGGAACAAATATAGAGTCAAAATATTTACTTTAAGATGAGGCAATGATAATTTGCTCATCACCAACTCCTTGGTATTAATATTTCACTCTCATATAGCACTTTTATATGGCACATATTATGTATACAAAATATCTAAGGACATTTGTAATTTAGGATGAACTGTACAAAATCATTGTTGTATTTATTTTGTTAGAAGACAGTTGGTACCTTAAACAGTAGAGATAATCTTGACCAACAGCATCTAGTAAATGTATACCAATACAATCAGTTTTAATACAGTAGATTATTAATCTTAACTGAAGTCTTTCACAAGTCCATGCTGTTTTTTTCATTTGTATCACAATGGCAAGCAACAGTGAAGATCATTCCATCTGTCCTGGATTTCCTGCTAAACACATGCTTTTACTTTTGCATTACACAAACTTGAGTGGGGTTACTAGAGCTGGAATATTCTCTGTATGATTAGGGGCTGGGTTCCGAACTCCATCAAAATGCCACCTACAGCCTGCCTCTCCCTTCTCTGCCTCACTCCTGGAGAAACTTTGAGACTCATCACAAAAAACAAGGGACAAAACCCTGCAGAGCTTCTTCAAACAAAAATATTTATTTATAATATATATATATATATATATATTTAAAAAAATTAGAAAAATTATGTCACTGGGTCATGGAAAAGGAGAGAGAAAGGGTTCAGCATTTGCCTGATTGCTCATATTGAAGTCAGGATTGGGAACAGAGTTAGACCAATGTGAGCGATTTTGCAAATTCCATCCTTAAGAAATGTACAAAAATTTTACTAGAGCTGGTCAGAACATTTTTGACAAAATGTATTTTCATTGAAATATGCTGTTTCATGTAAGCCAAAACTTTTCATGGAGACATATCAGTTGCAACTACATTTTTAACTGGAAGTTTTCTGCCTTCCGGGACTCTTTGGTCACTTCTGATGAGAGAGAGAGGAACCAAAAAACTGACCTTTTTGCTCCAAAAACAGACATTTCTACACTATTCTGTTTCATGAAAACATTCAAAAGGTTTATTTTCATTCCATTGGAGAATGAAGACAAATTTTGAAACCTCAAATGTTGTCACAAAAGGAATTGTCATTCTCTGGCTAGCTCTAGATCTTAACATTAAGACTTCTGAGTCAGTTAAAGTATGCGACTATTTCTTTTCAGTTTTCTCTTCAAGAATGATCTCCCACATTCCTGGTGACCTCAAAATTAAAAAAAAAAAATTATATTTAATTTTTTATGAGATGTGAAGTATTTTTATACAGGCAGATCCTGTCAAAAGTGACTGGTGATTTTTGATATCCAATGAATTAAAAAAAACCAAAAATAAACTAATAATTTGTGACATGCCATTCCCTCATTCAGAACTTGAAATCAGGAGACATTGCTTTGATGCATTTGTGTATCTGTGAACCTGATAGTTTGCCCAATTGCTTTTTTGAATGCATCACCTGCTGGATGTGAATTGTGACTTACATGGCATCTTCTTTGCAAAGAATTTGTATATGAACTGACATAGATGAGACTCTCTAGTCTTACACAACAGGGTTTTGAGAGTCTCACCTCCATCCCAGCTCTGGTACAGAAAGTATAGGCTCTATAAGCCCCACAATTGTCTGACAGAATGTGTCTAGCTCAAGAATTGAGGAAGACAGACACCCACTTTAAAGGATGCTTTGCAAGTTAGGGTGTAGGAGACATGCCATTAGGTGGGGCTAATAGGAGAGAGGCGTATCAGAAGTAGGATGGGATAGAGTCTCAATATATAGTGCCGTGGAGATTCTGGGCAGCAACGGTGCCCAGGAGCAGCTGGTGGCAGGCTGCTGTAACTTAGGCAGATGCCCGGGACATTTAAGCCCCTGGATAAGCCCAGAATTGTGCGGGAGCAAAGGTAGCTTAACTAGGCCCACCCCCTGGGTGGTGAGTTCTGTGCTGTGCCTCCTTGACACTCTTGGAAGGGGCTTGATTTTCAGACAGTTCAGCATTTTTTGAAAATCAGGCCTCTTTGCCCTCTCTAGCTGGGCATCCAAAACTTTGTCAACCAGATCACTAGTCATTTTTAAAAAATCGTAGCCAGTGTGTTTGCAAGTGGTTCCCTAATTTCCAGTGACTGTCGTTTGTTAGCTTTTTCATCCACCTTCAAGGAGTTGTCAAGGTAACGTCTATCTTTTTTAACCTGTACTGTGCATGCTACTTAGACTGAGTACAACCCTGATCTGTTTCTCTGAGAGCTCAGTTCACCAAATGTGCTTATAGTTATTTGTGGCAGTACAAATCATTCTGAGCACTGTTTCTGTACCTTGATTAAAATTCTCATCCACTCTGGTTGTCAGTCTTTCTTTTGTCATGCCGTGGGACACTGCAAATCCACCCTTCATCAGTGACTCAGGCCAACAAGTATCAATATGTTGCACCTCATCACAGCTGATTGTTCTTATTTGTTCAATAATGTTACGTATCATGTTAGCTTGTTCCGTCTGATGGGAAACTATTGAATTTCACAAGTTTGGGTGTCTTGTACATCATTCCTGAACAAGCACACATATAGATATGAGCTACAGGACTAGAGGAAAGTGAACTATTGGGTTTTTTAACTACATATTCAGAAGTGACATAACTTCACAGTTGTGATAGCACCTAATAGAAAAACAAATATAAATCTTTGTGGTCAGAGAGCCACACACTTTAAATAATACATTGAGCAGATTAAGATAAATAATAAGTAACAAACATCACAAAGTATTTTTTTAAGTCTGAGAATCAACATTGTGTGGCAAAAGATAGCATGAGAAAGTTCCTCCAAAGTTCATCCTTCTTTCACATCTTGGTTTCTCTGTATTGTCTACCTACATTAATAGCATCTTTCAGCTGTAGTGATGTATTGGTTATGGAATCAGGTTTGCTTGGATGATCAATATAATGAAGCAGAATCTAGTTAGCACAGTGAGACTACAACTTGCCCTTAGACTCTTTTATATGAACTTCATGGCATCACCATATGGGAATGCCTAGCTTATTGCACACCTCATACTTGAGCTAGAGATCTTAAGTTTGCCTCCTTAGATGTCAGGACGGAATTGTGACTTTAGCCAAGGTTTCTAGCTACTGTTTCCAAAAGCAAAGAGTGAGGGTATTAACCCATTGTACAAACTAGCGCTTGATTCTGTAAATGTAAGCAACGGTCCAAATGATCTCTCTCCTACCATCTATTGATGAACTGGGGGAAAAGGACCTCAGGAGTAGATCGTATTTGCATAGACACACCTACTTACTCTAAGTGATCAGCTGACCAACCTGCTTTGCCCGTGATCAGTTTTGGCTGTTGTGGGTTAAGATTCACTTTAGTCTTTGGTGCAGGGGTAATGAAATGTTATTATATTTACTGTATGATTAAAAAGTAGCAGAACTGTACTTACTATGCCCTAACTGAGGAGGTCACTGTTATGGGGCACTGGCAAAGCAGGGGCTAAAGAACAGTTCTTGGCCTGAGAAGCCACACCCCATCACCTCTGCTGGTCATGCTCCCAACGGAGAGAGCATTCAAAAGGGAGCAGCTCAGCTGAGTGAGGAGGAGAGGATTGTGTGCAAAAGCCTTCTGCCAGGATGCCATTGGGACTCCAAACAGCAGGGGTCAAGCCTCCTAGCTGTGCTGCGGGAAGCCAGCCAGCTGCGGGAGCCAAGAGGGACTGCTCGCTATTGCAAGCAGAGGCGCTGCCACAGATGAAACAGAAAGGATATGAGAGATACTCCATGTCCAACTCCAGAGATGACACCAGAGTGACTGGGACAAGGGTAAGAAACAATTCAGGGAACATGCTTGGAGGTACTGGGACTGTACCCTGTGTCATGGTACCTTTTTTCAAAGGACCTTGGGTTGGAACCCAGTGGAGTAGGGCAAGTTAGGGTTCCCCTACCTCCCCACTTGGAATTTTGCTGCTAGGCGGTTCTAGCCTGATAGTGCTGCTAGGTGAAGCAGCCCCTTGGAACTTTCTCCAATAGGTACATCCTGGAGTATCACCATTAGCTGATACTGTTGGCCTGGGACACCCAGAGAACCTCAGGCAGTCACCCTAACTTAACCTCACTCGCTAAGCAGGGGGTAATGATGCGGGGGTGTGGTGCGGATTCTGTTTAAAGAGTTATAGCTGCCACATTTCCTCGTCTAGACAGTATTTAAAGACACAGCTGATCAGACTCAAATTAGAGTTCTTATTTCTGCTCAGCAATTGCTAGAGCTGAAATCACTGGTGAGTCGCTCCATGTGGCTGACCCCTAGACTGAGTGTAAGGGAAAATGAAACACAACACAGAGGTAGGGCTGGATTAATGCTGGGGCTTCAGGGGCTGCAGCCCAGGACCCTGGGCTAAGGGGGGCCCCAGCACAGCAGGGCTCAGGTAGGCTTCCTGCATGCCTGTCATAACATTTTTCCCAGATCTGGACCTTAGCATCCAAAATATGGGTGTTAGCATGAAAACCTCCAAGCTTAGTTACCAGCTTGGACCTGGTAAAGCTGCCACCAGCCAGGAATCTATACAGTGCCTGGTGCACTGTGGTCTCCCCAAAACCTTCCCTGGGGGACCCCCAGACTCAGATTCCTTGAATCTCACAACAAGGGGGAATAAACCATTTCCCTTCCCCCTCCTCCCCTCCAGGTGTTCCCTCCCTGGGTTCCTGGAGAGATATACAGAAGCAAGCTCTGTGAATCTAAACAGAGGGACTCCACCCTCCCTGTTTCCAGTCCTGGAAAACACAAGTACCGAGATAGCTAATCTCCCTTCCCCCTTACCCAGAGGGTATGCAAAGTCAGGCTTAGTAAATCTAACACAAAGAGATTTTCCCCCTGACTTCTTCCTCCCACCAATTCCCTGGTGAGCTGCAGACTCAATTTCCTGGAGTCCCCACTAAAGAAAAACTCCAACAGGTCTTAAAAAGAAAGCTTTATAAAAGAAAGAAAAATACATAAAAATGGTCTCTCTGTATTAAGGTGACAAATACAGGGTCATTTGCTTAAAAGAAAAAAATGAATAAACAGTCTTATCCAAAAAAGAATACAATTTAAACATTCCAGCAACTACACACATGTAAAAACAAAAGAAAACAATATAAACCTATTATTGTCTTACTATTTTTGTACTTACAACTTGGAAACAGAGATTAGAAAGCCAGGAGACAGAAAGATCACTCTCAGAGCCGAGAGGATCAGACACAAGACAAAGAACAAAGAACTCACACACAAACTTCCCTCCACCCAGATTTGAAAAAGTCCTGTTTCCTGATTGGTCCTCTGGTCAGGTATTTCAGGTTACTGGTGTTACCCCTTTACAGGTAAAAGAACATTAACCCTTAGCTATCTGTTTATGACATGCCCCCAAATTGCAGACAGTGGGGAACCTCACTGGCGGTGATTTCCTCCTAGAACTTTAAAATAAACAGATTAATACAACACATGCACCTTTACATATACCACTAAGTATATAACTAACAAGACTTTTACATTATAAGAACACTTTTTAACTACTGGATTCTGGGAAACTCTCACAGGAGAGTGCATCAGCTACTTTTTTAGAAGCTCCTGAGATGTGCTGAATTTCAAAATCAAAATCTTGGAGAGCTAAACTCCTACGAAGAAGTTTCTTGTTGTTCCCCTTGGCAGTATGCAGCCACTTTAGCGCAGCATGGTCAGTTTGTAGCTGGAACCGCCGTCCCCAAACATATGGGCGTATCTTTTCCAGGGCGTACACAATGGCGTAGCATTCCTTTTCACTGACTGACCAGTGATTTTCCCTCTCAGACAGTTTCTTGCTGAGAAACACAACAGGATGGAAGTTGTGATCCGTTGCTTCCTGCATGAGAACTGCTCCTATACCATGCTCAGATGCATCCGTGGTTACTAGGAATGGCTTGTCAAAGTCGGGGCCCTGAGCACAGGGTCAGACATGAGCGTTGCCTTAAGTTGGGTAAAGGCCTTTTGACACTCATCAGTCCACTTAACTGCATTTGGCTAGGTCTTTTTGGTCAGGTCGGTCAGTGGGGCAGCGATTTGGCTGTAGTGTGGTACAAATCGCCTGTAGTACCCGGCCAAGCCTAAGAAGGATTGGACCTGTTTCTTTGACTTTGGGACAGGCCACTTTTGGATAGCATCCACCTTGGCCTGTAGGGGGTTTATGGTTCCTCGACCCACCTGGTGTCTCAGGTAAGTTACTCTGTTTTGGCCTATTTGACACTTTTTGGCCTTAACAGTTAGTCCTGCCTGCCTGATGCGCCCAAAGACCTTTTCCAGGTGTAGTAGGTGTTCGGGCCAGGAGTCTGAAAAAATGGCCACATCATCCAGGTAGGCAACTGCATATTCTCCCAGTCCTGCTAGTAGACCATCTACCAGCCTCTCGAAGGTGGCGGGTGCATTTCGCAGCCTGAAAGGAAGGACATTAAATTCATACACCCCTGCATGGGTGACGAATGCTGACCTTTCCTTGGCAGGTTCATCTAGCGGTACTTGCCAGTACCCCTTGGTTAAGTCTATTGTAGAGATGAACTGGGCACGTCCCAACTTCTCCAATAGCTCATCGGTGCGTGGCATTGGATAGTTGTCCAGACGAGTTACCGCATTTAGCTTACGGTAGTCCACGCAAAAGCGTATTTCCCCATCTGGTTTGGGTACCAGAACCACTGGAGATGCTCATGCACTGGCAGATGAGCGGATTATACCCATCTGTAGCATGTTCTGGATCTCCCATTCTATAGCAGCTTGGGCATGAGGAGACACCCGGTAGGGTGGGGTTCTAATGGGGTGAGCATTACCTGTGTCAATGGAGTGGTATGCCCGTTCAGTCCATCCTGGGGTGGCTGAGAACAATGGGGCGAAGCTAGTGCACAGCTCCTTGATTTGTCGCCGCTGCAGACGTTCCAGGGTTGTGGAGAGGTTCACCTCTTCCACGCCACCGTCTTTTTTCCCGTCATAGTAGACACCTTCAGGCCACTCAGCATCATCTCCCTGGATTGTAAATTGACAAACCTGTAAGTCTCTGGAATAGAAAGGCTTGAGAGAATTAACATGGTACACTATGGGCTTCAGTGAGGAATTGGGAAATGCTATGAGGTAGTTCACAGTTCCCAGGCGCTCTTGGACTGTGAATGGCCCTTCCCATGATGCTTCCATCTTATGGGCCTGTTGCGCCTTCAAGACCATAACCTGGTCTCCTATCTTGAAGGAATGCTTTCTGGTATGTTTGTCATACCAGGCTTTTGCTCTTCCTGAGCATCCTTTAGGTTTTTTTTAGCAAGGGCTAAAGAGTGTCGGAGGGTGCTTTGTAGGTTGCTTACAAAGTCCAGAATGTTAGTTCCTGGAGAAGGCATAAACCCCTCCCATTGCTGCTTCACCAACTGTAATGGCCCCTTAACCTCATGGCCATACACAAGTTCAAATGGTGAAAACCCTAAACTGGGATGTGGTACAGCCCTGTAGGCAAACAGCAACTGCTGCAACACTAGGTCCCAATTATTGGAGTGTTCGTTGACAAATTTACGTATCATGACCCCCAAAGTTCCATTAAACCTTTCCACCAGGCCATTGGTTTGATGGTGGTACGGGGTGGCAACCAAGTGGTTTACCCCATGAGTTTCCCACAGTTCTTTCATGGTCCCTGCCAGGAAATTAGATCCTGAATCTGTAAGGATGTCGGAGGGCCAACCTACCCTGGCAAAAATGTCTGTTAGGGCCAGGCACACAGTGTTAGCCCTGGTGTTGCCTAGAGCTACAGCTTCCGGCCATCGGGTAGCAAAGTCCACAAAAGTCAGTACGTACTGCTTTCCTCTGGGTGTCTTTTTTGGGAAAGGACCCAGAATATCCACAGCTACTCACTGAAATGGGACCTCAATTATGGGGAGTGGCTGGAGAGGGGCCTTGACCTGGTTTTGGGGTTTTCCCACTCTTTGGCATACCTCACAAGACCGGACATACTTGGCAACGTCCTTGCTCATCCCCTCCCAGTGGAAGGACTTCCCCAACCGGTCCTTGGTTCTGTTCACCCCAGCATGGCCACTGGGATGATCATGGGCTAAGCTTAAGAGCTTCCCCCGGTAATTATTTGGAACCACCAACTGTTTTTGCGGCTGCCATTCTTCCCGGTGTCCACCAGAAAGAATCTCCTTGTATAAAAGTCCTTGGTCTATAACAAACCGGGATCGATTATAAGAGCTGAGAGGTGGTGGGGTGCTCCGTGCCGTCGCCCAAGCTTTCTGAAGGCTGTCATCTGCTTCCTGCTCAGTTTGGAACTGTTCCCTTGAGGCTGGGGTCACCAGTTCTTCCTCAAACTGTGGACTTGGGATTGGTCCCTCTGGAAGCGATGTAGGTGATGGGGTTGTTTCCGTTGCTGGTGAACCGCTCTCCGCTGGTGCACCTGAGGGTATTTCAGGCTCTGGCTGAGCCTTTTGAGTATGGCTGTCTGTTGTTTTTGCCAGTTCTGGCTCGCTGGCGCCCTCTGGCGTTGAGTTTGAAGATGTGGTTGCACTTCCTGGTGTTGGTTGCTGTTCCAGTTCTGGGCCTGGTGCTGTGCTGTGGCTGTTTCAGTGGTTGGCATGGAGTCCGGGTCCACTACCTCTGTCTGGGTCTCTGGTAACACAGACGGGGCCCTTGTGGACGGTTCAGGAACAGGAATGGGTCTGGAAGCTTGTCTGGTTTGGCTGCGTGTAACCATTCCCACTTTCTTGGCCCGCTTCACCTGGTTGGCCAAGTCTTCCCCCAGTAGCATGGGGATGGAATAATTGTCATGGACTGCAAAAGTCCACATTCCTGACCAGCCTTTGTACTGGACAGGCAGTTTAGCTGTAGGCAAGTCTACAGCTTGTGACATGAAGGGGTAAATTGTCACCTTGGCCTTTGGGTTGATGAATTTGGGGTCTACGAAGGATTGGTGGATAGCTGACACTTGTGCCCCCGTGTCTCTCCACGCAGTAACCTTCTTTCCACCCACTCTTAAATTTTCCCTTTGCTCCAAGGGTATTTGAGAGGCATCTGGACCTGGGGATCTTTGGTGTGAGGGTGGTGTGAGTAATGAACTGCACTCGGTTGGCGTTCTTTGGGCAGTTGGCCTTGGTATGTCCCAGTTCATTACACTTAAAGCATCTTCCAGCTGACGGGTCACTGGGTCGAGGTGGGTTACTGGAGACTATTGAGGTAGAAGAATAGGGCATCTGTGGCTTTACTTGGGTTGTAGGTGGGGTCTTTGGTTGCCCTCAGTTGTAGGGTTTATTGTCGGTGTGCCCTCTGGGGTTTTCACTCCCCTTGACAGTAGCTTTCTTGCTTTCTGCCACTTCCATCCATCTAGCTCCAATCTCCCCTCCTCAGTGAGATTTTTGGGTTTTCCATCTTGTATATACCATGTTATGTCCTCAGGAACACCATCCAAGAACTGCTCCATTTGTATGAGGAGGTGCAGTTCTTCCAAGGATTTAACATTGTTTCCTGATATCCAGGCCTCATAATTCTTTCCAACGTAGTAAGCGTGTTTGGGAAATGACACATCTGATTTCCACTTTTGGGTTCTGAAAAGGCGATGGGCATGATCCGGGGTTATCCCCATTCTGTATCTGGCCTTGGTTTGAAAAAGTTTATAGTCGTTCATTTTCTCCTTAGGCATTTCAGCTGCCACCTCTGCTAAAGGTCCACTGAGCTGTGGCCTCAATTCTACCATGTACTGGTCTTCAGGGATGCTGTACCCAAGACAGGCCTTTTCAAAATTTTCTAAGAAGGCCTTGGTGTCATCACCTGTCTTGTAGGTGGGAAATTTCCTGTGCTGTGGAACAATCATTGGCGCAGGGTTGTTAGGATTGGCTGTGTTTTGCTTAGCCTTTTCTAATTCCATGGCCTGTCGGTGGGCTTCTCTCTGGAGTTCCAGCTGTTTTTAGTGGTCTGCATCTTTGGCTGCTTGCTCTCTTTTGTAGGCTGCCTCTCTTTCTCTGTCTCTCAGCTCCATCTCTTGGAGTTTTTTTTCCATCTCTCGCCTGTGGTCGGCGTCTTTGATTTGTTCTTCGGTCCCCATTTTTGTCTTGTTAGGCATGGTTCCTGTTTTCTTGTGTTGGGGTGCCCTCCGGTGTTTATTGTCTGAACTGCAGGCTCTGTTGCCTCCTGGGGTCTGCCTAGCAACAGTGCCTTTTTCCCTTTCTTCCTCTAGCTAATCTTTTCAATGTAAGGTAAACCAGAAAAACCACTTTATTTGCATGTGTATTGTGCTGGTATTTGACTCACAATCAGAGTGCTATTGTCTGACAAAGGACCCTTAATAGTTCCTTAATGGTTCCTTGCTTAATATGCAAGCCAAAAACTGCAAGAGAGAGCAGAAAAAAAAATCCTTTTAAAACCAAACCCTCTCTGCTTAAAAGCCCCTAGCAGAGAAAAGAAAAATATAATATTCCTACTGGCTTCTGGATTCTATCTATCCCACAACGCTGCCACTCATGTCATAATATTTTTCCCAGATCTGGACCTTAGCGTCCAAAATATGGGTGTTAGCATGAAAACCTCCAAGCTTAGTTACCAGCCAGGAATCTATACAGTGCCTGGCGCACTGTGGTCTCCCCAAAACCTTCCCTGGGGGACCCCCAGACTCAGATTCCTTGAGTCTCACAACAAGGGGGAATAAACCATTTCCCTTCCCCCTCCTCCCCTCCAGGTGTTCCCTCCCTGGGTTCCTGGAGAGATATACAGAAGCAAGCTCTGTGAATCTAAACAGAGGAACTCCACCCTCCCTGTTTCCAGTCCTGGAAAACACAAGTACCGAGATAGCTAATCTCCCTTCCCCCTTACCCAGAGAGTATGCAAAGTCAGGCTTAGTAAATCTAACACAAAGAGATTTTCCCCCTGACTTCTTCCTCCCACCAATTCCCTGGTGAACGGCAGACTCAATTTCCTGGAGTCCCCACTAAAGAAAAACTCTAACAGGTCTTAAAAAGAAAGCTTTATAAAAGAAAGAAAAATACATAAGAATGGTCTCTCTGTATTAAGGTGACAAATACAGGGTCATTTGCTTAAAAGAAAAAAATGAATAAACAGTCTTATCCAAAAAAGAATACAATTTAAACATTCCAGCAACTACACACATGTAAATACAAAAGAAAACAATATAAACCTATTATTGTCTTATTATTCTTGTACTTACAACTTGGAAACAGAGATTAGAAAGCCAGGAGACAGAAAGATCACTCTTAGAGCCGAGAGGGTCAGACACAAGACAAAGAACAAAGAACTCACACACAAACTTCCCTCCACCCAGATTTGAAAAAGTCTTGTTTCCTGATTGGTCCTCTGGTCAGGTGTTTCAGGTTACTGGTGTTACCCCTTTACAGTAAAAGAACATTAACCCTTAGCTATCTGTTTATGACAATGCCATGGCCCCAGACTGCTCCCGGAAGTGGCCGGCTGCTGGTATATCTCTACAGCCCCTGGCAGGAGAGGAGGGAAACAGCTCCGTGTGCTGCCTCCACCATCAGCACCATCCCTGCAGCTGCAGGGGCCATGCTTGTGGGCACAGGCAGCCCACAGAGACACACTGTCTCTCTCCCGCCAGGTGTGTGCAGAGTTGTGCCAGCATCCGGCCACTTCTGGGAGTGGTGTGGGACTATGGCAGGCAGCCTGCCTGAGCCATGTTGCACCGCCGGGCGGCAGCCGTGTGTGGTAAGCACCTCCTGGCCAGAGCCGGAACCTCACGCCTCCTCCTGCACCCCAATCTCCTGCCCCACTTCAGACTCCCTTTCTGCACCAAACTGCATCCCAGAGCCCACACCCCTCACCCTCTCCTGACATCCCAGCTTGGAGTCCCCTTCTGCACTCAAACTCCATCCCAGAAAGAAACTAATATAACAGCTGTTCTAAGGTAAAAAGTAGACTATTTTGAATTAACTTAACTATATTCTACATGTTTTAAGACTGAACTGTAACCACAGAACGGCTGTATGTTAATTAAAAGGCATAGTATAGCGTTAATAGCCTCGATGTCATCATTGTGATTATTTTGTTTTAAATTAGGAAAGAGACTTGTATACAGGGGCCCCAGAAAATCTAATAGCCCCAGGCTCACAGGAAAGTTAATCCAGCCCTACACAGAGGATGCAGCAGCAGAGAGGTTCCCCCACTACCCAGTTAAATCACCAAGATCTGAAATCACTATGAACTGGGCTAAGCAGTGGAACCTCAGAACATGCAGAGGAAGAGGCAGCAGTAGTGATAACAGGGACAGTGGTAAGCAGCAGCAGCCCAGCAGGTGTTGCTCCACTCTCTCCTTCAGAGATGGGAGGCGAACCTGCATGAATTTTGAGACTTTGCTGACTTTGGGCTACCAACTGTGAGAGGGGCACATGGAGGGAAAGGGAAGTGGTATGTTAAAGGGACATCTGTCCAGTGGACTTTCACACCACAAGATGGGAAACTGAGGCAAAGGACACTGCCCATGGTACTTTGGGGCAAGTGTTTGCTTATGATTTGCACAGTTTTTTCAGTCATTGTTACAGTGTTTTCCCAAACTAATGCTGAATTCTCTTTTGTTACACACAGATTCAGTGCTTGCAAGTGGGGAAGTATTGCCTGCTAGAGACACCCAGGAGTGGTGCTTTGTTTTCCCAGATTTCTGGATGGAAGCTTGAGCTGATTTTGTTTTGTAATGTTAAGAGGAACCCTAGATATTGGACTCAGCCCTTTTTGCTACTGACACGACCTGGCAGCAATTTTTGATTTTGGAATGAAACACATAGAAAGCATCATTACAATAAACAATGTTTGAACATGATGTTTATTGGTCTGTAAATCTAACAAACATAATGAATTTTATAAACCACTATGTGATGAAGGACAATGCCGTTTCTTCCTTCATTTGTTTCTGCTCCTTTTGAGGCTGTACATAAAGAGGGATTCTCTAGGATGGCAATGTTGGGGACAGGTGGGAACATGACATGGTAGGCACTTGTGCTACTGAGAATAAGCAAAGGGGAAAAGTACCCATATTTCCCCGGCTGACAGCTGCCATTGAAATGAGATTATTAGCACAATTAGTGCACTGTATGTCAGGCTCTAGTAGTAGGGCAGGCTGGGCTGTTCTGTTTAAAAATGATTTTAATAAAAAAACACAAGTCTTTTGTGAGATAGAAAAGCTACAGAATCCTAACACAATAGTTGCTTTTCAGGCTACTGCACTCCAGCCAGTTGTCTGGAATGCTCCCAATAAGCTGTCAGTGTATTGCACCAATTTATAATGACTAGAAATGCGTGGATGATTAAGTATCCTGCTATTGTACTGCCAGCAGTTGATATATCGGGCAACACGCACAGAGTGACATCCACCTCCAGTTTCTCTCTGCATGTAAGCAGTTAAGATTAGAGATGGCACAGGGGCTCCCTTCAGATACAGAGGTACTTGTGACAGGCAGATATACATCCTATGGCTGTATGTGCTGTTACTTACCTGGTAGAGAAATGATGCCAACCCCTGTTGCAAAAGCAATCATTGTTTCCATAGGTATTCCTACTGTTCTGGAGATAACACTTCATTGGCACGAATAAGAAAATAACAATGGAGATTTGGTGGGAGAAAGAGGGCACTATCTAAACATTTTTAGTGGGCCTTCCCCACAGCCAGCCTCAGTCCATCTCCTCCTGTTTGTGAGCAGCCACTGAGTGCTTTTCCAACAATACAATATTTCCCTTAGGAAACATTCTGAACTCTGTGAAATTAGAGTTCTAGTCATTAAAGATTTACAGTCTGGTGTGTGGGTGCAGTGTTTCTGTGGTATTATATCCAGAAAACAGATTCCCTGATTAATTCCAGAAGAAAGTTAGTCTTAGCCCAGCATGCCAGCTTGAACGATAGGTGCAGTTTATAGTCACATAGTTACAGCCATAAATAAAACGTACATGGCAAAACTTCCCTTTTATACACCAATTGCTGATCAGTTGAGCCTGATTGTGTATTGAGTTCAGTAGGAGCAGTCCTGGGCCTATAATCAAAATAACTAGATGTTTGCACTGGCACTTAAAAAGCTTGAAGCAAAGGGGGCCATTTCAGACAATTTCTGGGGAGCAGGGCAAGAGTGAGCCCTATCTATGTCATTCTTGGTGTATATAAACCTTTCCAAGATGTGCAACCTCTTCCTGTGCCAAAGCTAGCCCATTGGGGGCCCCTTTAACTGCTTGGGGCCCTAAGCGATTGCTTAATCTGCTTATGCCTAGCTCTGCCTCTGCTTTCTTCATTTACAGTTTGAGCTATTAATACCCCTCCTCTTGAAGCAACCAGTTTATAGGGGAGACTTTGGAGGGGACTGGAGGGAAGTCTTCAAGGAAATCTTTGGCAGGGGAATGATGCATTTCATAAATAAAGATAGGAAGAATGTCTGTTTTTACAGAGCCTTTCATTCTGAAGCTTCGCTAGGCTAAAGTATATTCTATGGAGAGATCTGAAAACAGCTGCTGAGAATGACACTGAACCCCACAACTGCCTTCTAGCACAGGATCAACTATGTGAAAACCAAAGAGCTTATGTGAGTAAATGAGTGCTGGGAATAATTAACTTCCCCTAGGTGCTTCCACTGGATCCCTTCTTCTCAGCAGCACACCTCTCCTCCCACCCATAGACTAAGTCCTAATTGAAATGCCTCCTCCACCCGCTCCAGTTTTTCCTTGCTCTACACTCTATTTTCCCCCTTATTATTTCCTAATTCTCTTTGACCATCAGTGGCACTGATTCCTCACCCAGAAAACTTTGAACAGTGCTGCTACCGTGACAAACAGAAGCAAAGCCTTCTGGGACATATCAGTACCAGTGCTTAATAAGCAGCTAGCGGATGGAAAATATACTGGTTCAGGAGCTGTGGTGACAGCAGTGATGCTGCAGGCAACAGCAAAGAAATATAGCTGAACAGGATACATAATATACATTTACTTTTGTTTATTTGAACTGTGCCCTGTCGGGATCAAATTTGAACCAAGAGGGGCCAATTCTTTCTCATTCTGTTCCCCATCAAAAGATAAAATTGGACAACGCCACTGGAAAATACTATGTTTTACTTGGTTCAATTACAAATTTTCTCTGAAAAAGTGTGATGAAGTAATTCTTCATGTATTTATGAATGGATTAAACTGCTTAAATTCTGTTATGATGATGGGAATTGCATGACAGAACATGTACCTTCTGTGTGTAAATGAACATAGGACACATTCATATATCATCTTTTAAAACAGTCAGTGTTTCTCAGAAGCCCTCAGCTCGGCTCATACGGTAGTTGTATAAATACAAATCACGCATTTAAAGGTAACGCTGGTGAAAAACACAATGTTTTTTGCTGGAAATATCAAAAATGCTCATTTTTCCCCATTTCTGTTTAAATTTCCCATTTAAATATTTTTGTGAAAAGAGCTTGGTGTTCAAAAAACATTTTTGGAAAAAAAGTTAACTTTTGGGTAAAAGCCCTTTTCACTTTTTGGTAATTTTTTTCACCACTTGAGTTTGTAATGATAACAATTAATAATATTCATTTTTTTTAGTAACCATTAAATGGGAGGGAAGAAGTGTGAAAAATATAATTTGATCATACAGCTGCTGCTGTCCTGGGTTATTCTTTTGTGCATTACATTTTTTTTAAAAAAAGTACCAACATGTTCAGTTGCTGAAATTCTGGCTGCCTCAGGACTGTGTCCGGTGTCTAGTCTATTTGGGTTCTTATAATGCTTCTTTTACTGTGGTGTCTGTGTGCTTGGCCTGATAAGCAGAATAATTTTCAATTCCCACCTAGATCTTTCACTTTACTTTTAGTGATTTAATGCTAAAAATTGGTGCATTCCAGCAGTCAGCCTACTTTGGGGTGAGGGTGGGAACTGGATGACTCAGTGCAATGTTGATGGAATTTAGTCACATTGGAGACTATTATGAAGGGAGCCCGTTAGGTAGTTCTTTAACCTATGATAAGAAAGGCCATACTGGGTCAGACCAAAGGTCCATCTAGCCCAGCATCCTGTCTTCTGACAGTGGCCAATGCCATATACCTCACAGGGAATGAACAGAACAGGTAATCATCAAGTGATCCATCCCCCGTCACTCATTCCCAGCTTCCAGCAAACAGAGGCTAGAGACATAATCCCTGCCCTTCCTGGCTAATAACCATTGATGGGCCTATCCTCCATGAATTTATGTAGTTCTTTTTTGAATCCTGCTATAATCTTGGCCTTCAAAACATCCTCTGGCAAGGAGTTCCAGAGGTTGACTGTGTGTTGTGTGAAAAAATACTTCCCTTTGTTTTAAACCTGCTGCTATTATTTTTGTTTGCTGACCTCTAGTTCTTGTGTTATGAGCAGAGCCGGCTCTACTGTTTTTGCCACCCCAAGCAGCACGCCGAATTGCCACCGTGGGCGACGGGGGCAGTCCGTGTGCCATTAGGGCTGCACGTGAGTTTCCGCTGCAGTGGCAATTCGGAGGCAGCTTCTGTCTTCAGCTGGAAGACAGAAGCTGCACTACCGCGGACAGCTGAACATAGAAGCTGCCGCCAAATTGCGGAAATGCGCATGCCGCCCTAACGGCATACGGACTGCCCCCGCCATCCAGGGTGGCAATTTGGTGTGCTGCTTGGGGGCAAAAACACACGGACTCCCACTCCTTGCAGATTGCCACCCCAAGCACCTGCTTGGGATGCTGGTGCCTGGAGCTGGCCCCGGTTATGAGAAGGAGTAAATAACACTTCCTTATTTACTTTCTCCAGACCAGTCTTGATTTTATAGACTTCTATCATAACCCCCCTTAGTTGTCTCTTTTCCAAGTTGAAAGGTCCCAATCTTGTTAATCTCTCCTCATACAGAAGCTATTTCATTCCCCCAATCATTTTTGTTGCCCTTTTCTGAACCTTTTCCAATTCCGGTATATCTTTTTTGATATGGGGTGGCCAGATCTGTACACAGTATTCATGGATTTATATAGAGGAAATAAGATATTTTCTGTCTTATTATCTATCCCTTTCTTAATGATTCCTAGCTTTTTTGACTGCTGCTGCACACTGAGTGGATATTTTCAGAAAACCATCCACAGTGAATCCAAGATCTCTTTCTTGAGTGGTAACAGCTAATTTAGACCCTATCATTTTATATGTATAGTATTTTACTATATTTTCCAGTTTGTATTACTTTGCGTTATCCACACTGAAATTTATCTGCCATTTCGTTGCCCAGTCACCAAGTTTTGTGAGATCTCTTCATATCTCTTCACAATTTACTTTGGACTTAACTATCTTAAGTCGTTTAGTATCATCTGCAAATTTTGCCACATCACTGTTTACTCCTTTTTCCAGATTATTTATGAATATGTTGAATAGGACTGGGCCCAGTACAGACCCCTGGGGGACATCACCATTGACCTCTTTCCATTCTGATAGTTAAAATTTAGCTCAGGTCTGTAGCAATCTAATTATGGCTGTTTTACTCTTTACATGAAATCAGCTGGTGGTCTGAGTCCAATTTCCAACGAAAAGAGGTTTGTCATAGCATAACATATACTTCACCATGTGGAAGAAGGGAAAGAATTGACAAGGATTTGTAGGGGATCTTAATGCATGTCAGTTTGTTAACAAGAGTTAGGCCAGCTGTAACCCTAATGACGTGAGACTTGTAGAAGCGAGAATTGTGTGAGGCGAGCAGAAAAGAACTGTGTGAGAAGTTATTATGACCTTGCACTGATAATTAAATACGTAGGCTGGCGCCCAGAAGCTGAGAAAAATAAGATAGCAGGATGGCCTATGCATAAACAAAATGCATCTGTTGCTCATCATTGTCCGTAATATTGCTTGCTATTGTCGGTAACAAAGGTATAAATGCTTGCTGTAATTGTTTACCTGTGGAGAGACCTGTCCAGGACTGGGGCAACCCAGTGTCCTAGGGCACTCCTTCCCTCAATTACTATTGCTTGAGAAATAATAAAGTATTTGATTTTGCTGCACCCAAACTAAAAGCGAGAACTGAGTTTTTCTCCGACAACCACAATTGGTACCACTTAGAAGAGGGACTAAGGAATGAATTCTATGGAAGCTGAGCTGCATTCTTCAGAGCTGGGTGAGGCGGCCCCTCCAGAGCAAGGTGCAATGAATTAGCTGGGTGGTGAATGAGAAGTTTGGATTTGTACCTGTTTAGTGAATAAACAGAACTTCAGGCTCCAGGACTGTTAATCCTGCATTTTTCATAAACCCTAAATTCTGTTTTAAAATCCCAGTTTTTAGGAGAGGATAGAAACTGTGGGATCAATAGACTGGAGGGATTACTACAGAAGGTGGTAGGATACCTAGAGCCTTGTGAATTGCTTCCTTATCCGGCCATCTCCATATTTTTCCCAGCTGAAATCATTCCTCTCCAAAGGATCCCCTAAGCAAGTCCTCCCAAACTAGAAACACCCATGAGAGACTACAGAGGCAAGACAAGTGTTGAATTTTGTTTTTATGGTGGGTGCTCCCCTCCTCCCCCATCTCTGCAAGTGGTGGGTGGGACCTCGGGGGGAAGAAGCTGACCAGGGATGGGGCATTGAGGCAGAACATGGGTGGGGCCTCCGAGGGAAGAGGCTGACCAGGGGTGGGGCATTGGGGCGGAGCATGGATGTGGCCTCGGGGGAAGAGGCTGATCAGGGGCAGGGCCTCAGGGCGGAGTACGAGTGGAGCAGTGGGCAGGGTCATGGTCCAGGTGCCGGGACCCATAAAAGATTAATATGGCCTTGTGGGTGCTGAGAACTCCCTCTTTTTTTTTCAGTGGGTGCTAGAGCCCCAGAGTATCCATGGAGTCAGCGCCTATGCTTATTGGTACAAATGGGTCAGGCTTTCAGAAGGAAACCCTAATAGAAACAAAATTCACATCCCAGGCCAGTTCAAATGGACTGAATTATGAACAAACTCTAGGTCAAGATATAGGCAGCCACCGAGCTGGCTCATAGATTTGAGCTGTAAATCTACAAATCTTGGTGGTTCCTCAGCTGAAAACCAGGCCAAACGTCAGGGTTTGGGGGTGAGTTTCACTTTGATTTCAGAGTTGAAACCAGAATCTGTATTAAATTTGAAACTCAAAGAGAAATGCAGAAGGTTGGAATACACATTTGCTGGAAGCAGAGAGAAATGCTTGAAGGAATCAGTCTGTGTGAATTAAAACAGATGAATTTTGGCCAAGGACTACTATTGTTAGTTCTGCCTCTTACATTGGATGTGACATGGAAATGGAAAAACACAACCCAGCTTGTGTTCACTGTGAACAATGGGAATTGGGGAGGTTGGCACTCCCAGAACCACTTTTAACTCTCCCATCCTAAGATATGTCCTAAACAAGATATTAAAATGATTTTACCACACTCTATACAGGCTTTGTGAAATATAGTTGTCTCAAGACATATGAGCGATCAATGACTTTCTCTGTCTAGCTCATATTACCTGGTGTTGAAACAAGCTATTATTATTGGTAAAGCAATTGTGATGGGTTGCCCCCCTTTAAGGTGATGTACTGGGATACCATTGAGCCCGCCTGTTCTTCCAACCTGGTCCTCTTTTACCTCGTCTTGCTAAGTGATGCTCTTAAGCTTCCTCTAGCACACCCCTAAGCAGGGCAACACCCAGCTGCAGAAAGACAGACACTGGGATCAGCTCTGGGAAGACTCAGCTTAAGGGACTTGCCCCAGCACCCAGGTGCTCACCTCCCTTGGAGTGCAGACCCAAAGGTATATTGTCTTGCACTGCATAGCACAAGCTCATAAAAACTCGCCCTCTCCCTCAATGTGAGGAGAGAGATGCACAGCTTCTTGCCCCCCTGCCCACTCAGATATGGATTGCACAAACTGGGTTATGTTATAAACAAGAAATAAGTTTATTAACTACAAAAACAGATTTTAAGTGATTATGAGGGATAACAAACAGAACAAATCAGATTACTGAGCAAATAAAACAAAACACACATACTAAGCTTAAGATCTTAAAGAGACAGATTTAAAGAAGTATCTTCTCACCCTAAATGTTATTTTAGGAAAGTTGCAGAGTTTCTGTAGCTTAGAGTTCCAATTATTTCTTCTTAAAGACTGGACCCCTGTCTCAGTCTGGACTTACCCCTGCCTTTCCCTTCAGGTTAGTTCCTTTATCTCTTCAGGTACTTTCAGCAGTCTTTCTTCTTGGGTAGGCAATGGAGAAGAGTCCCAATTAACCCCCTCCCCAGCCTTAAAAAGGATTTACCTAAGGTGGGAAACCTTTGTTTAACCCCCGTCTTTTTACAGAGGAAAAGTACCAGCAGTGTCCAAGGTGGTATTTTGATAGGACCATCTGATCTGGTAGCGTCAGAGTTGTCCAAGGACACCTCTTAGGAAGGAGAGAGATTAGTATCTTCACAGTCTTATTGGTTCTTCTTAATAGTCCATCAAGGCCGTGATGTCCAGTTATCATGTGAGTGTCTCTCAAATACACACACAGTTGTAATTGTTACATAGTCAATATTCCTAACTTTAGATACAGAAATGATACATGCATACAAATTGGATAATCACATTCAGTAAATCATAACCTTTCCAATGACACCTTACATGAGCCATCCTGCATGAAGTATATCTTAGTTATGCCATATTCATATCATAACCATATTTCTATTAAGAATATGGGGTGTAACATCACAGCAGTTTTCAGAAACTATCAGTTATTAAAATCCCTTCTTCCAAAACCTTCAAATACAGCAATACCTCAGTTTTGAATTCTAGGCCAGGGGTTCTCAACCTTTTTCTTTCAGAGGCCCCCACAACATGCAATTAAAAATTCCACAGCCCACCTGCGCCACAACAACTGTTTTTCTGCATATAGAAGCCAGGGCTGGCATTAAGGAGTAGCAAGCAGGGCAATTGCCCAGAGCTCCTCGCCAAGGGGGGTCCACAAAGCTAGTTGCTTGGGCTTTGGCTTCAGCTTTGGGTGTCAGGGCTGGTAACCTGGGCTTCAGCCCCAAGTGGTGGGGCTTCGGCTTTCTGTCCTGGCCCCCAGCAAGTTTAATGCTGCCCCTGCTTGGTGGACCCCTTGAAATCTGCCCGTAGCCCCCCAGAGGACCCTGGAGCCCTGGTTGAGAACCACTGTTCTAGGCCTATCAGAAGATATTTTATTGCCTGCATCTTATCAGAAATATCTTGATGCCCTGACCACCTCTGGAGAGTTATTCCCGGCAAGTAAAAGGAGGGGAAATCTTTCTTTATGCTGTATGACTGATTGAGCTAGCAGACACTGCAGTGACAAAAAGGTTCACCTCCATCAGAAAGAGGAGTTGCATAAAAACTTGAAGCCTGATTCACCTCTGTCTTGCACCTTTACTTACACCTGTTCATAAGTGTCAAACTCCTGAGGTGCATTGCAACTAGAGTACTGTAACTGCTGGTGTATTTCAGGTGTAAAACCTTACCAAGGGCTCTGGGAGGTTTAGCTTAGTGGAAATGAAATCCTAGAATGATGTATAGCAACCACAGTGGCTTCTTTGCCACATATGAGCTGGGGCAATAGAGAGGAAATGGGGTATTCTGTCCCCAAAAGGGAGTATAGATTTAAAAGGCTTACCCTATGCTTACTTACATCTAAGTACAGGTTCATCATACTAGTTTGTGTCATTTACAGCAGCCCTCATCCTGCCTTACCAGCCATTGCATAGGGGAACACAGCTATGATGAGAGAATTCTCTCTGAATGGCAGCTGTACAGAACTAACCCATAGAAAGACAACACTTGTGTGGGCACAGCATCTGCAAAGCAGGTGGATCATACACTAAATGTATGAGGGCCCCTGAGGAGTCAGTTTGAGGCCCCTGCTATGGAAAACAGCAATTTCTATTTTAGTTTTGAAAAATATATTTTATTTATTTGAATGTATAAAATAACAGCAGATGCCTATTGTGATGCTGGCAGGCCAGGAGCTGGATCTTGCCAAGGCCACAGGCATTAGCTAAGATCTGACAAACTCATAGCTGGAGACCAAACCAGTTCACTTATGTGTCAGTGTTGCTCAAAATAGACATTAGTCTTATAAGTGTTTTGTGTTTAGATTAGTCTTATTAGTGTTTAGATTCTATAGAATGTTAGTAAGTTGCTGCACACAATCTTATTTGTAATGTCTGTATTTCATATTATAAGACAATATGTAAGTTTTCTGTTATAACTTTCAAAATGTTTGCTCTAAAACTTGTGAATTCTGATGGGAAGAGGGTTTTCCTCCCCGCCCATTCAGAAGAACTATCAAAATCAGATGGGTCATCAAGAAACATTGTAATACAAAGGATTGGTTTAATGGCCCTATGGCACCTTGGAAATGCTACATGGAAGGAAGATCGTCCTATGGACTAGGGGCATGTCTACACTAGAAACTTAAGTAGACTTATGTTAGGTTGACTTACATCTACTGTAGTAATTACTATGGTGATTTATGTATACACTGCCCTCTTTCTGTCGGTGGTGTGCATTATTATCAGGAGCACTACCGCTGACTGAAGAGGGGTGATGTAGGGGACTAAGAGCCTGGGCCCTCAGCTCCACACGCAGCTCATCGCCAGGGGCCCAGCTGTCCCCCAGGCTCTCAGCTCCTCACCACTCGGAGCCCAGCTACCCACCGGGCTCCTGGCAGGAAGCTCTGCATCTGGAGTCCAAGTGGCTCCTGGGCTTCCAGCAGGGAGCTAGGAGCCTCGGTGCAGCTGGGCTCCCCACAGGAAGTCTCTGGGCAACAGCCGGGCTCCTTGCAGGGAATAATGAGCCCAGGTGGCAGCCTGGCTGGGAGCGGGAAGCCAGGCGGGGGCAGCCCAGCTGGAAACAGACAGGACTCAGCCAGGCTGGGAGTGAGGAGTCCAGGGGGCAGCCGGGCTCTAGTTGGAGCCCCCTACCCATGTCAATTTCATGGCTTCAGTATGGACAAATTGACAAGAATGACAGCCAATTGCCAATGAAAGTAATGTGGTGTCTACGCAAACACTGCGTTGCCCTAACTATGCCGACATAAGCACTGTGCTTCTCGTGGAGGTGGAGTTATGATGTTGGTGTTGTAGGGCACTTGCATCGGTAGGAGCAAGGCTGTAGCGTAGACACTGACATAATTAGGTCAACATAAGCTGTCTTGCTCTCTAGTGTAGACTAAGTCTAGGAGGCTGAATGAAGGAAATAAAACATCTCTTTGCTATTTGAAATCTCACAGGACCAGAGGCACCAAACTGAAGCCAGAGACCCTTCCCAGGGGTTACCACTCTGAATTAGGATGACCAGATGTCCCAATTTTATAGGGACAGTCCCGATTTTGGGGTCTTTTTCTTATATCGGCTTTTATTACCCGCCCCCCATCCTGATTTTTCACACTTGCTGTCTGGTCACCCTACTCTGAATTGACAGGTCACTGCAACTCTGTCACTCTTATTCATGTGTATATATGTTTTCTTGCTTTAACCTGTAAATAACTCATTTTTACCAAGTTAATAAACTTCTAGATAGTTTATTACAGGATTGGCTACAGGCGTTGTCTTTGTGAGATCTAGGATACCAATTGATCTGGGGTGAGTGACTGGTCTTTTGGGGCTGGAAGCAATCTGAATATTGTGTGATTTTTGGTTTAAGTGACCGTTTATCACTAAATCCAATTTGCCTGGATGGCAAAATAGACTAGACAGTCTAAGGAGACTGTCTGTATCTCCATGGTCAGACTGTTAGAGTGATCCAGGAGTTCACATTTGTCACTGGCTTGGTAAAATCTAATTATAGAACCACCAGCTTGGGGAGTCTGCCCTTTTCTTAATGGTTTACAGTCCATTTACAGTCATGAGCCACTCGAGACAGCATGACATCAATCTCATACTCTAGAACCTGTGAAATGGGGCTGGTTTATTGGGGGAGCAATTGTCCCACCTTAAAAAGCAGATTTTACATCCCTGCCTCTGTGTATGCATGGAGTTCTCTCAGGAGAGATTGTGCCCACCTGAGACATAGCCTCCCCGCTGCTCATGATCTCTACTCTAACAGCAGTGAAACACTCTAGAGTGTGCATTACCTGACTATTGGGGTGCTTGTTGGCTTGAGTGCACTCAGTGTAATGCACCTGAAGCACACACCAATAGCCACTAATACCCATCCTGAAGTACTTTATTGACATATTAGGCCGCTTTATCCATTCACCTACAGCACAGGGTATTATCCAGTGCTGAATCCAGTCTAGTTTTGAAGCTCAGTGAAAGCTTCTACCTGTGTTTGATGGTACACTGTGCCTGCCATTATCGTTTTGTCTTGTCACTTGAATGCAGGTTTTTAATGTTCTCTCTGTGTTTCCCTCCTCTTTTAATGAGCTTCTTATCTTGTAAAAGCAAATGAGCTGCAGGAAATTCGTACACTTCACATCTGCCTGCTCCTGCGATCAGTTCTCGAATGAATCCTATTAAATATGAAAGGTGAGGGGATTATCATCAGTGAGTTTGTAACACGCCTTTTGTCCTTTTGATTATATCATGTTCAATAATAAAGGCCAAATTCTGCTCTCACTTACACCTATGTAAATTCAACGGGTCAAATGAATTCCTGGAGTGGATGAAACGAACTCCACTCTCAGGTTGGAAGCAACAAAATCAGAGACAGTTTTATTCACAACATGCAACTGCAAGGGAAAAACACAGCTGACAGAGAGCATCTCTGCCTCAGTTTCTCCAAAGTACACGCAAAATCACACAAGCATTTATACCTCTTTGTGATGTGCATTAAAAACAAACATCTGCATTTTATTTAGGCTATTTTCTATCTAGTCCAGTATTTTCTCACTTTCTCGTCTCAAACATCGTTATCTCAAGGCTAGGTCACATTGACTATTCTGCTGTTTTCCAGTCACTTCTGACATGAGCCCTGCTTCTACAGATCTTGCGATATTTGATTTATTTTCACACTGGCTTGTTTCCACTGCAAAACTTTCCGAACTTTGACTGTTAAATTCTCTCTCAAACCCCATGCTGTTAGAACACAGGTCAATATTTTATTTAGATTAAATGTGACAACGTCCAGTTGATTTCCCCTCTATTATTGGCCTCTTTTGAATGCAAAGCTGTTGAGGAAAACTAACCAAATTCTGCTCTCAGTTTCATTGGTGCAACCCCATTGAAGACAGGTTGTTCATGTTTTTGTTTCAGCTGAACTCATCTAAGCATAAGCCAAAATTGAGCTAGAATTGATTAACTACAGCTCTGCAGTCTAGTCTGATGCACATTTTCTGAAGGAAACTTATTGAATTTCTATCAGTGCTGCTCAGGTGACAGAAATCTGTGCTTATGTAAGAGGGCAGCTAGTTATGTGACCTCCTTTTCCATGAATCTGAAAAAAATAAAGCACTGAGATGGCCTAATAGATGCAGACCTGCATTCCACACGGTCCGGGGCCATCTCAAAAAGAAAGCTGAACATCAGCAAAATGGCTCTGCTGCTTTGACACCCATTTTCCCACTGACACCTCTATTGACAAGCCTTGGCACACATTTATTTTCTCCATTTGTTTTGTAAAGCAGTATAAAAATCACCGTGCTTGACAAACAAACAATAACTGCTTGCATTCATCTCAGATTAAAGTCCTACTAAAATCATGGAAATGCGAATTAGCAGAGTCCCTAGGCTCTTGATAAATTGGCAATTGGCTATGCAGCTCTGGATGACTCAAAGGTTGGATACCGCTGTATTGGATCCTCATTTCTATCCCTCTGCCAGTACTGAACAATATCCTGCAGTATGTTCTCAGCTCTAGTTTTAAATGATTCAAGCGACAAGGCTTCCAAAACTTCATTTGGAAGAAATCAATTTTTTATAGCCTCATTGACCTTAATGTTAATAATTTTTCCTTATATTTTACCTAAGTTTTCTTTTGCGCTTTTCCATTCTCTTATTTTTCTGTATACTTTATCAGAACCACTTTGTGTATTCCTGTGAGAATAAGTGTACTGTTTCTTTAAATCCAGAGCAGGAAGCCTGGAAGGAAGCAGAAAGAGAAAGAGACAGAATAGGTTTAGGGACGAAAATGGCTTTTTGGACTGTTTTCCTTATACTAATAAAGTTCCTGCCCCAGTGCTAGGAGATGGTGACTCTGTGATTTTTTGTTTACCACTGTCACATGTTAATCTCTATTAGTTTGCAGGTACCTCCACATTGCCAGGCTCCCAAATGTCACATCTTTATGTAAGGATTGCATTTCAGTCAACTGATGTGTTAAGTATATTCCTAATATTTACCTTAATTAGCCTTTGGTTTAATTGTTAGGAGACATCTTAATATTCAGGGGGCCAAACACAGCTCTCTGGTACTCTAATGCAATCCCAATGGGTTGAACTGACATCAGAATTTGACTGCATAAATTGCTGCTTTTTGAAAAGCAGTGCAGAGGTATTGGTACTAATGGAGACTGATCCAGTAGCAAAGGGCATTGTAAGAGACACAGCAAATCAAACAAAATGCTACAGTGAACATGCTGTTACTCGATGGGAAGCAAAAACAAGGTTGAAAAATCCCTATGACAAATCAATGGCAGACTGTACCCAGCATTCCCTCCATTACTCACAAATGTAATTATTGGTTTACAGTTTGGGAGAGAACATATTATATTGGAAGGGAAGGGTGACTAAAATGTCAAAGCCCTTTTCTGTACATGTCTGAGATGAAAAATATCTAGTCTCGATTTTAAAATGGCCAGGGATGGACGGTTCACCATGACCTTTGGGAAATTGTTCCAATGGTTAGTTACCCTCACTATTCAAAAGTTTCCAGTTTGAATTTGTCTAGCTTCAACTTCCACCCAGTGGATCATGTTTGTACCTTTATCTGCTAGATGGAAGAGCCCATTATCAAACTGTTGTTTGTGATCACGTCACCCTTCACTTTCTCTTGGTTAAATTGAATAGATTGAGCACATTGAGTCTATCACTATAAGGCATTAAGCTGTCCAGTTAATAGATTGTGTCTATGACATTAATCAGACTTTGTGCAGTAACAGGTTCAGTACTCAGTGAACTCACAAACAGCTGCAGAACTTGTGATCCTAAACATAATGATGAAACTCGGCTTTCCTGGATGAGAAAGGAAGCACCACATAGATAAACCATGCACATTCTCTTTCAAGATTCAAAACTGCAGATGCAGAGATTGTCAGTTCACCGGAGAAGAGGGGGTGAGTCTGATATGAATGCAAAGAGATTCCTGTATTCCTTTCCATCACGAATAAATTTCAAATGAATATTATGTAAACCAGATGCTGCCATTAAATAGATCCCAGCATTTGTTCTTGTAAATTGTAACCTCTACAGTCTATTGTGCATTTGCTGAAGGATGTAACGAGGGATAGATCAATAGCAAATTTGCTTCATCATACCGTGTCTTTGATACTATGTGCCTCCCCAATTCAGCAAGAAATCTGTCATGGTTCACAGGGTAGCCAGGACCATGAGTCACCTTGTTACCCCACTGCCACCAACAAAAGAAAGATTTGCTTGTGCTTGAGTGGATGTCAGCTCCCTGACACCACAAGCCACCCAAACACTCTCCTCTGAGCAAAGCCAGCCTTACTTAACCTTGGGGTTTAACAATCAATGCACCCTAGACCCTGAGTCTCATTGAAGCATTCCTCTGTAGTGTCCAGATGCTTCTCCACTGAATACTTACAGAAATACCAGGTCTGCTGTCCCCAAAGGAATCAACTTGGAAGATCAGCTTGGAAGATTCAACTTGTATGATTCAATGCTTAAAATCACAACACTGAAATAAATTTATAATGGAAACAAGGATAAGTTTATAGATAGTGAGTAAGGACACCGGAAATAAAAGGTTACATATAAAACAAAATCATTACTTGATTTTTAGACACTAAACTTAACTAGCAGATTAACTCCTGATGAAAGTTTATTTCACCTCCAAAAGCCTCTACAGTGATTTCAACCAAGGTTTGCTGAGATCCCATTTCCATGAATGCAAACACCCTGCCTGCTTACTTTCTAGATGCAGAGTAAGGAGGTATCTGCTTTGCCTTCTATTTATATTCCCTAAAGTTCATTATTGGCGCTCAGAAACAGGATAGCTACTCACAGCTTGTTTTCATGCTTCCCTGTTGACTTCATGTCTCCGGTGACAGGTGACAGGCATCCATTGTGTTAGCTTACAGTGCTTAATTTAGGTGAATAAACATCTCTTGTTTGGCAGAAAACCTGTTTCTGCTAGTGATTCATACTTTGATACAGACTCTAAGTATGTATTTTCAGTTTATATAGATAACTCCCTATATAGTATCTGTACATACATTTCATTAGCAACTAGTGTGACCCCCAGCTTTCATTTAAGACTTCACATGAGATTCCCTGGTGAACCACAATATACATACTAGAATCAAGATATTCCCATGACCTCCTTGCCAGTTGGCATTAAGGAGTTCTTGGGTCACAATCATGCACAAATGTTTCAGTGTATCTTTCTTGTCTAGTTACCTAAAAAGAAATCCTTAAGAAAATCATAGCAAAAGGCCGGGAGATGGGGGAAGAGTGGAGGAATTTTGCTCAACCATCTACACAACTGGAGAGATCACAATACGCAAAACTTGCAATAAAGTCATGAAAAAAAAAGTCTTTGATATTTTACCCTCTAATGCCTTGTATTATTACAGCAAGCCAGGAAAAAGCATGTAAAGATATAGTATGTGCTTATTAAATTGAACAGTCAGTGCAGTTTGCATACATATATAACCAGACTCAATAAAAATACATTCAGCACGATCATAATTGCAGATATATTTCCTGTAAACTTCCTACTACATAATATTATGTTAAAATGCTTTCTAAAAAGGTTTCATTGTCAAAGAACTCTGTGTTTCTCCAGCATCTTTTAAAATGGTATCCTTGCTTAGGATACCTTGTATGGCTTCATCAGAGAAGAACAGAAGATTAGCAGCTTTTGGTATCAAAAAGCATCTTTATGGAGATGAGACTCCAACAAGAAAGGAGGAACAAAAGCCAAAAAGACCTCCTCTCAAGGCACTGCACTCATTGTGATATGAGATAATGCCAAGGCGATAAGTCTTTAAGAAGCCATTATGAAGCAAACACTTTCTAAATGTTCTAGTGGCTAGAACAGGGGATTGGGGTCCAAGAGACTTGGAGTGGGATTTGTAAAGTGAAATTAGACACCCAATTCACATGAGAAATTAATGTGACATGATTTGAGCTTTACTGACTACTGAGAAGAAACCAAGACTCTCAACTGAGGTTATGTCTACTCTTGAAGTTAGGGGGTGACTCCTCCGTTCACATACATGTACGCACCTGAAACCCATCAATATGTAGTCAGCACAGCTCAGCCATGCCTCCACTTCCACTATCAGTGCTATCACACTAGGGCTGCCAACTTTCTACTCGCACAAAACCAAACACCCTTGCTCCGCCCCCCCAAGCCCTGCCCCTCCTCCTACCTTACCCTGTCTCCAAGGCCCTGCCCCTGCTTACTCCATCCCCCTCCCTCTGTTACTCACTCTCCCCACCCTCACTCACTTGCTCATTTTCAATGGGATAGGGCAAGGGGTTCAGGTGTGAAGGGTGAGGATGCGGCTGGGGATGGGGGTTTGGGTGCAGGAGGGTGCTTCGGGCTTGGTCGAGGGGTTCAGAGGGTGGGAGAGGGATCAGGGCTGGGGCAGGGGGTTGGGTATGAGGGAGTGAGGGCTCCGTCTGAAGGTGCAGGCTCTGGGGTGGGGCTGGGGATGAGCAGTTTGAGGTACAGGAGGGTGCTCCAGGCTGGGACTGAGGGGTTCAGAGGATGGGAGGGCAATCAGGACTGGGATAGGGCATTGGGGCATGGGAGGGAGGGCTTCGGCTGGGGGTGAGGAGTGCAGGCTCCAGGTGGCTGCACCTATGCATAGGAGCCGGAGTGGGGACATGCCGCTACTTCTGGGAGCTGCACAGAGTCACGGCAGGCAGGGAGCCTGCCTTAGCCCCTCTGTGCCACCAAATGGACTTTTAAAAGGCTAGGTCAGAGGTGATGACCAGAGCCACCAGGATCCCTTTTCAACCAGGCTTTCCGGTCAAAAACCAGACACCTGGCAATCCTAAGCAACACTGTTATTTATACTCATACCAGCTCAATAAGCACCCTTCTTCAAGTCTGGGAAGTGTACTCAGTCAGGGCTGCTCTTCACTACTGGGAGATTGATGCTGCTGCAATCGATATAGCAGAGGTCAATTTAGTGGGTGTAGTGAAGACCTGTTAAATCGATGGCAAAGCTCTCTCTGGTTAACCCCGTTACTCCAGCTCCCCGAGAAGAGAAAGGTAAGTCAATAGGAGAGTGTCTCCCATCGATGTAGCACAGTGAAGACACCATGGTAAGTCAACCTAAGTTACGTTGACTCCAGCTACTTTATTCACATAAGCAGGAAGGAGTCCTGCGGCACCTTATAGACTAACAGACGTATTGGAGCATGAGCTTTCGTGGGTGAATACCTACTTCGTCAGATGCATGTCATTATTTACATTTACATGTATGTTATTCACAGAGAGTAGCATGACTTAGGTCAACTAAATCCTGTAGTGAGGACAAGCCCCCTACTAAATACAAGGCGAAGCAGGTTGTTTAACATAAGTATTAACACATATTGCAGGGGACCATTCAAAATTAAGTGGCCCATTAACATGTAGGAAGGAAAGGAGAAAAAATGTAACCTGTACAATACTTCAAATGATGAGCCTGGGAGCATAAATTCATAACTTTGCTAGACAGTAAAAAACAATGACTGAATAAGACTCAGTACTGCTGGCTTTTTACAACCACCTGTTGCCCATTAACCTCATCCTTTACACTTTTTTCTCTCTGTCCTTTTCTTCTTATGACAGGAGAGTGCCTAACAGTCCAAGCAGCAAAGAATCCTGTGGCACCTTATAGACTAACAGACATTTTGGAGCATAAGCTTTCGTGGGTGAATACCCACTTTACAGATCCAGACTAACACGGCTACCCCTCTGATACCTAACAGTCCAGTTTACCTTGAACATCTCCTTAAAATATGCATTAACTACTTATGTTAAACAGTCTGTTCTACCTCATATTTAGCTGTGACACTTCCTAGACCTGCAGTAGAAGCTCCGTGTAAACTTAAAAGCTTCTCTCTCTCACCAACAGAAGTTTGATCAATAAAAGATATTACCTCACACACCTTGTCTCTCTAATATCCTGGGACCAACATGGCTACAACAACACTGCATACAACATTATCCCCCTAAGTCTTTTTTCTAATCTGTAGAACAGGGATAAATATACTTATCTAACCTGCAGGGGGGTTGCACGGATTAATTAATGTTTGTTCAGTAATTATAATATATAGGATCAGTGCCTTGACATGGTAATGGGTCTAATTTTCATCTTTAATTGAAATTTTTGTTGTTGTGGATTTAATATAGTGCACCTGGATGGCAGATAATGTGAACTGTGACTTGACCTCAGATGTAGTTAATTTAAAACATAAGGCTAAAATGAATCCTAACTTTTGGCTCTAATAGTAAAAGATGACTCTTTAGCCTGTCATTTTTTTCTGATTTATCACTTATATATCGGACATGATTCTGTACTGCACTTTATGTAGCCTTCCTAATCACTTCACTAGAACCTGCATGCCATGCTGCTTTTAGAAAGCATTATGTTATGCTCTGATAACGAAGAAAATAAGTCGACAAATTAGCAGTCATTTGTTATCCCCAAAGGATTGTTCTGAACATGTTTTGACATTTATTGAAAACTACATAGTTGCTGGCATAAAGGCACAAAAACTAATGCCAGATATTTCTATCAAAGAATTTGGCAATAAAAAATTCATGTAAACATTTAATGACTATAGGACTTTGAAACATAGTTTACCTTTTCATACAGAAAGTGCAAGTTTGCTTTATTTGTGGTGTTGGAGACACGCTCATCAGAAAAAGAAAAAAAAAATCCACTGTTGATTCAGATGGTGAATCATCATTCTCATAGTGCAAGCAGTATAGAGTCACAGCACAGTGAAAAGTAAACACAACGCACAGGAGTTATTGGCAGCAATCTTCCGCCGCATGTAATGATCTTCAAACAGTCGTGAGAAGTGCACCATACTGTATGTCCTCCAGTCATCCATATTGTCAGACTATAAGCTCCGGGTACCCCCAGCAGCATTCTGCCAAAGTTGCTGTGGCAATCTTCCTCTGCTCATCAGACCCATGTGTCTTGCAGACTCAAGTTTTCATCATCTGATTATCTTGATTATATCAGGTATCACCAGAGGTGAAAGTAAGCCGGAAAGGTCTGGTATGCCGTGCCGGACTGGACCAGCTTTCCCAGGCTGGTGATTGAAAGGGTCTGGGGCTCCCGGCAGCGGCAGGAGCCCTGGGCCCTTTAAATTGTGACCAGAGCCCTGCTGCCAGAGCCCCTGGGTGGTGGAGGCAGCTCAGGTGGTAATTTAGAGAACCTAGAGCTCCTGGCCACTGCTACCGCAGCAGACCCCAAGCCCTTTAAATCTCTACCAGAGCCCCAAGCCTGGGGTAGCAATGGCAGCCGGGAGCCCCCAGGGCTCCCTCGGTGAGGGGCTCTGCTGTGGTAGCAGCAGCTGGAGCCCCAGGCCCTTTAAATTGTCCCCTAGCCCTGGGGCTCCCAGCCACCTCTGCAACTGGTAGCTGTGGGGGTGATTTAAAGGGCCTTGGGCTTCCAGCCATCGCTATCGCAGCTGGAGCCCTGGGTCCTTTAAATCTTGATTTAAAGGCCCTTGCCTCTTCTGGTTGAGGCCACACCTCTTCCAGTTGAGGCCCCGCCCGCTGCTCAGGACTCAGGCATACTGGTAAGTCCCTTAAGTTACTTTCACCACTGGGTATCACTCTAGTTGTGCTGTAAATTCAGGCAGTTACTGCCTTGTTAGCTAATGTGCAGCAATTGCCTGTAGGATTTCAATTAGAAGACAAGAAGCCTCTCAGGATATGTCTACACTGCAATGTATGCCTATGGTTAGTGGGACTCAAATGATCTGAGCCTGGCTTAGAGAACGCAGGTCTTGAGCATCAACACTCATTGTTAACCCTGCATTAAGCTTTTTCTAATCTGGGCTTGAACCTGGGGCTCTGGCATCCACACGGCAGCACACAGACCTGAGTCAAATCTCCCATATATCAGACCTCCTGGTGCTCTTTGAAATGTGGCTGCTCTAGCCTTTTGACCATGGTGCACTCTGGGAAAACTTGACTGTCCACTCTGCTACTCTGGTGGTCATTAATGATACGAGCCGCACAGACAGTTTCTGCTGAGTTCTGTCCTCCCTTAGCTGCCATTCCTGTTCCATAAATTGCAAGGCAAGTGCCTGCTCCTGTGCTGAAACCTTGTGCAGCCAGCCTGAGCCTTTCCTCTTGCTTCTCAGCATGCCTTTTCTCTAGCCATACATCCTTCTGTCTTGGCACTGGACCTGCTTGCCAGCCTTCTCAAGAACTTCAACCATAAATTTAGACACAACAAATGCTGCATCTTGGCAGGGGCTTAGATTAGATGACCCTTGCGTTCCCCTCTAACCCTATGATTCTATAAGTTCATCACAGAACATTTCCTCTTGGAACAGTCCATGAAGGTACATTGGCCCAGGCTTCTGTTTCAGTGTGGGTGAACTGTGGAGGTACTGAAGCAAGTAGAGGTTGAAGGGCCATGAATAGGACAAGACACAGAATTATAATCTCAAATAGCTCAGTGCAAGAGCACAGAAAAAATCCATGTGGAATTTCAAGAACATAAAATGATACTTTTAGAAACTGAACATCAATATATTGTGAGGGATGCTTCAGACCACAGAAGGTCTCTAGACACAGCCTAATTAATTACAGCAAAAGAAGTGCAGACACAATGATAAGTTAAGTATCAGAGGGGTAGCCGTGTTAGTCTGGATCTGTAAAAGCAGCAAAGAATCCTGTGGCACCTTATAGACTAACAGACGTTTTGGAGTATGAGCTTCCATGGGTGAATACCCACTTCGTCAGATGCATGTATCTGACGAAGTGGGTATTCACCCACGAAAGCTCATGCTCCAAAACGTCTGTTAGTCTATAAGGTGCCACAGGATTCTTTGCTGCTTTTAGTGATAAGTTAAAAATGCAAAGATGCACTTTTGATCTTAGAACATTTCAGAACTACTTGGAGGTGGGGACAAGGACCAGCACTAGGGGTTTGAGTGCCCTAGGCAGACAGCAATTTTGCCACCCCGCGTGCTGGTCCCGCAGCTCCGGTGGAGCTGCTGCAGTGGTGCCTGCGGGAGGTCCACCGGAGCCCCGCGAGGAGCCGACCGTCCACAGGCACGACTGCGGTAGCTCCACCGGAGCCGTGGACCAACAGACCCTCCGCAGGTACCACTGCGGCAGCTTCATCGGAGCTACCTGCCACCCCCTCCGGCAAAATGCCACCACCAATTATTTGGGTGCCCTAGGCGATTGCCTAGGCTGCCTAAATGGTAGCGCTGGCCCTGGTGGGGACAGTGCCATCAATGGCCATCCTACAGAAACTTTTTCTGTCATTTCAGACCTTCCACATTTTGGAAGCTATAACAGCTCTTGTGGTGCCCAGTTGGTAGAGGAGTTGTTATTCCAAACTGCTGGTGTGAAACATGTAGTGTATGCAGCCGAAGTATTCAAATGTATAGTGACTGAACAGCACATCTGTGAGTGAAGTGGCCTGGTCAGCTACTGAGGCGACCCTGGAAAATATGCCTTTCCCCAAAATCTGACTACCTATCTGGAGTTCCTGCTTCAGGCATAGTTTCCAGCTATCTGCACAAGGGATAGGGTCAGAATTCACGAGGGAATCAACAGGATACTGCATTCACTTCCACATGGCTTACCCCATTACCACTGCATGCAAACATGCAGAACTCCACAGCCTTCCTGTCAACCCCACCCCATGCTCCTCTGGCACATTTCTGGACAAAATTTCAACTCCCAGTCATATCTAGGACAAATGTTTTGTCACCTATGGACTGCATGGACTTCCTCTAACTGAAATGGACTAGATATGTCAATGAAACACATTTCCACCACCTCCCACCCCTGCACAAGTCATTGTTTCTGTGCAGCTTGATAGACCATTGAGTGGTTACAGAGTGGCATATTTACAGGCATGGCAATGTAAGGTTATTATTTTTAAGAAACAGCAATGGCCCTAGCAAAAATCTGCACTTTTCCAGTGAAAATATACTTTAAAGATGTTCAGTTCTGTTTGTGTTTCCCAGTCATCACTCTGAACTTCACGTAGTGAGCAGAGTGGGGGGATGCCAAGGTGTACTATCCATCATTAGTGCATACACGCTGTTAGCCAAGGTTTCTCACAACTTTTGCATTACTGTATTAATAAGCATTACAATGAGCATTAAAATGGCTGTGAATTTTTGTTTATTGCCTGTGACCTGTCCACGACTTTTACTAACAATACCGGTGACTAACTCGTAGTTTTAGGCATAAGGCCAGATTCAAAGTCTGCTGAAATCAGTGGGAGTCTTTCAACTGGACTTTAAATCAGGCCCTCGGAAGGCTTCCATTTTTATTTCAAAACTAGGATTTTCATGAATATTTTCAATTTTATTGTTAAGCTTAAAGAAATAAAAATGCACATTTTTGTGGAACTCTAGTGACGAGGTCCATATTTTTACCCACTGTTTAAGGAAATTTGAATATACAGCAGATGGATCCTCTGTAGTCTGGTATTTAAAAAAACCCTAATAATATGGAAATTCTCTTCTTTCATACACACAGTCACACAATCATTTGAGTGATACGTTTTCAATCCTTTTATTACATGTGTCATAAACAGATAGTTAAGAGTTAATGCCTCTTTTACCTGTAAAAGGTTAAGACGTTCACCTAGCCTAGCTGACACCTGATCAGAGGAACCAATGGGGGAACAAGATGTTTCAAAAGGAAGGACGGAAGTTTCTTTTGTTTAGAGTCACTTTTCAGTTTCAGCTGGAGTAAAAAAGATCAAGGAATCAGCCTCTTATCAGTGTCAGGGCCGGCTTTAGGAAGTGTGGGGCCCAATTCGAACATTTTTGGCGGGGCCCCGGCAGGGATGACATAAAAAAAAAACATGTAAAAAGAAGCCTTTCATTTCTTAGCAACGGGTTCCCTATAAAAAGTTCTGATTTAAGGGATGTGCCACCATATGTATTTTTTGTACCAATAGGGTTACCATACGTTCGTATTTTCCAAGGAGGAATTTTTAAATTTTAAAATTTCCTCCCGGATGGCGATTTAAGAACCAAAAAGCCTGACATGTCTGGGAAAATACAGATGTATGTTAACTCTACCTAAATTTCTTTTTTAAAAAGATGGGCCTGAACTAGAAATGAGCTCCGTTTCACATGTGTGGGTCCCCGCCACTCCCTAGGGGTGTGCTAAGGTGACCAGATGTCCTGATTTTATAGAGACAGTCCCAATTTTGGGGTCTTTTTCTTATTAGGATCCTATTACCCCCCACCCTCACCCTGATTTTTCACACTTACTGTCTGATCACCCTAGGGTGTGCACATGTGTGGGTCCCAGCTGCTCCCTGCCCCCCTCATTGAAGTAGATGAGCAGGGTTACTGCCTTGGGAATTGCAGGGCAGCAGTGGACATGGGGCTGGCTGGAGGCAGGGCAGAGGCTGACTGGAGGTAGGATCTAACTGCAGGCAGGGCAAGGAGACAGGGGTGTGTGGGGTGGGCTGGCTGGCTTCAGGTAGGGCTGCAGAGGGGTGCGGCAGAGGTTGGCAGGCTGGAGACATTGTGGAGTGTGGGACTGGCTGGCTTCAGGCAGGGGTGTGTGGCAGGGGGTGCAGGGCTGGTGTGGGTAGGGCAGGGGGTGCAGGGCTGGTGTGGGCAGGGCAGGGGGTGTGGCAGGGGCTGGCTGGAGACAGGGCAGGGGGTGCGGATCTGGTGCAGGCAGGGCAGGAGGTGAGGGGCTGATGTGGGCAGGGGGTGTGGTAGAGGCTGGCTGCGGGCAGGGGGTGCGGGTACAGGGGATACAGCCCACCCTGAACAGTGAGTGTCCCCTTCTCCTCCTCCCTCCTGCACCGAGGTAGCAGCAGCAGCCCGAGGCTCCCCTGCTTCCACCGCCCCGGCCCTGCAAATAGCCGAGGGAGCCCTGGGGAAGCGGTGGGGCTCTGGGGACTATTTAAAGGGCGGGGCAATAGAAGCAACAGGAGCCCCGGACTTTTTAAATAGCCCCCAGAGGCCCGCAGCCCTACCCCAGGCCCCCAGTAGTGGGACTCTGGTGGCAATTTAAAAGGCCTGGGGCTCCAGGGCCATCCAGAGGATTCAGGGGGCCTGGGGCAAAGCAATTTCGGGGGCCCCTTCCATAAAAAAAAGTGCCATACTATACAATACTATGCAATACTATATTCTCGTGGAGGTCCCTTTCGGGCCCGGCGCAAATTGCCCTACTTGCTACGCATCCATGGGTGGCCCTGGGAAAAATAAACCTTCTGCATCTCAGCACAAACCCAGTTTTGAGAAAACTTTTTTACAAGGTATCACTGGTTCTTAGCATCAGCTAGTGCTAAAAGGCACTAAAGTTCATTAAAAGGAATGGCAACTATTTTCCATCAAAACCTTTCCTGGATCGAAAACTAGGGGTTCTTTAAAAGCAGAAAAAAATCATGGACAATGTCTGCTTTCCTTCAAAATTTGTTGTGGTTTTTTTTTAATTGAAAAGCTGAAATTAGTCTGCCAAAACCTGAATATGGTTTGGAGTTTCAGATGTGTGTGGCCAAATATTTGCTGCTTGCTGTGTTTGATTGTTTAAAGAAACAATAAAAAAATTCTGCTTAAAAAAAAAAATCCAAAACTTTTGAACAACCTCAGCTTGTGACCAAATGCCTGAGCCCATCCAGTCAGAGATTTTCCTGGTTTCTGATACTCTGCAGGCTTCATTGACTCATATCTGTCTCCATAACTTTGGGTTCATTTAGGTTAGAACATATGAACAGCCATACTGGGTCAAACCAAAGGTCCATCCAGCCCAATATCCTATCTACTGACAATGGCCAATGCCAAGTGCCCCAGAGGGAGTAAACCTAAAGGTAAATATCAAATCATCTCTCTCTTGCCATGCATCTCCACCCTCTGACAAACAGAGGCTAGGGACACCACTACTTACCCATCATGGCTAATAGCCATTAATGGACTTAACCTCCATGCATTTATCTGTTTCCTAGAGACTGGCTCCATGGGGTCCCTCACCAACTGGAGACTGTTACTGTGGGTTTGTCTTTAGTATAGCTTATGTACATACTCCAAGAACTGAGCATTTGAGCTTGTTCCAGAATCTGGGGTGAGCCTATGTTGTGAAAACTGAAATGCTCAAAATAGCACAGGCATGTGAATGGACATAAGGTGTTAAAATTAAATTAACCCAGGGGTTCTCAAACTGGGGGGTCAGAACCCCTCAGGGAGTCACGAGGTTATTACTGGGGGTTGCGAACTGTCAACCTCCACCTTAAACCCCGCTTTGCCTCTAGCATTTATAATAGTGTTAAATATATAAAAAAGTGTTTTTAATTTATAAGGAGGGGGGGTCGCACTCAGAGGTTTGCTGTGTGAAAGGGGTCACCAGTATAAAAGTTTGAGAACCACTGAATTAACCCCTCTGAAGCCTCAGAGATTGCAGGGGAGGGGATCTCCCTTGGTAGGGTTGGGAAGGATATTGCTCTTCTCATGAGATCCCTCCCCCAGTGGCTAATTTTAAATGAAGATAACCTCCCCTGACACAAATCTCCCTATGGCACTGAAACTAAATATAGATTATAATTTGGCATTTGAGACGTGAAAGGGATGGTAGCCCTAATGGAAAAGCTTACAGCTTGGCTCTTCTGCAAGCCTCAGCCTCCTGAATGAGCTTTAGGGTAGGGAAGGCTGTGCCTCTCAAACAGCCTGGCCCTGCCCCCATCCGACCCCATCCACTTCCTGCCCCCCGACTGCCCACCCCCCTCAGAATCCCTGACCCATCTGCTCCTCATCCCCTCACTGTCCCCTAGAGACCCCCCACCTCTGCTCCCTGTGCCCTGACTGCCCCAACCCCTATCCCCCCCGCTGAGTCCTGACAGACCCCCGGAACGCCCATGATCCACCCCCCCATTCCCTGTCCCCTGACCGCCCCCTCAACCTCTGCCCCTTCTCTATTCCCTCCCTATCCCCAGGACTCCCTGCCCTTTAGCCCATCTCTCCCCAGCTTCCCCCTCACCCAGAGCCTCAGCACATCCAGGAGCTTCGCTCCACAGCAGCGACGTGACTCAGGCAGGGTCCCTGAGCTCCACTCCGCTCAGAGCTGTGTGCTAAGGGGGCGGGGCTGCATGCTTCAGGCTGAGTGGTGGGAACTCAGGCCCCGCTGGAGCTCACAGCCCTGCCCCTTTATCACGTGACTCTGAGCGGGGCAGGGCTCAGGAACCCCGCTGCAGCTGTGGAGTGAAGCTCCTGCATGTGCTGAGGCTCCGGGAGAGGGGCGGAGGCGGAAGCCTCAGCCATTCTCGTGGGGGCCCCTGAGGAGCCCAGGGCCTGGGGCAAATTGCCCCACTTGCTCCCCCCCGGGCAGCCCTGGGGAGCCCCAGGCCCTTTAAATTGCGCCCTCGGGAAGCCGGGCCACCCTGGTACAGCACACCAGCTCTTGCCGGTATGTTGTACTGGGGCTTGGGCGTGGGGCCCTCTTAGGGGCGGGGCCCGATTCAGGGGAATTGGTTGAATTGGCCTAAAGCAGGCCCTGATCAGAGTAGTAAGTTTTAGAAAAGAATAAGTATGTTTATGTTTATTTTCTTTTGTAACTTGTCTTTGTGCAATTAGGGGAATAATCAAATTTGGGTATTCTTGTGTGTACTAAGGTTTTTGTCCAGGGGAACATCCTGTGTTTTAGATCTGTTGTCTGTGAGATCAGCTTGTATGCTGTCTCCCAGAGGGTTTTTCTTTTACCTTTCTTTTCTTTAATTAAAAGTCTTCTTTTTAAGAACCTGATTGATTTTTTCCCCTGTTTTTTAGATCCAAGGGGATTGGATCTGGACTCACCAGGGACTGACTGGGGGAAAAGGGCGGGGAAGGAGTAATTCTTCCTTGTTTTAAGATTCTTCCTTGTTTGGATCAATGTTCACCAGGGAATTGGTGGAGGAGTCTCTCAAAGCTACCCAGGGAGGGGAAGGTTTTTGGGGGGAAAATAGAGTTTTCCAGATGATTCAAACATTTGGATGGTGGCAGCAAAACCAGATCTAAACTGGTAATTCAGTTTAGGGGTTCACATGCAGGTCCTCATATCTGTACTCTAAAGTCCAGAGTGGGGGTGAAACCTATGACAACATGTGTCCATAAATACAAATACAAAGGTACAGGTACAGAGATTAGGACTGTACAAAACATTTGCACCAAAATGAAAATTTAAATTTTTTCAAATTTTGTTATGAAGTCAAAAATAGATCTATTTTTGCAGAGAATTTCATACATTATATTACACAGAGGTAATTTATTTTCCAATTAAAAAAAACAAGTGAAAATCAATTGCAACAAATTACTAAACATGTAGCTGTTGGTTCTATGTAAGGTGCCGAATGAAGTAATGTGAAATTCTTTAGGCTAACAGATTTCAATGATAGTAACATTTTATTAGAACTTGATTCTGAGCTGTCTTCCTTCCCCAGGAAAATGCCTTTAAAGCTTTTAAAGATACGGTTCCACTTGAGACGAAAATTAGAGTTTGGAGGCTCAAATTAGTGTTATGTAGTTTCTGTACTGTTAACAGCCATTTAATAAATGTGATGACTGTTGTCTTCCATCTTCAGTCATTTCTATCAAATGAATTGACACCGAAGATTTGATTGATTAGCAACACACATACATATCCACAACTCAGAGAGAATGTACTGTAGTTAGAGATGTTTGCTTATTTGCTTGTTTGACAATAATACTGACCAACAAATTAATCTTTAATAACCATTTTATTTATTGCAGAGAAGGTTAGAGGGCGTGCATGTATATATATAAGAATTTGGCTGCATTTTATTTTTTGTCTTTAATGTTATTTTCAATAATTCATTATTGATTATTTAGTGTCTGTCTGAAAATATAGTGCAAATAGTGATGCAATATCACATTCTTGTTTCAGTGTTAGTGGCCAAATTATGTATTTTTTTCTAGTAGAAAAAGTCATGTAGTTGGAATTTTCTGTGTATGGTCTAACCTTGAGAAAATATCCCCTTCCAAATTGTGTCTGTAATCTAAATGGCAGTCTGGCAATAGAGAGCATAGTTAATAATTCTGACCTTCGTGGTGGCTGTTGGAGAAGATAACTACCTATAGCACAAAATGCCTGTTTAACCTATTTATGACTGTGATATTTTTTGCCTATATCAGAGTGAAAGCTGCACATTAGAAAATTGCTTTATTGGATGCCTCATGTGACCAAGTAGAGCAAAGCACCGCTTAATTTCTCACTCTACTACCACAGACAAATTTCTTTCTTTCTTTCTTTCTTTCTTTCTTTCTTTCTTTCTTTCTCAGTGAAGTAGGGCTCCACTGGGTTGTAGTTTTACATACAACAATAGGAAAAACCTAGTTCTCTTATAAGTTTACACATTTTTTAAGTGTCCCATCCACATTACGAGAACTACTAGGAATCCTGTTAGTTTTTTCCATCTCTTATGTGCCAAGAACACAAATGGGGGAAGAGCTACTATGCAGAATCTCTTCACCTACAGAAAATGCCCCTAAACTGCGGAGATCCTCCTGTGGTTTTAGGGCAACTTAATGCCAGGCATGCTGGGCAAAACTGCTTTAAGGTAGCCCAGGTTACAGCCCACAATACGAGCTAGGGTGAAGTTATTAACCCTTCCTTTTGTTTATAATAACTCATTAAAAAAGAGGTACTTTAAAAGCAACTACTCCTGTTAAAGTGCCACTCCTTTTAGCTTAATTCAGTGAGATCTGATGTACAGCAGGAGATGATATAGAGCGATTATTGTTAAGATGAGGGCAAATGGGCAGTATGCATCTAGGAGCATCAAAATAATGCTTGTGAATCCATTTAAGTTAGATGGATTGCTCTTGTGAACATTAAGCACAATTTGCATATTGCTTTGCATATGTATTACCTAACCTGCATAAATAAAGATGTAATTTTAGTCAATTGTGCATTAAAGCTATTTGCTTGAAATATACAGCATGTACTTTGAATGGTAAGATTGCATTTTTTAAAAAAAATATTAAAATTTGTTGATTGCTAGGTAACCTCTTGAGATACAGCAATTCCTTTTCAATAGTTGTCTAGCAGACAGTAGGAAAGTCATGCATACAGAGTGTCAAACTAATTTCAGGAACTTGCTGCAGGATTTATCATGCCAGACTAGATACATTTACTTATTGTTGTTTGCAGTGTTGTTGTGGCCAAGTTCATCCCAGGATATGAGAGAGACAAGGTGGGTGAGGTAATATCTTTCACTGGACCAATACAATTGTTGTCTCTCTTACATTAGTCAAGTTTGGTATTTTGCCTCTGGCAGTGGCTTAGGCCTCATTCTTCAGTAAGAGATAAAATCTCCCCATTATCATAGAGACATAGAGTTTAAGGCCAGAAGGGACCTCTGGATCATCCAGTCTGACCTTTTGTATTTCACAGGCCGCTACACATCTATCAGCCACCTCCACACTGAGCCCAACAACCAGAACTAGACCAAAGTATTACAGCCTATAGGAAACTAGACTGTTATTGCCACCAGCACAGTAGGTGAGCAGTATCTTTTATTGGACCAATTTCTTTTGGTGGAAGGTACAAGTTTTCCAGCTACACAGAGCTCTTAAGAGCTCTGTAGCTATTATCTCTTAAGAGCTCTTTATAGCTTCAGAACTTGTACCCTCCAGAAACAGAAGCTGGTCCAATAAGAGTCATATATATATTATAAAAGCCACTGCCAGAGAACAGGAGAGATTAAGGTGCACAAATGCCTGAGGCCCCTGCAATGGCAGGGAAATGATTAAGTGAGCTATACTCAGGTGATCCTATCAAGTGACCTGTGCCCAGTGTTGCAGAAGAAGACAATAATACACCTGGCCAAGTGAGCAATGATATTCATGGATGTAAGAGGGGGCTATCTTAAAGATCTCTGAGAATCTGGGTTTAATTCCCTCTTTATATCAATCCCAATCTGAATATTTATTTCTGATAAATATTGTTCAAATAGTCCTAATATTTTCTCTGCAGGAGATTCTGATAGAATAAAACTTTAATAAGGAGAAATTGATCTTGATTCTCTCCTGCCTTTCCCCTTGTGTATACAATTGTATACAATGAGTATTAAATGTTATCACACTGATCTAATAGTGTTTTTTGTCCACTTTGTGCTCATTTTATATTTGTGTAAATAATTACACAACACTTAGGCTAGCGAAGAAGCATGGCCTTTGTATCTACAGTGCAGACTAATAAATTCTAGGTTGAAAATATGTCTAAGATGATAAGCTTTATACTCTATACAGTTTTTTTTTTACACATGAATAATATTTCAGACTTAAACACCTCTTAATATGAAAAAAAAAATCTAGAGAATCTTTTCCCCTGAGCTCTAGTGGCTGTTATTTTACTGTTTTTTTAGAAGCCTAGGTGTCAGGAGATTAAGGTTTGTTAATACATTCATCCAAATAATATGTCTGAAGACTTACAACCTTTCAAGGCTTCTTTTGAGTTATTTGAGAGAGAGTTTATTAGTAAATAACCAGTGTAAGGATGATTAATCAGAGAGAGTGGAGAGGTTGAAAGTTGTACTGTGCTTCTTACACACACAGCAAACAGAGTAGAAGCCAGGGAAACAGACCAAAGGGAATGTTTTCAGTGTGCTATCATAGAACAGCTAGCTCTGAGTTCTGAGTTTATAATGAACACCTTCATAAATGTTACAGAGCCCTGAAGTATTCCCGCCCACTACATCCCTCGTTTTCTATAGCCTCTAACCCTCACATCTACTTTTTTCTGTCTTGAGCTTATCTAAATGTAGAAGAATGAACGATGTCCATATAAGCGCACTTTACTACTGGTATAGTTGTTTCCGCACTAGGAAGTTGTGCTGGTTTAACTATATCTATTTCTAAACCAATATAGTTAAAGCAGTACAAAAACTGTATGCAAACCAGTCCTAAATCACTGTTTTTAAAGAAATATTTACCTAAGCTACCATTACTTACTTATGACAGTGCCAGTAAGTACATGTTCCTTTAATTTGAATTCTGTCTCCTTAATGAGCTAATCTGAAGTTAAAGCACCTAAAGGGTACCCCATAATCTGACTTCAAGCAAAATCATGAACCCACATAAGGTGAATACCATCTATTGGTTCTTATGAAGAATGCGGAGACAGTTTAGATAAAAACCTACCTGAATCTTATGTCATGCTTAGCACAGAGTATTAATTAACCTCCTTCACACATGTACTTTATTTTATTTTATTTTGAGAATCCTGTGGCACCTTATAGACTAACAGACGTTTTGGAGCATGAGCTTTCGTGGGTGAATACCCACTTCTTCAGATGCATGTGACATGCATCTGAGGAAGTGGGTATTCACCCACGAAAGCTCATGCTCCAAAACGTCTGTTAGTCTATAAGGTGCCACAGGACTCTTTGCTGCTTTTACAGATCCAGACTAACACGGCTACCCCTCTGATACTTTATTTTGAGAGTCAGCAATGTGCTGGCAACTTTTTGGTGACTGCTTTTTGGAGCTGATGCTCAGTGTTCAATATAGAGATTCCCCATCAATGACAGTGTGACACTATGCCCCATATTCTTCATAGATATATTATTTACGCCATACTCAAATCATAACTAAGATATGTTTTAGCCAAGATGGATCATGTGAGGTATCATTGGAAAGGTTATGATGTACTGACTATAATTATCCTATTTGTATGCACGTATCATTTTTGTATCTGAAGTTAGAAATGTTGTCTATGTACCTATTACAACTGTGTTTACACCTGGGGAATGCCCACCAGATAAAATACAACCAGCCTGGATGGGCCATTAGGACTTTGAAGATGCTAATCTCCCACCTTCCTAGGATGCTGGAAACAACCTTTGACTCCTGGCTGCCTTGACCCTGCAGGGTCATGTGGTACTGAATTCCATCTGAGACTGCTAGTATTTTTCCACTGATGGGATGTGGGGGGGGAGATCAAACTGGGAAGGCAGTGAAGTGAATTAATCTTGGTTCATATCCCTATCCAGGATGACAGCTGGAAATTTCTAAAAAACAAAGAGAAGGGGGAGAAGGATTTAGCCCAGGCTGGAAAAGGTGTCTGGCCTGTGAAAGAAATGCCTAAAACAACATTTAGGGTGAACATTACTACTTGTAACCAGTCTCTTTAGTGCAGGGGTAGGTAACCAATGGCACGTGTGCCGAAGGCGGCACCCGAGCTGATTTTCAGGGGCACTCACACTGCCCAGGTCCTGGGCACCAGTTAGGGGGCTCCGCATTTTAATTTAATTTTAAATGAAGCTTCTTAAACGTTTTGAAAACATTATTCACTTTATATACAACAACAGTTTAGTTATATATTATAGACTTATAGAAAGAGACCTTCTAAAAACATTAAAATGTATCACTGGCACGCAAAACCTTAAATTACAGTGAATAAATGAAGACTCAGCACACCGCTTCTGAAAGGTTGCCGACCCCTGCTTTAATGTGTCAAGTTTAGTTTGCATGTTTGTTTTATTTGTTCAGTAATCTGCTTTGATCTGTTTGCTATCCCTTATAATCACTTAAAATCTATCTTTTGTAGCTAATAAACTTGTGTTTTTTTCTCTAAACCCAGTTCATGGAATCCATAACTGGTAGGGGCTGGGGTGGAGGAAGCAGTGCATATCTTCCTCCACATTGAGGGAAGGGATGAAATTCATGAGCTTACGCTGTACAATTTTCTATGCAGCACAAGACAAGACAATTTTGCGTTTACACTCCAGAGGGAGTGTGCATTTGAGTGCTGGACCATACCCTAGCTGAGTCTTCCCATGCAACGTTGATGTCAGTGTCTGTGTCTTTCTGCAGCTGGTTATGTCCCTACCTGTGTGTGTACTGGAGGAGGCTTGAGGGCCTGGCTCAGCAGGACAGTGTATGGGAGCCCAGGCAGGTAGCACAGGCATACTCAGTGGTACCCCGGTACCTCAGGTGGCCCCCCAGAGGTGGGGGGTAACTCGTCACAGGCAGAACCAAGTAAACGGTCATCAGATTTTTACTTATATTCCGGTATATGCCTCTATTTGCACACGCTTTGTGATGCTGAATTACATATTTTGCACTCAAAGGGCTAGAGTGCGCAATTCTTACATGGATGAGAACTTATTCTCACAAAAATACCACAGGTTATACTTATGTGAGTAAATACTCACCACAATGAGTAGGAGGTTTATACTCTGACCCAAAGCAAGGGAGATAAGTATATTTTTAAAGAATAGATCCCCTAAGATGTTTCTAAGCCAACATAATGCACAATAATTAAAAAAAAAAGGCATCTAGAATTAACTAAATTAATTGTAGTCAATGGATAAAAATGGGTCCTGTGGAAAACATAGTGTGTGATCATATAATTCAAGAGTATAGCATAATGTATATGTGTAAAGGAGGGCAATTAAGGTTGTATGCAAAGCCTTCATTCTATCATTTCCTAACTTTTGAATGCTTGACTTTGCAATCTTAACATTCTTTCAACACTGTGTTTATATATACAGCTCTTGCTCTTCATGCAACACTATAGAAGTTGTGCATGCATAGCAAGGGCAGCATAGATATACTTGACAACTCATTTGATGGCTTGATTGTGCTGTGTAGGTATAAAATACATGTCAGGCAAAGAATCACATATAGTCCATAGGGTCTCTAATCTGAAGAATCACAATTTGAGCAGATTTTTTCCCTAATAGACCTTTTAAAATGTTTTTTATGACTAGCTTTTTACTTTTCTTTCCAATCTCTCTAGTTTCTTATCCCATGTGCATCAGAATGATGTCTGGATGCTGGATGTATTTACTGAAGTAACATAAAGCTATTAAAAGATCTAAAATAAAATGGAAAGGATATTCAAAGAAAACTTTGAAATTTAGCTTGTCAGTTCCTCAGAGTAGGGGCTTTACTTTCATACCTGACTACTGGAAAGCACCTGACACACTTCTGATGCTATAGAAATAACAAATAAGATCCCTTGCTTAGCTTGTCTGCATTCCAGAATGGAGATGAATTACATTCAAAACTTCTTTAAAAAAGGGTTTAAAAGTTTGTTCAAGTTAGATGATATCAATGGCTTTCAATGGATTTTTCGAAAGAAAACTTCCAATCCCTTGTGTTAATATGCTTTGAATTCCTTCCCTTTCTGTAAGGGTTTCCCTTCAAAATCTATGTCAGGTACTGGGAACCACCAAATCTCAGCTTTGGGTGAGGTGGATATGGGCATTGCCACCTTAGGCCATCATTGTTCATTTCCTTCAACCCTTCTGATTTCATACCTCACAGCTGGGGATGGGAGAGACTGGGAAGATGAAATCCTTCTCAGCCCAGCAGATCTCTAAATCCTGTCAGCATCAATATATCTCCCTTCCTCTTTCCAGACTGAACTCTTCCTCCTCTTCCCGACTTGGGGATACTCTAGGGAGAGTGGGTAGTGGGTGTTTCCTTTGTGACATGGGCCCTATCGGAGCCATTTTATTAAGGGGCTGGTTGGAAAATGAGTTTCATTTCCACAGAAAATTTGGACTTTTCTTTAAAAATTTTAAATCCAAAATTTTTCAGCTGAAATTAATGGTTTGGGATGGGGGTCGGGGTTGGTTTTCCAGTGAAAAATTCGTTTAGTAGAAACACAATTTTCTACTGGAAAAAAAGTTTTAATGGAAACTTTTTGACCACCTCTGTTAGGAAGACATCAGTTAGGCTGAGAGGCACAGCCTCTGGATGGCTGGCACTGGCTTCTGAGGATCTCTGACGTTCTGGGGGACTAACTCAGTTCTCCTTCTGCAGGGGAAAGCTGACCTTATGTCATCCCCAAGGGACCCACATCAGGGAAATGCTACAAGAAGTCTCTAGGCCTTATATGCATAAATCCTACATAGGGAACGATTTGTCCTTTAGTGACTTATGCATCACTGAACAGCAAAGTCAGGAACAACCCTCTGATCTCCCAGCTCTCCTTGTGTTTTTCCACTAGACCACGCTTCTTCCAATGGAACTAAAAACAGTTTGATTTAGCAAAGTGTTAATTAAATCATATATTTTCTCCATATCTGTGGGTTTGCACTTTGAGTTTCATGGTTTGAGCAAACTCCAAAATCTCAAAGTGAAACACATTTTAAAGCACCACATTTCACATAGTTTCTACCCAGAATTCTTCTCACTCCTGCCCTGGCATCTGAAATTCATGCTAGGCTAGTGCAAAGTTTGGTCCAGGTTTCTTTGGAACTCATTCCAAACTGACTTGAAACTTGGTTCACTCAGGTTTGCTGAAAAGTTTGCAAACCTCAATATCCCTTTCAGTAAATGTGCCTTAAGTTTCAGATTTGTAATAAAACTGGAAACAGGCCAAGATGCTTCTATTATTTCAGTAAATAGATGCAGCTATATTTATACAGCCATTTTGAGACTATGGGGCACTAACTGCAAATACACGTTCCAGACTCTTTTTCCCTACTGCCCAGTAATATCAATCAACCCTTCCCTGTAGATTTTAAGGGACAATCTGCAACATATGGAATTAGAAGGTCAATGAGATACATTGCACCAGTGTCTCATAAACCCCGCAGAAGAATTTTGTTCTCAGTCTGCTGCAGTCTCCAATGCACAGGGATAATATGCTCATAGGAGGAGATTCAAAGCACAGTAGAGGATTTAGATACCACTATCCATTCAAATTAAAGTCAGTAGGTGTTGTATGTCTAAACCAAAGTCTGCTTAGAAATGCTCAGCTGCTGTACCTAGACCCAGAGAGTGGCATTCTGATGACCATGATAAATTGGCTTCCTTTGCGAAGAAGTACAATCTATGTCTATAAATCCTGCTGACAGTCTGAAGCCATACTATGAACTGAAGAATAGAAACATGTTAATAAAGTAGCTTTACAGAACACAAGCACATATGAAGCCTCACTCATTAACAGAACATGGTAAAATGAGAGTGATGCCAGGTTTCTGTCAACCCAAATTAACCTCACAATTTAAAATTCTACATTTTAACATTTTTCTAAATCAAACAAAAATCATGTCAGAATGAAAACTGTGCCCAACTGGTGAGTGTCTGTGTTACATGTCCCCCTCACTGCTAGAACCCCAGAGGACAGGAGTCTCTTACAGTCCCAACCAGAGAGCTTTATTTCAATCTGAAACAGCTCATCCTTTTACCATTAGTGTCCCCATTTCTGTCCCTGATGTGTCAGCAAATATATCAGCTGTCACACAGATGTTTCAGAGCCAAGCCCAACCCTGTCATCTTCCCCTCTTTAGTGCAGTTGTGTTTCTGCTGCTGTGTGGTTATCTAATCCTCAGGTGTGTTTTTATCCTCGTTACTGGTAATTCATTTGGCAGCTTCAGTCTATAAGAACCTCCATAACTGTTCTGAAAGAAACAGCCATCACAGCCACTTTCTCCCACTCAGGTGCTTCCCTTCCGCTAGCGGCTCTTCTCACTGTCAGGCCTTTCCTGTTCTTCATCATATCAGTCTATCTTCCTGGCTTTGCCTTTCCTTCCTAGTTCTTGCCCACCACTTTGAGCATGAATATGGCACCTCTATTTTCTACCAGGTATCTCATTTTGCTTCAAAATATGCTTTACCATCACTCCACCACATCTCAGTATTACTTCCTGACTGTTACACATCATGCTACCTGCTGCTGAGCACCTCAGACCTCAAACTTCCATGCCCTCTGCTGCGTTATGCCAGTGCTCAGTGTGAGGATGACACAGGTTAGACATACTGGGGTTGCTGCTCCGCTATAAAAGGAACTTGAACAAGTTTCTGATCATTTAACACGTATGCTATTTCAATAACGCAACATTTAATGTCCCAGCCTGCGCTGTGTTTCATCCATAGTCACTGCATAAAAACAAACAACGATCCAAACGAATGAGCCTGGTATTCATAACAGCACCAGAGAACTTTTAATGTTCTTCAGCTTTAATAAGTTGGAAGTAAAAGAATGGTGTTACTGCAAAGACAGACTGTAGCTGTGTTTATTTATTTTTCTAATGCTGTGAACTGATTTCTTGGGTTCTGATGGACCTTGTCTTTATTTTTATTGACTTGCCCTTTTCACTGCATGACAGATAGCTATTTCATGAGAAGGGCACACTACAGCCATGCAATTCAAGGAGTCCTGTGATAGATTATATTTTAATTCTTTCTGCCATAACAATGCGTTTACTGAGGCTACATAGACTGATCTGATTTTGTGGTGGAATCAAGGCTATTATTTAACTGATGGTATTAAATACACTGAAACATCACAGACGTGGTCACCTGAATACATGATTGTTCCATGGGAAGGATATAAAGCTTTCTTGCAGAAACTCAAGGTAATTCCCCTATGAGGGATACAACATGCAGGCCAAAAAAACTATAAGTGATCTTCTCTAGATGACATAACTGAGCTATTTTTAATATTACCATATAGAGGCAGGGCACATTCAGACAAAACTAACAAGACATCCAGCAACTCTCTGTTGTCACAAGTCGAACAGAGGCTATGGCTCCGAGATGTGAAAATTAGGGGAGCCCCAGGACTGCCTTAGTCTATAGCTTGGTCTCCAGCAGTAGCAGAAAAGGGGTGACAACATCAGCATCTTCTTAGATATGGTGCTGGCCTTAGCACTAGTGCAGGGATGGCTGATTCCAGAAGAGCAGCATATGGAGTCAGAGTCAGTTGCTAGTCTCTGTAAGGGCATCATCTAATTTCTTGTTTTGAATAAAGACTCTCACTTGTATTTACACTGGGGATGGTAGAATAGTATTAATCAAACAGATTATACAACAACTTTCCCCATTTGTCATTGAATAATTAATTGACAAATACTTTGGTGTGGTATTTGAGTAGCTCTTATGTGATGTATATGTTTTATGCACACAAGAGGCTGGAGTCACAGACTGGTTAAAAGGGGAGCATGAAACTTGGCAACAAAGAAAGGGGAGTACGGCTGTGAGAGAAACTCTGTAGGTGAACATGCAGGAGATTTAAAATGGCGGTTTCAACTCTACTTTCAGTAATTGAAACACAACTCACATGATCAGTGGTGGGAATTGAGTGGGGGGTCCCTAAGGACAGAATTGAGTCCCATAACTACTATACAAAATTTGTACATGGGCTGTTTGAACTAAATATCTGGAATTTGCTCAATGCAAATATTGAAAAAAAATCATCATTAGCATCTATTTGACTAATTCAAAAGTTGTTGGCAAAAGCAAAACAGGAATGAACTGAATATCTGAGCAAACTTCCTCAGTTTGTGCTAAAAATGTTCGAGGGGGGAGGAAATGGGCGTCATGGCCAGCTAAGAGATTCAGAGAGAATGGCATTCACACTCTGAATCAAACCATTCCTTTGTTGTAAAACCAGTAATTTCAATAAACCTCATAAAGAAAAAGTGAAGTTAAATTGTTACAAGAGAAATTGATGATTTCCATTTGGGGCCTAGATTGCCACAATGTTTTTAAAGCATCATTTAATGCACTTTAGATTCTCTATATTCACCTGGAATTTGTTTGGTGGTGAGCAAGTACAGGACAACATTTTTCTCTCAGATTTGGTCTGCTCTCCACAAATATGTGGAGCTTCCACGAGTATTCCAGGCTAACAAAGTATGGCTAGACCACTGTCATAAACAGATAGTTAAGGGTTAATGTCTCTTTTACCTGTAAAGGGTTAACAAGCTCAGTGAACCTGGCTGACACCTGAGCAAAGGACCAATCAGGGGACAAGATACTTTCAAATCTTGGTGGAGGGAAGTCTTTGTTTGTGCTGTTTGTTTTGTTCTTTGTTCGCTCTTGGGGCTAAGAGGGACCAGAGGTGCAACCAGCTTTCTCTAATCTTTCTAACACAGTCTCTCATGTTCATAATAGTAAGTACTAGCTAGAAAAGGCAGATTAGGTTTTTTTTTCTTAATTTGCAAATGTGTATTTTGCTGGATGGATATTTTACCTCTGTTTGCTGTAACTTGTATCTTAGGCTAGGGGGGAGAGAGTCCCTCTAGTCTATATAAGCTGAAGACCCTGCAAACATTTTCCATCTTGATTTTACAGAGATAATTTTTATTTTTTCTTTCTTTAATTAAAAGCTTTCCTTTTTAAGAACCTGATTGATTTTTTTCCTTGTGTAAGACCCAAGGGGATTGGGTCTGAACTCACCAGGGAGTGATGGGGGGAAAGAAGAGGGGGGAAAGGTTAATTCTTCTCTGTTTTAAGATTTAAGGAGTTTGGATCACAGTGATCTCTCAGGGTAACCCAGGGAGGGGAAAATCTGAGAGGGGAAAGGAGGGGGAATGGTTTATTTCTCTTTATTTTAAGACCCAAGGGGTTTGGGTATTGGGTCCCCCAGGGAAGGTGTTTGGGGGACAGGAAGTGTACCAGAACACTATATTTTTGGTTGGTGGCAGCGCTATCAAATTTAAGCTAGGAATTAAGTTTAGAAGGGTACATGCAGGTCCCCACTTTTTGGACGCTAAAATTCAAAGTGGGAATAATACCTTGATAGCCACATCTACAGGTTTCTGCATCCATTAATGGATCCAAACAAAAGAAGCTTTTTAACCAACTGAGTAGAGGCTCATACTTTTAGATCCAGAGGCCCTGGATTCAATCCCAGCAGAAGATCCAACACGGAGTGCCAGTTATACTCACATACAGGTTATGTCTATACTTGGAGCTAGGGATATGATTTCCAGCTCAAGTAAACATACTCGCTCTATTTCTTATTGAGCTAGCATGCTAAAAATAGCTATAGTAGTGCAGGCAGCAGTGGTGCAGGTTAGCTCTTCTGCATATGTACCCACAGGATTCAGGTGAGTTTGTACTTGAGTCAGCTAGCCTGTGCTGCTGTTGCCTATGGTACAACTGCTATTTTTAGCATGCTAGCTCAAAGAGAGGTAGTGCAAGTGTTACACACTCAAGATGACAATCACTCCTCAGCTTCGAGTGTAGGCATACCATTAAGGACAAAAGACTATCAAAGTAGCAATCCTCCATCCAGATTTAAAAACAGAAAATATGTTCTTCAATTAAACTGTGCTATTAGAAGCTGGTGTTTTGTAGTGAATCCTGGTTCTTTCAAAAATTAAACTCCATTTTTGAAAGAAAAATCTTGGAAATAAATAATTCTCAGCAGAAACAGTGTTGTTTAGGTAGAGGAGGTGAAATATCACCAAACTTCAAAAATATATATTTAATTTCATAACAGTATCAGACTGTTTAAAACACAGAGGATTGTATTAATTATGGGCCAACACTAGTCACATTAAGTAGTATCTTACTCCCAGATAGTCCCATTCATTTTAGTGTGACTACTCAACAAGTAAGGGATTATTTAATGTAACTAGAGGTGGTAGAATCTGGCCCTAAAGCAACAAGATATTTTCAGTCCACAAGAAAAGAAAGAAAAATTATCAGTGGTAATAAAATAGCTGGCCATGGATCATGTGGAATTTTTGAGCTCTTCAAGCATTTTGGAGTCAGATAACGAAGACATTCTAAGAAGTGTCAACAGCAGAATGTCCTTTTTTTTTTTTTGTATATTAAATGTGTATGAAGGAAAAGACTAAACAACAACATCTCAGCTGAGATTTATTAGCCTGTCACTCCTAATTGCAAAATGCAGGATTATTCTCCAGTGTGGAGGGCGAAACACTCTAGCATAAGATCTGAACATGAATTTAGTTGTTGAGAAATCATCTTGTTTCACTAGATTACACATGGTTGACTTGGAGATTTGACAACTTTATTTTAGACTTTTTAAAAAGGACTTTAAAAATAACCCAAAATCTAACCAAACACAACCCCTCCAACCTAACAATCAGAGAATGTGTTGCAGCTGGGCAGAAGCCTGGACTTCTCAGAGCCAGTAGATGGCTCCAGGTAAGCTCAGTAGTTTGAGCATTGGCCTGCTAAACCCAGGGTTGTGAGTTCAATCCTTGAGGGGGCCACTTAGTGATCTGGGGCAAAATCAGTACTTGGTCCTGCTAGTGAAGGCAGGGGGCTGGACTTGATGACCTTTCAGTGGTCCCTTCCAGTTCTGTGAGATGGATATATATTATTATGCTGAATGCCATATTTATCAAAGGGCATGCTGAAGCCAAAGACGACACTCCCCTCCAGAAAAGAAGTTAGCATCAGCCAAATGAGCATACTCAGTAATTTCAATTTCTCTCTTTCTCTGTGAGTCAGATCAGGGCTTGGCCTATGTGACTGCACAGGGGTGCATGGGGAAGAAAGCAGTCTTGATTCCATCCCTGTTACTTACTGGCCAGTGCAAGTCAATCATCTTAGGGCGTGTGGTAATTTGGTATAGGTCAGCAACAAATGGAGTAAACAGGGGAGGAGTTGCATCTCAAACATGTGTCTCTAAATTACAGTACCTCTTGTGCAGAAAGAGTGCAGAAGTTAGATCAGTAGAGGGAGGGTTTGTTAGCCTTGGGGGTTTGTGGACACTTTTGTGCAGATGATACTTCTTTGTTGTGGTGGTAGTGTTGGAGGGAACCACTCCATCCCTTTGCCCAGGGCTGTGTCTAAAGCCGCAACCTAGCTCTAAACCATGCAGAAAATCTGTGACAAAGATGAGAACTGGTTCAAGAGCTCGTAAGCCCATGCCAATGCCTTAACCACAAGCCTATCTCTCCCATTCAAAAGGCCCTATGGAAGCCAATGAAATATCTGACTTCTCTAATTTCCCAGGCCACAGCATGCAGATATTGTTTCAAACCAAATAACTCCGGAGTGTAGTCCAGTGATGACATTTAGTAGGTTAGAAAGGTAGCTGTAGCATGTCAATGTCATAGTATATGGTAGTACAAACATTAAAGCTATTTTTTTACACCCTTTGGTGGCTGTATTATATACATCAGTAACAGACATATGTACACTGTATGCACATAAAGAGAGAGTAAGGCTCCCTGCTCATGTTCCCCCGCCCCTCTTTCCTTCTGCTCCCCTGCCCTGTCCCCCTCACTCAATCACTCCCTAACAACCCCACTCAAAATTAGGGTTGCCAACTTTCTACTTGCACAAAACCAAACATCCTTGCCCTACCCTTCCTATGAGGTCCTGCCCTTTCTACAAGGCCCCATTCACTCCATCCCCCTTCCTCCACCACTAGCTCTTCCCACTCTCACTCACTCGCTCGTTTTCACTGGTCAGGTGCTCAGGGGGTGAGGGCTCCAACTGGGAATGCAGACTTTGGGATGGGGCCAGAAAGGAGGCATTCAGGGTGTGTGGGGGGGGCTCCATGCTGAGGCAAGGGGAATGTGTGAAGGGGTGAGGGCTCTGGGGAGGTGCTGGGGATGAGGGGTTTCGGGGACAGGAGGGTGCTGTGGACTGGGGTCGAGGGTGAGGGGGTCAGGGCTGGAGTAAGGGGTTGGGGTGTAGGAGAGGGTCAGGGTGCAGGCTGTGGGTGACACTTACCTCAAGCAGCTCCTGGAAGCTGTGACATGTCCCCACTCAGGGTCCTACACAAAGGTGCGGCCAGGCTGCTCTGTGCACTGCCTTGTCCACAGGTGCCACCTCCGCAGCTCCACTTAGCCATGGGTCCTGGCCAATGGGAGCTGCAGAGACGGTGGTTGGGGTGGGGGCAGCGTGCAGATGCCCCTGGATGCCCCTACACGTAAGAGCCAGAGGGGGGACATATCGCTGCTTCTAGGAGCCATAGCAAGCCCCACTGCACTGTCAACCGGACTTTTAATGGCCCTATCAACAGTGCTGGCCGGAGCTGCCAGGGTCCCATCTTGACCAGGCATTCCTGTCAAAAAATCAACACCTGGCAACCCTACTTAAAATAAATAAATACATTGGCAACACACAAGCCGTTTTCTTCCATCACATTGTTCATGCTGCTTGTGTGTTCTACGCCTTCCCCCACCTTGTATCTGTCTTGTCTCTTCAGACTGTTAGCTTTTTGGGGCAGGGACCCTCTATTACTCTATGTCTGTACAGTGCCTAGCACAGCGAGGCCTCATTCTTGATTGGCCCTCAGTCCGGACTGTACTAAACATGAATTACAAATGCACATCTGTGCATCCCCACAAAACATCAAATTGTTTATTTTTCCATAGTAACCAAAAGGATAAAAAGTACACCCTCTTGGCAGTAATTGCTGATTTATGACTTGTCACATTGTAGGCAATATGGCAGGATGCTTTTCAGCCAGCTGCTCCCAAGACTATAGAGGCTTTTGTCCTGGTTTAGAATAGTTATCACGTCTTGTTAGTAGCAATGACCAGCCTAGTTTGCCAATCTCCCACTCATTTGGGCTGTGCCTAGCCTAGTGATTTATGTAGTAGGCCTGGACAGGGAGGACAATGAGGCTCCTTGGTACCATGCTCCATGTATGTCTCTTATTGGCAGCTAGCATCCCAAAATAAATGGCATAAGTTCATGTACCTAATTGCTCACCCCAGCCTCCAATCCTCCTCTGCAAGATGATTATATTTTTAGTGAAAAACTGGGGCACTCTGATTGCAATGTCAGAGGAAAAAGTCATTTAAACAGAGATTAGGGAGGCTGATAGGGAAGTGGAAAGAAAAGGAGGCACCCTTTCCTCCCCACTCTCCCATCTCCCTTTTGCCAGGAAAAGTTAGGGACACTTTTTAATAATGCGAGGGAGACACAATATTTATCTCCCTGTGACCTCTTTGATGTTCTCTCCTAGTTCTCTCCTGCAAACTCTTCCCCTCAAATTTAGCTCTCACTCCACCTTCCCCTTCATTCACCAGTTGACTCAACTCCACCTGTGTCATGGTATAATTCCCCAATCTGAACCTTAGAGTCCCAAAGATGGGGTACCAGCATGAATTCCCCTAAGCTTAATTACCGGCTTAGATCTGATAGCTGCCACCAGTCAGGACTTGGAGTGCCTGATACACTCTGGTCCCCCCAAAACCTTCCCTGGGGACCCCCAAGACCCAGACCCCCTGGATCTTAACACAAGGAAAGTAAACTTTTTCCCTCACCAGTGCCTCTCCTAGGCTTTCCCTCCCTGGGTTACCCTGGAAGATCACCGTCTCTCTCCTTCTCAGGCTTTCCCTCCCTGGGCTATCCTGGAGAAAGAGTCAGATTCAAGCTCTGTGAATCTAAAACAAAGGGATTCCACCCTTCTCTCCTCCCTTCTCCTTCCCTGTTAAATACAGACTCAATTCCCTTGAGACTCAACAAGGGGAAAAAAATCAAACAGGTCTTAAAAAGCAAAACTTTTAATAAAAAGAAAGAAAAAAAAGTAAAAGTTATCTCTGTAATTTAGATGGTAAAAGTTACAGGGTCTTTCAGCTTATAGACACTAGACAGAAGCCCCCCCCCCCCCCCGCCAGCAAAATACAATTTAAAATACTTCCAGCAAACTACACATTTGCAAATACAGAAAACAATCAAAAGACTATAACCGCCTTACTTAATACTCACTATTCTGAATATATAAGAGACTGTAGCAGGGAGATTGGCAAGAAACCTGGTTGCACGTCTAGTCCCTTTCAGGACCCAGCGAGAACAAAGCCAAACCCAAAAACACAAACAAAGGTTTCCCTCCACTGAGATTTTAAAGTATCTTGTTTCCTGATTGGTCCTCTGGTCAGGTGTTTTTGGTTCCCTGTTTGTTAACCCTTTACGGGTAAAAGAGACATTAATACTTAACTATCTGTTTATGACAACCTGCCTCTCTTACAGCTCAAAATATTCCTCAAACTGCCACAGTTCCCTCCACCACCACCACCACCACCACAAAAAAAGCATCACCTGCACAGAAATGCCCACAAACCCCCCTTTACCCAAAGGCTAAGCAACTCTCACTCTACCCGTCTAACTTCAGAACCAGCTCCCTCTGAAGCCTCTCCCACTCACACTGCAAGTAGTCAGCAGCAAACCACCAAAACCTAAACACAGGCCCACACATTCACATGATCAGAAGACAAATTACCAGAACCTGTAACAGGTCTTCCTCCAATTAAGTTTCACCATATAACTCAGAGCACCTCTCCTCCGTGTCGCTGGACCCAGAAAATCAGTAATAAAGAGAGCAAAGAACATGAGAAAGGAACCTTGTATTTTGTTTACCTGGAGCAAACCTTAATTAGAATCACAGCAATTCATATTCCCTGTCTTGTGTTCTAGTCAGTGTGCTTCAAGAACTAGAATCCTCCATTGTTATACAGGTATATTGGAGCTGCCAGGTACTGCAGAAGTTTCAAGCTAAGCAGTTCCCCTTAAGGGTAGCAAGGAGAAAGAAATAACAGAATTAATTAACTGCATAAGACAGTATCAGTAAGAAGTCATGAAAAAGCAAAAGTGCAGTAATTGTCATAATTTTTCCGGATGTCTACAGAGTTCACACATACAGTCAGGCTAAAATAAGATGCAAGGAGGCAAAGTGTGTTCTCAGCTGGCTGCAGCTGAGCAAAAATGCTTTGTGGACCTGGATGGGGGGCTGTGCGGAACTTCTGGGCATGGGCCCTTTCTTTCTTCCCTTCCTGGGCCAGTCTGCTACAGATTTGCTGTTTTGGGAGGAGAATTGAGACTCTTCCCTGTTACTCGGGGTCCACACTGGCACATACAAAGACAGCCACTAGGTCTAACCAGGGCTGGGAAGGGAGCTGCTTAGTCAAGAGAACTAGGCCTAGCCAGAAATGCTGCTTCTCGTGGCTGCAGCTGCTGCTCCCATGTGGACTTGTTAGCCGAGCTTTAGATGAAATGCCTCAAAAGAGAAGGGAAAAGGCAGGTTGCCTTTATAGCAAAAGCAAGCCAGGTAGGAGCTGAACCTGCAGTCTCCTGAACTCTAAGTATATGCATTGTCCATTGCAACACTAACCCTCCACTGTGCATGCTATTTAACTGAGCAGTTGCTCTCAACTGTTGAGGCTGCAAGATGGTTGGGATGAGGAACCTTCTCTCAAAGCCCCATCTAACTTTTCCGCAAAACTTAGGCCCCAGTGAAACCAAAAAGCCAGTGCTGGGGACAGATAGCTCACAAACCCAGGGCTGGGCTGGAGTGGCAAATTCTTGTGTCAGGTGAGAAAGTCTGAATTTCTCCCCATTCCAAGGTGATGGAGCAGCAGCACAGCTGTTTCTGGACAGCTTCAAAACAGGGAGTATGCACACCTAAGATGACTGTGCTAACCGCTATGCTACAGAACCAATGCCCCTGGTCAGAGAGATGAGAGTTGTAGCTTGAGTGGATTGAAGGTGGCAACACCGGCAGCAGTGGAAGTATAAGGATGGACACTGATTGCATGAGCTGAAGGCATTTGTGCAAAGCGTGTGGCCAGATAGCCTTCGTATAACATCAGCCAAAAACGTTAACTCGAGAAGCATTGATGGTTGTGTTAGAATTCTTGCCTGCACCATGGGAGTCCTGGCTAATGCAGCCCTTTTGCTGTAGACTTGCCCCTCTTCCCACTGCAGCATCTGGAATTGGTTTAGGAAAGTGGGGTCTTTTGTCTGGGCCCTTCTCTGCTTTTCCACCTTTTGATTCCCAGCCTTCACATTCAGGAGACAAGGTGTGCTTTCCCAGCTGGGTGCAGCTGAGCAAAAGAGCTTTGTATAGCTGGTTTGGAGGGGCTGAGCTGAGCTGCTGGGCATTGGCCCTTTCTGCCTTCCCTTCCTGGTCCAGTCCGCAGGGGCGTGGATGCGCTTGACTACAGATTTGTTGTTTTGGGTGGAGAAAGCAACTGGGGAAGAGGCTGTTCTAGATTTGATTTGACAAATAGAGAGGAACTGGACGAAAATTTGAAAGTGGAAAGAAGCTTGACTGAAAGTAATCATGAAATGGTAGAGTTCATTATTCTAAAGAATCACAGAATCATAGAACTGGAATGGACCTCGAGAGGTCATCTAGTCCAGTCCTCTGCACTCATGGTAGGACTAAGTATTACCTAGACCATCCCTGACAGGTGTTTGTTCACCCTGCTCTTAAAAATCTCCAATAATGGAGATTCTACAACCTCCCTAGGCAATTTATTCCAGTGCTTAACTATCTTGACAGGCAGCTTTTCCTAATGTTCAACCTAAACCACCTTTGCTTCAAATTAATCCCATTGCTTCTTGTCCTATCTTCAGAGGTTAAGAAGAACAATTTTTCTCCCTCCTCCTTGTAACAACATTTTTTGTTCTTGAAAACTGTTATCATGTCCCCTCTTAGTCTTCTCTTCTCCACACTAAACAAACACAATTTTTTCAATCTTTCCTCATAGACCTTTAATCACTTTTGTTGCTCTTCTCTGGACTTTCTCCAATTTGTTCACATCTTTCCTGAAATGTGGTGCCCAGAACTGGACACAATACTCCAGCTGAGGCCTAATCAGCATGGAGCAGAGTGGAAGAATTGCTTCTCGTGTCTTGCTTAGAACACCCCTGCTAATACATCCCAGAATGATGTTTGCTTTGTTTGCAACAGCGTTACAGTTTTGACTCATATTTAGCTTGTGATCCACTATGACCTCCAGATCCCTTTCTACAGTACTCCTTCCTAGGCAGTCATTTCCCATTTTGTATGTGTGCAACTGATTATTCCTTCCTAACTGGAGTACTTTGCATTTGTCCTTAATGAATTTCATCCTATTTACTTCAGACCATTTCTCCAGTTTGTCCAGATTATTTTGAATTTCAATCCTCTCCTCCAAAGCACTTGCAACCCCTCCCAGCTTGGTATCATCTGCAAACTTTATAAGTGTACTCTCTATGCCGTTATCTAAATCATTGATGAAGATATTGAAAAGAACCAGACCTAGAACTGATCCCTGCGAGACCCCACTCATTATGCCCTTCCAGCATGACTGCGAACCACTGATAACTATTCTCTGGGAACAATTTTCCAACCAGTTATGCATCCACCTTACAGTAGCTCCATCTATGTTTTATTTTCCTAGTTTGTTTATGAGAAGGTCATGTCAGACAGTATCAAAGACCTTACTATAGTCAAGATATACCAGGCTTGTTACCCTGCCAAAGAAAGCTATCAGGCTGGTTTGACATGATTTGCTTAATTATTTGCTCCATTATCTTTTCGAGTACAGAAGTTAAGCTGACTTGTCTGTAACTCCTTGGGTTGTCCTTATTTCCCTTTTTATAGGTGGGCACTATATTTACCCTTTTCCAGTCTTCTGGATTGTCTCCCATCTTCCATGACTTTTCTAAGATAAATTCATTCTGGGATGTACTAGCAGGAGTGTTGTAAGCAAGATGTGAGAAATAATTAATAAAACCATAAGGACTGCAAGGGTCTAGTCCAGTGGTTCTCAACCTATTTTCCATTACCTATTTACCAACTCACTATGTGTTTATGTGGGCTGCATCCAATACTACGTCTATGGCCCTGAGGATGTTACATGGGCCGCAGCTCTGTGGTGACTGTGCTGCAGGTTGAGAACCACTGGTCTAGTCTAACCCTGTGCCAAGATGCAAGATTTGTTGTCCAAACCACCCAGCCTCTTTTTGATAACCTTCAGCAAAGGAACTTTCACAACTTCTCTAGGCAGTTTGTGAGCAAAACCTCCATCTTTGTTTTTTCAATTTCCACTCATCACTTTTTGGATTTAAAGTGAAACAAAAATGTAAGAGAGAATTTTGAACAGCACACACAAATGAACTGAAAAGATACTGCTATTAAGCTCTTTAAGGCCCTGGCCCAAGGCCAGTGAAGTCAATAGTATTGTGTTCACTTAGGGGTGTCACCTTTCAGAACAGATGCGGACAAATTGGAGAATGTCCAGAGAAGAGCAACAAAAGTGATTAAAGATCTATGAGGAAAGATAGAAAAAGTTGGGTTTGTTTAGACTGGAGAAGAGAAAACTGAGGAGACATAACAGTTTTCATGAACATAAAAGGTTGTTACAAGGAAGAGAGTGAAAAATTGTTCTCTGTAACGTCTTGAGGCTAAGATAAGAAGCAATGTGCTTAAACTGCAGCAAAGGAGATTTAAGTTGGGCATTAGGAAAAACTTCTTGTCAGGATAGTTAAGCACTGGTACAAGTTGCCTAGGGAGGTGGTGGGATCTCCATCACTGGAGGTTTTTAAAAGCAGGTTAGACAAACACCTGTTAGGGATAGTCTCATTATTACTTAGTCCTGCCTTGAGTGCAGGGGACTGGACTAGATGACCTACTGAGGTCCCTTCCAGTCCTATACTTCTATGATTCTATAATTGCAGTGAAATGTCTGCTTATCCACAACTAATTGCAGCAGCAGAGGAAATGTTGTGATATTGTATAGCATGGGGCATGTGGTGTGCAATAAAAGGGGGACTAAAAGAATGGAATATTGGTGACAAAAATGTGCATCTTTCTACCTTGGCCAAATCCAGGCGCTGTGAGTGGATTGTTAATAGCCTGAAATCATGTTAAGTGATAGGTGTTTAAATGACAGACAAAGTAGCACTGATATGCTTCATTGTAGCTGTTTCAAGCTGGGCTTGCAGCAGGGTGGGTGAATGGTGTCATGAACTCAGAACAGCTGGATGAGTTAATGAGTTTTTTCTATTATATTCAAGCGCAAGGAAGTTCAGAGAGAAATAATCAAAAATTCACTGTTATCAATTAGCTCAACTCTTTTGCCCTGTGGGCCAGATTTATTTCAGTATCTTAATCAGAAAACTCGGTCACAACAATATTTTTCTTTTCTGTGCTGCAGATGATTACCTTATAGTCATATCTCTTATTCCAGAAAAGGGTAAGTAATTTTTGACTTTCAAAAACCTTTTCAAATGCTTGAACTGTGGAAACCTCATCCTGCTTCTGATTCACCATGGGGCATGGCCCCATGGAAGGCCTACCCATTAAGTGGGCAGCTGTGGGCTGTTCCTGTCTTATGACTGTTCCTACTTTTCTTTCTTGCCATTCCCCAGAATAGCTATTCTCCATTTTGCTGAGGATGCCAGCTGGACTGGCTGAGGGTGCAGCCAGCTTTCCTTCCATACTCAGAAGTCACCAGAGTGGGTTAGAAGGGCATAATACTTTCTTGCTGTGAGAAATTTGTAGTAATAATTGATACAGTTTGTTGTCTTGGTTGTTGAGATGTTTTCTGTATAAGTATATTGGTTTAACTCACAGGAATACAGGCAGGAAGAAGAGGGCTCCAGGCATCCATCAAGTGACCCTTAAAAATCATTAAAGGGCAATGTCAGGACTATTTGTCCATCTCCAACCATCTTTCAAAAATGGTTCTGACTAGGAATGACCAAGGACCCATTGAACACAAACTTCTGGCAGGATTGAAAGGGACACTCAAGAGAAGGCGAGAGAGAGTCAATAGTTGTTCTGGGGACTTAGAGTGAGACAGAGGTTGTGGGTGTCTGGAGAAGTTAGGCCTATCTAGACTAACATAAGGGGATGGCAAGACTGGGTAAGATAAACATGTGTGTAGATTGTTTGTTGTTTTAAAATCCATTTTCTCTAAATTCTTTATCCCAACTGCTAATTAAACAATAGTTTGGTTTTCAGAAGGCTATTTGGTTATTATATACCTCTGGTCACAGATCCCCGAAGGGAAGACTAGCAGGTCCTCTAACTCTGTTGGACCTGCAGCATAAGAATGGCGGATACACCGGTTACTGTAACCTGGAGCCTGATCTCAGGGTGGGAGAACTGTGAAATTCCAACCCAGGACAGATTAAGGCATGAGGCTTGACACCTGATGCATGAGGGATGCATTCAGAGAGGCCAAAAAGGGGTCAAAGGTGAAGTTAGCCCTGCTGCTATGGCGCCTGTCCAAATAACAACAGTGGTAGGACTGCTAGATATTTCTGAGTAGTTGCTGCTTTCGAGCTTGTTGGAGGAATTCTGTTTGGCAGATTATTAGTTTACAATACAACGGACTAGGGACCAAGTGACTAGGCAGCAGTTCTGCAGAAAAGGACCTAGGGGTGACAGCGGACAAGAAGCTGGATATGAGTCAACAGTGTGCCCTTGTTACCAAGGAAGCTAACGGCATTTTGGGCTGTATAAGTAGGGGCATTGCCAGCAGATCGAGGGACGTGATCATTCCCCTCTATTTCACATTGGTGAGGCCTCATCTGGAGTACTGTGTCCACTTTTGGGCCCCACACTACAAGAAGGATGTGTAAAAATTGGAAAGAGTCCAGCGGAGGGCCACAAAAATGATTAGGGGGCTGGAGCACATGGCTTATGAGGAGAGGCTGAGGGAACTGGGATTGTTTAGTCTGCAGAAGAGAAGATTGAGGGGGGATTTGATTACTGCTTTCAACTACCTGAAAGGGGGTTCCAAAGAGGATGGATCTAGACTGTTCTCAGTGGTACCAGATGACAGAAAAAGGAGTAATGGTCTCAAGTTGCAGTGGGGGAAGTTAAGGTTGAATATTAGGAAAACCTTTTTCACTAGGAGGGTGGTGAAGCACTGGAATGGGTTACCTAGGGAGGTGGTGGAATCTCCTTTCTTAGAGGTTTTTAAGGTCAGGCTTGACAAAAACCTAGCTGGGATGATTTAGTTGGGGATTGGTCCTGCTTTGAGCAGGGGGTTGGACTAGATGACCTCCTGAGGTCCATTCCAACCCTGATATTCTATGATTCTAAGAACTAGTGTGTATGCAATGTACATTGAATGGAAATTTCCACTGCATGTGTGATTTCTCAAAGCTCTACCAGAGTTGAGTATGTATGCATAAGAAAGTTGAATGCAATCATTTCCAATATGTAGGTGGAATGTCCTCTGTGATAGTGAGTACAGACGAAGGCATTATGTGTTACAGGTATAAATAAAAATATTGTTATGTTAAGTTTTCCGTTTACATGGAAAGGTATTTCCCCTGGGTTTGAAAGAGTGACCATCAGTAGGAAAATCCACCCCCCCCCACCTTCTATTTTTTTTTTTTTGTAATTTCCACTTATCACTTTTTGGATTCCAGAGAAACTGAAACAAATATTTGAGAGAATTTTTAAACAGCACAGACAAATGAACTGAAAAGATAAGGCTTCAATCTCTTTAAGGCTCTGCTCCGGGCCCAGTGAAGTCAATAGGTGTCTTTTTTCACTGTTTTATATTATGAATTCAATTATTCACAGATTTCTGATCTCATTAAGATCTGAAGAAGCTTACCCTGATAAGCTGCAGTATGGAAGATGTACTGGCTAGCACAGCACTGTGATGATTGATGGAGAAAATACCAAAACCACTTCAGTTTCTCAAATGCTTGAGATAATTAGGGCTTTTTAAAGACTCATCTCTACTATCATCTTCTTGGCCCTTAATATATACTATAGGTGTAACAAGGCATAATAGATTCTTTGTAAGAAGTACGTACAAATTCTCTTTATAGCTTGGGTTGCTGTTATAGTAAAACCCATCTCTCTTATATGATAGCTGGTGATGAGGAAAATAGATAAAGTTTTATTCTCTTTCAAAGTTGATACTGACATTTACGAAACTTTGGAAGAGAACAGCAATGGATGTTTGGCATTTTCATATACTTTTTATAAAAACAAATTCATTAAGAACAAGAAACAACTTACACAAGCAAGGTCATTTTGAGGGGTTATTTTTCATTTTAACTGTAATTTTTCTCATGCTACAAAATGTCATTCTGCTGAATAGCAGACAGAATATATAAAAGGTTTAAAAGACTAAAATAAATGGTAAGGAAGAGGGAAATGGAGAATAATAGTAGGAGGGAGTGTGGGGCAGAGAGAGAATTATAAACAGAGGGCATGAATAGAGGTAAGACAAAAATGTGGAAGTGTTAGACATAACTGAGCGATGAAGGACAGAAATGGAAAAGTGAGCAGGGGAGAAAGATTAAGGAGTGCAGAGGAGAGAAAAGCAAAGGAAAAACTAAGGCACCATTAAGAATCTTTGGGTGGAATTTTAGCTTTGGCCTAACTGGGCTCCTACTGAAGTCAGTAAAAATTCTGCCAATCTGCCACTGACTTCAAGGAGACAAGAAAAGGAGATAGAGGGACATGACCGGGAAGAAGGAGAGGAATCCAGGAGGCAGGGGAGAGGTGGCCAGGGGATTTAAAGGGCCATGGATTGGTGGAAGAGAATGGGGAGGTCACACAGAGAAGTGCTGTATGGAGCCAAGCTCCCTAGCCTTGTAATGGGAGACTCTAGAAGAGACAGGAGAAGGAGGGGAAGCATGGAATAAGGACTGGGGACTGGTGGCAGGGAGTGAAGAGATTTGAAGGGGACTGGGGCATAGGGAAGGATTATAAAAGGGAAGCAGGGGACAGGGGTCATGGAGAAGATGTGCTAGGGACTAGAGGAGACATGGAGAGTAACAAGGGGTCTGGGAAAGGTAGATTTTTATTTACTCATGTTAAAATGAAACACAATTTTCTAAACATAAGAGTAGCACTGGGAGGAGAAAGGTAATTCCATTTTGTGGAGGATTTTAATAGGTCAAAAACTGGTTTTGTTCTGATTCAGATCAAAACCTGAATATTTCAAAATTCACCACACAAGGGAACAGTGTGTGGCTCCAAGTCAATTTGTCTGGTGGGCTGCCCTGGAGCCTGAGAGCTGAGCTGGCAGGAACCCAGGCAGGTTTTGATTCCAGGCAGGCCAGTGTCTCTCAGAAACCTGCCTGAGTTCTATCAGAACTTCATCAAAATTGAACCTGTTTTGCTGGAATTTTTCCAAGTACCTCTCCATAAGACTTGAAGTGCACAGGCCCTGATTCAAAATAGTACTTTAAGCATCTGATTAGGTCAATCCCTTTTCACCAACGCACTTAAACAAAAGGTTTTACGTTAAGCATGTTCTTAAGTGCTTTATTGAATCATGGCCTTAAATTTTCAATGTGGTTAAAACCTTGGCTCTTCCCCTCCGTTGTTCACAATCTTATACACCAGCCAAGTACCCCCCACTATATACCTTTGAAGAACATCCAGAAGCTACAGCTGGTGTAGAATGCAGCTGCCTATCTTCTTGCTTAGTGGTGTTAGCAGAAGAGTCCGTTACAACAGGCTTCCTATTTGCTCCTAGATGTAATTCAAGTTGCTGCTGACTCTTGCCCTTTAAAGCTCCATATGATTTTGGTGCTAGCTGAAAGACTGCCTCCCTTCCTGTGTGCCATCTGACATCAGCTGAGTAACAATGGTTAAATCTGAACTGCTGGTGATGGTGTTCTCCATGGGGTCCCCTTAGCAATGCAATTATTTCATTGCAATCACTGGTTTCACAGCCCCTGAATTTTTTGTCCTCCACTGCATGGTATAAGATCTTCCTCCCTTTTCAGGTTTTTGCCTAGGGTACTGATTGTGGGGTAGGTATTCAGTTTATGTTGTGAGGTAGAAATCATCTAATATTATCATTGATTAATTAAATGTTTATGATTTAAAATATTGTACAAACTCCAGGCACGCTAGAGTCAATCAGCTGCTTCTTGATGTCAATTGGATTCTTTCCTTTGGCTTCTATGGATGTTGGATGGGGTTCTGTATGATTGGAACATTTTATAAATGAAGGCAGAAAAATCTCATTCTTATATATCAGTACTGCTGTGGCTGAAATAATGCAGTACATAGCATTCTATGTCATGTCATAAGAGCTTTCTTGTCTTGCAATTGCAAGTCAGCATCGCTGTACTGATAGTTCTGTCACAGGAGAAGGGACAAATATCACTGTCATTTTTTGCCCGACTGAACTGATACTTTTATTTGTTGCACTACAGTATCCTTCCTATCATTCTCATCTATCATCCTGTAAACATTCTCTCTCATATTTTAAATGTTCTTCTAGCTTGGATTTGAACTGTAAAATTGCCAGGGCTAAGTGGACTGCTTTGCATAATATAAGAACTTATCTTCAGCCAAACTTTTTGTGGTTTTAAAACAAACAAACAAAAACAACCTTTGATCAACTTTTCATTTATCTTTGATCTTTAATTTCTATGCACCTTTGAGCTTCTGGTTTTGGGTGTCGGATTATCACAACAAAAGCTTTAATGACAATATTTTCAATCTGACTGAATCATGAAGTAACACATTTTAAAGCACCCTGTCACAATGAAGTTTAAAGAGCAATTTCTAGCCCAAAGTGGTCAGAAGGGTTTGCATAAATGTCTGACTTTGGTTAGACATCTAATGGATTTATTTGAGTTTAGGTGCTTGCAATATAAAAGTCAATGATAGTGCACTATGTACTTTTGTAGTACATTTCACACTCATGCTGCTTCTTGAAGAGTACCCCATGGAACTGTGCTCGATTGGGCATGTAATTTCTTAGTGCTAGTGGGCTAATACAACTGTTTGGTCTAGGACAGAAGTGTGGCTGATTCTCTGATTTCTTAACTACTCACTTTCAAATAGCATGCATCAGTTCTCCAATTACCAAGAATGCACAAGCCAAGTTAATTGTTCTTTCACTTTTTATTTTTGTAGATAATAGCTGACCTGAAAAATATGGTGCTTATCTGATTTGCTCTATGGGCTCTGATAAGTTACTTTATACAAAGAAGTGCAGTGGGTGCCACTCAAAAAATACCCCATCCTGATGTGACGTTACCATGGTATTTGTCATATTCTCTATAATAAAGTAGGAAATACCACATAAACTGTAGTAAAGATAACAACCAGTGGGGTATGCAAGTGTTTGTATATACTGTAAGTACAGTAATTGATGACTGAAGGATGCAGGTGTAGGGTTATTATGATTAATTGGCAGGTCTATTTTATTGTAGGAATTTTGACAGTCCTATAAGTACGTTACTGATTTGAATGTGCAATACTTAGTTTAATTCATGTGAATCACTTAGACAGGAGACATAAAATCTAAATAAATAAAAAGTTATATAAATAAACAAAAAACACTTGCAACGCCACTTTTAAACACTCAAAGTATTTTTATAGGTTAGAGAGAAATATTATTATTTTTATTTCTATTACAGTAGCATCTAAAAGCTCCATCCGAGATGGGAATCCTATTGTGCTTAGCAATATACGCACAATATACACACACATAGTGGAAGACCGTGCCTGCCCTGAAGAGCTCACAATTAAAATAGACAAGAGAGAAAAAGGCTGGAATGGGGAAACACAGAGAGGTGAAGTGACTTTTTCCAAAATTACACAGCAGGTCAGTAACAGAGCCAAGAATAGGACACAAATTTCCTAACTCCCAATTCAGTACCCTATTTCCTGCACCATGCTCCCTCACCAAGATTCTGATTTCAGATACTGGTGCACACTATCTTAATAACAATGAGAAAGATGAACAGGTAGGTGTCTAAGGACAAAATGTGGTTTGTTATAAGCAACCTTGGTTCTTGAAGCTAGGGGGTAAGTTAGTATATGGAAGCAGTAATAAGATTTTTTTTAAGAATAACTATATAGTTTTTGCCATAAAAAATTGGGTATTTCCTCCCCACAGTAAAGTTCATCCCAGTATTTATGGTGTTTCCCATCATAAATACAGGGAATATCACAAATAATGCAGTAATGGTATAATTAATATGATAAGAGAAGTTGTTTTTAATAGTGGGCACTGTAAATGCATTACACCTGCTCATATATCTGCCCTTGTTTAAAAAATAAAACCCATAAAACACACACGCAAAGCTACATTAAAAGAATGTTAAGATTGCAAAATCAAGCACTCAAAAGACAGAAAGCGCTAGAAGGTGCCCGAGCAATATTAATTCCGCCCCCCCATGCGTATGCATTATGATACAGTCTTTAATTACATGATCATATAGTATTGTTTCCAGGGGCCCCCTGTTTCATTCACTGCACACCTTTCAACTTCTGCAAATGAGACAGGGGCCCTACAGGCAACAGCCTCCTTCAGAACACAACCTTGAATCATCCCCAGAGCATTTCTATTCAGTGCACTGAATAAATTAGAAGTTTCCCCACTCACAGTCCCAGTATCTCCCCACTTCCTGAGCTCTTTGTCTCTCTTCCTCCCCTGTCAGCTTCTTATCCCAGTCTTCTTTCACAGCCAGTCCCAATCTCCATTCACAAGGGCCCAGTTTCCATCCTGCAAATCCCAGTCCCAGCCACCCAGTCTAGCAGGCTACTTGTCCTAATTTACTCCATAAGCTGCTCCTCCCACCTCAGGTTCTTCTCATGTCCCCTCTGAATTCATGTCAGGCTGTGTGCTCCACCACACTGCCTGGATGCCAGCATGAGAAGCAATGAGAGCACAGGAGAGACAGCCTCCCTTCTCTCAATTCCTGCACTCAGTGCCACGGCAACCAGGAGCAGCAAGTGCCAGGAAAGTCCTGGGAAACCCCTGCAGCTCTGGGATGGAGCATGCTCAGTGAAGATGGGATTTTCAGGGAGTTTAGCTGCTGAATTCTAAATAGTATCTACTGAGCATGTGCAAACTGAGATTTTTCAAAGGCTTCCAACTTGGCCTAATTTGAGTGGCTTTGCATGGGAACTGCAAAAGGCACATGCATGACACAAAGACCACCCCTGCCAAATGTCAAACCCTTACTCCAAACCATGGAGGTACTATGACCTCTGTTTTAAACTTGTGTAAGGATTTTTTAAATAAAGCAAAACAATGGATTTTCCTCTAAACTTGTGCTCAAAAATGGATGAACTGTTTTAGCTGAAACTTCACCCCCCCCGATCAGCGGAGGCAGACATCTGATATGGAAGATTTGAGCCCAAGCAGTTACAATTTGGCAAAGTTATAAATAAACTGAAAAAAACCCCTCTTATAATGGGAAACATTAGGAAACATTAACCATAGGAGGTGGTACTAGGCCTGCCTATAATGCAACTAATTTTGAGAAAGCATCTAACAGGGAAATGAGAGCAGTCTAATTTGAGCCTTTTCTGTATATGCTAAGCCTGTTTTTCAAGATTAATCAATCAAAAATACCTATCATCTGCTTATTTCAAAACAAGCTACTCCATCATTCCCTCTTATCTCTGTGTCTGATAGGAAATTGAAGAAATTATAAAGGATGGTGGTTTGGATTAACGCACTTCACAAATGCTACACAGCCTGGCACAGTAGCTCACTATACTTAAGTGGTTTGGGCTGCTGATTGCATTTCACCCTGAGTTCAGCAAATTCTCTGTTAAAAGAGTGATTTCAAGGAACATGAGTCTTTTATGTGTGACTGTGTTGGAAGGTGAACAAACCGCTACATGGAAAAATACAGAATTCGTGTGGAGGAACTCTTGCCTGAACTGCAACTGCAGGTTTCTTACAGCCTTTATGTGGTGCAAGAAAATGAAAGGCCTTGGTTTAGTTTGCAGGGGTTTAGTTTATCACTAGGACTGTGTGAGCAGTGGGCAAAAAGCCCTGGAAATACAGGCTGTAATTGGTATGTGTGTGTGTGTAATTGGTGATTTGGGTGTGGGAGGAGATGTATTCTATTATTCAAAATCTATTATTTTGGGCAAACCTTGGCCTAGTTTTGGGAAAATGTCCTGAACCTAATGCTGTTCACACAGCCCTGCTGCTCCCCCACCAGCTGCCCCAAACTCCCACCCCTACACCTTACCTCAGATAGTTTTGTAAGGTATGGAAGGGGACTCTGGGGGTAACTTTTCCTCCTGCTCTGTCTCAACAAGTGCATAAATGTACCAGGTAGCAATGGGTCATGAGCCTAGGAAATACAATTTCTAAGTAGTGAGCCTGGTTGCTGAGGGGTGAACAGTTTAAGTATCACTTGGGGGAAACTCCCCTCTGATTGGCTTTCTTCCCCCACTTCCCTGCCTCCTGGATAAGAGCAGTCAACCGGAGCTCCTGCAAGAAGCAGGTTGAGATCCTCTTCTTCCCCTCAGGAGCTACTACCATTCTCACAGGAGGGGGCAGAAAGAGCCGGGCAGCTCAGGGCAATTCTGCCTCTGCCTCCTTCTTCTCTTTCCTCCAATGAGCAATGGGGATGGCTCCTCTGCTTCACTCCCTTCCCCCTCCCTTGCTGCAGCACCAGGTCTGGGAAGGGAGCAGGGGACTCTTAAGGCCTGAGAGAGGAGGGTGAAGAACACCAGGAGCCTTAGGAGGGCAGAGGTGATACGAGGGGGGGGAGGGGGCGGGGGGACAAGAAATAAGTGACAGGGGACTGGGAGGCACAATAGATGTGAGAGCTGGGGGGAAAGGATTGATGTTGGGGGTGGTGGGCAGAATTGATGTTGGGCTTATTGGACAGGGAGATAGACTCCCCACTTTTTTCATACCACTTTAAGCACTTCCCTGAAGCCAATGCTCCCCCCCACAAATATTTAGGGGTAGCTGGATGGCTGTAAACTCACTCTCCAAGTAGATTTCCTGAAAGGTGGCATTGTGCAAACAATGGTCTCTACATAGTAAAGAATCTTCCTGGGGAAGGATGCCCCTGCCTGTTCCAGTAGAGGAGAAAAACTGGTTGTATCGCCAGCTCCATGGTTTCCCTCCCCTTTCCAGGTTGGTGGGCCAGCAGGCCAGGTCCACAATCCCCACCGCACAACAAGGGATAGAATTTTGTGGGAGAAGAGCTGTGCCAACACTTTTGATGTTGGTTTCCACAATGTTTCACTACCATTCTCCTTTAGTGGATAAAAAATCTGATTTGGGGGTTGGAGGAGGCAGGAAAGAGTGCTGAGAAACTGGGAGTGAAGAAGATGGGAAAGAAGAAAGCACTGACAGAGGCAGAGGAGATCAGCCAAAAAAAAAAAAAAGGATCTATAGAGTCATTCTCATTCTTTGATTCAATGAATACGTATCGTTTGATAGTTAAGGACGTTCTCCTACCAGCGAAGAGACTTGGGTTTAAATTCCTATACAAGGGCAGGGTTTTGAACCTGTCTCTCCCACATCCTGGGTGAATCTTTAACCACTGAGCTAAAACTTATAAGGGGGGAGGAGATGGAATTACCACTTCCTCTCCACTAGTGTTTTCTGCAAAAAAGAGGAAGGGTGCCTAACTCCAGGAAGGGATTTACAGCTGTGAATCCCAAATAGAGATAGGTGCATCCCTCTGGTGTGGACGTAGGCACCAAAATCCCTTTGAAGGGAAGGGTTTAGGCCCCAGCATTTCATATTGGCTAGCGTAAGTGGTTCCCCAGTCAGTTTGCTGGCTTTTGTGGATTCCATTCTTAGGCACCTAACTCAGGGCTGAATTTAGACACTGCAGTGCTCACTGTTGTAGTACCTAAATCCCTTCGTTGATATACCCCCAGGTCCTTCTGGTAAATCTGTACCAAAAGAAGAGCTAAAGGATAAACTGATGCTATAGAAGGTCATACAACGTCAAATAATCATAAAAGTATAAGATGTTTTTGAGGAAGAAGGCAGACAAAATCCTCCATAAAATTGCCACAAATCTCAGCCCACCTTCCATAGTGCATAATAACTGAAAACAGTCCTTTATTGATATTCTGTTCTTTCTCCAATAATAATCCCATTTAGCCCAATAATACAGTGTAAGAAAACATTGACTTTTTCTCCCTCGCTGAGCTTACAGTTCTAAACAAGGAATCAAACTCTCTTCAAACAATTTTCATTTCTTGAATCAGCATGAATCCAAATCATTAACAGACTACTTTTAAAAAAAAACAACCTAACAGTTCCTCTTGCAAACTTTTGAGGAACTGAGTAGAATAAATGCAACATACGCAGAAGGAATTGTTTTATTGTTTTTACTTCTGCAAACCCTGTATTTATTACCTTATCATTTAGTGTCTTATTTTCCAGTTTTGAATAAATGGTGTTACTGTTAATGACAAGCAAACATTTAAAACAAGAGTTCTCAATCTTTCTAAACCTGTAACTTTTCAGACTACCTATTTTTGTCTCCCAATATCTGATGTGCTTCTACCCCTGTGATAAACGAAGGGGAGGAGGGTAGCTCCCTTTTATGGACCCAGCCAGCCAGTTAGCTATAAAATCCGTTTAGTAACTGTTCTCTACTTCCTTTACCTGTAAAGGGTTAAAAAGTCTCCCTGGATAGGTAAAAGGAAGGGAGTTGGCACCTGACTAAAAGAGCCAATTGGAAGGCTAGAACTTTTTAAAATTGGAAAAAAAAACTTGCCCTTTTTCTGTCTGTTGTTGTTCTCAGGGAAAAGCACAGAAAGGGCTGCAGTTATGCTGTAAGAGCTTAGAATCATAGAAGATTAGGGTTGGAAGAGACCTCAGGAGGTCAGCTAGTCCAACCCCCTGCTCAAAGCAGGACCAACACCAACTTGGAGCCATCTGAATCATACCTAGAAATGACTGACTTGAAACCCCCAGATATGTAAGTAGATCAGGAAATGTCTAGGAAGATGCAATTAGGTTTATTTATTTTTATTTCTTTATGGCCTGTGGACTTCTCTGTGCTAACCTCAAATGCTTTTGTTTTGGTTGTAACATTTAAGCTGGACCTCAAGAAGGTTATTCTTGATGCTTAATTATTGTAAGTGAGTTTTTTAAATCTAGAAATAACCTGAGTTTTCAAATGTATTTTCTTTCCTTTTGTTTTGAATAAAATTTGCCTTTTTTAGGAACATGATTGGATTTTGTGTCCTAAGAGATTTGTGCACATGTTGCTAATTAGCTGATGGCAATAGCTGATTTCCTTTGTTTCCTTTCCCAGCTATTCCCCAGAATGGGGGTTAAAAGGCTTGAGGATACCCCACAGGATGAAATTCCCAAGTGCACCTTCCTGGGTTCTCAAAGGGGTTTTTGCACTTGGATGATGGCAGCATCTACCCATCCAAGGTCAGAGAGAAGCTGCAACCTTGGGAGTTTAATACAAGCCTGGAGTGGCCAGTATTAATTTTTAGAATCCTTGCAGGCCCCCACCTTCTACACAAAGTGCCAGAGTGGGGAATCAGCCTTGACAACCAAATCATTTAAACCATTTCAGTCAAAAAGAACCAAGACATGGCTCTCCTGCAATGGAGCTGGCTACATATGGTGTGGTGGGGAACATGTTGAACCCTGAAAAGAAGTGAAGTAAATTACTTTCCTCAAGCTCCCAGTGCAAGAGGGGTGCCTGGGAAGGAATATTGAGCCACTGTTCCAATTTACCATCTCATTAGCAGAACTGAGTTTAAAGGTTCATGCTAGCCCTGTATAAATATAGGCTCTTAATATTTTTTGTAGGAATAAATCTGTGAAACTCCAGCCAGTACTTTCAGATGCATTCAAAATCCCTTTAATCTGTAAACCTATCATATGTCATGGTGTATTAATGAACTGACAGCAGGTAAAATCAAAACCTAATTCACCTATGTTTTAGGTGTTCCTTCTAAATAAAGCAAATCATTTTTTCAGGCTTCATTTTGTTCAGGATATATCTTTTGGATTTTTTGAACAATTGGACTGATGATGATTACACTATCTTTTGTATTTGTGCTGAATTGCCGCCATAGTAGCTAAAATGTTGTGTTTCCTGAAGAATATTATGCAAAGCCTGCATAATCCTGTTACACACTAAAAAGCTCCATTAAAGGATGTTTCAAAGTCAATCATTCAGAAGTTAGGAAATGGTAGATGTTTGGTTGCTTGTGTTACCTTAATTCTGTCCCTCTTGTGCATCCTTCCGTGTCCTGACTAAAGCAAAGTTCCTGGAAAAATATATCTGATCATGTAATTAGAAGACAAATTAGATGCACAAGGGGGCTGATTTACATTTTCATGGACAACCATAACTTTTGAATGCTCGATGTTTCAACCCAAATAGTAACTTTATCCATATTTTAATGTAATTTTCTAATTTTTTTAAAGAAAAAAAGAAATACCAAGCACTGTTATGTGCCACTACAACAGCTGCCTCACGTTGCACATCATCAGTTGAACCCTGCAACTTCAACGTCACATCACAGACTGCTATGGGACTGAGTACATTAGCTGACCGCAAGAGAAGGCTGTTATTGCAGAGTGGAGGATAGAACACACGGTCCCGTTGCTGGATCCTGGGGTGCTTGTGGGAACCTGGCCTAGCACTCGTTCTCTCTCTCTGTACCCTCCCAGGAATTAGGAGAACTCCTTCCCAATAAGGTGCTCCCAGAGGGGGATGGGGTGATGGTCTGGATACTGGAGGCAGGGGGTAGTTGTGGGAAGCCTGGCCTGGCTCTCTGTCATCTTCTTGGGAGTTGGGGAAGCTGTACCCCTGTGGGGATGGGAGTGGGGGTGTAGAAGAGAGAATGAAATAGGCCACAACAGGCTGCTGAGTTGAGGGCTGGGGGAATCCCAGCCAGGATCCCAGGGATTTGGGAATTGTTTGTACATGTTTCTCTAAAGAAGAATCCTGAATGTTAACATTCCCTTCCTCTCTCAGGCCTGGTCTACACTAGGCGTTTAAACCAATTTTAGCAGTGTTAAACCGATTTAACACTGCACCCGTCCACACAACGAGGCCCTTTATATCGATATAAAGGGCTCTTTAAACCGGTTTCTGTACTCCTCCCCGATGAGAAGAGTAGTGCTGAGATCAGTATTACCATATCGGATTAGGGTTAGTGTGGCCACAAATCGATGGTATTGGCCTCAGGGCAGTATCCCACAGTGCACCATTGTGACCTCTCTGGACAGCAATCTGAACTTGGAGGCACTGGCCAGGTAGACAGGAAAAGCCCCGCGAACTTTTGAATTTCATTTCCTGTTTGCCTCGCGTGGAGCTCTGATCAACATGGGTGGTGATGCAGTCCCAAATCCAAAAAGAGCTCCAGCATGGGCCGTACAGGAGATACTGGATCAGATCGCTGTATGAGGAGGCAAATCTGTTCTATCAGAGCTCCATTCCAGAAGACGAAATGCCAAAGCATTTGAAAAAAATCTCCAGGCTATGATACAGAGTCCACAGCACAGTGCTGTGTGACAAGCATAACAGAAAGCCAAAGAATCAAATGGACGCTCATGGAGGGAGGGAGGGGGTACTGAGGACTCCAGCTATCCCACAGTCCCCAGCAGTCTCCGAAAAGTATTTGCATTCTTGGCTGAGCTCCCTATGCCTCTAGGGTAAAACACATTGTCTGGGGTGGTTCAGGGTATAGCTTGTTAATTTACCCCCCTCCCCCTCCGTGAAAGAAATGGGAAAAAAATCATTTCTTGACTTTTTTCAATGTCACCCTATGTCTACTGCATGCTGCTGGTAGACGCGATGCTGCGGCAGTGAACAACAATATCCTCTCCCCTCCACTCCCCGGTGGCAGATGGTACAATATGACTGCTATCCGTCGTCATCATCAGCCCATGAGTGCTCCTGGCTGGCCTCAGGTGAGGTCGGCTGGGGGTGCCTGGGTAAAAATAGGAATGACTCCTGGTCATTCCCAGTAGATGGTACAGAACGGCTGGTAACTGTCTTCATCATAGCAACTGGAGGCTGAGCTCCATCAGCCCCCTCCCCTTCATGTGTAAAGAAAAGATTCTGTACTGCCTGGACTATCATAGCAGTGGGATGCTGGGCTCCTCTGCCCCGGACCGTTTAATGTCCTGCCTGGACTATCATAGCAGCTGGAGGCTGTCTCCCCCTCATTTTATCTCACTAACAATTCAGTGTTTCTTATTCCTGCATTCTTTATTACTTCATCACACAAATGGGGGGACACTGCAACGGTAGCCCAGGAGGGTTGGGGGAGCAGGGAAGCAATGAGTGGGGTTGTTGCAGGGGCACCCCCTAGAATGGCATATAGCTCATCATTTCTGCGGGATCTGACATGAAGCAGCTGTGCTGTCTGGTACACTGGTTCTCTAGTACACTTGCCCCATATTCTAGGCAGGACTGACTCTATTTTTAGATACCATAAAGGAGGGATTGACTCGGAAAGTCATTCCCATTTCTGTCTTTGCGCCCCCGGCCGACCTCAGCCAGGGGCACCCATGACAGCAGCAGACGGTACAGAACAACTGATAACTGTCTCTGCTATCTTGCAAAGGCAAATGAATGCTGCTGTGTAGCGCTGCAGTACCGCATCTGTTAGCAACATCCAGTAGACATATGGTGACAGTAAAAAAAAAGCTGAATGGGCTCCATGGTTGCCGTGCTATAGTGTCTGCCAGGGCAATCCAGGGAAAAAGGGTGCAAAATGATTGTCTGCCGTTGCTTTCACAGAGGAAGGAATGAGTGACGACATTTACCCAGAATCACCCGCGCCACTGTTTTTGCACCATCATGCATTGGGGTCTCAACCCAGAATTCCAAGGGGTGGGGAGACTGCGGGAACTATGGGATAGCTACGGGATAGCTACCCACTGTGCAATGCTCCAGAAATTGACGTTAGCCTCGGACCATGGACACACACTACTGAATTAATGTTGTTAGTGTGGCCGCGTGCACTCGACTTTATACAATCTGTTTTACAAAACCGGTTTATGTAAAATCAGAATAATCCCGTAGTGTAGACATACCCTTAGCTATCAGCATATCCCATGCATTTACATCATCCATAAGACATACAAATATTTGTCAGATCTCTGGGCACATGCCATGAAGTTTTTAATTTATTTTGTAGTCTTCTGGACGTAACTTGTATGCAGTTTTGAATCTGAAATGTGTGTAATGTGGAAAAACAAGCAACAAAACCCTCTTTTTGGAATTTCTGGGAATCTTTAATCTTAACATGTTGCTAAAACCTGTTCTGTCTTTTGATTACTCTGTTGTAAAGTAAATGTGCAGTAACCAAAGTTTATTACTCTTTTGTGATGTTAGCAGACAAAGTGAAAGCCACTGAGAATTCAATGAACAGTCATTCCAAATAAGTACATTACGTGTACTCCTAAAGTAACTGAATTCACAACAGTGGAATCATACTGTTAGTTTCAAGTTACTGTATATTATTAAATTATACTGCATATTTTGAAATGGCAACAGGAAGTAGTTGTATTAGATTATCTCTTTTTTGTGAGTTAGGGGGTAGCAATCATACATACAAACATATCCATAATCTTTTAACTGCAGCAGAACGCTGTGTGGTGTCTTTTCTATTTATTCTTTCTTGGTGCTTGGGACTGAAGCTGTGAAATATTCACATGACAAATAAACCTAGTGGGGAAAAAAGTTTTGACGGAATCATAAACATTTGTTTTTTTCACCTAAATGTGTTGTTACCATGAAAGTCAGTTGCCATGGCCCGAATAAGCTTTTTTTAAAACCATACTTTCCCTTTGATGGTCTGACATTGGGCTGCTCTGTGATAATTTATGAATATTGTATCTTGATCTTGATTTAAATCTTGATTTAAAATTGCCAGGGATTACCACAGCCCTTGGTAAGTTGCTCAGTGGATAATTACTTCACTGTTAAAATGTATGTTTTAAAATCTCTTTTCTCTAATTGCCTTGCTCTCACTGTTAAAATGAAGCAGTACATTGATTTGAAGAAAGCCATCTGGTTCCTGTATTCACCACCAGACACAAGGGGCAGCCTTAGGGAAAAGGCCCCCTGGGTGAACTTTCTTTGGCACCCTTTAAGTACTGCTCCCTCAGCGGCAGGCAGCCATTCAGCAGGCAGAGAAGCTGCAGGTGGAGTGACGTCAGCCCTGCACGTGTCATGCTGTTAGGGCAGAGAGGAAACATGTGTGAGCATCTGGCTCCTGCCCTGCAGCTCCCTTTATTCCCTTCCCTCGCTTCCCAGTGCTCAGTGTGAGTCCTGTTACCCTGCCCACCCCAGAGATAATTACATTCCCTCCCTTTCTGACACTTTCCTGGTGCTTCTTGCTTCTGCCCAGTGCTGTAAAGCATGCTGATTGAGTCTCGCAGCATTTCAAAGGAGCAAGCCCACAGGGGATTTAAACTCCAGTTGGCTGCAAGGTTCTGAAGGATCCTGTTTCACTGGTGGAGCCTGGCACCACGTGATGAGGTCACTCTGGATAAGTGGCAACCCTCTGCAGAGAGGAAGTGGGGCTCCCCAGCTCTGCCCATTTGACCATGGTGCCCTAGAGTTCTCTCATGTCACCCACCCAGAAGACTAGCCCTATTGGTCACACAACCCAAGTGCCAAACCCAGTTAGACTGGCTGTGTATTCACAGTTGATACATAGAGTACAGTAGCCAAGGGCTCAGTTTAAGAGGGGGAGAATTACAGATTTCCAAGCCAGAGGAGTAAAGGAATAAAGCCTGACACTTGAGGGTCTGCACTCAGAGAGAATATGGGTACAGCTAGTCTTGCAACTGTGACATCCACCCATGTCCAACCTCAATAAAATATATTACTTCTGCTACAAAGTTCTTTAAACAAATATTTTCTGGATCATCTTTCTGGACCTAGGCTGTTTTTTAAGATCCCAAAATGAACATCCAAAGCATCAGGGACAAAGTGTGGGTGAATCACAAAAGTTTGGTATTCTGGTTTGTTTCAGATATGCACCCAAAGTTCTGATGCTTTTCAGAACTATCTAAACCTATTGGGCCATATCCTGGCTCCTGCAACAATCTCTTTGTACCACTCGGGTGTAAACAGACCACAAAGTGGACTTAGCTGGTTTATGCCACCTTCCCTCTGAGTCCCCAGGATAGAGGGTGTCAGGTGTGCCTGGGGAAATGAGGCTGACCATTTTGTCCTCTGACTAGCCCCAGGATCAGGGGAATGAAGGATGACAAAGCAAATGCTGGGGGGTTGTTGGTTTGTTTTTAATGTGTTGTGATGTTTGTACTGAAACTCAAAAATCAATAAAAACTTTAATTTTAAAAAACAAATAAGAAACACCACAACATTTGCTCTCCCTCTTCCCCAAATCTAAGTCATATATTGCTCTCAACTTGGCTAGACCAGGATCCCTTGAGAATTGGGCTCTTTGAGTTTCCAAAGTGGGCTGGAAATGCGTGAAAACAGTGGTCTCATAAGGCATCTGAGACTTCTGCTGGACTAAAAGATCTTGAGGTTGGCTTCTTTCAGTGAATTTAGGCACTTCCGGTTCCAGTCAAGGCTAGAAACCAAAACCGAAAAAAAACCCCACACTTACTGAAACATCTCAGAAATTCAAAGTCTCTGTCTGACATTAGTTATGGTGAAGGAAGTAAGAGCCATTTTACCTGAAGAGGTTTACCCATGTGCATCACAGACCTCCATATGGGCAAAGCAGAATTCAGGAGTAGTAAAATCCCACCCTTTTTGAAATGTAGAGCTTGATTCTTCACTGCCTTGAACCTGGTGCAGTCATTTTTACCTGTGCAAAGTGAGTGTAAGTTACTAGCATCCTAAGTTGGTAATGTGTTACAGCCACCTTGGATAGTTGTAAATAGTGACAAGACAGTGAAGAATCAGACTCCTTCATGTGCACGCAAGACTCAGGTCTTGTGCAATCCTTCCACTTGGCTGGTGGCTAGAGACTAACAATGTGGAAACAAAAAGTCACCAGGATTGCAAATGACAACATTTATCTAGTTTCTGCTTGTGTGCATTTTTTTCAAAAATCTCCTTTAACCGTGAGAAGTGATAACTGAGTTTCACCCATCTGATCCCCAACTCTGAAAGGCTTAAAACATGTGTGGAATTTATAACAATGGGGTAAGTGAAACTGGACTATGTTAGGTACCTCTTCAAGAACAAAAGGTAGGTTCATCCTTGAAATACTAATGCCAAATTATTGTGCCAGAGGAATTTACAGAGCAAATATTGGATGTTTTTCAAAGGCTGAGATGGAGAAGGATGGAATAGCTATAGGGTTGTATGAGTTTATTTTTTAGGCTTCTAATCTACCCCACCTAATTAAAGAAGCTTTTCAAATCACATACTCTTTCAGATTAAAATGTCATAAACATGGAATGGATCCACTGATCAATAGTTAATTGGAAGGATTTCTTCTAGTCCTGAACAATTGTTTATAGCAGCAGTAGGCTCAGCTCCAGCCTAAGACTATAAATTGTAACCAGCACAGACAGCTGTAACAAATACAAATAAATAATTGTTGCCATACCCCAAATGTAACAAATTTATGACCACTATTATTACACCAGTGTTCACAGAGCAGGTCTAGGGATCTGAGAGAGGGTTAGTGCAGTATTGCTGAACTCAAGCATTCAAAAATCATGAAACAGCCCCTAAAACTGTGAGATTAGCATAAAATTGAGATAGTTAAAATACCAAATTTGGGTTCTCTTTATTTGCCTTCTGGTCTTTGAGCTTTTAGGATTCACATTATCAAGTTTTTCCTTGCGGCTATGAGGGCTAGAAAATTATTCTAAAAATGACAGCTACGATTCTCATGTAATTATATGACTCCTGGAGATGGGGCTTTAAGAGTAACATTAAATATTGTGGGACTTCAGATAAAATAGTGAGAGTTGGCAGTACTGTTAAGCTGTTAGGGATACAGTCCAAGCCTAAGATGCTTATTTTACATATAGGGTATATCTACACTGCAATCAGAAGTGTGAGTGCAGCTCAGGTAGACATAGCTGTGCTAGTTTTAATCTAGCTAACATGGTTAAAAATAGCAGTGAAGACACAGAGGCAAGGGTTCAGTGTAAGCTAGCTGGGGAACAGGCATAACTAATAACTAATAGAAGCAGCACTGAAGTCTGTGCCACGGCATCTTCACAGCTGTTTTTAGCAGTGCCAGCTAGCTTAAAATTATGCCTACCCACCCATAATCACGCCATCAGTTGCAGTGCAGACATACCCATGAAGTCTGGGCTTGATTTGCCTGTCACTTCCATCATTGTAAATGTGGCAAAACTCTGTTGAACTTACAGCAGCATGAAACTGGTGTAAATGAGAGAAGAATGTGTATGTGAGGAAAGAGGATCCTTAGCTCTCTACTGCCTGTGGCAGTAGTGGAGCCCATATGTTTGTTCATTTTAATCCTAGTGGTAGGTTTATGTTTTCATGGTTATCTTTGCCAGGAAAGGAGCTAGAAAAATTAAGTTAAAAAATGCTGAGGTGCTCCTTCATGGGCCCTGTAGTAAGGTGGTGTGGCTCCCCGCCACCCCGGAGCGGAATGAGCCCATCCACGGGCGGGAGTGAGCAGAGCTAGGGATCTCTAAGCCCACCCTTCAGAGGGTAAGGCAGTGACCTAGAAGTATAAAGGCTCGGCCTCAGAGCTCACCAGAGGGCCAGCAGCAGGGGAGGCTAGATGTCTCCATCCAAGCCCATGACTGGGAAACCCCAATGGCCCAAGGTGCAGGCCAGGACTGGCCTGACTTGCCCTGCGGTCGCTACCCAGAGGAGTTGCCAGGCCTGCCGCTTGCCCAGTGCCCCGAAGACCCCCTGGTACTGGATCCCCCAAAGGACTCCACCCTGACTCAGGTACTACCTGAGGGGGGGTCTGGAAGTAGCCCGGGGGCAGCTGACCCTAGTCTAGCTGTAGCACTGCCAGAGCCCATGTCAGTGTGCTGCGGCCAGGACTCCACTGACACAGCAGTGGATCATCTACGATGGTTAGGGCCCCAGCGGTGATGCAGTGGAGTGGGAGGGTCTGCGTCCCCCCTGTCACCCGTGAGTTGGGTGGCAGTCTCCCCCTCTCCCAAGTCTTTGGAGGCTTGGGCTCATTGCTGCTGTTTGTACTGCTACTACTCAGCCCTGCCTGAGGGCCTGAGCACCTGACTCATTATTGCCCTGCCCTGACCCAGGGCCTGGGCTCCCTACTGCTTGTACTGTCACTGCCCAGCCCTGCCTGAGGGCCTGGGCTCCTGACTCATCATTGTTGCCCTGCCCTGACCCAGGGCCTAGGCTTATGGTGCTTATTTCAGTTACCGCAAGGGCTGCCGAGGGAGACCCCCGCGGACAGACTAATTCCCCCAAACGTCAACTGTGTGTAGTGAGCCAGTGTGGCTCCCCACCACCCCGGAGAGGGTTGAACCCCGGCTAACCCTTGTACAGGCCCCAAAAGTCCACTCAGTTAGTAAAGACATCTGCTTTCCCTATCTTTCTCATCAGTGTTTAGCTACACACATGGGACATGCTAGCCTGCCTTGTTGCTACTTTCTGCATCATCAGATCAGAAGTAGCAAAAACAATTTTTCAAAGTAAGTTTGAAAAAGAAAAATGCTGATACATAAAGAAAATACATAATGTATCCACAGCTGCTTCTAGTGGGCAAGTGGCAAGATTGTTCATCGCTGTTTTTAAGCTTACTCATGGATGCACAGCTAGAGCCATTGTTTATGCATAGTCAGTTTTTATATATGGAAATAACTATATCTAGATCTGTTAGGTACAATTTTATATCCACTGCTGTCTTTTTCAAATGAGAATAGGTACTTGGGCACTGTGAATCCTGCGGTGTTTGATTCAAAAAATGTTCACAAGTTGGTTGATTCAGATTGGTTTTGCAGAAGTTTTGAAGTGAACCTCTGTGGGTTCACTTGGAGGATAGAGGACAGAGTTTAATGCACTTCATTCTCCCAGGGAAATCTCACCCCATACTTCATTCCTATCTGCTCTGCACCCACCACAAGGCTCTCTGATCTTCAATGTCTCCAGCAATTGTTGAGTCTTCTTCTAAGAGTAAGAACAAGAAGAAGTGTGCTGGTTTCCTAACAACTGCAACTCTTTGTTGGTATGGGTACTTCCACCTTTTCATGTTCTCTATATGTATAAATATCTTCTGTCTGTGTGTTCCATTCTATGCATCTGAAGAAATGAGCTGTAGCCCACGAAAGCTTATGCTGAAATAAATTTGTTAGTCTCTAAGGTGCCACAAGTACTCCTGTTCTTTTTGCGGATGCAGACTAACACAGCTGCTACTCTGAAACAACCCCATTGTAAGTTTACCACTTCTTTTATAAGTGTGGATTGAGGTTTTTGAATGCACTGACCCTAGGTCTGAACGGGATTGAGGCTTCATGCAAATATTTCACACAAACATAGTATGCAATATTATTTTTTACCACCTTAAAATATTCTTTGTTTATTTATTGGTAGTCTATTGCAATAGGTTTCCATCTAATCATCCAAGAGAATGAACTTGTTCAGACACTGGGTCTTGGTTTGGGTCTGTTTATATCAATATCTTTTTCCTCCTTCCTGATCTCTTACTCTGGATGGACACTACTTCCTGCATATTCTATGCCTCCTGTATCTATCTTCTTTATTTGCTTTTCTTTCATTCTCCATTTCTCTTTTCTGTTTCTGCATTAGCTATTTGTGGAACTGTCATAATCCACCAGAAGACCATCCCACAAATGTCCTCCTTCACCTCTTGTTTTTGTTTTGTTTATTCAGAAATCATTGGTGTTGGTGGCTCTTTATTTCCTCCTGGACAGGGAAGGCTAAGTGGGACATTTTATTGTTTGTTTTTTGTTTTGTTTGTTTCTGTTTTTTTAACCTATAAAACCTATAAACTCATGGAAAAGCTGAGGAAGACGGTGCTGATTGGCTGACACTAAATGGAGGTGGATGCTCATGGACTATAAAATTGATCTTCAGTCACTGTCCAAATAAATCTAGGTTAGACTTCAGTTTAGGCATGAAGTTCAATTTGAGCTAGCAATAAACTGAGTCTTTAGAAGGGGTGATGATCTAAGCAGATGTTATATGCACTTTTGTTACCTGACGTAAACTTAATTTATTTAAAGATATTTACAAATTAAAATATCCTATTCTAATATATAATGGACTCCCTGTCATTGATTTCAAATGAGTGTATGACCCACAATTCCACACTGCAGTGTAGTGCAACATCATATTGTCTGAGATCATCACAGGAAAATTGATAATATGAAGATTTAAATATTTCAAATGATTTTTTTTAGTACATCGTCCCTTTTCTCTGTAATATTATCCCTTAAAGGGAACTAGTTTGAGTTTATAACATGAATCATTATCTGTTAATAAAATAGTGAGAATTAGTAAGTCTGAATCTTGCCTCTTACACAATCCCACAGAGCCAACAATAACATCGACCTCCTAGTCCATAAGAAACAATAAAATAGATAAGAATTTTAATGGAAACTGGACCACAAGCTATTCTAATAGAACTCCCATTGGCAGAAATAACAGTTTTATTAATTGCTCTTTTGATGACTTCATTATTTAGTGTGCCAAAGGAGCAGAGGGTACAGTGACTATCCTAGGAGAGGGAATGCCTTTAAAAAGCAAACCTACAAATGGAAATAAATCTATAGCTGGAGCTTAGTTTGGAATGCTTCCTCCTTTTTCAATAAACATGGATTTTTGCATTGCTTGTTTCCCACTCCCAAGGGCATATATTTGTGTGATTAGTGAGATGGCAATCTCCATTTAAAAGAGTGTGCTTTCTGGAGAGAACACTAGAAGCTCCATCTAAAATGCTTTACTGAATCAGGATGAAATCATAGAACTTGAATATTAACCTGAAATAATCCCCTTCATAATTTTCCATAAACTTCACAAAATCAATCCTCTACTTTCTTAATAGAATATCTGATTTGATTTTCCTCTAGGTCAGCATGCAGGAAGGGTATGGAGAGGAAGGCAGCTGCACCACTGGGAGAAAAAAAGCCATTTTTCAGTTTTCCCATCCTCCCCCACAAAAGTTAGTTACATCACACCTATCTTTGCATATATTCATCCTCACTTCATTCCCGGACAAACATTCTCTCTGATGCTACATAGCTAACTGTGTGTCCGAGTGTTCTCTGTGGGCACATGTGGAGTGGAAGGCACCCCAGTATGTATGATACTTTTTCTTTAGCACAGACAGCAATACAAGAGGGATAGTTGAGATACGCTGGTGGTAGCTGCATTGGGCCTCGTGTTCGGGAGAAATGAGAACAATATGGCTGTCACAAACAAGCATGATGTACAGGAGGGAGAAGGAGAGAACTAAAGTCACCTGGAGTGTTTTAGGCATTGCAGTACTTCTTGCAGAACAGCTATGCTAGCAACCACAGGTGCCGGCTTCCAACTTTCCTCAGGGGTGCTCAACCCTCACTCAGCTCCAGGCCCTGCCCTCACTCCACCCCTTCCCTTAAGTCCCCACCCCCACCTTGCCTTTTCCAACCCCCCAGCTTCTTCCCACCCATTTCTGCCCCCTCCCTCGAGTGTGCCCCATTCACAATCCTCCCCACTCACTCCCAGCGCCTCCTGCCCACTGTGGAACAGCTGATCCACGGTATGTGGCATGCACTAGGAGGAGCTGATTGGTGGGGCTGCCAGTGGGTGGTAGGCACTGAGGGAGGGAAGGAGGGGAGCTTGGCTGCCAGCGGGTGCTAAGCACCCACTCATTTTTTTCTAAGGGTGCTCCAGTTGTGAAACACCCGCAGAGTCGCTGCCTATGCTGGCAACAAGCTCTCCTAATATGCCTATCACCATTTTAATTCCTTCTATCTGCTCTCAGGTTGAGCAATAGTAGAAAATAGGGCAAGGCGGTACTTCTATGGCCTTATGTACTCCATGTGGATGCCCAGAAAGACACTTATGATTGGGAGAGGGAAAACTGAATCTTCTGTGCCTTGTGGCAAAACTGATTATTCACCAATATTGGCCCTAATTTTGTCAGTGACCAGGAAGTGGGCAGTCATGCCTAATAGCTAGAGCAGGAGTCATGCCTAGTGGCTAGAGCAAGAGTCAGTATTCAGGAATTAGAGCCCGAGTCAGAACTGGAGTCAGAGACCAGGTGCTAGAAGCTGGGACTGGACAACAGTGGATGAATCACTCAATAATTGGTGCCCTGTTCTGATGATTCCCTCTGGGACACCTGGCATTGGCCACTGTAGGAAGACAGGCTACATGGCTAGATGGACCATTGGTCAGACCCAGTGTTGCTGTTCTTATGTCAGAGCCAGGTTACCTGAAGTGAAGTAAGGTGGGGGCAGGGCTGAAAAAGGAAAGGAGCTATCAGAGCTATGGGCAAATGCCTTGAGCAGCCACTGAACTGCTGCTGCTGCTGGGGTTAAGAGTCAGTCTGCTAACTCTTCCAGCCAAGCCACAGAGTAGCCAATTGGGAAGCCCACTGCAGGCTCTCCAGAGAGGGGCTCTGCTGGAGGCCCTGATTCCTGAGAGACTCTCTGTACAGGATTTTTGGAGGGACAGGCATAGGGCTTGATCCTACTCCCATTGAAGTCAATGGAAAACCTGCAATTAACTTCAGAGGAAGCAGAATCAAGTGAAGAGAGAGGGGAGGGTTCAGAGAGGCCAAGAGTGAGAGGGAGAAAGCAAAGCAAAAACAATGACCCTCTGGTTCCCTTTAAAGAAAAATATATACATGTAACTATTAAAAATAGTATTAGGAACTGACGTGTACATTGCAGCCTGCATCCCCATAATCTTCCCTGAACTCCTTCTGTTCACATCTTTATTATCTCCCAGAGTTTCCTTTTTCTTGTTGTGAACTTCTAGGAGTTTCCTCCTGTATCTACATACATGAGTAAGAACATAAGAATGGCCATACTGGGTTAGCTCAAGGTCCATCCAGCCCAGTATCCTGTCTACGGACAGTGGCCAATGACAGGTGCCCCAGAGGGAGTGAACCTAACAGATAATGATCAAATGATCTCTCTCCTGCCATCTGTCTCTACCTTCTGACAAACAGAGGCTAGGGACACCATTCCTTACCCATCCTGGCTAATAGCCATTAATGGACTTAACTTCCATGAATTTATCCAGTTCTCTTTTAAACCCTGTTATAGTCCTAGCCTTCACAACCTCCTCAGGCAAGGAGTTCCACAGGCTGACTGTGCGCCGCGTGAAGAAGAACTTCCTTTTATTTGTTTTAAACCTGCTGCCCATTAATTTCATTTGGTAGCCCCTAGTTCTTATATTATGTGAACAAGTAAATAACTTTTCCTTATTCACTTTCTCCACACCACTCATGGTTTTATATACCTCTATCATATCCCCCTTAGTCTCCTCTTTTCCAAGCTGAAAAGTCCTAGTCTCTTTAATCTCTCCTCATATGGGACCTGTTCCAAACCCCTAATCATTTTAGTTGCACTTCTGTGAACCTTTTCTAATGCCAGTATATCTTTTTTGAGATGAGACCACATCTGTATGCAGTGTTCAAGATGTGGGCATACCATGGATTTATATAAGGGCAATAAGATATTCGCCTTATTCTCTATCCCTTTTTTAATGATTCCTAGCATCCTGTTTGCTTTTTTTGACTGCCACTGCACACTGTGTGGACAGCTTCAGAGAACTATCCATGATGACTCCAAGTTCTCTTTCCTGATTAGTTGTAGCTAAATGAGCCCTCATCATATTGTATGTATAGTTGGGGTTATTTTTTCCAATGTGCATTACTTTATATTTACCCACATTAAATTTTGTTGCCCAGTCATTTAGTTTTGTGAGATCTCTTTGAAGTTCTTCACAGTCTGATTTGGTCTTAACTATCTTGAGCATAGAATATCAGGGTTGGAAGGGACCTCAGGAGGTCATCTAGTCCAACCCCCTGCTCAAAGCAGGATCAATACCCAGATCCCTAAATGGCCCCCTCAAGGATTGAACGTACAACCCTGGGTTTAGTAGGCCAGTGCTCAAACCATTGAGCTATTATCTGCAAACTTTGCCACTTCACTGTTTACCCCTTTCTCCATATCATTTATGAATAAGTTGAATAGGATTGGTCCTAGGACTGACTCTTGGGGAACACCATTAGTTACCCCTCTCCATTCTGAAAATTTACCATTAATTCCAACCCTTTGTTTCCTGTCTTAACCAGTTCTCAATCCATGAAAGGATCTTCCCTCTTATCTCATGACAACTTAATTTATGTAAGAGCCTTTGGTGAGGGATCCTGCCAAAGACTTTCTGGAAATCTAAGTACACTTTGTCCACTGGATCCCCCTTGTCCACATGTTTGTGATGGGGTAGCACTGGTGGACTCTAATAGATTAGTAAGACATGATTTCCCTTTACAGAAACCATGTTGACTTCACTCATGTGGGCAGTCACTGTGAATATCACAGGTAAAGTTACCTTCATGTATGAATGCTTTCAGAATTGCAAACTCTTTGGTGCTGGGATTGTGTTTTTACACACTGTGCAAACATCTTTCTATATTCATTAATTATATGGCCCTCATTACTGTAGGATCTGAGCGCCTCACAACATCCCTGTTTGGCAAGGAAGTGCTAATAGTCCCATTTGTACAAATGGGGAAACTGATGCATACAGATACATTGTTATGTCGACTTACAGAGTAAGCCTAGACTCAGGAGCAAACTCTAATCCCCTTCCATCTATCCATAAATGTATCTGACTTGGTCTAGTACTCCTTCTGGACTCAGGCTCTAGGACCTAGCAAAGGGGGGTAGTGGGAGAGTCTGAGCCTGAGTCTCAATGGGACTTGGGTCCCTAGTGCATCATTTTAGAATAATAAGAGAGGAAGGGACCTTGAGAGGTCATCTAGTCCAGTCTCCTGTACTCACGGCAAGACTAAGTATTATCTAGATCATCCCTGACAGGTGTTTGTCTAACCTGCTCTTAAATCTTCAATGATGGAGATTCCACAACCTCCCTAGGCAATTTATTTGAGTGCTTAACCACCCTGACAGTTAGGAAATTATTCCTAATGTCCAACCTAAACCTCCCTTGCTGCAATTTAAGCCCATTGCTTCCTGTCCTATCTTCAAAGGTTAAGAAGATCATTTTTTCTCCCTCCTCTTTTATAACAATCTTTTATGAACTTGAAAACTGTTATAAAGTCCCCTCGCAGTCTTCTCCTCTCCAGATTAAAAAAAAAACATTTTTTTTTCAATCTTCTCTCATAGGTCATGTTTTCTAGACCATTACTCATTTTTGTTGCTCATCTCTGGACTTTCTCCAATTTGTCCACATCTTTCCTGAAATGTGGCACCCAGAACTGGACACAAGACTCCAACTGAGGCCTAATCAGCATGGAGCAGAGCGGAAGAATTACTTTTAGTGTCTTGCTTACAACACTCCGGATAATACATCCCAGAACAATATTCGCTATTTTTGGACCAGTGTCACACTGACTCATATTTAGCTTATGGTCCACTATGACTCCCAGATGCCTTTCCACAGTACTCCTTCCTAGGCAATCATTTCCCATTTTGTAGGTACGCAACTGATTGTTCCTTCCTAAGTGGAGTACTTTGCATTTGCCGTTATTGAATTTCATCCTATTTACTTCAGACCATTTCTCCGGTTTGTCTAGATCATTTTGAATTTTAATCCTATCCTTCGAAGCACTTGCAACCCCTTTCAGTTTGGTATTATCTGCAAACTTTATAAGTGTACTCCCTATGCCATTATCTAAATCATTGATGAAGATATTGAACAGAACTGGACCGAGAACTGATCCCAGTGGAACTCCACTTGTTATGCCCTTCCAGCATTACTCTGAATCACTGATAATTACTCTCTGGGAATGGTTTTCCAACCAGTTATGTACCTGCCTTACAATAGTTCCATCTAGGTTTGCTGTGTGGATGTAGCTTGGGTCCCCCAGACTTGTGTCCTGAGAGTCCACCAGTGCTACCCCACAATCCCATGGACCAGTGTTCCCATTCTTTCTATCCCAAGACTAGCCAAGGGACTCTCAGGAAATGGAAGCAATGCCTCTGGTTCAAATACAGTCACTCAGTGTTTAACCCCTCCATTTTATTCTGCTGAGCTGCAAATAAAGTGAACAGTCTCCTGTATTAGCTATTGTAGAGATATGCTAGTGAAAGATTATAATGTAGAGAGGCTCCCCTATAAGGGACAGTATTATGGAGCTAGGCATTTTGAGATGTGCCCTGGAGGCAAGAGAGTGTCAAACGAAAGGGTAGCTCTGTACAGCAGTTTATCGTGGACATTCTCTAGGGTTTTTTTTGTCAATAAAAGTGTATTCCTTTCTTATTCACTGCTTTATTGTTTAATGTACCCTAGGATTATTGCATGGTGTCAGAAGTGCCAGGTGAGAAATAGACTGCAGTCATTTTGAGGTTAATTCCTGTGCCTAAAACTGAAAATAGGAGCACACGGGGCAGCAAACAAAAAAGAACAGAGGTGTATGTATATATTTTAGGAGCACCAGGGAGCTTGATAAGCTTAAGAAGCTAAAAAAGCCAAGAGAAAATGTTATAACCTCCAACCCCTCTGTAATTGTCTGGCAATGTTGCAGAGAACCGGAAAAAATTCAAACAGATATTTGAATTGTATTTAGTGGCCATAGGAGCAGAGGAGAAAATGTGATAATGTGAAATCATCAACCATTTTTCATGTTGCTGGGGAGGAAGCATTGGATATTTATATCAATTTTGTTTGAAAAAGATGCAAGCATGAAGTTAGGTAAAATAATGACCAAATGTGAGGAACGCTGCATGCCAAAATGGAATGAGACCTTTGAGAGACACAATTTTTTTATGTCCATGCAAAAAACTGATGACACCATAGAGCAATATGGCACAGGATTAAGGAGATTCAGTAAGACCTGTAACTTTGGAGAGTTGACGAAGTCTCTGTTCAGAGATTGTACTTAATACCAGAATTAAGTCTATGTGGAAAGAGAGAGACAGCTACATGAAGGAGATTTTTATGATAGAAAAAGCTTCCCAGATTTGTAGGACAGCAGATACTGTGAAAGCACAAGCCTAAGAGCTGAACTCACCAGAAGGATTTATCCATGTACTAAGTACAAAAGGATATAGACAGAAAAATGTTGAATCAAAAAGTGGAACCACCCATTATGAAAGCAACCGCTAGTGGGGAGACTGCATCCAGATGGTTATGTGCACTAGAGTCACTTCACTAGCCTTTTCAAGCAGCTGCTTCCTCACCTCCAGCCTTATACTAGATTCAGGGGTCAGAAGGTCACCATCCCAACAGACCAAGCTATTGCAAACTACTGGGGGCTAAGTCCTCAGTGCAGCACTCAGTCAAAGAGTAGAATGATGGGGGGTTCCCAGAGGTGTGATTTTCATTGCTGACTTTCTGTAGTTGCTTTTGAGTCAGTTAATATGCTTCATGCACTGGTCACCGGTCTATTGAATCCCCAATGCTGCCAGCTTTTCTGCTATTTCTTGGTACACACAGTCATTTCTGGTGCTCTTACTAAAGTCAAATATCTTGCCTCACACCACAGATTTAGAATCATAGAACATCAGAGTTGGTAGGGACTTCAGGAGGTCAGCTAGTCCAACCCCCTGCTCAAAGCAGGACCAATCACCACACAGATTTTTGCCCCAAATGGCCTCCTTAAGGATTAAACTCACAACCCTGGGTTTAGCAGGCTAATTCTCAAACCACTGAGCTATTCCTCCCCATGGAATCTGGCTGTGGTCCTACACTTGGCAAAGGGCTTTTTCTTGATGGTGGCCATAGCTGTAATGATCTTGAGGTTTATAGCAGGGAATGGTCTTCTCATGCCTTCTTGAACTACAGAAAATTGCTCAGACTCCACAGGTTGGATATTCACACCAGGTCATTTGTTTATGTTCCCTCCACCAACTCCTTTACAGTTTTGTGCAGCAATAATATTTAATCCTCAGCCCTTTTCCCAGGGCAAAAGAGAAGAAGCAGTCTCCCTTCCTGGTGATCTCTCTGACTCTGTACTCAGCTAGTCCTGCTCCTCTCCCTTTGTACTTCCTTCCTGTGCCTTTCTTCTCAGTGTTGAGCTGATGGGCTAATTGACTTTTTGAATCCTCCAGCCTGTTGTCCCGAATAGCTAATTACATTTCATTCCCCAGTCAGCCTTCTCTGGGGAAGCCAATTAGCGTCAGAGTGATCAGAGTGCTGTTAACTCCCTGCACTATGTCACAGGGTTCATTAAACAACAAACCTGTGATTGAGAAAGGAATAAACTCTTATTAAAAAGCTAGAGAGCATCCACGGGTAAGCTGCTACACATCCATGGGTAAGCTACCCTTTGTTATCCAGCCCTTGCTTCCAGGGCATGTCTCAAAATTCTTATATTCCCTTATGAGTGAATGTCCCTTATGAAGGAGCCCCTCTAAATTATAATCCTTCACAAAAATATCTCTACATCTCACCTCCTAAAAAAAATACAATTACCTCTTTATATAACTTACTTCCTAACCATGCATACACTAGTACATTTCCACCAACTACAATCTATATACCCAATGTGTTAACTACTTAGAAAAGGAGGGGATACCAGCACATCACTCTGGAGTGAGTATTTACCTTACTCAGTTACCTCACCTCACTTTCCCCAATTCTCCTTCTCCAGGCAGGTTATCAAGTCTCGATGAGTCTTTCAGGATGTTTGATCTCTCTCTCCAGTCCTCTCAGTATTGGCCTTTCATTAGAGTGTGAGTTACTCTCTTGTTGCTTGCCAGTTTCTCCTTTGCACATTGATAATAAACAGCCAGTTGGGAAATGCCAGAGTCCACATCTACTGTCAATGTTCTGGGATTACTTTTAGATCCCTTTGATTACATAAAAATGTGTCCCCTTGGTCTGTCTGGATTATATAAAACCTTGGATGTAGCTGTTCTTTAATGGCACCCCTTTAGCCTCAAGTATCAGAGGTGTGATTCCTCAGGCACATTTTATCAACTGGGTTTGGAGATGGGTGACCACAGGCCATTTAGCCAAAATAATATTTTTGCTTCCACTTCTGATTTTCTTTCATCTTCTGTAAGGTTTCATAGTCATGAGATTTCAGCAAGTTAACAGTGACTGGTAAATTTGACCTGTTCCTTCTTCCCATTAACAGCTGAGCTGGAGAAAAGCCATTCTCCAGAGATTATTTCAGTAAACCAGTAAAGCTTTAAGCAAATCACCCCAACTACTGAAAGTCTTTTTCATAACGCTTTTTACCATCCATATAGACCTTTCCTTTGATTGGGGGTAATTTGGCCTTGATATTTTGTGATGAAAACCCCAATCTATGGCAAATTGCCTAAAATCTGCAGTGGAAAATTTTGGCCCATTATCACTAAAGACTTCATCTGGAATTCCATGTTGGGAAAATATTCCCTTCATGCCAGCTATCACTGACTTACTATTAGAATTGTGCAGTCTGCAAATTTCTGGATACAGAGAATAATGATCTGTGACTATTAGATAATCCTTGATTGACAGATAAATAAATGAGTGCCTGCCTTTCCGATAAGGCCTTTGTGGGACTTGCTGAGGTTTCAGTGGCTCTGCCTGTTGGCATGGCTTGTATTTTAAGCGCAAAAAACAGTTTTCTACCACATTAGTAATGTTGTGATTGATCCATGGTCAATACATCACCTCTCGTGCTTGTTGTTTGCATTTCTCAATTCCTAAATGACCCTCATGGATCTTCGCTGGCATTTCTTTCCAGAGGTTCATTGGTATTATAACCTTGCTGCCCTTGAAAATCACCCCATTCATCACAGTATATTCATGCCTGCAGTTCCAATAGTCTCTTATACTGAGACAGCAATTGCTTATTTCTTCAGGACACCCTTTAATTATTACTTCTTTAAGGATCTCCCATTATTCATTTTTCTGTTTCCCCTCTTAGTTTTGCAGTCTTTTGTTAGCTGCTGGAATTGCCTTTACAATAATAGGTTTGTATCTCTCTTTCTCTTCAAGGTCTTCTCTGGTTTCATAGTGGAAGTCACCGCTCTAGAAAATACATCTGCAGTAAACATGAATTTACTGGGTGTGTAGGTCACAATCAAATCATACTTTTGTATCTTTATCATCATCCTTTGAATTCTTAGGGTACAGTCATTTAGTGGTTTGCCAAATAATGCTATCAGGGACTTGTGGTCCATTTCAATATCCCCTGTCTGGCCATAAACATGTTGATTGAATTGCTCACAGGCAAACAATAACCCTAAAAGTTCCTTCTCAATCTGTGCATATCTGGCTTCCACATCAATTGTTAATTTGGATGCATATGCCACTGGCTGTCAACAATCATCATGGAGGGTCAGGGCAAGTTGCTCACAAAGCTCCAGAAATGGAGCTTTCTTCATGTGAACATTCTAGATCTGCTGCAGGTCGTCCCAGTACACATGACAATATGATCCCATCAGTCTGTGCTTGTAGCTCTGCTCCAGAACTGCTGGTATACATAGGGGTCATCAGCAACTATACTGAGAGTCATGAGCAACATCAGCCAGTTTGAGTTTGCTATGTCTATGTTGTCATCCTCCTCCACCAGGTGCCATGTCAGAAAATGCTGCCAAAATGCCCATCAGCATCTCATGGATGCTCTGTCTGTTTCCTGAAATGGTAGTGAGAACCCAAGCAGGACAAGCTATTCAAGTGGTGACTCTTCCATGTTGTGGTGTCTGGTTGCTGGGATCATGCAGTCCCAAAACAGGGGTCTGCACGATATGTTGGCAGGTTGCAACAACTTCCTGTAAAGTGCTGCAGGGTGGACAGTCAAGTTTTCCCATGGTGCACCACAAACAAGGGCTTGAGAGACTACAGCAGGTGAACATGCTAGGAAGCAGGAGCGGCTCCAGGCCCCAGCAAGCCAAGTGCGTGCTTGGGGCAGCATGCCACAGCATGCCATGCGCTCTGCCGGTTACTGAGAGGGCAGCAGGCGGCTCCGGTGGACCTCCCGCAGGCGTCCTTGAGGAGGGTCCACTGGTCCTGTGGCTTCAGTGGAGCATCCACAGGCAAGCCTGCAGGACCAGTGGAGCTGCAGGACCAGTGGACCCTCTGCAGGGACTTCTGTGGGAGGTCCACTGGAGCCACGGAACCGGCGACCAGCAGAGCGCCCCCCTCAGCATGCCGCCATGCTTGGAGTGGCGAAATGGCTAGAGCCATCCCTGCTAGGAAGCCTGGGATATGCTGGTTTGACTTAGGTCTGCACAGTGCAATGTAGGTGCTTGAGTATGGGTGTGAGATCCAGGTCCAGAAATTCCAAACTCAGGGTCTATATTCAGTGTGGATGCTGAAGCTCAGGCTTACAAACACAGAGTCTGCAGGCTCGAGTCCCACAGACCCCGGGCTTACATTGCAGAGAAGAAACATCCTAAGTGACTTGCCTAAGGTCACACAGCAAGTCTCTTGTAGAGCAGGGAGCTGAACCCACATATCCAAAGCCTTAGCCTAATGACTTAATCACCTAATCATTATTCCGCAAGCACAGAAGAAAAACAATAATAACACCATCACATCAAACAACACCCTTCTCCCATGGACTGCTCTAGCCTGCCTACTCTGGCTGCTTTGGCCCTGTTTAAAAGCATCCTTTCTCTTTTGTCTAATACTATATCAAACCTATCCACTGTGCCCTTGATTTACCCTCATAGGTGTAATATACTGGGCTAAATGAGGTGTCATTTATTAAATAAATTAGATTTCCATGCACCAGGTACAAGTACATCGAGTACTGTAACCATTTACAGCACATCATAAAAAATATGCTCTAGTAGAACTCGTATTTGTTCTAAGTCCTCCCATAGTAAACTCATTTTTCATGTTTTGTAGATGACTCCAGAAAAAAGAGGGAAGAAAAATGGCTGCACCACCCTAGTGTATTATGACAGTAACTAATGTATTAGAGAGATGAGGTATAACTGCAAAAACTGTCTTTCTCAGGCATTTATCATAGAGAATACTTTGATATGTGCAATTCTTGACTTAAGACTTACAAATATGACCCACCTGCATAAAAATAACACTACTCTACAGCCAAAATGCTTCTGAAATAAATGTAGTCCAACTTTACTAATTTTGGGTCACTGAGAATGAAAATGATGCTTAAAATTGTTGATTGGCTCTAGTTTTCAAGATATGCTATTGGGTCAGTATATACGACCCTTGAATTGGGAATGGCGGAGGATAAGTGAGTTCTAAAGGGAAGGGATCTCAATTTAAACCAGAAATGACTAAAATACATCTTTGACTGGATCTATGAATAAATCTGTGACTGGGTTTGGACAGTACTTGCTTTTTAGGCAAAACAATGAATGATGCAATCTGAAGCTGGTGTTGCGTCATACATGATATGAATTGCATCATGGTATTCCTACAAGTCATGGATGATGCAATCATAACGAAGCTTACATCACTCTGCTGAACAAATTGCCCTATATCAGCTCTAGAAATCATACAGTGTCGTGCTCTCTTATTTGTCAGTGTTCGATTTTGCAAAGGGACACACTTCTGTTTAGCCAAAGTGAGCAGAGATGCCTCGTACTTGTGTGAACAGTGCAGATAACTTCTGCTATGTTTGTGGTGAAGTGACTTTTGCATCACAAAAGCGCAGTATAACCACTATGGTTAAGAAAGCCTATCACCTTTCTTTTGGCTGCAAAACTGGAGATCAGGACAAGAGGTGGGCCCCACACATATGCTGCAACACTTGTGCAACAAATCTTCGCCAGTGGTTGAACAGGAAAAGGAAATCTATGCCGTTTGCAGTGCCAATGATTTGGAGAGAGCCAACAGATCATACCAGCAATTGTTACTTCTGCATGGTGCCTCCAGTTGGGAAAGGTGTGTCAAAGAAGAAAAAGTGGACTGTGCATTATCCAAACATTCCATCAGCTATACGCCCAGTACCCCACGGAGAAGGACTGCCGGTTCCTGATGCACCAGAATCATTCTCACTTGAGTCAGAAGAGGAAGAGGATGAAACTTCTGGTCCTGAACCATCAACGTCACAGGACCCACATTTTCTCCCATCATCCTCCTCTGAGGCACACCTCATAACACAAGATGAACTGAATGACCTTGTCAGGGATTTGGAACTACCCAAGAGTAAGGCCAAGCTGTTGGGCTCCAGACTACAGCAGTGGAATCTCCTGGCAGGCTATCAGGGCAAATGGAGCCCATCAATGCTTGCAGACTATTGCTGGACAGTGACAAGAAATGCTCCATTTAATGAATACAAGAGACAAGCCAAGAAGCGCCGAGTAGACACTGAATAGGACTAAACTATGTACATAATAGTTTTTTGCCTTTTGTTTCATAATCAATTTTATTTATATAACCCTTTTGCTGATTTTTAAAGTGTTACATAAACAGGACAGGTGAAATATTATCATGTAAAGCAACCATAAACACATGAAAAGACCTAGGTTTACAATTTATGATTAAAACTCTACTATCTACACAATATACATAGACATATAATGTAAAAACTTACAGATCTTAGAAACAGTAGCTAATCAGTTGTTTTAATTGTCATATTTGAATTCAGCACATCAAAATACATAATAAATATAACATTTTATCTCTGAAGCAGAAGACTTCTCAAAAATTATAGACCAGTGTAATTGAACCTGATTTTATTATAATTTTCTAGTCAAATTTACTGTTAAATTACTAATCTAATCCATAAATACAAAGTAGATTAGGGCACACACCTGACTTTATGGTGGATAACAACATGATTTTACTGTATTCATAAATTATAAAGCCAGAAGGGGCCACTGTGAGCATCTAGTCCAGGGGTTGGCAACCTTTCAGAAGTGGTGTGCCGAGTCTTCATTCATTCACTCTGATTTAAGGTTTTGCATGCCAGTAATACATTTTAAGATTTTTAGAAGGTCTCTTTCTATAAGCCTATAATATATAACTAAACTATTGTTATATGTAAAATAAATAAGGTTTTTAAAATGTTTAAGAAGCTTCATTTAAACTTAAATTAAAACGCAGAGCCCCCCGGACTGGTGGCCAGGACCCGGGCAGTGTGAGTGCCACTGAAAATGAGCTTGCATGCCTCGTTTGGCACGTGTGCCATAGGTTGCCTACCCCTGATCTAGTCTGACCTCCTGCATAACAAAGGGTTTAGAACTTCCTTGAACTGATTCCTGTCAGAACTAAAGCATCTTTTAAATGGGACATATTTTAGAAATCAGGGGCTGCTTTAGACATTTTGCTGCCCCAAGCACGGAGGGTCCGCTGGTCCCGCGGCTTTGGCGGACCTCACGGACCCTCCACAGGCAAGCCATCGAAGGCACCCTGCCTGCCGCCCTCTCGTCATCATCAGAGTGCCCCCTGCGGCTTGCCGCCCCAGGCACGTGCTTGGAGCACTGGTGCCTGGAGCTGCCCTTGTTAGAAATATCTGCATCTTGATTAAGAATTTGCCAGTAATAGGGAATACACCACAGCCATGGGTAAGTTGTTCCAATGGTTAGTTATTCTCATTGTTAAAATTGTGTGCATTGTTTCTAACCTGATTTTGTCTACCTTCAACATCCAGCCATTGGATCATGTTATACATTTATCAGCTAGACTGAAAAGCCCATGGGACCTCTCACTTGAGTAAGGAAAACAGGATTAGGCCTTAACTAATCATCTCTCAAGCCTATACAGGATTCAGAATAATGTATTAGATTTATAATACAATGTCTCATTACTGTTCGCTGGTCTGTATAAACTACATTAGCCACGAAGGATCATATTTCATACTCTGTGCTTGTAGTCCATTAAAAAGATACATGGAATTTATATCCTACCTCTAGGTATGAAAGAGTTAGAAGTTATATGCAAGGCCCATTGACTTCAGGTGGAGCAGAATCAGGGCCTAAGTATATTATTTCACACACCACAGCACACACAGTTCCAAAATCATTTAATTGCCTTTTCTCTGGTTATTTCAGACCAACAGTGAGAAGCTGGGGGTACATACATTATGGATTCAAACCTCCCACTAACGTACTCCTAATAAGCTAGGAAATGCTCTGTAGTGGCATGAGCAGGGTAATAATTAGTTGTATTCAACACGATTTGAATAGGAACTATATAAATGGATTAAGGCTTTCATTTTTTTTTCTCTTCCTCCCCTATTTCTCACTCTCCCCAACTTCTGTTGATTCAGAATAAGAAAGCTTTGCCTTTTTAGAAGCACAGCATCTTCTGACTGAGGGCTCATCCTATGCAGAGTTATATGATATTAACGTGTTGATCAGTTAGCTCAAAAATAACTGAGTAGGAAAACAGTCTGAATGTGAACACAAGACTGTCTCTGCATCCCAGCTACTATGGCAGAGCTAATATGGCTAAAAATGAAAACACTGTTAAGACACAGACCATATATTTGCAAAACAACTTTTGGCCAAATTCTGCCTTAACTTGCATCCATGTACCAACACTGAGGCGTGATGAGGGGTGCAAAGTTTGGCTGTTCATTTTAAATGAACTTATGCATATGACTTTAGCTTATGGTAGACATGATGTTTTTTTAAGATTACTGGCTGAGTCCTGCTGTATATTTGAGAACTTCAGATTTCATATGAAAGATATGAATAGTACTTAGAGCTTTTGGTCTCCATGAATGTCGGTAAAGGAAATATTTGTGCATACTCAGAATTTGGTACGGGTTGGAGAACTCCTGCAGGGCTTCAGTTTATCATAGGTTGGGTATGTGAAATAGTGGTTGAACGTGGGGCAGGGTTCTAAGTGTTGGGGGGCACAACCCCATTTCTCACTGCTGTGCAATTCAAAAAGGGGAAAAAAAGGTGAGAGAAAGGTCGTGCATAACAGGCCTAAGTGATTTAGGAGCCTAAATGCCATTTTTCAAAAGCCGCTTAGGCTCTTAAACTTGTAAATCCTATTGACTTCCAATAGGACTTAGGCTTATATGTGCCTAACTTGCTTTTCAAAATGGGACTTAGGTTCTCAAGTCATTTAGGTGTTTTTGAAATTTTTTCCCAGTATCATTATTACCAGTGGTGTTGAGGCAGCACTTAAAGACCCCAAGAAGTTCTTAGAGCTCCACTGTGCTAGGCACTGAGTACACACACACACACAGGGTACGTCCAGACTACCCGCCGTATCGGCGGGTTAAAATCGATTGCTCGGGGATCAATATATCGCGTCTAATCTAGACGCGATATATCGATCCCCGAGCGTGCTTATATCGATTCCAGAACTCCAGCAACCCCAACGGAGTTCCGGAATCGACATGGAGAGCCGCGAACATCGATCCCGCGCCGTCTGGACGGGTGAGTAATCCGATCTTAGATATTCGACTTCAGCTACGTTATTCACGTAGCTGAAGTTGCGTATCTAAGATCGATTTCCCCCTCCTAGTGTGGACCAGCCCACACACACACAAACAAAATTTGGTCCTTGCCCCAAACAGCTTTCTATCCAAATATAAGGCTACACACCAGAGGCAGCTGTGGGTAGTGTACATGTAGCCACATGCCATGGTGAAAAGCAAGCTGCATCCACACTGTGGCGTGTAGCAACACATGTCAGCAGAATAAGGCTCTCTGCTGCTGGAGCCTTTCACTGAGGGGAGAAAAGACTTTGGCACGGGGAAGGCAGTGGGGAAACCTCTCTGCCAAAGCCTTTTCCCACTGCTGGAGCTTTTCTCAGCAACAGGGAGATGGCAGAGCCTTTTCCTGCTGCCGACGACTATCCCTGTGGTGGAGGAAAGGCCCTAGCAGCGAGGAGCTGCCCCAGCCTTTCCCTGCTGCCTCTCCACTGCCAGAATCTTTCCCTGCAGCTGGGAATGGATCCAGCAGCGGGATACTACACTGCTACAAACAACAGTGTAGAGGGAAAGGCATGGCTTGAGCAAGTAAAAAGCCATATAGGCCATGTATTCACATATGTGCTCACACCCTTCAGGCATGTCTTTACTCACCTAAGCCCTGCCTTGACAGCTACACTACTATTTAGGAGGCTGTGTGGGCATGTACCCTACACACCTCCAAAAGAAGCATGCAGTAGTTTAGATATATTTTCAGCTGAGAAAATCCACAACAAGTGGATTCAACACACATATAAGAGTACATGATAACAGTGAGATGATTATGATTAGTGTAATAAACATTAGTCACAACACTACTGCCTAAAAACTTGGAGCCAATTCAAGCACTGGTAAAAAACTTAGGCAAAAAGAAGTCCTGAGAAAAAAATTTTTGTGCTCACTAAATGCTGTATTTCAGTCTTAGAACGGAACAGTGCTCCAGCACATAAGTATCATAGAGGTGAAAATAAATGTTGTTTTTGACATTTTTGTGGGGCCTGAATGTTTTTGCAGCATTCCCATCTAATCATGTGTCATGATATTTCAACAGAGTAGTCTCAACTACATTGTCCAAGGGTGATGCTGGCTAACAACGCATGTGCCTAAGAGTTAATATAAACAACAGAGAAGTGTCAGTTACTTTACTATCAAAGCAATAGCTCAGAGTGTATTGCTTTTCCATAGCTTTGTGCATGTCACAGTTCATGACACTGTGTCATATCATGTGAGGCAATATTGAAAGTCCTATCTTTTTGATGGAATGTGATTTTTTTTATTTCACTCTAACTTTGTTTTATGTCCCATTATTGGAGCAAATTGAAATGTGATGCCATGAAAAGCACTGTGATCAATTATTTTCATTAGTCAACAAAGACAGAACAAGCTGCAGTGAGAACAACCTAAGTTAATATTTAGGAAAAACTTTAAGGTTATAATGTTGTTCTCTGCTCCACAGTGTGCACTCTTATTTTCAGTGCAGACTGTCGATCTGGATTCTGCACTCCCAGTCTGGATTCTGCACTCTGCAGAATTCTATTGAGAACAGTAGGAATTCTACACACTCAAAAAGTGGAGAATGTGAAATAGAGATCTTCAGTGCAAATTGGAAGGGAAAATTGTACCCAATGACTCAGATCCAATGCTGACTAAAGTCTATGGCAGTCTTTTATTGACTTCAGTTGCCTTATTAAAGGCAATGGAACAAGCCTCCAACAGAAGATGTAAAATTGCCATCAAGGAGAGACTACACAATCTTCTATCAGGGATGGTTTAAAAATGATTAAATCAGTCTTCCCATAGTGTAATGGAATGGAACTGAACTGACCTATTAGACATCTCTTCCATTTTGAAGGATTTCTTTAATCGATAATGTCAAATTTTACACACAGTTTTTCGTACAGTGTTCAGTTGTCAGTAATAATTTAGACAGCATGAAATTTCTTGGTCTTATTACATAAGGGGAATAGGAAACTAATTGAAATGGAAAAAGCATGTTCCTCCCACAGGGGAAATAAGATAGGAGATGAATATTGGTTTTTGAGCTGTCATTCTCCATACCTCACACTTTAATAGAGCATGTGCTTTCAATAATTCCTTTGAAAATGGAACAGAAAGGTTAGGCATATTACACCTAGCCCCAAAAGTTAAAGTTAACAGCAACATTAATATGGCCATGCTACACATCCTGTATATTTCATGGCATACATTTAGCATGAAACGGAGGCATTAAATTACATTTATCAAAAAAAGCAGGAATAGTATATAAGACATGTGCAGTGGTAGAAGTATAGCTTTGTTGTAGGAATATTAACCATTGCATTTCCTGTCTCTCTTGCTATGCATAGACATTTTCCTCATATATATGAGAGAGATTATTTCACCCTAAAATAGCCAATAATCCAGTGTTTAGTGCACTCATGTGATATACAAGAGACATAGGGTCAGGTCCTACTTTTCCTGATTCAGACCAGGGACTCTTACATCACAAGTGATATGGCCTAACCACTGAATAGCTATTGACTATTCTGATGTCTTATGCTCTGGATTTTTATGAACAATTTTGAAAGAACTTAGTTTCTTCTGCATCGGAATAGAAACAAATGTCAAAACCTCAATTTTTTGCAAAATGGAATTCCAGTTTTCCAGCGAGCCCTAGTGTCATAAACAGATAGCTAAGGGTTAATGTCTCTTTCACCTGAAAAAAAGTAACCTGAAACACCTGACCAGAGGACCAATCAGAAAACCAGACTTTTTCAGGTCTGGGTGGAGGGAAGTTTGTGTCTGAGTTCTTTGTCTTGTGCCTATCTCCCTCTCGGCTATGGGAAGGATTTCTCTATTTCCTGCTTTTTAATCTTCTGTTTCCCAGTTGTAAGTACAAAAGATCAGATAGTGATTTATATGTTTTTTTGTATTTTACATGTGTATAGTTGCTGGAGTGTTTTGAATTGTATTCTTTTTGAATAAGGCTGTTTATTCATATTTCTTTTAAGCAATTGACCCTGTATTTGTCACCTTAATACAGAGAGACCATTTTTATGTATTTTTCTTTCTTTTTACATACAGCGTTCTTTTTAAGACCTGTTGGAGTTTTTATTTAGTGGGGAACTCCAGGGAATTGAGTCTGTGCTCACCAGGGAATTGGTGGGAGGAAGAAGTCAGGGGGAAATCTCTGTGTGTTAGATTTACTAGCCTGACTTTGCATTCCCTCTGGGTGAGGGGGGAAGAGAGATTAGCTCTCGGTACTTCTGTTTTCCAAGGCTGGAAACGGGGAGGGTGGAGTCCCTCTGTTTAGATTCACGGAGCTTGCTTCTGTGCATCTCTCCAGGAACACCTGGAGGGGGGAAGGGAAAAGGTTTATTTCCTTTGGTTGTGAGACTCAAGGGATTTGGGTCTTGGGGTCCCCAGGGAAGGCTTGGGGGGGACCAGAGTGCCCCAAAACACTCTAATTTTTTGGGTGGTGGCAGCTTTACCAGGTCCAAGCTGGTAACTAAGCTTGGAGGTTTTCATGCTAACCCCCATATTTTGGACGCTAAGGTCCAAATCTGGGACTAGGTTATGATACCTAGTCTTACTACATCTACATTAAACCATTATTTGGGAACTATAATGCAAAATCTCAATCACAAATTTGCCATATTGATCCAAGATTTCTCTCCTTGAAGTCAGAAGGCAGCTCTCTTGCCATCACGATACAGATAAAATGCTGGTGTCACTTAGCCCTCCGCGATTTATACAATAGGGTAGCAGTGTAAAGGACAAATCCTTCCCTCCACTTCCCCCATCTCCCCATCATGGTTGGGCAAAGTCCAATAGGTTGCAGAACCTGTGCAGTTCCAGCATGCAAGGATAGGATAGGACACAGGAGTCTCATTCCGTGGCATCAGAGGTGTTTTGTGTGTGAGCGAGACAAGGAAGGGATTTGAATATGATCAGTGAATCTTCCCTTTCACGAATACACTGGCCAGACTCCACAATAATGAGCCTTGGAGGTAAAGCATCTTCCTCAAGACCATGGCAGCTTCGAGGCTCTAGTTATAGCTTCAAATCAGTTCCACTGGTACTTCAAATCAGTTTCTCTGGAAGAAGAGAATTTCATCTCTGTGCAAAGCATTCCTCTGTCAAGCCCAGTTAGTCACTCAGGGCCCAATTCAGCTTTCACTGAAGTAAAAAGACTTCTATTAACTTACTTCAGTGGTAGCTGGATTGCTCCTTTACTGGAACTGGGAGAAGATTTGTGGAATTGTTAATCCATTTTTCACTAGCCTAATGAAACAAAAATTTTGATTTTTCCTACATTGTTGTAAAATAAAAATGAAGCAATATTTAGCTCCTAAAATACTTTCAGAAGTATGTGTGAAGGCAGCTTAAAAATAAGATTTGACTGGAAAAGGACCTTCAGAACTGAGATATTAATATATTGGGCTGGGCACCAGGAGCAAAATAATTGCCACTTGATTTGCAAACAGTCCTACAGCACTGTAATTCTTAAGTTACTTCTTTAAAAATAAAGGGCTATGTCCTCAGCTGTTATAAATCAGTGTAGCTCCATTGGAGTCAGTGACCTACACTGATTTAAATGAGCTCAAGATCTGGCTCATAAAGTGTAATTCCCTTGGAAACGTCAGTCAGATAGCTGTCCTGTGTTAGTCAGAAATATAGAGAGACAATATTACATCTTGCTCTCCAATTTATTCTTTTATCTTCCGAGTTTGAATATCCATTCTCAGTTCCATGCAATTTTTCAAAGACTTATTTTTATTCTGTATGAGGAATTTATTTTTCATCTTGTCTAACTACTCTTTGTCCAGCTGATCAGTATTCCTGTGCAGCTGTAAATTTTAATTAAAAATACGCAGTTATGAACAAAGACACTATCCAACTGGATGTTCCTGTTCTGTAATATGTTTGCTTCTTCAGGCATACAGGAGATTCAAAGTCATCTGGTTCTTTTTTTTTCAGTTTATTGGTGTTAGGGTGCTCATATTATGACATGATTTGTATTCTACGCTTTTGATGCATATGCTATATATCCTGATGAAAAATGATTTGGCAAGTGAAGTACAAATACAAGCCCAAATTCTCATGAAAATGAGAACAAAATGTAGCCAGTAGGATAGACATTACCAAAACAGTAGAGCTGGCTGGGAATTTAAAAAAAAATATTTTTTTCATTGGAAAATGCCAATTTGTTGAAATGGAAACATTTCATGGAAATATATTAATTTGAATGAACATATCCTTTGGGGGAGAGACAGCTACACACTGTCACCTCATGCTAGAATAGCCAATAGCCCAGAAGGTAGGGCCCCCATCTGGCATGTCGGAGATACAAGTCCCTGTTCTGAATCATGCAGAGCAAGGTCTTGAACTTGGGTTTCTCACATTCCATGGGAGTGTCCTGATGACTGGGTTATTAGCTATCCTGGGATAGGCCTCTCCCTTGTTTTTCATGAAAAATTTCAAAGGGTCTTGGTTCCATCAAAATTTAGAATAGTACTTTTTCTTTTCTTTTTTTAACATCTCCACCTTTTCCATGAGACCTTTTTCATCCAGTTCTTCAGAGTATACAGAGCTTGTATTTGGCATTATTCTAGAAGATATTTCTTCTTCCTCACAAAACCTTTTCAGGCATTTTTGAGTAATCTGAACACAGGGAAAATATGTTAAGCTATTAAGATTTTGTTTTTCAGCAAATTTCAAACTTGCTATGCAAAGTTCTCATCCAAAGTTTATGGAAGTTAGTAAAAAAAACTCAAATTGACTTCAGTGGGCTTTGTATCAGGCTTTAAAGACTTGTTCCTGTATGATGCTGAACAATCCTTAAATGATGAATGCATGTTTTCCTTTCTTTGAAGAGATCTGATTGTCCAATAAAGTTGTAGACATTTAATAAGAGCATATTAAGCATGCACACCACATTATTTCCCTTCAGGAAACATACTCCAAAATGCAATGCTGCAAATAGAGCAAATCAGGTTATTTGAGAAATAAGCTTATAGTACATGGGAATGAATATGAGAATGTTTTAAGAGCCACCATCTGTTCTGTTTGATGGTATCATAGGGTGTCTGTCCCCTTTAAGAGGGAATAAGACTAGTTCACTTGTGACTAGTTAGTTGCCTCCCCCTGGGTCTGATAGAGTGCAGCTGGCCTGTGTAAACACCCAGGCAGCAGCTGAGAAAGGGAAATGACAAGGAGCAGTGGGAAGCTAATGTGAGTTGACTGGAGGGAGCTGTGTGAGACCTAAAAGAACAATAATTGAAAGCCATCTGTTGGAGAGAACTGGCCAGAGCGGGGATACCCTGCTGACTAAAAGACTTGTACAGAGGCCCATAGGTAAAGGGGAAGAATGAGCTCAGCCAGAGCAGACTGATCCCAGTAGCAAAGGTTGATTCTGGTGGGAGGTTCCCCTGAGGAGCTGCTCAGCAAGGGTAGGATTCCCAGGCAAAGGAGCCTGGGGAGTTGAGCACTTCGGAGAACCCTCTGACAGAAGCCCTGAGTTGGGGGCCGTGGGAGATGAGCTTCAAGAAGCCTGGAGCACTGCCAGAGGTGTGGGAGCATAGGACTGGAAGAAGAAGGTTAGTGACTCGTGGTGTAGCCTGGAGATGGGCCCCTGCCATGGAGCTCTGGAGGAGTGCTGCATTGTGCAATCTACCTTACTTTGGGGCCTTTGAAAATTGTCTTAGTTTGAGGGGCTTGCTGGAGGTTGAAGTTGTAGTGATGTAAGCTGGGTCTGAATGAGCTCTCCCCTGGTATCTAGTGATGAAGTGGAGGGGAAAAGATGTGGGGAGCAGATCATATTTGCATACACTTCTCCTCTGCCTTTGGCTGTTTTGGGTAAAGATTCACTTTTGTCATGAATGCTGGGGTAATGAAATATTGTTATCCTTGTTGTATGAATTAATGGCAGCAGATCTGTATTTAGCATGCCCTGATGGAGGGGGTCACCATAGATGGAACCTCACTTGCTAAGCAGGGGGTAGTGATGCCAAATCCAAGTGAAAGTCAGAAGAGGAGAAGAGGGGTGTTCTTACTTAGTGGTGTGGACTTGATTAAAGGGTCCCAGAAGTCATTTGACTCTCCCACACCAGTGTTTAAAGACAGAGCTGACTAGTCTTAATTGAGAGTCCTGGTTCTTTCTCAGCGATCACTAGAAATGAACTCACCGATAAGCTGATGTAAGGGGGCTGAACCTCAGACCTCAGAAAGCACTGTGGGGAAAAGATCACACTGAAGGGCAGCAGCATAGAGGTTCCCCATCCAGTGAAATCACTAACGAGCTGAAATCACTGAGAACTGGGCTAAGCTGTAGAACCGCAGAATGCTGCATTGCAGTGAGAAGCCACAGTGATGGTGGCAGCTATGAGCAGAGGCAGCCACAGTGATGATGGGAATGACATCAACAGTGATAAACAGCAACAGAGGCTGCAGTAGCACTGATGAGCAGAGGTGGCATCACTCAACCATCTTCTCCCCTCAAGAGCGAGGCAAAGCATTGAAATGCACCCCTGGACACTAGGAATGTTCCCTGTACACGGACAACAAACCATGAGTGGGGTACAGCCAAGGGAAAAGGGGAGTGGTATGTTAAACAGACATTTGTCAATTGGACTTCCACACCCAAGGTGGGAAACAGAAGCAGAGGACATTGCCCAAGATACAGTGGGGTGGGTGTTTTTCTTATTGGCTGCAGACTTTCAAGTAATTGTTGCAGCATTTTCCCAAATTAATGCTGTGTTTTCTTCTGTTAACAAAAGTTTTGTTTTGTTTTGTCACAGACTCAGTGCTTGTGAGTGGGGAAGCAATACCGTTTAGAGACTTCCAGGGTGGTGGTTCATTTTCCCAGATGACTGGGTGGGGGCTTGTTCTGGTTCTGTTTTGTGTTATTAAGAGGAACCCCTAGATCTTGAGCCCAGCCCTTGTTGCTGCCTACATCACTGGGCAGAAGGATTACACTAATATATTGTGCCCAAAAGTAGGGTTTGAGTTGGGCTCTGAAAAGGACAACATTCCTTGCCTGCACAGATGTGGTAACCACTGGTCTGACCCATGTTGGAGCAGTTGCAGGGAGAACACTGAACACTTTTTTTTAAATTTTCAAAAAAGTTTTGTTCTGGATAAGTCTGAGGGATGGACAAAATGTGTTCTAACTTTTCCAGTAATGTTTAGCTCATGTATCAGAGGGGCAGCCATGTTAGTCTGGATCTGTAAAAAGCGACAAAGAGTCCTGTGGCACCTTGTAGACTAACAGACGTACCCACGAAAGCTTATGCTCCAATACGTCTGTTAGTCTATAAGGACTCTTTGTCACTTTGCTCAGATCATGGATGATCATCCACATTTCTAATCAGAATGTAATGACAGCTTCTGTAATGACAACAAATGAGCTTCTACTTCCAATGAATGAGCATGTATGTTATGTTAGGTGAGAGATCCAGGTAGAAGAAATGACCAACATGGACCAGCTCTGGCTCAGCCATCCACAGTGCTTCCTAGTAATAATTCTGCAGGACATCTGACTTCAAAATAATTCTAAAAGATGAGCAAATCTGTACTAGGATATTCAGTGTGTGGCAACCCCCTTAATAGAAACATTGATCATGTGTATTCATGTAATGTTCACTTTGTTCTTTTCTTCAGTTTTCTTTCTCAGTCCCTGGAGCTATATTGACGTTAGAGGCACATAAGAGAATTTTTCATAAAAAGAGTGGAACACTTTTGAGGGAGAGAAGGGGCCTTTTAATAAGAGTGGAAGACTGCAAGGCAACCATGGTGGTGCATCAGTGCTTTCTGAACTTAACAGAGGAAGATTTTTGTTTGGAATGTAAGGAGAAAACATCAAATCTCTTACATGTTGACACAACTGACTGCAAACAAGTCTCTTTAAAGGTCAGTGTATCAGTGATAAGAGGAGAGAACTTAAAATAGGCTGTTTCCTTCCTTGTGTTCATATTTTTGTTGAATGTTAATGTCCCTAACTCCTCCATGACAAGATAACTTTGTCCCTGTCATAGAATAAGACTAAGTTATGTTGCATTGTAGAACACATTTGCAAGTCTTCAAAAATCTTAGCTATAAAAATTGTGTTTGGCAGACAAGCAGTGGGAGACTGACTGTTCCAAGAGCAGGACACCACATGAAAGAAGGTATGAAGAAGGGAATGGGAGAAGGAGCTGAAAGGGAGTAGTAAGGAGAGAAGATTAGGAAGAACAGGATAGAGGAAGTCAGAAGAGGATTAGAAGGAAGTGAGACCAGAGATTGGAGAAGGGGTGAGTGTACAGAACAATGATTTATGTAGGGTTTTGAAAAGCTTGAAAGGATTTAAAGCATCAATTTCAGTGAAGAGATTCTAGTGTTTGTATGTGATGTGGAAGAGGAAGTTGCTTTTTAGCAGTTGCATTACAGAGCAGGGAGAACTGGCAGACTCTGATTGTATCTGGCCTGCAGGAAAAGTAGCAATAGTAATGTCACTTTTTCCAAGTGGAGATTAAACTCAGAAGATTCCACAGTAATTGAAAAAGCCAACGATGCTCTGGGCCTAATCCTGCATTCTTTAGCCTTGTGACTAGTCCTACTGAAGTCAGTGTGAATAAGGGTTGCAGGATAAGCCTCCATAATCGAGACATGTCCAACAGACACTGCCATAAAAATGAAACACCTGAGCATGGAAGAATCCATTATGAGAAAAGAACATTAATAAAGAAAAATCAGGGTCTCAAATGCTGTGAGACACAAGACAGAGAATTGTGATGGTCTTTATTGCTTAAAACCTCTATTTCTCCACATCATGTTAAGTAAATTTTGAGAAGTGTGAAGGAAATCAGTATACAGTTTTTGTCTTTAGAAAGTAGTGACCCTTCCTTAGTTTGTCTCACTACATTTAAAAAAAAATGATTATTATTGAATTGCTTCCTTGCTGACTTGAACAGTATAAACATTTCATCTTCTACTGATGGAATTCTAAGGGATTTTCTTTGGTTATGAGTTTTCCAACAGAGGATCCTTCAGTACTGTGTAATTCATAATCTCTGATAGTTTTAAATGGATGAAAAATAGGCTTATCAACAACATATCCACTAGACTGCACAATGGGAAAAAAGGTTTTCTTCAATACATACTGGAAATAGAAAATGTTAGCAATGATTTGAACCATTTAAGCAGGAACCTTCTGATACAACTATCTTCTGGAAAAACATATTAAGGAAAACAAGTTTTGTGAACTAAGAAGTAGAAATAAGGAGAAGGAAAATATGGAATGGACACAGTACATAGATTTCTAATGATACACAAAGCAGACTGCTAGTATTTTATAAATCTGACAGTAGACGTAACATTTATGTTATTGGAGTACATGAACAGGAAAGAGAACTGAAGTTAAAGGGTTACTGAAGGAATGATTGAAAAGATGAAACCTCTTATCTGAAATCCTGAAACTTTGGTGTTTCAGATCAAATAGACCCTGAAGCAAAACTATCTTTAAATTTGCAAAGCCTTATTTACGTGGCTCTGTAAAACTCAAATCCAGCCTCCATCACGTATACATAGTAATAACAAAGCTGCTTGGCTGTGTGTGTGTGTGTGTGTGTGTGTCTTGCCCTATATAGTAGATCATCAGAACAAAGTGCTAAGTTACAAGTAATGATGTATGAGGGCTCAAATATAGTTCTGACATACTGTAACTAACATGGAGTTTTGTGACTTCATTGCCCAAGCTGGCTGCTTAGTTAGTTTCATAAGAGCCATAAGTTATAACAGACAAATCAGTATTAAGAAAAAGATATATCAAATATGTACTAATACAAATCTGATGCTATCTAGAAATGAAAATCAAATTAATTATGCCAGCACTGCTGGGACAGAAGCAGGAACATTATTCTATCTCCTGAGAAAGCATATCAAATGTCAATACTGACATTAGAACTGAAAGCTTGATTGCATTTGTCACTTATGAAATCCAGTCTCTAAGGCGAACTACTAACTTAACCATTTGCTGAAACTAAAAATTAAGAATTTATCCTAATAGGTCTCTTTGCTGCCAGTGCTTAAAAAGGATTTATTGTACCACATACTCTTATTCCATTTTATCACTTATATATACAGTAAAACCTTCCAAGAGCAACAGCTTATGGGAGTTAGCAAAAGTGATTTTTTGTAAGAGGTGGTCTTTCTTCAAAGGTCTGCACACCAGAGAACAGTGGTATTCTGTGACCTCCACAAGTAGTCACTCATGACAGGTGCTCTCTTCCCAGAGGTGCTCTCTAAGGCATGTTTTACTGTATGTTTATGTGTATATATGCTTCCTTTTAAATATAAACCACTGAAGAGCTAATACATGTTAGTATAATGAACAAAACAATAGGATCCCACACAGTCTTGTTTCAAAATCTTGCTACTGCTATTGCAGCTAAGTACATCTTACAGAAAGCTTTCAGCCCAGATCATTCTAAGAACAAACGTAAGAATCACAAAAAGGTACAGAATTATCCAGGTACAGAATTTCAGACTATAGTGTTCAGGCAGAAGGCCCTAACAAATTTATTCTGCAACTTAAATCCCACATGCTCAGTGCCTTGACTTGTATGATGGCCTGGTTTATTAATCAATTTGATGCTTAATAAAGCAAATAATAGCTACGTAATTAATTTTTAAAGGCCAAACCTATAAATCAACAGAGCAGTACTGTTGTTGTTATTGATTGTTGTACCTTAAATATTTTCATTCTGTAGTCTATCACGTTCTTTGTAGGTGTGTGTTTATATAGACCTGGGAATAAACTCCATCTTTCCTGATGATTCAAACACCAAACTACCCAGTAGAAAGACAATAACAGTTATGGAATGCCCTGATTTAAAACTACGTACTGAGCTTGCTCTGTTTCCAGAATACCATTATTAGACATGTCACGTGCAGACTTTTTGACAGCCCGCAGCCAAGATAACGTGTGGGATTCCATTCAAAAGAATCTTTATGATCCAGAATGGGGTATATAATTTACACTGGCCTTCAACACAGGAAATAAAGGAGGGCTTCAGCTTCTATTACTCCTAACTTCCAAAGGCCCATAACCATTGGGAATGTGCATTTTACAAAGAAATCGTATAGTCTCAATCAAATTCTATACATTTGCACACTTGAATTGTACACATTCAAATTAAAAGGCAGGCGGTGCTTCTGGTAGATAGTGCAGAGAAGTGAGATCCCAGACTCATAGGCCTTGTTTGCCCATATAGATATACCACAAGTACAGCTATACTTGTAGACTCTCCCCCACACACAGTGATATAGTAGCTGCTATAGTTAAACCAGCTATCCGCGTGGCATGCTAAATGGCAAGAATCCTTTTGCCATTAATAACTTCATCTACAGAAGGGATTTTGCTAGCATTGCTATGTCGGCTATTGGGTTTGTTTGTTTGTTTGGGTTTTTTTCCCCACTCTCCTGACATAACTATGCTGGCAACTATTTTAAATATGGATCAAGCTTGAGGCTATGTGTGCACTAAGAGCTCTTTGCCAGTCTAGGAATGCCAGTAAACTCTACTGGCAAAGCACTCCTGGTGTGGATGCATCAATACCAACAAAGTTGCACTTTGCACTAGTATAGCAACCCCCTTTGGCCCCTGCACTCCCCCTGAATGAAACAAGCTATACAAGTAAAAGCACACTTTTGCAGATATAACTACATCCACCCTAGAGGCTTCTACCTCTTCACACCCTGATTGACAAAGCTATTCCAGTAGAAACTTGTATTGTCTTGCTGTCTGATCTTGGCCAAATCATTTAACTCCTCTGGTCCTGAATCTCTACTGCATTTCATCTTGTGTATTCATTCCACCCATTTTCACCAGTGGTAGCATTTTACATACTATCTGCATGGGTGTATATGACTACACAAAGTGCCAGGCAGTGGAGAACTAGGTTAACTGAGGCCACGTCTACACTACTATTATGTCAGCAAAACTTATGTTGCTCAGGGGTGTGAAAAAACCACATCCCTGGGTGACATAGGTTACACCAGCATAAGTGGTAGTGTGCACAGCACTATGTCGGCGAGAGATCTTCTCCCACCAACATAGTTACCGCTGCTTATTGGGAGTGGTTTAATTATGTTGACAGGAGAGCTCTCTCCCATCAGCACAGGGGGCTACACGAGAGATCTTACAATGGTGCAGCTGCATCATTACAGCTGTGCCACTGTAATCTCTCTAGTGTAGACATAGTCTCATGCATCTCAGGCTATCTCATAAATGGCAATAATACATGTGACAGGTTTGTGATGCGTTATGGACAAGGGCCAAATATATAAAAGGTGGTTTCCACTGGCGCATGTGCAACTGTACATATTTTTGAGCTTTCAGTTTCATGTGCCAGCGACAGGTTTTATCAGTGTAAATTCTTTCTTTTTCTCACATGGGAGTGTTTAGAAATGGCAGAAGTCAAGAAAAGAGTAAATACTTGCTGTAGGTTGGTAACTGATGTGACTGTGAGTGCAGAAGATCCCAACCCCCTTGCCTTTAACTGATAACCCTGGGGCTGGGTCTACATAGCAACACTTACGGGGGTTTCTGGCCATTTATGGTTGGAAGCCATATATTTAATGAAATGACAGATTTGTCATGTCCTTGGGACTGGAGGCACTTGTTTTGCTTCAGAAATTAAGGACTGACTTTTACCTAGTCTGACATAGCAAAGGAGTCTGTGGCTGATTTCATGTTTGAGGGCAAACATATAATTCTTTCTTATTCCTTTCTGGGTGTATTTTAAATAACAGAGGTAGTTTAAGAACCTCTGAGATTGATTTTATTTTCAGATGAAAAAGGCAATTTAAGAGTGGAGAGGAATGATTTATAACTGTCCAACAAAATGTATAAAAGTAGAACCCTTAAATACCATACAAAAAATTGTAGCAGATACAGTACAAATAAGTGTCAGACACTGGATACACTTAACATATTTCTTCCCTTTGGAAAGATTCATCCTTTTCATGAGAGATTTCCCATATTTTAAATGGGGACTACTGATGTACCTCCTGTAATCTCTCCCAAAACAGAAGATTGTAAAATGCAGCAAAGAGTCCTGTGGCACCTTATAGACTAACAGACGTATTGGAGCATGAGCTTTTGTGGGTGAATACCTACTTCGTCAGATGCATGTCCCCAAGGTCATGCATCTGACAAAGTGGATATTCACCCATGAAAGCTCATGCTCCAATACGTCTGTTAGTCTATAAGGTGCCATAGGACTCTTTGCTGCTTTTTACAGATCCAGACTAACATGGCTACCCCTCTGATACAAAACAGAAGCTTGTGTGTATATGTGTGTGTGTGTGTGTGTGTGTGTGTACACACACTTGCGTCTGCACTGTACTTCACATGCACTAAGGCCTGAGACTAAACTTGACAGGGATATAGTTAATGTGGTATTGAATACCAGTGCCAATTAGAAAAAAACACAAGATCTGTCTGCCAAAATAAAATAACGATTATAATTAATGATGTGTATTGCAATAACACTAGAAAACCCAAATGACGTTTGGGCCCCATTATTCAAGGCACTGCACAAACATATAGTAAGAAACAGTCCATGCCCTGAAGGCCTTACCAACAAGACAGACAAACAGAGGGAGAAGTGGAGGCACGAGGATATGAAGTGACTTCCCCAAGGTCCAGCAAATCAGGAACGGACCCCTATCTCCTGTCTGTTTGGTCAGTAGTTCACAACTTTTCCCATCTGCTCACTACCAGCACTGTGCTTCCATCTAGCTGGGATCTAGCCATTTATTAATATGGCTGGTTGTGACCCGCAGGCTGAGAATCTCTGCACTTGGCCATATTGGCCTGATTTGTTTGTCATCAAGATGAATTGTCCTCTATGCCTATTATTTCAGAAGTAGAGGCTTGCAAACGTAAAACTTAGTCTTACGATATTTAATGCAGTGTTGATCATTAATTAGGTTGTTCCCTGTGATGCTGCACCCTATAATGCTTTATAGAAATATGCTTATGAGAATAAATGACATATCTGGAACATGTTTTATGCTAGATATAATCTTTGTTACATGGCACAATCTATTGAATATATTCATCTTATTTGTGTGCATGTATCATTTTTATATCTGAAGCTATGAGTGTTGGCTCTATGCTTGTATTTAAAGTGTTTGCTGTAGTTTGGTCAACATCGTTTGAAGGGGTTATTCAAGTAATTGGGAGTACTTAACTAACAATGGACTTTGGGAGACACTAATCCACATCTGAGCTTTCCTGGGAACATTCAAACTATCATGTAAACAATAGCGTTGGCCTGAAAAAAGTTGAATCATTCATAGACATGTGACTTGCCTAGGTGGCTAGAGACTCTATCTTGTGGCTGTGATGTTGCATAAGAGAAAAAATATAAAAGGCCCTAGAAAACCCTCCATTTTGTCTTCAGCTGCCTTAAAAGATTATCTCTCCACCCCAAAGAGATACCTGAAAGAAACTGGAACAAAGGACAGTAACTATGGGGTTGTGAGTGATTGCTGGACCCAGACTAGGAAGGAGTCTAGTCTGTGAAAGAAGCTTATTGAAACATCTCTAAGGGTGAGATTTACCTGCATTTAGTTTCCTACTGTATTAGGCTTAGACTTGTGTGTTTTTGTTTTATTTTGCTTGGTAATTTTCTTTGTTCTGTCTGTTATTACTTGGAACCACTTAAATCCTACTTTTTATATTTAATAAAATCACCTTTTGCTTAGTAATTGACCAGAGCAAGTAATTAATTTCTAGGGAAGCAAACAGCTGTGCATATCTCTCTAACAGTGTTATAGAGGGTGGATAATTTATGAGTTTACCCTGTATAAACTTTATACAGAGTAAAATGGATTTATTTGGGGTTTGGACCCCATTGGGAACTGGGTATCTGTGTGCTGGAGACAGGAGCACTTATTAAGCTGTTTTCAGTTTAGCCTGCAGTTTTTGGGGGACGTGGTTCAGACCTGGGTCTGTTTGCAGCAAGTACCCTGTCTGGATCAACAAGACAGGGTACTGAAGTCCCAAGCTGCCAGGGAAAATGGGCTCAGAGGTAGTCTCAGCACATCAGGTGACAATCACAAGGGAGTTTCTGTGATCCAACCCATCACATTCCCCTCCACCAAGAAGCATCCAATCTGAATGAATTAACCTTGCATGAATTACTGAGAGCTGGATAGATCCTTCCCTATTCTAGATAAGCTTGCTCAAGCTTGATTCTTGATCCCTCATGAGGCTGGAGAGGTGTGGCCATGCCTCTTGCCTGATCTCTAGGGTAAAATGAAACTATCCATGGGACTGGTCTTTTGAGTCTGCCCACCTAACTTGTGAGTTATGATTAAATGAATTTACAAACTCATTAGTGGACAAAACTGTTATTTGTCTGAATTTCTGCCTCAGTTTAATGAGTTTCTTTTGGGATGGTAGTGGTGTGTTGTCTTGGGATTTCATGGCCTTCACAGGGTAATCCCAGGTGATTTTTATCAGAGTCCAAACAGTAGGTAGACTCTGGTTCTGATCTTTGTGTTGCGACTTGAAGTAAAAGATGTTTAAAAGTACCTTCAAGGCTGAGACAGAGTATTACCATTGTTCTGTCAAATGCGAAACTATTTCTATATTAGGAAGCTGAAATTGTTCCAGTAGGGGCAATTCATTCAATGTTGCTGGCCCTTGATGACTGTCTCATTCATAGTCATACACATAGATGCCCAGCTCCTAACACAGAAGAGATGTTCTCATCTCAACATGGAGGTTACAGCACTGAGTGAAGATTATCGCTAAGGTTATAATTAAGATGGATGTTGAAATACAATATGGTGCTCAGAAAACAAAATGGAGTTAATCATCTGACTCAGATGTCCTCCAGATCTGTCAGAGCTGGTGCCTCCTCCATCCACCACAAAATCCTGCCAAGGCACAATTGTTTACAGGTGAAGTAGCAGGAGGGCTGGCCAGTGACTCAGATTCATTTTATAATCAACTGTCCCAGGAAAATTTTTTAATTTTGGCTTCATCTATGGCCAAAGTGACGAAAATTTTCTTCTCACCTCTACTATCAGTGTCATTCAGACCAGTGGAACTGTTCCAAGCCATAGCTATCGGAATAATTCAAAGTGGTTTGGCTTGATAACAAATTCTACTATTTCACTTGTTAGGAGTGTTCATCTTCTCTTGCAAATAAAATTGGCTGATATGAGTGTCAGAGCAGGAGAGAAGAAATGTTCCATCCATGCTGATTGGCTTTCGTCCAGTTTTGTTCATGAAGTTTTGGGTGTGATTGTGGACAGGGCTGGCTCCAGGCCCCAGCACGCCAAGCACGTGCTTGAGGTGGCATGCCGCGGGGGGCGCTCTGCTGCTTGCTGGGAGGGCGGCAGGCGGCTTTGGTGGACCTCCTGCAGACATGCCTGCGGAGGGTCCGCTGGTCCCACGGCTGTGGTGGATCATCCGTAGGCATGCCTGCGGGAGGTCCACCGGAGTCGCGGGACTGGCGAGCGGCAGAGCGCCCCTCGCGGCGTGCCGCCATGCTTGGGGTGGAGAAATGGCTAGAGCCGGCCCTGATTGTGAAGATGTAAACCAACCACCTTTGAAATGGACTTATGGATAAGTAAATCCAATAGAAAGATGGTAGGTCCATTATCAAAGATGACTGTTAGTATCCTCCTCAGGGAGAAGTAGTAAGCTACACTTAAAGAAGGAAGTGGTCAGGAAACCACACCAAGTTTGGATGTTAATATTTTGCTAATTAGTCATTTACAAGACTGTCTAGAACCACATTTTTTCTGATATTATGGTTTTTAAGAAAGTGGTGATGCAAGAGTATCAACTATATTTGAATTCCGCAGATGTATTTGATATCTATTGGTCTGGTTAAATAAAGAGTTATGGAACAGAGAATATATTGATTGATATACCTGTGGTTGATCATTCTAGTGATGGATAAAGGGGCTATACAGATACTATTAAACCTATTAGAAAAATTTAATCTTATTGACTACAAATTTTTGTTGGCTCACCTGTGAGGGCATTAGGTAGTGGTTCTTTAGGTGGTGCTTCATGATTAATTGTCCTCTCTGATGACAATCAGACCAGCATGTGACCATAATGGAACTACTTATAGAAGTCAGCATTGTGCCCAGTAGTGTTTGCAAGACTAGACCCTTAATGTCAACCTATTAATTGGTCATTCTTGTGAGATTTTCAGAAAGACTGAATGCCAGAAAAGAGACTATCTAAAGGGTATTTTATTAACACATTTACACCTTACTGTTTTATAAATGAAGGGTATATATGGGACCTAAGATTTATTTTGTCCCTAGACTAGTTATATTCCTCATCTCCCAAGAGATGGAAGATCCATTTTTTAGTACTGCTTGATCATTATCATTTGGTGGATGCAACAACACTGTAAATAGCTCCGATGCATATGTGAAGCATTAATAATTTTCTAAAAAGGGAAAGATATGGTGCTCTTCCTATTCTAACAGAAAAATTCTGTTTGTTACTCAAATATATTGGAAAGGAAAATCCAACAGAAAAGAGAAAATGTGTATTAGCTTTCCAGAAATCAGTCTCTCTCTCTAATCCCCATCCTAGTACACCATCTTTCTTATTAGGTTTTTGGAGTTCTGCTAGACAAAAACAAGAAGTGTTTGATTAGACTGCTGATCACCTACTGAGATAGCCCTGAGTTTGGAGGGAAGACATAAAAGCTGGTATCTCTAAGTGCTTTCCTGAGACACACTTTATTTCCTTCAGGGTTAAAGGGTTTTTTCTCATACACAAATTTTAAAGAACATATTGTTCTAAACTGGTTTAGTCAAGGTGTTTTTTAAAGGTTTCTATTAGTTTGAATTTAACATATCTTTCCAGCATTGTTCAATCCTGCAGCCTTTCCCCACACATGCAATCTTTGTGCCTGGAAGCAGTCTCATTGACTTCACTGTGGCTACTTGGTCAGGTATTGCTTATGTTGCTAAGGCTATCAGGATTTGGCCTGTAACTATCAGCTCTAATTTCATTTTGTCAAAAAAAACAAACAAACCTCATTCCAGTCAAGGATCTGCAACTTTTTATTCATACGGTATCTCTTATCCACAAAAGTTGAGCATAACTCTCTATTACTTAGCAACCAAGACATCACATGCAGTTTTATTTCTGAAAAATACAGGATAAGGCCCAATATTCAGAATTACTAATATCCAATGGTACTATAAGTTAGTTTTGTTTTACAGGGTGAAGATTGTGTGGGAAAACTAGGAAACTTCTGATTTATTTCTCTGAAAGAATGTATGATTCAGTTTCCTCTGATCTTGTATCGTTACCTGCTGTCTGGGAAGAAGTTAATTTCTTTCTTAAAGCAAGATAAGCAAGGTAGTGACTGAGAGGAAGTCACTAAGAATGAATGAACTAATATCACTAAAGAGCAATTACTGAAAATATTTAGACAGATAAATAACTTTGTAGAAGCACCGCTCTCTGGGAGGAATTGCATATATTGGTTTTGATCAGGTTCAAGAAACAAAGAACTGGGACTTGTATAAAGAGGCTTGATGTAGAGGGTGGGGGTGGTCACTCTCTCATTGGATCCAAGAACTAACATGAGGCTGTGAGCAAGAGGTACAAACCCTACTAGAAGGATTAAAAGAACTTTGAAACCTACTAGGGTCTCTATGTAGAACAGTGGTTCTCAAACTTTTGTACTGGTGACCCCTTTCACATAGCAAGCCTCTGAGTGCAACCCCTATAATAAATTAAAAATATTTTTATATATTTAACACCATTATAAATGCTGAAGGCAAAGTGGGGTTTGGGTGGAGACTGACAGCTCATGACTCCCCCCATGTAATAACCTTGCAACCCCCTGAGGGGTCCCACCCCCCAGTTTGAGAACCCCTGATGTCGAATACGGTAATACCTGGTAAGACAGGCATGCATATAAGCTGTATATTGTTTTCTTTGTAATGCTTTTATCCTAAGTAGATGAACTGTGTTTCATGAAAGCTGGTTGGCCACTGATAAAGCTTGTTAGTGTCCCTGGGAGATAGCAGGACAGCATGTCAGCATAACGACATCACTCAGGAACAGTTTAATTGCAGTGTCAATGTTCAGATTTGGGCTGCAGCCTGAGTTTTGAGCCCTCCCATCTCACAGGACTCTGGCTCTAGCCCAAGCCCAAATGTCTGTACATCAATTAAATGGCTTAGCCTGAGCCCCATGAGCCTGAGTCAGCCAGCCAATTGCAAGAAGCCACAAAGGGGCAGAGGTGCAGTTAACCCTGGAACTGTGACAAACACACATGCCAAAATTAGATCAATTAACTTCTTTAGCTAGGTTTAGAACAACTTCTCAATACATGGATGACTTCTGTTTTCCCTTTAGTTTATGAATAGATGTTTAAAGTCTGCTTTGCCTCTCCCTTTCATGGATGAAAAATAAGACTAACTCAGCTGAAGTTAGTGAAGTTACACTAGCGTAAGTGAGGAGAAGCAGACCCAAGATATTTTGTTTGGCTTTCCTGCTGCTGAAAGTATTCAATGGTAGCATTTAATAAAAGTTCCTGATGTTGACTAGACAATTGACATCCAACTGTTTTGTGTTTGACACACCTTGCAGTCCATGACCGATTTCATTCCAGGTAACACAAATAAAATAATGAAATAATCAGCTAAATTAATTTACTGCATTGAACAGAAGTCCTGATATTTTTTTAAGATTTATTCACATTACAAAGGCAATGCCCCCGTGTTTTGTCTTTTATTTGTGAAGGGCATAAAGGAAAATATAAATTGATTATTATGCTTGCTATTGTTTTCTGTAATCTGTACTTTTGCTTGCCTGTTATAGCAGTGAGCAAAGAATTAGACCAGGGCACTTGAATGCAAGGGGTGATAAAGAAGGACTTTATGGGTCCAACAATTACACATGTGCCTCATTTCACTGCTAGGAGTCATCCCACTGAAATCAGAGATGACTTACTGTAGGAAAGCTAAGCAAATGCACAAGTGTTTGCAGGATTTGCACCTGTATCAGGGCTAGAGTCATTGGACCAGATTCTCCTGTCTGTCAAATTCACTTTGGTACAAAGTGGATTTACAGCACCTGGAAATTAACTCTGGAGTATTTCCTTTGTGTAGGGGGAACCTCTGCTGGAGATAGTTTTACGGTCTCCTGTGCCAGTGCAGCTCTCATAAGGAAGGCCAGAATTGAGCTTACCTGTACCCTGCTCCTTAAGGAGCTCTGCTCAGGAGGTCAAAGAGGATAGCTCTGAGGAACATGAGGGGGCTGTAACAGTGACATGTGCTGTACTCCAGAGACTCTGCAGCTGTGGGCCTTGTGAAAATTTTCAGTGTGTTTACTTTTTAATTTTTCATGCATTTCTGAAACTGTATTTCAATTAACTTTAATCTTTCAACACACTCTTTCTAAATTGCCTCCACTTTAGATATTTCAGTTTGCTCTTCTTTTGGTATACTACTGAGGGGAACAATCTGTTCTCTTAGCTCCAGCAATGTAGACCACCCCAGATCTTCACTATTTAAGTGGTTTGTTATGTATTTGGATTAAAGCAAAATGGCTTTTTGCTGTGATTTCACTGTAATCTGTCCCAGAAATGTCAAGTCACAGACTTCTCTTAAATGTTCATCCTTAGCTGGTGGTATAAAAAGTCCTCCTACCTCCAATTGCAGGACCTTTAACTGTTTCCGTCTAACTGGCAAAAATCTTCCTTGCTAATACACCTCAGAGATTTTGGAGGTTAGGTAATGAAAGTATTCAGCTGTGCCCCATGGTAATTCACTTCTATCCCCTACTGTCCTTCCTCTTGCTTGCTTTCTGCAAAATCCTTCTTCTGTTTGTATTACCATCTGGCAGCTTTTTCTGGAACAGCTAAAAGCTAAAGCAGCTTCTGAGGTGGGCTTGTCTCTCAGGGTATGTCTACACTACCCACCAGATCGGCGGGTAGCAATCAGTTTATCGGGGATTGATATATCACGTCTCATCTAGATGCGATTCAATCCCTGAATGCGTTCCCATAGACTCCAGAGCTCCACCAGGGCGAGTGGCGGTAGCAGAGTCGACAGGGGGAGCTGTGGCCGTCGATCCTGCGCCCTGAGGATGGGAGGTAAGTTGAAATAAGATACTTCAACTTCAGCTATGCTATTCCCATAGCTGAAGTTGCGTATCTTACATCGATCCCGCCCCTTAGTGTAGACCAGGCCTCAGAGACAGTCAGGTCATTGCACTTCTTCTGCCTGGCTTGCCAAATGTTACGCTCCTAGATCAGGCAGGGTTTAAAAAAGGAGCTTTGTATTGTATTTAGAATATAAACAAACACTCCTCCCTTGCAAATGTAATATCTTGACATTTCTATTAAAATAACATTCAGTTCATCCATCTGACTCATCAGCAGTCATCCATGACTACCACAGGTTTATAACCATCAGTAGTTCTTGAGTGCATTTTTGTCTTTCTTCTTTTTTGCAAGTTCTGGTACCAATAGTGGAAACTTCTATGTCTTTCCTCAGTTTTTTTTAATCTATCAAACAGGAATTTTCTGTGTCAGCTATAGTTCACTTTCTGACAGAATGTCTAAATTCCCAAAGATATTCATATTGTATAGTCAGTGATATAACCATGTAACTCAGTCAGTGGAGATCTGGCCAGCTATTTAGAAAAAAGCATCTACTACATCAGTTGTCTAACAATTAGCTCCACTACTTGACTTCACCACCTCCTGTGCTAGAACCACCTCGCCCGACATAAGGAGAGGCTGGGTGTAAGCTCTGCTTGGGTACAAGAGAGAATTAAGTCAATTAGGTGTAGGGTGACCAGAGAGCAGACAGTGAAAAATTGGGACGGTGGTGGTGGTGGGGGAAATAGGAGCCTATATAAGAGAGACCCAAAAATCAGGACTGTCCCTATAAAATCGGGATATCTGGTCACCCTAATTAGGTGTACAGTCCACACACACCAACTGCACTTTGTAAGGGTAGTTGTTCTTGATGGCATATTACAGATGAATCATTAGACAGAAAAACAGGAGAGTATTTGAAATTCAGTCCCTGTGATTAAGTGGAACACCAGGGATTCTATATTGCTGTGGTGGAATTCGGGCCCAGCTCCTCAAAGGTATTTACATGCCAATGGGAGTTATGTGCCCAAATACCTTTGAGGATTTTGGCCTTAGTGCCCATTACGTGTTTCAGGCTGCATCATGAAGGAGATTACTTTTTGGTGGGGCGGTAGGAGCTTGAGAGGGGAAAATATAGCATTTGAATATTACAAAGATTGAGTCTCTATAAATACCCACATATAGCATTACCTCTGCATGAAACAGGCAGAGATTATTTCACACACACATCCATCCATCTGGATCCACCAGATGTTTGTCACTGCTCTGCCACTTGCCCAAAGAGCAGCATGGCTCCAGTTCAGGCACATGCTCACGATGCCCGGTGCCCCCAGAATCTCTAGGTTTCATTTAAGTAGGAGAATTTACATACAATATGTGGAGGAGAAAGGGCACTTCAGAGAACACTCTCTCCTGATCCCAGATCCTTGCCTGCTATTTCCCTGGCTGTGTAAGATCAGAGAGAAGGTGGGGAACGGAGAAATTCTTCCACTCTCCCAAAATCTGTGTTTTCATGCTGTAACTTAATGGACCTTCTAAAATTATAGCCTGATGCACAATTGCTGTAGTTTTCAATATTCTCCCCTGAGTCAAAGTTAACAGTCAGTAAATAACCTTAACAGTAATTTGGGATTAATAATAATCATCATAATAATAATTAATAAAGAGAACAAACAAAATGTACTGGAGGACTTTGCTCCAGCTGATTTCCACCCCATTAAATGTACTAATAACTGTAACAAATGTAAAACTCCAACTTTAAATGACCCTCCCTGTTCTTATGCAGAAGCATCTGTGGTTCTAGTGTTGGAATAACCATTTTAAAGATACATTCACAATTCAGTTTACTAACCTAGGGCCCTTAGCACGGAACAGGAGGGGAACAATGCAGCATCGCCTCAACAGAATACTATGTTCTGTAATAAACAAAAGGCTATCCACTATATTCTAGAAACTAAAGCATTGCTCTCAAATTTATTCTCTGCCCTTTATAGTTCTGACTTCTCCCCAGTTTGTCTCTCCTTTCAGGTATTATTATAAAACATTCTAAAGGCTATATCAAAGACTATCAAACAGAGATGAGGGTTTTGTTTTGTTTTACTTGACTGACCAAAAGGACGTTTTAATAAAAGGACAGCTGGTCAATAAACCCTCACATTAGAAAGCACTAGTGATTTTGAATATATTCCAGCACTTAAGAATTAGAGTTGGACAAAAACGACAAACATATTTACTCCAATTACTGTATTTGTTAGAATTTTAGACAAATTTAATTTCAAATTACAAATAGGACACTTTTTGTATTTCCTCACCATAGATATTTTAATGGATGAGTTTACAAGTAGGAATATTTCCAGAAACAAGGAATTTTGAACTCAAGTGTGTGTGAGTTTGTGCTAGAAATCTGAACCAAACAGTTGCACAAATCTATCCTATCAGAAAACAAGAATATACCTAGGTACCCAATCACAAGAATTTGAATTAATGAGTGCTTCCAATAAACTGTACATGACCAAGTGTTTATTCAGAGAAATGATTCAGACAATAATTTTGAATAACAAATGCCTTCAGGAAAATTGTAATCTGTACATGGACACTGAGACAAAATGAGGCAACATTCACCAAATGAATTATTTGATATATGTTGCTCTCAATCGTTAGAATATATTTGTTTTCACACCTGAAAAAATCAATACTTTGTCCCCTTGAACTCAAAAATCTGTGTTTCAGCTCAATGGACATGCAAACCACACCCAATGAGTGTGGCTTTCTGTCCCCTCCACTAGTGAATAAACCACAGATAGAGATTGAAGAGCCTGCTAAAACACTGGCTAACAGAAATAAAGTTTTTAGCTCAGGCAACAGATGCTCATGTTTTAAGATCCAGATTTCCCAGGTTCAGTCCCTCTACCAACAACCCACCCAAAGGTGCAGTGTAACAGATGGCATAGAGGAATTTTTTAAAAAAATAATATTCCTCCCCACTCATCAATGGATCAACATATTTTGGAGAAAAAAAAAGGTGTCAGACTGTTCTTATACTAAAAAATGTTGGTGCTTCATGATTTTCAATATGGTACAAACACACACAGTTTCTTCCTTTAGCATTCTGAGTCACCTTTTCTCAGGAAGTCTATTTCCTCTATGATCAATGGTCGTAAGAGAACTGCACATTTCCTGTGGGAAGAGTAGATCCACATATTTTATGGTGCTTGTTTCTATTTTCAGTTACCTTAGTTTTATACCAATGTAACTTCAGTATAGTTTGTTGTGCTTTACCCCGTGTGAGAACCTGGCCTTTTGATTCCAAGTTGAAATAATCATTTAAGAAAAATGTTTAACTGATGTTTAGTACTGACTGATTTTATTTCAGACTGAATGCTGTGATTTACACTCAATTATAATTGCAGCTTGTTTTGGAGACCACTAGTATAAGGGTAACTTGGTTGCCTGATACTCTTCAGTTCCCGATATAAGAATCATAAACCTCTTATTTTTCTCACTAGCAAATATAAGAGGCTGTCTAGAATTGATCTCTTCTCATTACATAGGTAACTGCTCGATACCTGAAAATAATGTAAATTCTTTATGTGACAGTTAATTCCCTTAAAGGCAAGAGAGATTATTAAAAAGGAACAAAGAGAAATGTGGGGGAAGAGCTGAATTGTGAAAGGTTTTGAGCAAATGAATATGAGCACAGTTGAAAGAGCCGATTGCACAGGAATAAAAAACATCATCTCCTTTCATCGTCCAGCTTTTAGTCTCCTGACATCTGCAGTAATCAAGGTAAACAACATTAGCAGCTGTTGTGTATTTTTTTTTAAAAACCAATCTTCTCTGAGATGTGTGAGTCACCCCACAAGGTCCTTGTTCCTCATAGGAATATCTGCTCTGCTTTTGTGTGGTTTTTGTGCTCTGTAATACATAAATAAAAGGGAAAATACCTATTTATGCACATTCATCTGTGACCTTAAAAGGTATTGATGACCTGTGGAAATAACAGCTTCTACATGCTCAAATCCATTCGGAAGGCTGAGGTTATAGATTTCGGAGATATTAAACACCTTATTTTATGTACAAGATCAAATATATATAGGACCAGATCATCAGCTAGTATAAACTGATGTAAGCTACTTCAGAAGTCTTTAAATGAAAGCCAACTGATAGTAGCTGCTTCTATGTTATTAAAAAGAATTGTTAGCTGTTTTTAAGTGCATTAATACTACTACTTTGTATTTTTATAGCACTTTTCATACTAAAGCTCTTAGGGCCAGATTCTAACACTCTTATTCTTTGGATGGGATTTTTAAAAAGTACCTAAAGGAGTTGGAAGCACAAATCTCCATGGAAATCATTAGGACTTGTGCTCCTAACTCATTTAGACACTTTTGAAAATCTCACCCATTGTGTAGTACCTTGACTCCTTCCCACAGTCCTATAGACTCTTTCAGGAGAAAGATACTACTCAAATTGAGTAAGGGTATCACAATCTGGCCCTAACTAAGGGCTAGATTGTAAGATGCGTGGCACCCCCTTCATGAGTAGGAAAGGTCCGTAACATTCCCCTTTTAGTCCCCTGTATGAGCTGGTTCCTGGACCTTCAGTAGTTGGGAGGTGTGAGTCGGAGAGATGGGAACGGAGGGATACTAGGCTGAAGTATGGGGCCACCCTCCACAATCTGTTAGCCAGTGCAGCTAAACTCTCATCCCAGTAAATTATTGCCCCAAGGGATTAGAATGAAAATTCATCATTTCCTCAAGAGTAATTTGCTCTCTGCTCTGTTCCTGGGCCAAGGCAAGAGTGCACCACCCCTTCTATCTATCTACCCCTGAACTTCCCCCCCAGGAGGTAGATCAGTATTATTGTTCTCATATTACAGCTAGGGGAATGTAGGCACAGAGATGTGGTAACTCTCCCAGTTTGTTAATGCAACTTTGAGTCTATTGTGGTGCAGGTAAAGAGAGGTCTGTTCATTTTTTGAGTATTTTACCTAATGTTTTTCTTCTTTTATGCTCTTAAGAATCTGTTTAAACCACACATTATCACAGTGTCAAGAAAAATAAATTCCATCCAACTTAAAGCAATAAAATTTGAAAATATTTAGAGCCAGACAAAATTCTGGAACTCTTGCATGCATGAAAATCCCATTTAAAATCAATGAAAGTTCTGTGCGTAGACAGACTGCAGAAAACCTGTGAGACCCAATTATAGGTAATTTAATGCCTTAGTTGTGCCTTCCCCAATTCTTTTCTAGGATTACACTAATTGATTAAGAAGTCCCCATAGAATTTGATTAAATGGAAATGAAGGATTGTGAAATTTCCTAGTGTTTAGGACATTTATAATTAATATTTTGTCAGGGTACACGGAAATTCTATTTTAGTAACAGCTTTCAGACATCTTCCTTTTTCCATAAACAGTGGCTAGCTTTCTGCAGATATATGCTAAGTATCAAACAATAATGTATTAATGTCACTTTTGTTTACAAATAAGCTTTTTATATACTATGGATATATTTAAAAATGATCAATCTTTGATCATATAGAGCATGATTTTCTGGACTATACTTTTCAAGACAAAACTAGACCCTGTATCTATTTTCAGTTATAAAACATTAGGCAATAATAACCTTATTTGTGTATAACAGCTTTATGAGTGTAACTCATAAAAAGCCTTGAATTTATTTCCTGTTTCCTAGGGGAAAGTTTGCTCTTTAAAACAGCTGTGTTCATTCTTCACCTGTTGATTCCATTCATTTGGATTTTTAAATCTGCCTCCATTCAAGGCTCTAGCCTCACATACAAATAAGAAAACAGGAATAACAATATGAACCAATGTTCAAAAGTGGGAAGGAAACTGATTTTGGGGAAAGTTTATTAGTAAAGTTTTCCCACTGCCACATCAAATTACTCACCCCTTTTCCTCAAGAAACTTCAGGACAAGAAGTGATTTAACTTGAATATCAACAGTCTTGAACTCTGCTAAACCAAATTCTCTAATCAGAACCCCTCTCCAAGAATGCCTTCAATTAAACCAGAGGGCGTTAACTGGAGTGCTTCAATGGCTGTAGTGTGGTGTCATGCTGGAAGGGGGGCAGCTGCTGAGGTAATTACCTGGGAAGTCTTTCTTGACAGATATCCAGATTGATTATTAAATCTGCAGGTCAGTAAGGACTATGGAACTAGTTTGGCATAAAACTGTTTATGAAAGCAGTGAATGAGACATTGCAAAGAAATATGGTTTTTTTTTGAGAAAATACTGTGCAGAGCTGAATAACAAATCAAGCCCTTGATGGTTGGATTATAGCTCCTCCAAATGTCAGTAGGCTCCTGGTCTGAGCTAACTTTTTAGGGGATGTTTAAGCTTTGTAATTCTTTGGAAGGTGATAGTTTTGATTCCTATTGCAGATAAATGTATGGAGAATTGATTATTTGATGCTTATGTAGAGACTGAGTCCCCTGATGGTCCCATTTAAGACAACAGAATGAAATTGTAGTGAAATATACTGAACTGAAAGGATTTGAGTGAAAGAAGTTTAGATGAGCAAAGGTTGAGAAGGATGAGGGACTTTGGCTGAGTGGCAGAGATTTCACTGAGCCAGAGAGTCTGTGTTAAGCCCAAGAGACTGGTGCATACAGAGTAAAGAAATTATTTTTTCTCAATAAGGAAAAGAGAAACTTGTTCTAAATCTAGAAGTGTATTTGTGTACAGAGACAATGGAAGTTTGAACATCTTCCTCGTAGGAACTAACCATTAATTCCATGCTGCAGGAGAAAGGGAGTTGTCAATGATAAATCTAAGATGACAAAGCTGCAAAATTTTGAATTTTCTGAGCTGGAATTATTTTTTAACCGAATTTAGTATATAAAGCAGTAATTTTGGAGATGTCAATTCAGACCTCAAATTTAATGTTGCATTGAGATATGTACTTAAAGCAGGACTAAAATCCCTCCCTTTCAAATCTTTAATGATAGAATTTACTCTCCAAATTTGGCATAACAACTCTTTGGGGACAATTGTATTTGTTATGTGTGACTCAGAAACTCATTTGTGTTTCCCTACTTGTTATCAGCAACTCTTTTCAGGCCTGATACACTTTGTGCACTTCCTATACTGGTGTCATGATATTTACATAAAAAAGTGATATTTAATATATCGTTTTAAATTGAATAACCCAGTGGTCATTAATGCACTGTGAGATATTTGTAACAACTTTGTAGATGAAATTATGGTTACTCTCTGATATTATGACCTGGAGACTGTAAATAGATAAAGGCGACAAAACAGGTTTATCTTTATAAAGGAGAAAGTTAATATGGTGACAGAGGCCCTGTCTAGGAAAGAGGGCTCTGGACCCTCCTGCAACTTTGTAAGAGGGAATGTGTTTTGCTGAGTTGAGGCAACTAGAGAAACATTTCATGAGGAAACGTATCTGTCACTAAAAAATGAAGAGTCTCATTTGGACACAGCAGGCAGCCTACTGTGCTGTGAAAGCTTGCCATCTAAAATAGTACAATTTCCTGTTTACTTCTGTTTGCTTTTTCCTGCAATCTACAGCAGATTAATTCTGAGCAAAAAATATCTAATAACCATCACTCTTGGAAGGTTTGAGACATATCACTGGATGAAAAGATCTTGCTGTCTATATTATTAACAACAGATTATATAATCCTTGTATTTCAAGCTCAGAATTTTCTTCAGGACACAACGGTTTGGAGAATGAGAAACTAAAACAACATGAAATATTGCTGGAAGTCATCTAAAACTGGCAGAGGAGTAATTACCTAAAAATGGTACATGCTGGTTCACCTTATCTGCTTTCTGTGTCTTGCTACTTTTCTGACCCGAAACAGTTTTTATTATTTTGTAACAAACCATGGTCACATACAGATACCACAGGCCAAATTCTCTGTTACTGTAAAATTGGTACAGCTCCATTTTGTGCTACCAGAAATGAACAATAATAATAAACATTTTAAAATAAATGTTTTACTAATAAAAATTATAGGTTATTTTGAATTAAAGCCGCTCAAAAAAATTCTAATTTTGAAATTCTCCATTTAAAAAAAAAGGAGACATTTTACTGAAAAAATGATCCTGCATTTTGATCATCTCTATTTAGAGTAAGGATTGTATTCTGCCACTGTTACTCATGTTGAGTAGTATCTTCTTCTGCAAACATCCCCATTGATTCCTGGAGTAAGGTATTACTCACATGAGTAAGGGGAGCAGAATCTGACCATAAGAACATATCAGGTATGTCTTCATAAAGAAGTGATATATCTGATTTGAAAAATTACCTGTGGGTAATTAGAGGTTATATAATTTAGGAAGAAAAGGAGTGGCTAGCAGAGAGAAGATACTAAATTATCGTGATAGAGTAGCATTTACAAATGGCAAAATCCTGAGGTCCTTGTGCAGGCAAAATTCCTGACTCAATGGGAATATTGTCTGTGTAAGGAATTAGTAATCATGGAGGGCCAAGTTTCTCCCTTCCAGAGTACGACACATGGGAAAAGAGCTACAGGGGAGCTAATGTGATGTGGTTTGAATTGTAGAACTTCCTTGGGGGAACAGGGATTGCCTTGATACTGAAAAAGCCATGGCTGTGCCCTCAAATCCTCTAGATTTCCACAAGGCCTGCAGGAAGCAGAGGCCATTTGCAACTTTGTGCCTCTACTCTAGCTCTGCAGCTTTGATGTCATCTCTGCCTCCTCTCCTTGGCAATGCAGCTCCAATGAAGATATATTACCAGGGCCTTCCTCTTTAAATGAAGTGTCCACAGTACAGAAGTGTCCATAGAAAGGGCAGTAGAGTGTAGAGCTGTATTCCTTTTCCTGCCTAATCTCTGTGGTGGGTTGGGGTATGGATATGAATTCCCTGGTACTTCCCCAGGTCTAGCTCTAGCCAAAGAGTGTCTGTTCACCCAGTCCCCAGCTGTGGAACTACCTACTGCAGGAGATCAGGATTCAGACAATACTCCCATTGACTTCAATGGGAACAAGAATTTTTGAGGCCCTTGTGGGATTTCAGGTCATGCTGCTCTTTGTGAAATTCAGCTACATCTAATTAGTGATGAATAGTGCTATGTTACAATTAGTCCTCTTGACCAGCAGCATTAAACCCCTTAGCATGGGAATCAAAACAGCAGCCAGTAGTAGGGGAATGAAAGAATGAGCGACAGTTCATGCCTGGGAAGATCATCTGTAGCTTCTTCCTCTCATATCTTTCTTATGCAAAATTCAGCAACAAATTTCTGGTCACCCTGCTCCAACAGGAAGCCAGTCATGATCCAGTACATCATTCTTCTACAATGTTCTACTTTGCCTGAACTCCAGATCAAACATGATCTATGTAGCAAGTTTCTTCTTCTGGGATTTATGTGAATAATCTTTGCTCAAGAAGCATCATGCTTCTATAAAATGAAAATGTAAAAAAACCCCACCGATTTGATCTTTCCACACCAAACGAGACTGAAACTGCCTTGTATGTATTTCCTGTAAACCTGAGTTCAGAGATTTAGTGCATTAATCTGCTTGTACTCTTTCAAAATCAACACAATGACAAGTGAGATTCTTTGTCAGTTTGAATTTAGGTCATGTGTGGGTAAGGAGAGCATATTTACCTGGTTGCTTGGCAAATAAGGTACAACTTTCTCCAGTAAAGATACCCATTTGGGTATTTTATTGTGTGTTAAATGTTACACTGCCAGAAAATTAGTTCTAAAACCCATCAGATTGAAGCATTTTTTAAATATCAGATTCTACCTGAAGGGCCCTTATTTGAACCTCCACTTTGTAGGATTTAATGTTCCATTAAACTACATTATATTTCTTCATTTTTATTCAACTGTACTAAACTCCCTGTATGTCATTCAAACCATTTTGCCACTTCTTTGCTAAGCATGTCCAGAGTTCTTTAACAGTCTCAAGGTTTCAGGAGAAGTCTTTGTGTCCAGTTAACTACCTCTGTGATGATTTTGCCCACTGCTCTTAACTAGCTCATTCTTTCTGGCTCTTTTTATTTTTCATTTTCTTAACCCTTCTTTTGGCAAGTGGCATCTCTCAGACTAATATACTAACAGTTTTATATATTGTCTTTAATGATTAGGGATAAGATACATGGTGACAAATTCATAAGTAAATAAATATGACCCTCTTCAACTGCCCTTATCCATGGTTTTATTTGCAGTTTGTCTCTTAAAAACCATGAAATCTTAGGTGTTATGTGAAGTGAAAGGAAGCCAAAGCAATTTAATGGTAAAAGATGATATCCTCCGATTTGCAGGAGTTTAGTCATACAATACCCAGTACCTTTAATCAATGTATTTTATTATAGCGTTTGTATACTGAAGTTTTATTGGATTTCCTTAAAACAGTTTGTGACACATTTATATATATTATTCATGTGCTAGAGTAAACAGACTATCATTACAGTTTATAATAGCAATAAAATACCAAGGGTCCAATCCTGCAGGGAGGTAAGGTATTGAGCTCAGATAATTTCCATTGAAGTTAATGGGAGTTTAGGGCATTCAGCATCTCATCAGAGGTCGGATCTGGCTCAGAGAAATTATCATACATATAATGCCAGCAAAAGTGGATATTAAAGTACAAGAGGGACAGGGATTTTTGTGACTTTTGATATGAAGAACATATACAAAAATGTATGCACCACAATTTAATTTTGTATCTTCAAATTAGCTGAAATGTTAACATCAACTACAGTTAAGGTTACCATTTGAACTCCCTGATTTCAGGTGCTCAAATTTCTGAATCTTTCAAGTTTGGGTTTTTGCATTGTTGTAGCTATGTTGGTCCCTAGATACTAGAGAGACGAGGTAGGTGAAGTAATGTTAGGATATAGATATTCAGGCCTGTCTGCAAAGGCCTATACTTTAAGAATGTAGGTGCATTCTTATCTCTTAGCTAGTTATAGAGGTATAAAAGAAAGAATCAAAGATCACTGTCTGTGTAATGGCCTTCTCTTATTGTGACAGGCTAAGGCCTTCAGTTAAGATGTAGTTAGGCAGCCATAAGCTGGGAAGTGTATGGTCACATCCTCACATTCCAAACTAGTCACATTGAAATAAGGTGCTATTAGGCTATAGGAATACAATCCTGCTCTGATATTTCTATCACCTCCAGAGAAACGGAAGAGCCTAGAAGATAGCATCCTGTCTGGCAAGAACTCACTTATCAATAGATACAGCTGGAAAATCTTATGTCTGTATAGATGTAGTTGTGAAATCCTCACTTCTGTATTGTTTTGTATGTTTATTTGCATGGTCTTCTCTCTGGTTCTGTAATTGTTTCTGTCTGCTGTATAATTAATTTTGTTGGGTGTAAACCAATGAAGATGATGGAATATAATTGGTTAAATAACCAAGTTACAATATCAGCAAAGAATCCTGTGGCACCTTATAGACTAACAGACGTTTTGGAGCATGAGCTTTCTTGGGTGAATACCCACTTCGTCAGATGCATGTAGTGGAAATTTCAGGGGCAGGTATATATATGCAGGCAAGCTAGAGATAATGAGGTTAGTTCAATCAGGGAGTATGAGGCCCTGTTCTAGCAGTTGAGGTGTGAAAACCAAGGGAGGAGAAACTGGTTTTGTAGTTGGCAAGCCATTCACAGTCTTTGTTTAATCCTGAGCTGATGGTGTCAAATTTGCAGATGAACTGAAGCTCAGCAGTTTCTCTTTGTTCATGCGAGAAGGACTAGGAAGTAGGAGGGTGAAGGAAGGTAATATCTTTCTCTGGACCAACTTTTGTTGGTGGAAGGTGCAAGCTTTCAAGCCAAACAAAGCTCTTCTTCTGGTCTCTCTGTCAGTCAGGAAAATACTTTATTCTTTATATTAGGAGAATGTAAGTCTGATTGTCTAGTCAGCTGCTAGACAAGGGGGGCCTATAAGTAGGCTGTGGATGACTGCAGAGGAAAGAAACTGTGGAGGATGCAGGACTCTCCTGCTGAGAGAAACCCACAGGGAGGAGGCCAGAGTCCTGTAGGGGGGAAGCCCTGAAATAGGGCTTAAACTGGTAGGAAGTCAGATAAGAAGGAGCCACAGGAAGTAGAGTGGGCTCCTGTGGGAGAAGTCCTAAGCCAGGGCCTAGAAGGAGCAGGAAGATCCCTTGGGGAAGCAGCTAGAGTCCCAAGGAGGAGATGCAGGTTGGGGGGACCTGCTAGATAAGAAGCAACAGGGGAAGAACACCACAGGAGGAGTTTAGGCTCCTGAGTAGGAGGCCTGAGGTAGAAAAACAACACTTCAGTGAAGTCTGAGGAGTAGAAGAACCAGTATTTAGATGTTTAATTTTGGACTTATATTTGGATCTTTTTCTTATGTTGGAAGGAGGATGAATGACAAGAGGGCAAAGTCACAGAACACAATGGACAATTGTGTGCCACAGAGGAGGCAGCCAAAGGGAACACAAGAGGCGTTGACCAGTGCAATGCCAACTCCTGATACCACGGGGTGCTTCAATGGTAATTGTGCCCCATAACACTGACCTTTATTTAAACAGTTTCTGTGCAGAAAGGTGGTGAAAGAAATTGAAGTGTGACAGAGTAATAGTACCTGTGGAAAATAAATGCTTTGGAGAATTAAAGTGCAAATTGGTTTTGAGTTGGCCCAGTTATGAGCCTTTGCTTATTGTGCTTCAACTGTAGTCTTTTAAATCCATCAGCCTTTCATAAGGGCAGAATAATGCAGATGCAAAGCTAATTCAAGGGAGTGGTGAAAATGAGTGTTGAACTTCAACTTGGTTAAACTGAAGCCCAGCTGACTTACAGCAGCATAATCACATAATGCAATAAGCGACAAAGAGACTTGTGGCACTGTATAGACTAACAGAAGTATTGGAGCATAAGCCTTTGTGGGTGAATACCCACATTCACCCACAAAAGCTTATGCTCCAATACTTCTGTTAGTCTATAAGGTGCCACAGGACTCTTTGTCTGGATCTGTAAAAAGTGACAAACACAGCTACCCCTCTGATAATGCAATAAGGGGATAGTGAATGGAAAAGGAGCCCTGTCTCATGCCCTGGACTGTTTTATAACTGACAGGTATTGTGCCCTGGATAAGTCAGGGATGCTCACTAGTTTATGCACCTTGCTGCTCCTTACAGCTGCTGTGCAGTACACAAAGCAGGGCTGCTTACTATACAATATTTTCCACCTTACTGGAAGAATTTAAGGGAAGAAGAACTCTGAGAGTTGTTTTTAAGAGTTACCCCATAGTTATGCTATAGGGGTGGAATTTTTCATGGATAACAGTTCCTTCCACAAACCTCATGGATCCCAGGCTTTCCACATGAGGCAGCTCTACCCCTCTGCTCCTCTCTCACTTTGGTCTTCTGTAAAGCCCCAGTAACACAGCTTTCCTTTTCTAATAGTCTCCAGGTCAGGGGAACAATGTGGCTTCATCCCACCTGGTAACTGTTTAACTGAGTGGTTCTCAACCTTCAGCCCAATCAGCACACAGCTGTTGCCAAGATGACATCCTCAGGGCCATTCAGGTAGTATATATATTGTGTGGATGTGGCCTGCATAACACACAGAGAGCTGCATATGTGGCTCACAATGGTAAATAGATTGAAAACCACTTGTTTAACTCTCTCCCCTGGAGAGGATTCAGATCCTTTGTGAGCTATCTGACACTCTTTGGCATTAGTTCTGCACTTGGAGGGCCATCTTAGAGAATGATCTGGATACTAGTTCTATTTAATAAGTTTAGTATTGCTCCAAAATATCTGAGTTCTCAACTTCAAGAGAGTAGTAGTGGTAAAAATACAGTACCAGAGATTATCAACTTTTTTCATTTAAACCTTCTATTTTTTTTTTAATGACTTATAGAAATTTTGTCAAACTGAAAAACAAAAATATTTCAATGAAAACCAAAAAACCTTCAAAGAAAAGTGTTGGGTTTGTCAATATTCTTAGTGGTGGGTTCTCCATCATTTGACGTCTTGAAATCTAGACTATGCTATAACTCAGGGGTCGGCAACCTTTCAGCAGTGGTGTGCTGAGTCTTCCTTCATTCATTCTGATTTAAGGTTTTGCGTGCCAGTAATACATTTTAACATTCTTAGAAGGTCTCTTTCTATAAGTCTATAATATATAACTAAACTATTATTGTATATAAAGTAAATAAGGTTTTAAAAATGTTTAAGAAGCTTCATTCAAAACTAAATAAAATGCAGAGCCCTCCGGACCAGTGGCCAGGACTCAGGCAGTGTGAGTGCCACTGAAAATTAGCTTGTGTGCTGCCTTCGGCATCTGTGCCATAGGTTGCCTACCCCTGCTATAGTTCAAGCAGAAGAAACAGACTTGATGCAGAAATTATTGGGTGAGGGGCTTTGGATGGTATTATGCTGGAGGTCAGATCAGATCATGATGGTCTCTTCTAGCTCGAAAGTCTATGAATACATTTTTTTCACAGGGGAAAAATAACTTTTTGAATCAGCTCCCTGTGATACTAGATTTCCATTCTTCTGCAGTATCTGGACTTTTCTTTTATGCTTTTTGCTTCCTGGATGCCAAAGCAAGCCTAGCATTTTTAGAGACAACTGTAGATCTGGAGGGAAGGTTTGGTTTGTTTGCTTTTGTCATTAGTGCTCAGAAACCAAACAAAAATACCCTACTAGTGTAAGGGTGCCTCTTAACCTTTAGGGCACCCCCTCATTCCTGAATGCAGTGCTGCAAGGAACTTCACCTCTTGTTCATCCCTGGTGGCCACTTCTTTGGCTAAAGTGGCCAGTCCCAGCCAGTGTTTTCTCCCAGCTCTGTCTCTGGGTTTTCTGTTGCTCAGCCCACCCAAGTAATTTAACAGTTCAGTCTCCTTCCAGGATCACAAAAGATCCAACTTAAAGCCCAAATCAAATGCCCAAATAAATTGTTCTTCCGCCCCTCTCAAGGTCCACTGAAGTCCTTAGCTGCTTAGTCCCTTCTCCAGGCCCTAGCAGAGCTTCTCTTATCCTGCTGCTTCTCCAACAGCATTCCCCTACTGCTTCCCTTCCCTAGGTACTCAGCAGTTTAGCTCTGAGGGTCTCCCTGCTCCTTTTAGGTCCTATCTCAGGGCTCACCCGCATAGGAGTGCACCCTACTCCTTGTGAGTGACATAGCCTGACTTCCTCAGATTCTTCCTAGAGGAAAGTCCCCTTGGTTTCTCCCTCCAAGGTCTTCCTTCCTCTTAAATAGAGCTGGGAACCCACTTTAAGGGTATGTCTGCGCTATGAATGCTGAAGAGGCACATCTGCAGCATTGCAGCTATGCCACTGTAGCGTAGTCATGACAGCAGTAGAAGAAGATTTCCCATCACTGAGCATATCCACCTCTCCAAGAAGCAGTAGCTCAGTCAATGGAAGAATACTTCCACTGACCTAGCTTCATTTCCAGTAGGTGATAGGTCAACCTAACTATGTGGCACAGGGCATGAAGTTTTTCACAGCAATGAATGATATAGCTAGATCAACCTAAGTGTTAGGTATAGGTCAGGCTTCAGTAGTGCACCTGGGGTCAGTCTTTCTAATTAAGTCCCATTACACACAACTGGGGACACTAATTAGCCCTTATGTTGCTAGCTCATCAGTGAAACTGAGGGATAGCGGCTCAGCCTTGCCCAAGACTTAGCCGCTCAGTTTTCCTCAAAGGGTGGCCAGCCCATGACAACTAGATTTAAAACTTCTTTAAGGAACAGAACCAGGAAGTCCAGCACTTGTTGTTTTCTGGCTCCTCAGGGATACCATATTTTCTCATACTGTTCCTCCTCCATCTGTTCTCTAAATTGGCACACTTTTCCCTGGAGCCTCTTGTGTTTCCAAAAAAAAAAAAAAAAAAAAAAAAAAAAAAAGCCCACCCCACTCTGAATCATCTCTCATGAGGTTTCTTTCTTCATTAAATCAATTCTCTGTTTCAAATCTTTTATTCTCTCCTCTTCTTTGGCTGCACTCTCTCTCATTTCAGTAATTGTGTTATTAATACACCAAAGGAATCAAGTTTCTTTTCTGAACCCAGTGCAACTAATTTTGTTTTTGTTTTGTTTTTTATTGGCCATAGTATTGCAGGAGGCTGGCTCACTGTACTGCCTCATGGCCTGGCATGACAGCTCTCTCTCTGCTGGGATCTGCAGCTGCTGGCTGCTCCACCTCTGCAGTGACCTGTCTCTTTCTGTGACTTGGCCCTCTGGCCAGGTCACTTCAGAGTCACTCTCTTTCCAGGGTAGTCCATGAGCAAAAAGAAAGGGGAACTAATGCAAATAAACGGAATTAGTAAGAAAGAGAGAGAGGAATGATTCCCACTCAGGATGTATCAGGATCAGGCACTCCCTTCCCTCTGGGAGGAGCCTCTAGGAAGTAGTTGTTAGGGAAACACCTGCCTTTCCTCAGGAGTTGAAGATCCGTTCTCTTCCCTGGTCTCTTCTTTCCACATCCTCACATTTTGTGATTCAGATAGATTCCTAGAAGACTCTTCTACAGTTTTCCAAATAGTTTTGAAGAAAAAAAAATCTTTAAACAGGTGCAGGTGGATTCTGGAAAGTGGATAGGGAGCTCTCCTTTCAGGCAGACGTCTGTTTTCAAGACAACATGGGAAGCCCTTGAAATGTCTTTTTATTATTATTATTATTATTCCTTTTCTTTCTTTCTTACATTCAAAGAAGCATGCCATGCTTCTTTCTTTCTTTCAAAGAAGTTGCGTGCCTCAAAAACCATATGGTGTCTGACAAAGAAGGTACATCTCCTTTGAACTCTAATTATCACAACATTTTGTTAAGAGAGAGTATAACAAATACTTGTCCAAACATCTATTTGCAGGAGTGTACACATGGCTGACTTAATTGTTTGTTTTTTAAGTTTGGGAGTTGTCAAGTCAAGGAACAGAAGCAATATCATGCAATTTAAGGGATCAATCACATAGCACTAATAGCACATGTACAAAGCAATATTTGCAGTAAGGACTTTGTGAATACTCCATTGACTACACCATGTTTGTACAAGCCACACACTGAATCAGTTCAAATAACAAACAAATGTAGTAATCTGAGCCCAGTCACTACTAATTTATGGACAGAAACTCGGACTGAATTTGCCAGATAAGCTGTTTGCTGTTTGTTGAATAGTTCACCCAGCTCCAAGCAAAAGGAAAGGCATAGTCATGGTGGTGCTGGTCCACTTAAGTCAGTGTTTGTTGAAGTCAGTGTGATTATACAAGTGTAAATGAAGGCAGACTTTGATCTGTGCTGTAGTAAAGTCTGATGTTTTCCTAGAATGGCACTGTTCATTTCTATGTTTATGCCCTTGATTTCTACACATTAGTGACAAGAGATGAAAGCTGCTGTATGACAACATTATAAGGAATCCTTTCAGGCTTTGGTCCCAGTTTTGCTCCCACAGATACTTAGGTTAGGTGCTCCAAAATGACCAGTACCCATACGTTCCAATCAAGATGTGCACAATGATTTGGTGATACCTAAAGTGATGTGCATGCCAGTGCATCCAAAGGCTACAAACAACTCTTATGGTTTATGTCCTTGGTCTTTCTCTGTGTCAGTAAAACAGCTGGCTTATGAGTTGTTTTATAATCCATCTAGAGGCACATTTTGATAGATGGTGTCGTCATGTAAAAAGAGCAAAGAAATGTTCATAGTGTCCAATCAGTCCCATGTGGCTGAAGAGGGAAAACAGTTTAAATATGCAGGAGGACTGTCATTTGATAGATCTACAGTTCCAAAGAAACCCCTGGCAAAGCATTCATTTCTATGGGTAAATAATTGTTATCTGCTGAGAATGGTGATCAGATACCATGACTCTCCCAGCCGGGAGTAGTATGCAGCTAGAATCACAAGTGGGTGGGCAGAGAAGGGCAGATTTTTTTACCTAGCAGGTTTTCCAGTGTTTAGAGACTTTGTAAGGACTTTGTTCAATGCCATCATAATCAAACAAATTGCTTTGTTCACCATGACTAGTGCTTTGCCTTTCTATGGCCACAAAGAGGATATCAGTAGTACTAGTTATGGGAAATCTCAGAACTGTCATAAATTAAGTGCAGATAAGTATACAGCATTTCAGCAGGCAGTGAGGGCAGAAAGCTGTAAACGAGGCTTGCCAACCAGACCAAATCATTTGTGGTTAACGATGTAAAAATTAGACTGCTGCCAGGGATTGCCCTTAAAAACTTCCTTTTACCCTTCCTACTGGAAGGTAATGTATTAATGGTATGAACTGGTGCTCCCTTAGGAATGAATTGTGGCACTGACGTAAGCCTTGCTTAAAGAGTAGTGCCTCGCTGCAGCAAGCCAGGAAGTAGAGAATGTGGCTCAGAGTCCATCTGCTTCCCAGTTTCCCCCTGCTCAGGAGATGAACGTGGATGGACACACACATGCTCTGTAATACATACCTTATGCCAACCCTTTGCCTGATGCACCATGCACTGTCTGGTGCATGGTGGAGGGTCACTACTGTTGGAGGAGACAGGGCTGTGCCAGTTCTCTGCCAACCTACTCTTCAACCATTCTGCACGAGGGGGAGTAGCACTTCAGAAATGGCTGTTTTCGTGCACGGCAGGTAGCTAGCTCAGGGGAGTAAGGATCTGCCTTCTGCCCCTTTTTGTCTCCTGTGCAGGGCAGGCCACAATCTGGTTCTAGGTTTACCATAGGGAATAGCAGTAGTGCTGTTAATATATCACACTCCTTGTACTTCTACCTCACACTAGCCAGCCAGTATTGTGAGACATTTGTCCTCAAGGATCCTTGTCCTTCCTCTGCATAAACAGGACTGGTTAAAGAACATTCATCCTCAACTTTCAGTGTGCTAAGGTTTTAGGTCACCACAAAGTCTGATATATGCTGTAGATTTATAAAACACACAGATAAAGGAAACAGCAAATGACATCTGTCTCATGGTTCTGAAATTAAACTTAATTTAAATTTAAACCAGGAAGCTTTTCTCCACAAAGATGATCTGAGACTATCCAATAAAACATAACACAAGGAAGTGGCACTGCCCATTGATTAAATACTTCCTCTAAATGTGTGAAGGTGGTATTGATTCATTCATTTATTTTATGTTCAGTCACAGATATTCAGTATTCTGTGGTAAATGAGCTTGACTTCTGTTTTTAACCTCCCTATCTTAGAGTTCTAATCACAAGCAATCACTGACATGCAGTATTGCTTCATGGGTTTCATGGAACCCTAAAGAAGATTTTTATTAGGAACATTTTTCTAGCATGATTTTTGTAGAATGTATAATGCATAATGCCTCATGTTTAAAAAAACCCTAAAACATAAATGTGATTTTTAATGTAATTTGTTGAATTGCTATTTTCTGATCTTAACCCGCTTCATTTCAGAATGTGTTATTTCAAATGTAACTGTACAAGTGTTAACTCAATTCATTATCATGATTATTATTTATTATCTTAGTTCTGATTGCAACCCTGAGAAACCTATAGTAAAATGTAGTCCCTGTGCCAATAAGTTTGCAATCTAATTTGGGATTAATTCATGTTAATTTTGTTGAAACATTGTACATGTATGATACTTTTTTAAAGTGAATGTAATTCCTGTGGAAGGCACAGGATAAAAAATGAGGAGGAGGAAATCCTCTACTTATGTACAAAACAGGTTCACCATGGCCAGAGGCACTATGAGATGTGTTAAGGAAAGAGATAAAGGATCAGATTTATTTAGACTGTAAACTCTCTTTGGGGAGCAGGAACCATCTCTTTTGTTCTGTTTCCACAGTGCTTAGCACAGTGTAGTCCTAGGCTTTGACTGGAGCCATACAAACAATATGAATAAACAAAAGAAGTGTTAAGTATAAATATCTAGTCTTAAACTCTCAAAGCTAATCCTGATATAGCTACTATCTGTGCTGTTACAAGGAATAAGAAATCTCGTACATTTCATGAGCTCCCATTATCTTTTCCATTTCCCCTGCTTTGCCTTTTGGCAGGGTTGCAACTAACAACCATGAACTTCTGGTGTTAGATGTCTCCTGACATCTGTCCTGCCTCTGCTTCTCCATTTCTCCCTTGAATCTTCAATTAGACCTGGTACCTATAACTTCCCACACAAAGGCATTTCTCAGCTGTACTCTGCAAGAAGGGTGGGAAAAATTTCTTAAGAAATGTCCATTGCATGTTTCCCATATTCATTCAAGATTGTATTTGCTAGATTGGTCAGTTTTAGGTCCAGTAGTAATGTTTTTTTTTGTGTGTATATACACAATTTAAGAAGCTCTTTTGAAGTTTCATATATATGGTTGTCTCTTAGCACCACTTCTCATTTCCAGAGAAGCGTTCTCCTCTGCAAGGGTTTTCTGCTCTTTGTTCTAGCCAAACATGTATGCTTAACCATGTTAACTGTCCAGACTGGAGGTATCAACATGAATCCTGCTCACTGTTGCCTTTAAAGAGAGAGAGTTCTGTCTTAATTTTACTCCATATCACATATTAAATATTGACAGATTACTGCTGAGTTTTCATAGCTTGGGTGCATGGTTTCATATAGAGCTTTCCAGCAGATGAGCCAGCTGACAGCTTAGGAATTTTGAAACTAACCCTGTAGATGTGTGAGAATAACATAAAAGTAAAATATAACTAGACTGTGTCAAGTTAAGGCAACTACTATGCATTTGAATGTTTAGAACATTGATTTCTGCAATAAAGGTAAGATGGACAGTGGACCTAGACACTGGGTGCAGTGTTTGATGGCATGCAGGCCAAGGAACACTATGGACATACTGACAGGCTTTTAGACAACTGAGTTCTCATAGAGAGTACATATTTACCATTGATTATAGTAGAAGCAGGATCAGTCCCAAAATGTACAGGAAGTTAAGACTACTCAAAGGTATTTGTAAAATGTTTCCAACCTAGTCCTGATTTTAGCAACTGGATAAAAAATAATTTGCACTTTAGTTTATGGCTGTGCTTTTGTAGATGGATCTGCTGCACTAAAAACACTAAATAGCTTCTGAAAGAAACACTCTGAATTTCAATGACATACGTACCAGTGGGACAGAGCTGCTTAATTATTGCAAACAGTTATAAAAACCAACTGGCAAAAAATAGCAACGACTTTCCTCTTACAATCCTCCTGCTACTGAGGCTTAACTCAAACCTACCCTCAGGGATGAGAAAGTATACTTTTTATTAATGTCAAGTTCACTTAAAGATAAGCCCAAGGTTCAAAGCTTGGATCTGGGTCAAAGTTTCCCAAGGTTTGGTTCAGGCTCATCTTTAGTGGTTTCATATGATATCTATCTCTCTCTCTATCTCATCTATATATATAGATATCATATGAAATCACTAAAGATGAGCCCGACCCAAACTCTATTCTACTAAAGCAGCATTGAAAATTTGATAGTTCAAAAGAAAACTTAAATCTCAGATCAGGCCCCTCTGGTCACTGGCTGCCTGCCTCTTCTCTGGTCTTGTATGTATTCACATGGACTTATTCTCCTGATTAAACAAGCTCAAAGCAGTTCTGCGAGCAGGATCAGAGAAATAACATACTCTACTGAAGAACGGCATTTCACAAGACAGGCAAAATAAGGAGAGTAACCATGACTAATAAGCAATACTGCTATCTAGTGGTAAAAATATAACCCTACATTTTAATAGGTGTACTACTAATTAGGTGTACTAATATCATTTAAAACCTGTACACAACATAGTTCCAGCCAGTTAGGGTGACCAAACAGCAAATGTGAAAAATCAGGATGGGGGTGGGGGGCAATAGGAGCCTATATAAGAAAAATACCCAAAAATCGGGACCGTCCCTATAAAATCAGGACATCTGGTTACCCTACAGCCACTTGACTCTTCCCAGGTCTATTTTGCTGTTCTTAGATACACAAATGCACAGATATCTCCTCCCTTCACATGCTATACTCCATATCATAGTCAAATTCAGTTTTTCTAAACATGGAAGTATGCTCTTGTAGTTAACACATAGGGTGTAAGGGGATCACATTTCTAGTCCAAACTCTCTTACAACTTGCATGTGACCTTGGGCATGTTTTAACTAAAGCTGGTTGGGAATTTTTTTGAGAAACCATTTTTTTCTGAAAAATGCCAATTTATTGAAAGTGAAACTGTTCGCCAAAAAATATCAGTTTTGGTTCAGAAAAGAAAAATAGTAAAAATGTTTGGCAAACCAGAAAGTTTGTGTTATTTGATTCAAAATGACATTTCCTTTTGAAATTTTAGTAAAGTTACACTTAAAAAGGGTTGGGGGGGGAGTTAATTTCAACCTCATTTGAGTTCATCAAAACATTTTGATTAACCCAAACTGATTATTTTTTCAAATTTTCATTTCACACATTTTTTTACATTTTGACTTTTTCATCTCAATTTGGATAAGACAATTTTTTTAAAAACATCAAAAATTCACATGGGACAGGAAAAATGTTTCCCACTCAGCCCTACTCTTAAATGTTCTGTATCTTAGTTTCCCAGATTGTATCATAGGGATAATATTACTTACCTACCATGCCAGATGTAGTGACACATTCATTCATTAATGTTTGTAAAGTACTTGGAGATCCTTAGATGGTAAGCCATGTGAAAGTGCAGAGTGGAAGTTTGTGCCAGTAATTTGGAGAATGATGGCTCCTCAAATCCCATGGAGGTATTAATGGATACTTTAAATGAAGAAGGAAAAGTATATGTAGTTTTGTTTAGTTCTTGACTATGGCTGTTTTCCGTAGATTCCATGTCCTTCCTTCTGGTATCTTCCCTGTAATATATTTTTTTAAATACACACATACTTTCTTTCAATTGTTGTTAATCCTGGTGTGCAATTGATGCGCAGAAGAGATGTGTTCTTCCCTCCTTCCCTGTCAGGGGTGAAAGTAGAAATAGGGACTTACTGGTATGGGGCTGGGTTGGGGCCGGCTCTGGCCCCCGGAAGGGGTGGGGCCTTGAGCAAAGGGGGGGGTCAGAGCCAGCACCGACTACCGGGGTAGCAGCGGCAGCTGGGGGATCTGGCAACAGTTTAAAGGGCCCAGGGATCAGCCGCCGTTATCCCCCCCATGCCCTTTAAACCACTGTTGGAACCTCTGGCCACTGCTGCTACTCCAGGGCTCTGGGGGCTATTAAAAGGACCCAGGAGTCCCCTGCTTCTACTGCCCTGGCCCTTTAAATAGCCCCTGGAGCCCTGGGGTAGTGGCAGCAGGGCTCAGACGGCTATATAAAGAGCCCAGGGCAGTAGAGGCAGCGGGAGCCCCAGCCCTTTTAAATAACCCCTGGAGCCCCGCTGCTGCTACCCCAGGGCTCCAGCAGTGGGGCTCTGGTGACAATTTAAAGGGCCTGGGGCTTCAGCCACTGCTGGGAGCCCCAGGACCCTTAAATTGCCACCTTGGGAAGCCAGGCTGCTCTGGTACAGCGCACCAGTTTTTGCCAGTACACCGTACCGGGGTGTACCAGCTTACTTTCACTTCTGCTTCCTGCTCAGTTATGATAAACCCTGTTGTGAAGGGTTCTCTGGGGTGCAACCAGGAACTGGGGTACCACTGAGCTCTCTGTGCCGCCAGCCTGGGCTTCCTCTCACACAGTGATGCTGTGACAAGATGCTAATCCCTCCAGGTAGTGCACTTGTACAGATGTCCACAGGCAGGGACACACCCAGCTGAATTACATGAATGCTTTTACCAGCAACTCATGAACCAACAATAGAAAGGCTCCAGCCAATTCCCCACAGCTCCCCCAGCCTTGCACTCCAGAGCTGTACCATTTTGTCCTGGTCAGAATCCTGATTAGTGTAAGTTCATTACCCAGCCCCCTACTTCTACAAAGGAAAGCAGACGTGCACCAGCCCTTGCAACCTGAGTAGATTTCCCAAGCACTTCAACCAAAACACAAAATTTAAGGTAAAAATATAAAATAGATTTCCTAACTACAGAAGGATAGATGTTAAGTAATTGTAAGTAATAAGCATCAAATTTGGTTACCTAAGAAGTGAAAATAAAATTGCAATCTGAGTTCTATAAACTAGACAGGATTAGAATCAAGCAGTGTCTAACCCTGATGGTATAGTTCCTTAATACACAAGATGGGATTCTCCTTTACAGCATGAGACTCCCGGCCAATTCTGAATCTTTGTCCTCCAGATGTGCTTCTAGGTGTAGAGTTGTCGGGGGAGTGAGACCAGGTGATGGTGTCACGTCCCCTCTTTTATAGGTTCTTACAGCTTGCTGGAAAGGTCTTTTGCTATGACATGAGTCAAGCAGTGTCATCTGTGTTCCCTCTGAGAAGTCTTCATTGCATACAAATCCTGTGGTAGTCCTTGGTAGTGTGGATTCCGCTTAATGGGCCATCAACACTGTCTGGTTTCTCCATTGTTGTACCTGAAAGGTTGGCTGTAGGTGTTCCCAACCTCACAACATATTTACGTAACGCACACATAGTAAAACTTCATAACTTCCCATACAATGATAGCACATGCAATCCAACGGGATATTAATGTTTAGCAGATCAAGACTTTTAAAATGATACCTCACAAGCCATATTTTATACAAAATATATCATACTTATATGGTAGTGGTGAATATGGTGGTTCTAGGGTGCTGCTTTCAGGCAGAGTGCCACCCTGTATTTTCTGCTATTCCATACTATAATTTGAGATGTCATATTTAAATGGCAGCAAGGAAAGTTTAGGCTGAACATTAGGAAAAACTTCCTAACTGTGAGGGTGGTTAAACTCTGGAACAAATTGCCTGGGGAGGTTTTGGAATTTCTGTCATTGAAGATTTTAAAGAGTAGGTTACACAAACACCTGTCAGGGGATGGTCAAGGTAACACTCAGTCCAGCTTTGAATGCAGGGGATGGGACTAGAAAACCTCTTGAGGTCTCTTCCATTCCTACAAATCTGTGATGATATTTGGTTAAAAAGAATCCTCCTCACAATTCAAAGCTTCACCCACAATCCCAATAGAGCTGGATTTTTCTCATAAAATGGCTAGTCCATCCCCCCACACTGAGGCAGAATTATGAGGATAAAGTATACCTATGTTTAGATTTAAATTGAAGACACTAAGTTTCAGAGAGATTTCCATTTGGGTCACTTCACACTGCCGTTTTGGGGTTGTTGTTTTTTTAATTTACTATGAGCATGTTTTGGAAACTGAAAAACTAAAACTGTCCCCTTAAATCATAAATAGATTTATTTCTCTGAATAAAAGTGACAATGTAAACTGACATAAAATGAATTAAAAACATTTACTGTCCACAAATAACTGACAGAAAGATTACAAAATACTGACATATGCAAAAGCTAAGCAAATGAGTGGACAGAAGGAATAGCAGAGTGGATGGGAGGTTGGTAATGACAGGCAAAAATAATGCATTGCCAGATTGATTCGAGATCTGAACAACTGGATGAAAGCCATTATTTTATATAAAACCATAGCAATATGTGCTCTTAGTTTCCTAAGGAATCAGCAGACGGTACTGTCATAAACAGATAGCTAAGGGTTAATGTCTCTTTCACCTGTAAAGGGTTAACAAACAGTGACCTGCATACACCTGACCAGAGGACCAATCAGGAGACAAGATACTTTCAAATCTCGTGGAAGGAAGCCTTTGTTTGTGGGTTTTGGGTTTGGCTTTGTTCTCTCTGGGTCCTGGACGGGACTAGAGGTGCAACCAGGTTTCTGCCAATCTCCCTGCTACAGTCTCTTATCTATTCAGAATTGTGAGTAAGAAAAGGCAGTCATAGTCTTTTAATTTGTTTTTTTTTTTCATTTACATATGTGTACTTGCTGGAAGTAGCTTAAATTGTGTTTCTGCTGGAGAAAGTTTCTTTCTATTGTTTATAAGTTGAAAGACCCTGTAACTGTTTACCATCTAAAGTGCAGAGATAAACCTTTTACTTTTCTTTCTTTCTTTCTTTTTTATTAAAAGTTTTGCTTGTAAGACCTGTTAATTTTTTTCTCCTAGTTAAGGTTCAAGGGACTTGATGGGAAGAAGGGAAAGATAAATTTTCTCTTTGTGATATATTCACGCAGCTTGTATTGCCTCTGGGTGAGGGGGAAGGTAACACTCTTCTCAGTGTGGTGATTCAAGAAGTGGAATCAGGCAATCTCCTAGTGTTCCCAGGGCGGGAAGGAGCTTGGAGGAAGAAGGGAGGGGGAAGGGAATGGTTTATTTCCCTTTGTTGTGAGACTGAAGGAATCTGGGTCTTGGGGTCCCCTGGGAAGGTTTTGGGGGAACCAGAGGGTATAAGGCCCTAAAAATTCCTGATTGGTGGCAGCGCTACAGAATCTAAGATGGTAATTAAGCTTAGAGGACTTTATGCTAGTACCCATATCCTGGACGCTAAGGTCCAGATTTGGGAATTACCATAGCAACATGTGCTCTTAGTTTCCTAAGGAATCAGCAGACAGTACACACACAAAATGTTAAAAGAAAGTTAAAGTTGCAAAGTCAAGCACTCAAACATTAGAAAATGCCAGAAGTTTCCTGTGCAACCTTGGTTTGGCCCTCTTCAGCATATGCAGTATGATACAGTTATTAATTATATGATCATATACCATTTTGTCCGTAAGACCCCGCCTCATTCAGTGCATAAAATGGATGATGCTCATCGAAAGAGCAGCTCTGCAATATTTTATTTTCTCCACATTATTCAATATATGTTCCTAGGCGTTATTTATTGCCGGTTACTCTAAACCTTTCTCTGAAGATAGAATTATCAATTTCCTTGTTGGTTTTTCCTATGGCACACTTCCCTGTAGTATCAAGTACTTCACAAACAGTGATAAATTTATTTTCACAACAACCCTGGGAGATGAGGGAGTAACATTATCACCATTTTACAAGTGGGGAGCAGAGGCACAGAGAGAGAAGTCAAAAGTAGCTTCTGCTTTTAGGTATCCAAATAGAAATACTGACAACCTGATTTTTTAGAGTACTTTGCATTAAATAGCACTTTATATGTTTTGTTCCTCAGCACGGACTACAAAGTTGTAATGGAAGCCATCAAACTGCAACTGATATCCAGGGTTTTGGAGAAGGATTAGGATTAGAGTATTTTTCTTGGAGAGGGCAGGCACGGTATCAAGGAGCTGTGTCACTGCTTTAATCTCTTTAATTCACTATCTGTATACCATTATTTTTTTGCTACTGGGCAGTCATCATTGGCAATTGTAAGTCTAATTCTAACAGCACCCAGAACTTTTATATAGGCAAGTTTTATGATTTTGTAAATCTAAAGAAATTAACTTTTCAATAAATAAGTCGAGAAGCATATATTTATTTATTTATTTATTTAAGAGTTGAAAGATAAAGAATGAGATTACTATTGATGAGCTATCATTTTTAAAACACATTTGCGTAACTGTTCAAATGTTTACATTTGTACTACTACTTTTGACAGTACCAGAACTGATGGTGAAGTCCTCTGCTTATCCAGAAGAACAGGTACTTTATGGTTGATAGCAGTGAACACTTGATTTCCCTACTCCACCTTCCCATACAAACAGAGAGGCAGTAAAACACATGGTAACTGTGGTTCTAGTTTATTTGCAGGACTGCTTTCCGACAGTGAAGGTAAAAGCTCCAGAGAGCTTCATTATCTCTGGATATGTGGAACCTTTTAAAAGCTCATTACAAATAACAAATCCAAAGCTATTTGCTATCTTTAAATGCACAGTAAAGACCTGTGGGGGAAAAAAACAGGATTCACGTTGATGCATTCATAATAAATACTTACCATCTCTCTGTGCATTGTACATGGCCACAGCATGTGCCACGGGCTTCTAGTCTTTGAAAAATGATGTTGTCAACTGGCATTACAGAGCCTCTTTTTTTCCCTTTTCTCCTCTGGGGTCCTGTGTTAGTTCAGCTGAAATCAAGGGGAAAAAGTCTCACTGACTTTGATGGGAGCAAGATTGGTCTTTTGTTAAAATACCAAGAACTGCTGTCAAGGAAACAAGAATTAAAGAGCTAGTAGCAGGTGGTGCTAGTTGTGTCTGTCTAGTCCCAGTTCAATCTATCATCCAGCTATAAAGAATGTTGCCAAATTTAACAGTCTCAGCACTAGGGGAATTTACATGGAGCTTGTTAGGAATGATTGCTACAATTATTATTATTTTTCACACCAGTGGTCATCTTGCTGTTTTTCAAATGTGTGGATGATTTTTGCCAAAATGCTATGTGATTTTCTACCAAACAGGAAATCTGACTCTTGCAGGTAGTGGTCAGAGAATTAGAGGTAAAACTCAAGGCCCTCATTCTGACTTCACAGTGTTCTAAATAAACAGTGATGCCATATAAGAACATAAGAATGGCCATACTCGGTCAGACCAATGGCACATCGAGTCCAGTAGCTTGTCTTCCAGCAGTGGCTGGTGCCAGATGCTTCAGAGGGAGTGAACAGAACAGGGCAATTTATTGAGTGATCCATCCTCTGTTGTCCAGTCCCAGTTTCTTGCAGTCAGAGGTTTGGGGTCATCTGGAGCATGGAATTGCATCTCCATGCTTTTTTGCCTTGGTCTTCACAAACAAGGTCTGTGCTGTACTGGCAGCACAGAATGGGGAGGAGGTGGGTGGCCCTTAGTGATGAAAGAACAGGTTAAGGACTATTTAGAAAAGCTGGACATGCACAAGTTGATGGGGCCAGATGCAATGCATCCAAGGGTGCTGAAGGGGTTGGCTGATGTGATTGCAGATCCATTGGCCATTATCCCTGAAAATGTGTGGTGATTGTGTGAGGTCCCAGAAACTGGAAAAGGGCAAATGTAGTGCCTATATTTAAAAAAGGGAAGGAGAATCTGGGGAACTACAGACCAGTCAGCCTCACCTCAGTCCCCAGAAAAATCAGGGAGCAGTTTCTCAAGGATTCCATTTTGAAGCACTTGAAGGAGAGGAAGGTGATCAGGAACTGGTAACATGGATTCTCCAAGGGCAAGTCATGCCTGACCAATGTGATTGCCTTCTATGATGAGTTAACTGGCTCTGTGGATATGGGGAAAGAGGTGGACACGATATACCTTGGCTTTAGCAAAGCTTTTGATATGGTCGCCCACTGTATTCTTGCCAGCAAGTTAAAGTAGTATGGATTGGATGAATGGACTATAAGGTTGATAGAAAGCTGGCTAGATTGTTGGGCTCAACAGGTAGTGATCAATGGTTTGATGTATGGTTGACAGCTGGTATCAAGCAGCATGCCCCAAGGGTTGGTCCTGAGGCTGGTTTTTCTTCATTAATGATCTGGATGATTGGCTGGATTACACCCTCAGCAAGTTTGCAGATGACACTAAGCTGATGGGAGAGGTAGATACTCTGGAGGGTAGGGATAGGGTTCAGAGTGACCTAGACAAATTTGGAGGATTGGACCAAAAGAAATCAGATGAGTTTCAACAAGAACAAGTGCAGAGTCCTGCACTTAGGACGGAAGAATCCCATGCACTGCTACAGGCTGGGAACCGACTGGCTAAGAGGCAGAAAAGGACCTGGGGATTATAGTGGATGAGAAGCTGGATATGAGTCAACCGTGTGCCCCTGTTAACCAAGCTAATGGCATATTGGGCGGCCTTTGTAGAAGCGGTGCCAGAAGATCGAGGGAAGTGATTATTCCCCTCTATTTGCCACTGGTGAGGCACATCTGGAGTATTGCATCCAGTTTTGGTCCCCCCACTACAGAAAGGATGTGGACAATTTGGAGAAAGTCCAGCAGAGGGCAACAAAAATGATTAGGGGGCTGAGGCACGATGACTTATGAGGAGATGCTGAGAGAACTGGACTTGTTTAGTCTGCAGAAGAGAAGAGTAAGCGGGGTTTTTGATAGCAGCCTTCAACTACCTGAAGTGGGGTTGTCCCAACACAGGAGGGGTAGAAACTCTCTAACATATTCTAAAGAATAATCATTTCAGGAAAATAATAACTTATGGGTTTTTTCCTCATGAAATCTTCAATAATGCTGTCAAAGGCATAAGTGAATAATTTTATTTGGTGCATTGAAAAAAACAGATAAAGCCAAAAACTCAAAAATTAGGCAATACAGAATCTGATAAGTCAACACTTCTTTTCAGATTCTTTACTATAAATGTGGGAGTTCAAAAAAATCACATTACTGTAGTAAAACAAAACCCACTTCTTATCTTTAAAGTCACATTTTGTTGGAAATAATACTGTATCACTGAAATCCAGAGAGACAGACTCACCAGTCAGAGAAAAAAATTTCTTTTTATGAGCTCGTGTGGTTTTAGTCACATCAGAAAAATATGTGGTTTTTGCTCACTATAAAGAATATTGCACTTCTCTTTCCATACTGCTTTCATCAATCTTTCTCAATCAGTAGCTTCTTTTAAAAAAAAGCAATAGCTGTAGAAAGTGATAAAGCAGATTTGTTTCAAGACAAAAGAACAGTATTAGTCTTATATTTGTAAAATCTTTGATTCTGGAGGGAAAGAGCCCTCTCTAGCAGCATAGAAAATCACAACATACTTGTATTATTTGCTTGAATATGACGCTTGAGGTGCCTTATTTTGCCTTATATCGCTAGCTAACATATTTTTATTGATTTGTATTGTGGTAGCATCTAGAAGGCCTAATCATGGACCAAGACCCCATTGTGCTAGGTGCTGCAAATACACTGAACAAAATACAGTCCCTGCCCCAAAGAATGTATAAGACAGATTATAAAGGAATCTTGTGGACTGCAATAGAAGAACTTTACAAACATGTGGTGTTCTATCTCAAAAGGTGAACTTCCTCCAAAACTTCAAACACTTAGGGAGACTGAGGTGGAGAATTGCAACAGAACCATAGTCCTTTAATGTAAAAGTTACCTAAAATAATTATATCTAATAAATTCCTGAGTAACCTACAGCAAGTTTTCACTCTTAAACCCATGCTGGTCCTTTCCAGTTACATTATTGCTCTGAGATTCTTTCAATTTATCCTGAGATCACTTTTCATTGGATATGCCTACACTAGAGCTGGAAAGTGTAAATTCCAGCTTCAGGTGACATACCCGCGCTAGCTATGACGGTATTAGCGTGCTCAAAATATTAGTGTAGACACAGCGGTGTGAGCAGAGGGAAGGGCTAGTCACCCCAAGTACATACTGAGAGTCTCAAACAGGATTGTACTTTGGACAATCCCCTTCTGTGGCAATCTTCTTCTGTCACTTGTGCTACCATGGTTACACTTCTAATTTTAGCTACTAGCTCTTAACTGATCTAGCATGGGTATGTCTCCCCAAACTGGAATGTACCACCTTTCATCTCTAGTGTAGATGTACCCACTGTTTTGCATGTTACTGCCACCATAAAGCCCCTGAAATTGAAGTAAAAAGATATACCCCTTAAATCTATCCTTTTCAGAAATCCAAGTCCCCTTCAAGACAAAAGTACCCAATATTTTGTTTTCTGTGTACTGTGTTATAATGCAGTGTATTGGGATGGTTTCCTCATGCAAAGGTCATTTTCTTTTTCTGATCAACAATAATCTGATAAGTATTAGTGACTTGTTTTCCTGTGGCATCCTTCTCGGTAAAGTATTTAAAGGTAGGGGTGAGCCCTGGGTAAACTCCCACCATTCACCTCAAGGTAGTTTGTTTGGCATAACTCAAAGCAACTCTGATATTCAAAGATTCCCCCTCTTTTTCCCCAGCAGCTGTGGTTTTTAGTACCTGCTTCTGAGTAAATAACCATCACCTGTGGTAAACAATAGAGAATGACACACACCCTGCCACTCAACTCACTGAAACAATGATTTGGCGTTGTCTATTAATTGGCAAAGTTGTATTTGGCTTTTATCCATTCCCTGTGCCTGCATGCATTTTGTCATGTTAATTCTATACAGTACACACATTCATGAACCAAATAAACAAAGGATTTTCAGTAATGCCCCTGTGCAAAACATAGACATGTTTTTCATTCAAATTGCTACAAAATATCTCAGGGCTGCTCAAAGTTATGAAAGCTGCAGTGGGAGTGTTCCACCAGTAAAAACAGCTGGTTTTTACAATAATGGGGGTGGATATCTTTATACCAGGAGGAATCCCTGACTGCGCCTTCAGGGGAGCTTTCTTGCTGCTTTGTGCTGCCTGAAGAGCACAAAATGGCTAGATCAGAGGCCAAAGACCTGGCCCCTCCTACCTTTTAAGTGTTCTGCTTATCATTAATTTAACAGTGCATGAGGAAAATGAAACAATATTTTTAAAAAATGTCTGATTAGGCTAAAATAAGAACTAATCTCAGGTCTTCATGCCAGGCTCAAAAGTGAACAACTCTGATTCTTTCTGAGATCCGGAGATAGTTGAGTCAAATATTTGTTTGCACGTTTTTAAATGTCTATTTGCCGCTACTCTTTTTTCAGCTGGGTGTAGAACCAGAAATATATTAATAATACCAGAGTGGTTATAGTGGTGGTATTGAGTTAATCAAAATCAGGTAGTGCTGGAAGTGCGCCTGTCCCAGGAGTGCGCCTGTCCTTTTGAGTTTTCTAAACCTTAAAGAGTAAGCCAACTTCAGATACAGATTCAAAACTTTTGGATGCTTATTCAGCTGTTATAAGCTTCTCTCACTCAGGCCCAAATTCTAAACATACAATGACATTTTGTCCACTTAATTAATAAAAACTGAAAAAAATGTCGAGGTTTAGCCCCATAAGAATACTATCTATCCTTACTTTCCTTCACTACATGCAGGTGACCAGATAGCAAGTGTGGGAAATCGGGACAGGGGGTGGGAAGTAACAAGCACCTATATAAGCAAAAGCCCTGAATATCAGAACTGTCCCTATAAAATCGGGACATCTGGTCACCCTAATTACATGTGCTATCTTGACACTGTTATTAGGTAAAAGGCTCCTATTGGGAACATGGACTGTTCTGATAGACTTTCTTGCCATCACATTTCACGTATGTAGTCATGTGGACTTGTTCTAGTGATAAACAGCCACAATGCAATATGACAGGCAGGCTCAAAGAGGTAGGGAATCACCTAGCTACTTGGCAAGTCTACCTTTCTCTTTCACTTGGAAACAGATGGATTAGCCATGGTGCATACAAGACAGAGCAGTGCGTAAGTTTGAAAGTAGAGAGGCATAAACAGGTTTAGATAAAATAAAGGTGACTCAAATTTTAAACTTGGACTCAACTTGGACTCAACTTTTTTTATGAAGGGCAACAACAACTGCATTCTCCCTCCCCCCGCCCAAATAAATGAAAAGAAACTCTTTTGTTTTGAAATATTCCATGATTAGTCTCATCCATTTCTAGGTGACTTTTTATGTGGGAAGTGTAAAGTTAATCTGTTCACCCAATTTTGATTTATGTAAGTATGAGGGAAAAAATAAACATCTCAATTTTTGTTTTTAACTGACACCTTTTCTCTTACTTTTGTTTTCCTTTCTAGTTTCTTTCCTTGGCCCATTGAAGACGGGGAAAATTGATACTATTTGGACATTAAAAGAGCTCATAAAATTCTGATTAGAATACACAAAAGGGTTCCATAAATTAGACCATCTGTTTGTACTGTGGAAGAAGTTCTACTTTGGAGTAAAAATAATAGTCCAGAAGTGACTGAGGAATGAAGCCAACTTTTATCTGACCACATTAAAAAGTTTTACCATTAGCATTTTTGCTGGAATACAACTGGCAACACTGCAGTGTTGCTAAAGCATATGCATGCCTGGCTGCCTTTGCCAGAGCCATGTGTCCTCAATGCAGGAAGTTATAGCAGCAAAAGGAGTGCTCCGCTGTGGGAAGGCATCCCATTGTGCTCCGCACCAGCATCTGTCCCACTGACTTATGAGTAGGGTGACCAGATGTCTTGATTTTATAGGGTCTTTTTCTTATATAGGCTCCTATTACACCCCCTCCCCTGTCCTGATATTTCACACTTGCTGTCTGGTCACCCTACTTATGAGATAGTGTTCTTCTTTTCCACTGGAGTTGAGTGGAAGGACAATGCAGCATTTTGATGGGCATCAGGCCCTGGAAACAGAATTGTCCATGCAGTAAAATGGCTGCCTGCACAAGTCTTTGGAAGTTTTTCTCCATAATGCTTTATAACATCTGTTTTGCTGTCTTGGGAGCTGCAAAATATCTTGGTGGACTTCTGTATGCACCCCCAAGTCTTTCTGCCTCTCCTCAGGCATGTGCCCCTTCTACTCTCTTGTTTTGCAGGTCCCAAACGTAGAGCTCTGGGGAAAACTAAGACCATGTCCTCCCGTGTTCGTTTCTTCTTCCTCCTGATCAAGATCAGTCTTTCAGCAGGTGCAGTGGGGATGCCTCTCAAGGGTACCCCAGCTCAGGCCACTGATAAAGAACAAAATAAGACAGACAGCCACTGTTAGATTTAAAGAGCTAGTGGACAGGAAAAAAATACACAAGAAAACTCCCTAAAATTTCCCATAAAAGTAAGAAGTGGGTCAGACTTGTTGCATGGCAGCTTTCTTCAGGAGAGTTCAGCAGCGCCCAGCATGGTGAGTATGTGGGGGCACTTTTCAAAACCTGTAGCCATGAGGGTTGATGAGGATGAACAGTCATGTATCCAGGTAATAAATGTAGAGATAGTGCAACAACATTGCTAATCTTATTGCAAGCAGTGGTGATTCTAGCTGATAAATTACTCTGGAGGGCGTCGAAGGCCCAGAGAAGACAAAAGCTCATGGTGGCTCAGGGTCACCTGGACCTGTTTGCTGCCAGCATCTTCACAGTGACAGTGCCACCAGAGATTGTTGCAGAGTACTTGCTTGAAAACTTTATGAAGATTGTGCCAGATGACCAGACGGAGATTTGTGCAAGGATCAATACTATGAATGAGGATGAGAGTGGTCACCATTCGCTACCTTTGGAAGCCAGGAAAGGTGATTTAACTTCACTGACAGACAATCAGGATTTTACCAATGGGGCTTAAAAGTGAGTGTGAGTGCATGCAAAGATGTGGGTTATGGGGGGCAACAGAGGAGTCATGAAAGTGTTAGAGGTTTAAGAACCAGTTGAATAGATTTAGTGGTGGTCAAATCTATTCTACTTCCCTAGATATTTTGGTAAGCAGGATTTATTTCCATCCATTACACATCTGCCTAAATGGAAAAAAATGATTAGTATTGGATGGCTTTTTGAGCTTGAAATGTATCCATAATGAAGATGTTTTATTTTAGAATACTTTGCCATGGGAAGATGTTTTTTTTGGTTAAAAAGATTTGATAATAAGAAAATAACAGCAGAGAAATTATGAAGTCCAGTAAATATTCAAAAATATTTTCTTTTCTGTACTTCTGAATTCAGCTTCATGGGTCTGATCCTGAATCCACATAAATCAATGGCAAAACACCCAATGACTTAAATGGTACAAGATCAGGCCTCAGATATAAAGATTGGTAATTTCAGTGTGCAACTGTGTAATGAAAGAAATACATTTTATTATACTCCACAGCCAAGATTAAAAACAATGTATTTTGCATGGTACTGGTATCCAGTATGGGCCTGATCCAAAGATGCAAAGAGGCAGGGTGGCGGCAGAGCAGGGGCCGGGACCTGGGGAAGGGGTGGAGTGGAGGCAAGGCTGGGGCAGAGCAGGGGTGGGGACTTTGAGGAAGGGGTGGAGTGAGGGCGGAGCAGGGGCCGGAGCCATGGGGAAGAGGCAGAGCAGTGGCTGGAGCAGCACACAGCTGCGTAGGGCACCAGGCTATGTGGTGCCCCACATTTCCTGGTGCCCTATGCAGCTGCGTACTTTGCATATGGGTAAGGACAGCCCTACACTGCATCTTATCCCAATTGGGCATGTTCACATTGCTGTGGCTACACTGGCACAAGTGATATTACATTTATACCACTCGTGTACACAGCACTATGCTACATTGATTTTAGTGAATTTCTTTATGGGTTGTCCCAGGTGTGTTGCATTGAGTAATTTTTGTATTGGTTTTTAGAATGCCTGGAGTTCAAATTCCTATAATCCTTCTGTTGTATACCAGAATTCATTTTGGTCTATCATCTTGATCAGACTACTCTCTGAGAGCATGAATGAGGTCCAGAGGCACAGTGTGTTACTGAGACCAAAAAAAAAAAGCAAGTCTTGTTGTAAGGAAAAGCAAAATCATGGCCCCCTACACACATCATCTCCCTGCATAGGGATTTAGTAGCATTGCTGTTACTATGGCACCCTGAGTTATCTGAAAAGAAATCCTATATTTTCTCTTCTGTCTTTTACTTTCTAATTCAAATCTTGTTAAAAACACATCCTCTTCTCTGAAAAGACAGTTGGATTACTAGTACATTAGGTCCTCAAAATAAGAGGAAAATGCAAAGACCCAAGGGTATTTTGTCTCTAGATAATAAACACTAAAAGGAACTGTAAGATTCTTAAAAGCAAAATTAACTTAATATAATGGCAGGGGCTGCTGCATGGGGTTCTCTTCTATCCCTGGAGGCAGCAGTAAAAGAAACAGAAGTGACAAAACTTACCCCAGCAGCTAGGGTGTTGGTCAGTGGATCTGTATAGCTAAAGATCCATCAGTTCTGCTCCTCAAACTCATGCAATAATTTAAGGTACAGGAAGCCCTCTCAGTTCCACTGTGAATGCCCTCTGAATCATGCACTTCTCTGCACAACAGAAGTGCACCTCTTCCGCTGCCTTTGAAGACTTTCATGACTATGGGAGGGACAGGATTTGCTTCTTAATTGATCATCATCAAATCCCAAAGAAACATAGCCTCCTTGCAGATTGAGTACCACACAATCAATCTCTAGCTTGTCCTTAAAGTTGCCTGGTTGTAAAACTAGTTTATGTCCATCACTGGCAATCTTATCATGCTCTCACAGCTTTTGGCACCCATTTGATTGCTGGCCATATAGCAGCATTCCTTGGTAAAACATGCTTCTGAATTCATTGTTCTTCCATCCTAATAATATGTCAATACCAAGAAAGCTGCCAAAACGAAACGAGTCCCGCTACAGGCAGTTGCTGGGTTCAGCTTCACAAATTCTCATTTCTGATCTTGTCTTCTCATCATCTTTGTCAGCAGCTCCATATTTAGAACTGAAAAAGTCAGTCTGGTCTACCTCAACCTTCCTTAGTGTCCATGTTTCACTTCTGTACAACAGAGTTGGTGTAATCCTGGTTTTATAGACCCAGAGTTTCATGACAAGTTTGATGTCATCTTTCCACAGAGGCCACTGTAGGGCCCAAAACATGACGGAAGCTGCTGCTATGCAAGTTTATACATCTTTTGAGCATCCTCCACTACTGCCTATGATGCTGCCCAAGAATTTGACAGTTACCACCTGCTCAATGTCCCATATGGACAGATTAATACCGAGCTGGTTGTAATCTGGAACTGGAGACTGCTTGATGGTAGTGGCCAGGGACTTAGTTTTATGTGGATTAAAAACCAGACCAGTGTTTGCTGCTTTATGCCTGACCAGATCAGCCATGAGCTGCAGCGATTCACCAGATTGAGCCACCAAGACAACATCATCGGCGTACTTGAGATCACGAAGCAGAATGGTGTTCAGCTCAGTGCTGCTGACAGCTGTCTCCTCAAGCTTATCCATCAACCAACCAATGCTGATACTGAACAACGATGGTGAAAGAAAGCAGCCTTGCTGAATTCCTGTGGAAACAGAATACCATGTCATGTATCTGCCATTGACTCTGTTCCATTATAGAGCTCTTCTATCAATGGCTATATATTCCCAGGGATGCCAAGTCACCTCATCAGTTCCCACAAACATGCTTGATGCACTGAATCAAAGGCCTATGAGAAATGTATCAAAAGTGATGCACACAGTTTATTAAATTCAGTCATTTTCTCAAAAAGCTGTCAAGGTTAAGTACTGGTCAAGAGTGAAAAGACCAAGTCTAAAGCTGCACTGAATATCCTAGCCTTTGCTACAAAGTGCATCGTTGCTTCAAGACATTAACACTAAAGCAAAGACTTTCCTCAGAACCAGGAACAGCATAATAGCTCAATAATTGCTATATTCAGCCTTCCTGCCTGTAACAGTCCTCACTTGGGGAGCATTGCCTAGTGGCCATGCCTGTAACTCCTGACTGCCAAGGGGATTGTAGGGAGGAGAGTCCGGGTCCTCCCATTCCCTCAGGCTCCAACCCAGAGCCCTTTGAGCTATCAGTGGTCTGGCAACCAGAGCTGCTTAAGATTCTTCTCTTCCTCTCATCCACTCCCCTGTGGTCATCTTAGTCCAAGGCTTTCCCCAAGTGGGGAAACCCAAACCACAATAAGTAAAGGGGGTCACCAAAGTCCAAGGTCCACAGGATACTTCCCTCTCTGGTTGTCTCTGGGGTGAGTCGTCCCTTCCCTCAGGGAGGTCCCCATTGGGCAACTGTGTCAGAGTCTTAGGCTTCCCTCTTTTCTACTGGAGCTGTGAGCTGCAGGTTGGCTCACCCCCAGCTCTGCCACTCAAATTCCCTGCCTTTTAATTCCTCTAGCAGATGGAGCATTTGCTGTAGATGTGGCGGAGTGGTGGAACCCAAAATAATTCCTTAATCCCTTGTTGCCCAGTGCGGGGTTTGTACACCCTGTCATACTGGCTTTTCTTGAACAAGATGCAGAACAACACACATCTTCCAGTCTTTATGAACAATATTAGTGCTCCAGATGGTCTGGAAGACCCTGTGCATCCATGGTACTACAATGCTCTCACCTGTGTTCAGCAGCTCAGTGGTGATGTTGGTGCCTTCCCATACTTCAGTTTATGGACTGTGACCCAGATTTCTTCTTGGCTAAAGGCAGGTGACTCTACCAGAACTTCTTGCTCCTCTTCAAATGGCAGAGGAACTGCAGGCAGTGGACTATTGAAGAGCATCTTGCAATGGTCTTCCGATCCGATCTTGCAGACTCTGACTGATGTTGTCATCTTGATTATTTACAGGAGAAGTGAATGCCACCTTCCCCCAAAAATACAGGAGAGCTGAATAGAGTGTGCAGAGATCCATGCCTGGCAGTAACTTGTCCTAAACTGGGTGCCTGGGCTGATGACTCAGATTCCTTATCTTTCTAACAAAACTTGATGACATTCCAAAGCTAAACACTTTAGCCTTAGCTTTTGCTCTCAACAGATGTGGCTTTGAAGATTCAAATTGTAGCCTCACTTTTTTCTTAGCTGCAAATGCAGAGAACATCTCCTCACCAATCCATGTATGATATCTAGAGGGCTGAGGCCCCAGTACTGAGCTGGCAACACGGATGACTTGAAATAATTCCATTCCTCGTTAGATGATAGAGAGTGGCACTGCAGTCTCTAATGTTTCAATGACCTTAAGTAGTTCAGAACAGAAAAGCACTCTGATAGCTTGATTGTAATAAGAGCTTTTGCTTGATCTGGATTAATTTCAGTCCATTGACTGGCTGTCTTTTTGAAGATGTAGGTGCACTTTTATCAGCAGAAGCTGATCATCAGTGTTGTGTTCAGCACCTTTGTGAACTCATGCATCCATGACTGATCAATAATAGTCTTAGTGAAACCATCTGTGCTGTATGAGGTCTACTTGTAAATCTTTGAATGACAGAAGAGTGAGTTAACAATCACGATGCCACAGACAGCTGAAAATTTCAGCAGTTGCTACCTATTCCTGTTATTCTGTCCAATACCAAACATACTGAGGGTATATACTCAGATGTCATTATCCTTTCCCACTTGCACATTAAAGTCACCCAGGATTATGATGACATTTCTTCTTGAAGTTTCAATAAGACTTGTCTGCAGTTGCTGGTAAAATTATCAGTGGCTGCAGCATTGGCTTTGGTATTGGTGGGACCATACATTTTGATGATGGTATGATGCCCACAGCTGGTATGGAATCAGACCCTGATGAATCGCTCATTAATCATCACCTAAACCTGCAATGCCCACTGGGCACTGGGTGAAAGAACAATGGCCATCCCTTGCTGAAGTAACCTGTCAGAGTAGCTTGAGAACAAAAAATATGGCCTTGAACTTTCTTCTCACCACTTCCTTGCCAGTGAAATTCAGATAAAGCACAGATATCAATGTTTCAGGCTTTTTCAACTAGTTGATTAAAAGGATGGCTTAGTTGTTTTGGACAGTGTTCAGCCATTCCATATACCAATTTTCATTTGTCACCAGCCTGCAGGATACCAGCCTGGCTATTTTGCAAGGTTTCATTGGTCATTTTCACCTCAGAGGGAGGGAAACTCTTTGCCTGTTTCAGCTACAGTGACAACTGACCAGTACATTGCAGGAGGTTGGATGAATATAAACACCCTCATAGTGTGAACATACCAACCTCCATAATTCTGAAGCTCTAATACATACAGTCTCTCTCTCTCTCTCTCTCTCTCTCTCTCTCTCTCTCTCTCTCTCTGAAATGTGCACCTGTTGACCTATTTTTTTTCTACTTCACATGCTCAATACAATAAAGAAACAGATCCCAGGTCTTCTGACTAACATGCCCACTCATTGCCAGTCAGATACTATGATGGTAAGAATGTTTTCAGGATAGAATAGAGTACAATAGAATACCCCTGCTCTAAACAACTAGACAACAGCATACTAAAAACTACTGTTTGTCTCCTGAGGACTTTCCAGTCCAGCATTATTCTTGCTTTACCAAAGCCAACTGTACGGTAGGTGCAACAGATGGGAGCATTACATTAATGCTGTATCTACACTGTATGCTACTTTTGGTGGTATGTAGAGTATGTACTTGAATAGCCACCCTAACATGGGTGTAAATAGCAATGTAGATGGTGAGGCATAGCCTGGGTGAGTAGAGAAAAGACACACCTGAAGGGTGTGAGTACATACTCAAGTACATACCCTATGCTCTCTCTTCTCACCCAAGCCATGCCTCCCCATCTACACTGTCCCACTTCTTCCCCACTACTGGAGCCTTACCCTCCCAACAGGAAAAGACTCATAGTTGGGAAAGGCTATGGTAGGGGGAGGTTGTGGGAAGAGACTCCACCACTTCCCTACCACAGGAAAAGACTCCAGGGAGGCAGCAAGGAAAGGGTCCAGTAGCTTCCTGCTACCGGAGCCTTCCCCTTCCACATGGAAAGACTCTGACAGCTGGGAAAGACGCATCCTTTTCCCACTGCCTCTCCCCTGCCAGAATCTTTCACTGCCATGTGTAGCTATACAATGTCGTGTGGGCACAGCTTGTGTTTCACTGCAGCATGTAGCTACACATACCTTACATACCACCGCCAGCAGTGTTAGGTGAAGATGTAGCCTATATGTTCAGACCTGTGTGGATTATAGTTACTAGTCACATCCTCTTAATCACCCATACAGTCAGGCCAAATATTGGTCAGGCACCTCTTCCAAATGGCTGCATCTAAGATGGTTAACATTCCTAGAGACCATTTTTTCCAACACATGCACACAGTTAGTATGACACAATAAGTATTTTAACAGGCATATACTAAGTATGCTTCTTTTACAGTATTTATTAAAGCTCTTTCCTTTGAAATGGAAAGAATGCTTCTCAAGATGGAACTTTTATTAAGAACAATTCCATGTTTGAGGCAGTGTATGTATCTGCTGCTCGCATACAAACTTGCCCCAATTCCAGACCTTTTCCTTTCAATTTAATTTTAAGGAGTTTGTCTTTAACTTTTTCTTTGTAGCAGGCTCAGTCACATAGCATAATTATCAAAACACATAGCAAAAAAGCATATGTACAACGAAACCTACCTGGGAAGAAGTAGTCTCCAACCATTTTTAAACTTCCATGTAATCGCAGCACATAAACCTTAATCACCTCTGTGAAAGTTAAACCAGTAGGGAACTGACAAGCATGCTACAATCTGTCATTACAATCCAAAAACATTATTTCTAACAAATGCACAAACACACTTCAATAAAACTGAACGGAGAATATGGCTCACAGCAGTTCCCCAAGGGCTAGCAGGTAAGGGCCTGGTTAATAGCTCTGAAACTCACACAGGCTCTTCACAGCAACATCCTTATATATGAAAACGATGCAGAGCACAGTATGTCTAAAAATACTTTCCTTGCTACAGCATCTATCAGACTTTGCTAGGCTAAGCCCAGTTAAATATTTTAGTGACTTTCAAACAGTTAATTAAACCTCTACAGCTGAGAGTTTCAATTGGAGGTTCCACAAAGGACTTCTACAATGCATACTTTCTAGCAATTGCAGTCTGAATCTAACATGATTATAAAAACACACAGATAACAAGCAAAATATTTAGCTAGTGGTGCTTAATCCTAAACTTGCAAAGCTTTTAAAACATTTCTCAATATAACTGAATAAATGAAGTCAACAGAACTGAGACTTGGCATTTTTTCCAAATTGAAACCTTAGGAGGCAGACATGAAAACAAATATAAAGTTCAAAGGTGATAACAAATAGTACATTGTCAACTTGTTGGCTACAAATGAAAAGTGAAACCAAACAGACCAGTCTGATCCCAGCTGAATGTGTAAACAAACAGCATAAATTATTAAAATTGAGAAGGGCAGAGTAGGTGGTATTTCAATAACTAATTAGATATGACCATGTACATGCAAAGGGCATAAGTCTGGAATAAGAAGATGCCATTTTTAACACAAAAATATGTATTTTAATAGAATTACTTTCGGAACAGAATGGTAATTTAAACATTCTGCAATTTATAGCAGATATGGTTCTAAACATAAACATGTCTCATTCTGACAGGTATGGCAATTTCCTGCAATATCTTTGAAAGACCATTCTGTGTTATTGTGGGCTAGGATTTGTTTATAATAAACTATCCTTAAGTAAGACAGAGTGCTTCATCCTAATTAAACATGACATTTGACAGATTTGTCCTTTGCTCGTCATCTAAGGAGCGATGATCACACTGATCTGAATCGCACCCCACCATGCAGTATTTTGGGGGGGCCATTGCTTTAAATGAATGATGTATGTATGATTATGTTCTGCTCCACGGGGGATGGCTACCACAGCCCCACTCCAAACTGAAAGCAGTGGATCGTGATTAAGACAAATTAGCCAGATTGTAACCCCCCACCAAGAGGTACCACCTCCTGGGGAGTCTCGCATATACTAGTACAAACTGGATTCTCCAGAGGCCAACAGACAAAGAAAGGACTTTTGGATAAATAACCTGAGTTTAAACTGACTCAGGAACTTCCTTCTGACCCAGAACACAGACAGAACCTTCTGTCCAAGTGGCCCCAATCCTGGTCAAAAAGGTTGGAAGGACTGACACCTCCTGGAGCCCAAGATTAGCATGTTTGTAGGTTCTTTTAATGTTTTTAATATGTTTTCTCTGTAATGCTTTCATTTTAAGAATCAATGAATATGCTTAGAAAGAGCTGGGTGGTAACTTGTAACTGTTGGCAATTACACTGTTCATAGTTTTCGAAGAAAAAGCAAAGGGCAGATGCTGACCTGTTTAGGTGGTCCGGCTTGCTGGGGATAACACAGTGTAGGCAGGGAACTGTGCGAACTTTAAGATCCTCTGGTCCGGAGGGAGAGATGCAGGTTTCTGTCTAAGAGATGTGATGGCCCAGGAGTCGAGAGCAGTTACCCTTGGTGGACATGGGGGAATATGAGTGCATTGCCCTGAAGCTTGACACTTATATCTAACCTTAGGTGCAACAAAACCATTCACCTAAAGCACTTGTTTACTCTGTTAACAACTCCTCTGAAAAAAGTCAGCTTACTAATAAATTAAGAGGGAAAACAAGCCTGTTTTTATCAGAAATCACACTGAAAAAAAGGTTCTTCAGTTTAAATAAACTTCTTAAAGCTTTTCCACTCCATTAACTGATAACTTTATTACCCACTTGTCTAACACTTCTGAGTACTGGGTAGGATAGGCACCTTAGTCTGGCAGAAAAGACCTGTTTAGTTAGACATTTACTGATGTTATCATCAATCATAACAAAATCCTTTCGAGCCAATTATTCAGAGTAATTTTCTGCTTCTTTTATCAGACAGTTGAAGAGGGCTGCCAGTATTTGCCTTTTACAGATTCCAAGAGGCTTGCGATTCAGATCAGTCAGTGTGATCATTGCTCCTTAATAATAAGCAAAGGGCCAATCTGTTAAATGTCACATTTAATTAGGATGATGCACTTTGTCTTGCTTAAGGATCTTTTCCACAACCCAAGAATGCCTTCTGAAAAATGTGATATTTCCCTCTAATGGGCTTAAAGACTGTAATGTTTCTTGAGGTTTTCTGAAGTTCTTTGCCAGGGCTAAATGACCGAATACTGTTCCCATTGAAGTCAGTGATGAAACATCCATAGACTTCAATGAGAGCTAGATCAGGCCCTAACTCTTTACGGTGCTAATACTTCAGTATGATCTACAAGTGTCCAAGCTAGTAAATCCAATTGCAGGATGGTGGTCTATTTATGTATAGGGTAAGGCTATAAAAGATAAATTGTAGTTTGATTGCCGAGAGCCACACAGCTTAAAAGTTTAATTAAAGATGCTTTTAAAATCTATTTTTTTAAATACTGCACACAGATAACTTGAGGCTGCTTGATAGAGGCATGCACTATTAAAAAATACCCACTACCTACATATCCCTGCAGTCCAGAATCACAAGAAATATACAGAGAAACTGGGTCCATTCCAGAGAACAGCAATAAAAAAGATGTAGGAAGTGGAGGGACTGACTTATGTGAAAATATTTTACCAGTGTCATAAACAGATTGTTAAAGGTTAATGTCTCTTCTACCTGTAAAGAGTTACAAGCAGGGAACTGGACACCTGACCAGAAGACCAATCAGAAGACAAGATACTTTTAAATTTGGGTGGAGGGAAGGTTTTGTGTATGTTCTTTGTCCATTGTGTGTTCTTCTCTCGGAGGGTCTGAGAGAGACCAGACATTACTACAGGCTTTCTAAGTTTTTTTTCAAATAGTAAATAAAAACAGGCAGTTTAGGCTTTTTGATTGTTTTACTCTATTTGCAATTGTGGATCTGGCTGGTTAACTTTTATATGTGTAGTTGCTGGGAATATTTTGATTTGTATTTGTACTGGGGGGAAAGTCTCTTTCTGGTGTCTGTAAGCTATAGGACCCTGTAATATTTACATCTTGAAGTTACAAAGATAATTCTTTACTTTTTCCTTTCTTTTATTAAAAGATTTCTTTTTAGAGAACCTGATTGATTTTTTCCCCTTGTTTCCCTTGTTTTATTCTAGGGGATTGGGATAACTCACCAGGACGGGTGGGGGAGATGGGAAGGGGGAGAGATAGAATCTGTCTCTGTTTTCCTTGAATCTGTTTGCCTCTTTGTGGAAGGGAAGGGAGATGCTTCTCTGTATGGTGATTTAAGAGATTGGATCAGTATCTCTCAGGATAGCCCAAAGAGGGAAATTCTGGGAGGGGGAAAGGTAGAGGAATGGTTTATTTCTCCTTGTTTTAAGAACCCAAGGGATCTGGGTTCTTGGGGTCCCCAGGGAAGGTTGGGGAGGTCAGAGTGCCCCAAATCGCTATATTTTTGGGTGGTGGCAGTGCTATCAGATCTAAGCTGGTAATTAAGCTTAGAGGATTCAGGTGCTAGTACCTCATTTTCTGAACTCTGAGGTTCCGATCTGAGAGGGAATACTATGACAACCAGGTAAATAGGTATAAAGTGACTACTGACAACTAACAGTTAGAGAGGAAACCAAAAACACCAACATTTTAAGAATACAAAGCTAAACAATGGAAATGAATGATTTGGGATAGTAAATGTTTTTCTAACTGGTTGTAATTACATTATGGTAAGAGTGCACCATTGCTTTACGAATTATAATAATCTATAGAGCACTTTATGAGCATTATTTAGTGAGGTGGATTTTTTGAACAAAAACAGTCGGAGTCACCTCAGTGGCATTATGATAGGGTGCGCTAGCCCTTTGTCAGGAGAGTGGTCAGCCGTTTCTGTGCCAGGTGTAACCTGTCTTAAAGTCCAAGAGAGGTCAGAGGATGGGAGCATGTTACTGAGAATCAGGCCTGCTGGGGAAAAAAAAGGGTAGATTCAGCTTAATCTGAGACAGTTTGAAAGGAAGTGTATTGAGTAAAAAACAGGTCATAACTCTCCAAGACGGCCTGCTGAGTGACAAGCTTTGGTTAGGAGGACTGCAAAGAACTATAAGTCTGAAGAAAGGGTTGTATGGATGCTGAAGCCCATTATAAACTATAGGAATTAACTGAATTTAGGGGGAAGCTCTGGAGGAGAAGCTGAAGTGGCCGCAGCATGGCCTGAAAGCCAGACAGGGTAAGCCCTGCTATAGATACTATCCCCAGGTTCCATGCAGTTTCCTCTTAGAGGTAGGGATAGGCTGAAAAGGTGTTACAGATTCAGGCCCCTTTTGTAGAGCCCCCACTTCCCTTTTAAGTGAAGGTTCTGAGGGCAGCAGCTAGGGGACCTAGTAGTATGGCTCTAAAGGACTCAGACAAGAGGCTTCAGAGTTAGGGGAATACTAAGTATGAGACCCTGCTTTACTGTATATTCTCTGAGATCTGCAGCTTCTGTAGCCCAAACTCTCCACTGTTTCCATGAATATAGAATCAGAGGAGAAATCGGCAAGAGGAATTTGACGGTTTTTGTTCTTCTTCCTTTGAATTAGGCTCTCCTAATTTTTCTAAAGGAAAGAGGTAGTCTAGTCCCTAACCTCTGAGAGCATATTCTAAAAATATCATCGGTGCATTTCAGTTTGAAAAACAAATTGCATAGTGAATGTCAGATGTCTGCAACAAAGGAGGCAAGTGTCTTACAGGCTACCTCCTCTCTCATTAATGACACTGATTTTCCCCAAAACAGATCTAACGTGTGCCCTGAATGAGGCAGGTGTCCTGTGGGGAAAAATATGTGATTATGTATTTAAAGATAGTTTCATAATGCATATGCACAAAACAGCCAAATTAAGGTTGCACAGGCACCCTTAATTATGGTATTTCCTATCTTTTGGATGCAACCTTAACATTCTTTTACCAAAGTTTTATTAATAGATTCAGTACAGTCTAGTTCCTAACTTTTTCAATAAGCAACTGGAGAAACAGAAATGCCGTCATTTGAAATCATATTGATATGCACATGGAACATCATCATGGTTGCAGTCTTTAGATCCACAACACTAATGTCTGTCACTTGAGCTAATGGAGTAAATAATAGAGGATGACAATCCACTACTGCTATGTGGACTAACACAAGACGGTGATGAGACACAAGGATGACAACCCACTACTGCTACGTGGACTAGCACAAGAGGGGGATGAGACACACACTTTGCCAGTGGGTTTCACAGATAGCTGACAGCAGAGGAATATAGAGTCAGAAGAACCTTGTGCTCCATTTGAAATTCTGGAGGAGAATGTGCTATAGTAGTCATAGACACTTCTGTTTTCCCCTAAGCCTGACCCCTTCAGCTTGTCCCTATCTCAGCCCTGTTTCTGCCCTCCCACAACTCCTGATCCCATTCATCCCTACCACCAGGTTCTTCATACCAGTTCCACTCTCTCTGCTGAGCCATTAGTCTCCATCTTTGGACTCCTTGTCCAAATCCCTGGATTCCAATTCTAGGGACTTTCTGCTAGGCTCCTTGACCAGCCAATCCCAGTTTCCCCCACCTCATTGCCTTCTCTGCTATCAATCACACATACACCAGTTCCCTGACCAGCTTGATATTGTACCCCCAGCTTCTAGTTTCTTTGACCAGCCATTCCCAATTTCCCATTCACAGCCTCCAGGTCCTTTGTCCCAATCCTCCCTGTCTGCTGCCCTCTGGCCAGATCTGCTCTGTATTCAAGTCACACTGTTACCTTCTCCTTGCTGCCTCGGTTCCAGCAGAGGGAGTATTGTGAATGCAGGAGAGAATTTCCCCACTCTCATTTCTGTTGCCTAGCATCATAGCTAGCCCCAGGCTATTGGAAGCAGGAATTGAAGAAATGTCCTGCTGAGCCTCTGAAAGTCCTGGGTTGGAGCATTCTCAGTGCATATAGAATCTTCAGAAAATGTAGTTTCCAAATTCTATCAAGATTCTAGGTGCATGTGAGAACTGAGATTTTTGAAAGGCTTACTTGGTCAGAATTGGTCATTTTTCTTGGGGACAGTTTGACCATAAATAAATAAATCCTTGATACCAGGGTTCACCCCTGCTGAATTTTCAAGTCCTTGCTACAAAGCCTGGAGGCACTAGATCTTGATAAAACAGTTGTAGGAACTTTTTTAACATTGCAAAATGTATTTTTTCTCAATCGTTGTCAGAAACAGCTAAACTGATTTTGCTGAAACTTAAAAAAATAAACAGCCTAAGACAACACCCAACATGAAAAATTTCAGCACAAATAATTTGGCAAAGTTATAAGCAACTGAAAACAGGGTGTCATAACAGAAAGTGTCATGCAACCTTAACTGTATGGAATGCTACCATCTCCACCTATACTATTTGTATTACCCTTGTGAAAATCTTACTGAATTGCACCTGCATAGAACAAGTGAACATCAACAGGAGACTACAGTATAAAGAAGATTATTTTACTTCAGTTTCTGCCTGCACCATCCCTAGCCCCCTTGGGACCAATTTCATCCTGGTTTCAATAGAAATTAAGCCCATTTATATCTGAGCTTAATTTTTCTCACAGAATATCCAAATGGTTAAACTATTGTTCTGCTTATAGCTGTTATTGAACAACAACAACAAAAATCTAGACTATAACTTAATGAACACTTCCATTTCAGTTATTGCTGAACTTAACCCAATATTATGAGTATAAATAGTAAACAACCTGTATACATACACCTGATATTTCTGAGGTAAGCTCAACTAAACTTGAAAAGACTAGAACAGTTTCAGTTTTGCCTGCTTTATATTTGGATTCAAAGTTCTACCAACTTCTATTTGTATACTGTTTTGTGTGATCATCCTCAAAACAGATTTCTTTTTCATGTTACTACTTATTTGACTGATATCCCTGTAGACTGTACTGAATCCATTAAATTTTTTTGTGAGTGCAATGTAGCATTCAATTCCTGGATTTCTGCTTGCACAGAGATGGGGACAAAACAGTTTTTTTTTTTTAAATTTGCCCTTTAGGTAAAAGAATTGGAAATTGAAAACTAAAGTCTACCAATAAGGGTTGGAATTTCCTGCTGGAACAAGAGGGAAGTTATTAATGAGGTCTTCAAAGGCTTCAAAAAAGCTCTTCTCCAGATGTGAGCATCACATCACTCTTCAGTTCTATTACACTTACCATGCTTAAGAAAAGTAACCAATGGTCAATTAAAAATCCATAAGCAAACAGGGAAGACAGATAATGACCTTGAGCCTACAAGTTCAGGAATAAAAGGCAACAGACTCCATATGAGTGGAGATTACAAATCCACACAAGTAAAGAGCATAGTCCTTTAACCTCAATAGAGGTAAATGTGAAGCTCCTGGCACGCCTGGAGAGCAGAGTATAAAATAAGCAGTTATAGGAAGAGAATGGACCTGGAAGAGTACACATGGGCTTAAGTGTGATTCTCCACGTTCAAATGAGGTTACATGCTATTAGCTGCATGCTCCTCTATGGTCATGCAAAGGTTCCAGTGGAATTGGGCCCGAGCCTATCAAAGGCTCATAAAGGGCCCCATTTTAATTTATTTCTCACTCTTTTCCTCCATCATGGAGACCTAGCCTTCTCTGTAACTGCTCCCTTCACTTGACATCGCTTGCCCCTATCTGCAAGCCTGAGCTCCACTCATTAGTTTTACCTCCTATAGCTCTGAATTTTACAGAGTTATGACTATTCTCCTGATTTCTCTCAGAGTTTCAGAGATATTCATTAGATCTTTAGTTTCAGCCACTACCATAGTCATTCCAAACCCAGCAATTCATTCATGAAAAGCTTAGTGGGTAAATTCTTACAGTCAGCCATGATTTTCATTATGAATATCTACAAGCTCAAGTATGGTGCTCAAAAGCACAAGCTGCAGAAGGAATGTGCAAAAGATCAGAAAAATGTGAGTGGTCTACAAAGTTTCTAGAAAATGCAAAGTTCTACTATGCTACTGGTGAACAATTCTTGGTCAGGAAATTATGCTATTTATACTTCTGAGCTTTGCTTAGATAGTGAGGCTGTTGATTTGTGCTTGTCAGGCTTGTGGGTGCTGAAGTCTCTGATTACAGCACAGAGCCTGGTGTTGAACTGTTGCGTCCTGGAACCTGTGATTCTGGGACAGAATGTTGCCCATTGATTGCTAGTTCAAGTGTTATGGATGTGGACACTGATCCATTGTTGATAAGGAAGATCTGGCTATTTGGCTACAAGTAACAGGTTCTGTGCACTGTGTTTAGGGAAGAAAACAGGGCTGACCAGAGGGGGAGACAAGAGGGGCAATTTGACCCAGGTCTCGGGTCCCACAGGTGCCCCCACGAGAGTTTTTTGGGGCCCCTGGAGCAGGGTCCTTCACTCACTCTGGGGGCCCGGAAAACTCTTGCGGGGCCTGGGCCTCTGGAGCTTCTTCTGCTCCTGGTCTTCGCCGGCAGGGGGTCCTTCCACTCCGGGGCGGAAGGACCCCCTGCCAGTGAATTACTGCAAAAGTGGGACCCACCGCCGAAGTGCAGCTGGGTCTTTGGCGTTAATTCAGAGGTGGGGGGCCCTTCCATTCTGGGACCCACCGCCGAAGTGCCCCGAAGACCAGCGGCGAGGGCCCCGCCACCGAATTCCGCCGAAGACCCGGCTTCACTTTAGCGGTGGGTCCCGCTTCAGTGGCAATTCAGCAGCGGGTCCCAGAGCAGAAAGACCTCTGCCAGCAAATTACTGCTGAAGCGGGGGGCCCCCCGCCGCCGAAGACCCCAGGCCCCGGAATCTTCTGGGCGGCCCTGGTAGAAAACCATCCTGTTGTTAATTTAGAACAAGACTTTTTCACCTAGTGAATGCAAAGTAAGGCAAGTAGTAAATTGTAGTTCTTTCTCAAAACTCCTAATGCGGAGTTACACTAGAGATCTTGACAGGTTTCAGAGTAGCAGCTGTGTTAGTCTGTATCTGCAAAAACAACAGAAGTACTTGTAGCACCTTAGAGACTAACACATTTATTTGAGCATAAGCTTTGATGGGCTACAGCCACTTCATCGGATGCATGCAGTGGAAAATACAGTAGGAAGATACACACACACACACACACACACACACACACACACACACAGCATGAAACAATGGGTGTTACCATACACACTCTAACGAGAGTGATCAGTTAAGGTGAGCTATTACCAGCAGGAGAGAGAGAAACTTTTTGTAGTGGTAATCAAAATGGTCCATTTGCAGCAGTTGACAAGAAGTTGTGAGGAACAGTGGGGGGTGGAAATAAACATAGGGAAATAGTTTTACGAAAGCTTATGCTCTAACAAATTTGTTAGTCTCTAAGGTACAAGTACTCCTGTTCTTTTTATTAGAGATCTTGGTTGATCTACAGTTCAACTCGCACCTCTTTGTTCTGTATTGCTTGTTTGCTTTTCCAGCCAAATTCCTCATCTTCCTTTGAGAACTGTAAAACTGGGTTCACAAACTTTTTCAATTTTAGTGAGCGAACACGGACATTCAAAGGAACACATGGAGGCAATCACTTGCTGGATGGAACTTGCAGAATAGTTGGAAAAAGGTTGCACAATTGACAGGCATACGCAAGCCTGCTATCAAGTGCAGAAGAACATATTTTGCGATATCTTTTTGGTATCACTTGGATATTTTGCTGTAGTTAGATGAGAGTTGTTTAGCTTTGAGAGATTCAGATGAGAAATTAGGCAGTCCTTGTAATGGTAATTTTTTGGATTTACTTGAATTGCTTGCAAGGCATGATAGTGTATTGCAAGATCTTGTGACATGAATAAGGCTGGTATCACAAAGATGATGTACTTATCAAACCAAATTAAAAATGAATTTATTGATAGGTTCTCAAGAAAAGTATGGCAGACTATTTTCGATAATGTTAGAAAAGCTGAATACTTTTTTCTGTGCATCATTGGACTCCTGTTCTCTCCCAAATGGAACAAATGTCTCAGGTGTTAAGATATGCTGAGATTTCAAAAGATGCAGTAAAGATTGTGGAAAACTTTGTAGATTTAATTGATATCCACATCAAAATGAGGGAGGGAAATATGGAGGTTATTTTAGAGAATCTGAAAAAAGATGGTTTAGATATAGCTGATTGCAGGGGACAATGCTATGACAACAGAGTTGACATGTCTGCATCATACAAAGGTAGACAAGGTGGGTGAGGTAACATCTTTTTATTAGGCCTTCTGTTGGTGAAAGAGACAAGCTTTTGAACTATACAGAGCTCTTCTTCATGTGTGGGGAAAGCTTTGTGTATCTCAAAAACTTGTTTCTTTCCTAAACAGAAGTTGATCCAATAAAAATATTATCTCACCCACCTTGTCTCTTTAGTATCCTGGGACCAACATGGCTACAACAACACTGATATCATACACAGGTAGTCAAAATTGAATTCAGGTATATCAGTATATGTTTTTCATCCCATGCTCTGTCCACTCACAGAATCTTGTTGGAGAAGCTGCTGCAATGGTTGTTATCCAAGTTGTTCTATTTTGGAATTGTGCAAAGATTTTATACCCTGTTTTCTGCTAGTCATTGAGATGTGTTTAAAAAAAACATATTAGCATTACATTAAAATGCCAAAGCCTGACAAGGTTTTCAGGGAGGGAAAAGGCAATCTGTCCACTCTGAAATCAGGTTGAGTATGCTCTTGACACTTTAGACAAGACCAGGGCTTGACATAAGCTTTTGCCAGAACTTGAATTGGATGCTGATGGCTTGCAAATGAACATTTCAGAGTTTTTATTTCTTGTTTCAGCTAAGAAGTGGTATACTGTCTTAGCAAAAATTAACATTGTGAGCAAAAATTGCCAAGACTGGATCTTGACTTTCAAGTGGCTCTTGATTCTCTTGGGGACCTTTGAGACCCTATCAGAATTAAGGTCTTCTAGGCTTATTGTATGTTAGGAAGGTGCTGCTTCACAGGCTATGTTAGGAATATCCACGCAGTTCAATGAGAAACACTTTCAAAGGAGGAAAATAATGCCAGGTGAATGGACGAAAGAACATCAGATCCCCAAAAAGTTTTTGAATGTAAAGTTTTCAACCCCATCTTGGACTCAGTATTAACACAACTGGACAATGGGATGAGTATGTACACTAGACTCAGAGAAAGGTTTGCTTTTTCGATGAGTGAGAAACTGGAAAGTCTCAGTTGCAAAAGCCTAAAGAGACATGCTCAAAAGGTAACAGGCAGCTACCCTGAAGATTTAAACTGAGAGTTTTGAGAAGATTGAATTCTTTTCCCGTTTGTGCACGTGAATCTTTAAGGATGGCTTGAAAACAAAGGCACCAATTGGTCTCCTTAGCTACATTCACAAAAGGGCTTTTGATATGTTTCCCTAATACAGAAACAGCACTTCATATTTTGTGCTTTCTTCCTGTAAGCATGGCTGCTAATGAAAGGAGTTTCAGCAAGCTGAAATTAATCAAGACCTATCTAAGAACATCCCTGGGGCAAGAAAGGTTAAGTGATCTGGCAGCTATTTCTATAGAGAACTTGGAAGCAAGCTGACATAGACATAGGTGAGCTAATTAATGAGATTGTTTCAGAGAAGGTTAGAAAGGTACTTCTAAAAGTACTTAGTGGTGACTGCAGGTCTTCTGAAAGGCTGCGGGGGAGGGGCCCAGATTTGAATCTTCAACCAGGCTCTGGAACACTCTTGGTATAGCACTGAGCTACTAGTCAGGAATATATTGGCAGCCAACAGCAACACTCTCATTAATGCAGAGCCATTTTCCTCCACTCTCCCTGTCTTGTTCATTAGTGTCTACCTTGTACTTGTGCAGACTGTTGAAAGTATCTGTTATACAGGCTCAAACCCATTGTGATATGTTTAAAGGGACTGATGCACCCACATACATATTTTTTTACTAAATGGTTTAACTTCTATAATGCTAAAAACCTAGCAGCTGGGAAGAAGGTCTATCAATAAGCTTTGGGAGACAACAATTATTTTTGTCTGAAACCTTAAATTTGAACAAACCAATCTGGATTTTCCCCCTTGGGATGTGCTGAAAGGAAGTGAGTTTATTTGCAATGACACCAAATGCTCATCCAATGTAAAAGCTTCCATGAAAACTCTGATGGTCTAAAGAAGAGGAAACTACAGTAAGTCTGAGGCTCATAAAGGAAAACTAAAGAATTTTCTAAATTCTAAAGAATATTTAATGTGATTTGTATGATAAATGCATGAATCTGAAGTGTTCTTTGCTTCTCATGTAATTCAGAGCAAAAAACTATAATTCTGGTCAAAAAAATTCCAGTGGAAGACTTGTGTGGGGAAAATTCTGATTCAGTGGAATTGTAATGTTCTTTAGGAACGTCATGATTCCACTGAAAGATTTGATGGAAGCCAGATACGCAGGCTATGTGGTCAGCTGGGAGCCAAAGCTTATTGGCTCCATGAGTTACTCTCCTAGTAGGCTGCAGGGCTCACTGGATGGCCTGTTAGGATCAGCCTTAGGCATTTTCCCAGTCAGCATAGAAGTTGATTTTAGTACCCTCTGGTACAGTTGAACCAAAAAAAGAATGACTGAGTGAGTGGTATGGCAAACCCTGAAAGTTGGTTCCCAGGGCAACTGCCCTGATCACCTGTCCTAGATCCCAGGGCACTTTTCAGGAGAATAGGGGTGTTAATATTAGTGCTTTGGCCACATTCTAATTTGTGGGGTTGAATCGCACCTACCCCTGCAGTGACAATTGGCTGTAGTCATCTTTTCCTTTTCTTGTATTGTTTATAGTGTTGCCATGTGGGTAATAGATACCAAGTTTTACCAAGATGGCTTGATTTCAGTAGTGAGTGAAGTGATCCCAACATAGAAATGGTACATTCACTTTGTTTTCTGAAGTGTTTTTGAAAACTTAAGATAGGAGGAGGCAAAGATAAGTAAATGATGCCCTTTTACATCTGTCCGTAAATAATTTTTAGCTCTTCTCCCAAGGACGTTATAAAATTAAAACCATGGAAGTATACTATGCATTAGCCATTAGTAATAACCTTATGTGAAGAGCAAGTGCAATTCCTTCTAGTTTTTAGAAGTTGCTGCATGTTCATTGCTCAATCACCATGAAATTAATTTTACATCAGAGTTGGTAATGCAGTGTCGGTAATGCAGGGCAGACTTGTCTAGCCTGTGATATTGAGCCCTCTTATCTTGTTTTTAAAAGATGCTGGAAAGACAGGGAAGGTTGGTTTCCATTTTTCATGTTACAAACATTTTATTGACAGTAACATGCTTGAAATCTGAAGTTGGCTAATGTAATAAACACTCTAGTGGCAGGAATCACTGCTCTACTAATCATTATCCTGCAAAGTTTTTCTACTTACTGCAATTTTAGTATCATAATCTGTCCGGATAGTGGTAGAACAGAACAATTCAAATCCAGCTACTCATTCACAAATTTTCCAGTCACTGTTTCCATTTATAAACTGATTTAATTGACTAGTTCAGCACAGATACACAGTTTAGAATTAATTCACATTGCCTGGGGGGCTTTGCATTTTAATTTAATTTTAAATGAAGCTCCTTAAACATTTTAAAAACCTTATTTATGTTACATATGACAATAGTTTAGTTATGTATTATAGATTTATAGAAAGAGAGCTAAAAAACATTACAATGTATTACTGGCACGTAAAACCTTAAATCAGAGTGAATAAATGAAGACTCGGCACAGCACTTCTGTTTAAAGTCAGGGGTCGGCAACCTTTCGGATGTTTAAATCCATCCCTCTTCAGGAAAACACTTAAGCATATGCTTAGATTTCAAAATGCGCTTAAGTCCCATTAACTGTAATGAATTAGGGCCCTGAAGATTAAAGTTAGAAAATGTATCACTATACGTTGGCTTGCCAAAAAAAAAAAAAAAATCCTACAGTTAAGGCATGAAAATAAAGAAATGAGATATGCAACAAATTAGAGCTGAATTAAAAACTCTCAAACAGTTTAAAGAAAGATGGGTCTTAGCAGATCTACTACTCAAAACTTATGGAGAAAACAGTAAGATATTCTCCCATCCACGAAATATGGGCTTTTCTTTACACAAATGATTGAGTTCTATAATTATTCTGTTAAATTTTAACAGACATCAGTCATAATTGTAGTATATCCCTTCTTCCAGGTGATTTTGGAAGCAATGAAGGCTAGGTTCAATATCAAGGGTTTCCTCTTAATAATACAAAACAGAACCTACTTAAGCCTGCATCCTGTAATCTGGGAAAACGAAACATCACCCCTATGCACCTCTAGAAAGCAATATTTCCCTATTTACAAGCACTGAGTCTGTGCATGACAAAAGAAAACATTAATAGGAGAGGGAACACAACATTAACTTGAGTATCAGAGGGTAGCCGTGTTAGTCTGGATCTGTAAAAGCAGCAAAGAATCCTGTGGCACCTTATAGACTAACAGACGTTTTGGAGCATGAGCTTTCGTGGGTGAATACCCACTTCCTCAGATGCAAGTAATGGAAATATCCAGGGGCAGGTATATATATGTGTGCTAGCAAGTAAGCTAGAGATAACGAGGTCAGTTCAATCAGGGAGGATGAGGCCCTGTTCTAGCAGTTGAGGTGTGAAAACCAAGAGAGGAGAAACTGGTTCTGTAATTGGCAAGCCATTCACAGTCTTTGTTCAATCCTGAGCTGATGGTGTCAAATTTGCAGATGAACTGAAGCTCAGCAGTTTCTCTTTGAAGTCTGGTCCTGAAGTTTTTTTGCTGCAGGATGGCCACCTTAAGGTCTGCTATAGTGTGGCCAGGGAGATTGAAGTGCTCTCCTACAGGTTTTTGTATATTGCCATTCCTAATGTCTGATTTGTGTCCATTTATCCTTTTCCGTAGAGACTGTCCAGTTTGGCCGATGTACATAGCAGAGGGGCATTGCTGGCATATGATGGCGTATATTACATTGGTGGATGTGCAGGTGAATGAACCAGTGATGGTGTGGCTGATCTGGTTAGGTCCTGTGATGGTGTCGCTGGTGTAGATATGTGGGCAGAGTTGGCATCGAGGTTTGTTGCATGGATTGGTTCCTGAACTAGAGTTATTATGGTGTGGTGTGCAGTCACTGGTGAGAATATGTTTCAGGTTGGCAGGTTGTCTGTGGGCAAGGATTGGCCTGCCACCCAAGGCCTGTGAAAGTGTGGGATCATTGTCCAGGATGGGTTGTAGATCCTTGATGATGCGTTGGAGGGGTTTTAGCTGGGGGCTGTATGTGATGGCCAGTGGAGTCCTGTTGGTTTCTCTCTTGGGTTTGTCTTGCAGTAGGAGGCTTCTGGGTACACGTCTGGCTCTGTTGATCTGTTTCCTTATTTCCTCTTGCGGGTATTGTAGTTTTGAGAATGCTTGGTGGAGATTTTGTAGGTGTTGGTCTCTGTCTGAGGGGTCAGAGCAGATGCGGTTGTACCTCAGTGCTTGGCTGTAGACAATGGATCGTGTGATGTGCCCGGGATGGAAGCTGGAGGCATGAAGGTAGGCATAGCGGTCGGTGGGTTTTCGATATAGGGTGGTGTTAATGTGACCATCACTTATTTGCACCGTGGTGTCAAGAAAGTGGACCTCCCGTGTAGATTGGTCCAGGCTGAGGTTGATGGTGGGATGGAAGCTGTTGAAATCATGGTGGAATTTTTCCAGAGTCTCCTTCCCATGGGTCCAGATGATGAAGATGTCATCAATGTAGCGTAGATAGAGAAGGGGTGTGAGTGGACGAGAGCTGAGGAAGCGTTGTTCCAGGTCGGCCATGAAGATATTGGCATATTGTGGGGCCATGCGGGTGCCCATAGCAGTGCCACTGATCTGGAGATATATATTGTCATCAAATTTGAAATAGTTGTGTGTAAGTATAAAGGCACAGAGTTCAGCAGCCAGTTGTGCTGTGGCATCATCAGGGATAGTGTTCCTGACAGCTTGTATTCCATCTGTGTGTGGGATGTTTGTGTAGAGAGCCTCTACATCCATGGTGGCTAGGATGGTGTTTTCTGGGAGGTCACCAATGCATTGTAGTTTCCTCAGGAAATCAGTGGTGTCGCGGAGATAGCTGGGAGTGCTGGTGGCATAGGGTCTGAGTAGAGAGTCCATATATCCAGACAGTCCTTCAGTGAGAGTGCCAATGCCCGAGATGATGGGGCGTCCAGGATTTCCGGGTTTGTGGATCTTGGGTAGTAGATAGAATAACCCTGGTCGGGGCTCTAGGGGTATGTTGATTTCTTCTGGTGTTAGTGTAGGGAGTGTCCTGAGTAGATGCTGTAGTTTCTTAGTGTATTCCTCAGTGGGATCTGAGGGAAGTGGCCTGTAGAATTTGGTATTGGAGAGTTGTCTGGCTGCCTCCTTTTGATAGTCAGACCTGTTCATGATGACAACGGCACCTCCTTTATCAGCCTCTTTGATGATAATGTCAGGGTGGTTTCTGAGGCTGTGGATGGCATTGCGTTCTGCACGACTTAGGTTGTGAGGCAAGCGATGTTGTTGTTCCACGATTTCTGCCTGTGCACGCCGGCGGAAGCATTCAATGTATAGGTCCAGGCTGTCATTTCGACCCTCAGGAGGAGTCCATGTGGAGTTCTTTTTCTTGTGCTGTTGGTGGGAGGGCACCCGTGTATCAGTGCACTGTTCAGTGTTGTCCTGGAAGTATTCTTTGAGTCGGAGACGGCGAAAGTAGGCTTCCAGATCGCCACAGAACTGTATCATGTTGGTGGGGGTGGCAGGGCAGAAAGAGAGTCCCCGAGATAGGACAGACTTTTCTTCTGGGCTGAGTGTGTAGTTGGATAGATTGACGATATTGCTGGGTGGGTTAGGGGTACCACTGTTGTGGCCCCATGTGGCAGTTCAATCAGTGCAAATAAGTGATGGTCACATTAACACCACCCTATATCAAAAACCCACCGACCGCTATGCCTACCTTCATGCCTCCAGCTTCCATCCCGGGCACATCACACGATCCATTGTCTACAGCCAAGCACTGAGGTACAACCGCATCTGCTCTGACCCCTCAGACAGAGACCAACACCTACAAAATCTCCACCAAGCATTCTCAAAACTACAATACCCGCAAGAGGAAATAAGGAAACAGATCAACAGAGCCAGACGTGTACCCAGAAGCCTCCTACTGCAAGACAAACCCAAGAGAGAAACCAACAGGACTCCACTGGCCATCACATACAGCCCCCAGCTAAAACCCCTCCAACGCATCATCAAGGATCTACAACCCATCCTGGACAATGATCCCACACTTTCACAGGCCTTGGGTGGCAGGCCAATCCTTGCCCACAGACAACCTGCCAACCTGAAACATATTCTCACCAGTGACTGCACACCACACCATAATAACTCTAGTTCAGGAACCAATCCATGCAACAAACCTCGATGCCAACTCTGCCCACATATCTACACCAGCGACACCATCACAGGACCTAACCAGATCAGCCACACCATCACTGGTTCATTCACCTGCACATCCACCAATGTAATATACGCCATCATATGCCAGCAATGCCCCTCTGCTATGTACATCGGCCAAACTGGACAGTCTCTACGGAAAAGGATAAATGGACACAAATCAGACATTAGGAATGGCAATATACAAAAACCTGTAGGAGAGCACTTCAATCTCCCTGGCCACACTATAGCAGACCTTAAGGTGGCCATCCTGCAGCAAAAAAACTTCAGGACCAGACTTCAAAGAGAAACTGCTGAGCTTCAGTTCATCTGCAAATTTGACACCATCAGCTCAGGATTGAACAAAGACTGTGAATGGCTTGCCAATTACAGAACCAGTTTCTCCTCTCTTGGTTTTCACACCTCAACTGCTAGAACAGGGCCTCATCCTCCCTGATTGAACATTAACTTGCAAACAATAAGTAAATACCTGCCGCAAAGCAACTTGGGCAGTAGTGCTTTGCCAGAATTAAATTTCCCACCTTGCACTGTGAAGGTCCAATGGACAAATGTCCTTTTAACATGCCACTCCCTGCTTTCCCTCCATTCCACTCCACTCATGGCTTGTTGTGTGAGGTCAGCAGAGTCCAAGAGTCCAGGGATGCATTCTGGTGGTGTGACGGGTGTGTGTGTGTGTGTGGCTGAGTGATGTCACTCCTTGCTCCTCTCACCAACATCTCTGCCATTAACAGAGATGCCTGTTTTGAGGTTCCACGACCTAGCCCAGCCTTTAATGATGTCAGGTCTTGTAATTAAAAAAGCATCAATCTACTGTTAATTACAGGGAATAGAAGGGTGTCCAATGCCTCTGAGAGTTGTAAAAGGGTGTATATTAATTATTTTAAGGACTTCTGCTCAAAGGAAATCCTAGACAAACAAAATTTTCATTTTTCTTGAGTCTTAGTCTTATGCCAATGGCAATCTCCTCTATGCAGCATGTTCCACCTGACTGCTGTAGCATTGGTGAGTTCACACCAGACACTGGAAATTACCAATCTACTGTTATGTAAACTCCTGCATGTTACTCAGACCAGTTGAAAATATCAATAGAAGCTTTTTAAATTTGAAGGACGTGTTTCAGTTTGGCAAAATGTTTGGTTAACTTACTTCATCAAAGGGCAACGGTGTCACAAAAGTGACTAGAGTGACACTCTTTAGAACAGATGCACACAGATGTAATAAACATACTTCAATTATTTGCATATAGTTGTGTGAATGTCACCACTAGAGCTAATAGAAATTCTTCAGATTTCCCAAAAAAACAAATTTCGTCAACATTCTCCTAAAAATGTCATCCCTTTTTGCACTAAAATGTCAATGACACTTTTGGTTGAAATGGCAATATTTAAAATGTTCATGAAAAAGCAGTTAGCACTTGCACTCCTTATGGGAAAAAGGGACAATTTTATGAAAAGTCTGAAAACTTAATCCAATTTTTGAACTCCTCTGGTAACCATGAGTAACAAGAACTTTCTAGGAGTATGCTAAGGGATTCTTGGAGGTTATTAAATTCACTTTGTCCTGTCCTTTTGCATTATGGCGCAAGACTAGGTTTTGGATATTGAGAACATAGGCAATGTAGAGAACATATACTTCATTGGCATGTGGAGGGTTAAGATACCTGGGGTAATTTACAAACACATAAATTTACTTGCTGGAGAATGGAATGTTTAATTCTAGATGTCAAGAACTCCAGGGCAGGGAGTTCATCTCTGTTTATCAAGCACAATGCACCTGTACAGTGTTATATAAATTATAATTTCTTCCTATTACAGGCACTGTCTTTTGTTATGGTGGGAATGCTTTGAATTGAAAAGATACTGCTATGCACCGCTTGTTAAAATGAAGATGAGAAAATGTATTCCACATCTGATTGCATCAAAAAGCTTTGCACATTGGAAAGCCCATTTGTCTGCTTGGTTTTAATACCATAAATTGAATTAACATCAATGTAATGTACCAAGGAGGTTCTACCTATTACTGCCTTCCTTATTGAAAGCTACTTATTGTCACTATAACTGCTGATGACACAAGGGTTTGAAAAGAGACTCCAGTAAGGAAGAGACATTTCAAAAACTTTTAATTGGATTTCAGTGTTCCCTTTTGTAAGAGTAATAAAGTGAGAGTAACTCACTGTTAAAGATAGATTTCCAACTATAGAAACAAAATTATGATTAATCCTGGAAATACACTCCCGAGAGTCGGAAAGGTTTATTGCTGTCACATACGGGGGGGAGTAGGTGGTGTGACCTAGTTATTGGAACAGGAGTCTGGCCTAGTGGTTGGAGCACAATCAGAGGTCAGAACTAGAGTCGTGGTCAGGAGCCAAGCCAATGGTCAGAGCCAGGAGTTCTAAGGAAGGTAGGGACTAGGGCTGGAGCAGAACCAGGCACAGTTTGGAGCAAGGGTCAATACAGGAAGCTAGTTTTGGCACAGCTGCAGGCATGGAATGTATTGATCAGCCACTGTGCTGCTGTTGCTACAAAGCTTAAATGGTGTCTCTTGGCCCTTCTGACCAAACTGGAAGCACAGTCATTTAGGGAAGGTTTACCGGGCCCAGCCAAGCTTATTGAATTGCTAGGTGACCACACCCAGCACCAGCTGAGTTCTTGATAAATGCTTTATTGGCTATTAGAATAATTAATCTGTTCCGTTTACTTAGATGATCCAATAAATGTTTAAAACACTTGGAAAAATATTTATATTAAGTTGGTAGCACTGCCTAATTCTTTTGAAATGGCTTCTTTTCTTTTCCTTTAGTGAAATACCATTCTAATGTTTGTAATTGCTTACCTTCTCAAAGTTAACACATACACCTGTAGTTAATGAGATACAGCACTGTGACTTAGAGCTTTGATCAAAGTCTCATTTACTTCAGCAGGCTGTGGATCAGGCCCTCAATTGCCTTTTTACCTTGCCTTAAATGAGTATATTCTAATGTAGCCTTTTATTTTATTTAATTCAAGGTAGTGATGTTGTATTATACCACCATGGGTTCTGCTCTGGTTGCTACAGTTTCAAGCACAACAGAGTGAAAATCACCTCTGGTACTTATGTCAGATTTGGAGGTTCTAGGAACACATGAAGACCAAGGACAGTGACCACAAACACATTCACAAGAACAAAGTCTTATGTGTACTACAAGTTTTATTAAAGCAATAAGGAAAGATACACTTACCTATGCAAAAGTCCCACAAAAACCCATGCAAAAGTTATAACTGTAGCCATATCACATCTTGTGGATATTGTAGGGTCTAAAGGATCTCTCACCAAATTATCATCAGTAGAGGGATGTTTCCTGCTAGGGTTTTCCCATGGGTCTTCCCACTTTTACCCAGCCAGGAAATCCTTTATACATTGTAATTCTGACTACGCCCAACACCTACTCCTAGGGAATTCTGCACCAAAAAATTAAAAATTATGTGCCAAAAAAAATAAAACTTTGGCCATAATATTTTAAAATTCTGCAAATTTTATTTGTCAATAAATAAATGTGGAGGCTCCTGCATGGCAGTGGGGAGCATAGGCCACTGGCTACATAGTGGTGAAAGATCACCCTGCAGCTCTCCCTCCCTCCTAGACACAGGCGTCGTGGGGATGCTGCACCCAATCTTGACACAGTGCAAGGGCCAGGCCTGCCTCAGAAATACCCCAGGCCCTGCTCCTCCACACCAGGCACATCTACCCTCCATGATCTTATCTAATTCTTTTTTACTCAATTATAGTTTTGTCCTTCACAACATCCCCTGGCAATGAGTTCCACAGATTGACTGTGAGTTATGTGAAGAAATACTTCCTTTTGTTTGTTTTAAACCTGCTGCCTGTTAATTTTATTTGGTGACTCCAAGTTCTTGTAAAAAGCTACAAAGAGTCCTGTGGCACCTTATAGACTAACAGACTTATTGGAGCATAAGCTTTAGTCAGTGAATACCCACTTCATCAGATGAATGTTCTTGTGTTATCTGAAGGGTTAAATAACACTTCCTTATTCACTTTCTCCACAACATTCTTGATTTTATAGACCTCTATGATAGTTGTCCCCTTTAGTTGTCTCTTTTCCAAGCTGAACAGTCCCAGTCTTTTTAATCTCTCCTCATATGGAAGATGTTTCATATCCCTAATCATTTTTGTTGTCTTTCTCTGAACCTTTTCCAATTCTAATACATCTTTTTTGAGATGGGGAGACCAGAATTGCACAAAGTATTCAAATTGTAGGTATACCATGGAATTATATAGTGGCATTATGATATGTATTGTCTTATCTATCCCTTTCCAAATGGTTCTTAAAATTCTGTTTAGCTTTTGTCATGCTGCTGAGCATTGAGTGGATGTTTTTAGAGAACTATCCACAATTACTCAAATATCTTTCTTGAATAGTAACAGCTAATTTAGACCCCAACATTTTGTCTGTATAGTTGGGATTGTTTTTCAGTGTGTATTCATTTGCATTTATCAACATTGAATTTCATCTGCCATTTTGTTGCCCAGTCACCCAGTTTAGTGAAATCCCTTTGTAACTCTTTGCAATTGAGTAATTTTGTATTGTCTGCAAATTTTGCCACCTTGCTGTTTACCCACTTTTCCAGATCATTTATGAATAAGTTGAACAGCACTGGTCCCAGAACAGACCCTTGGGGAACACCACTATTTACAACTCTCTCTCTCTTTTTAAAACTGACCATTTATTCCAACCCTTTGTTTCCTGTCTTTTAACCAGTTACTGATTCATAAGGGGACCTTCCCTCTTATCCCGTGGCAGCTTACTTTGCATAAGAGCCTTTGGTGAGGGACCTTGTCAAAGGATTTCTGAAAGGAGAAGTACACTACATCCACTGGATCATGCTTGTCTACATGTTTGTTGACCCCCTCTAAAGGATTCTAATAGGTTGGTGAAGCATGATTTCCCTTTAGAAAAGTTGTGATGACTCCTCCCCAACAAATTGTGTTCATCTGTGTCTGATAATTCTGTCCTTTCCTATAGTTTCAACCAATTTGCCTGATAATGAAGTTTTAGGCTTGCTGGCCTATAATTGCAAGGATCACCTCTAAAGCCTTTTTTTTCTTTAAATTGGTGGTACAGTATTATGAGGGCAGGTTAAGATAATCAAACATATCAGCTACTCAGAGATCTTGCCCTCTGGCAGCCTTCATGGCTGCAAAGAAATGCTTGAAAATATAAACCATAATAGCTCAAACTAGAAGGCAAATAAAAAGAACCCATTACTTACTATTTTTAAAAAATATCAAGATTTTTAGTGGCTTGACTCATGGTTTGCTGAACACTGGGGTTTGGTAATACTTGGAAAGAGTTCATAAACTTGAGCCATTGCTAAAGCAAATGAGAGTGTTCTGCTGATCTTAAACTGAAAGAAACCTTTTCCCCTTATATTTTGGGGGGAGAGAATATTTGGTGTCTGTATACACCATGATGACTTTTGAGAAAGAAGCTAAATACACTGGACAGTTCGTCTAGAGTAGCTGAAACTGAACCCAGGCATAGGATCAATTGAAAAAACAGGGACCCTCTCATCGAAAGATTCTTAGGTTGGTGGAAATGTAGTTAAGATCAAAAAGCTTAAGTTGGTAGCACTAACAAGCAGCTCATTCATACAGAGGTTAAAAATACAACTAATATAACCACTGAGAGAAACAAGAGAAAAAAAATAAGCCTTATAACCCCAGTAAAATTGAGGACATTAAAAAAGTCTCAACTGCATTGTAAGTTGTATGATATCAAAGTGACTATTAAGTCACCAAATATGTAATTCCCTGTTCTCAGAAAAACGATTGCAAATTAAACCACTGTAAGAAACAGGTTTTCATGGGAAGATAAAGATCATGTGCAGGGCACGAGGAGAAATCATGAAAACTGCAGCATATACTGAAAAGTCTCATTGGGTTAAATGTATCTCTCCTGTCACTCAACTGAAGTTAATAGAGTGAAACCTGAGGCAACCTTGGACCCTAATCTCTGACTGGATATTAGTGCACAGAAATAAGAAGTTATTAACAGTCACCGCTTGTGTACCCACACATCCTGGGCTGAATGCAGACATGGCATATGAGTTGCACCCACTTTTATTGAAACATAGCAACTGCCATACTGGAGCAGACCTGGTGTCTATTGAATCCAGTATCCTGTCTCTCTCAGTAGCCAATACCATCTGTATCAGAGAGGTACAAAATGCTTCAGTGCACAATTATGTAACAACCTGCCAAGCAGAATATATTCTTCTGAACATCCAACAGTTAGTGGTTGCTGGTTTATGTCCTAAGCATGACAGTCTATATGCCCAATATGTGTAAGCTCTGTGGTCTGAAGCTCCCAGCTCCAATCTGTTGGTGAACAGGGTGGGAGGTAGGGATAATAAATACAGTTGCCTCATTTGCATATTGATCCAGGATTCCAGATGGGAAAACGGCTTAGAGGCAAAGGAGCTCTCTGCCACCATCTATTATTGAACAGGGGAAATATGACTACAGAGAGAGCTTCATTTGAATAATGTTTCCACCTAGAATTTTTCCATTGATGATTTGAGAGTTGCTACAACTGTACTCAAGCTCAGAATTGATTGGGTGCTGAAACTGAATTGAGAGAGGGGAAAAAGGCTCCTATGCTCTAGCAAAGACTATTCAAATTTCCTGTATCCTACTGGTTCCCATTTCCCGAGGATCCTATATTACTAAGGGGACTTCCTGGTGAGAGACAACACATGCTTAGGACTTTCTGATAGAAGATGCTATAGAGGTGGCTTCTCAAAGGGGAGCAATGAAGAAAAGACTCTTTACTGAAGCAGCAGTAGAGCTGAGTGAACTCTGGTGAGACCTCTCATATCCAATCACTTAATAAAGCTACATTTTCTATAGCTGGCGGGGTTAGGTAGCAGAGCCTCAGGACAGATCCAGACAGCACACCCCAAGGGCAACTTGGGACTCTGGGATTGTGCTACCCTCGAACACCAAACTGGGAGTGGATGCGGAAGGGAGCAATTATCATGGTAAAGAGACATTTGCCTATTGGACACTTACCCTGCCAGGTGGAGAACAGAGTCATCAAACTACTGCCAATGTTACCATGGGGAAGTAGGTTTTCTGGGTTTTTTTTTCTATCATTCATACAGATATTATTTCTGTCTTGATGCTGGGTTCCCTTTTCCCCTAACAATATTTTCCTCCTTTCATATACAGACTTGGTGCTTGCAAGTGAGGAAGCATTGTCTATTGGGAGTACTCAGGGAAAGTATTTAGTGATCCAGATATTCTGGGTTGGTCTCAAGCCAGTGGTCCTAGGTTTAAGAGGAACCCATAGCTATTGAACCTGGCCCTTGCAGCTGACACCACCTGGAAGAAAGGGTGATTTAATGCCTATATCCTCTGTAATAGAACTGTTTCTATTCTCTCCCTGAATTACAGAAATCTGCTGATCTCAACTGTGCCTAGTGGTAATGAGTTCCATAGATTAGTAATGTGTTTATGTATAAAATTGTTTCCTTTTATCAGTTTTAAATGTGGCCTTTCAATTTCACTGAATAGCTTGTCATCCTTTTATTGTGAGAAAGTGTGAATAGGCGTGGCTGATTTAACTTCCCTTTACCACTCATTGTTTTGTATTCTTCTGTCATATCTCCTCTTCTTATCTTTTTTCTAAATGAAACAGTTCCATTCTCTTCAATTTCTCTTCATAAGTAAATCCTTCCATACTCATAAAAGGAATTCAGAGATTGGCAACAAATTCTATTTGTTATATCTTCTGAGATAGCGTGACCAGAATTGAACACATTATTCCAGGTGAAGGAGTATTATCTATTAATATAGCATACATATATTTGCAGTATTCCAGTATTTAGGTCCTTTCTTTATACATCTTAATGTTTTGTTTCCCTTTTTTAACTGCATCCTATATTAAGGTGTTACAATTGAGCTGTTCATAATGAGGCCCAGGTCTTTCTCCAAAGTACTTGAAGATAATTTAGAAACCAGTAATATGTTTGAGTAGGTCACACAATTATTACCTAGCATGTAACGAGATTGAAATTCATCTCCCATTATGCCACTCCTTCATCTAGCTTTAAGTCCCTGTAAAGTAGCTTAGAATTAGAGCTGGGGAGGGAAAGGTCATTCTGTTTCACAAAGGATTTTGATATTTTGAAATTTGTTTTTGTTCCAGTTAGGAACAAAACCCACATATTTTGAAATTCTCCTAAAGGGAATGGAGTCCTGGTCCCAGGACAATTTACTCTATTGGCTGCACTGGGTCCATGGACCCTGGAAGTCCTGCATGAGCTGACAGAAAGCCAAACAAATTTCCAATGGAACTTTGGTGAAATCAGGAGGTATGTGCAAAACATTTGACTTTGCTGAATTGGCAAATTCTGATGAAACAATGTGGCACTGGGTTTTTACGAACAAGCTCTACTCACAATCTTTTCTAATTTTGGCTAACTTAACAGATGTTGTCATTGGGGTGGGGGGCGAGGGTTAGGAACCCTCCCCCTGACTGTTCACTCCCTTGTTGAGATCATTAATAAATGTATTAATAAATGTATTAAACTATATGGGTCCTAGTGTGGAACACACATACACACACACACACACACACACGCTCCTCCATTCCATAGTGGTAAACTCTTGCCCTGTTGAACATTCTTTCCTACTGTTTGTTTCCTGGGCCTTAAACATTTTAATGGATTATAAGAACTTTTTCTCTCCACTTATGACTACATACAATAATCTCCTTAAGCTCTTCTAGTGCAGGACTTTATCAAATAGTGCAGGATTTTGTCAAATACTATTTGAAATTCCATATAATTATGTCAACTTGTTCTCCTCTATACGCCTCTTCTTTCACCCTGCCCTCAATTTTTCCTAGGCTCCTCCGGTACTGAGGGATGAGGATGACAGGGATCATCATTAGTTTATGTTGAAGTTGGCTGTTGTTGTTTTATGTAGAACTGGCTAAAAATGGCAATTATATTTTTTCTAGCAATTTTTTAAATGTTGGTGTGTTTGGTTTTCAGTTCAGGTCTTTAGACGGTTTGCAGTAAATACCCAGTTTTAAAAATGAAAGGAAGAGAGAGAAAAAACTGCAAAAATGTTTATTTTGGTTGAAAACACCTTTTCATCAAAAAGTTCTGATAGAAAAAAATTAGGTTAATTTTAGTTTTATTAAATTCCATTGCATCATGGGCCAAATTCTGAGGTGAACTGTACACCAGCATGCTGATCATAATGATTAAACCTAGCTTGTATGCAGCACTTTTTCATCAGTAAATCTTAAAAGTACTTTACAAAAGAAGGCAGTATCAATGTCTCCATTTTACAGATGGGGAAATTGAGCCATGGGGTGATGAAATGATTTGCCCAACGTCACCGAGCAGACCAGTGGCAACACTGGGAATAAAATCCAGGTTTCTTGAGTCCTGGTCTAGTCCCCTCTCTGAGGCCACATTGCTACACAAACATAATGCACATATTGAGGTGGGAGAAGGTTAGACATGTCACTGGGTGTAAGAACTTGAAATTTCATCATGTGGATGATACAGGGTGTGGATATTCAGTATTCCTCTAAACTGGATGAAAGTCCCTGCCTGGAGTAGTCGGGGCGGCTCTAGACATTTTGCCACCCCAAGCACGGCGGCGTGCCGTGGGGGGCTCTCTGCCGGTTGCCGGTCTAGCGGCTCCGGTGGGCCACCAGCAGGCACGCCTGCGGGAGGTCCACCGGAGCAGCCTGCTGCCCTCGTGGCGACCGGCAGAGCGCCCCCCGCAGCATGCCACCCCAAGCACGCGCTTGGCGTGCTAGGGCCTGGAGCTGCCCCTGGGCTTAGTACTAGTTGAAAGGTAACAATGATGAATATTGATGCAGTGCTGCTGGGCTCTTACATGACACCATCTTACAGAAACACCAGCACATGAAATATTAAGTAAATGAAACTTCTGTTGTTGCTGTACCAAAGTTTCACCATCTGGATGGAAACATGAATTCTGTTATCCCTTTCCACATTTGTATACATGTCCCAGGTTTCAGTTTTTACCTCAGAAACTATTACAAAACTTTCAGGGAGAAACCTAACTCTTGGCATGAGACATGCATAGTCATTACAAATTTGTGGATAAGTTCCCATCTGTCCCAGAGCATTCTGCCCTCTCTTTGTTGACATTGTGGTGCTGGCAGACCAGGTACCAGCTCATGCCAGAGTCCTAGGTCAATTCACTTGTCTATTAGTACAGATCAAAGTGACTGTTAAATGTATAAAAAGTACATTTGGTGTTTAAACTTCATGAAAACTAGTGGGATGTTACTTGCATTGTTTTCACTTATCGGTATTCTGTTATAATGTAGTAGTGAACATTTACATTGTGTATAGCCCTGCAACTAAATAACCCATCAAAGGAGAAAGAAGCCCTGTGGATTTCAAATGAAGAACTTTAACAGAAAAGTGCTAATTTCAAAGCCAGTGGTCATGGTGTGTGACGATCTGAGGTCAAAGCTCAAAATGCATTCCTCACTCTCCGTCATCAAAGGAAAAGCCCTTGCGGGTATGACACTGCCAGTGTGTTTTCTGTGAGAAGAAGCTATAAAAAAGGATTCAAGGAAAGATCTTGCATCTCTGGCCTGTTTGGACTCTTACAGGGAAGTGTACCAGATGTAAAGAGAAGATCCCCAGAGACAATCTGGGTATCCTGAAAAGACTTTTGGGATACTGGTAGTTTATTACATCACTGCCACCATTTGGAATTACAAACTGTGATTCACCTTTGCACATATTTTACCTGCTTTAACCTCTCAATAACTCTCCCTTCCTTTTTTAACCTAATAAACCTTTGGTTAGTTTACTATAGAATTAGCTGCCAGTGTTGTCTTTGGTGTAAGATCTCTAGAGAACCAATTGATCTGGGGTAAGTGGCTAGTTTCTTGGGACTGAGAGCAACCTGATGTGGTGTGATTTTTGGTTTAAGTGACCTTTTATCACAAAGTCCAGTTTGTCTGGGTGGCAAAATAAACCGAAGAGTCTAAGGAACTGTCTGTGACTCCATGGTAAGACTGGTATAGTGACCCAGGAGTTCACATTTGTCACTGGCTTGGTGAAATCTAATTATAGACCACACCACCAGTTTGAGGTGTCTGCCCTGTTTTCCGACAGTCTGCCCTGAGGTAGGCACTCATGGTCGTGAGCCACTCCAGACAGCATGACAGACACATCAGATTGCCTCTGGGCTTCAATCTTCCAACTCTTTTGTTCTGTCACAGCTGTAGCCTTCTCTTAATGCAATCTTCAGTGTGTGTCTTTGTTGTGTGTATTATATGTCTATGTCAATCTTAATCTGAAGACTAAAAGGTAAGCAGAGGGAGTAGGTAAAACCAGTTTCTATGTGCAGAAAGACGTCTGGCTAAAAAATCAGTTAATATTGGTACTTAAATTTCCTCAAAATTATGTTTTTAATATAACAAAGTACCATCTTCATTTAGAGGTAGAATGTGCCATGGGCACCTTTTTGTGCAAGAGGGGCAATGATACAGGTAGAGTTTGTAGGAGTTCCTGCAAGGCCTCTGATTAAAATCTCTTATGCAGTGTCAAAGTTCAAAGAGAAGTACATCTAATGTTGGATGTAAAATAGTTACCTATATAAAACACAACTACAGTAGAACCTTGGTCTCTCTTTAACATTTTTAAACTATATTTCCCTAAAGAGAAAATGACAATGCAGAAGTACATGTAATAGAAACCTAACAGTTATGTGATGTCAGTGGAATCATAGAATCATAGGACTGGAAGGGACCTTGAGAGGTCATCTTGTCCAGTCCCCTGCACTCAAGGCAGGACTAAGTATTATCTAGACCATCTCTGACAAGTGTTTGTCTAACCTAAAAATCTCCAATGATAGAGACTCCACAACCTCCTTAGGCAATTTATTCCAGTGCTTAACTACCCTGACAGTTAGGAAGTTTTTTCTAATGTCCAACTAAACCTCCTTTGCTGCAATTTAAGCCAATTGCTTCTTGTCCTATCCTCAGAGGTTAAGGAGAACAATTTTTCTCTCTCCTCCTTGTAACAACCATTTATGTACTTGAAAACTATCATCATGTTGTCTTTTTCAGTCTTCTCTTCTCCAGACTAAACAAACACAATTTTTTCCAACTTCCCTTATAGGTCATATTTTCTAGACTTTTAATCACTTTTGTTTCTCTCCTCTGGACTTTTTCCAATTTGTCCACATCTTTCCTGAAATGTGGCACCCAGAACTGGATACAATACTCCAGCTGAGGCCTAATCAGCATGGAGTAGAGCGGAAGAATTACTTCTTGTGTCTTTCTTACAACACTTTTGCTAATACATCCCAGAATGATGTCTGCTTTTTTTTTTTTTTTTTTTTTTTTTTTTTGCCACAGCATTACACTGTTGACTCATATTTAGCTTTTGGTCCACTATGACCCCCAGATCCCTTTTCGTAGTACTACTTCCTAGGCAGTCATTTCCCATTTTGTATGTGTGCAACTGATTGTTCCTTCCTAAGTGGAGTACTTTGCATTTGTCCTTATTGAATTTCATCCTATTTACTTCAGACCATTTCTCCAGCTTGTCCTGATCATTCTGAATTTTAATCCTATCCTCCAAAGCACTTGCAACTGTTTCCAGCTTGGTATCACCCACAAACTTTATAAGTGTACTCTCTATGCCATCATTGAAATATAGGAATGACTCCTATAGACTTCAGAGAACTTTGGATCAGGCTATTAATAACCCTGGAGCAGATTGTTTCCTACAGGAGTTACTGTCACAAAGAACTGCAAGTCTGTAAGTCACAGACATTCCACCTGATCATTTCTTTTACAGCAGCAACATTTGCCATTTCCCCTCCGCTTATCCTGTATAAAGAGAGCTCATCGCAAGAAACCCAGGAGCATCTTCTGGGATCTAGGCACAACTTGGAAGGCCAGTGGAAATTAGGACAATTCATACAGTGGTACTGTACTTCCTCTCTGCTTCCCAGTGCCCTATGGCAGCATGGCTCCCACAGGAGCTCTCCTCCCATGTCTCTCTCCTTGTTGCACCTTCCAGTAAGGTAAGGGTTTACTGAACAGGGAGAGACAATGCTGCTGATATAGCCATTCCTTGATTTTGCCTCTTCCCACTTTACTTTGTCTCCCCTCCGCCTGCAGATCATCCATGGAGGAACTTCCATAAAATCAGGGCAAGGGGTGTGTGTGTGAGGAAATTATTCTGTTGATCAAGCAACCCCTCCCTTTCCAATGCTCCTTCCACACACCACTCCTAATATCAACATGTGCTTATATCCTTGAATATATGTGGGAAGCCCAGCTTCCATTCTTCCCTTTTCTGCCAGAGGGGGGGAGAGGATTTGAACAGGGGTCCCACCTCTCAGGAGAGTTTGCTAACCACTGAGTTATGATATATTCCGATGTGGAGCTCCTTCATTCTCTCCTGTTGAAGCTGTTGTACTATGGATGACTAAGGAAAGAGTGGTTGGAGCAGGGGCTTGGACCCAGGGTCTCCATCCTCCCATGTGGGTGCCCTAACCACTGGACAATCTGTCAATGTTTAAAGTTGATGGCATTTCTCAAGTAAAACAGATGTCTGGAGGGCTTCTATTTTACAAACCTATACATATTACAATATAGGGATGAATTTCAACCCTACTATGGAGAGCTCATGTATAGCCCTGTACACCACTGGACTTTCACAATTGGAGTACATGTGCATGCATGTATGTGTGTGTGTTTAAGTAATGGTAGACCAGTGCCACAGAGATGATCACCTCTGCAAGCTCTGTGCACGACAAAAAGGGTCTCTATGCAGGTTCAGAGAAGGTTGCTGTGTAGGAAAAGCATTGGGTCAGTTCTGGGTGGGTATCATGGGATCCATCACTGTATGGATCCAGTAGCTTTAACTTGCTCATTATTGGGAGGGGTGGGGGTGCAGCGTGGAAGTAGCTGGTATTCCAGCCTCTAGCTGGAATAATGTTGAAGAAGAGCTGCATTATAGCCCCTAGACCTGCCTACAGTTTGGCAGAATCAATATCAGCCCTCACATACCTGCAGTTTACTGCCTTACATTAAACCTGATTACTTGAGCTTTGTACAGGAGAAATGAAAATTTACCTTATAGTACGAAACGAAATGCAGCAATATGACATCTCTTTATATTTCTTTGAGGGAGTATTTACTTCATGATTTTACTTAGTCCAGAATGATTGTCAGATCTGCTTGTATGTTCACCTATTTGGGTACAAGAAAAAATAACTTGTTAAGCTAGCAGAACTCTGAAGGGTACCACTGTGAAAACTATACATGCATTGTTTAATAATTAATTGCCTCCGGAAAAACTCCCATCACTTCAGTGGGAACTGGACTGGACTTAATGTATTCATAACTTACGAAGAAGGACATGTAACTAAACATGATGAGCTAGTTTCAGTTTTCAGATATACCACTATAAATCCACTGAAAACAACAGAGATGGAGCTATTAGTATTCCACAGTAGTACTGACATTATTCATATATTTTTAAGGCCATAACAGACCATCATGTTAATTTAGTCTGACCTCCCACATAACACAGGCCATAGAATTTCATTCAGTAAAGTCTACATCAAGCCTATTACTTTGGGTTTTGTCTTTTAGAAAGGCATCCAGTTTCCCTCTGAAGAAATAAAGAGATGGAGAATCTATCACTTCCCTTGATAGTTTGTTCCCATGGTTAATCCTGCTTGCGTAAAAATGAGCACCTTATTTCTATGTTGAATTTATCCAGCTTCATCTTAGTGCTGATGGGTTGTGCTATGCCATTGTCTGCTACATTAAAAAGCCCTCTACTATCAGAAATCTTTTTATAGGTACTTATAGGGCATGATCAAGTCACTCAACTTTTACTTTCATGCACTAAATAGATTGAACTTCTTTAGTCTCTTATTGTATGGCAGGTTTTCAAGACTCATCATTCATGAAGCTTTTTTCTGAATCCTTTTCAATTTTTCAAGATCCTTTTTGAAGTGTGAACACCAGAAATGGACACACATGCAGGGGGAGGGGATAAGGAGAGAGAGAAATTTCATGAAGCCATCCGAGTTATTCTGGATTTACACTAATGTAAACAGCAATATTTGGTTCATTAATAACAATCACTAATTGGGTGATTTCAATTAGTTATAAGGATCTTATTGTATGTTAATATGCCTGCAGAAGAACAAAGAACATGACAGAATAAATGCTGCCTAAGGAAATAAAAATGTTATGCACTAATACTTGGCAATACCCATGAGGCTATATTGCCCTCTCAGTGCATCCACATAACTTCCATTATTGCTAATTAGCCCTATCCCCACAGAGTTGCACAGTGGATCTGATAATGATATCCAGGGCTGCAGGGAAAGAGGACTAGGTCAAAGCTGTGCCACCTGAGAATTATTCCCACTGAGCCTACCCAATGACTATTATCATTAGAGATTCAATAATGAATTGACCATTATTTGGAAGAAGGCAAACTAAGAAGAATGTTTTTGGCCTGAATGAGGCTTGTTCTCTGATCAATGGCAAGATCTTCCTCATAAAAAAGCAATCAGACCTAGTTTAATATTGCATAAGTTTGAAGGACAATATTTCATTCTGACATGCTTATCATTGTGATTAGAAGGGCTGTGCTAGTTATCTAGGTGACTTCACTATTTAGTTCTTAGCACTGATAAAATATGTCATACAAAATTCATGCATGGCTTGATATTGCATTTTAAAATCAAATGAATCATTGATGTTGGAGATAGAAAAATGTAGCCCATTCCCAGCCAATGCAGAATTATTCCCTTCATTATATTTCTAATACTTGTAAAATCTAATTTTAAAAGTCCCAATCTTCCATCACTTCTCTTGAGACTATTATACAATGTAATATATCTCAGTCTTTGGAAGAAATTTCCCCAGTATTCAGCCTACATTTTTCCCTTTTTAAATTCTGTCTCATTACTCGTACTTATACCCTCATTCATCACACTAAATAATCCTGGTTACTTCTTGAATTTATTATCCTTTAGTTATTTATAGATGGTTATCACATCCCTCCCTTACCCATAGGTGTTTGCAGTTTTAGTAAGATCACAATTTAGTTTAGTCTCTGATTTTTTTCATTAGCATGCTACATCCTTCCTGTTCCTGATCACTAATGTTATCAATTCAGGTTCAGTTTTATTTAATAATTAAGGAGACATCAGATGCCCAAGCTTGATTGATATTTATTAATCAATTATAATACATCACATAGCAAAAAGGCATAAATGTTACCAACTCTGTGGCACTGAAATTTTCAGCCAGTGACAAAGATGACAGACTGATCCCATTGCTGTCTGGTTCACCTGCTTACATATAGCTCAGCCTACTTATAAGTAACTTGTGTACATCTTATAAGTTCTTCTCTCCTATCAGAAGGATAAAAGTATATATTTGTCTGGTACATGTAATACATTTCCAAGCACATGATCACACATCTGCTGCTTAATCATAACTAGGCCTGACAGAATTTTTTTTTAAACAATTTGATGGGTAATATCAACGTTTATTTTTAAGCATTTTTTCCAATTTTTAATGTTTTTCAGTTGTGCAAAATTATGGGTTTTAAGCATTTTTATATATATTTTATTGAATTAAACTTTCATAGTTATGGGAAATTATGGAGTGTGTGGCAGACAATGGGGAGTGGTCAAACAAAAATTATTTAATGACAGTAAACTTTGAGATTCAAAAAGTAAAAGCTTTAGAGTAATTAAAACACAAATTGTCAAAGTAAATAGCCTTAAATCAAGCTCTAAGTTCTCAAGCAGCATTTTTCCTACTTTGCCTATGTATAAATTTAAATTATCGGCAGAAATGTTTTTGTCGTTTTGTGTGTATAATGAAATGGATGTTTACCCACATTTACTGATCAAAATCTAATCCTTCCAAATCTAATCATAACCTTTATCATTAGTGCATTATTTATACATTTCCATTTGTTTTGCAGTTAGAACATTCCTTGCAAAATCATTTGTAAATCAAATAACAAAATACTATGATAAAAGTTTTAGCAATCTTCCAATATCCACATGCCATAATGGTTTAACAGCATTCTTAAAAGCATCTTGGGAGTCTGGTTCACCAGTAAGCTTTAGGACTAGTACATTTTTGGCTTACTGGTCAACATGAATGAGGAGGTCAAATAAGATGCAACCTAACACTGCTCCTGTGGCACTTCACTGGATACTCCGTACTTTTGAGACAGTTCTACTTATTATCCTTTTTGGCAGTCTTTTTGCCATTTCTCACTCCTCATGATGATATTGTTATTCAAGACTCTGAGAATTAATTTTGAATTAATTTTTGAACTCTAATTTTATGAGATATAGTATTGAATGTACTAGTACAATTCAAATATATTACAACTACTATGATCCTCACATTCAATAATGTTTTAATTCTATCAAAAAGTAATTGAGTTTATATTGCACAATTTGTTCTATATAAACCCATGCTCTTGCTATTTATGAATCCATTACTCTCTAGCGGTGCGGTCCTGCAAAATGCTAAGTGAGCTCAACTCCCATTCCAAGTCAATGGCCTAGATCATGAAGTCTTTCCTTAGTCTTTCATCTCATTGACTTCCATAAGAATTTCACCAGAGTGGGGACCTGAGATGTTGGCTGATTGCTGTCAGCTGGAGTTGAGGACATTCATTGGGAGGTTCTAGATACTTAATTACTTTTGTGCTCAATTTTACTTGGGATGGACTTGCGGGACCAGAATTGCCAGGACCATTCATCTTCTATTCTTGGAATTGGTACCACTTTTACTATTCTCTAGATTTCCTCAGTTGTCCATGATTTGTCATTGGCTAAATTCAATATATAATTCCCTTAATATGCTGGAGTGAATGGGGAGTAATGCTCCCAGAGCCATACGTGTAGGGGACTTTCCATATAGAGAGCTCTTGACTCCTGTGTGCAAGTAAGTGCTCAGTACCTCTGTAACATCATCTCTATTCCTGGGCCTCAAACTCTTCCTTCAGATAGAGTGTGCTTGCCTTCTCCAGGGACTAAGAGGGAGTGGGAACTACACAGGTTGTGAGGAAGCTGAGGTTGGGTCTCCTCCCCACTCTGGCTCTCCAGAAAAGGTAATACATTCAGGGGACGGAAGTCCTCTATAGTGGGTAATCCCTTGTTAAGAGTGATTGCTGGGAAAGCAGTGGCAGGAGAGGGCCTGACTGGTAGCATGGCTCCAGGTTTCATGTGTCACAGTCAGAGCTTCCAAGCAGGGCTGGCTCCAGGCACCAGCAAAGGAAGCAGGTGCTTTGGGCAGTCAATGGAAAGGGGCGGCACGTCTGGGTCTTCGGAGGCAATTCGGCAGTGCATCCCTCAGTCTCTCTTGGAGGGAAGGACCAGCCACCGAATTGCCACCGAAGAATGAAGCGGTGTGGTAGAGCTGCCACCAAAGTGCCTCTGATTGTGGCTTTATTTTTATTTATTTATTTATTTATCTTTTGCTTTGCTGCTTGGGATTGGAAAAAAGCTAGAGCTGACCCTGCTTTCAAGGACACAGAGTCAGTGTTGTTGTACAGACAAAACTACACAGGATCTTTTCAGGGGGCAAGACAAAGATGCCACATTTATTATGATAACAATTAGATTTATGACCAATAACTAATATTTTAATCCTTATACACACATTATACCTAATACCTATGCATACACACACACACACATATCAGATGTTCTGCAGCTGCTGCATAGTTACCAGTCCCAAATATAGCTTGAGTTCGTGGCTTAATTTTGCAGCTTGGGTTCGTAGCTTGTGGCGGCTAACTGGCCAGGAAAGCCGGGTACAAGGTTGAGCTGGGTCTCTGTTGGGCATGCACCGATGTCCTTCCATGTTGGCAGCAGAATGTTATCCTCCAAAGTCTTCCATATCACCCCTGCTTTTTGTAGGCTTTAGTTTGAATCCAAAGTCTATGGGTCTTGCTGTGTCACGCTGCTGGTTTTGGTGATTGATCATTCGTCAATTGCAGGCATGACTTTCAGCCTCGGACCTGGCTTTGATCTTCCTTCTATTGTACCTTTTCTTTTTAGGGTGGACTCGTCTTACTTTGTTAGGACTCTTGTCTGCATCTTCAGCCGGTGGGGTTTGAACTTTATTTCATCAGGACAGGCTGGGGCTGGAGGTGGATTCCATCATCCATACATATCTCAGTCACACATCCAAACTAAACTAATAAGATTACAGTAGGATTCGCAAAAATGAAGGTTGGAGGAAGCTTTTACAAAATAGAGTGAGCGTTTTAAAATGGGGTTTGAATTACAATATGGCAAACAGTGAACAGAAGTTACAATGTAGGCAAGTGTAGTGAATGGTGAACAGAAGTTACATTAATAAAGTGAACAATTACAAACAATTTAATTTATCAGTTATACAGTGTGAAAGCCCAGGGTTTGGTCTCCCAGAGATCCTACCAGTAGCCACAGGGTTCTCTGGAAATCAGTGGGGTTTGGTATGGGTCCAGGAGGGAAGCCTATCCTCAAACAACATGGAGGGATTTCTGGAATGGGAACCTTCAAAGGACTCCTCTCCAAGCCCCCTTTCCTGGCTTTTACCAAGGCAGGAGAAGCTAGCTGATTATTTTGGGTGTCTCACTACTTTCTTATCTTCACTGAAACATATCTGGAGAGAAACAATGAAAAGGAACTCAGTAGCTTATTTCTGATTTAGCATTAATCTGTCAGCTCACTTATTGATGGGCCTTCTTTATCCTTAGTACACCCTGTTGCCCCTGATATATTTCCAAAACCCTTTTAGCTGGCATTAACTCATTTTGCTTTTCCACTACCCTTATCTTTTTCTTGCAAGCCTTAATTGACTGAATATTCTTGCTTGGTTGCTTTACCTTCTCTTTTTTGCCAGTACTGGATTTATAGATGTTTGAGCAGCCCTTTGTGTTACTTCATTTGTCAGTTCTTAATTCCTGCATTCTTGTTTTCCAGGTGAACAGTAAAGAGCAAACTCAGGTGGCCATTGTGTGACCCAGGGAGCCCCTCACTACCAACTGATGGAAGGCACACTGCACCATACCTCATGTCAGGCCTGACACACTCATTTCTTCAAAACCCTGTGTTGTGGAAAATTGACCACACGGTTGATTTTAGATCAGACAGCCTGAGGCTCCTTTGTTTTATACAAGCATATATGCAGGGAGAGACAGCATGACCCCACGCAAGAGGCAAGCTGCTCTGCTTACTACACATTTTACCATGCTTATAAAGGTTAAAACCGCAAAACATAGCATGCTGGTTACACATGTTATTTATCTTATTTGGAATATAATGTTGATAACAAGCAAGCTGACCAATTAATTTTCCATATATGGCAGAGCCCCAATTTTCCATCTATGGCTTTTCCAGTTATTGTCTTTGCCAGTCAAGTCTGTGGTTTGACTGTTCTAACACCTTTTCTGTAGTCCTGACAGCAAGCTCAGCTGTTGTAACTAAACAGATCTCCTGGTTCCCCTTTAGCTAATTCCAGTTCCTCTTTTTGGGGCCCTGAGTGCCTTTCTGTCCCTGCATGCCCTTTATACAGGCAAACAAACTAAGCAGAAGCTTAGCTAAATTTTGCTTTTAGCTAAAGGCTTAAGGCCTACAACAAGGGGAAGGTTGACTTTTCCCTGTCACCGGTTGTCATAAATTGGCTAAGAAAGGTATCATATGAGGTTGTAACCATGTAACTTACCATTATTGGTTCTGTATTACTACAGCTTCTAACCTAATATTAGAAGTATCAGTGTATAACTGAAATGGTTTATCAAAATTATGTTTAACAATATTATTGAATTCCTTTACAAACCCAAGGTAAAACTTGGTTAGACCAATAGTGAATTGGATCTTTTCTTGCAGCATAATTCCTGTATATCTTATGTCATCTTGCCAAGAGCTAAAGAAAATAGCTAATTTATTCATACAAGCTCTGACAAATGTTTGGAACCCAATTAATGTCAAGTCAATGTAGATATTAATGTTCTTCACAGTGTAGAAATCTTAGCATTTAGCCATGAAAGCAATATGGTAGTATGCTTCAGTTTCCCTTTTTATACAGCAGACTAAATTTTTTAAGGTTTCATTGCTGCGCCAAGTTTCAAGAATGCTTACATGTATCAATCATACCATTTTACTATTATAAGGCTTTTTAGCATACAGTGTTTTCAGGTATTATTTCCAATATGTTTACAGGCTTTTCATTAAAGTCATGCACATTTTTGCCAGGGTTGACATAAAAATCAAATACATCAGAGAGCTAAACCTTAACAGTAACACGCAATTTGTTACAAGTCGATATTTATAAGTCTCTTGGTCATCCATGCCTCTTGTCTTACTAACTCCTTTGGCTGGCCAGGTAAGTCCTCAGTGCTGCCAGCTGTGGAGAAAATCAACCCAGACATTAGCTTTCAAATTCTCATCTTTTAGCAATTTCAAGGATATGAACCTCTCTGCTTACAGGAATCCCTTTGCTGGCTAGGTGTGTTCACCAGCTGCAGCCCCTCTGTGCTATGAACATCTACACAGACACTCTTCTGCATGCTCACTTGTGGATTCACCACCACTACCAGCTTAGAGACTGGACTCTGTTTTAAAGAGATACCAAACAAATCCAAAGAGTCCAAGGGTGAGAGTTTGCCTGCTGTCTCCTGCATCCTCATGAGTTCAGTCATAAGGCTGTTCTGCTCTGAAAAAACAGTAACCCAGTCTTTCCTCAGACCCTGAGGTATAGACTGCTTACTCAAAGAATCAGCATGGAGAACATGCTGGCCAAGCCCAGCCACTTGGTTAGAGGGCTGTACAATTTCTCTAACAATCTCTACCGCTCCCCGCCTCTCCATCTGAAACCTTCTCTAGGCTATCCACACTGTATCTTTCCAAAGCAAGGTCAATGGATCTATACACCTCAGAAAGATCCTGGTAGTTAGGAATTGAAACTACCTCAATCATATCACTTCCACACCCATCAGTTGCAGCAAACTGCCCGAAAAATCTACCATGAAGTTTTTCTCTTCAGCAGTCCTTTTAAGCCACAAATTTATCTTTCACAGAAATTCTGCCCTTATCCTCTTCACCTAGAGCTTACTCTAAAGGAACATTTTTCTGAGCAATAGCAGATTCTTTCTGGGTTTCACTTAAATCCAGAATAGGGTGACCAATATATAACTCAGATCTTACCCAAAAAAGCTGGTGCCAATCCTTTAGCATCTAAAATCTAAAGCTTTATTTATAAAAATAACGAAAGAAAGGTGAGTGTTAAAATTGGTTAAAAGAATCAAATATGTACAATGAATGCAAAGTTCTTGGTTCAAGCTTGTAGCAGTGATGGAATAAACTGCTGGCTTAAGGCAAGTCTCTGATTGCTTCCAAATCACTGGAGGATCCTCAGTCCATTGGTTAGAATGCTCCCATTAGTATAAGTTCATAGTCCAGAGGCTTGATTGAGCAGGAAAGAGACAAAATCAAGGGGTTTCCAGGGCCTTTTATATCTATTGCCCTGTGGAGGGAAGCCTATTGTTTCAAACAAAGCATCAGCATAGCTAGTGGAAAATTACAGTTTACAAGATACTGTTTAGAGTCACATGGGCAAGTCACATGTCCATGCATGAAGGTTTGGACATAGTAGAAGTCATTACCTATACCTCAAACAGCACATTTGCAGGACAGTCCATTCAGTGTAGATGGGTTGTCTCCCATGGTCCATTGTCAGTTAAGTGTTTCTTGATGAGTGACTTAATTTGAATAGTCCCTCCAAGATGTGCTAGCTAACTATCTTGTGGGCATTACCCCAGGAGCAAACATTTGAAATCCAGGTATAGAGCCAATATTCATAACTTCAAATACAAACATGATACAATACATGCATACAGATAGTGTAATCATAACCAGCAAATCATAACCTTTTCATAGACATCTTACATGTGACATTTTGTACAATATTTATTGCAAATATATAACAGTGGTTGCAATAATGATCTATACGGTCATATTTTAATCAGATAACATCACAGGTATCATATGCAAGCTGGTGTGAGTCAGTAATATTATTGAGTGATGTATGTACAGGCTGTGTATAAAGAATTATAGATGTGTGCTGGAAGTATGTTCTTAAAAGGTGTCTTGAAAGCTGTGCATAAGCTTAGCCTGTCCTAGGCAAAGGAAAATTTTTCACCTGTTTTCCTGTATCTCCAATGTAAATTGAGCTAGGTAATACCACAGAGGACAATGAAAAGTATATCTACATATAAGGTAAACAGACTCATCAACTTAAACAAGTTGTGGGGAAGGGAAAGACTCCTTAACAATCATGATGGAGGATGGAGCCTGCAGCTCCAGGAAGCTTTCTTGGCTTTTGAAACAGAAACAATAGATTTTGGGAATATAAGCAGAAGCAAAAAGCCATTTTGGCATCCATCACCTAAGGGACAAAGGGAGAGCGGCACTCTTTGAGCTCATGAAAAATGGATTTTCTTGGCCTTGAAACTAAGGGTAGTTGGAACTGACTATAGTTGAGAAAAAACTGCTTAGACAAAGATTGTAATTTGCTGCAGTTAAATTTTAGTCACTAGAAAGCGTTTTTTGTTATACTTGTATCCGTATCAGTGGCTTCTATTCTTACTTATTTTCACTTAAATACCTATTGTTTGTTAATAAACTTATTTTATTGTAAAACCATCTCAGTGCTGTGCATTGAACTGAAGGGGAAGTACTCAGTTAAGCTAACAGGCTGGTGTGTGTTCTGTCTCTTATGGAGGCAGTGAACATCATAACTTCTGTGATCATCCAGTGAAAGAGCCTGGACACTGAAGGGAGATAGTTTTGGGACGATTCAGGACTGGAAGGGCTGTTGGTGTCTGTGACACAGAGGCCCATTGGTGGTTCACTACTCTGTGTCAGCAACCCTTGTCAGGCCTGACATACTCACATCCTGTCATGACATTTATCCAAAAGGTGGCATGTAATACATAAATGCTGGAAGTAGGAGTGCTGGGGGTACAGCTGCAACCCCTGGCTTGAAGTATATCCATTATATACAGGTTTACAAGTTGGTTCAATGGCTCTCAGCCTCCCCACTACACAAATTGTTCCAGAAACTAATAACACTTGATCATTAATGTTCTTGCTTGATGTATGTACAGTTAACCTAAAAAAATTATACAGACATGCTGGAAACATGTGACTAAAATAAGTTTACACTGGCAGGTCAGGGGAGGCTGATAAGCAGCTTCTTCCAGACAAGGAAAGGGACTGACACCTCAAGCCGAGTGTGACCAAGAACAGTGGGCTAGTCATTTATTTTGAAGATTGCAGGAAGATCATGTACACTTTAACAATCAAAAGTGGGGAAGAAACCAGCATGACATCTACACCAGGTAGCATGGTGTCTTCAGCCAGAAGGAGGAAGGAACTGTGGTTACATTTCAGAAGATTACATTTCAAAGCTCTTCAGGACTATAAGGAGAGGGGGGAAAAGCTCCTACGTTATCCTTCACCAGAGAAGTCAAAGAAACCAAGCACTTTGAGCTCCGTGTTTTGGGTCCTGGCTAAAGAACAGGCCAGCCATGCAGCAAACATGACTGTGGTGACAAAAACTTCTTTGAACAAAAGATTGTAGTTTGTTAAGTTTTAATGGCTTATTTTTTCTTTTATTTGTTTGTAATAATTTCAACTTGCATTTTTTATCCCTGATCGCACTTGGTAACTTTGGTTAATAAACTGCTTTATTTTTACCATAAACCAGCTCTGTGCTTTGATTGAAGTGGAAGGTTTGTCATCCCCAGTTAAGTTTATCAGCTGCTAAGGAGCAGCAAATTTGGTAAAGTTTCCTGGTGCTACAGTAAGGGGGTTAAGCACTGCAGAAGGAACTCAGGAACTGGAGTTCACTAGCTACCTTCTAGGTGAGGTTTGGACTAGCAAAGTCCTGAAGAGTTTGCTGGCAAGGCAGACAGGTTGATGTCTCAGGGAGATGACACATAGCTGAGCAGGGTTACACAATGGCTTACAGTTCTGGGAGCCTTGGGACTAGAAGGGCTGTTGGTGTTAACCTGCAAGGAGTATCCAGCCTGGTGGAAGACATAAGCTTAGGCTACACTAGCAGGGGGGTTTGAACTAATATATGCAACTTCAACTACGCTATTCGAGTAGCTGAAGTTGAAGTCTCTTAGTTCGACTTACCTGGCTGTCCTCACAGTGGCGAGTCGACTGCCGTGGCTCCCCCGTCGACTCCATTTACTCCTCCTGCTGAGGTGGGGTACCGGCGTCGATTAGCGGATTGATTTATCGCGTTCAGAAGAGACGCGATAAATCGATCCCTGATACATTGAACACTACCCACCGATCCGGTGGGTAGGATAGACGTACCCACAGTAAGGTCACTGTGCTGTCAGTAAGCTGTTGGTATCAGGGCTCTGAGACAAAGTTGCACAGCACAGAGGCACCCAGGGTTTACAGAGCAGGGTGACAGAACCCATTATTGGTCTGGGTGAACGCTCAAAGCATCACACACTGCTTCTCCTAAGAAAACACTTTTTAGCTCATGATCTGCTCCAGAAAGCCACTTGCTGAAAGGTTCTATACGATGGAATATTTACTTCAAGAATCTAACTCTGCTTCTTTGCATAGTCTAAAAAGGATAATGCATCTCTGTGAGGTATTTTTTGATGTAGCTTTTTTGTTTCTTAATAATGAATATTATAAACCTATTTTTTAAATTTTAAATATATTTAACATGTATGAGCTATAATTCCACTATTAGTCATCCACAATAAACTGCATCCCTATAGGCATTAATTTGTTCTTGTGTACTCTCTCTCTCTCTCTGAGATGTTAATAGATACATGAGGTAGATGTACATCTAAAGGTTTTTTACTGGCAGTTGTGTTGGTGTCCTCAATGAAGAGACTGCTGGCTTGAGTTTTCAGAGGTGTTTAAGCACTCATAGATTTTTACTATCAATTGAGAGTGCACAGCACTTCTGCAAATCAGGTCATGCATGGCAAAAACTATCCATCAGTAGTCTTTAAAAGATCTTGTGTAAACTAGCCACATAAGAAGTGTCTTTTTAAAAAATTATTTTGCTTACTACAAATATGCCACCATTTATAGAGTGCTTTACCCTGGCAAAAAATTATAACGATGTTAACTAATCCAGATGACTCCTGTGAGGTAGATAGGAAAGTATTATCTCTGTTTTTCAGATGGAGAAACTGTCATAGAAAGGTTAAGGGACTTCCCAAGGCCATACAGAAAGATAAAGACACAGCAGGGATTTAAGCTCAGTTGTTCCTGGCATCCAATTCCTCTCTTACTCAGAATTATGAATGTCGACTATCTTGCATACTAGTAAATGAAGATAATGCCGTAGTAATAAAAACGATGCTATCAAAATTCACTTAATCTTGTTTTTGAGCCTGAATTATCAAGCAGGCTTTTCTGAGCTTGATTCAAAGCCTATTAAAGTAAATGAGAGTCTTTCTACTGATTTCAATGAGCCCTTTTCTCTTAGTGCCCCAAATTGTAGCTGCAAGTCCCCATCCTTTGATGTTCCAAGAACTTCCTGGGAGATATTTAGGTGTCCCACCTTGTATGTCTCCCAAAATCATCCCATAAAAGCATCAGTGCCTAGTTTGTTGGATGGAGTAGAGACACATTTTATAGAGTTGCTCTTCTTACTGAATAATGTTACAGATTCACAGTGTTGTATCAGTCTCACTGCATGTGGGCCTCTAAGAATTCAGCACTAGAAGTGAACATATTAAAAGAAGTTGTCATAAAAAATGTTAATCACGTTCTTAACAGGATATCTCAACAAGTCTATCAGGAAGCAAGTCTATAAGGAAATTATCTTTAGACATAAATTAACACTGAATAAATAATAGAACTGGAAACTTAAATTGAACAAGAGAACTTTTGATCCACTGTTTTAGCAGATTTTCATCCTTCCTCGAAGATATTTCCTCCTACCCCTAGATTATTTTTTTCATATTCATTGTGATTACGTTTTCTTTCTTTTTGTTTCCTGAAGAATGAATTTTTTATTCCCAAATAAATATAACTCAATCTCATGGTAACTTGCAATCTCTGAAGGAGAGAGGCTTGTTTTACAGGTTTAATCTTCTTTCTTGCCCCTCCTTCCCAATGTAACAATATTAATATCCAGTGGAGAGATTAATCTAATGCTAACATTCCCAAATTGTGGTGTGCAGAGGCCCTCTTTCTTGTTTTCAACTAGAAGGATGGGAGGGAAGGATGAAATGAAAATCAAATGGAGACAGAATGGATAACTATCAGAAAAAAAAAGAACAAGATGCATTAAATATGGTTAAAAATGTACTCATACTTCCCTCGTGTTACATTTCTATAGACACAATTGCTGTTGTTGCCACAGGCATGTTATATTATTGCAAATGAAAGGGAGTTGGTCATAAATGAGATGTTGCCAGGAGACAATCTCTCTATTAAGGCTTGACCTTTGCAATGGGAAGTTTGAGAACCCCATATCTAATATTCTTTTTTTAAAATGCTACTGTGTCTCTGTTAAAGGTTTTTTTCTGCCATATGCAGAAACTCTGAACTCTGTGCCATATCTTTCAGGCTCTATATGTTTTGCTCAAGGGAAGAAATGCATGTGATGTCACTCATGTAAACTGAGTCAGTTCATGTGATTATTTTAAAGGAAAGGTATTTTAATCTTTCTGACAGCAGATAGTTTAAGCCAAACAGCCTCATTTCACAGTCCACAGGCAGCATCCTACAGAGAGTGTAGATTTCATGAACCTCTGCCCCTGATCTCGCTCTCATTAGTATTCAAATGTTTTCCATTCTTTTTCTTCTTTGTGTGCAAATTTAGTGTTGCTGAAAGGTGCCAGACTGACAGCCCTCGAGAGTGAACTCTTTTATTTATCCACAGAAGAGGCACAGCTTAGCCAGGGGCAGTGCAAGCTTCCTCCCATGGTGCTTTGCCAATGTTTTTCCAGACCTGACCTAGCATGGAGCCTCTCTCTAGGGATGAAAGGATAATTCAGTCTCCAGGCCTGTTCAGTCCTCAAACTCCCCGTGGAGACTGCTCAGCAAAGTTGCCCATTAGTGCCAATTAGTTGAAGCTTCCTTCCCACTCATTTTAAAAGACAAGACACTAAGTATTATTTTACCTACAATTACTTTCCCTGGTTTAAAACATTTTTAAGTTTTTCAGAAAAGAAGAAACTAACCCAGCCCTGAACTAACTTGCATAGGAGATGGGAAACTCCAAGGGTTTCCCTGTCTCTGTTATTTCCTAGGAAGCTGAGCTTACTCTTCATCACCAAACAAACAGGGAATCAGCCGTTATCCAAACCAGCAATTCTCCAAAGCTCCACAGAGACTTTCTCCTGCTTCACTAGAGCTCTCCACTCTGTGTCTCATGCTCACAGCTCTTTAATATCCAGGCTTTGAGAAAGGCACACCAGGAGATGCTGCCCCACCAGCTGGTAGTGTAGAGAGTGCCCAAAAGTAGGGTTGCATAACAGAGGGTGGAAGTACTTAAGGCTGCCACAAGGAGCATTGACTTTGGCATAGATTTATCATGAGGTTGGTGAAGTTGTATCAACAGTTTCCAGCCTTAATTCTTCCTCATCTCTGAGGGCTGTTGACTAAGAGATGGTACCTTTGCCCAGAAGCAGGTGCACTGATTCCCTGTAATGGAAGCAGTGTGCACAATAATGATCATAATTCATAACTCCCACCTTGAGAAAAGTCAGGAAATGTAGTTTAACTACATTGTTAAAGCAAAGGAAGATCGCTTCTAGTTCACCGTATCTTCCCCCTAGCAGGTATACAATAATCATACACATATTGAGGCAGAATGCCCGCATCATTAACACAATCCCTACTAAATAAGGAATTTCTCCTTCAAATTTATATCCTGAGGGGGGGAGGAAATTAATTTAACCATGATATAACATAATTAACCAGAGAGAGGCTAACAAGGAGGTGTTTACATGTGGATCCTGGTTAGGGGTTTGGTCTAAGGCCAAACCAGGGCTGGGGTTCAGGTTTGACAGCACTGAAATCTAACTAGGCTGTTGGAAATCAGGCATGAGACTTTTCTGGCACCTTGGATGTTGGGAGTCTTTAGATCAGCTGCTCTCTTAAGGTTTCAACCATCTTGGGCATAATCTTCTTGGAATGTCATTTCTCACAAGATTCTGGCCACAGAATTGGATTTAGAAAATAAGTCTCTTTCACTTTTCAGGCCTAAAACTAAAACCAATAAGCAAGTTTTTGAAAATCAAGGGAGATTGGATTTGAAGTTTGTTTTAGCCCATTTTTAGAATTAACTTTGAAACATTAACAATGGCAAAACTTTCATCAACCATCCTAGGTCCTTTGCATTTTCCGCTTTAAGAGTCTCGTTTTATTTACTGCATGAAATTTGGTATCATGTTTCAATATATTTGATATCTCTTTTTATGTGTTTGAACAACTCTGCCCATTTGTGAATCCTAAAAGGTTTCACAGATTTGGTTGTTTATTCAAAAATTCATACTGGCAGTGCATTCTTCACTCTGCTTTATTCTCCTGTTTAAAATGTTTCTATTTTCTAGCTTGGGAGGAAGTGACACAATGTGACTTGTGTTAACACTATGTGGTTTGGCTTGTATGCACACAATACAAATAATGAACACTTGAAGTGATCCCTTTGAACAACTCATATTATGATAATTACTCATCCAAACTATACTAGAAATACTAGGGACATGTGACAGAATGATTGAATCCTGTCCCCTTTTTATCTCAGGCAACCCTGCCATAGAATCCCATTCATAAACTTCTCAAGCTGCATCTTAAAGTTAGTCAGGTTGTTGGCACCCACTGCAACTATTGGGAGGCTGTTCCAGGACCTCTTTCCTCTGATAGTTGAAATCCTTCTTGTAATTTCCAGCCTAAACTTATTCATGGTCCGGTTATATCCATTTGTATTTGTGCTAACATTTTCTTTTAGCTTAAATTGCTCTTCACCCTCCCTCCTTCCTAACTCAATGGAAATATATTCACAGAATTCAGGATCAATAAATTGCTAAAGTCTCTATCCTCTAATTCAATCCAGGTCGACCTTTTTGCCATCATGGACTTAGAAGATGATCACATTCCATGCAGGTGTAAAAGTCTGCCCATGTTGATCCAATTATAGAACTGGGTCCTAAATCTGTAACACATATTTTCTGTACTGACTATTTTGACCCACTCTACCAATTAGTCTACCATTTTGTGGCAATCAGCCTGTAAGAAAATGGTCAACAACTGTTAGTAGAGTAGAATTACAGGCTATATCAGAAGCTTATCTATAATACATAATTAACTCATGCTTACATAATGTAGCTCTCTGTTCTCCTCTAGTTGCTGGATCCCATAGAGGTTTATGAATCTGTACAGCAGAGGTGCTAACAGAGGTGGATCCTTTAGCTTGGAGGGGACAGAAACTCATGCTTTTAGATCCAGAGGTTCTGTGCTCAGTCCCCACTGCTACTACGTTCTATGCTATGAAAACCTTTCACTTAGTTCTTAGGGTATGTCTGCATTGCAGCCAGAGATGTAATTCCCAACTGGGGGCAGACATACGTACGCTAGCTAGCACTCTCAAGATAGCAGTGGAGCAGCAACAGAGGTGTGGGTGATGGCATGGATGAGCCTTCACAGTACAATCACTTGTGAGATCCCACGGAAGTACTCAGGAAGCTTGCCACTGTAGCCATGTTGCTATTTTTAGCATGCTAACTTGATCAAAACTAGTGCATGTATGGCTACCCACTGCAAAATAAGATTGGATTAAGAAATCTAATGATTTATACTTATCATAGCATATCACATGCCAGTGCCCATTATCCAGGTATATTTGTTCTGAGAGAGCCTTTCATAATATTTCAAGGTGTCAAAGAAGTACCAAACAAAAAAAAAAGTATTATCATCCAGTTTCAGGATTCCAGTTATCTGTTAATAAGCAATTAAACTCCTATAGTGGGATCTTCACAAGTGAAAGTTTTGCCATTGACTTCAACAGGAACAGAGTTAGGTCAAACGGCTGTGCTTTTGAAAATCCCACTCCTAATATATGGCTCAATGCTAGATCCATGCTCATGCCTCCATGGTACTTCTAGAGTAAAACATACAAGAACAGACCACATTTATCTGTTTCTCTCTGCCTTTCTTGTATGAGATTATCTATAATCCACCACCCCAAAGGATTAAAATCTTCCCCTTTTTCATTTCCTACCCCCCCAAAACAGAACAAAACAAAACAAAAAAACCAACACATTATGGGTAGTTTATTACAATTCCTTAATTATAAAAATAATCCCATAGTAAAACCACTTTCTTTAATATAACCAAACACCTGTTTTCAAGCAGTTCTTGAATACAGTGGAAATGAAAAAATGTTAAGATAAATGCTTGGAGTTACAAGGATGGACCATGTTCAGAATGAACACATTAGGGGAAGTGTGAAGGTGGTACCACTTATAGAAAATCTGAGGAAATCCAAGTTAAATGGTTGGGCTATGTGAAAAGAAGATTGGAAGAATTTACAGGAAACAGGGTGTTAAATTTAGAAGTGGAGGGTAAGAGAAGGGCTGAGAGAATCAGAATGAGATGGACGGATGTTACCCAAAGGGATTTGATTAGCTACAGAGTTTCTGAGGAACTGCTTCAACACAGACTGGAACAGAGAAGGACTCAAAGATCCAACCCCATATAGGTGGGACTAAGACTAGAAGAAGACGACCTGCTTTAAAGCAGGGGGGAAATCATAGCTTTCCTTATGTACTTTTGGGGAGGAAGGTCCTGATCCCATGGAAGTCAAAGGGAGATCTGCCATTGATTTAATGGGCCTAGATTTTCATCCTGGAGGTTTGCATTTGAGCCGCTACATCAGTAAGTGGCCATAGATTGCTGGAAGCATGGCAAATTCCTAGTGTAGGCAAGGCCTACATTTCTGTGGTTTGTTGGGGCTATTTCATCAAATTGGACATTAAATCCTCATTAGTCACAACAACATGGCTAATTGCTTAAATGCTTGCCCTTTATGTCAAACAAGTTTTTCATTCAAGACTAGTTTCAAAATGGCATTAGCACTTTTAAAAGTTTTACTTTTACTGCCTCAGATAAAATAATTATTTTTATAAGCTTAACAAATCTATATCTTCACTCTTTTTTCCAATAGTTTGCTTAGGGGTTGCACACTTTTTGTTCAGTGTTAATTTCTCCATATTTTATAAAATGATTATGTTAGCTGGGTAATTGAAGGTTTCTAATTTCTCAAGGTTTAATTAGGCCCAGTATTTTGAAAAATGCAACAAAAAGCAAACATAAGCCCATGCCCACAAAACACAACACAGCACACACACATACCGTGTATTGCACCCATATGAGCTACTATCCAAAAGATACCTCTGACTCTCCATTGTACCGGAAAGAAATCGGAGTGAGATGTTTCATGAGAACAAGAAAAAATAAGTACAAAACTAAAATAGAGATAAAAAGTTTGAAAAATGGAAGGAACAAACTCATTCAGTTTCAAATAGCTGTGTAAATTGCATTCTTAAAGGAAAGATAAGACATGGAACAGTTAGATATTATAAGAAGAAAAAAGTCTAATTTATCAAATACAAGATCTAAATAGATGTCCAAGTAGAATAATATACGTTCTGTTCTCATTCAGCACCTTGGTTTTTACTAAAAGGCTGGGTCAAAAAATATGGTCAAAAATGGAACTGGACCTCATATTAAGATGGATGTTTCAGGCTTAAGTGAATGTTACAACATGGAAACACAAAGTGTTTTATATATGGGAGTGCTGCATACTGTACTGTATGTGGAAATCCTGTGGAATTGCAACAGGGTGGCTGCCACCCTAGCATCCTCTCATGCCCAGGGTGCCTCTGCAGTTTTCCCCATCTGCAGGGCTCCTTAAACAAACCCACACAGTCTCTCTCATTCAGTCCTCAAGCACAGTCCTTCTTGTGGTCTGGTTTATTTATGAAGTTTGAAAAAAAAACACCCAAACACAAAACCAATTTTTCAGCCAGCCTTAAGCTGGTCACAATCCTCCCTCCCTGGGGTGGGTATTCTCCCCCAATACCCTTCTTTAGGAATCATTGCAAGATACCTACTCTCCCTTCAGCTGTAGTCCCCTTCTGGCTCTGCCTCGCTGAACTTCCTTTGACCCTTTATAGCACAGGTTCAACACTGTCCTTTTAATTTGTTCAAATGGGAGCACCTTCTCCAGTACAGGGAGCTGGACTTATTTTAATCAGAGGGGCCAGCCACCCTGTGACAGGAATAAACATATAAAACACCTATATTAAAATAATTCAGTGCCAATTTCCCCAAAACAAATGGGATGACATGAATGCATTTGCAGGAATGATACACCTAATGTACCCACACAGCCCACACAGGTAACTGCACGCCCAAGTGGTCTTTTTACATGCAGTTTCCCACTTTTTACAAGAGAACATGAGCTTACACAAGCACCAACAGTAGAGAACTGTTTTTTGGAAACACCCATTGCACACAGGTTTGAAAATGGGGTCCTTTAGAGTCAGTCTTCAACTATCAAAAGTATAGAATCTGAACTGTCTTAAGGCTGACACATTGGATCTGAATCTCCTTTCATTACTGTGAATCAGGTGTATGTCCCTGGAGGTGGTGGAGTTATATGGATGAAAAAACCATGTGAGATTAGAAACAACCCATAAGTCCATAAATCAGTGAGCTATTCCTCAATATTCCAGGGGCTTTAGAACAGTAGAATATCCTGAAGACTATGTGAGTCACCAGATTCCCACTAAATGTCATGGAAGTAATTCCTCTGTAGAGACTGCACTTACATGTGTGTTGAAATACGTCTACTTTTTTGCACTCTCCCTCTGGCAGTCATCAACTCAGGCCTTTATTTCCATTTCAAAAGGCAGGATGGTTTGCTGTGATATGGAGCTCAGTGTACATGCCTATTTCCATGCCACAAACCCAAATGCAGAGGCTGTCTTCTCAGCTTTACAAGCATATCAGTTTTGGAATTGTATTCTTGGGCTTCTGGCAGCACAGTCTGCCACCTAAGTAATATTACCCAGTTCTGCTCTTCCAAAACATAAAAGAGCCACTTTGGTGAGCTAATGCTTTATACAAGAGAAAATACTGACATGAGCCAACACAAGGGGCCAGATCCTACCCCCCCCACCCCCGCACTCTGCCAGAATTGCCATTGATTTAAAAAGAGTTTGCTGTAGTAAAGACTCAAGGGGATTTGACCCCAGCTGATCAAAATTCTACTTGATTATTGAATTCAATGGAGTTGGAGTAGGAGCAGAATTTGTCCCTGGGGCAGGGTCATTTATATTTTAATTAAGAGGCTTTGATCCAGCATTGCAGTACTGAGATAGCAGAGGCTGTCTCGTTTATCTGAAACCACCAAGCTATAGCTCAGTCTTCATTGAGTAAAAGGGCAACACCAACTCTGGTAAATTTTCCCAAAGAATTCCTTCATTGGCTATAACTGTCTGTGGATATGTCCACACAGCAAAGAAAGACCTGTGGCTGGTCCATGCCAGCCGACTGTGGCTCATGCTGTGGGGCTGTTTCATTGCTGGGTAGACTTCCAGGCTCAGGCTGAGGCCTGGACTCTAGGACCACGTGGGGTGGGAGGGATCTAATTACTCCTTGGGGAAAGGATGCAGCTAAACCAGTTTTACAGGATCAGTTCAAGCAAATATCTGAAAATTGTGGTGCTAGCAATGACTCAGTGGGTATTTTACTTCTTGATTATTAGAGATGTCAAATCAGATTCCCAAAATAATATCGTTATTGAGTTGTTTTGGCTAAATTACTTGGTATGAATCTTCTTGAGATATGTAGAATAGGCAGTCTGATTTCCTTCTCTAACCATATAGAAAAAATGTGTCCTACTGAAGATGAGATAATGTCTCAGCTGATCAGGGTATTGGTTGAAGGTGGTGATCACTTACTGGTAAACAGCTCCAATGATATTGTCATAGCGTTTGACTCTATCTTGAACTGCACCACTTTTGCCTTTCTGCTCTCTAATGGCGATTTTCAGGCTCTGAAACATTAAGTCAAACCTACTGTATTGAGTGTCTTATTTAAAATATGTGACTCAATTTATAAAGTGCCAATGCCTATCATATTACTACTAATCTTCAGACTACAGGTACAAATCAATCTGTCTACTAGTATAATTGTCTTGTCTCTTTGACCCAGATCCACAAGGGGACTTAGATATTGTGATGTCAAGCATCACAGTGTCTAACTTTTAGGTGCCGAGAAAAATCATAAGAACACCGTGATCCACAAAGCCTGAGCTGGGCATTACTGATGAACCCAGGATGCTGAGTAACATGTACCGCCTCCTCAGCCATCCCAGAACCTGTATGGAGCATACCAAAAGCTCAGGTTCTCCTTCCAGGTGAGAGAAGAGCTTTTGAATTTTCACGGGGCAGCTTGGGGTCTGCAGAGGGGAGGCATGGCTGCAGGGGCTCTGGCCAGCTTGGGGTTTCTCCGAGCAGGTCGAGGCGGGGAGCTCAGGGCTCCAGCTGGCCTGGGGCTCCTCTGGCCTCAGGCTTGGGGGGAAGGGGCCTCGGGGCTCCAGCCACAGAGGGGGCAGGGCTCTGGCTGTGATGGGGGTGCAGAAGTTCTCGTGGCTGTGGCCACAGGGCAGGGGGCTCAGGCCGAATGAGCAAGGTGGATGGAAGGGGCGGAACCAGGGGCTAGCCTCCACGGCCCATGGAGCTGCCTAAGATAGCCAGTGGGAGATGCCAAGGAGAAGGAGGTGTCCTAAGCTCTGTCCCTTTCATGGAGATAGACTCCTAAATGCAGACTGCAGAGAGGAACATGTCTTTGCTTCCAGTTCATGAACTGGAGGAAGATAGGTGTTTGTCTGCCTATTTTACCTGTGGGTCCTGATCCAGGAGGCACATTCAGAGGCTACCTACCTCTACACAAAACTGCTGGGACATGGGGATAAGGAAAGGACTCTGTCCCTTAATACCAGTGATTAGTACACTCACCTGGGCTGTGGGAGCCCACTGGTTCAAGTCCCCCATTGCCTGATGAGGAGAAGGTATTTAAAAAGGGGGGTCTCTCACCTCTGAGATGAGTGCTCTAACCACTGGACTAAGGGATATTCTGGTATGGGAGCTCCCTCAGTTTCTTCAGTTGAAGAGGTTTCACTTTAATTGAATAATTAAATATTGAGCCAAAGAAAGAATAAAAAGTGCTCTGTAATCCAGTGGTTAGAGCACTCACCTGAGATCTGGCAGATCCCTGTTCAAATCCCGTCTTCTCATGAGGGGACTTGAACCAGTGGTTCCCACATCCTGGAAGAGTACCTTAACCACTGAGCTAAAAGTTACAAGGAAGGCCATCTTCCTGCTGGTTTTGTGTGCAGTTAGGTGGCCTCTGAGCACACCTACTAGATGAGGCTCCTCAGGCAAAACAGGCAAGTGAATGCTATCTTTTCTTGGTCTGTGGCTCGTGCTGAGGCTGAGGACGATCCTAATGGGGGCAGGAAAGAGTCCACTGATTGTCCTTCCCATGGCAACAAATATACTGAAGGGGGAAGATTCTAAATAGTTATTTTTATGTCTAATTAACAGACAGAAATTCCAGCCCTACACAAACCACCAGTGCAGACAGAGGGAACTAGAGCATGCTTATCTTAGCTATTTCCAGGTGAAGTTCTCATTCTGGTTTCTCTCTCGTTTCCTTTTTTGCTGTCCTTTCTATTTCATTTATCCCTCTCTTCACTAATCTACCCACAAACTTTGTTATCTGTTCCGGGCTGTACCCTTATGTCCTACTTATAGTGGCCCTGTTTCTATGAAACATTTTCCTCTCTTCTCCATGTGCTCTGTGCCCCTTATCGCAGAAGCCCTTCCCTGGCAGCAAGAGCTCCATTAACAGGAGAGCCAAAGAGAAGGTGGCAAACCTTGTTTTCTCTCCTCTAAGCTTAATTTCATTTAGTCAATGAAAGGCAAATGAAAGCTAGGAAACTTGCAAGTAGTAAATGTTCACCTAAACTGATGTTGCCCAGAGGAGTAATTTGATTGTGTAAATAACGATACTTAACCATGGATCAACCTACCAAATATGCCCAAAACTGTGCATGTCACTTAATTGCATAATCCTTTTCTGCTCTGTTACAGGTTGCAGTAAAAGGTAAATGAATAATTTAGGATCTGGGACTCAGATCTACAAAGGTATTTATGTGCCTAACTCCCATGGATTTCTGGGCTTCTGTCCTAAATGTCTACAGGACATTCACAATTAAATTGTGATATGACAGGAAAATGTTCATTGTAACTGTGAGTAGAATATAAAAAACCTTGTATTACGTGGAGTGAGAGTGTAAATTGCTTCAAGGAGTGGGGCCATATTTTTAAATGTATTGAGGCACCTAAAGATGCAGATAGGTGTCACATGGTATTTTCAGAAGTGCCTAGGCTCCTAGAATGGGATCCACAAATGTGCCTTAGGCACCTAAAATCCTGGTTTTAGGCACCACTGTGATCCAGCAAACTCCCACTTGGCTGCTGCCTAACCCTGCAGGAACGTAAATTCACTCACCACCTACATTTTTTCCTCTGTGCATGCATACTGAAGCCTCATTCTAGCGTCCATCTCCTTCCTGAGCCTGTGCACTGCAGCATCCTGACAGGAATCCACCCTACACGGTTACATTCAGGTAGGTGCAAACACTGGTTATAAGAGAGATACGGTGGGTGAGGTAATATATTTCATTGGACCAACTTCTACTAGTGAAAAAGACAAGCTTTTGAGCTTACGGAGCTCTTCTTCAGGTCACTCTGGTTATGAACACAATACTGTGGTTGTGGGGGGGTGGAGGAGGTGGAAAGGTTAAAGGTCTTGCATCTGTGCATGTAAGGAGAGTGCAATGAATTAAAAAAGAAATAGAAATGAACCAAAAAAACCACACACAAAAAAGCCACACCACATATAACCAAACAAAATAGTCAACCAGTGGATTAGTGTTGTGTCTAGTGGTTAGAGCAAAGACCTGTAAATCAGGAGTCCTGGGTTCTTTTCCGGTTTTGCCACTGATTCGCTGCATATTCTTCTGCCACTCAGTTCACCTGTCTGTGTCTGTTTTCCCCTGTGCAAAATGGATATAAAATAATAAGAGCAGGATTCATTTATCTGAAATTCATTTATGTGAAACTCTTGTTACCTCTAGACTGGCTAGGTTTGACTTCACAGCAGACTTGACTTCAAGTCACAGTTCAGCCCGTAAAGACCAGTTCATTGGATAATCAACCAAGGGGCCTCAGAAAGATTTTCATTCTGTGCTCAGAGCATCCTAAATATCATTGTTCCACGAACCTATTGCACCTATGAGAGTCAGAGAAAAAACATTAGATGTATAAAATAATGCTTAGGTAGTTCAGACCCAGCATTCAAGGAGAAAATAAATGTGCCTACCCTCTTATCACCTAATGTTATATATTTGTGTGACCCAACACATTACAGATTTACAACTATCAAACATCTACAGAGGGAAGGCAAAAGGCTCAGAAGAAAAAGAAAACCTAATTGTCATGAGAGTAGGGGAAACATGCCTGATCAGTTATTATTGCCTTGTATGAGATGAAACATGGAAGAAGCAAAGACAAGGCCAACCAATGGCAGAAATAAAACTAAAGACAGACCAGATAGCCTGTAAAGGAAGGGATCAGCAGAGGCAAGACTGCAGCAGCATTCAGTGCCAAAGCAGCGGGCAAGGACGTGAAATTACTAAAATTGCTGGGCCTCACATTGCTATTTGTTTCACACCTATACACAAACAAATGTCAATGGGCTGCTCTGGGTATTGTGGAAGCACGTATTAAACAAAACCTGTGTACTTTGTTTTAGTTACGTTTCCAGAGCTCCGTGAAGCTTTGGATGGGTAACTAAAATGACTGCAAAGTTTACTGTAATTCCAAAAGCAATCCCAGATATGGATTTTTTTATTATTTTTAGTGAACCATTCACTGAGAAGGGAGATCCAGAAAAAGAATGAAAAGGAGAAGAAAGAACTGTGACCTGAAAAAGAGAGAAAGACAGAGGAAATGATATTTGAGACGTATTGATCAGTATTGCCATGCTTCCTAAAAAGCTCCCAATCATTATGAAATATTGTGCAAGTGTTTTAAGAGGGAGAAAAGACGGTACTCGTGAGATTCAGTTTCTTTGTGTTTTGGTAGCCAGAGGAAAAAGACAACAATGATATTTTGTTAGAATAGATATTAGTGGCAGTCTCCATAATAGAAAGTTTGATATGGAACTGTGTTACACAGAGAATTCATGGAACAAGGCCAGTAAAAGCTTCAGTAATGAGCACAGCTAGTGTAGAGGAAGGAATAGGAACACTGTAAAGCAACTTGAAAAAAAGGCCAATGATGTGGGATTTGTTTCTCTCGCGTACAGCTGCAAATCAACATGTTTCTATAGGAGGGATATAGTGCTAGTAGAAGACAATACTGTACACATGTGGGAACATCTGCTTGAAGAAACCTTTTGTAAATGAACATTCACTAGAGTGGGGACAACATTTGCTCCACACCACAAAATAAAGAAATAAATGTTAGATACAATTTAATTATCTAAATTGCCACCCCTCAACCCCCCAAAAGTAGCAGAAGATCTGTGCATACATGCATGCATACCTATCTACCTCTCTGTATTAGAAATCAGATTCAGGATGGGCTCATACATAGGAACACAGGAATTTCCATATTGGATCAGTAACTGGTACCAGATACTTCGAAGGAAGGTGCAAGAAACCTTGCAGTAGAAAGCTACGGAATAACATCCCCATAGGGAAAGTTTCTTCCTAATCCTCATCGGTTAGAAGCTTATGCCCTGAAGAATACAGGTTATATAGTATAACTTTTTCTATGGTGAGTTTTAAAGAAAAGAATCTCAAAATGCTTGTTGAGATATCGCAGCCTATGAGCAAAATCTTCCCCCTTCCTATGTAAGGTATGCAAAGTAGGGACGAGGGTTCAGAGAACTTCTTTGTCCTGCATAAGCAGCCAAGCAAGATTCCTTCATAGCACCCAAGTGTGCACTTGGGATGTATTCAACTTGCATTCCAGCACACACATCATATCCCCAAGGGGTGATGTTCTGCACTCCCATATGCCTCAGTCAGCAGCAAGCCGTTGCCAGCACTCGGTAGGGGTGTGCTCTGATTCTGCTCATGGAAGCAGCAAAACGGTCCCCACAGTACATCCCTGTGGAATCCTGCCCTGTACAAGGATTCCTGTGGCAAAGCATGCATGAAGCAGCGTTTCTTTGTCTACTTGGTCAGCCAGAAGAGACATTGATACTAGAAATATATAAAAAAACATTATTCACCTGCCCTCATGTTCATTTTGTTTTCAGGGCTCTTCAACCCCAGAACTACTATGGAATAACTGTGATCAGGAAGTCTGTCTACTGGCACACAGTTAAGTATACCAACAATACTACTTGATTAGCACTTAACACATTCTGTATTTTATAAACACAAATCAATACTATGCCATATATTCACCTATAGCAATGTTCCACTGAGAGATTTCTCTTCAAAATGAAATGCTTAGTTATATTCACTGCCAAACTGCAGCGCTGTGCTCCAGAGTTGAATGGATTTCACTGGTGATAGTGGCAGCAGCTGACCCTCTGCCATGTGACAGCGGTATAACCCTTTCCTGTGTCTGGGCCAACAAATAAAGACCAGCGTTCCTGCGAGCCATTCCTTTATTACAAGTGCCGTGATAACTGGAGCATACTCATTTCTGGGATGAAATATAACAGGTTTTTAACAACTCACTGCAATGCTCTGCCACAGCTTAGGACAGGAAATAAAGATATAACTGCAGGTAGAATTTGAGTATGGAGAATATAATAATCTGAACAGCAATTTGGCCTGGGTGCCAGGATTAGCACTTCTAAATTTTTATTGTGGAATTTTTAATGACCATAGATGGTCTACATTTTGGTATTCTCTCTCACCCAGAAGATATAAAGTTAGTGCTTCACAACGTTATTCTGGCATGCTAGTTCAGTACTGGTTTACAGAAAATTGAACCAACGGAAATACCATCACTACTTCATGTATCACTCCGAGTTTCTCATAAAGGATTCATATATATATATATATATATATATATATATATAAAGAGAGAGAGAGAGAGAGATTGATTAATAAGGCCTGACTTTGCTTAGGCTGTGAGATTTAATGATCTGCCATGACTTATGCTGTTTTTGAGTCTCTAGGTTGCAATCACCCAGATATTGAATCACAGAAATCATACATTATGTGTGGCTTTGTAATGAGACTCCATTCCTTGCTGCTGTTTACAATGTACAATATATTTTCCAAGAGCACAGAACATAACCATATATGTCTTTACTTTGATACTTATATTAACTTCATACACATATTTTGCTGTTACAAACTACAACTGCTACTCTGCTTTTTTCCACAGCATGACTTCTACATTCAGACACGCTTGTTTCATATACTTACTATTGCATTCTTTGTACAATAGTCCTAGTGAATACAAATGGTACTCTCATGGTCTGACGCTGGTACAAATGAAAGCAGAATTGGGCCCAAAGTCTTTGGTTTGAGCAGACTCCATTGTGTGGGGCCATTCGTTACCTCGTGCAGGGTTCTATGTGTAGTTACTACCCTATAGTGTAAAATAAATTGAACCGCTTATTCCTGTAGTTACTACCCTATAGTGTAAAATAAATTGAAGCTAACTAATAACTAGAGGCAAAGACAATCCATGCCTGCTGATAGTTGAGGGACAGAGTGAGGGCAGCCAGCTTCAGCAGTGTTAGTAAGCATGCTCAGTCCATGTGAGCATGCTCAGTCCAAGCCAAGCAACAAATTTGGGGGTCCGGGGAGAGGCACTCGTCACCTCTGACTAGAGGAGCTTCAAAATAAATAAAGTGATCCTTAAATGCTGGATATTAAATTTTAGGAAAATTGATGGGCCATTTCCTTCTTATTAATGTTCAGGTCACCAGCATTAGAAGGCTTTTAACATTTAACTTGTGCTGTTGTAGTTCAATGTAATGCAACATTTACGCTTTGATTAAGATTTAAATTAAGGGAGACATAATTCATATCAAAGTCAATTAAAATCTTTGCAGTATCTGGTACAGAATGTGCTATTATAGCAAGAGTGTTCTTTAGCAATTTAATTTGATGTGTGAGGCTCAGAATTAATGAAGTATTCCCTTTAAATAAAGGAGCTTCATATCAAAGAATACAGTAAAACTGAAAACTGAATCAAGCACTGACAGCAAACACTTTTCTGCGTTTAACTTTTACTTCTTTTAAGGAATACTTTGGAACTTATTTTGGTCTTATTGTGGGCTGATCATTTAGTTTATGCTGTTTCTGAGTGTTGACTGTTAAGAAAGCCCAGTAAATATCAAAACCAAATTAAGTAAAAGTTTCATACAGAAAAGTAAATACAAACTGAGGAATGACGCAAGAGTCTTAATATGGAAGGTCAGATTCGTAACCCTCCCTCACATGTATGAGCATTTACACGCAAAACTAGTCCCACTGATGTCAATGTAAATTTAAAAATTACAAGAATATAAGAAAGTAGTTGAAAATTATTTCTCCTTACCTTCTAAAACCTAAATCAATAGATTATAGAGTTATAGCAGAGTTAGAGATACAAAGATCTAGTAGATTATCTATTGCATCCCTTGCTAATACAGAGTTATTACATATAGTATTTCTAACATTACTGCAGTCTAGTTTTAAATGTTTAAAACAATAGGGTTTCCTTCACTTCTCTTGGAAGATAATCTAGGTTTTTGGTATTTTTCCTAGTACTATTGCATATCTGCATAGGTTTTTACCTTGGTCAATCTTGTTTCTCTTACTGTTGACTCCAGCTATTTCTTCTATGTTCTTCCGAGTGCATGAGTCCAGAATTGGACACAGTAGTGCAAATGGTGATCTAAGTAACCCTCTTACAGACTGTTAGAATTACTTATTTTAATTCAGTCAATCCACAACATTATTTTTAAGAGTGGATTGTACGTGTGACATCAATAAGAAGGTCTTCCTTTTTTACCGTATGTACATATCTTCCAGATATCCAGTACCTCTTCGTTCTTCCCACATGTGTTCAACATAACATTGCATTCTTCAAAGACTTAAATGGATACAAATATCTTTAGAAAACATTTTCATAGAAATAGTGGAAAAATTCCTTTTGGTTTTGGTTACCATAGAAGCTCTTTAAACTCTTTCAAGCTAGCCAAAAGGTGACATATGCTGAGATTTTTGGATTTGTCCAGCCTTGAACTTTGAAACAATTGCTTTTTGCCCATTGTTTGAACCTAATGCATATCTGTAGCAGACATAAGCAAACATTTTCTCTGACTATGCCAAAAGCTGCATTATACAGATAAGCCCTAGAAGAGTACAACTGAAGACAGTTTATCAGCCCTGGCAAAGAATCTTAGGAGTCATAAACAAATATAGCTTATATTGTCCCTATCTGGAAGTTAGCCCAACTGCTGCTGCCTTTGTGAAAAATTAACATATGCATTGTCCATACAGATTTCTCTCTCATATTCTCACTTTCCCATTCAAAATAAAACATGGCAATACATACGAGCACTTCGCTGCTGTGCTCTGATACAGCTAGTCATGTACTGTATGGATATATGTGTTTACCATGGATTACTCAATGGTCCCCTTGAATCTCAATGGGCCTCTCCTCTCAATCAGTTTAATAATATTTTGGAGGTCAGAAAATATTTATATAAAGATAACTCTGAAATATATTCTTATTCCTGTTTTCTTTTAATGCCCAGTAAATTTAAAAATACCCGTTCTATAACATTTCTCTCATGTGTTTGTTTAGATGATGAATCTATTAAGATTTCTTAACAAGTTCCCCACTTCCCAAATATTACTTCTTACTTGATTTTATTCATTTTCACCTGCTATAAAAAACACATGATTTTGCCAATGGAAAAGTTGCATTTGAATACAGGAAATGAGTATGCGGTATAGTAGGGACAGGAAATCACAAAGGAATTTGTAGGTTTCTTGGTTCCAGGCAACCAATACAAAACTCTATAAATATACAGCCAAAAATGCCTGATTTTTGCTTTCATTTAATCATTTACATGAGCTCTTCCCACAATGAATAGCTCCAAAACTCCTGATGACTACAGAGCTGGGGCTTCTAATATTTGTTCCCCTTGCATTCAAGCCAATTTATCTCCTTCAGAGGTTGGCCTAGCATATTGTACACATAGTTTAGGTTGGTTTTGGATGTTACCCGGCTTCTAGAGCGTGTAACTATCTGTAGTGTAAAGGAATTGTGTAGTATCTCTTTAAATAGTTTGAACTCTCTAGTGACACTCAATGTCTTCTATATTTTAGAAGCCACCAGAAACCTGTCAAGAAAGCAGTGGGTACATGTAGCTAGACCTTGCAAATTGTATATGGTTTAATAAGCATAGTTCCTTAGACCCCTATTGCATTCGGTATGCAATCCAGTCCAGTGAGAGGTTGTGTCACCACCTGCCCCGTAACTCTTGGGTGTCTCATAATGCTTTGCAGTTGTAGCTCTCAAACTTGGCCACTCACAAACAGCATGTAAGTCATACCCTCAGTGTCTGCAAAAAAGTTGCAATCCTTGTCCAGCAACTCTGACATCAGCAGCCTGTTGGCGACATCAGCCACACTTTGGCTTCCTGGCAGACTTGGTTACTACCTGTAGGGTGACACACCCAACACACTCCCAGTCCCAAATTTTCCCCCAAGAAACATGTGTTCTGCACTATCCAGCCTTTTTCTGGGCAATTTAGATATTAGAAGTCTGTGTCAATGTACAACAGTTTGTTACTTTAACTGGAGTTACCAAACAATTCAGTTTAAACACAACACTGGATTAGTTTTGATTAAAAAATAAAAGAAATTGATTTAATCACAAAGAGTTAGATTTTAAGTGAGTACAAGGTATTAAAGTCAGAAATGGTTACAAGAGAAATAAAGATAAAATGCTTCCTAGTAGATAAAACTTAAACTAGACTTGGTTCAAGGTAAAATCCTTACCACATAACATATTCCCAGTAACAGGGCTGATCAAATTTTCAGGTCAGAATCTCTTCCAAAGTCCAAGGGTTGGTTCCTTTGTCTTCTTAGGTGAAAGAGATAAAGAGACCCTGGACTGGTTTTGCCCCTCACTTTTATAGTCCAATCATCCTTTATTATGCATTCTCCTGAGGATTATCCCTAGAAAACATTCCTTCCCACTGTGAGAACAGAGACATGGAGTCTCATGCTAAAAGAGGTTCCATGTGGTTGTTTGCTAAAATGCAGATTGATCTGTTCCTGGCCCCCTTTATTGCCAATAGGCAATCACCAGTCAATTTTGATGCTATCTGGCTTGAGGCATTAGTTTGCCCTTTGTCGTTCAGGAACACGTTTACTCCACCCCCTTGATGCCGTTTCACGGATAGGACAGAAAAAGGATCCTTGGGATTTTTGATTAAACTCACTGAGCTTCAAACACTTTTGCCAGTTTCTTTGATTTTATTTATTAATGAAAAAAAACAAATCCACTGATCTAGTTCATCAAAACACAAGCAGAACAAACTGGCATGTTTCACGCAACTCTGGTTCTGTATCATATTTTATGTCAGAGGTGGGAAAGGAAATGAAGTCTCAGCCCACTCAGCCTGGAAAAAAACAAACTCTGCTGTCCCCAAAATATAATTCCTTTGCTTTGTTAGCTTCCAGGCTGCTTACTGTGTACAGCCAGTGCCAAACGTATAATTAGTCTTGCTTGGAAATAGCACATTGGAGTAGCCAGGCATGTTCATTTTGCATAATCAACATTTAAATTCAATAAATATTTCAGTTCTGAAAAATAAAACAATGATAGGATAAAAAATCCTAAAGCAATGTATTAGTCTGTCACAATATGATTTACAAAACATTGCATATGACTAGTAAATTCAAGCAATTTAAAGTAATGACCTCAGGCTTAATTGTACTTTTTATTTCATTTTCAATTCACTTTATTAAATATATAAGTACTATATATTAATCCAGTGTTTCTCAACCTGGGATCGCAGGATGGATCGGAGGGGCGAGGGGTCACCAAGATCGGCATTGGGGATGGCAAGCAGGGCAATTGCCCAGAATCCCATACAACAGGGGGCCCTGTAAAGCTAAGTTACATGCTTCTGCCCTGGATGGTGGGGCTCAGGCTTTGGCTTGAGCCTTGAGCAACAGGGCTGAAGCATGTAAACTTATCTTTGTGGGGCCCCCTGTGGCATAGGTCTCCAGGCAATTGCCCTGCTTTCCATTGGATGGGACCTATTCCCTAGCAGCAGCCACGAATATTATTAATAATTTACTTAAATATCATCATTAAGTTTTAGTGTGGGGAGGGGGGGATGTCAGATTTTTTTTAAATCCAAAGGGGGTTGCCAGCACAAAAAGGTTGAGAAACACTGTTCTAATCTGTTATAATTACCGTTTAGATCTATAACCTACTTGCATTGTACTCTCATATACTAGACAAAAGTTGGTATAGTCAATACTTGGATAGAAAACCTCCAATGAAAACTATGGTTGATTGGCATTAAGTAGCACCATTTCTCTTCCATTAGTCCTAAGATAATGCCATGACTGTGGTGCTAAAAGGCATTGTGTTGCTAGAGTAACAGGGCCAGATGATCAGATTTCTATTTCAGCTACACCAGTGTAAGTCTGGAATTGGAATTACTCTGAATTTACATGCCTGGCTATCTTTAGGGTAAGTGATCAAATGGAAGTCCTGAACCCTTGCAATTATTAATGATTGATCCCATGGCTTTCTTTTCTAAAAAAAAGCACAGTGTGATCCTAGAAAATTTCCTTCATATGCAGTACATCCTACAGAAAGTTTTGAGATTCGTAACGAAGAAAGGTGTAATATGAATTTGAAGTACTGTGGTAAATACACAGCAAGCACAGGAACAGTTCAACTAATCTGGTGGGTTTTTCCCCCTGAAGAGCAACTCAAATGCTTCTGATTGAAAATGCGAATGTTAGTTCATAGTTTTGCATAGCGACATGTGCTTTTGTCTTTAAGCAAAAGAAAAGTCTATTTAAAAGATGTGTTACTGTTAGAAAGTTGTGTGTGTGTGTGAGTTTTGCCACTGTCTTATTTGTAGCCCTCCTACCTAGGTTACATAATGCCAACATTCATTTGCAAGATCTGTTGTTATTCATGCTGCTTTAGAACAGTGCCAGATGTGTGATGTTTTAAGGCTTGGTTCTGTCTGATAATCTTTTTTTCTCTAAGAACAAAGCTTCAGTTAGCTACATCAAGGATGGATTTAGTTCTGTGTTTAAATGAGATTGCAAACTCCTTGAGAGCAGGGGGGAGAGAGAGATTACATGGATGGATGGTCGTGAACATGTTACTGGTCAAGTAATAAATAATAAGTTCCAAAGCCCAGTCTTGAGTGTCAGTCACATTCAGCTGTCCTCATTACAGAATTTCAAGATAATGAAGAACTCTACTGTTATATCAGTCTCTATCATCACTGACTGACTCCTTTAGGGCAGTGGCTCTCAACCTTTCCAGACTACTGTGCTCGTTTCCAGAGTCTGATTTGTGTTGCGTTCCCCCAAGTTTCACCTCACTTAAAAACTACTTGCTTACAAAATCAGACATAAAAAAATCAGAAATAAAAAGTGTCACAGTATGCTATTTCTGAAAAATTGCTTAGTTTCTCATTTTTACTATATAGCTATAAAATAAATCAATTGGAATATAAATATTGTACTTACATTTCAGTGTATATTATATAGAGCAGTATAAACAAATCACTGTCTGTATGATATTTTAGTTTGTACTGACTCCACTAGGACTTTTTTTGTAGCCTATTGTAAAATTAGACAAATATCTAGATGAATGCCACTGAATCTCTGTACCTACTGTGGGCAGACTTGCGGTTCCAGGATTGGACTCCTGAGTCATCTCAGGACCCAGATGTAAATCTGTGGTAAAGATCATCCTCAACTCGAGGTATCGCCAATCAATCAGCATCACCCCCTGGAAGACCTCCACGTACCCCTGGTTGTGAAACATTGTTTTAGGGGATACAGGTCCAGCCACAGTTGACTCATTAGCTGCCAATCCCAGCTGAGGCTGTAGGTGATGAAGAGCACCTTTACTGTATAAGGCCAGCAAAAAATAACCTGAAGGGAGAACTGGGGAGAGTTGCAAGAAACCCCATGAGTTAGGAGGGGAGCTGAACAGAAAGGAACTCCCAGGAGAGCAGCCCTGAGATACAGTGCTCTATAAAAACAGCAAAGAGTCCTGTGGCACCTTATAGACTAACAGACGTTTTGGAGCATGAGCTTTTGTTCGTGAATACCCACTTCGTCAGATGCATGTAGTGGAAATTTCCAGGGGCAGGTATATATATGCAGGCAAGCTAGAGATAATGAGGTAGTTCAATCAGGGAGGATGAGGCCCTGTTCTAGCAGTTGAGGTGTGAAAACCAAGGGAGGAGAAACTGGTTCTGTAATTGGCAAGCCATTCACAGTCTTTGTTTAATCCTGAGCTGATGGTGTCAAATTTGCAGATGAACTGAAGCTCAGCAGTTTCTCTTTGAAGTCTGGTCCTGAAGTTTTTTTGCTGCAGGATGGCAACCTTAAGGTCTGCTATAGTGTGACCAGGGAGGTTGAAGTGTTCTCCTACAGGTTTTTGTATATTGCCATTGCTAATATCTGATTTGTGTCCGTTTATCCTTTTCCGTAGCGACTGTCCAGTTTGGCCGACGTACATAGCAGAGGGGCATTGCTGGTATATGATGACGTATATTACATTGGTGGACGTGCAGGTGAATGAACTGGTGATGGTGTGGCTGATCTGGTTAGGTCCTGTGATGGTGTCACTGGTGTAGATATGTGGGCAGAGTTGGCATCGAGGTTTGTTGCATGGATTGGTTCCTGAGCTAGAGTTACTATGGTGCGGTGTGCAGTTACTGGTGAGAATATGTTTCAGGTTGGCAGGTTGCCTGTGGGCGAGGACTGGCCTGCCACCCAAGGCCTGTGAAAGTGTGGGATCATTGTCCAGGATGGGTTGTAGGTCCTTGATGATGCGTTGGAGAGGTTTTAGCTGGGGACTGTATGTGATGGCCAGTGGAGCCCTGTTGGTATCTTTCTTGGGTTTGTCTTGCAGTAGGAGGTTTCTGGGTACACATCTGGCTCTGTTGATCTGTTTCCTTATTTCCTCATGCAGGTATTGTAGTTTTGAGAATGCTTGGTGGAGATTTTGTAGGTGTTGGTCTCTGTCTGAGGGGTTAGAGCAGATGCTATTGTACCTCAGTGCTTGGCTGTAGACAATGGATCGTGTGATGTGCCCGGGATGGAAGCTGGAGGCATGAAGGTAGGCATAGCAGTCAGTAGGTTTTCGGTATAGGGTGGTGGTAATGCACGGTGCAAATAAGTGATGGTCACATTACCACCACCAGGATCCAGGCTGGTAAAAAGAACCCTGTTTCCTCCTACTAGTCAGCTTTTATCTGAAAACTCTGCCATGTGACAGTTCTGACTCCAGGGCTCAAAGTGCAAAAGGTGATGGTGAAGGAGTATGAGGTAATTCTTCGGTGATGTCCTTCAGTGTGTATCACCCCTGGATGAGAGTTTCCCCTTGTCCCATAAATTGGTTTTAGCTACTGTATTGGGAATTGAGGAGCTTCTTCTGGACACACAGCTTTTTAAATGGGTATCAATTGGCCACTTTCCCCTAGGATGGGTAGCTCTTGCTATAGCTAAACTCAGTGATTAAAGGCTCTTGTTATCAAGTTGCTTGCCCCAGCCACAGCCACATATTACTCTTGGTATGAGAACGACAGAGATTAGCATATGAGTATTAGTAATCCATTCCCCAGTATTTGGAAAGTCTGAAGTATGTATTTACAGCAATTGTAACAAAATAATTAAGCCTGACAGACTCTCCATTGATATATAGACTTACATTTGGCCTAAGCCTCCAGTGTCACAGCAGAGGCCTCCAGCACAAGTACACCTCAGTCCTTCCTATTCTTTGCCTGTGGCACAGTCTTGTCTCCAGTGGGCTGTAATACTTTAGTCTAATTTCGGCTGTTGGGTTAGTGTGCAGGTGCTGGGTGGTGTTGGTGGCCTGTGATGTACAGGAGGTCAGGAGTAGATGATCTGGTGGTCCCTTCTGGCCTTAAACTCTCTGATTCAGCTGGCGCGCTAAGTCATCTCAGCAACTGAACACTCTGAAAGCTGTGAGAGTTGATGACTATCTAGGATAGAAACTGAGGTAAGGCCTGCAGTAACATGCCATGCTATAAAGGGCTAGGACAGAGTGCACTCTGCAAAAGTTCTTTTGTGGAAAGACAATAGTTCTTCTTAAGGCAGCTACTCTGGGTCTTCTCCCTCTCACAGCTAAATGCAGCTTTTTTTTTTTTTTTGTGTGTCTTTGAATCAATTACTTTTGTATAGGGCCTTTATCTCATGAATGTATTCAACTACACACTTTAACAGGCAATTTCTGTATGAATTAAAGACAAATTGGCAGCCTAAAGACAAGTGGCAATGTGCCATCTGGGATGGGTAATGTCAGATGGACTACCTGGCAGTTGCTCCAGGTACTGTACTATCACTCAAGAACAGACTCAATCAAACAAACAATGGAAGATTCTGTCCCCAGCAAACCTAGCAGCAACGCTGCCCAGTTTTGGAGGGAGCTGTCTCCACAGAAGCAACAGTTTTCATGCTGGCAAAAGCCACCTATTTGGGGAGAAAGCATTGATCATAAGTAGCAAAGAATCCTGTGGCACCTTATAGACTAACAGACGTTTTGGAGCATGAGCATGAGCTTTCGTGGGTGAATACCCACGAAAGCTCATGCTCCAAAACGTCTGTTAGCAGGATTCTTTGCTGCTTTTACCGATCCAGACTAACACGGCTACCCTCTGATACTTGATCACAAGTGAGAGGTAGGAGGAGAGGGATGGGTAAACTCCATGTCTTTACCACCCCAAAAGCTACTAGAGGGTTGGCGGAGGATTGTTAGTTTCCCATTCTCCTCAGTTGTACTTTGTTTTGTCTTCCTCTTCTCCTCAGTCCTCTCAAAGGTTTGATATCTTCTGGCAACTTAAAAAGGCATATACACATCAGACGTTAAGGGCAGAGAGTAGGAGACAAAATAAACACACCGTTTTAGAGGAGGGAGAACCCGGCCCTCATCTCCCAGAGAGAAAAAATTCATTTTAATAATGATGTTTTAGGGCTGCTAGGCCCCCATCCTTCTAGGTTCTTCTGATTTCTTACACCTCCTTCCCAAGCCATCAGCATTTCCACTGCTGAGGAAGAAAGAGGGGACCTAGAGCTGAAGGCTGGGTATGATGTCTCATACAAAATGACATAGCTTGCATTTCTGGGATGATAGGCCTGTCCTGTGTTCTGGTTTAGGACAATGTAGCATCTGGGGAGTACAGGATCCAGAGAGGAGAAAAAGAGCCGACTGGCTGCTCCAGGGTCACATGGCTACAGAAGAGCAGAGAGAGGAGGAAGCCCCCAGGAACTCCTGGGTGGTGTTTTGTTTGTTTTTGAGGGAACAAATCTTTGTTTGGAAAATGAACACAATCTTGAGTCAAGAGCTATTCTGAGATGGGTGGAAATAAGGCAAATTTTCCCTCAGTGATACATCAATATTGGAATTGTCAGTGCATTGCCATACGTTTTAATTTCTTGTGAACATAAGCTTTCACTACTAAATAATGCGCTCTTATAAACACCCTGTGACTGGTTCCCCCAAGGGTGCCACCTGGAACTGGGATACCACTGCCCCCCCAACCCACCAACCTGGGCTCCCTTTACACTGTACTGGTGTGACCAGTCTGCCAAGCCTTCTCCCAGGCTCCAGCACACATATAGGCAGGGACATATAGGTAGGGACACACCAAGCTGCAGTACATACAGATACTGATCAGCTCTGCATGGGGAGGCTACAGCAAAGGAACTGCCCAGCTACTCAAGTGCACACTCCCCCCCCTCTGGAATAAAACCGCAGAATTATACCATTTTGCACTGCACAGAGATCTGTACAGAATAAGATCATGAAATTCTCCTCCTCCCTCAATATGGAGAAGGACATTAGACAGCTTTCTGCCCCAAGTTATGACTCCCAAACACTGGTTTTAGACAAAGCAAAAATAAGTTTATTAACTACAAAAGATAGATTTTAAGTGATTATAAGGGATAGCAAACAGATTAAAGCAGATTACCTAGCAAAAGAAACATGCAAACTAAGCTTACTGTACTAAACCCAAGATATGAGAAGCAAATTCTCACTCAAAAATGATGATTCAAGCAGGCTGCAGAGATTCTTAAGGAGCCATCTGCACTAACTTATAGCTTAAAAACCCCAGGTGTTTCTCTCATAGGTTAAAAATCCCTTTAGCCTGGGACTAGCATGTCACTCCCCTCTGCCCCCCTCCCCAGTTCAGTCCTTGTTCCTTAGGTGTTTCCAAAAGTCTCTTTGAGGTTGGGAGTCAGTGAAGAACCATGATGATGTCACTCCCCTGCCTTAAACAACTTTTGCATATGGCAGGAACCCTTTGGCTCAAAGCTTGGTTCCCACTCCAGTCAGTAGAAAAACACTGGTATTCCAAGGTGGAGTCCAGTAACAGGTGACCTGGTTACATATCCCTGTAGTGCCATAGCAGCCATGAGTCAGAGGCTGTTTACAACGTCATCAGGAAAGCTTCCTGGTGGGATATTAGCTTCTTCTAAGGCCTATTGTTTTCTCCTAATGGCTCACCAATCTGAATGGGCCTTTCCCAGCCAGCCATCTCTACTGACAGTCTTGTGCCTAGTGGATGTTCCTCAAGTATAAACACATTTGTAATACAGATACATAGTCCATATTCCTAGCTTCAGATACAAAAATGATACATGCATACAAATTGGATAATTATTCAGTAAATCATAACCTATCCAATGATCTCACATGACCCATCTTGCATAAAATACATCATAGTTATGCCATATCATAATATCTCTATGAAGAATATGGGATGCAGTGTCACACTGGCCCAAAGCTCATCAGGTTCCTATCTGCTGAGGATTCCAGTCCCCAAACATTTATAACCTGTGCCCTGTGAGCTGCCAATCTAGTGGAGTTCAGAAATTCCACAGGAAAAGAACTCACCTGTCACTAAGATTGTTGTTTAAAGACACAGGATTCTTTATTGCCTCAGTGATGCAGGACAGAGACAGGCTCACGGCTCTGTATAGAACAAGGTTCAAACTATAGTGTCTGACCCTAACCACAACAACCCCAGCCAGCAAGGGTAGAGAGAGTCTAGGAATCACCATCTTTGGAACCAGAGTAGGGAGTGTCCAAAAAGTTCAGTCACTGTGAACGTTTCAGTTATCAGTGTACCTGCACTGCCTTTTGTGCATGCCTTACACCAAGATTAGAGCTTTGAGAGAGTGGAGAGTCACTTTGACATCCAAGGGACTGCCCCTGAGCACCCTCTGTCAGACAAAAATTCCTCCTTCTCCCTGGTAACAAATAAATTTAGGGAAGCCAGTTAGCTTTCTCCATCTTCCCCCTGGTAGCTTGAAGGATGGGGTCAGGGGAAAGGCCCAGAAGTACTAATTAGAAGGGTAGGGTCAGGCCTTTTAGTATTCTAGATCCAGCTAAGTTATTCCTCTTAGAGGGATTTAAAGCAGATGAAACAATTCAAGTGTAAAGCTTCCTGTTTAACCATTAATGCTGGAGAGCAACTAGTTCTTAATTACTTTGACAGGCACTGAGTCAACTTGTCAGCTAACTACACACTAAGATCTTAAGGTTTTTTTTTAAAGAGAGACAAATGGAGGTGACAAGGCCATACTTCAATTTCATGGACTGAGAAACAATGTAATAAGACCTGAAATCTGTGAACTTTGAAGTTGACACATCTGATTAGATGTGGATACTCAGTGCTTTGAATGCTCACTAAAATATGGTGACTGAAATATTCCATAGTGAACGAGCCAGTGTAAAGTACTGCATTCTTTTGACATATTACTTACCTTAAAGGGATTCCTTTCCCTTCAGATCCAACTTTGTCCCTACCCTACAAAAACAGGTCTGCTTTTGCTTCTATTGCTGGTAAATAATCTGAAGTCAGAAATGTTAAATCAGCAAACATATAAATAGCACTTTTTTGCTAAAGAAACAAATCCTGCATCACTGTGCTCCTATTGCACTCTCTTATGTCCTTAATACTTGGTTTTTCATCCACATATGTCTTGGAGAGAGAGAAGCCTTCTGATAGCATCTGAAAAATATCTAGAAAACGGCCTTTGCCAAGACATTCAGATTTGCATTTTGAACCCTCCAAGTTCTGGAACACACTGCTTTTGGGTTTTGATTCAGGCCATTAGAGGCAAGCTGTGCAATTCAGATCCAGCTTTGGACACATACCACCGCCACATTCTGCTCTTTGATATTCTGAACTGGTGCTTTGGTTGGGCTCATCTCATTCTAAAGGAGAGACTAAATGTAATTATGTATAACATGAATGATTGGAAAACAACACACCTGCAAGGGTGGTGGGGGGGTCATGTGTGTGTGGTTGTAGTTCTGAGTAATATGAAATATTGTTCTGCTCTGCCTACCATGTCTCCAGACCCAAAGAATGAAGTTTTATGGGCATGTGTGATGCTTCCTGGGGCACTGAGGGCTGGAAGCCACCTTGTTCCCACCTGCATCCAGTGTGAAGGAGTCCTGCCTGTGTCGTCTGGGTGTTCACTCCCTACCACAGCCAGTCAAACACTCTCCTCTGGGCTGTATCAGACATGTCTTTTCCCTCCAGGTTACAATAGATGCTCCTCATTCTCCCAAGTCCTTTCAAAGTGTCACCCTCTGGTATCCAACCTCTTATCACTGGATACCTACAGAAAACCCAGATCTTCTTCCAAAGGAACAGTGTACCCCAATTTAACCATAGCCCACCACTCCTGTATTGCACACAACCCCTGACTTCAATTATAGTAAAACAAAAGGATATTTAAGACAGGATAGGGATTTAAATAGAAACAAGTAATTACAAATAAAACAAACTCATAACACATTTAGAACAGCCTTCCAAGGGGAATAGTATAGGCAAAAACCCTAACTTGTTTTAAGACTGATCTTGATAAATTTATGCAGGAGATTATATTTATATGAGGAGATTATAAATAATCGCATATGGCCTATCTGTGACTGCTATTAGCAAATTTCTCCAATGGCTGGAGGTGAGGCAGCTCTGAGTTATTACAGAGAAGTTTTTCCAGAGTGTCTGGCTGGTGGGTCTCACCTATATGCTCAGGGTCTAACTGATCACCGTATTTGGGATTAGGAAGATTTTTTTTCCCCTATTCAGATTGGCAGAGACCTTGGAGGTTTTCACCTTCCTCTGCAGCATGGGGCATGGATCACTTGCTGATTTGAACTAGGGTAAATGGTGGATTCTCCATAACAAAGTCTTTAAACCAAGATCTGAGGACTTCAGTAACTCAGAGATTACAGGCCTATTACAGGAGCAGAAGGGTGAGGTTCTGTGGCCTGCAAGTGTGCAACAAGTCAGACTAGATATCATGATTGTCCCTTCTGGCCTTAATGTCTGAGTCTATAATTAAAACAGAAAAACTGCCATACTGGGTCAGATTATGGTCCCTTGTGTCCAGTATCTGTCTCCAACTGTGACCTGTGTTGGGCCGGTGCCAAATTATTATGAATTGCTGTGACTGATGAATAAATATGGCAAGCATGAGTTTGGTATGGGTTAGTCTGTCTGAACTTGCTAGAGGATTCTGGGAGTGGGATTTTCTTAGCACTAGATAAATGATGTGGAAAACTACTGGAGGTGCTAATAGCAGCTTGATCTGCATTTATGTTTCATCTTCGAACTTTGGAATATATCAGCAGGGGACCAGCTCACAAAGTAAAGAAAACGTAATATCATGTGATCAGTGGGCTTGGTGCACGCTGACCTGGGTCAAAGTGACCACTTTGGATGGCATCACGGTAAGAGCTTAGGTGAATGATTGATGAGTAGATGATGTTTGAACTTTAGTTTGTGTCTGTTCTGCAGCCCCCTCCTTCCAAAATGCTAATTTAAAAAAAAAGAGTGATGAATGCCCACCGGGCATATTTCTGGACATGTGACTCCTTTGAGAACAAAAGGTATAAATACTTTGCTTAGCAAATTGGTTAAGTTAGTTCCCCAAATAGCATCTGAAAAGGTTCAAGACTATGAGACAGAAGTCCTCGGGGTGAACTAGAGGACAGACTAAGTACCTGAAAGCAAAAAAAAGAGAGAAAAAAAGTCGTCTCCGTCTAAAATTGGTAGCCATACCTGCTTTGTTTGCCAATCAGGATACTGTGTAAAGCTAACATAGCTACTGAGGATTTATGCTTGGGGAGCTGAGGCTTATTGGAAAAGATGTGGGGAAGTGGGATACCATGAGGAAACACAAGAAGGAGGGTGCAACAGGGGAAACCTCCCGATCCACATTGAGAACCACATTGAGAAAGTAGGGCAATTGGCTAGTTATCTTAGGTGCCTGTGCATGAATGCAAGAAGCCTGGGAAACAAGCAGGAAGAATTGGAAGTCCTGGCACAGTCAAGGAATTATGACTGTGATTGAAATAACAGACTTGGGGGGGTAACTCACATGACTGGAGCACTGTCATGGATGGGTATAAACTGTTCAGGAAGGACAGGTGGGTGAGAAAAGGTGGAGGAGTTGCAGTGTATGTAAGAGAGCAGTATGATTGCTCAGAGCTCCAGTATGAAACTGGAGAAAAGTCTGTTGAGAGTCTTTCAGTTAAATTTAGAGGCGAGAGCAACAAGGGTGATGTTGTGGTGGGCCTGTGCTATAGACCACCAGACCACCTTTTCTCATAGTACTTAATAGTTCCAATCCCAGAGGGAAAGTGGACATGAAAAAAAAGATACAAATATTTGAGCCTTAATCTTTGTTTGGTGCAAGATACAAATCAAAGTCTGGTTTGGGGAGAATGATGAGGAATATCTTCTAAATCAGCATATCTATGAAATTGGCATACCAAGTGCCAGCTCCTGCCCAGGTCCTTTGCCTCAATTGAATAATGAGGAATACATGGCTAAAATTAGCCCAGATGACTTGTGTGTCAGTATTGTTAAGTAGTTTTAGTGTTATAAAAATGTGCTTTGTGTTTAGACTTCATTTAATGCATGCTGCAATCTAGAAGCATTCATCTCACTTATAACCTCTGTATCACATATCAGAGCATTTGCATTGTAAGTTTCTAACTGTGTAAATCACCAGAAAGCAAAGAGACATTAGTGTGAAATGCTGGCTTCCAATAGAAAGTGTTACATCCTGCCCCACAAGAAAGGCTCATCAACACCCTAAGAACTATTGTGGGACAAAGAGGACAAAAGACTTTGCTGACTGCTCTTCCTCACTGCTATCTCCCCGCTACCACGCAATCAAGAGAGATATGCAAGCGAATTCTTCCCATCAGCTTACAATTTGAATCAAATGGCGGGGAGTGGGGGGGGGGAGAGAATAAATGAAGTTGTTTCCTTTTCCTATATAAGGACTCTTTAGCTAGTTTATTATAGGATTGGCTACAAACATTGACTTCAGTGAGAGATTTAACATGCAATTGACCTGGGGTAAGTGACTGGTCCTTTGGGACTAGGAATAACCTGAATTTTGGTGTTATCTGTGATGTAAGGAACCATCTATCAAAAAGGTAAGAGATTGGAGTACCCCGGGTTGATAAGGTTGCTCCATGATATGGTTGTTTTAGTGTCTAAGGAGTTTACAATTAATAATAAGTTGGAGAAATCCAAATATAAAATTCACAACCAATTTGAGATTTATTCCCTTTTCCTACATCTGCCCTGAGGTTGATATGCATGCTTTTGAGCCACTGCAGGACAGAGTGACTCTATGTACAGTAAATACATCCTGTAAACATAATATGCAGATAAGTAAAAGGTACAATATTAGAGGAACAGTGACCAACTGGGATGTAAATACCAATCAAATATTGTTCAAAGAGGAATAAACAATTCTTCAGCTTGTATGTTGCCAAAAGCCATTGATTGTATTGCTATTGTCCATGGAGCCAGCCAGTGAGCCAGCATTGTCTAATAATTCAGGCATGGGAGCAGGATTCAGGAGATATGGGTTCTGATCCCAGTTCTGATATGGACTCCATATGTAGGCAATATTTTCAAACGTGGGTGCTTCAATGTTAGGCAACTAAATCTCTATGTGGGCACTTACATAAGTTGATTTTTCAGAGGTGCAGGATTCAATAGGAGGAATGGGTGCTCTAAAAGGCTATCTAAGTGCCTACATACGAAGTTGGGAGCCTAACGTTAGGCTCCCAAGTTTGAAAAGGTTGGCCATAATATCTCATCTTAGTTTCATCATTTGTAAGTCAGCATATTGCCACAGCTACCTCACAGTCTTTATGGGCTAAAAATCTTATTTACTGAGGGCATCTGACAGAAAAACTCATACTAAAAAAAAATCTTTATATATTCATGTCCATGAGCTTGAAAGATTTTGTGCAGCAATACTATAATCCAAAGTTCCAGTGTTCAGACTTCCAGGCATTATAAATACTTCTGGTGGCATAAAATAGAGAATAGAACTTGAATCAGGAAGGGAAAAATAGAAAACAATAAAAGAATGTCATGCTGTTGGAAAAAGCAATATATAGAATGCAATGAGATGAGATTTTCTTTGGAAATATTGTTCCTTTATTGAAGATAAAATATTGGCTGTTAGAGACATTTGTGTGTGGCATTAATGTTAGCAATACAGTGGGTGACTATTTCCTTCTCTTTGCTGTGGCATTGGAAGAATTGGGATTTATCATCTTAGACCTATCATTTTCTACTAAAATATTGGTATTTTTATCTGCATGCACTTATGCAACAATGAAATTTGTGCCACTACCCTGTCAGAGTGATTTATACTTCAATGATTACAGCTCTAGGTGGATGATGGAAGGAAATATTTCCTGAACAGTATGTCACCTTTGCAGTTTGGGTTAGTGGATAGTTTCAAATCAATTTAAATCTGCCTACAGGAAACACCATTAAATATTGATCCCTGAGGGATTCATTATCCCAAATGATAGATTTAGCCATTAGCAGATGTCTGGTAAACAAAGAAGGGTTTTGACAATTCAAGGTGATGAGAGGGAGCTACTATGCACAATCTTGCATGGGACAAGTGGAGGTTGACTTCAAAACAGAGTGTGGTGGCAGCTGTGAGTCACCCATGTGCTTTATGACAATGGTGCAAATGAAAGAAGGATGGTAGTTCTTCTACCCTGCTTGTTATGACAGTATTTGTGTGCTTCAGTGGTGTTTGAACAATTAAGATATAGGGGCTATTAATGTAGCTGACAACTGTCTTAGGATGGAATTAGCTGCCACCCAAGTTAAAGTCTGAGTCTGAGAGCACTGATGTGGTGGAACTGAGAGAGTCTTAAGAGTTAGTCAGTTCCTTGCCATATTTGATCCAGAGAAGTTCTTCAGTAGAGCCATGGGACTGATCTTCAGATGCTCAGTCTAATCCTTGATGTCAAGCATGACCAGAAGACCACTGACTGTCCAAAGAAGACAGACCATCCTCGTTGGTGACTAATGACAGTGGAGTTAAACTGATTTATACTAGCTAAGGATCTAGCCCATGCACCTCATTAAGTGAGATCAGACTCATGAGGGGGGAGGGGACAGCAAGTTTTTGAAAGCAGGAATGATGTCTACCTCTACCCATAGACTGTCTAGCACATCTTGGGGACTACTAAATAAATACACAATTCCTTCTCCAGAAAGGACCAACACAGACTAGGCCAGGTCTGCTCCATTTAGTACAATTCAGGGCAGATAGCAGAAAGGCTGTACTGAGTCACAAACAGGGGATGGAGAGAGAGAGTGTTATTAACTTTTCCTTTCCTTTTAAATTCAGACATAAAGTAATGTTTCTCATACATTGTAACAAGATTTTATATTAAGGCTATAATTACCCATCACATAGTAGCCATATAATTGATATACCATCACCACACCTGGAGATAGATGCTCAGTTTTATCCTTGATGTCAAGCATGACCAGAAGACCACTGACTGTCCAAAGAAGACAGACCATCCTCTTTGGTGACTTATTGTTAAGGAGATTATACAAAATATTCTTCAGTAGACAGAAGTACAACAGTACCATGCTGTCTTCCTGGAACACAAATAGTACACACAACTGAACAACTAAATGGGATTCTAAAGATTCTGGTCAAGGATCCTTGGATATGATGCACGTTGGCATGAACAACACTCCCTCAAAACACTTTGTAGATCATTAGAATCTTCAGGGATCTTAGAGGGGAGATGAAGGATAGGAAAGAACTGGTGATCTTGGAGGTCCTTCCTGTCCCATAAACAAGAAAAGAGAAAACAGAAGATATTGGAGGTAAGCTGCTGACTGGGCAAGTAGTATCAAGTAGAGGATCTTGAGGAACATTGGGTCAAGTTCTATTGGGAAAGGAGGGTGTTTGGCTTGGACTGGCTCCATATCTGCAGAAGCAGAATCACTATTCTGGTTAACAGAGTAGTTACAGTACCAGGAGGACATTACTCTAGTATATGAAGGGGCAGTTGCTAAGGTGGTAAATACAATACATATTCTCAGACTCAGTCAAGGTAGCACAAATAAAAAGGAATTAAGGTATTAAGAGATGTAAGGTGAAGAAACTCAATTGTCTATATGCTGGTGCTAAAAGTCTGGGTAATAAGCAGAACAGCAATTATACAATGTATAAGTGAAATGATTATAAACAGTAATGCTGTGAGACATCTTTGATTGAATCAGTTTATGTTGGTGAAAGAAACAAGCTTTCAAGCTCACACAGAGCTCTTCAGGTCTGTGGGCATTTCATTAACATGGCTTATGGAGGCACAAATGTGAGGAAAGGTGGCCTAAACAGCACCTCTTAAGATGTTGTCCACACTACGAAGAAGTTTGAGAAGCCCCATTCTATACAAATCCAATTTCCCACACAACATAATATAGAAGTTGCTCCTGTATTCATACAACAGTATTAATAAGTTTGCTTTAAATCAAGAGTAACTAGTAAAATATTGCTTTATGTAATCTAGTGTGAAGTGAGCACAAACCAAATAATATAAATTGCAATGACAGGAGACAAAAAAGGTCATCTATTGACAGAGGCCATTGTATAACAGTTATGAATACTTAATAGAAATATGAAACAGGTGGACTTAATGAAAAGTCTGTGTTAAGACATTGTGGGAAAGGGGCAGAGATTACACCACTAGGACCCAGTTACTTAGATCCATTGGCCAAAACTACATATATAAAGAGGAGGCATCACTACACTTGTATCTTTGCCTTAGAAGAAAGAGGAAGATTCCATGCCCCACCCTGCCAAACATTCTTTCCTCCACAGAGAACTCATGCATAAGGGCAGTTTACTTGAGATTTTTACAGAGGTCCAGGATTTTATCCCAAATCATTAAACTGTTATAAATACGTCATTCTGTCTTACAGCTGCAGTGCATCCTGGTAGCTGTAAATAGCAAGGTCGTCTCAACCAAGCCCACTTCATGAAATGCAATATCCATATTCTCTTTCATAAGCAAAGCAATTCAGAGTTATGTTTTCCCATAAAGATTTAACTTGTCCCTGAGTAGAGCATCTGCTTAAAAATTAGCAGTACTGCTTACTGGAAACTTAATAAAAGAATCTGTAGGAACATTTCTCAGCAAGTCTTTGCATAAAAAGAAGTGCAATCTGTATTTATCCAGAAATACCTGTACTATCTTTAATTAGAGGCAGAGAAAATGAATACAGAAATAGTATTTTGCAGATTCTGCCACAATACAGAATATATACAAGCTATAAAAAGAACTGAAAATAGGATGACGTATACAGCTACATAATGCCAAAAGCATGAAATAAGTAGTTCTAAGAGGACTGGAAATTCAGCTATTCTTGGCACTTGTAACAGGATTCACTCACCAGAAGAGCACATCCTCCTGGCCAGAGATGGCATAGCAGCTCTCTTCCCGTATGGCAGCTTTCTTCTCATATGGCATCCCCTGCCAATAGTCACTCTATTTCTGTGGTGCTGCCTCTTCATGATTCAGTCCTCCAGCTAGGTCACTATATGGTCCCTCCTTCCAGGGGTAGGGGAATCTCATCAGACCACCTGTCCAGATGCTGCCTCCAGCAGTCCTGCACCACTTCCCAGTGACTGGGAGGGCAACACAGGCTTTTGCCATACTGGGTTCCAGCCCAGGAACCTTATACCTAACAGTCAATATCTACAGAGTCACCCTGCTTGGGGCAGTTTCCTTGGACTGCTTCCCACCCTGCCTTGTCAGGCTCTCTTTCCTCGCAACTCTTCTGGAGTTGACCCTTCTTCTAGTACTAGGATCTTAGGTTTACTCTACCCCCGGGTATCTTCTGCCTCCTCACCTCTTTACTCCCAGAGAGTGACTTCAGACTCTGCCCCTGCTACTATAAATTTCTTTGCTTTTTATTCCTTACCCACCTTCTTCCTGGGGTGGTCTTCATCAGCAATTAGTTTTATAATTCCCTGGGCCTCCCTTCAGGTGCAACTTTGAAGTTGAATTGGCCTCTTCTGGCCACCTTAATCCCCTCAGGGCTAGTGTGAGGTGAACACCCCATCACAACACTTAGAATAATACTTTTCCAATTATTCTACTGAATTCTATGGATACATTATCTCTAGCATTTCTCTTTCTCTGCAAGTGCCCCTGATTTGTAAGATCGTTGGCATACACAATAGGCTGATTAACACCATATGCAAAGGGTTGGCCACAGGAAGTGATTCAAAAAGTTATTCCAATCTCACTCCCTTCAGCAATGCTCAAGAATCAGGAGTGACAAAGATTCTTTTTTCCCCTCTTATCATACCTAGGGCTATCCTTATTACATGAGGGTAGGGCAAGCCTTGTTATAGAAGAAGGACCCTGCACCCTGCCCTGAAGATCTTATCTGTGCAATAGGTTGAGATAGCTGTGTGCCCCTTTAGTAGCTGCAGTTGGATGACCGGGATGATTGAGTAACATGGCTATGAAATGGATGCAGTTGGGGCATCATTTCTGGTTACTATAATGGCAGCTTGGGGGAAGACATGGTAGAATTTTCAGGCTTAAGCCAGTGATTTGTCATCCCTTTCCTATGCTGTGTAGGCAGATCACACAGCTCCCTAGGGAGGCAGGGCTAAGGGAATAGAAAAACACTTGCCAGAAAGAGACAAATCTCCTCCTTGTTGCAGTTGCCTCCCACTGGATTAAATTGTTGTCAAATTTTATCCTGTCTTCAACTTTTCCTGCAGCCCTGTAAGCACCATTTAATCTCATCCTTTCATCTCACAGGACATCTCAGGTCCCTATGGTCCATCTCCGCATCCAGGAAAACCACTGCTAAGCAGCTGACAGCGTTCTAGCTAAATCAGCTATCAGACTGAGCAGAACCCCAACTTGTGTGCATACAACCTATAGAGACACTTTACGCCTCTCTTCTCCAGTGTGGGAAGAAGGATCCTTCTCCAGTGGCCCCTGTCCTGTGGATGATGAAGAGAAGGAAGACTGGTCCCTCAAGAATGTGCCTTATGGGCAATGTGAGAGGAAAGGCATGGGCTGAGTATGTGCTAGGATGAGAATAAAGAAGAAATGGGAAGGCTGAGTTAGTGGTGTGGGTTTCTGGGGTTGACAAAAAGAAAGATAATTGGAAAAATACAACACAGGAATAGAAAGGAAGGGAGAGGAGTAGGATAGATTTCGAGGGAATATGGAAATATTAAATTGTATGGAGAAAACAAGTTTGAGAGGGAAACAGAATTGTATCCAATGGATGGAATGATGTGGGAGCACATACTGAGAATGATCTAGAGCAGTCAAACACTTACGGGTAGCTCTGAGTCTTCTGATCTGTACACTGGGGGCAGAATTTGGTCATTAGAGAGGACAGATACTTGGAAATGCCTCTGCTACTTCAGAATGTGTATTGTATCCACAGATATAACAGATAGATATTAATCTGCATTCATAGAACAAATTCAGTATAGGATGAGCAATCAACATTTGAAAAATGTCCCGACACTTCAAGTCTGGGATCTGTGTTATCTAACCATTTCTAAAAAGTGTGGAGTGAGAAAGGGAAAAGTTTGCAACCATAAGGATAAAGCTCATCTGTGCAGGAGACAGAAGTCTCTCAGGAGCAAGTCAAAGACGGTGGAACTAACTCCCATGGGACCTGAGGACCATCACTAACTTCACCAGCTTCCACTCCAAGCACTTCTTTGACCTGCCATCTCTGACAAACACACAGCAACTTGTACATTTAAAGAAACCAGAAAACAAGATTCCTCTTCACACAATTATTTTCCTTGGGAGAAGATGAGAGAGAGCATAAACCACAAATGACAGGTTTTAATCACCTCCATACAACATTAGAAGATGCTCTAACACGGTGGTTAAGGCAGGTCATAGAAGAACTTAAGATTTGTACAAGAATTATATATATCAGACACTTATCAAAATGTCAGACTGAGCACCATACTGCCATCACAGAGCAACATAACTGATTTAATAACTATAGATGTTAGGTCTTCTAAGCAGGCTGGAGACCATCTGCCAACAAAAACAATAATGAAATAAGTCGATGAAAACAAAATTAGAATGGATTCATGCAGGTTATGTCAAACAGAAAAGCAAGGTCACCTCTGACTAACGCAAAACACTGTTAAATAAACAACACAGGACCAATTACAGTATATTAGAGCCTACTGATCCATGGTTAAATAGTATATGGCCCCTTATCAGGAACGAGAAGTCCCAGATAATTGATCAGATTTCACTTTATATTCAAACTGTAATAGCATTTTTCACCAGCTGAAACTGATAATATGAAGTTTCTCCTTAGTCTAGTCATTTAGCAAGAGAAGCTGCTGAGGAGTATTTCAAACAAACAAAACAAAACAAAACAAAACATGGGGAAAAACAGGAAATGATTAATTGTACATTTGTAGTTCTTACTGGAGGCTAGTCATATTAACAGACAATATTTTTGTAATTTCTTTATTTTATATTTTGAAACTGTAAGAGTATCTTTAATGATCATAATCTTCTTAGTGGGTCTTTGAGTGAACAGTGTAATGATGATATGTAAAATAAACAGGGATTTTGCATTTCCTAAAGACCCATTTTAAAAACAACAATAAGAGAGCATGCTTTAAATCCTTCAAAAAAGAAAGTTTTAGAAATCCTCCCAAACACAGTTCAGGCAATATTGTTTTGAAAATTTACTTTATTTTTTGTTCTGTACTGTTGAAATATTTGCTGAGAAAACTTCTAATTATGTACAGAGCTACACTACAGTATCAAAAAGCAATAAAGAATTAGTATGAATTTAAAATAATGTTTATTTCAATTTCTCCCCAAGAAAGACTGCCTATAAAAATGGCTCAGTTGTTTGCTAAAAAATAATGATTTTTTCTCATCTAGGTTATGAAATCCCCAAATATCAGTTGCTTAAAGCTATTCTAGGGACAGTTTGCATTTTGGAATAATTTTCTTGTGGGGAAAAAAATAACTTTTTCCCCTTGATTAAATTCATAGCATTTGGGCTTGGACTGTTTTTATGCCTTCTCTCATTAGCAGTTATTTTTCTCCACCTGCTAAGGAAATTAATTATTTCCTTTCACTTCACCTGTCACAATAACACCTACATCACCTTATATTGTCCCTGATCAGTAAGGACAGACAGCAGCCGTGGTTGGCTGTCTAAATGTTTTATTTAATATGAGGCTCCATTAATTTCCTTGTGGGTGATGTTTATGCTGTAAGGTTTTACTTATGTTGAAATAGATATACAGAACGTAAGTTTTGAGTACAATACAGTTGAGATTACTCTGCAAAACAATAGCACCTTTATATAAATCTAGAATATTTACAGCCCATGTGAAAAACTAGAAAATCTATGATCGGAAGAGTTAGTTAAGAATGTCGAAGGCCTGTATATTATTTGTGGAGACCTTAATAGCTACAATGAATTATGGAAAACTGATTATAATGGCAAATGCCTGGAACAATTAATTTACATGCACAATCTGATATAGCTCAATACTGGAGCACCTACTAGGTTTAATTCAGTGGATGGGAATTACAAGCAGCAATATAGCAAGTAAAAGCAGCTGGGAAATATATAAAAAAAAGATGAAATAGGAAGTGATCACTTCCATATGCTAATTACATATCAAGACCAAGGTAACGTTGAAAACGCTGCAGGAATTGTGGACTCTTAAAGAGTAAGTGTGCTGAGTATCTAAATACCAACTGTATAAATAATAATCTAAAGGAATTTCAATGATAATATAAAGGGAGTTGTAACAGCAGCCCACATAACTATAGGTAAGATATTAAATTGCCACACACTCTGAAATCCAGTTCCCAAGTGGAATGGAGATTATAAAGCAACAATTAAAGAAAGAAATAAGACATACAAACAAGCAAAGAGTACAATGAATTGCAAGGACTTACCTTCAAGTCTGTCACTGAGCGGTTAGAGAGGTTGAAGTGTTCTCCCACAGGTTTTGAATGTTATGATTCTTCAGACTTGAAGCTGGCAGTTTTGCAACAAAAAAACTTCAGAAACAGACTCCAAAGAGAGACTGCTGAACTCGAATTAATATGCAAATTAGATACAATTAACTTAGGTTTAAACAGAGACTGGGAATGGTTGGGTCACTACACTAACTGAATCTATTTCCCTATGTTAAGTTCTTCTCACACCTTCTATGGGTCATCTTAATTATCACTTCAAAAGTTTTTTTCCTCCTGCTGATGATTGCTCATCTCAATTGATTAGACTCTCCCTGTTGGTATGCATACTTCCACCTTTTCATGTTCTCTGTATGAATAAATATCTCCTGTCTGTGTGTTCCATTCTATGCGTCTGAAGAAGTGAGCTGTAGCCCATGAAAGCTCATGCTGAAATAAATTTGTTAGTCTCTAAGGTGCCACAAGTACTCCTGGTCTTTTTACTAAAAAAAATTAAAGCCAATCCAAAAGCAAATTCTATGAATCACATGTGGTGCGAATATTATGACTCTGTTGTGTGTACTGCAGGTAGCCACTGGAAAAAAGTCTTTAAATTTAAGGATGAAATGGTTAGATTTAACCTTTTGGGCTAAGGGTAATGGAAATAGTGAAGATACGTGAACTAAACAAATATACAAGAACTGCTGGGAATTAAGTAGACACGAAGTAACTGGGTGCTAGAAACTGCCACATGCTAGCAAAGTGAAAAGGTGGGTAAAAGACTAGGGTGAAAAGCAGGGCCGGCTCCACACACCAGCCCAGCAAGCAGTGCTTGGAGTGGCCAACGGAAAGGGGCAGCACGTCCAGCTCTTTGGTGGCAATTTGACAGCGGGTCCCTCAGTCCCTTGTGCCTGCCACTAAATTGCCACTGAAAAATGAAGCAGCGGCGGTAGAGCGGCCACCGAAGTCCCGCCGATCACAGCTTTTTTTTTTTTTTCCCCTCCGCCGCTTGGGGCAGCAAAAACACTGGAGCCGGCCCTGGTGAAAAGGAAGATCTGGAAGAAATTAAAATCTTTAGTCATGGGAAATCAACTGTAGCTGGACGGTTGTCTCTCTAGGTGTGGATTTAGAATGACAGAATAAAACAAAGGGAAGAGCAGGACCGTCAAATATGACTAAGATTTGTAAGTTTATAAATGGCAAATGGAGTCAGCACTGCCATTTCTATACTGATGGCTCTAGAGATGACAATACAGGTAGATTGGGAACAGCTTCTTGTATCCCTGAATTTAGAATTAAGAGATCTATCAGACTAGCCCATTTTGTGGCCATTATGATGGGCAAATTGATGGGCATACTGTTGGCACAGACCGGAATAAGGGACGTACACCCAACTATGATTGTTATCCTATCTGACTAGTTATTGGGTATAATGGTGATTGGAAAAGGAACCTCAGAAAGCAGGAATGATTTAATCAATGAAATCTCATTCTTGACTATGGAGATACATATACTTAAATTGTACTATAGTAATATTGTGGATTCTGGTGCATGGCGTGATACTAGGCAATGAAACGGCAGATAAAGCACTGAAAAATGCCTTAAAATGAGGAGGTTGGTATAAAGATCCCTCTGAGCAAACTGCACTTCAAAAGTTTGGTTAAGAGAGAACTTAAGAAGGAATGGCAAGAACTAAGGATCAAAGATTAAAAAAGATGAGGGTTCCCTGAAATATGTGCTAAACTAGAGGATAATGGTATACATAATAGCTATGATAGAAGAAGTGAAGTAACTATATTTTGAGTGCTAACAGGTCACTGTGATATGAATGTTAATTCATATTCTATACAAGCCCAAAGTCCTAGAAACATGCAAAGTCCTAGAAACAGTTGAGCATCTTCTGCTGCAAAGCAAGGAGAATCACATAGAAAGAAAGATTCTTTATGAAGAACTGAGATGCCTCAAAATGAAAGAATATAGTCTGAAAGGATTGAGTATCTGGAAACTGGGGTAGCATTAAAAAAAACATTATTTCATTTTTTTTTAAGGATCTGGGACAGGGTGAGAGGATATAGATTTTTGATATGTGAAAACTGCAGTAGTTGGTAGTCATAGCCTCACATGCTGCTGTGCCAGAAAAGAAAAAAAGAAAAAGGAGGAGTGATTGGGGTAAGCTGTGCCTGGGGAGAAGAACTATAGGAAAGTTGAGTTAACAGCTGTGTAGGGTTCTTAGAACAAGGGGCCAGCTGTTCCAGGAGGGAGCCCTGGGACTTGTGTTCTGGAAGGGCAAGGGAGCTGGGAAACTGGCTGGAAAGCTGCAAGAAGTAGGATTATCAGAAATCCCTGGGAGTTGAGGCTGTGAAACCCTAGGACCAAAAGGTCAGCTGAGGAACTGTTTTTGTCTGTTATGTGCTTGTGTTTGGACAAATAAATATACTTAAGGAGAATGAGTTTGGCAGTGAGTGCTTGTTAAGCTGAGGAAAAGCCACAATCGGCAGGACCTGCAGACGCAGCAGGTAAACAAACTGGCCTGGCCTGCCAGGTGCTTTCCCTAAACAAGCGGCGTCCCACGTTTGGGAAACACTGGCCTATTGAATTATAGCATATTGAACTGAATCTAGAAGGACTTTTACAAATCAGCAGCCTCCCCATTTCTGCTATGAAACCAACCTAAGAACTTTATTCATATCTGTATGTTTAATGATCTCCTAACCATAGTAACACTTTCTTTTCTTTTAAAATAAATCTTAGATTTAGTTAGTAAGAATTGGCTGTATTTGAGAAAGATCTGAAATATTCATTGATCTGGTAGGAAATGTGTCTGTACTTTTGGGATTTTTAGAACTTTAAGTGTTTTAGTAATCCTCACTATATTAGATTTGGCTGTTTGAGCTAAAGTCTGGATTGCTTATAGGGAACTGTATTTTGGCTTCCTGGTAGCCAGGAAGGTATTACAGCAGTTGTTTGGTTACTGTCTTGGTGAAATCTAATTATTGAATAAACCACCAGTTTGGGGGATCATGTGCCCTATTCTTTGCAGTTTGCCCTGATTGAGCATTCTCAGTATAGCCCTTCTAGCGAACATGGTCACATTCCCCAATGGGCAAATGACCTACATTTTTTCAGTCTCCTGTCTTAGAATTGGCTGGGCAAAGAGTTGGCATGAACTTTCTTAAGATCTTTCACTGCATGTGACAAATTTCTCTTGCACAAGATTTTTTTCCTAAAGATTTTAGGAGTTCCAAATTCCAATTCTGGATTTAATGGAGATGTGCATGATACCTTTAACTATGGCGAAGATACCTTCTCTCCATAATTGTATCAAATTATTTACCTTTTTGCTATTAGCACTCTCTTCATCATAAGGTATGCATCAAAGATCCAATGAACACTAACAGCTCAATGATATACTAAATCTATATGACCAGATATAATCCACAAAATGAAAATTCCAAAACAGTTTGTTTTGAAAACACCAAAATTACCTTACTGAAATATTTTGTGTAGACTGTGCCAAAACAGAATGCAAAATATGAAATATAAATATGAAATACAATAAAAAGAACACAGAAATAAAATGAAATGCTAAACCTTTTAAAATATTTGACTACTATTTTTTTAAAGTCAGAACAAGGTTGGAACACAATACCCTATTTGTATACAAATCATTTCCTAATTTTTCCACTGATTTTTTTTTAAATCAGCATGTTCCTATGAAACATTTTTATTTTGACAAAAGAACATTTTCTAACACAAAACTGTTCCCTTAAAATTCTTTGTCACAGTTTTGGTGAATAATAGCTCCCAATTAACTGATGTTCAAAAAGTCACATAGTATGGGTAACAAATAAATGACATTCAAGGCCCCTGATGGTGCCCAGGATCAAAAAGTAACTAGTCTTTCCTGGGTCATAAATTCATGAGAATTAGTATATTCCTTTTTATATTCAAAATAGCAAGTTCAGCAGGCACATAAACTTGCTTCGTTAACTGTAGGCCATCAGCTCAATTTAAGTAATTAATTATCACCTCCAAACCCAAAGACAATTTGGATTATCATTAATTTTCTGATCAAACACAGGAAACAGAGTTGACTGGTTCAGTTTACCGATTCAAGATATTTTCATCCTTCTGAAGCTTATCACCTTAAAAACCTGGGTTAAAATAAAAATGTCACTTTTATTGTCAAATCTCATACTTTCACAGCAATATATGAAAATAAATGGGTTAACATTATGATTGCTATTAAAATACAACTGTGATGGGGCAAGGTCAGATGACTATAGGAAAGTAGTAAGAAACAGATATGTTAACCCCAGGCTAAACAAATCCCTGTTACCATGGTAACCAGTTGCTCCAGGTTAATCAAGATGCCTGGGGCCAATTAAAATCCTTCCAGAAAGCAGTGGAGACAGCTAAGTTGATTGGGACACCTGAAGCCAATCAGCATGGAGCACATTGGTACACGCCTTCCTCCGCTGCCTGCGAGGGCTCCGATATGACAGCAGCTCTTTTTTCTCCGTCCAAGAGGTCTTCCGCGAGACCTCTTCAAGCTGCTGGTCTTCTACCAGGACCTCCTCCGAACCTGGAGGCTGGTTTCAGCAACCATGTCCTTTGTGGCCACCGAGGAGGTAGATCTCCTCGTGGAACCCCTGTTACACAATCTCCATCTTCGTGTGCAGGTGGCAGAATCCTCCTCGGTGTGCCGGAGGTTGGTCCTGGCTGGAGTCACCAAGATCGGAGACCTCCTGGACTATGACCTGGGGAGCTGGGTGGATCCCCAGGTGCTCGGTCGGAGCATGGGGCTCTCCACCCTTACGACCTCCCAATGACTACTCCAGGAGGTGGAGGCAGCCCTGCCTCCCATGGCTCGGTTCTTCCTCGAGTGGGTCCTATGAGAGGGTGAGCCCCACCCACCCCTCACTCCAGGCCCTCCAGATCTTTCCAACAGCCCCCTGCCCCATGAGACTTCCCGGCCTTTCCCCCGCTCCCCCGCATACCTTTAGCTGGCTGCATGTCATGCAGCCAGTTCGTTTCCAAACCACGCCAAGGGACCATCTGTACGCGCTCGTGATGCACACGTCTCATTACCCCACCCTTGTGTCCCTCCCAGAAACCAAGTGGTGGGATCTTCTACCAGCAGTGGCAGGTGGGGAACCCCGGTGGGCCAGTTTCTGTTCCACCTTAGTCCTGTGGCCTGCCGGGGATATCAGCTGGCAGCTCCTGCATGGAGCTGTGTACTTGACGCGGTTTACTACTGTCCCTGACGCCTGTCCCTTCTGTGGCATGAGGGAGACCCTGGGCACACGTGTACCTTCACTGCACCAGGCTGAAGCCCCTTTTCCAGTTCCTCCAGAATCTCTTATTGAGGTTCTGGCTGCCCTTTTCCCCACATTTATTTCTCTATGCACACCCAATTCGAGGCCTCACGAAGTCACAGGACCACCTCGTCAACCTCCTCCTAGCTATGGCCAAGGTGGCCATTCGTAACACCAGGGAGGGGAGGTTGGCAGGGGGTGGGGCCTGTGACTGTGGGGCCATTTTTCATTCTTTCATCTGTTCACGTATCCAGGCAGAGTTCCTTTAAGCAGTGTCTGCAGGCTCTCTCGATGTCTTCGAGGAGCAGTAGGCACTGTCTGGGGTTCTCTGCTCAGTGTCCCCTTCCGGTTCCTTAGTTTTGGCTCTTTGACTCCCACCCCTGTTCCTGTTGTCACCTTTGTTGACTCCTGAACTCCGTTAAGTTCCTGGTTTCGTGGCCCCTCCCTAGTGCTCGCCCACGTCCCGGTACTCAAAAGGACCTGAAGCCAATCAGGGGCTAGCTGAAACTAGTTAAAAACCTCCCAGTTAGTCAAGTGGGTGCTCATGTCAGGAGCTGTGGGAGGAAGGTGTGCTATTGGAGAGACTAAGCAGCACATACCATATCAGACACAAGGAAAGAGACTCTGAGGTAAGGGTGAAGTGGAGTTTGAGGAAGTGGGGGCTGCTGTGGGAAAGTAGCCCAGGGAATTGTATGTGTCTTGTTTCTAAAAGGTCAGCTACCATAGCTGATACTACTAGGGTCCCTGGGCTGGAGTCCAGAGTAGAGGGTGGGCCTGAGCTCCCTCCTTAATTAATTACTGAGACTGGGAGACAACAGAGACTGTGCAAGGGAGGATAGTTTCTCCTCACCTCCCTTTCTCACTTATGATGGGAAAATGGCTCAGTAGGCTGTGACCCTTGACTCTAGAGAGAAAGGCTATTTGGAGGGTCACAGTGAGCCTCTGAGGCTAGTGAAATCTGCCAGGAAATGTGGGACCCATGGAGACAAGGACAGAGCTTTGTCTCATAACATAATATGTACTATAAATTTATATAGCATCATTTATATAAAACAATAATTTACAGGGAGATACAGGCTAGAAGGAAGAAATTTTTGTAGAGTGAAAGCCTGGAAAAATGTTTGCATGTGCTTAACTTCACTCTTACTGGACTAGCCCTAGTCAGGATAATGGAACAATTCATGGGATTCAAGCTAAGCACATGCATAAGTGTTGACAGGATCCAAGTCTTACTCTGCAAAATCATTTTCTTTCTAGTCTGTATCTTCCTGCAAGTTATTTCATATGAATGACAGATATCATTGCAAAACCAGGGTCTTCATGAAGGAAGGAGGAATGGATTGGAGTTGTGCATGAATAAAAATTTGTGTTTCACATAACTAAATAAGAAATTTTTCTGCTCTTTCATTTCCATGTGCTTTTTCATCCCTAAATCATGCTTCATGTTTTGAATTGGATAGGTGGGCTTTTTAAAATCAAAATCATACAAAAATTCAAATTTTGCATTATTCTGAGGTGACACCCTCTTTGCTTAAAATGAATCTGTTCTATTCCTGAGACACACACACACACATGCACTTCACCAAAAATGTGTGAATCTTATAGTTATCTTAGATCTTATGTTTGCTAGCATTTAATTACAAATATTTGACCTGCCTACAATGGAGTTAGAGTCATTAGACATAAGTGAGTAAGTCTAAAAACAATCTTGAAAATGGTTTGTAATTATTGAGAAAGTTACAAGAAGAAGACATATGATCCCTTATTCTGAAGCAAAAAAGTGTAGTCTTGCTGATACTTCAGAGTTCCTTAACATTAAAGAGTACAGATTAAAATGTCAAGAGTCCATAACTGAGCCCTGTATGAATAAGAATATAGAAAGGGTTTTCAGTAAAGAAGGACAAATTATCCTTAGCAAAAAACTTATTAGACAAATTTAATTCTACGCTCCCTCTGTTTAGCTATACACTGCCCCCTTCCCTCACTTCTTTGTAGCACCAGAGCATTTTTGGGTAGGGATTGTATCTATCTGTTTGTACAGCACTTAGTACAATGAATCCCCATTGTTAACTGAGTCTTTGTACATTACAGTAATATTGTCTCTGAACAACTTATGAAGCTCTCAAATTGATTCATTCAGAATTATTCTCCAATTTGTTATAACCAACCTTATGTCTGTAGACTAGGTGTGAGCAGTTCAAGCCAAGTGTGTGAAATTCAGACTGTATTGTTTAATTTTGATTAGACATGTTAGTTATGTGGTACATTTCTCTTTCCTTATTGGATGAGCATAATTCTTAGAATCAAGTTTTCAGTGAAAATATTCACATTTACAATTTCAAAGAGTTTTTTGTTTGTTTTCTGGAAATATTCTCTAATTCCTTTAAAACCAACTGTGAGGGGAGTCTGTCCATTCCAGTCAGGAAGGGGTCAATGAGCTCCCCTGAGCACAGTCAACTCCAACCCTGCATACCTGTGAGTCTTGCTGCAGCTGAAGAAGGGCAGGTCCTTAAAGGGGTCAATCCAAGACTAGGAAAGGGTAGCACTCAGAAGGATGCAGAGCTAGCTCAGAGAGCTCCCTGAACCCCCAGAGTAGGTATTACTGGCTAAGAAAGCTGCTAGACCTCCTCTGCTGCCTGGGCCCACTGAGAAAGTAGAGGGACCTTCTTTACATTAAGTCTCCTGCCTGTTTATTTGCCCTTAGGGCTTAGGAACCTGGTCCTAGCTCAGAAACTGCTGACCTAGACTTGGTCTACACTACCAACTTGTATTGGTATAACTAAGTTGGTCAGGATGTAAAAAATCCAGACCCCATAGTGATGTAGTTATTGCAGCCTAGTCCCTAGTTATTCCAGTTCAGCCTCAATGGAAGAAACCCTCCCATTTACCCAGCTATTGCCTTTCAGCGAGATGGATTACCTATGCTGATGGAAGAAGTAGGCAGTTTCTTCACGCAGCGCTACACTGCCACAGCTGCAACAGTGCAGTGCTATGAGTGTAGACAAGCCCCTTATTGCCTTGCAAGGAGCATGGGGGTGAATCTGGACTGTTTGGCAGGGTGCAGGACTGGTCAGTTTTGCCTGTTTGGTCTGCACTACTGTTAACACCCAGAAGGTGGGGAGGAGCTGCCTCCCTGATACTAGTAGCCAGATGGACAGAGCACCTCTACTGATCAACTCCATAGTACAACCTGCTGCAAAAGAAAGGTGTCAGGGACAAAAAGTACCCATCACCAAAAGAGGTGCTCCAGAGGTTCTCTATGACAACATTTCCACAAAATATTGGTAAAGTCATTCACCTAGAATGTTCAGGGAAACTTGAGCACAAAAGGCTTATGAATACAGCTGGAATGAATGAGGAATATTCATGGTGCATTTTTTCTGGATTCATCCAGTGTTTTTTTCCAAAGGTGATGATAGACAACCTACAGAGGGGCAGTGGGGGGAGAACAATTGATGCTAAGAATATTTCAAGGATTTTGTTTTCTAAATTATCTTTTCACAGAAACTTCAGTAAACACAGTAGAGCCATGGCATTTCATGTTGCTATTACTAATGCATATGTCTCCACTGTATAAAAATGCCTATTGCAAAAAGTAATTCAGGGGGAAAATTTTCCTTTCAAAAATTAGTTGCAATGTTGTACATGCTCTGAGTCATTTGGAGTCCTGTTAGAATTCCCCCTGATAGTGTCAAATAGTACATATATCTTCCATGTCTGCACACAGAATGGAAACTTATAACATGCTTGTTACAGTTCAGGGCAACTACACCTGTATTTCCCTTTAGTGGCCCAGTAAGGACACCCACTCTCAGGCTTCCAGCTCCCTAGCTGTTATCTCTCTTGGGTGGAGATCTGCACCCTTCTCCCTTCTGACTGGGATATTTCCAGGTGACACAGTTCCCTGCCTTCACTGAGAATTTCCCAGTACAGACAAGTTGTCCAAACATACATGCTTCCTTTCTCTTCAGAGACAGTTAACAGGTATAAAACTGCTACAGTTAATAGGTAGCACACAACACTTCCTATATACATGGTAGGCATGTAGCATAGGCTGGGGAAGAATGGGCCTCCTCAAACAGCCCCACGTGGCTCCACCCATGTTCTGCCCCAAAGCCCCCTCCTGCTTGCTGCTAGTTGCTCTAAAGGAAGCCTGCTGGGTGGGGCTGGGGCTAGGGCAGCTGGCACATGTGGAGGGCCTCTCACTGCCTGTTCACCTGGTACTGGGGGCCTCTGGGCTTCAGTGGGAGAAGGTGGGGCGGGAGGAGTGGAGCTTTAGGCAGAAGGGGTGGGGTGGGCTAGGCTAGGGGCTAGCCTCTCTGCATCTGTGATTCATCCACCGCCCTTGCCTATGCAAGTCTATTTTATTCTTAAGATAAAGAGCATTACAGAGAAAAGAACCTATATGCATGCTAATGAGTTTACCTAAAATGGATTCTGGCAGGTGGAGTCCTTCAACACCCATCATTCACTCAGAGGAATCCTTTTGATCATCAGTTCAGCACAGCTGTAGCTCAGAACAAGCACTCAGTCTTATGAGGTCTCAGGAAGCCCAGTCCTTCCAACCCTTTCCCTAAGGAGCAAGGGTTTGGAACAATTTGTATAGTGGGGGTTCTGACAGCCTTTGAACCAAACTGTAAACCCTGTATAGCAGGGAAACCACTTCAAGCCATACAGTGCAGCAGCACCCCTAGTTCCAGCACCAATGCTAAGGAGTGGGGCATTCTGTGGAGCAAGGTTGCTATTTTTTTTTGCTGGATCAGAGAGAAGGTCCTGAGCCAGGTTAAAACCAGGTATTTATCCAATCCCCCTTCTTTGTCTGTTAGTCCCTGGAAAACCCAGTTTGAACTGGTAGGTGCATATCTCCCTGGCTTCAAAGGGTTCATAATGGAGGAAGTACATCATCCCCCATCACTATGAGAGAAGTTATACAATGCCACAATAAGACATAATTGTATTTTTAATATAATTCTCCCCAAAGGTATTAACTTTAATTCAATAAGGTTTGTTCAGGATATTGTCAGCGTGTCACAATGCTTTCATTATTCTTGCCTACAAACTTATTCCTTTGCCTCAGCTCTTACTGTTTTTTTACCAGCCTAAAATCCAGATGCAACCATTTTTGAGGTGAATGAGGACAGATACAGGGATGGATTTGAAGTGGCAGGCTGAAACTTTGTTAAATGTAACACCAGAAAGTGGCACTAGGTATATAATTTCCCCATACCAGACATTTAGGTGGATCCAGTGCGGATTTTACATGACTCCAATCATATAGCCCATAGTCAGGGTAGGATCTCCTCTGCCCACCCCTAGGATTCAGCTTGCTTTGCTGAACTCTCTCAAAGGAGACAGAAGGCATCAAATAGGGATATGATCCGCAATGGTTTCAAGTATCCCCTTTCCCCATAGGTCCAAGTGAAATCCTCTGTCTTGTTCCTGGGCACTGGCATTTTGGTCTCTTATCTGCACTGACCACTGGCCACAAGTTGCAATGAACTGAACATACATACAGTTCCAAATATTAAATTTCTATGCCCTATTCTTATTTAACCTAATTGTGTTTCCATAAGGCTCTGAGGAAGGGGAAATCCCTACTAAGCCTCAGACAATTTGGCCACAATGGGAAAAATCCT